>NC_141574.1:9514186-10714186 GCF_036417535.1 Chlamydotis macqueenii
TGCTGTTAGAAGAGCTTTTCCTTGCTGAGCCTTTTCACGTTGGAGATTAGCTGGACATTTGCCGGTTTATGCCTTGTTTCTTCTGCGCAGCTTGCACAAAGCTCATTGCGGCTTCTCGCGGTTCGAGTTGTGCATCGCCGGAGCTCTGCGGGAAAGAGCGAGAGAAGAGCCGCGAAAGCTTCGAGTGCGGCCAGCTCGCGTGTAGCCGCGAATGTGCGCGCTGTTCGCGGTTGCAGGGCGAGTGCCTTCTGCGCGGCTGCTTCCAAGTTGACGGTAAGTGCCAGCGTGCTAGCTGTGTAGGACAGTGAAGAGGCTGACGCGTGTGTGTCCGTAGAGCTGCTAGAAAGCGTACGTGACGAGCAGGAAGGGCTTTCAGAGCAGCCCGGTTCTCGTCTTGCACAGTCGCCACACATCCGCACTTTTAGTGCCTCAGAACCCGGACAGCTTGCAAAACACGGCTGTAACTGTCCAGCGCAAGCTGTTCAGGAAAGCAAGAAACGCGATGTTCGCGTGCTTTTTAGCGCTTTTCGCAAGAAGCCTCCGGAGCAGGCCCACCTTCTCGTGCACGCAACAACCGTGCCTGCTCCGATCTTTCCTAGCCTCTTTTCCTCCGGGCAGCCGGCTTGAGCTGATGTGAAGTGTTGGTGGGCAAATCATCCAGAGAAGCGTCGCAATGCTTCTGGGCTGTTAGCAAGAGCTTTCCTTGCTGAGCCTTTTCACGTTGGAGATTAGCTGACATTTGCCGGTTTAGTGCCTTGTTTCTTCTGCGCAGCTTGCACAAAGCTCATTGCGGCTTTCGCGGTTCGAGTTGTGCATCGCCGGAGCTCTGCGGGAAAGAGCGAGAGAAGAGCCGCGAAAGCTCCGAGTGCGGCCAGCTCGCGTTGTAGCCGCGAATGTGCGCTGTTCGCCGGTTGCAGGGCGAGTGCCTTCTGCGCGGCTGCTTCCAAGTTGACGGTAACTGCCAGCGTGCTAGCTGTGTAGGACAGTGAAGAGGCTGACGCGTGTGTGTCCGTAGAGCTGCTAGAAAGCGTACGTGACGAGCAGGAAGGGCTTTCAGAGCAGCCGGTTCTCGTCATGCACAGTCGCCACACATCCGCACTTTTAGTGCCTCAGAACCCCGGACAGCTTGCAAAACACGCTGTAACTGTCCCAGCGCAAGCTGTTTCAGGAAAGCACAGAACGCGATGTTCGCGTGCTTTTTAGCGCTGCTCGCAAGAAGCCTCCGGAGCAGGCACTTCTCGTGCAGCAACAACCGTGCCTGCTACGATCTTTCCTAGCCTCTTTTCCTCCGGGCAGCCGGCTTGAGCTGATGTGAAGTGTTGGTGGGCAAATCATCCAGAGAAGCGTCGCAATGCTTCTGGCTGTTAGCAAGAGCTTTCCTTGCTGAGCCTTTTCACGTTGGAGATTAGCTGGACATTTGCCGGTTTAGTGCCTTGTTTCTTCTGCGCAGCTTGCAACAAAGCTCATTGCGGCTTTCGCGGTTCGAGTTGTGCATCGCCGGAGCTCTGCGGGAAAGAGCGAGAGAAGAGCCGCGAAAGCTCCGAGTGCGGCCAGCTCGCGTGTAGCCGCGAATGTGCGCTGTTCGCCGGTTGCAGGGCGACTGCCTTCTGCGCGGCTGCTTCCAAGTTGACGGTAACTGCCAGCGTGCTAGCTGTGTAGGACAGTGAAGAGGCTGACGCGTGTGTGTCCGTAGAGCTGCTAGAAAGCGTACGTGACGAGCAGGAAGGGCTTTCAGAGCAGCCGGTTCTCGTCTTGCACAGTCGCCACACATCCGCACTTTTAGTGCCTCAGAACCCCGGACAGCTTGCAAAACACGGCTGTAACTGTCCCAGCGCAAGCTGTTCAGGAAAGCACAGAAACGCGATGTTCGCGTGCTTTTTAGCGCTGCTCGCAAGAAGCTCCGGAGCAGGCACTTCTCGTGCAGCAACAACCGTGCCTGCTACGATTCTTTCCTAGCCTCTTTTCCTCCGGGCAGCCGGCTTGAGCTGATGTGAAGTGTTGGTGGGCAAATCATCCAGAGAAGCGTCGCAATGCTTCTGGGCTGTTAGCAAGAGCTTTCCTTGCTGAGCCTTTTCACGTTGGAGATTAGCTGGACATTTGCCGGTTTAGTGCCTTGTTTCTTCTGCGCAGCTTGCACAAAGCTCATTGCGGCTTTCGCGGTTCGAGTTGTGCATCGCCGGAGCTCTGCGGGAAAGAGCGAGAGAAGAGCCGCGAAAGCTCCGAGTGCGGCCAGCTCGCGTGTAGCCGCGAATGTGCGCTGTTCGCCGGTTGCAGGGCGACTGCCTTCTGCGCGGCTGCTTCCAAGTTGACGGTAAGTGCCAGCGTGCTAGCTGTGTAGGACAGTGAAGAGGCTGACGCGTGTGTGTCCGTAGAGCTGCTAGAAAGCGTACGTGACGAGCAGGAAGGGCTTTCAGAGCAGCCGGTTCTCGTCTTGCACAGTCGCCACACATCCGCACTTTTAGTGCCTCAGAACCCGGACAGCTTGCAAAACACGGCTGTAACTGTCCCAGCGCAAGCTGTTCAGGAAAGCACAGAAACGCGATGTTCGCGTGCTTTTTAGCGCTTTTCGCAAGAAGCCTCCGGAGCAGGCACTTCTCGTGCAGCAACAACCGTGCCTGCTACGATCTTTCCTAGCCTCTTTTCCTCCGGCAGCCGGCTTGAGCTGATGTGAAGTGTTGGTGGGCAAATCATCCAGAGAAGCGTCGCAATGCTTCTGGGCTGTTAGCAAGAGCTTTCCTTGCTGAGCCTTTTCACGTTGGAGATTAGCTGGACATTTGCCGGTTTAGTGCCTTGTTCTTCTGCGCAGCTTGCACAAAGCTCATTGCGGCTTTCGCGGTTCGAGTTGTGCATCGCCGGAGCTCTGCGGGAAAGAGCGAGAGAAGAGCCGCGAAAGCTCCGAGTGCGGCCAGCTCGCGTGTAGCCGCGAATGTGCGCTGTTCGCCGGTTGCAGGGCGAGTGCCTTCTGCGCGGCTGCTTCCAAGTTGACGGTAACTGCCAGCGTGCTAGCTGTGTAGGACAGTGAAGAGGCTGACGCGTGTGTGTCCGTAGAGCTGCTAGAAAGCGTACGTGACGAGCAGGAAGGGCTTTCAGAGCAGCCGGTTCTCGTCTTGCACAGTCGCCACACATCCGCACTTTTAGTGCCTCAGAACCCCGGACAGCTTGCAAAACACGGCTGTAACTGTCCCAGCGCAAGCTGTTCAGGAAAGCACAGAAACGCGATGTTCGCGTGCTTTTTAGCGCTTTTCGCAGAAGCCTCCGGAGCAGGCACTTCTCGTGCAGCAACAACCGTGCCTGCTACGATCTTTCCTAGCCTCTTTTTCCTCCGGGCAGCCGGCTTGAGCTGATGTGAAGTGTTGGTGGGCAAATCATCCAGAGAAGCGTCGCAATGCTTCTGGGCTGTTAGCAAGAGCTTTCCTTGCTGAGCCTTTTCACGTTGGAGATTAGCTGGACATTTGCCGGTTTAGTGCCTTGTTTCTTCTGCGCAGCTTGCACAAAGCTCATTGCGGCTTTCGCGGTTCGAGTTGTGCATCGCCGGAGCTCTGCGGGAAAGAGCGAGAGAAGAGCCGCGAAAGCTCCGAGTGCGGCCAGCTCGCGTGTAGCCGCGAATGTGCGCTGTTCGCCGGTTGCAGGGCGAGTGCCTTCTGCGCGGCTGCTTCCAAGTTGACGGTAACTGCCAGCGTGCTAGCTGTGTAGGACAGTGAAGAGGCTGACGCGTGTGTGTCCGTAGAGCTGCTAGAAAGCGTACGTGACGAGCAGGAAGGGCTTTCAGAGCAGCCGGTTCTCGTCTTGCACAGTCGCCACACATCCGCACTTTTAGTGCCTCAGAACCCCGGACAGCTTGCAAACACGGCTGTAACTGTCCCAGCGCAAGCTGTTCAGGAAAGCACAGAAACGCGATGTTCGCGTGCTTTTTAGCGCTTTTCGCAAGAAGCCTCCGGAGCAGGCACTTCTCGTGCAGCAACAACCGTGCCTGCTACGATCTTTCCTAGCCTCTTTTCCTCCGGGCAGCCCGGCTTGAGCTGATGTGAAGTGTTGGTGGGCAAATCATCAGAGAAGCGTCGCAATGCTTCTGGGCTGTTAGCAAGAGCTTTCCTTGCTGAGCCTTTTCACGTTGGAGATTAGCTGGACATTTGCCGGTTTAGTGCCTTGTTTCTTCTGCGCAGCTTGCACAAAGCTCATTGCGGCTTTCGCGGTTCGAGTTGTGCATCGCCGGAGCTCTGCGGGAAAGAGCGAGAGAAGAGCCGCGAAAGCTCCGAGTGCGGCCAGCTCGCGTGTAGCCGCGAATGTGCGCTGTTCGCCGGTTGCAGGGCGAGTGCCTTCTGCGCGGCTGCTTCCAAGTTGACGGTAAGTGCCAGCGTGCTAGCTGTGTAGGACAGTGAAGAGGCTGACGCGTGTGTGTCCGTAGAGCTGCTAGAAAGCGTACGTGACGAGCAGGAAGGGCTTTCAGAGCAGCCGGTTCTCGTCTTGCACAGTCGCCACACATCCGCACTTTTAGTGCCTCAGAACCCCGGACAGCTTGCAAAACACGGCTGTAACTGTCCCAGCGCAAGCTGTTCAGGAAAGCACAGAAACGCGATGTTCGCGTGCTTTTTAGCGCTGCTCGCAAGAAGCCTCCGGAGCAGGCACTTCTCGTGCAGCAACAACCGTGCTGCTACGATCTTTCCTAGCCTCTTTTCCTCCGGGCAGCCGGCTTGAGCTGATGTGAAGTGTTGGTGGGCAAATCATCCAGAGAAGCGTCGCAATGCTTCTGGGCTGTTAGCAAGAGCTTTCCTTGCTGACCCTTTTCACGTTGGAGATTAGCTGGACATTTGCCGGTTTAGTGCCTTGTTTCTTCTGCGCAGCTTGCACAAAGCTCATTGCGGCTTTCGCGGTTCGAGTTGTGCATCGCGGAGCTCTGCGGGAAAGAGCGAGAGAGAGCCGCGAAAGCTCCGAGTGCGGCCAGCTCGCGTGTAGCCGCGAATGTGCGCTGTTCGCCGGTTGCAGGGCGAGTGCCTTCTGCGCGGCTGCTTCCAAGTTGACGGTAAGTGCCAGCGTGCTAGCTGTGTAGGACAGTGAAGAGGCTGACGCGTGTGTGTCCGTAGAGCTGCTAGAAAGCGTACGTGACGAGCAGGAAGGGCTTTCAGAGCAGCCGGTTCTCGTCTTGCACAGTCGCCACACATCCGCACTTTTAGTGCCTCAGAACCCCGGACAGCTTGCAAAACACGGCTGTAACTGTCCCAGCGCAAGCTGTTCAGGAAAGCACAGAAACGCGATGTTCGCGTGCTTTTTAGCGCTGCTCGCAAGAAGCCTCCGGAGCAGGCACTTCTCGTGCAGCAACAACCGTGCCTGCTACGATCTTTCCTAGCCTCTTTTCCTCCGGGCAGCCGGCTTGAGCTGATGTGAAGTGTTGGTGGGCAAATCATCCAGAGAAGCGTCGCAATGCTTCTGGGCTGTTAGCAAGAGCTTTCCTTGCTGAGCCTTTTCACGTTGGAGATTAGCTGGACATTTGCCGGTTTAGTGCCTTGTTTCTTCTGCGCAGCTTGCACAAAGCTCATTGCGGCTTTCGCGGTTCGAGTTGTGCATCGCCGGAGCTCTGCGGGAAAGAGCGAGAGAAGAGCCGCGAAAGCTCCGAGTGCGGCCAGCTCGCGTGTAGCCGCGAATGTGCGCTGTTCGCCGGTTGCAGGGCGACTGCCTTCTGCGCGGCTGCTTCCAAGTTGACGGTAAGTGCCAGCGTGCTAGCTGTGTAGGACAGTGAAGAGGCTGACGCGTGTGTGTCCGTAGAGCTGCTAGAAAGCGTACGTGACGAGCAGGAAGGGCTTTCAGAGCAGCCGGTTCTCGTCTTGCACAGTCGCCACACATCCGCACTTTTAGTGCCTCAGAACCCCGGACAGCTTGCAAAACACGGCTGTAACTGTCCCAGCGCAAGCTGTTCAGGAAAGCACAGAAACGCGATGTTCGCGTGCTTTTTAGCGCTGCTCGCAAGAAGCCTCCGGAGCAGGCACTTCTCGTGCAGCAACAACCGTGCCTGCTACGATCTTTCCTAGCCTCTTTTCCTCCGGGCAGCCGGCTTGAGCTGATGTGAAGTGTTGGTGGGCAAATCATCCAGAGAAGCGTCGCAATGCTTCTGGGCTGTTAGCAAGAGCTTTCCTTGCTGACCCTTTTCACGTTGGAGATTAGCTGGACATTTGCCGGTTTAGTGCCTTGTTTCTTCTGCGCAGCTTGCACAAAGCTCATTGCGGCTTTCGCGGTTCGAGTTGTGCATCGCCGGAGCTCTGCGGGAAAGAGCGAGAGAAGAGCCGCGAAAGCTCCGAGTGCGGCCAGCTCGCGTGTAGCCGCGAATGTGCGCTGTTCGCCGGTTGCAGGGCGAGTGCCTTCTGCGCGGCTGCTTCCAAGTTGACGGTAAGTGCCAGCGTGCTAGCTGTGTAGGACAGTGAAGAGGCTGACGCGTGTGTGTCCGTAGAGCTGCTAGAAAGCGTACGTGACGAGCAGGAAGGGCTTTCAGAGCAGCCGGTTCTCGTCTTGCACAGTCGCCACACATCCGCACTTTTAGTGCCTCAGAACCCCGGACAGCTTGCAAAACACGGCTGTAACTGTCCCAGCGCAAGCTGTTCAGGAAAGCACAGAAACGCGATGTTCGCGTGCTTTTTAGCGCTGCTCGCAAGAAGCCTCCGGAGCAGGCACTTCTCGTGCAGCAACAACCGTGCCTGCTACGATCTTTCCTAGCCTCTTTTCCTCCGGGCAGCCGGCTTGAGCTGATGTGAAGTGTTGGTGGGCAAATCATCCAGAGAAGCGTCGCAATGCTTCTGGGCTGTTAGCAAGAGCTTTCCTTGCTGAGCCTTTTCACGTTGGAGATTAGCTGGACATTTGCCGGTTTAGTGCCTTGTTTCTTCTGCGCAGCTTGCACAAAGCTCATTGCGGCTTTCGCGGTTCGAGTTGTGCATCGCCGGAGCTCTGCGGGAAAGAGCGAGAGAAGAGCCGCGAAAGCTCCGAGTGCGGCCAGCTCGCGTGTAGCCGCGAATGTGCGCTGTTCGCCGGTTGCAGGGCGAGTGCCTTCTGCGCGGCTGCTTCCAAGTTGACGGTAACTGCCAGCGTGCTAGCTGTGTAGGACAGTGAAGAGGCTGACGCGTGTGTGTCCGTAGAGCTGCTAGAAAGCGTACGTGACGAGCAGGAAGGGCTTTCAGAGCAGCCGGTTCTCGTCTTGCACAGTCGCCACACATCCGCACTTTTAGTGCCTCAGAACCCCGGACAGCTTGCAAAACACGGCTGTAACTGTCCCAGCGCAAGCTGTTCAGGAAAGCACAGAAACGCGATGTTCGCGTGCTTTTTAGCGCTGCTCGCAAGAAGCCTCCGGAGCAGGCACTTCTCGTGCAGCAACAACCGTGCCTGCTACGATCTTTCCTAGCCTCTTTTCCTCCGGGCAGCCGGCTTGAGCTGATGTGAAGTGTTGGTGGGCAAATCATCCAGAGAAGCGTCGCAATGCTTCTGGGCTGTTAGCAAGAGCTTTCCTTGCTGAGCCTTTTCACGTTGGAGATTAGCTGGACATTTGCCGGTTTAGTGCCTTGTTTCTTCTGCGCAGCTTGCACAAAGCTCATTGCGGCTTTCGCGGTTCGAGTTGTGCATCGCCGGAGCTCTGCGGGAAAGAGCGAGAGAAGAGCCGCGAAAGCTCCGAGTGCGGCCAGCTCGCGTGTAGCCGCGAATGTGCGCTGTTCGCCGGTTGCAGGGCGACTGCCTTCTGCGCGGCTGCTTCCAAGTTGACGGTAAGTGCCAGCGTGCTAGCTGTGTAGGACAGTGAAGAGGCTGACGCGTGTGTGTCCGTAGAGCTGCTAGAAAGCGTACGTGACGAGCAGGAAGGGCTTTCAGAGCAGCCGGTTCTCGTCTTGCACAGTCGCCACACATCCGCACTTTTAGTGCCTCAGAACCCCGGACAGCTTGCAAAACACGGCTGTAACTGTCCCAGCGCAAGCTGTTCAGGAAAGCACAGAAACGCGATGTTCGCGTGCTTTTTAGCGCTGCTCGCAAGAAGCCTCCGGAGCAGGCACTTCTCGTGCAGCAACAACCGTGCCTGCTACGATCTTTCCTAGCCTCTTTTCCTCCGGGCAGCCGGCTTGAGCTGATGTGAAGTGTTGGTGGGCAAATCATCCAGAGAAGCGTCGCAATGCTTCTGGGCTGTTAGCAAGAGCTTTCCTTGCTGAGCCTTTTCACGTTGGAGATTAGCTGGACATTTGCCGGTTTAGTGCCTTGTTTCTTCTGCGCAGCTTGCACAAAGCTCATTGCGGCTTTCGCGGTTCGAGTTGTGCATCGCCGGAGCTCTGCGGGAAAGAGCGAGAGAAGAGCCGCGAAAGCTCCGAGTGCGGCCAGCTCGCGTGTAGCCGCGAATGTGCGCTGTTCGCCGGTTGCAGGGCGAGTGCCTTCTGCGCGGCTGCTTCCAAGTTGACGGTAAGTGCCAGCGTGCTAGCTGTGTAGGACAGTGAAGAGGCTGACGCGTGTGTGTCCGTAGAGCTGCTAGAAAGCGTACGTGACGAGCAGGAAGGGCTTTCAGAGCAGCCGGTTCTCGTCTTGCACAGTCGCCACACATCCGCACTTTTAGTGCCTCAGAACCCCGGACAGCTTGCAAAACACGGCTGTAACTGTCCCAGCGCAAGCTGTTCAGGAAAGCACAGAAACGCGATGTTCGCGTGCTTTTTAGCGCTTTTCGCAAGAAGCCTCCGGAGCAGGCACTTCTCGTGCAGCAACAACCGTGCCTGCTACGATCTTTCCTAGCCTCTTTTCCTCCGGGCAGCCGGCTTGAGCTGATGTGAAGTGTTGGTGGGCAAATCATCCAGAGAAGCGTCGCAATGCTTCTGGGCTGTTAGCAAGAGCTTTCCTTGCTGAGCCTTTTCACGTTGGAGATTAGCTGGACATTTGCCGGTTTAGTGCCTTGTTTCTTCTGCGCAGCTTGCACAAAGCTCATTGCGGCTTTCGCGGTTCGAGTTGTGCATCGCCGGAGCTCTGCGGGAAAGAGCGAGAGAAGAGCCGCGAAAGCTCCGAGTGCGGCCAGCTCGCGTGTAGCCGCGAATGTGCGCTGTTCGCCGGTTGCAGGGCGAGTGCCTTCTGCGCGGCTGCTTCCAAGTTGACGGTAACTGCCAGCGTGCTAGCTGTGTAGGACAGTGAAGAGGCTGACGCGTGTGTGTCCGTAGAGCTGCTAGAAAGCGTACGTGACGAGCAGGAAGGGCTTTCAGAGCAGCCGGTTCTCGTCTTGCACAGTCGCCACACATCCGCACTTTTAGTGCCTCAGAACCCCGGACAGCTTGCAAAACACGGCTGTAACTGTCCCAGCGCAAGCTGTTCAGGAAAGCACAGAAACGCGATGTTCGCGTGCTTTTTAGCGCTGCTCGCAAGAAGCCTCCGGAGCAGGCACTTCTCGTGCAGCAACAACCGTGCCTGCTACGATCTTTCCTAGCCTCTTTTCCTCCGGGCAGCCGGCTTGAGCTGATGTGAAGTGTTGGTGGGCAAATCATCCAGAGAAGCGTCGCAATGCTTCTGGGCTGTTAGCAAGAGCTTTCCTTGCTGAGCCTTTTCACGTTGGAGATTAGCTGGACATTTGCCGGTTTAGTGCCTTGTTTCTTCTGCGCAGCTTGCACAAAGCTCATTGCGGCTTTCGCGGTTCGAGTTGTGCATCGCCGGAGCTCTGCGGGAAAGAGCGAGAGAAGAGCCGCGAAAGCTCCGAGTGCGGCCAGCTCGCGTGTAGCCGCGAATGTGCGCTGTTCGCCGGTTGCAGGGCGACTGCCTTCTGCGCGGCTGCTTCCAAGTTGACGGTAACTGCCAGCGTGCTAGCTGTGTAGGACAGTGAAGAGGCTGACGCGTGTGTGTCCGTAGAGCTGCTAGAAAGCGTACGTGACGAGCAGGAAGGGCTTTCAGAGCAGCCGGTTCTCGTCTTGCACAGTCGCCACACATCCGCACTTTTAGTGCCTCAGAACCCCGGACAGCTTGCAAAACACGGCTGTAACTGTCCCAGCGCAAGCTGTTCAGGAAAGCACAGAAACGCGATGTTCGCGTGCTTTTTAGCGCTGCTCGCAAGAAGCCTCCGGAGCAGGCACTTCTCGTGCAGCAACAACCGTGCCTGCTACGATCTTTCCTAGCCTCTTTTCCTCCGGGCAGCCGGCTTGAGCTGATGTGAAGTGTTGGTGGGCAAATCATCCAGAGAAGCGTCGCAATGCTTCTGGGCTGTTAGCAAGAGCTTTCCTTGCTGAGCCTTTTCACGTTGGAGATTAGCTGGACATTTGCCGGTTTAGTGCCTTGTTTCTTCTGCGCAGCTTGCACAAAGCTCATTGCGGCTTTCGCGGTTCGAGTTGTGCATCGCCGGAGCTCTGCGGGAAAGAGCGAGAGAAGAGCCGCGAAAGCTCCGAGTGCGGCCAGCTCGCGTGTAGCCGCGAATGTGCGCTGTTCGCCGGTTGCAGGGCGACTGCCTTCTGCGCGGCTGCTTCCAAGTTGACGGTAACTGCCAGCGTGCTAGCTGTGTAGGACAGTGAAGAGGCTGACGCGTGTGTGTCCGTAGAGCTGCTAGAAAGCGTACGTGACGAGCAGGAAGGGCTTTCAGAGCAGCCGGTTCTCGTCTTGCACAGTCGCCACACATCCGCACTTTTAGTGCCTCAGAACCCCGGACAGCTTGCAAAACACGGCTGTAACTGTCCCAGCGCAAGCTGTTCAGGAAAGCACAGAAACGCGATGTTCGCGTGCTTTTAGCGCTGCTCGCAAGAAGCCTCCGGAGCAGGCACTTCTCGTGCAGCAACAACCGTGCCTGCTACGATCTTTCCTAGCCTCTTTTCCTCCGGGCAGCCGGCTTGAGCTGATGTGAAGTGTTGGTGGGCAAATCATCCAGAGAAGCGTCGCAATGCTTCTGGGCTGTTAGCAAGAGCTTTCCTTGCTGAGCCTTTTCACGTTGGAGATTAGCTGGACATTTGCCGGTTTAGTGCCTTGTTTCTTCTGCGCAGCTTGCACAAAGCTCATTGCGGCTTTCGCGGTTCGAGTTGTGCATCGCCGGAGCTCTGCGGGAAAGAGCGAGAGAAGAGCCGCGAAAGCTCCGAGTGCGGCCAGCTCGCGTGTAGCCGCGAATGTGCGCTGTTCGCCGGTTGCAGGGCGACTGCCTTCTGCGCGGCTGCTTCCAAGTTGACGGTAACTGCCAGCGTGCTAGCTGTGTAGGACAGTGAAGAGGCTGACGCGTGTGTGTCCGTAGAGCTGCTAGAAAGCGTACGTGACGAGCAGGAAGGGCTTTCAGAGCAGCCGGTTCTCGTCTTGCACAGTCGCCACACATCCGCACTTTTAGTGCCTCAGAACCCCGGACAGCTTGCAAAACACGGCTGTAACTGTCCCAGCGCAAGCTGTTCAGGAAAGCACAGAAACGCGATGTTCGCGTGCTTTTAGCGCTGCTCGCAAGAAGCCTCCGGAGCAGGCACTTCTCGTGCAGCAACAACCGTGCCTGCTACGATCTTTCCTAGCCTCTTTTCCTCCGGGCAGCCGGCTTGAGCTGATGTGAAGTGTTGGTGGGCAAATCATCCAGAGAAGCGTCGCAATGCTTCTGGGCTGTTAGCAAGAGCTTTCCTTGCTGAGCCTTTTCACGTTGGAGATTAGCTGGACATTTGCCGGTTTAGTGCCTTGTTTCTTCTGCGCAGCTTGCACAAAGCTCATTGCGGCTTTCGCGGTTCGAGTTGTGCATCGCCGGAGCTCTGCGGGAAAGAGCGAGAGAAGAGCCGCGAAAGCTCCGAGTGCGGCCAGCTCGCGTGTAGCCGCGAATGTGCGCTGTTCGCCGGTTGCAGGGCGACTGCCTTCTGCGCGGCTGCTTCCAAGTTGACGGTAAGTGCCAGCGTGCTAGCTGTGTAGGACAGTGAAGAGGCTGACGCGTGTGTGTCCGTAGAGCTGCTAGAAAGCGTACGTGACGAGCAGGAAGGGCTTTCAGAGCAGCCGGTTCTCGTCTTGCACAGTCGCCACACATCCGCACTTTTAGTGCCTCAGAACCCCGGACAGCTTGCAAAACACGGCTGTAACTGTCCCAGCGCAAGCTGTTCAGGAAAGCACAGAAACGCGATGTTCGCGTGCTTTTAGCGCTGCTCGCAAGAAGCCTCCGGAGCAGGCACTTCTCGTGCAGCAACAACCGTGCCTGCTACGATCTTTCCTAGCCTCTTTTCCTCCGGGCAGCCGGCTTGAGCTGATGTGAAGTGTTGGTGGGCAAATCATCCAGAGAAGCGTCGCAATGCTTCTGGGCTGTTAGCAAGAGCTTTCCTTGCTGAGCCTTTTCACGTTGGAGATTAGCTGGACATTTGCCGGTTTAGTGCCTTGTTTCTTCTGCGCAGCTTGCACAAAGCTCATTGCGGCTTTCGCGGTTCGAGTTGTGCATCGCCGGAGCTCTGCGGGAAAGAGCGAGAGAAGAGCCGCGAAAGCTCCGAGTGCGGCCAGCTCGCGTGTAGCCGCGAATGTGCGCTGTTCGCCGGTTGCAGGGCGAGTGCCTTCTGCGCGGCTGCTTCCAAGTTGACGGTAACTGCCAGCGTGCTAGCTGTGTAGGACAGTGAAGAGGCTGACGCGTGTGTGTCCGTAGAGCTGCTAGAAAGCGTACGTGACGAGCAGGAAGGGCTTTCAGAGCAGCCGGTTCTCGTCTTGCACAGTCGCCACACATCCGCACTTTTAGTGCCTCAGAACCCCGGACAGCTTGCAAAACACGGCTGTAACTGTCCCAGCGCAAGCTGTTCAGGAAAGCACAGAAACGCGATGTTCGCGTGCTTTTAGCGCTGCTCGCAAGAAGCCTCCGGAGCAGGCACTTCTCGTGCAGCAACAACCGTGCCTGCTACGATCTTTCCTAGCCTCTTTTCCTCCGGGCAGCCGGCTTGAGCTGATGTGAAGTGTTGGTGGGCAAATCATCCAGAGAAGCGTCGCAATGCTTCTGGGCTGTTAGCAAGAGCTTTCCTTGCTGAGCCTTTTCACGTTGGAGATTAGCTGGACATTTGCCGGTTTAGTGCCTTGTTTCTTCTGCGCAGCTTGCACAAAGCTCATTGCGGCTTTCGCGGTTCGAGTTGTGCATCGCCGGAGCTCTGCGGGAAAGAGCGAGAGAAGAGCCGCGAAAGCTCCGAGTGCGGCCAGCTCGCGTGTAGCCGCGAATGTGCGCTGTTCGCCGGTTGCAGGGCGAGTGCCTTCTGCGCGGCTGCTTCCAAGTTGACGGTAACTGCCAGCGTGCTAGCTGTGTAGGACAGTGAAGAGGCTGACGCGTGTGTGTCCGTAGAGCTGCTAGAAAGCGTACGTGACGAGCAGGAAGGGCTTTCAGAGCAGCCGGTTCTCGTCTTGCACAGTCGCCACACATCCGCACTTTTAGTGCCTCAGAACCCCGGACAGCTTGCAAAACACGGCTGTAGCTGTCCCAGCGCAAGCTGTTCAGGAAAGCACAGAAACGCGATGTTCGCGTGCTTTTTAGCGCTGCTCGCAAGAAGCCTCCGGAGCAGGCACTTCTCGTGCAGCAACAACCGTGCCTGCTACGATCTTTCCTAGCCTCTTTTCCTCCGGGCAGCCGGCTTGAGCTGATGTGAAGTGTTGGTGGGCAAATCATCCAGAGAAGCGTCGCAATGCTTCTGGGCTGTTAGCAAGAGCTTTCCTTGCTGACCCTTTTCACGTTGGAGATTAGCTGGACATTTGCCGGTTTAGTGCCTTGTTTCTTCTGCGCAGCTTGCACAAAGCTCATTGCGGCTTTCGCGGTTCGAGTTGTGCATCGCCGGAGCTCTGCGGGAAAGAGCGAGAGAAGAGCCGCGAAAGCTCCGAGTGCGGCCAGCTCGCGTGTAGCCGCGAATGTGCGCTGTTCGCCGGTTGCAGGGCGACTGCCTTCTGCGCGGCTGCTTCCAAGTTGACGGTAACTGCCAGCGTGCTAGCTGTGTAGGACAGTGAAGAGGCTGACGCGTGTGTGTCCGTAGAGCTGCTAGAAAGCGTACGTGACGAGCAGGAAGGGCTTTCAGAGCAGCCGGTTCTCGTCTTGCACAGTCGCCACACATCCGCACTTTTAGTGCCTCAGAACCCCGGACAGCTTGCAAAACACGGCTGTAACTGTCCCAGCGCAAGCTGTTCAGGAAAGCACAGAAACGCGATGTTCGCGTGCTTTTTAGCGCTGCTCGCAAGAAGCCTCCGGAGCAGGCACTTCTCGTGCAGCAACAACCGTGCCTGCTACGATCTTTCCTAGCCTCTTTTCCTCCGGGCAGCCGGCTTGAGCTGATGTGAAGTGTTGGTGGGCAAATCATCCAGAGAAGCGTCGCAATGCTTCTGGGCTGTTAGCAAGAGCTTTCCTTGCTGACCCTTTTCACGTTGGAGATTAGCTGGACATTTGCCGGTTTAGTGCCTTGTTTCTTCTGCGCAGCTTGCACAAAGCTCATTGCGGCTTTCGCGGTTCGAGTTGTGCATCGCCGGAGCTCTGCGGGAAAGCGCGAGAGAAGAGCCGCGAAAGCTCCGAGTGCGGCCAGCTCGCGTGTAGCCGCGAATGTGCGCTGTTCGCCGGTTGCAGGGCGACTGCCTTCTGCGCGGCTGCTTCCAAGTTGACGGTAACTGCCAGCGTGCTAGCTGTGTAGGACAGTGAAGAGGCTGACGTGTGTGTGTCCGTAGAGCTGCTAGAAAGCGTACGTGAAGAGCAGGAAGGGCTTTCAGAGCAGCCGGTTCTCGTCTTGCACAGTCGCCACACATCCGCACTTTTAGTGCCTCAGAACCCCGGACAGCTTGCAAAACACGGCTGTAACTGTCCCAGCGCAAGCTGTTCAGGAAAGCACAGAAATGCGATGTTCGCGTGCTTTTAGCGCTTTTCGCAAGAAGCCTCCGGAGCAGGCACTTCTCGTGCGGCAACAAGCGTGCCTGCTACGATCTTTCCTAGCCTCTTTTCCTCCGGGCAGCCGGCTTGAGCTGATGTGAAGTGTTGGTGGGCAAATCATCCAGAGAAGTGTCGCAATGCTTCTGGGCTGTTAGCAAGAGCGAGTGAAGAGCAGCAAGAGCTTTCCTTGCTGACCCTTTTCATGTGGGAGATTAGCTGGACATTTGCCGGTTTAGTGACTTGTTTCTTCTGCGCAGCTTGCACAAAGCTTATTGCGGCTTTCGCGGTTCGAGTTGTGCATCGCCGGAGCTCTGCGGTAAAGCGCGAGAGAAGAGCCGCGAAAGCTCCGAGTGCGGCCAGCTCGCGTGTAGCCGCGATGATGCGCTGTTCGCCGGTTGGAGGGCGATTCCTTCTGCGCGGCTGGTTCCAAGTTGACGGTAACTGCCAGCGTGCTAGCTGTGTAGGACAGTGAAGAGGCTGACGCGTGTGTGTCCGTAGAGCTGCTAGAAAGCGTACGTGAAGAGCAGGAAGGGCTTTCAGAGCAGCCGGTTCTCGTCTTGCACAGTCGCCACACATCCGCACTTTTAGTGCCTCAGAACCCCGGACAGCTTGCAAAACACGGCTGTAACTGTCCCAGCGCAAGCTGTTCAGGAAAGCACAGAAATGCGATGTTCGCGTGCTTTTAGCGCTTTTCGCAAGAAGCCTCCGGAGCAGGCACTTCTCGTGCGGCAACAAGCGTGCCTGCTACGATCTTTCCTAGCCTCTTTTCCTCCGGGCAGCCGGCTTTAGCTGATGTGAAGTGTTGGTGGGCAAATCATCCAGAGAAGTGTCGCAATGCTTCTGGGCTTTTACCAAGAGCGAGTGAAGAGCAGCAAGAGCTTTCCTTGCTGACCCTTTTCATGTGGGAGATTAGCTGGACATTTGCCGGTTTAGTGACTTGTTTCTTCTGCGCAGCTTGCACAAAGCTTATTGCGGCTTTCACGGTTCGAGTTGTGCATCGCCGGAGCTCTGCGGTAAAGCGCGAGAGAAGAGCCGCGAAAGCTCCGAGTGCGGCCAGCTCGCGTGTAGCCGCGATGATGTGCTGTTCGCCGGTTGGAGGGCGATTCCTTCTGTGCGGCTGGTTCCAAGTTGACGGTAACTGCCAGCGTGCTAGCTGTGTAGGACAGTGAAGAGGCTGACGTGTGTGTGTCCGTAGAGCTGCTAGAAAGCGTACGTGAAGAGCAGGAAGGGCTTTCAGAGCAGCCGGTTCTCGTCTTGCACAGTCGCCACACATCCGCACTTTTAGTGCCTCAGAACCCCGGACAGCTTGCAAAACACGGCTGTAACTGTCCCAGCGCAAGCTGTTCAGGAAAGCACAGAAATGCGATGTTCGCGTGCTTTTAGCGCTTTTCGCAAGAAGCCTCCGGAGCAGGCACTTCTCGTGCGGCAACAAGCGTGCCTGCTACGATCTTTCCTAGCCTCTTTTCCTCCGGGCAGCCGGCTTGAGCTGATGTGAAGTGTTGGTGGGCAAATCATCCAGAGAAGTGTCGCAATGCTTCTGGGCTGTTAGCAAGAGCGAGTGAAGAGCAGCAAGAGCTTTCCTTGCTGACCCTTTTCATGTGGGAGATTAGCTGGACATTTGCCGGTTTAGTGACTTGTTTCTTCTGCGCAGCTTGCACAAAGCTTATTGCGGCTTTCGCGGTTCGAGTTGTGCATCGCCGGAGCTCTGCGGTAAAGCGCGAGAGAAGAGCCGCGAAAGCTCCGAGTGCGGCCAGCTCGCGTGTAGCCGCGATGATGCGTTGTTCGCCGGTTGGAGGGCGATTCCTTCTGCGCGGCTGGTTCCAAGTTGATGGTAACTGCCAGCGTGCTAGCTGTGTAGGACAGTGAAGAGGCTGACGCGTGTGTGTCCGTAGAGCTGCTAGAAAGCGTACGTGAAGAGCAGGAAGGGCTTTCAGAGCAGCCGGTTCTCGTCTTGCACAGTCGCCACACATCCGCACTTTTAGTGCCTCAGAACCCCGGACAGCTTGCAAAACACGGCTGTAACTGTCCCAGCGCAAGCTGTTCAGGAAAACACAGAAATGCGATGTTCGCGTGCTTTTAGCGCTTTTTGCAAGAAGCCTCCGGAGCAGGCACTTCTCGTGCAGCAACAACCGTGCCTGCTACGATCTTTCCTAGCCTCTTTTCCTCCGGGCAGCCGGCTTGAGCTGATGTGAAGTGTTGGTGGGCAAATCATCCAGAGAAGTGTCGCAATGCTTCTGGGCTTTTACCAAGAGCGAGTGAAGAGCAGCAAGAGCTTTCCTTGCTGACCCTTTTCACGTGGGAGATTAGCTGGACATTTGCCGGTTTAGTGACTTGTTTCTTCTGCGCAGCTTGCACAAAGCTTATTGCGGCTTTCGCGGTTCGAGTTGTGCATCGCCGGAGCTCTGCGGGAAAGAGCGAGAGAAGAGCCGCGAAAGCTCCGAGTGCGGCCAGCTCGCGTGTAGCCGCGATGATGCGCTGTTCGCCGGTTGGAGGGCGATTCCTTCTGCGCGGCTGGTTCCAAGTTGACGGTAACTGCCAGCGTGCTAGCTGTGTAGGACAGTGAAGAGGCTGACGTGTGTGTGTCCGTAGAGCTGCTAGAAAGCGTACGTGAAGAGCAGGAAGGGCTTTCAGAGCAGCCGGTTCTCGTCTTGCACAGTCGCCACACATCCGCACTTTTAGTGCCTCAGAACCCCGGACAGCTTGCAAAACACGGCTGTAACTGTCCCAGCGCAAGCTGTTCAGGAAAGCACAGAAATGCGATGTTCGCGTGCTTTTAGCGCTTTTCGCAAGAAGCCTCCGGAGCAGGCACTTCTCGTGCGGCAACAAGCGTGCCTGCTACGATCTTTCCTAGCCTCTTTTCCTCCGGGCAGCCGGCTTTAGCTGATGTGAAGTGTTGGTGGGCAAATCATCCAGAGAAGTGTCGCAATGCTTCTGGGCTTTTACCAAGAGCGAGTGAAGAGCAGCAAGAGCTTTCCTTGCTGACCCTTTTCATGTGGGAGATTAGCTGGACATTTGCCGGTTTAGTGACTTGTTTCTTCTGCGCAGCTTGCACAAAGCTTATTGCGGCTTTCGCGGTTCGAGTTGTGCATCGCCGGAGCTCTGCGGTAAAGCGCGAGAGAAGAGCCGCGAAAGCTCCGAGTGCGGCCAGCTCGCGTGTAGCCGCGATGATGCGCTGTTCGCCGGTTGGAGGGCGATTCCTTCTGCGCGGCTGGTTCCAAGTTGACGGTAACTGCCAGCGTGCTAGCTGTGTAGGACAGTGAAG
Source organism: Chlamydotis macqueenii (assembly GCF_036417535.1). Lineage (NCBI taxonomy): Eukaryota > Metazoa > Chordata > Aves > Otidiformes > Otididae > Chlamydotis > Chlamydotis macqueenii. The sequence continues at coordinate 9,532,231 of NC_141574.1, forward strand.
AGGCTGACGTGTGTGTGTCCGTAGAGCTGCTAGAAAGCGTACGTGAAGAGCAGGAAGGGCTTTCAGAGCAGCCGGTTCTCGTCTTGCACAGTCGCCACACATCCGCACTTTTAGTGCCTCAGAACCCCGGACAGCTTGCAAAACACGGCTGTAACTGTCCCAGCGCAAGCTGTTCAGGAAAGCACAGAAATGCGATGTTCGCGTGCTTTTAGCGCTTTTCGCAAGAAGCCTCCGGAGCAGGCACTTCTCGTGCGGCAACAACCGTGCCTGCTACGATCTTTCCTAGCCTCTTTTCCTCCGGGCAGCCGGCTTGAGCTGATGTGAAGTGTTGGTGGGCAAATCATCCAGAGAAGTGTCGCAATGCTTCTGGGCTGTTAGCAAGAGCGAGTGAAGAGCAGCAAGAGCTTTCCTTGCTGACCCTTTTCATGTGGGAGATTAGCTGGACATTTGCCGGTTTAGTGACTTGTTTCTTCTGCGCAGCTTGCACAAAGCTTATTGCGGCTTTCGCGGTTCGAGTTGTGCATCGCCGGAGCTCTGCGGTAAAGCGCGAGAGAAGAGCCGCGAAAGCTCCGAGTGCGGCCAGCTCGCGTGTAGCCGCGATGATGCGCTGTTCGCCGGTTGGAGGGCGATTCCTTCTGCGCGGCTGGTTCCAAGTTGACGGTAACTGCCAGCGTGCTAGCTGTGTAGGACAGTGAAGAGGCTGACGCGTGTGTGTCCGTAGAGCTGCTAGAAAGCGTACGTGACGAGCAGGAAGGGCTTTCAGAGCAGCCGGTTCTCGTCTTGCACAGTCGCCACACATCCGCACTTTTAGTGCCTCAGAACCCCGGACAGCTTGCAAAACACGGCTGTAACTGTCCCAGCGCAAGCTGTTCAGGAAAGCACAGAAACGCGATGTTCGCGTGCTTTTAGCGCTGCTCGCAAGAAGCCTCCGGAGCAGGCACTTCTCGTGCAGCAACAACCGTGCCTGCTACGATCTTTCCTAGCCTCTTTTCCTCCGGGCAGCCGGCTTGAGCTGATGTGAAGTGTTGGTGGGCAAATCATCCAGAGAAGCGTCGCAATGCTTCTGGGCTGTTAGCAAGAGCTTTCCTTGCTGAGCCTTTTCACGTTGGAGATTAGCTGGACATTTGCCGGTTTAGTGCCTTGTTTCTTCTGCGCAGCTTGCACAAAGCTCATTGCGGCTTTCGCGGTTCGAGTTGTGCATCGCCGGAGCTCTGCGGGAAAGAGCGAGAGAAGAGCCGCGAAAGCTCCGAGTGCGGCCAGCTCGCGTGTAGCCGCGAATGTGCGCTGTTCGCCGGTTGCAGGGCGAGTGCCTTCTGCGCGGCTGCTTCCAAGTTGACGGTAACTGCCAGCGTGCTAGCTGTGTAGGACAGTGAAGAGGCTGACGCGTGTGTGTCCGTAGAGCTGCTAGAAAGCGTACGTGACGAGCAGGAAGGGCTTTCAGAGCAGCCGGTTCTCGTCTTGCACAGTCGCCACACATCCGCACTTTTAGTGCCTCAGAACCCCGGACAGCTTGCAAAACACGGCTGTAACTGTCCCAGCGCAAGCTGTTCAGGAAAGCACAGAAATGCGATGTTCGCGTGCTTTTTAGCGCTGCTCGCAAGAAGCCTCCGGAGCAGGCACTTCTCGTGCAGCAACAACCGTGCCTGCTACGATCTTTCCTAGCCTCTTTTCCTCCGGGCAGCCGGCTTGAGCTGATGTGAAGTGTTGGTGGGCAAATCATCCAGAGAAGCGTCGCAATGCTTCTGGGCTGTTAGCAAGAGCTTTCCTTGCTGAGCCTTTTCACGTTGGAGATTAGCTGGACATTTGCCGGTTTAGTGCCTTGTTTCTTCTGCGCAGCTTGCACAAAGCTCATTGCGGCTTTCGCGGTTCGAGTTGTGCATCGCCGGAGCTCTGCGGGAAAGAGCGAGAGAAGAGCCGCGAAAGCTCCGAGTGCGGCCAGCTCGCGTGTAGCCGCGAATGTGCGCTGTTCGCCGGTTGCAGGGCGACTGCCTTCTGCGCGGCTGCTTCCAAGTTGACGGTAAGTGCCAGCGTGCTAGCTGTGTAGGACAGTGAAGAGGCTGACGCGTGTGTGTCCGTAGAGCTGCTAGAAAGCGTACGTGACGAGCAGGAAGGGCTTTCAGAGCAGCCGGTTCTCGTCTTGCACAGTCGCCACACATCCGCACTTTTAGTGCCTCAGAACCCCGGACAGCTTGCAAAACACGGCTGTAACTGTCCCAGCGCAAGCTGTTCAGGAAAGCACAGAAATGCGATGTTCGCGTGCTTTTTAGCGCTGCTCGCAAGAAGCCTCCGGAGCAGGCACTTCTCGTGCAGCAACAACCGTGCCTGCTACGATCTTTCCTAGCCTCTTTTCCTCCGGGCAGCCGGCTTGAGCTGATGTGAAGTGTTGGTGGGCAAATCATCCAGAGAAGCGTCGCAATGCTTCTGGGCTGTTAGCAAGAGCTTTCCTTGCTGAGCCTTTTCACGTTGGAGATTAGCTGGACATTTGCCGGTTTAGTGCCTTGTTTCTTCTGCGCAGCTTGCACAAAGCTCATTGCGGCTTTCGCGGTTCGAGTTGTGCATCGCCGGAGCTCTGCGGGAAAGAGCGAGAGAAGAGCCGCGAAAGCTCCGAGTGCGGCCAGCTCGCGTGTAGCCGCGAATGTGCGCTGTTCGCCGGTTGCAGGGCGACTGCCTTCTGCGCGGCTGCTTCCAAGTTGACGGTAACTGCCAGCGTGCTAGCTGTGTAGGACAGTGAAGAGGCTGACGCGTGTGTGTCCGTAGAGCTGCTAGAAAGCGTACGTGACGAGCAGGAAGGGCTTTCAGAGCAGCCGGTTCTCGTCTTGCACAGTCGCCACACATCCGCACTTTTAGTGCCTCAGAACCCCGGACAGCTTGCAAAACACGGCTGTAACTGTCCCAGCGCAAGCTGTTCAGGAAAGCACAGAAATGCGATGTTCGCGTGCTTTTAGCGCTGCTCGCAAGAAGCCTCCGGAGCAGGCACTTCTCGTGCAGCAACAACCGTGCCTGCTACGATCTTTCCTAGCCTCTTTTCCTCCGGGCAGCCGGCTTGAGCTGATGTGAAGTGTTGGTGGGCAAATCATCCAGAGAAGTGTCGCAATGCTTCTGGGCTGTTAGCAAGAGCGAGTGAAGAGCAGCAAGAGCTTTCCTTGCTGACCCTTTTCATGTGGGAGATTAGCTGGACATTTGCCGGTTTAGTGACTTGTTTCTTCTGCGCAGCTTGCACAAAGCTCATTGCGGCTTTCGCGGTTCGAGTTGTGCATCGCCGGAGCTCTGCGGGAAAGAGCGAGAGAAGAGCCGCGAAAGCTCCGAGTGCGGCCAGCTCGCGTGTAGCCGCGAATGTGCGCTGTTCGCCGGTTGCAGGGCGAGTGCCTTCTGCGCGGCTGCTTCCAAGTTGACGGTAACTGCCAGCGTGCTAGCTGTGTAGGACAGTGAAGAGGCTGACGCGTGTGTGTCCGTAGAGCTGCTAGAAAGCGTACGTGACGAGCAGGAAGGGCTTTCAGAGCAGCCGGTTCTCGTCTTGCACAGTCGCCACACATCCGCACTTTTAGTGCCTCAGAACCCCGGACAGCTTGCAAAACACGGCTGTAACTGTCCCAGCGCAAGCTGTTCAGGAAAGCACAGAAACGCGATGTTCGCGTGCTTTTAGCGCTGCTCGCAAGAAGCCTCCGGAGCAGGCACTTCTCGTGCAGCAACAACCGTGCCTGCTACGATCTTTCCTAGCCTCTTTTCCTCCGGGCAGCCGGCTTGAGCTGATGTGAAGTGTTGGTGGGCAAATCATCCAGAGAAGCGTCGCAATGCTTCTGGGCTGTTAGCAAGAGCTTTCCTTGCTGACCCTTTTCACGTTGGAGATTAGCTGGACATTTGCCGGTTTAGTGCCTTGTTTCTTCTGCGCAGCTTGCACAAAGCTCATTGCGGCTTTCGCGGTTCGAGTTGTGCATCGCCGGAGCTCTGCGGGAAAGAGCGAGAGAAGAGCCGCGAAAGCTCCGAGTGCGGCCAGCTCGCGTGTAGCCGCGAATGTGCGCTGTTCGCCGGTTGCAGGGCGACTGCCTTCTGCGCGGCTGCTTCCAAGTTGACGGTAACTGCCAGCGTGCTAGCTGTGTAGGACAGTGAAGAGGCTGACGCGTGTGTGTCCGTAGAGCTGCTAGAAAGCGTACGTGACGAGCAGGAAGGGCTTTCAGAGCAGCCGGTTCTCGTCTTGCACAGTCGCCACACATCCGCACTTTTAGTGCCTCAGAACCCCGGACAGCTTGCAAAACACGGCTGTAACTGTCCCAGCGCAAGCTGTTCAGGAAAGCACAGAAATGCGATGTTCGCGTGCTTTTTAGCGCTGCTCGCAAGAAGCCTCCGGAGCAGGCACTTCTCGTGCAGCAACAACCGTGCCTGCTACGATCTTTCCTAGCCTCTTTTCCTCCGGGCAGCCGGCTTGAGCTGATGTGAAGTGTTGGTGGGCAAATCATCCAGAGAAGCGTCGCAATGCTTCTGGGCTGTTAGCAAGAGCTTTCCTTGCTGAGCCTTTTCACGTTGGAGATTAGCTGGACATTTGCCGGTTTAGTGCCTTGTTTCTTCTGCGCAGCTTGCACAAAGCTCATTGCGGCTTTCGCGGTTCGAGTTGTGCATCGCCGGAGCTCTGCGGGAAAGAGCGAGAGAAGAGCCGCGAAAGCTCCGAGTGCGGCCAGCTCGCGTGTAGCCGCGAATGTGCGCTGTTCGCCGGTTGCAGGGCGACTGCCTTCTGCGCGGCTGCTTCCAAGTTGACGGTAACTGCCAGCGTGCTAGCTGTGTAGGACAGTGAAGAGGCTGACGCGTGTGTGTCCGTAGAGCTGCTAGAAAGCGTACGTGACGAGCAGGAAGGGCTTTCAGAGCAGCCGGTTCTCGTCTTGCACAGTCGCCACACATCCGCACTTTTAGTGCCTCAGAACCCCGGACAGCTTGCAAAACACGGCTGTAACTGTCCCAGCGCAAGCTGTTCAGGAAAGCACAGAAACGCGATGTTCGCGTGCTTTTAGCGCTGCTCGCAAGAAGCCTCCGGAGCAGGCACTTCTCGTGCAGCAACAACCGTGCCTGCTACGATCTTTCCTAGCCTCTTTTCCTCCGGGCAGCCGGCTTGAGCTGATGTGAAGTGTTGGTGGGCAAATCATCCAGAGAAGCGTCGCAATGCTTCTGGGCTGTTAGCAAGAGCTTTCCTTGCTGAGCCTTTTCACGTTGGAGATTAGCTGGACATTTGCCGGTTTAGTGCCTTGTTTCTTCTGCGCAGCTTGCACAAAGCTCATTGCGGCTTTCGCGGTTCGAGTTGTGCATCGCCGGAGCTCTGCGGGAAAGAGCGAGAGAAGAGCCGCGAAAGCTCCGAGTGCGGCCAGCTCGCGTGTAGCCGCGAATGTGCGCTGTTCGCCGGTTGCAGGGCGAGTGCCTTCTGCGCGGCTGCTTCCAAGTTGACGGTAACTGCCAGCGTGCTAGCTGTGTAGGACAGTGAAGAGGCTGACGCGTGTGTGTCCGTAGAGCTGCTAGAAAGCGTACGTGACGAGCAGGAAGGGCTTTCAGAGCAGCCGGTTCTCGTCTTGCACAGTCGCCACACATCCGCACTTTTAGTGCCTCAGAACCCCGGACAGCTTGCAAAACACGGCTGTAACTGTCCCAGCGCAAGCTGTTCAGGAAAGCACAGAAACGCGATGTTCGCGTGCTTTTTAGCGCTGCTCGCAAGAAGCCTCCGGAGCAGGCACTTCTCGTGCAGCAACAACCGTGCCTGCTACGATCTTTCCTAGCCTCTTTTCCTCCGGGCAGCCGGCTTGAGCTGATGTGAAGTGTTGGTGGGCAAATCATCCAGAGAAGCGTCGCAATGCTTCTGGGCTGTTAGCAAGAGCTTTCCTTGCTGAGCCTTTTCACGTTGGAGATTAGCTGGACATTTGCCGGTTTAGTGCCTTGTTTCTTCTGCGCAGCTTGCACAAAGCTCATTGCGGCTTTCGCGGTTCGAGTTGTGCATCGCCGGAGCTCTGCGGGAAAGAGCGAGAGAAGAGCCGCGAAAGCTCCGAGTGCGGCCAGCTCGCGTGTAGCCGCGAATGTGCGCTGTTCGCCGGTTGCAGGGCGAGTGCCTTCTGCGCGGCTGCTTCCAAGTTGACGGTAACTGCCAGCGTGCTAGCTGTGTAGGACAGTGAAGAGGCTGACGCGTGTGTGTCCGTAGAGCTGCTAGAAAGCGTACGTGACGAGCAGGAAGGGCTTTCAGAGCAGCCGGTTCTCGTCTTGCACAGTCGCCACACATCCGCACTTTTAGTGCCTCAGAACCCCGGACAGCTTGCAAAACACGGCTGTAACTGTCCCAGCGCAAGCTGTTCAGGAAAGCACAGAAACGCGATGTTCGCGTGCTTTTTAGCGCTTTTCGCAAGAAGCCTCCGGAGCAGGCACTTCTCGTGCAGCAACAACCGTGCCTGCTACGATCTTTCCTAGCCTCTTTTCCTCCGGGCAGCCGGCTTGAGCTGATGTGAAGTGTTGGTGGGCAAATCATCCAGAGAAGCGTCGCAATGCTTCTGGGCTGTTAGCAAGAGCTTTCCTTGCTGAGCCTTTTCACGTTGGAGATTAGCTGGACATTTGCCGGTTTAGTGCCTTGTTTCTTCTGCGCAGCTTGCACAAAGCTCATTGCGGCTTTCGCGGTTCGAGTTGTGCATCGCCGGAGCTCTGCGGGAAAGAGCGAGAGAAGAGCCGCGAAAGCTCCGAGTGCGGCCAGCTCGCGTGTAGCCGCGAATGTGCGCTGTTCGCCGGTTGCAGGGCGAGTGCCTTCTGCGCGGCTGCTTCCAAGTTGACGGTAAGTGCCAGCGTGCTAGCTGTGTAGGACAGTGAAGAGGCTGACGCGTGTGTGTCCGTAGAGCTGCTAGAAAGCGTACGTGACGAGCAGGAAGGGCTTTCAGAGCAGCCGGTTCTCGTCTTGCACAGTCGCCACACATCCGCACTTTTAGTGCCTCAGAACCCCGGACAGCTTGCAAAACACGGCTGTAACTGTCCCAGCGCAAGCTGTTCAGGAAAGCACAGAAACGCGATGTTCGCGTGCTTTTAGCGCTGCTCGCAAGAAGCCTCCGGAGCAGGCACTTCTCGTGCAGCAACAACCGTGCCTGCTACGATCTTTCCTAGCCTCTTTTCCTCCGGGCAGCCGGCTTGAGCTGATGTGAAGTGTTGGTGGGCAAATCATCCAGAGAAGCGTCGCAATGCTTCTGGGCTGTTAGCAAGAGCTTTCCTTGCTGAGCCTTTTCACGTTGGAGATTAGCTGGACATTTGCCGGTTTAGTGCCTTGTTTCTTCTGCGCAGCTTGCACAAAGCTCATTGCGGCTTTCGCGGTTCGAGTTGTGCATCGCCGGAGCTCTGCGGGAAAGAGCGAGAGAAGAGCCGCGAAAGCTCCGAGTGCGGCCAGCTCGCGTGTAGCCGCGAATGTGCGCTGTTCGCCGGTTGCAGGGCGACTGCCTTCTGCGCGGCTGCTTCCAAGTTGACGGTAACTGCCAGCGTGCTAGCTGTGTAGGACAGTGAAGAGGCTGACGCGTGTGTGTCCGTAGAGCTGCTAGAAAGCGTACGTGACGAGCAGGAAGGGCTTTCAGAGCAGCCGGTTCTCGTCTTGCACAGTCGCCACACATCCGCACTTTTAGTGCCTCAGAACCCCGGACAGCTTGCAAAACACGGCTGTAACTGTCCCAGCGCAAGCTGTTCAGGAAAGCACAGAAATGCGATGTTCGCGTGCTTTTTAGCGCTGCTCGCAAGAAGCCTCCGGAGCAGGCACTTCTCGTGCAGCAACAACCGTGCCTGCTACGATCTTTCCTAGCCTCTTTTCCTCCGGGCAGCCGGCTTGAGCTGATGTGAAGTGTTGGTGGGCAAATCATCCAGAGAAGCGTCGCAATGCTTCTGGGCTGTTAGCAAGAGCTTTCCTTGCTGAGCCTTTTCACGTTGGAGATTAGCTGGACATTTGCCGGTTTAGTGCCTTGTTTCTTCTGCGCAGCTTGCACAAAGCTCATTGCGGCTTTCGCGGTTCGAGTTGTGCATCGCCGGAGCTCTGCGGGAAAGAGCGAGAGAAGAGCCGCGAAAGCTCCGAGTGCGGCCAGCTCGCGTGTAGCCGCGAATGTGCGCTGTTCGCCGGTTGCAGGGCGACTGCCTTCTGCGCGGCTGCTTCCAAGTTGACGGTAACTGCCAGCGTGCTAGCTGTGTAGGACAGTGAAGAGGCTGACGCGTGTGTGTCCGTAGAGCTGCTAGAAAGCGTACGTGACGAGCAGGAAGGGCTTTCAGAGCAGCCGGTTCTCGTCTTGCACAGTCGCCACACATCCGCACTTTTAGTGCCTCAGAACCCCGGACAGCTTGCAAAACACGGCTGTAACTGTCCCAGCGCAAGCTGTTCAGGAAAGCACAGAAACGCGATGTTCGCGTGCTTTTAGCGCTGCTCGCAAGAAGCCTCCGGAGCAGGCACTTCTCGTGCAGCAACAACCGTGCCTGCTACGATCTTTCCTAGCCTCTTTTCCTCCGGGCAGCCGGCTTGAGCTGATGTGAAGTGTTGGTGGGCAAATCATCCAGAGAAGCGTCGCAATGCTTCTGGGCTGTTAGCAAGAGCTTTCCTTGCTGAGCCTTTTCACGTTGGAGATTAGCTGGACATTTGCCGGTTTAGTGCCTTGTTTCTTCTGCGCAGCTTGCACAAAGCTCATTGCGGCTTTCGCGGTTCGAGTTGTGCATCGCCGGAGCTCTGCGGGAAAGAGCGAGAGAAGAGCCGCGAAAGCTCCGAGTGCGGCCAGCTCGCGTGTAGCCGCGAATGTGCGCTGTTCGCCGGTTGCAGGGCGACTGCCTTCTGCGCGGCTGCTTCCAAGTTGACGGTAACTGCCAGCGTGCTAGCTGTGTAGGACAGTGAAGAGGCTGACGCGTGTGTGTCCGTAGAGCTGCTAGAAAGCGTACGTGACGAGCAGGAAGGGCTTTCAGAGCAGCCGGTTCTCGTCTTGCACAGTCGCCACACATCCGCACTTTTAGTGCCTCAGAACCCCGGACAGCTTGCAAAACACGGCTGTAACTGTCCCAGCGCAAGCTGTTCAGGAAAGCACAGAAACGCGATGTTCGCGTGCTTTTTAGCGCTGCTCGCAAGAAGCCTCCGGAGCAGGCACTTCTCGTGCAGCAACAACCGTGCCTGCTACGATCTTTCCTAGCCTCTTTTCCTCCGGGCAGCCGGCTTGAGCTGATGTGAAGTGTTGGTGGGCAAATCATCCAGAGAAGCGTCGCAATGCTTCTGGGCTGTTAGCAAGAGCTTTCCTTGCTGAGCCTTTTCACGTTGGAGATTAGCTGGACATTTGCCGGTTTAGTGCCTTGTTTCTTCTGCGCAGCTTGCACAAAGCTCATTGCGGCTTTCGCGGTTCGAGTTGTGCATCGCCGGAGCTCTGCGGGAAAGAGCGAGAGAAGAGCCGCGAAAGCTCCGAGTGCGGCCAGCTCGCGTGTAGCCGCGAATGTGCGCTGTTCGCCGGTTGCAGGGCGAGTGCCTTCTGCGCGGCTGCTTCCAAGTTGACGGTAACTGCCAGCGTGCTAGCTGTGTAGGACAGTGAAGAGGCTGACGCGTGTGTGTCCGTAGAGCTGCTAGAAAGCGTACGTGACGAGCAGGAAGGGCTTTCAGAGCAGCCGGTTCTCGTCTTGCACAGTCGCCACACATCCGCACTTTTAGTGCCTCAGAACCCCGGACAGCTTGCAAAACACGGCTGTAACTGTCCCAGCGCAAGCTGTTCAGGAAAGCACAGAAACGCGATGTTCGCGTGCTTTTTAGCGCTTTTCGCAAGAAGCCTCCGGAGCAGGCACTTCTCGTGCAGCAACAACCGTGCCTGCTACGATCTTTCCTAGCCTCTTTTCCTCCGGGCAGCCGGCTTGAGCTGATGTGAAGTGTTGGTGGGCAAATCATCCAGAGAAGCGTCGCAATGCTTCTGGGCTGTTAGCAAGAGCTTTCCTTGCTGAGCCTTTTCACGTTGGAGATTAGCTGGACATTTGCCGGTTTAGTGCCTTGTTTCTTCTGCGCAGCTTGCACAAAGCTCATTGCGGCTTTCGCGGTTCGAGTTGTGCATCGCCGGAGCTCTGCGGGAAAGAGCGAGAGAAGAGCCGCGAAAGCTCCGAGTGCGGCCAGCTCGCGTGTAGCCGCGAATGTGCGCTGTTCGCCGGTTGCAGGGCGACTGCCTTCTGCGCGGCTGCTTCCAAGTTGACGGTAACTGCCAGCGTGCTAGCTGTGTAGGACAGTGAAGAGGCTGACGCGTGTGTGTCCGTAGAGCTGCTAGAAAGCGTACGTGACGAGCAGGAAGGGCTTTCAGAGCAGCCGGTTCTCGTCTTGCACAGTCGCCACACATCCGCACTTTTAGTGCCTCAGAACCCCGGACAGCTTGCAAAACACGGCTGTAACTGTCCCAGCGCAAGCTGTTCAGGAAAGCACAGAAACGCGATGTTCGCGTGCTTTTTAGCGCTGCTCGCAAGAAGCCTCCGGAGCAGGCACTTCTCGTGCAGCAACAACCGTGCCTGCTACGATCTTTCCTAGCCTCTTTTCCTCCGGGCAGCCGGCTTGAGCTGATGTGAAGTGTTGGTGGGCAAATCATCCAGAGAAGCGTCGCAATGCTTCTGGGCTGTTAGCAAGAGCTTTCCTTGCTGAGCCTTTTCACGTTGGAGATTAGCTGGACATTTGCCGGTTTAGTGCCTTGTTTCTTCTGCGCAGCTTGCACAAAGCTCATTGCGGCTTTCGCGGTTCGAGTTGTGCATCGCCGGAGCTCTGCGGGAAAGAGCGAGAGAAGAGCCGCGAAAGCTCCGAGTGCGGCCAGCTCGCGTGTAGCCGCGAATGTGCGCTGTTCGCCGGTTGCAGGGCGAGTGCCTTCTGCGCGGCTGCTTCCAAGTTGACGGTAACTGCCAGCGTGCTAGCTGTGTAGGACAGTGAAGAGGCTGACGCGTGTGTGTCCGTAGAGCTGCTAGAAAGCGTACGTGACGAGCAGGAAGGGCTTTCAGAGCAGCCGGTTCTCGTCTTGCACAGTCGCCACACATCCGCACTTTTAGTGCCTCAGAACCCCGGACAGCTTGCAAAACACGGCTGTAACTGTCCCAGCGCAAGCTGTTCAGGAAAGCACAGAAACGCGATGTTCGCGTGCTTTTTAGCGCTGCTCGCAAGAAGCCTCCGGAGCAGGCACTTCTCGTGCAGCAACAACCGTGCCTGCTACGATCTTTCCTAGCCTCTTTTCCTCCGGGCAGCCGGCTTGAGCTGATGTGAAGTGTTGGTGGGCAAATCATCCAGAGAAGCGTCGCAATGCTTCTGGGCTGTTAGCAAGAGCTTTCCTTGCTGAGCCTTTTCACGTTGGAGATTAGCTGGACATTTGCCGGTTTAGTGCCTTGTTTCTTCTGCGCAGCTTGCACAAAGCTCATTGCGGCTTTCGCGGTTCGAGTTGTGCATCGCCGGAGCTCTGCGGGAAAGAGCGAGAGAAGAGCCGCGAAAGCTCCGAGTGCGGCCAGCTCGCGTGTAGCCGCGAATGTGCGCTGTTCGCCGGTTGCAGGGCGACTGCCTTCTGCGCGGCTGCTTCCAAGTTGACGGTAACTGCCAGCGTGCTAGCTGTGTAGGACAGTGAAGAGGCTGACGCGTGTGTGTCCGTAGAGCTGCTAGAAAGCGTACGTGACGAGCAGGAAGGGCTTTCAGAGCAGCCGGTTCTCGTCTTGCACAGTCGCCACACATCCGCACTTTTAGTGCCTCAGAACCCCGGACAGCTTGCAAAACACGGCTGTAACTGTCCCAGCGCAAGCTGTTCAGGAAAGCACAGAAACGCGATGTTCGCGTGCTTTTTAGCGCTGCTCGCAAGAAGCCTCCGGAGCAGGCACTTCTCGTGCAGCAACAACCGTGCCTGCTACGATCTTTCCTAGCCTCTTTTCCTCCGGGCAGCCGGCTTGAGCTGATGTGAAGTGTTGGTGGGCAAATCATCCAGAGAAGCGTCGCAATGCTTCTGGGCTGTTAGCAAGAGCTTTCCTTGCTGAGCCTTTTCACGTTGGAGATTAGCTGGACATTTGCCGGTTTAGTGCCTTGTTTCTTCTGCGCAGCTTGCACAAAGCTCATTGCGGCTTTCGCGGTTCGAGTTGTGCATCGCCGGAGCTCTGCGGGAAAGAGCGAGAGAAGAGCCGCGAAAGCTCCGAGTGCGGCCAGCTCGCGTGTAGCCGCGAATGTGCGCTGTTCGCCGGTTGCAGGGCGACTGCCTTCTGCGCGGCTGCTTCCAAGTTGACGGTAACTGCCAGCGTGCTAGCTGTGTAGGACAGTGAAGAGGCTGACGCGTGTGTGTCCGTAGAGCTGCTAGAAAGCGTACGTGACGAGCAGGAAGGGCTTTCAGAGCAGCCGGTTCTCGTCTTGCACAGTCGCCACACATCCGCACTTTTAGTGCCTCAGAACCCCGGACAGCTTGCAAAACACGGCTGTAACTGTCCCAGCGCAAGCTGTTCAGGAAAGCACAGAAATGCGATGTTCGCGTGCTTTTAGCGCTTTTCGCAAGAAGCCTCCGGAGCAGGCACTTCTCGTGCGGCAACAAGCGTGCCTGCTACGATCTTTCCTAGCCTCTTTTCCTCCGGGCAGCCGGCTTTAGCTGATGTGAAGTGTTGGTGGGCAAATCATCCAGAGAAGTGTCGCAATGCTTCTGGGCTTTTACCAAGAGCGAGTGAAGAGCAGCAAGAGCTTTCCTTGCTGACCCTTTTCACGTGGGAGATTAGCTGGACATTTGCCGGTTTAGTGACTTGTTTCTTCTGCGCAGCTTGCACAAAGCTTATTGCGGCTTTCGCGGTTCGAGTTGTGCATCGCCGGAGCTCTGCGGGAAAGAGCGAGAGAAGAGCCGCGAAAGCTCCGAGTGCGGCCAGCTCGCGTGTAGCCGCGATGATGCGCTGTTCGCCGGTTGGAGGGCGATTCCTTCTGCGCGGCTGGTTCCAAGTTGACGGTAACTGCCAGCGTGCTAGCTGTGTAGGACAGTGAAGAGGCTGACGTGTGTGTGTCCGTAGAGCTGCTAGAAAGCGTACGTGAAGAGCAGGAAGGGCTTTCAGAGCAGCCGGTTCTCGTCTTGCACAGTCGCCACACATCCGCACTTTTAGTGCCTCAGAACCCCGGACAGCTTGCAAAACACGGCTGTAACTGTCCCAGCGCAAGCTGTTCAGGAAAGCACAGAAATGCGATGTTCGCGTGCTTTTAGCGCTTTTCGCAAGAAGCCTCCGGAGCAGGCACTTCTCGTGCGGCAACAAGCGTGCCTGCTACGATCTTTCCTAGCCTCTTTTCCTCCGGGCAGCCGGCTTGAGCTGATGTGAAGTGTTGGTGGGCAAATCATCCAGAGAAGTGTCGCAATGCTTCTGGGCTGTTAGCAAGAGCGAGTGAAGAGCAGCAAGAGCTTTCCTTGCTGACCCTTTTCATGTGGGAGATTAGCTGGACATTTGCCGGTTTAGTGACTTGTTTCTTCTGCGCAGCTTGCACAAAGCTTATTGCGGCTTTCGCGGTTCGAGTTGTGCATCGCCGGAGCTCTGCGGTAAAGCGCGAGAGAAGAGCCGCGAAAGCTCCGAGTGCGGCCAGCTCGCGTGTAGCCGCGATGATGCGCTGTTCGCCGGTTGGAGGGCGATTCCTTCTGCGCGGCTGGTTCCAAGTTGACGGTAACTGCCAGCGTGCTAGCTGTGTAGGACAGTGAAGAGGCTGACGTGTGTGTGTCCGTAGAGCTGCTAGAAAGCGTACGTGAAGAGCAGGAAGGGCTTTCAGAGCAGCCGGTTCTCGTCTTGCACAGTCGCCACACATCCGCACTTTTAGTGCCTCAGAACCCCGGACAGCTTGCAAAACACGGCTGTAACTGTCCCAGCGCAAGCTGTTCAGGAAAGCACAGAAATGCGATGTTCGCGTGCTTTTAGCGCTTTTCGCAAGAAGCCTCCGGAGCAGGCACTTCTCGTGCGGCAACAACCGTGCCTGCTACGATCTTTCCTAGCCTCTTTTCCTCCGGGCAGCCGGCTTGAGCTGATGTGAAGTGTTGGTGGGCAAATCATCCAGAGAAGTGTCGCAATGCTTCTGGGCTGTTAGCAAGAGCGAGTGAAGAGCAGCAAGAGCTTTCCTTGCTGACCCTTTTCATGTGGGAGATTAGCTGGACATTTGCCGGTTTAGTGACTTGTTTCTTCTGCGCAGCTTGCACAAAGCTTATTGCGGCTTTCGCGGTTCGAGTTGTGCATCGCCGGAGCTCTGCGGGAAAGAGCGAGAGAAGAGCCGCGAAAGCTCCGAGTGCGGCCAGCTCGCGTGTAGCCGCGATGATGCGCTGTTCGCCGGTTGGAGGGCGATTCCTTCTGCGCGGCTGGTTCCAAGTTGACGGTACATGCCAGCGTGCTAGCTGTGTAGGACAGTGAAGAGGCTGACGTGTGTGTGTCCGTAGAGCTGCTAGAAAGCGTACGTGAAGAGCAGGAAGGGCTTTCAGAGCAGCCGGTTCTCGTCTTGCACAGTCGCCACACATCCGCACTTTTAGTGCCTCAGAACCCCGGACAGCTTGCAAAACACGGCTGTAACTGTCCCAGCGCAAGCTGTTCAGGAAAGCACAGAAATGCGATGTTCGCGTGCTTTTAGCGCTTTTTGCAAGAAGCCTCCGGAGCAGGCACTTCTCGTGCGGCAACAACCGTGCCTTCTACGATCTTCCGCCCTGCCTGAACACCGGACACTGCCGTGGCTTCCCCGTTGCAGGGAGCACGGAAGAGCCAGACTGCCGGGGGCCCTCTGTGACGCGACCTGAGATGCCTCATCGATCAGTTAAAGGACAGGGAGAGAGAACACGGAAAAAAGGGAGGCCCCGCAGCCACCGCTCCTGGGACAGCGACAGCCGCGCACACCCGCCGCCAACCCTGGGGGCGGATGGCAGACGCGGGGCCCTGCGTGACAGCGAGAGATGGCGGCGTTCTTGGAGAGGTCCGATGGCGGCCTGGACGCCAGCAGAGTCGGCCCGCCGCGGAGCCTTCCCCCGACGTGCCCCCAGAATCCCTCAGCAGGCACTGCCTGCAGGTCTGGATCGGTCACAAATCGGGGGAAGCGGGAGGTGCCGCCAGCCACCCGCTCCGGGCAATGGTTCCCTTTTCCAACGAGGCCGGCGGGACGGTGGGAAGGTTGCAGCGGGCACCTCCCTCCCGCGATGCTCTAGCGTTCGACAGTGCCGGCGACCATTACCCGGCCACCGGTTTTTGCTAACCCCCGCTGGGAGAGCTGCTTAACCCGGAGTAGAGAAGTGGAGGGTGGGAAAAAAGGAAAAAAAAGTTCCACACAGAAAACCAGGTGGCACAGAGTCTCAAACCTGTGCCATTGCCCGGTATTGGGGAGACGGGGAAAGCCGCTGAAGGCTCGACACCCCGGGTCCATCTGCATTTAACTGCTGGCCACCACCATGCCTCTTTCCCGCTTGGCGGGCTCCAGCTTAGGGCCGGAGGAAAAGGAAGGCAAGGCACCGTCCCCCCTCTCGCCCGTGCCGCCGCCAGGCTTCTCCTGGTCCGGGGGAAGCTGCGGCAGGCTCCATGTTCCCCGGCCGTCCCGTCTGCCCGCGGCTGCTGGCCACGGGATCCGGCGGGCAGCTTAAGGCCGGAAAATGAGCGGAAAAACAAAAGGACCGGTTTCCAGCTGACATCCACCGCCGGCGCTACGCAGTCCCATTGCCGAGCCCTCAGGGCCAACTGGCAAAGCCGGGGCAGGCCAGACGCCACGGGCTGCCCGGGCTTGTCTCACGCCAGCAAAAAAGACAGCGAGGTGACGCCGCCTCGCCCGCACCGTCATTGGGCTCTTGGAGGGGAAGCTGCGGGCAGGCTCCACATGCTGCTGGGGCCATCTGCGTTTGGTCTCGATCTGCCCCGCTTCGCGGGCTTCCAGCTTAAGGCCAGAGCGAGAGGGAAAAAAAAAAAAAAGCGGGCGAGGTGCCGCCACCACCGCCCGTCCCCGTGAAGGGGACCTTGCCGGGGAGCCTGGGGGAAGCCACAGCAGGCCTTGCCCCCCCCGGACTTTTCAGCGTTCGAGTGCCGGTCAAGCGCTGCTGGCCACTGGTCTTTGCCCTGCCCCGTGGGGAAACACATGCCCCAGGGAAACTGGGGACGAGGTGCCACCACCTTGGCCCATGCTATGCAGTCCCTTCACCGAGCCCTCCAGACCCTGGCAAGCCGGGAGACCCTGCACCCCGCCGGCCGTCCACGCGGGGTTTACATGGGGGAAAACGGAGAACCAGCAGACAGCAGTGCCGCCACCTCGCCCGCTCCACATCATCAGGCTCTTGGGGGCTGGGGGAGCTGCGGACACGCTCCGCACGCCTCCTCGGCCGTCTGCCGCTGGCCCCAGCCTTCCAGCGCTAGAATGCCGGCTACTACAGCCACCGTGCTTCGCCCCTTCACTGCCTCAGCCACCTCGGTCTCGCACACCGTCTAACAGCCCTTGGTTGACACTGCCCTCCGGACGAGTCACCGCTCGCCCTATAATACAGACAGATGCGTCCCTGCCTCCGGGAAGCTCCGGGAGGCCCTTCTGTGCCCACCGGGGAGGCGCAACAGCGACGCCAGCTTTTACCATGACATAACTGGAGCGATGGCTGCAATGGGAAACGACTCCTGTGAGTAACAGCCTCACCTGCAGGCTTGGACTTTGTGAATCCCCTGATCTTCCTGCCGGTGAGGGGAGGCCTGGGCTCTCACTGGCAGCCTGGCAACAGCTGTGCCATTGGCCACAGCAGAGCCAATCAGCAGAGCCAGAGGGTGGCCTGTCAGTTACAGCCGGCCTGGGGCCCGAGGGGCAGAGGCTCAAGCAGGCTGAGGAGAAGGCAAGGTGAGCTGGGCCAGAGGCAGCTGAGGAGGCTCCAATCAGCAGCCCAAACCAGTTACCCCCAGTGTAGCACCAGTTCAGGACACCCCTGGTACGAGCAGCACAGACACTTTCCCCACCGTTCCTGGCTGCTGGGTGCAGCTGAGCCAGAGGCCGGGCAGGGGCCAACACTCTCCTGCCTTGGTTGCCACTTGGCTTGAGAAACAAGCCAGAACTTTGTTGACACCACCTCAAGGGAGGTGGGGAAAAAAACCCAAACAAAACGACGTAGTAGAAAGGCGAACAGCGGTTCCCGGATACAACATCCTGCTCAAGAACTACCTTCCTAGCTCCCCTCTCTGAGATAACAACCCTCCTAGCTCCCCTCTCCAAGGTCGCGTTCCCACAGCTGTGTGCAGCTTGTAATTGCCCAGAGAGGCCCTACTCGGACCACCACTGAAATGCCTCACACAACGGACCGCAGCTCCTCCAGGAGCCTCCTGCGGCCTGGGCTCCTCTCCACGGGCTGCAGCTTCCTGCTGGAGCTGTCAATGGCCGCCTGAGGTGGGGCAGCATTGGTGGCTGGATCCTCTTCTAGGCATCCCTTTTACAGAATCGCCAGCCTTGCATCCTCCATGGCTCAGAGCAGAATTTCTGCACGCTGATGAGACCCAGTACCGATCCCTGGCGGACACCACCAGTTACTGGCCTCATGCTACCCTTGGTGCCGCTGAGCAGCACCCTCTGGTCCTGGACATTTATCCGGTGTCAAGTCCCCCTCCCTGTCGGCTCATCCAGCCCATTTCCCTGAGGTTGACTTGAATTCCATATTTAGAATGAAGAGACTGCAAGATGGGCACAGGTAAGCACACTGGTTTCCAGATCCCAAGACATAAATCTCCCACATTGGGTATTTCCAGCAACTGCCACAAAAGCTACAGGGAAGAAAACACCTCAGAAATTACATACGCAATGCCAACAAGTGGTTTTAATTCTGGCTTTTGCTTTTCTACCTGTTGGTACCAAATGGGTGTTATTTTTGCAAGTTGATCCCAAAAGTGGAACATGGATAGTCCGTAGTGTCCACAAAGTGGCTGTGGAGATCACAGCCCTGCCGCGGGGATCTGCTGTACTCTCTCTTGCCTCAGCTGAGTTTGCTCCTGAGCAGCCCTTGGGGTCAGGACCCGACTTGGAGCTGGCGTTGAAGCGCCCTGGAGCTGCATCCTCCCTTGAGGTTCAGGGACAATGGGGAGGACTTGTTGTGCAGCTCCTCCTCCTCCTGGCTGATGGCTGGTAGTCCGTGTGCTGCACGAACCGGCTGCGGAGATCATAGCCCCGCCGCAGGGATCTGCTCCGCCTTCTCTGCTTCAGCTGAGTGCTCTCCTTGGCAGCCCTGGGTGCAGGAGCCCACTTTGAGCTGGCTTTGGAGGGTCCTGGTGCTGTATCATCCCCTGGGGCTTGGGCACAGTGTGGAGGACTTGTTCTCCACTTCCTCTTCCTCCTGCTCACTAACGGGTTGTAGTCTGTGCACTCCACACACCGGCTGTGGAGATCATAGCCCCACTGCAGGGATGTGCCCCACTGACTCTGCATTGGCAGGGTTTGCTCCCAAGCAACACCGTCCATGGGGGCCAACCGGAAGCTGCCGTTGGACAGTCCTGGAGCTGTGTCATGCCTGCGAGCACGGAGATGGCTAGGAGGACTATTTCTTCTCCTCCCTGCTGAATGCTCGTAGTCCATGCTGACCAGCAACCTGTTGTAGAGATCCCTGACCCATTGCAGTGATCTGCTCCAGGCCCTCTCCCTGGCCCTGTTCCTCTGGCAGCAAGAAGAAGGGCTCAAAGCATGCTCCTCTTTCTTGCCGTCTTCTTGCACAGTGTGCAGCACACGGTCCCATGGCTGGCAATGGACCAGGAGGCCATGTTGAGCCTGTGTGGCCAGGTGGGGGCATGGCCAGCCTGCAGATGTCTCCTGTGCAGCTGCCCAGCTTAGCTGGCTGGTGCTGGCTGTTGCGGAGGAGCTGCTGTCCTCTGGAGAGTCCTCCATGCCCACCACCATGTCCTGCAAAGAGAGCAGTGAAAACATCCTGCTTTTTCCTCCTGAGAGGACCAGAACAGTGGGTGTGAGGGGACAGCTAAGGGCCTCCCAAAAGCTCTCCTGGAGGGCTGCAAAGGCAGAAGGGCCAAAGGCGCACAAACGGGATGGATATAGGTGGGATGCTTTGAGAGGGAGCAGCGTTGCAACTGGGAAGAAAGTTGCAGTGTTGGAGGGCAACGAGAGCAATGCCAAGGACCCAGAAAGAAACTCAGTGTCCATCTGGTGCCCAGACCCACCTCCCTCAGACGTACCTTAGTCCTACCAGGCAGAGCCTGGGGTCCTACAGGTCCCGCCTGCTTGCTGCCGGCTGCCCATTGGCTGAGGAAGGAACGGGCATGTGATGGGGCCGGTGAGGAAGAAGCCCTTTCTTCAATTTTCAAATCAGAGCACCTGCAGGGAAAAAAGTTATCTGCATTTAGGGCCTTTCTTACAGTCTCCTCCGGGGTTCAGTCATTTTCTTGGGGTGGTTTCTATGACAAAGAGAAGACATAACCAAGACTACAAATAAAAATTTGATTGAGGACTTCCCACCAGGTCCGCCCCTGTCAGAGCAAGACCTCAGCACTGAGCAATGCAGGTAGTCTTTGTCTCCTATGACAGAAACACTCAGGAAGATGAGGTGAAGAAGAAGAGCAACACCACGAAAAGGAAACGTATTGTGAGCACAGTTTGACGCTTGTCATTACCTGACGTAGAACAGTAAATAGGCTTGCTGCCTGAGAACTGTGTTGATGTTGTGAAGAACCACGTTCTCATCGTCCATCTTGTACCACAGCCCATTGCTGGCCTGCAAAGAAGGCATTGGTATCTGCAGGTGGCTTCCCCACAAAACCCCAGGCAGAAAAACTATAGAACCAAGAGTACGTCAAAACAAATCCAATCCAGCTGGTAAGGAGACCTTCTCCCCCAAAACCTGGGCTGCCGGTAACACTAGCGTGAGAGTTTGTCTTCCCCAGGACACATTTTTCCCTTGCTAGGAAGGAAGTCGCTCTTTACCTTTGTGTAGCAGAAATAGTGTCCTACATGGCAGCTGCCACCGCTATGCACCAGGACGGCATACAAGGAGTAGAGGAGTGGTTCTCCAGCTGTCTGAGATGTGTACGGCCGAAGATCCAAGTACTCGGGATACTCCACGAACTATGGAGGGACAAAGAGGGCTCACAAATGATCCTGAAATACCACATGAAATAGCCTTCCAAGACCAGGGGCCAGAGGGGTATAAATGCATCTTTGGGGCTCATGAACATGAGAGCTTCTGAAAGAGCCTGCTGCTTTGAGAGATCTCCTGCTCCAGGAAAAGAAGGTTGCACTCCAATTGCGTACACACCTTGCTGATCTTCCTGCCGGTGAAAGCTTCAAACCTCTTCAGACACACCATGAAAATCTTGGGCACGCGATGGATTGTAAACCTCCTGGAGGCGGCAACCATCTTGTCACACCTTGAAACCAAGCACAGAGCCAGCTGCTGAAATGCACCCTTTCCCCGCCCCAGAAGGCCAGACAAGCTCTCACATCTTCTCACACATCCTTACGTGATTTTAAGGCTATTCAGTACCATAAGGCCATATTAAAAACCGGCCGTGTCTCATTCTCGTGCATCCAACCAATGTGAAAAGATAACTTATGCTCGATGACATGGAGCACCTTCTCGTAGGCTCTAGTATTACTATGTCGTTAGTAATCATCTTACTGGCTACATTTAAAGCAGTTTTCACCATCCAGCTGCTCAGGTTTCACAAAGTCCTCCAGAGCTGCGGTGAGAGACGAGGCTGCCTGGAGGAGTGAGAAAGGAGAGCCTTGAGCTGCGGTAGGTGTTTGCGCCCTCACCCAAACACTTACTAGGAGCAGACAAGGAGAGCCAGGTAGCTGATGCTGAGGAGACCCACTGTCAACCCACAAGCAGCGTCCAGCAGGAGGCAGAAGGAGGGTATGGTGATGCACATTTTCCTCCATTCCCAGGGATTCCCAGGGCTATCAAGAGCTACCTCTTTGAGGCACCGCACGGTTCGGCTACCGATGGTGTGCAGGGTCATCAATAATGAAGACAACACAACCCATCAGCCTGGGAGTCAGACTGGGTGTTGAGGGAGGGCAAAGGGAACAAGGATGAGAGTGTGTCAAGGGTGCAGCGAGGACAATGCGTGCTTGTCCAGCTTAAAGCCAGCACCTCCAGGGAGACCACTGCCACGGCCGCACCAGAAGGACACCGTCCATTCCGCTTCCCCAACACCACCAAGCTCTCTTGTGTTTGCACTATACGTTTTTTAAGACAACTGCCTTGATTCTGGAAAGCTACAGGGGCCTTGGGACGTCTTGAATCACAGTTACAAACCCTCTTACTTTTATAGCCAAAGGCATATCCAGGAAGGCCTCGTACGAGTTGGAAACTGCTTTGCAGCTCAAGCACGTGACTGGAAGGCAAAACAAAACGCTCAGCGATAGAGGAGGTCGACTGACCGTGTTGGTAGGCACTCTTCATACCTGCTATGCCAGTCACATGATCAGCTGTTTGTCACAGGCAGACAGAAGGGCACAGACAATTGCAAGGAGAGCAATAGCTGTGGGAAAGTACCTCTGGATCTCAGAAAGCCCCCAAATATTTGATGAATGATGGTAGTTGATTGAGAAGAGATGTCCAAGCTGGAAACAAATGGAAAGGCAGACAGTTATCTCCTCCAAGAGTTTTGCTTTGTCTGAAAGCACTGGGTGTAAGCTTTTCCTTGATGGGAGGACATCAAGGAGTCCAAAGGGCTCACGAACACTGAAAAGGTAACTTGCTTCTGCTTACTTGCTGCTTCCAGTCAGGCAATCTCTCTGCATGGCATTGACAGTACAGTGTAAGAACTCGTGGGCATCTTCCTGCACTCCAAACCTGAAGTGTTCTCCTATTCCTAAGAAAGAAGAAGTTAGTATTTCTGTCCTACAAGAAGGGAAGAAAACATGTCAAAGCACCTGAAATTACTTACTTGTGAGAACACTGATGAGTGCCAAAGGCCTGATGGCACTGTCTGAGGAATGCAAGACGTTGGTAACGTGCTGTTCCATTCTGCACATCACGCAGAAGCCTTGCTGGTGACCTGAACAGGGAGGGCGGAAGTAAGCTTCTCAGGTTAGCAAAATGTCCATAGCGATGGGAAACCTAATGGAGATCATGAAGTTACAAGAAGAGTCTCCGCCCCTCTCCTCCCAGGGTGCCAATGTCCCAACAAGCCCGGGACATTTTTGTGCGTAGAAAACGTTCTGCAGAGGGATGCTAAACTGACAGAAGTTTTCTGTGCAATAAGCAAGGAGAGTATAACTTGCAGGAATAGGGACCAAGACCCAGGGCTAGGAAGAGGTGGCTCTCTGAAGATGAACACACCTAGATACGACAAGTGGCTTCTAGGCTTGAGTGTCCAAAGAACACCAAGTTGGGCGATGGCCAGAGAAGGGGCTGCTTTTCTCCTCCATCAGCTTCCAGATTGTGGGACTCCTTGGGAAGTGCCCAACAGATTTACAAGGAGATGTTCATAAAAGCACTCACACGACCGGCTGTGCTCCCGAGAGAGCAGGTAGTTGGCCAGAGGGGGTGTGTACGTCAGGCACTGCAGGACGGAGTTCAGGAAGCATGTATTGCCCAGGTTCTTGAGCCCTGCTCCAGCTCTCTGTCTTTGCTGCCAGCCCATGCAAATCTTCTCCGGAGGAAAGAGGATTCTTTGTGGAGGAGCCATTCCCTCCACAACAACTGCAGGGAAATGACATTTGAAAAGAGATGAGACGATATTGTTGCACGAAAGCATATGGTCAAAGTCGAATTCTGTACAGGAGCACGCAGGACAACCAGCTAGAACCTCCAACCCAGAAGCATGGTTGCTCTCAGGAAATGCCCCAGAATTCACGCTAGGCTGGTCAGCACATCAACATTCAGGGATCGGGCACCAGCTACGTCTGTTGCCTTTGGGGATTCATAAAGTCCAAGCCTGCGGGTGAGGCTGTTACTCACAGGAGTCGTTTCCCATTGCAGCCATCGCTCCTCTCAGGAACAGAGGGGAAAGCTCTGGAGGAGAAAGGACACGCTGCAGAAAGAGAAGATCAGCGCCAGTCCCGTCACCTGGTTGCAAAGAAATGATTGCACCTCAGGAAAATGATTTAAAACAGCAACCCACAGAACAGCAACCACCATCAAAAGTGTTTCAGTGGTACTTGGAACTGCAGCAGAGCTACAGGCTGACGGCCCTACTGTCCCTGTCACGGGAATCCAGTTGACAGCAGTGATGAAGGCCCTTTTGAAAGACTGTACTGCGTGTCACCTTCTCTGACGAGGACCTGCTGCTTGCCTGTTGCCAGGGTTAGCAGCAGAGCCCTCTGGTTCTCCAGCCCACACTTTCCCACCTTGTATGCAGGAGGGGCCGGCTTTCGGCCATTACTTTAACGGCTGCCTTTGCTGTGCTCCTTTTCTCTCTCCCTGCCTACCGCTTCACTCAGGATGGGCCTCTTGTCATCAGCCCAATGCCTCAGACTACACTGTCCCCTCCCCCACTTCACTATCCTTGGATACGGTAAAGAAATAACAATTAGCAAACTGGAACTCTCCCCATATGCCTATCTGGCCAGCCTATAAGGGTGTACCAGCTCAGCCTGCACCTTGGAAGGTCTAGACCAACCTATGCTTTTCTCCCCTATCTGTCCTGAAAGTCAAATGATAATCCCCTTTGGAAGAGGATGGAAGTTGAGGAGAAGCGGACAGTAAACGATAAGCGGTTGGAAAAGGGTAGGCACACAAGTAGCAAAGGAAGGAGCCGAGCTATCCCGAAGGCCAGCTCAGTCCAACTAGCTTTTGCTGGCCTGCTTTCCAGGATACCAAGGCGTGGCCAGGCAAGCTCACAAGCACCAGGCGGGTTCCGCATCACTGCCTCTTTGTGACACGGGGCCATACGGAGGAGCATGGGGACATACTGTGGCCACGCAGCTACCACAGCCCGGGCACCTCACGTAGTCAGCACAGTCTCCAAAAAGTTGATGGCAGCCCATGCAAATCTTCTACGGTTGGTCGTAGTGCATGTTTTTGGGTTCTCCGTTTTTAAGAGTTGAGATACCATAAAAGTGTGTTCCTCTGCATGCTTCGATACAGTCAAAGGCATTAGCAAATTTGCCTGTCTTTTTGGTAGCCTTTCCATTGTAGTGCTGGGGATTTTTTTTTGTTTCTTAAAGTAAAATCACATGGGGCATGTCTTAGGTCTCTCTTTTTTAAATAATAAATCAAAACTTATAAAAGTTAAAGTTTTATAATTTACTGCTTAAACTGTATCTTACAGTTGCAGCATACAATTTATTAGGCATTTAGATGTTTGTTCTAAGTGTTTAAAAAGCGAAGCAACAGAATTTATTCAAGCACTGTCAGCAAGACTCCCTTGCAGGAGGTGGCTGGAACACCAGAGTTACCCACCTCTATCTGTCCCTTTGCTCACTCTATCCACACTGGCAGTGGGGTCCTGCAGTAAGGAGCAGCTGCAGTTCATCTCACCCAGAGTCATCTTGTCATCGGTAGGCATCACCTCAGGCTTGAGGGGACGGCACAGCCATGATCTTGAGGTTTACTCGGTGCCCCACCATTTTCCCTCACTGCTTCCGTGAGCACTGAGCTGCATAGGCCAGGAGATGTACCTCTCCACCAGTCCCCCTGTACGGCAATCCCCAGTTCAGGCTCAGAAATGCATGTGCCCTTTTCTTGGAGACTTGCACACTAAGCAAGCCATTTGGTCCAGTAGCCAGAGCAGCAACGTGACTTGGGGGACTGTCCATCTTCCTGGTAGTCCAAAAGCCAGTTGCAGTCAAGCACATGCTCAGGAAGCACTTGGACCACCACAGTTCCAGCCATATCAGCCAACAAGTAAAGCTGGCCAGATGACAGCTGACAGCTAGGATGTTGCTCTCAGGTATTTGTTCCTGCAAACTCACAAAGAGCCACTGGGAGCCACAAGAAGAGGCCTTTCAAGACCATCATCATCTGTAAGGGCATCTTTTGCCTGGAAAAGAGGGAGGGAGTCCTGTGGCTGCCAAAAAAAAAACCAAAACACCACCCCAATAATAATGACTGAGGACCCTGAGGCTGGGGACACGGGATTCAGGGAATACACCTGGCATTCTGTGAATGACAATTTAGGGCTGTGTGCTCCCCAGCCAGCTTAAGCCATAAACACCAGTGGGGATTGTGATGGCTGCATGCTGCTGAAACTGGAGACCGGGACGGATGGGAACATGGTATCCAAAGTCTCTGTGGAAAACTGGCCCAGATATCTTGCTGACATGCAACTATAGCTGCAAGTCAGTCATACTTTATCAATCAGGGGCATCCGAGGAATCATTGAGCTCTTTTCTAGCGGAGTGAGCTGCACGCCAACAGTAGGGATGCCTCTCAAGGTTACTCCTCGGAGTTGAGCGATTTCTTGCCACAACAGGATTAACAGGATGCCTAACATTGAAAGGTTTGCTAAGATGATAAAGACTACATTGTGCCTATGTAGTCTTTTAGACATTAACAGTTGATAAAGTCTGGGACTAGGAGTGTATCCAGTGGCTCCTAGACTCCTTGCTGAGAAGTTTCGAAAGTAAGGGGCCCTTTCTGAAACGCACCGCTAAACGGCAAGATCTCCCTGACAATTTTGTCTGACCTTGTCCTATATGCAGTAAACAATGCAGTGTACCTTGCCATTGAATCTTGTTAAATGACTGTATCATTTAACATTACACTTCATTAACCCACTCTTTTTACAATTTATTGTGGATTTGACTTCTCTCTTACAACTGATGTGCCTCATGCCATCAGTTTTCCCCAAAGCAGAAGTTATTTTACCCGCTATGCAAGAGCCAATCAACATACTGAGTTGAGATACTCATTTCTTTTCAATCTGTAGTGGCAGTGGCGAGTGCCAGGTATCTAACACAGCCAGCATGCCTCTTAGAAGTACAAGGGGCATTTTCTACAAAGTAATAACCACAATAAAATAATTGATTGGTTACCTATACTTTTTTGTGCCGCTCATGTGTTTTAAACATTTAGGGACTCCCTCTTCATTAGAATGCTTCTTATCTATAAGCCAGTGTAATTTTTAGCATTAAAATCAACAAAGAATTAATCTTAGTTAAGTGTAGGCTTGTGTCATAGTTCAGGCCTGATCCGGACCAGACTGCGCAGTGTCTCTCTCACTGCCCCCACCCTCCAAGAGACTAGAGGGAGATAATGTAAGAAAAACGGCTCGAGGTTTGAGATAAGGACAGGGAGAAATCCTTAAAGTTACCATTACAGGCAAAGATACTCAACTTGGGGAAAACGTAATTTATTACTACAAACAGCAGGATAATGAGACAGAGAACAAGATAACCTTCCCCCACTCCTCCCTCTTCCCAAGCTTAACATTATCTCTACCACCTTCCCCCCCGCACCCCGGGCAGCACAGGGGGGAAGAGGGAATGGGGGTTGCGGTCATAGAATCATAGAATCATAGAATGGTTAGGGTTGGAAGGGACCTTCAAAGGTCATCTAGTCCAACCCCCCTGCAAGAAGCAGGGACATCCCTGACTAGATCAGGTTGCTCGAGCCTCATCCAGCCTGGCCTTGAATGTTTCCACGAATGGGGCCTCCACCACCTTTCTGGGCAACCCGTTCCAGTGTTCTATAACTCGCATCCTAAAAAATTTTTTCCTAATTTCTAATCTAAATCTACCCCCCTCTATTTTAAAACCATTTCTCCTTGTCCTATCGCAACAGGCCCTACTAAACAGCCTCTCCCCATCTTTCTTGTAGGCCCCCTTGAGGTACTGGAAGGCCGCTATCAGGTCTCCCCGGAGCCTCCTCTTCTCCAGGCTGAACAGCCCCAATTCTCTCAGCCTGTCCTCATAAGAGAGGTGCTCCAGCCCTTTTATCATCTTCGTGGCCTTCCTCTGGACCTTCCCCAACTGGTCCATGTCCTTCTTGTGTTGGGGGCTCCAGAACTGGACACAGTACTCCAGGTGGGGTCTCACCAGGGCAGAGTAGAGAGGGAGAATCACCTCCCTCGACCTGCTGGCCACGCTCCTCTTGATGCAGCCCATGATGCGGTTGGCCTTCTAGGCCGCAAGGGCGCATTGCCTGCTCATGTTAAGCTTCTCATCCACCAGCACTCCCAAGTCCTTCTCCTCAGGGCTGTTCTCCATCCATTCTCTGCCCAGCCTGTATTTGTGCCTGGGATTGCCATGACCCAGGTGCAGGACCTTGCACTTGGCCTGGTGTTCTGGTTTTGTTAGTGAGGGGGGGGCCTAAGGTGGTAGCTTCTGTAGGAAACTGCTAGAAGTCGCTCCCCTTTGTTCAGTGGACTCGGCCGGGCCTAGGGCGGACCCGCTGCTGGCCAAGGCCAAGCCAATTGGTAGCAGAATGTCCCGTGATAACGCCTCTGCGATAACGTATTTAAGTAGGGGAAAACAGGAGAAGAAAAGGGAGAAGATGTGAAGCTGAGCGGGGGGCAGAGAGGGGGAGGCGCGAGCCTCATGGGCCTTGCAGGCCTCACCCTCTGGCCTCCCGCCGGGCAGCCGACTGGGCCCAACTCGGCCCGGCCCGGCTGCAAGAAGTGGAGAGGAGATGAGAAGTGAATAAGATGTAAAAAGGATCCTGAGAGACGTCTGCCAGCCTGTTGTGAGGAACGGCTGCAGACGCCAAGGTCAGTTCAGAAGGAGGGGGAGGAGTAATATGGCTCCTGGCCAAGATTCCTCTGCAACTCGTGGTGAAGACCATGGTGGAGCGGGTTGTCCCCCTGCAGCCCATGGAGGTCCACGGAGGGGCAGAGATCCACCTGCAGCCCGTGGAGGACCCCACGCCAGAGCAGGTGGAGGCCTGAAGGAGACTGTGGCCTGTGGAGGGCCCGCTGGGACAGCTGTTCTAGAGGGACTGCACCCCGTGGAAGAGATGACCCACGCCGGAGCAGTTTCACGGAGGACTGTGGCCCGTGGGAGGGACCCCACGCTGGAGCAGAGGAGGAATGTGAGGAGTTCTTCCCCTGACGATGATACAGCGGTGTAAAACAATGCGTGATGAACTGACTGCGACCCCCATTCCCTTTCCCCCCCCCGTGCCACTCGGGAGGGGAAGGTAGTAGAGATAATGTTAAGCCCGGGAAGAGGGAGGGGTTGGGGGAGGTTATCTTGTTCCCTGTCTCATTCTCCTGCTAATTTTAGAAATAAATGAATAGTTTTCCCCAAGTCGAGTCTGTTTTGCCCGTGACGGTAACTTTAAGGATTTCTCCCCGTCCTTATCTCAAACCTTGAGCTGTTTTTTTCTTGTATCATCTCCTCCTATTCTCTCGGAGGGTGGGGGGAGCGAGAGACAGACTGCGTAGTCTGGTCCTGATCAGGGCTGAACTACGGCACCTGGTTGAACTTCATGAGGTTGGCACTGGCCCACCTCTCCAGCCTGTCAAGGTCCCTCTGGATGGCATCCCTCCCTTCCAGCGTGTCGACAGCACCACACAACTTGGTGTCGTCGGCGAACTTGTTGAGGGTGCACTCCATCCCACTGTCCATGTCGCCAACAAAGATGTTGAACAGGGCCGGGCCCAGCACGGACCCCTGAGGGACGCCACTCGTGACCGGTCTCCACATGGACATCGAGCCGTTGACCACCACTCTCTGAGTGCGGCCGTCCAGCCAACTCCTTACCCACCGAGTGGTCCGTCCATCAGACCCATGTCTCTCTAGTTGAGAGAGAAGGATGTTGTGTAGGACAGTGTCAAAAGCTTTGCACAAGTCCAGGTAGATGATGTCAGTTGCTCGTCCCTTGTCCACCGATGCTGTCACCCCGTCATAGAAGGCCACCAAATTGCTCAGGCACGATCTGCCCTTGGTGAAGCCATGTTGGCTGTCACCAACCACCTCCTGGCTCTCCATGTGCCTTAGCATGGTTTCCAGGAGAATCTGCTCCATGTCCTTGCCAGGCACAGAGGTGAGGCTGACCAGCCTGTAGTTACCTGGGTCTTCCTTATTCCCCTTTTTAAAAACTGGGGTTATGTTCCCTCTCTTCCAGTCATCGGGGACCTCACCAGACCGCCACGACTTCTCAAATATGATAGCCAGTGGCTTGGCAACTTCATCCGCCAGTTCCCTCAGGACCCGCGGATGGATCTCATCAGGTCCCATGGACTTGTGCACCTTTAGGTTCCTCAGATGATCCCGAACCTGCTCTTCGAGTACAATGGGAGGTTCTTCATCCTCGCAGTCCCTGCTTGCACCTTCTACAGCTTGGGCGGTGGGACAGGAACTCTTGTCGGTGAAGACTGAGGCAAAAAAGTCATTGAGAACCTCAGCCTTCTCCATGTCCTGGGTAACCAGGACACCAGTTCCCTTCTGGAGGGGGCCTACATTTTCCCTGGACTTTCTTTTGTCCCCTACGTACCTATAAAAGCTCTTCTTGTTGCATTTTATATCCCTGGCCAGATTCAGTTCTGCCAGGGCATTGGCCTTCCTTACCTTATCCCTGGCCACTCGCACAGCCTCTTTGTAGTCCTCCCAGGCTACCTGTCCCCGCTTCCACTCTCTATAGGCTTCCTTTTTTACTTTCGGTTGGTCCAGGAGCTCCTTGCTCATCCACGCCGGCCTCCTGGCCTTTTTGCCCGACTTGTTTTTCACTGGGATGCACTTCTGCTGAGCTTGGAGGAGGTGCTCCTTGAATGTAGACCAACTTTCCTGGGCCCCTCTTCCCTCCAGGGCCACCTCCCGTGGCACTTGGCCCATCAGGTCCCTGAAGAGGCCGAAGTCCGCCTTCCTGAAGTCTAGGGCAGAGAGCTTGCCATGTATTTTCCTTGCTGCCCCATAGATCTTGAACTCCACCATGTCATGGTCGCTGCAGCCAAGGCTGTCCTTTACTTTAACATCCCCCACCAGCCCCTCCCTGTTGGTGAGCACCGTCCCTGTTGGTGAGCACCCTCCCTGTTGGTGAGCGCAAGGTCGAGCATGGCACGCCTCCTTGTCGGCTCCTCTATCGCCTGCAGGAGGAAGTTGTCATCCACGCATTCCAGGAACCTCCTGGACTGCCTGTGCCCTGCCGTGTTGTCTCTCCAACAGATGTCAGGGTGGTTGAAGTCCCCCATGAGGACCAGGGCCTGTGACCATGAGGCTGCTCCTATCTGCCTATAGAGCACTTCATCTGCTCTGTCCTCCTGGCCAGGTGGCCTGTACCAGACCCCCACCGTAATGTCCCCTGTCCATCCTCATCATCTAATCTTGACCCATAAGCTCTCTGTCAGCTCCTCCTCCATCGCCAGGCAGAGCTCCACACACTCCACACACTCAGCCGGTTGCTGACGGACCCCACCCCGGTGTGGGGTCCTCCAAGGGCTCCAGGTGGATCTCTGCTCCTCCGTGGAACTCCATGGGCTGCAGGGGGACAACCTGCTCCACCATGCTCATCACCACCGGCTGCAGGGGAATCTTGGCCAGGATGGGCCATGCGGGAGAACCCCGTGTGGGTCCCCAAAGACCACAGCAGTCATCTGTGTGCTGCTCTCCCGACAGGCGTGATTGGTGGGGCCGGCATGACCCTCCCCTGCAGCGTGCCCGGCTTTTCTTGACTCTTGCATCCTTTCCTGCAGACCCCGAAGCCTGACTGGTGGGGTTTTTGGTCTCACCCTCCCGCCTCCCCGCGTGCGAGAGCCGGGCCCTCAGCCCCGCTGCCTCTAACAGCACGCGGGACCTCTCGGTACCTTCTGGGCAATGCCCAGGGCATGGGCGTCCTCCTCCAAAACCTCACACAGGCCGGGGAGCAGCTCTCTGCTCCGACTAAGCTTTTCCTCGCGTGACTGCGTGAGAAACTTCCTCCCTTGCTCTGCAGGACGTTAAGGTGGTGTTGGTACCATGCAGGACGATGGGCGCACCAAGAGCCCCCACTCGCCCCGGGCTACGCCCGCCAAACCAAAGGGGCAGCACCTTGCAAGGCCAAGATGGCGCGCAGCTCCTGGACACGCTGGCTGCGTTTTGCCAGCCGCCTCCCACTGATGTTGGAGCCCCCAGCATCACAAGAACACGGACCTGTTGGCGCGAGTCCAGAGGAGCCACAGAGATGATCAGAGGGCTGGAGCACCTCTCCTGTGAGGCCAGGCTGAGAGAGCTGGGGCTGTTCAGCCTGGAGAAGAGGAGGCTTGGCAGAGACCTTCTGGTGGCCTTCCAGTGCCTAAAGGGGGCTTCTAAGAAAGATGGGCAGAAACTTTTTTACCAGGGCCTGTTGTGACAGGACAAGGGGTAATGGTTTTAAGCTAGAAGGAAGTTTGATTTAGACTGGATATAAGGAAGACGTTTTTTACAACGAGGGTGGTGAAACGCTGGCCCAGGTTGCCCAGAGAGGTGGTGGATCCCCCCCATCCCTGGAAACATTCAAGGCCAGGCTGGACGGCGCTCTGAGCAACCTGATCTGGTTGAAGGTGGCCCTGCTCCTCGCAGGGGTGGGGGGCGTTGCACGAGATGACCTTTAAAGGTCCCTTCCAACCCAAACTATTCTAGGATTCAGTGACGCTATGACAGGTCAGGCAGCCCCAGTCTAGGGGCTTCATCTCAGATTTCCCTCTCCGTTCCAAGGCAGGCTCTGCCCTTCCCCTCCCATGCATGGACACCACAACACCCACCCTCGGGTCCAATACCCGTCCAGGTCTTGGCCACTGCCCCATGTTGCCCCATAGCTGCCTCAAACACACGCCGGCCCATGGGTGTCCCAGAGCTGCCTGGGGGGCAGACGTCGCGGGAAGGTGTTGGCCCCACAGGACGAAGGGGGAGAAAGCCAGCTCGCCCTCAGCTTTGCTCTGGCCGGCAAAGCTGTCCCCACCCCAGCCCATCCCCACCTCTGCGGGGAGAGCAGCTGGGCAAGGGACAGGAGGATGGGGCTGCCTCCAAACCCAGCTCAGCACCCCTCAGGCTCTGACCCCCATGCGTCCCGGGAGACAGAACTGACCTAGGCCCCCTGTGCCAGTTTTACCGCAGGCTTGGGAGGAATGAAAAAGATCTGCTCTATTAAACGTGCCGGGAAAAGGGTATAACTGGTGGTCTCGGGCATCCAAGGCTCTCATGACGCAACCGCTACTTCTTCCTGCTTTTCTTCTTGCTTTCGATCACATGCAGCCCCTGCTTCTTGATGTCTTCCCGCGTGAGGACAAGGTCATGGTCCTTGTCACCGAAATCAAAGGGGTCTGGAGGAGAGAGCGGAGAGGAGCGGTTGGGGTCTGCTGGGACAGTGGGAGATAGACAGGCAAAGACGCTCAGAAATCCCAGCGTGCAGGGGCTGCGACAGTCGCTGGGGGACGTGTCCCCGCTGTGCTCTCCTACCTTGGACGCTACTGCCTATGTCCTTCAAGCAAACCTTCAGGTTCTGTGCATCGTTTGCGGTTGCTTGCTCCAGAATGTTTCTGACCTTCACAAAAGTCTGTGAAAGACATCCTGGGGTAATTGCTGACGGGGAGGTGAGTTACAACCTAAGGGGCGCCCCACCTCCATGCCCCTCTGCGGGGGATGCCCCACAGTGCCCAGGGCCACCTGGGGCTGAGCTGCTCCATGGCTCTTCCCTGGGGCCACCTCTGTCCTCCCAGCTGGGAGGACGGCTTGGGATGGGCCATGCAGGAGAACCCCGTGTGGGTCCCCAAAGACCACAGCAAGGACTGAGTCCCGGCGCACCTCGTTCTCCTCGTCAGGGCTTTGCCTCTGTGTGGGCAGGTCGGCCACCCGCTGCACCAGGTACTGCAGCTTCTGCTCACAGTGCTGGAGCTTCTCCTCCACCCTCCTGGCCTTGACAGAATCATCCTGGAGTCAGAGAGAGAACAACAACCTTGGTGGGGAAAATGAACCACTTGGGGTGAGGGTGGCTGCCCCAAGTGTCACCGCGCTGTGCTGTTGCACCACCAAGCACCGGCCGGGGTCGTGCTCACCCCAGGGCCACGTGGGTACCTGGCCAGGCATGGTGATGCCATGCAGACGGACAAAGAGGTTGTCGATGCCGTTTTCAAACTCCAGCAGGAGCTCCCGATTCCTCAGCATCTGGGCTCGCATTCGCTCCAGCCGGGCCTCTTCCCGCTGCAGCTTCATCCTCAGCTCCTCCTCCAGTATCCTGGAGCCAACCACATTCACATCCATACAACTGCACAGGTGTGCAGAGACACCCTAAACCTGCTGCAAAAGCTGCTCAGGTTGTCCCCGCTCCAACTGCAGAGCAGAGATGCTGCTGGCAACCCAACTTCCCGCGCCAGGCAAGGAGCAAGGGTCCTGCTGCCGCAGCAGCAGCTTTGGCTGCTCTGCCAGGACCAGAGTTGGGGGAGCACCCTGCTCAGAAAACCTCCCGGTGCAGGAGCGGTGAGCGGCTGCAGTGGGACGGAGGAAGGGGTGATGCACACGTCCCTCCCCAAAGGCGACGACCCCGTCAGCACGACTGGGCCGTGGCCAGCAGTACCTGGTTGTGCCGGGGGGCTGGCCAAACTTCAGCTCCGCCTGCTTGAGCTCCAGCTCTTTCAGCGTCTGCTCCAGCGCCTGCTTCTTCTCCTTGCACTCCTTCAGGTAGGCCTCCATGTCCACCGAGGACTTCTGCTGTTCCAGGAGCCTGATGGGGATGTCCTAGCCAGGGGAAAGCATGAGGACTCAGCCCAGGGTGCTCCCGCAGGGTGCAGGATCTGAGCTGTGGCCTCGGAGCGGTTTCTGCTCCATGGACCACTTCAGCCTCGTGGCGTGGAGAAAGGCAGCTCCATCTCTGCCTGCACAAGAGGGGCTTTGGGGGGCTCCAGGGACAGAGCAGAGCAGATAACCCTGCAATGAAACAAGGAGAGCAGAGAGGTCTCGGCTCCCCGGGGCTCGAGCAGCCCTGGGTTCTCTAGCAGAGACAGGTTTTTACGGTACCCAGAGGCAGGAGCACTGTGCCGCAGCCTTGGCCTTCTCCATCTTCTCGGTCACCCAGGCCTCGTGCCCCAGCTGGGACTTGGTGGCCTCCAGTGTGGCACCTGTGGTGGGAGGAAAGCGGCACAGAAGGATGCCGGCAGCTGTGCCCTCGTCCCGCTCCCCCACCCCCCACCCCCCGCCAGGCACTCACCCACCAGTGGGTCATCTGGGTTCAGGGTTGAGTTGTCCACGGCGAACTCGTCAGTGCCGTGCTGCAAGGACGTTCATTGTCACCCCCCTGAGCTGCTAGCACCCTGGGGGAGCTGGCCCTGCAGCCCCCACACCCACGGGGGGCTTGGCACTGATGCCTGCCATCT
The DNA here is from genome assembly GCF_036417535.1 of Chlamydotis macqueenii. Lineage (NCBI taxonomy): Eukaryota > Metazoa > Chordata > Aves > Otidiformes > Otididae > Chlamydotis > Chlamydotis macqueenii. Next base: position 9,566,305 of record NC_141574.1, read on the forward strand.
GCCCGCAGCCCTGCCTGCACCGGCTGCCCCCAGCTCACCGCTCTCTGGTGCCTTTTCATTGCTTCCTTCAGCCAGAGCCTCTTGGTGTGTGCCTTCAGGGTGGCCAGGGAGCGATACCTGTGGTCTCTCTCTGTGAGAAACTGGGTTTTCATCTCGGCCATGTCCTCCTGGAGCACATCAGGGAAGGGAGAAGTGGCTGTCAAGCTGGCATGGACCTGCCGAGCTTCTGGGATGGCCAGCGTCCAAAATGACCCCCCATGTAAATGGGCTGGGGTGGAAACTGGGGTGGAAGGAGGGTGGGGAGGGCTGAAGGATGGAGCATGCTGCCTTCACCATGCCTGGTGCTTCAGGCTGGCTGACCCCAGGGCGGCCCGGCCCAAGAGCAAGACACGGGAGGAGCTATGGAGGCACCTGGCTGCTGCGGGCACGCCCAGCTCAGTCTCTTTTGCTCTTTATTGCAGGAAGACTCACCAGCCCGGGCGCGTGCTGCTGTCTGTGGGTTCTGGAGGGTGGGAGAGGGCCCCAAGATGCCCTGCCCCGTCTCACCTTGGTTACATCAGCAGCTTTGAGAGCATCCAAGGCTATGAGCTCCATGTCTTCCAGCTCCCCGTGGCACAGCTCGGCCATCCCGCACAGGAGGTCCAGCTGCGGAGGCAGGTGGGCCAGCTCCTGGGACAGGGGACACAGGGAGCCACAGCATGTCACCTCACGGAGCCCTGGGGGTCCCTGGCGCTGTGACAGGGGATGGAGGCGTGCAGGAGGACCTCACCAAGCCAGGAGGACATCCCACCAGCGCAGCCCCTGGGGCACCTCATTGCCTTTGCAAGGGGGAGTGGGAGGGCCGATGGCCCAGGGAAGGGGAGCTCACCTTTCTCAGGACATCCCGCACTGCCAAGTACAGGGCGGTCACCATCTGTCCCGTGTGAACTGCGGTGAACATTTTCTCAGTGTTGTTCTCCAGCTGGCAAATTGCCTGGGGCAGAGACGGGTGGGGGGACATGGGATGACTCCATGTGCTGAGCCCAGCGCCCACCCGGGGAACGGAGGGGTTGGGTTCGAGCCCCCCGCCGGGTGCTGCCACCCTGGGAAGGGGTCCCGGCTACCTGCACCTGCGCCTGGTGCCGCTTCTCATCCTTGGCGGCGGCCTGCAGCTGCCGCTGCCACCTCTGCTGCAGCTCGTCCAGCACTTGGCTGCGCTGCCTCATCTGGTACAGCAGCATGTTGCACACGTTCGCTCGGTCATAGATTTCGGCCCGGACCTTCTCCTGGCCCACCTGGATGGGCGCACGAGAGTCCGCCAGGCTGGAGGCAGGGCTCGCTGGACACCCGAGGGAGAAGAGGGTCCTGCCTGGAAAACTCCTCCCAAGGTAGAGCCGGGGACGCTGGGATGTTGGTCCGGGACATTGTCACTCCCTTGGCAGGACGGGATCTGGGAGCGGTTTGCTCTGGGGGGCTGACTGGGATAAGGGAGAGGTGGGCATCTGCTGACGGCAGCGGCAGGTCGGGCTTAGGGACTCCGTGTAACGCAGACCGGGGGCTGGGCGTCAAGAAAATCAACCAGTGCCCTAGATGCAGAAGCTGGCAGAGAGCGGTGGCGCCGCTCTGTCCCTGCAAGAGGCCCCTGGGCAAAGGCAGCTCCGCGGGGCTGGCGCCTCTATTTCCATGGCCTTATGACCAGGTGATACCCTTGGGACAGGCAGCCGAGGGCAGAGACGGCATCTCTGTCCCAGGGGTGCAGCTGGAGCCCGCAGGAATTCGAGCAGCCCTGGGGACACACAGAGTGGGAAGGCAAGGAGCTCTGCTGGGGCAAAGCATCCGCTGAGGGGGCTAAAGGAGGACACGTGTGGATGGCTCCCACGGTGAAAAGGGACCTATGGCAACAGACGTGAACACCCTGTGTCGCACCACACTAGCCCTGTGGGGCTGTCCTTGTGCCAGGACCACGTCCCTCCGCTGTGCACCCTGTTCTTCCCAGTGCTCCCGGAGCCCCGACCCTCTGCGAGCAGCCCACGCCCACCGGACCCTGCTGTTACCTCCACTGTCTTCCTGGCCAAAGCAACGTCCAAGTGCTTCTGCGCTCCGCAAGCCTCGGAGATGGTGAGCTTGTTGCGCTGTGGGCAGGAGAGGGGCAGAGAACATCACCGCCAGCCTGGGGATGGTCACATCCTCTTGCTGCCCTGCAAAGTCTGCTCCCGGAGAGGACCGGCGCAGGAGCTGGCTCTGCAGGACCAGCACCAGGCAGGGGCACAGCACACGGGACCTGTTGGTACCTTCTGGGCAATGCCCAGGGCATGGGCGTCCTCCTCCAAAACCTCACGCAGGCCGGGGAGCAGCTCTCTGTTCTGACTGAGCTTTTCCTCACGTGACTGCGTGAGAAACTTCCTCCCTTGCTCTGCAGGACGTTAAGGTGGTGTTGGTACCATGCAGGACGATGGGCGCACCAAGAGCCCCCACTCGCCCCAGGCTACGCCCGCCAAACCGAAGGGGCAGCACCTTGCAAGGCCAAGATGGCGCGCAGCTCCTGGACACGCTGGCTGGGCTTTGCTTTCCGGCCCTGCCCAGCACCGGCACTCCTGCCTTCGCCCTCCAACCTGGCTACCTGCGCGGCAGCCATCGCGGCTCCACTGCCCCGTGGAGACGTCACCATCGGGCTGTCACCACGGACGGAGCTGAGCTCCCGGTGGCCGCGGAACCGTTGCTGTGGCACCTCCAACTGCCTCACGCCGCACACCTTCTGCTCAGCCGTCGCCTCCCGCTTGGCCATTGACACCCACAGCCCTTCCTCTCTGCTTCTGCAGGCAACAGGTTCATTCAGAAGCAGCCACTGAGCTCTCTGAGGTAACAAAGGCAGAGTGGGCAGCGTGGACCCCAGTTCTGTTTCCCGTCACCGTGGCTACGGCAGTCGCACCTGCCCAGACGAGCGAGCCCTCCAAGCCCCACCAGGGCGAGGGCAATTTCAGGGACAATATGTGTACACACACCCCCGAACACACTACCAGCGCTCACCTCCCATCTGCCAGCTTATTTCAAATGCCAAGAGGAGTCTATTGCTACCTAGATATGTAGCTTTGGAAACTGGACTTCCTTAGCGTCATAGTTGAGCCCTGTTCGGGACCAAGCTACGCAGTCTCTCTCTCTCACTCCCCCCACCCTCCGAGGGAATAGGGAGAGATAATATAAGAAAAAAGGCTTGAGGTTTGAGATAAGGTCAGGGAGAGATCCTTAAAGTCACAGTTATGGGCAAAACAGACTCGACGCGGGGAAAAATATTAAAACCAAAGCAGGAGAATGAGAAAGAGAACAAACTTCCTCCCCACCCCTCCCTCTTCCCGGGCTTAACTTTACCTCCTTCCTCCCCCCGAGCGGCACAGGGGAGAACAGGCAATGGGGGTGATGGTCAGTTCATCCCCTGTCGCTTCACACCGCTCCAACTGGTCCACGTCCTTCCGATGCTGGGGGCTCCAGAGCTGGATGCAGTACTGCAGGGGGGGTCTCACCAGAGCAGAGTAGAGGGGCAGAATCCCCTCCCTCGACCTGCTGGCCACGCTGCTGGGGATGCAGCCCAGGAAACAACCAGTTAAGAAAATATTGAAACTAGTTGGTTGCTTTTGTGAATGAATGCATATAGAAACACAGGCATGGTTGGTTGTTCTGAATGACAGGCGCTTGAAGGGTCAAGTAATTCACAGTCACTCCCTTAGACCCTGCGTGTGTCTGGACTAGTGTGTCGTGAAAACCTTTGAATTTGGAGGGGACCTGAACTGATTCCTTTCCATGGCCATTCTTCACTCATTAGAAGACCCCCACAAACCCAACAGTTGGTAACCTCCAATTCTCCCGCTATCCTTTCAGCAAGATCCACAAACAGGTTCTTCCCGATAAAGGGAAGCCCTAACGGCTTCTGCTGCTCCTTTCTAGTTTTCTCATATACTTGGCTGCTAGTCCTTCCCCGAGTTTTTGTCACTGTGCCCCCCCCCCCAGGGCCCTGACAGGTTTCTGAACCAACACCTCCTTGGCTTGATCCTGGTATCCCTCTCCATCCAACATGCCTCATTGCCTCATTTTAGTAAAACAAACCTGTGGCTCTCCTTTAGGGCATATTTGTTCACCATGACTCCCATAAGCAGTTCCTTTATTTTTAACTTTCCAATAGATCTGTCCTGACTCGCTTCACTTCTTGGGGCAAGCCATCATAACATTTCCAGTAAAGGCAGGTGTGGTGTGTAAAACCGTAAGCGGATTTTCTTCCCCAGCGGATTGTTTGAGAACATTCTGTACAGGAGGGCAAGGCTGTTGAGAGATGCAGGCATATGCAGAGGATCCAAATTACACTAGACCAAGGTCTGGTAGAGCATATATTTCCACTTCCCATGCCTATTGGATTGTAGCCAACAGTAGGGTTTAGGTATCTTCCTAGTGGCAAATATAGGGGCTGATCCAGTCTTGCCCTTGATCTGTCCTCTTTTGTGCCTGCGGAATTCCTTGCCCTGTGCACAGAAGGTAGTGGAGTTTTGTATTTAAATTTTTCCACTACTTTCTACTGCCAATGCCCTCTGTAATACCAAGTCGTGTATCAAGTCTCCCGTTCCTCTGGCCCAATGATGGGATCACATTGATTATATTGATTATACAGAGAAACTCTGACCCCCAATTTTTCTGGCATCTCCAATTATCTCTTCTTTACTTGAATTACCTATTATTGACGACCCCTACCCGTCAACGTCGTTCTTGGGGTCGAATATGCAATTTTCTGGATTTTACCTGTTAAATGTCAACTTAAGAGGGTTGCTTCCCTGCGTCACAGTCCAGTCTTTGGAAGGTGTTTCCACTGGTCCTTTGATTCTGGTTATGTGCGTCCACCCTCTTTCCTTTGTTCTGACCGCCGTTTCTGTGGTCAGAAGCACCTGGAAGGGACCTTCCCACACTGGGGTCAATGCATCACCTCTGCAGGACTTCACCAGTACCCAATCTCCCGGTCTTACTTGGTGTATAGGGAAGTCCAGGGGCGCTGTTTGAGGCAACAAGCCCTTTTCCTGAAGTCTATGAGAGACAGAGATACTGCACACAAATAAGTTTTACAATATAGATCATTTATCTCTTTTCCCAAATAAGGTAAGCCAAACAACATTTCATAGGGAGATACTCCCAAGTCTTTTCTGGGAGCAGTCCTAATTCCTAACAGTGCCAGAGGTAGACGTTTGGTCCATGGTAACTTCGTTTCAACCAGTAATTTAGTGATACGCATTTTAAGGGTGGCGTTCATTCTCTCAATCCGCCCAGAACTTTGAGGATGCCATGGTGTATGAAAATCCCATTGTATTCCTAGAGCCTGACACACGCTTTGTCCCCAGTGTGTCTCTTGATGTAACCTAGTTAATATCTCTCCAGCTACAGCTTTATTTAACATTTGTCTCCCATCAGTTAGGAGCCATTCTCCTTCTTGACTCTTTTCACATCCCATTTTTTTTGAGAGTTCTTCCTCCTTCTTGGTAAACACTGGGACCTTTAGTGGAGCTTCCTCACTTCCAGGCACCAAGGCAAGCATTCGAATTCCCCTGTCTAAAGCTGCCCTCTTGGCTTGTTCACCAGCCAGTCTATTCCTCCTTGCCTCCAGAGGCCCACCCTTTTGGTGTCCTGTTATATAGACTATAGCAATCTTCTTCTGGCAGGCCCAGGGCCTCTAATACGTCTAATACCAATTGCTCATGCGCTGATCCCTTTCCCCGAGAGGAAATAAGTCCTCGTTCCTTCCAAATTTTTTCTAAAGGTATGTACCACCCCAAAGGCATATTTGGAATCAGTATAAATGGTTCCTCTTTTGTCTTTGAGCAACTCTAGGGCTCGCTTTAAGGCATATCGTTCACAAGTTTGGGCAGACCAATTATCAGCTAGCCTTCCCCTTTCTACTGTGCTATTTTGTTCACCGTCCACTACTGCATAACCACTACAGCGTTTTCCATTAATATATTTAGAGGAGCCATCTATAAAAAGTCTTTTCCCTTCAAACACTAGGGCTTCGTGTAAATCTTCTCGGACTTTAGTCTGGTATTCAATAATATCCAAACAACTATGTTCTGGAACTCCTTCCTCAGTTTCCCCATATAGAAACTGGGAGGGATTTACACTCGTATCACTGGTTAAAGCTAAATCATCTCTTCCCATTAGAATAGCCTTGTATTTTAGAATCCTTGAATCAGTTAACCATCTCCCCGATTTTTGACTCAATATTGTTCTGACTGTGTGTGGAGTGGACACTATCAAAGCTCCTCCAAAAGTCAATTTTCTGCTTTCCTCCGCCAGAACGGCTGCGGCAGCTACAGCTTGCACGCAAGCTGGCCACCCCCTTGAGACAGGATCTAACATTTTTGGGAGATAGGCTATGGGTTGCTTCCGGCCTCCCCATGCTTGAGTCAGTACCCCGTAAGCCATCCCATTTTCTACACGGACGTACAGATAAAAAGGCTTTTCTAAAGAGGGAAGGGCTAGGACGGGTGCCTGAATCAATTTCTTTTTAAGGTCCTCAAATTGTTGCCGCTCCTCTTCAGACCACTCGGGTCTTTCCTTCTCCTCCTGCAATTTCTCATATAAGAATTTAACATGCTGAGTGAAGTTTTCGATCCAGAGTCGGCAATACCCGACCAGGCCTAGAAACTTCCGTAGTTCTCTTTTAGTTTTGGGAACTGGCATAGCAATAATACCAGAAATATGTTCTGGGGTTATCCTCCTCCTCCCTTCACTTATTAAATGTCCCAAATATTTTACTTCCTTTTCCACAAATTGCAATTTAGCCTTTGAGACCCTTAGTCCTTTTCTACCCAGAAAGTTTAACAACTGAATTGTAGCAGCCCAAACCTCTGTCTCTTTGTCTCCTGACATTAATAAATCATCAGCATACTGGAGTAATTTAATTTCAAGGGGCAATTTGAACTCCTCAAGGACTTGTTCTAGTGCCTGTCCAAATAAATTTGGAGACTCCGCAAAACCTTGTGGTAAGGAGGTCCACCGGAACTGTGGTTTTCTCCCTGTTGTGGGATCCTCCCATTCAAAAGCAAACATAGCTCTTTTGCCAGAGGGCAAGTCCAAAAGGCATCCTTGAGACCCACTACGCTAAACCATTTGTGGTTATGGGGGATCTTACTCAATAAGGTGTAGGGATTAGGCACTGTTGGGTGACGCACCTGGACAATTTTATTCAATTCCCTTAGGTCCTGTACTAATCTAGAACTCCCATCCGCTTTCTGTACAGGCAGAATGGGACTGTTATAGGGGGACATACATGGTTCTAGAAGCCCATCTTTAAGAAGCCCCTCAATCACTGGTTGTAACCCTGTCCTCCCTTCCAAAGAGATAGGATATTGTTTTACGCAAACCCGTTGGCTCCCTTCTTTTAATTCAATTTTTAGGGGAGATATTTCCAATCCCCCTCTGCTTCCATCCGCTACCCATACCATCGAGTTTATTTCCCTTTCATCTTCTGTTGTTAATTCAAACAACTTTACTATAATCCGATTTTCTTCAGGGACCATCCCCACAGCCAAGTGAGTTTGTAAGTCTCGTCCTAGTAAATTTATTCCAGTCTGCTACAACTTTCCTATTATTCCCTTCAATTATTACCTGTTCAATTACAGGGACAGGAAATCCTTCCCCTTTTACCCCAATTACCTTAGTGGTCTGTGTTCCCTTTTCACACCCTCACGGAATTTTGACTATACTTGATCTCTCTGTTCCAGAATCTACCATGAATACAAATCCCTCCTCCTGGGGTCCCAATTTTAATTTTTATCAAGTACTTTTCATGATATCTAGACCCCAGGAGACAGAGCCCCTGACACCCCTAGCTTCAGGAATAATTCTTTTTCTGATTTCATCACCTGGAGGACTTTAGCTTCCTTCTGTCTCATTGGACATTCCCTTCCGAGATGTCCTTCTTCTCTGCAGAACCGCTTCCTTTCCCCTGGGGAGCGCAAGAACCGCCTCTCCCCCTCTCACGCCCCGTCCTCCTTCTTCTAGGCACTGGTCCCCCCTTCCTCTGTCTGCCGCTTCACTGCTTACTCATACCTTCATCTACTTTCCGCGCTTCCCTCAACAAATCATTCAAACCTCTACTGTGCCAGTCCCCCAGCTTTTCTAACTTTTCTTTTATATATATATATATATATATACGGCCAGGCTTTAGTAACAAAATTCACCTTTAACAATTCCTGACCGGCATCACTTTTAGGATCAGTTCCCGAATACTGTTGCATATTTCTTTTAAGTCTCTGTAATCAGGCTATGGGTGACTCATCTTTTTTGTTGTTTATTTTCAAAAGCCTTTTCAAAATTCTGTCCTTTCGGCACAGCTTCCTTCATCCTTTTAATTACTAATGTTCTATAATAGGATATATTGGTTTTACCTCTGATGTTATTCTGATCCCAGTTAGGTCTTACCACAGGAAACTTTGGATCACCTGGAACCCCTCCCTGAGATTCTTTTTGCCGCAGTCCGGATCATTTGTCTTTCTTCTGGTGTAAATAGGGCTCCCATAACGGACTGCATTTCATCCCAAGTATAAATATTAGGATCCAAGAACTGATCGAATTGTTCTGATAAAGCCAGACGATCCTTTAACATTTTCTCTGTTCCCGGGTGCAGGATATTCCTGCCCCCAGTGCCTAAGCATTCCCGGGTGCAGGATATTCCCTCCTGCCCCCTGAGCATCCTCCCCAAAGGACTGTCGGGAGGTATGCTCGGAGAGGACTACTTTGGTCGACTCTTTCGTCACTCTCCCCTTTTCCGTCCGGACTTATTTCCCGTATTTCTACGGGACACCTTTCACCCGGAACCCTTTCGCTTCGCCCCTTCACCGGCCGGTCTCCTCGCAGAGAAACGGAACCGTGGTTAGAAGGACTCCGCGCTCGCTTCGCAGGCAATTCTGCGTCTCACTCACACACTTTCAGTCCCGCTATCCCAGCCGCCCCAGTATTACTTAACGGTCGATTTTCTTACCCGGGTCCCGTGCACAGAAATTGTCAGCTGCCGTGCGTTCATCGCTTGGTTGCTTTTGTGAATGAATGCACATAGAAACACAGGCATGGGTGGTTGTTCGGAATGACAGGCGCTTGAAGGTCCAAGTAATTCACAGTCACTCCCTTAGACCCTGCGTGTGTCTGGACTAGTGTGTCGTGAAAACCCTTGAACAAGTACTACTTTTAAAAAAATCACCTGTCTTCAATAATTTGAAGATCTAGTTCTGCATAAGGTTTATGTAAGAATTTGTATGTTGAAAGGACACAGTCCACTGGAAAAAAAACTGCAAGTTGTGCTTACTGTCGTTAAATCACTTAATATGAAGAAGTTAGTAGCGGGGGAACATGCATTTTGGACAGTTGTCCAATTTCTACTGAAAAGAATCTTTTGTCTTGCTGAGGGATTACAAAAAGCTTGATTCCTTTTAATTCTTCCGTGTCTGAGGCTGAATTTCAGCAAGCAAAAAACAACTTCCCCGACTCTGAAGCTGTGTGTCCTTTTACTGCTGCAAAATGTAAATGAGCACACTTGCATCCATCTTTCTCAGTTAAAGGTGCAGGGGATGTCTTCTCCTTCAAATAGTCTGGAGCTTAAAAATCGCTTTAAAAACACCGCATAGCATAACTTTTTCTACACATAGCTTCAGTCCAATTGGAAGAAAATCGGGTTGGATACATAAGTCTTTATGTAAGGTACAAGGAGAGCCTGAGGTTTTGAGTGCCCAAGAGTGCTCTTTTCAAGTAGGGTAACAGGCACGGAAACATCATGCAACGGCGTAAGGGCTCCCCAGAAGACCTTCAGGACAACCGTCTGTTATCTAAGCAGCTGGTTTCATGCAACCTCAGCAGGCGCTGTGCTGCCCTTTACAGGGCTGAGGGAGCGGTGTTGTCTCTGGCTGTGTGGCCTCAACGTGTTTCTGTAACAGCTTCCTAGGCAAGCGCAGAGCCCCAGTGTTGGCGGGCCTGTGAGCGCGCGGCCAAGGGAAGCTGAGGGCCAGCGACAGCGCTCAGTGCTGGCACTGCCCGTGTGGGCGCCGCTCGGCCTTCCACGGGTGCCCTCCTCAAGCTCGGCCTGGCTGGCGGCGCAGCCCGCCTTCTCACCTCGATCTTTGCCGGCATAGGTCAGCAGGGCCGTCAGTCTCCTCCCCGGAGGTCCTGCTGCCTCGGATTGGCCCCCTGGGCTGTCACTCTGCCCTGGTTTGGGCCTGCCCTTCCCTGGGGTGATGCTGGCTCTCATTGGCCCCCAGGTGGTCAGGCTGCCGTGCTGCAGTGCCCGCCCTGCACCTGAAGCAATGCGTCCTGTGATTGGCTGCCCGGGATCTCCCCGTTGCTCCTCCCATCAAGTGATGGGTCAGGCAGCTTATCAGACGTCCGTGTGCTGCTCTCCCGACAGGCGTGATTGGTGGGGCCGGCATGACCCTCTCCTGCAGCGTGCCCGGCTTTTCTTGACTCTTGCATCCTTTCCTGCAGACCCCGAAGCCTGACTGGTGGGGTTTTTGGTCTCACCCTCCCGCCTCCCCGCGTGCGAGAGCCGGGCCCTCAGCCCCGCTGCCTCTAACAGCACGCGGGACCTCTCGGTACCTTCTGGGCAATGCCCAGGGCATGGGCGTCCTCCTCCAAAACCTCACACAGGCCGGGGAGCAGCTCTCTGCTCCGACTAAGCTTTTCCTCGCGTGACTGCGTGAGAAACTTCCTCCCTTGCTCTGCAGGACGTTAAGGTGGTGTTGGTACCATGCAGGACGATGGGCGCACCAAGAGCCCCCACTCGCCCCGGGCTACGCCCGCCAAACCGAAGGGGCAGCACCTTGCAAGGCCAAGATGGCGCGCAGCTCCTGGACACGCTGGCTGCGTTTTGCCAGCCGCCTCCCACTGATGTTGGAGCCCCCAGCATCACAAGAACACGGACCTGTTGGCGCGAGTCCAGAGGAGCCACAGAGATGATCAGAGGGCTGGAGCACCTCTCCTGTGAGGCCAGGCTGAGAGAGCTGGGGCTGTTCAGCCTGGAGAAGAGGAGGCTTGGCAGAGACCTTCTGGTGGCCTTCCAGTGCCTAAAGGGGGCTTCTAAGAAAGATGGGCAGAAACTTTTTTACCAGGGCCTGTTGTGACAGGACAAGGGGTAATGGTTTTAAGCTAGAAGGAAGTTTGATTTAGACTGGATATAAGGAAGACGTTTTTTACAACGAGGGTGGTGAAACGCTGGCCCAGGTTGCCCAGAGAGGTGGTGGATCCCCCCCATCCCTGGAAACATTCAAGGCCAGGCTGGACGGCGCTCTGAGCAACCTGATCTGGTTGAAGGTGGCCCTGCTCCTCGCAGGGGTGGGGGGCGTTGCACGAGATGACCTTTAAAGGTCCCTTCCAACCCAAACTATTCTAGGATTCAGTGACGCTATGACAGGTCAGGCAGCCCCAGTCTAGGGGCTTCATCTCAGATTTCCCTCTCCGTTCCAAGGCAGGCTCTGCCCTTCCCCTCCCATGCATGGACACCACAACACCCACCCTCGGGTCCAATACCCGTCCAGGTCTTGGCCACTGCCCCATGTTGCCCCATAGCTGCCTCAAACACACGCCGGCCCATGGGTGTCCCAGAGCTGCCTGGGGGGCAGACGTCGCGGGAAGGTGTTGGCCCCACAGGACGAAGGGGGAGAAAGCCAGCTCGCCCTCAGCTTTGCTCTGGCCGGCAAAGCTGTCCCCACCCCAGCCCATCCCCACCTCTGCGGGGAGAGCAGCTGGGCAAGGGACAGGAGGATGGGGCTGCCTCCAAACCCAGCTCAGCACCCCTCAGGCTCTGACCCCCATGCGTCCCGGGAGACAGAACTGACCTAGGCCCCCTGTGCCAGTTTTACCGCAGGCTTGGGAGGAATGAAAAAGATCTGCTCTATTAAACGTGCCGGGAAAAGGGTATAACTGGTGGTCTCGGGCATCCAAGGCTCTCATGACGCAACCGCTACTTCTTCCTGCTTTTCTTCTTGCTTTCGATCACGTGCAGCCCCTGCTTCTTGATGTCTTCCCGCGTGAGGACAAGGTCATGGTCCTTGTCACCGAAATCAAAGGGGTCTGGAGGAGAGAGCGGAGAGGAGCGGTTGGGGTCTGCTGGGACAGTGGGAGATAGACAGGCAAAGACGCTCAGAAATCCCAGCGTGCAGGGGCTGCGACAGTCGCTGGGGGACGTGTCCCCGCTGTGCTCTCCTACCTTGGACGCTACTGCCTATGTCCTTCAAGCAAACCTTCAGGTTCTGTGCATCGTTTGCGGTTGCTTGCTCCAGAATGTTTCTGACCTTCACAAAAGTCTGTGAAAGACATCCTGGGGTAATTGCTGACGGGGAGGTGAGTTACAACCTAAGGGGCGCCCCACCTCCATGCCCCTCTGCGGGGGATGCCCCACAGTGCCCAGGGCCGCCTGGGGCTGAGCTGCTCCATGGCTCTTCCCTGGGGCCACCTCTGTCCTCCCAGCTGGGAGGACGGCTTGGGATGGGCCATGCAGGAGAACCCCGTGTGGGTCCCCAAAGACCACAGCAAGGACTGAGTCCCGGCGCACCTCGTTCTCCTCGTCAGGGCTTTGCCTCTGTGTGGGCAGGTCGGCCACCCGCTGCACCAGGTACTGCAGCTTCTGCTCACAGTGCTGGAGCTTCTCCTCCACCCTCCTGGCCTTGACAGAATCATCCTGGAGTCAGAGAGAGAACAACAACCTTGGTGGGGAAAATGAACCACTTGGGGTGAGGGTGGCTGCCCCAAGTGTCACCGCGCTGTGCTGTTGCACCACCAAGCACCGGCCGGGGTCGTGCTCACCCCAGGGCCACGTGGGTACCTGGCCAGGCATGGTGATGCCATGCAGACGGACAAAGAGGTTGTCGATGCCGTTTTCAAACTCCAGCAGGAGCTCCCGATTCCTCAGCATCTGGGCTCGCATTCGCTCCAGCCGGGCCTCTTCCCGCTGCAGCTTCATCCTCAGCTCCTCCTCCAGTATCCTGGAGCCAACCACATTCACATCCATACAACTGCACAGGTGTGCAGAGACACCCTAAACCTGCTGCAAAAGCTGCTCAGGTTGTCCCCGCTCCAACTGCAGAGCAGAGATGCTGCCGGCAACCCAACTTCCCGCGCCAGGCAAGGAGCAAGGGTCCTGCTGCCGCAGCAGCAGCTTTGGCTGCTCTGCCAGGACCAGAGTTGGGGGAGCACCCTGCTCAGAAAACCTCCCGGTGCAGGAGCGGTGAGCGGCTGCAGTGGGACGGAGGAAGGGGTGATGCACACGTCCCTCCCCAAAGGCGACGACCCCGTCAGCACGACTGGGCCGAGGCCAGCAGTACCTGGTTGTGCCGGGGGGCTGGCCAAACTTCAGCTCCGCCTGCTTGAGCTCCAGCTCTTTCAGCGTCTGCTCCAGCGCCTGCTTCTTCTCCTTGAACTCCTTCAGGTAGGCCTCCATGTCCACCGAGGACTTCTGCTGTTCCAGGAGCCTGATGGGGATGTCCTAGCCAGGGGAAAGCATGAGGACTCAGCCCAGGGTGCTCCTGCAGGGTGCAGGATCTGAGCTGTGGCCTCGGAGCGGTTTCTGCTCCATGGACCACTTCAGCCTCGTGGCGTGGAGAAAGGCAGCTCCATCTCTGCCTGCACAAGAGGGGCTTTGGGGGGCTCCAGGGACAGAGCAGAGCAGATAACCCTGCAATGAAACAAGGAGAGCAGAGAGGTCTCGGCTCCCCGGGGCTCGAGCAGCCCTGGGTTCTCTAGCAGAGACAGGTTTTTACGGTACCCAGAGGCAGGAGCACTGTGCCGCAGCCTTGGCCTTCTCCATCTTCTCGGTCACCCAGGCCTCGTGCCCCAGCTGGGACTTGGTGGCCTCCAGTGTGGCACCTGTGGTGGGAGGAAAGCGGCACAGAAGGATGCCGGCAGCTGTGCCCTCGTCCCGCTCCCCCACCCCCCACCCCCCGCCAGGCACTCACCCACCAGTGGGTCATCTGGGTTCAGGGTTGAGTTGTCCACGGCGAACTCGTCAGTGCCGTGCTGCAAGGATGTTCATTGTCACCCCCCTGAGCTGCTAGCACCCTGGGGGAGCTGGCCCTGCAGCCCCCACACCCACGGGGGGCTTGGCACTGATGCCTGCCATCTGCCCGCAGCCCTGCCTGCACCGGCTGCCCCCAGCTCACCGCTCTCTGGTGCCTTTTCATTGCTTCCTTCAGCCAGAGCCTCTTGGTGTGTGCCTTCAGGGTGGCCAGGGAGCGATACCTGTGGTCTCTCTCTGTGAGAAACTGGGTTTTCATCTCGGCCATGTCCTCCTGGAGCACATCAGGGAAGGGAGAAGTGGCTGTCAAGCTGGCATGGACCTGCCGAGCTTCTGGGATGGCCAGCGTCCAAAATGACCCCCCATGTAAATGGGCTGGGGTGGAAACTGGGGTGGAAGGAGGGTGGGGAGGGCTGAAGGATGGAGCATGCTGCCTTCACCACGCCTGGTGCTTCAGGCTGGCTGACCCCAGGGCGGCCCGGCCCAAGAGCAAGACATGGGAGGAGCTATGGAGGCACCTGGCTGCTGCGGGCACGCCCAGCTCAGTCTCTTTTGCTCTTTATTGCAGGAAGACTCACCAGCCCGGGCGCGTGCTGCTGTCTGTGGGTTCTGGAGGGTGGGAGAGGGCCCCAAGATGCCCTGCCCCGTCTCACCTTGGTTACATCAGCAGCTTTGAGAGCATCCAAGGCTATGAGCTCCATGTCTTCCAGCTCCCCGTGGCACAGCTCGGCCATCCCGCACAGGAGGTCCAGCTGCGGAGGCAGGTGGGCCAGCTCCTGGGACAGGGGACACAGGGAGCCACAGCATGTCACCTCACGGAGCCCTGGGGGTCCCTGGCGCTGTGACAGGGGATGGAGGCGTGCAGGAGGACCTCACCAAGCCAGGAGGACATCCCACCAGCGCAGCCCCTGGGGCACCTCATTGCCTTTGCAAGGGGGAGTGGGAGGGCCGATGGCCCAGGGAAGGGGAGCTCACCTTTCTCAGGACATCCCGCACTGCCAAGTACAGGGCGGTCACCATCTGTCCCGTGTGAACTGCGGTGAACATTTTCTCAGTGTTGTTCTCCAGCTGGCAAATTGCCTGGGGCAGAGACGGGTGGGGGGACATGGGATGACTCCATGTGCTGAGCCCAGCGCCCACCCGGGGAACGGAGGGGTTGGGTTCGAGCCCCCCGCCGGGTGCTGCCACCCTGGGAAGGGGTCCTGGCTACCTGCACCTGCGCCTGGTGCCGCTTCTCATCCTTGGCGGCGGCCTGCAGCTGCCGCTGCCACCTCTGCTGCAGCTCGTCCAGCACTTGGCTGCGCTGCCTCATCTGGTACAGCAGCATGTTGCACACGTTCACTCGGTCATAGATTTCGGCCCGGACCTTCTCCTGGCCCACCTGGATGGGCGCACGAGAGTCCGCCAGGCTGGAGGCAGGGCTCGCTGGACACCCGAGGGAGAAGAGGGTCCTGCCTGGAAAACTCCTCCCAAGGTAGAGCCGGGGACACTGGGATGTTGGTCCGGGACATTGTCACTCCCTTGGCAGGACGGGATCTGGGAGCGGTTTGCTCTGGGGGGCTGACTGGGATAAGGGAGAGGTGGGCATCTGCTGACGGCAGCGGCAGGTCGGGCTTAGGGACTCCGTGTAACGCAGACCGGGGGCTGGGCGTCAAGAAAATCAACCAGTGCCCTAGATGCAGAAGCTGGCAGAGAGCGGTGGCGCCGCTCTGTCCCTGCAAGAGGCCCCTGGGCAAAGGCAGCTCCGCGGGGCTGGCGCCTCTATTTCCATGGCCTTATGACCAGGTGATACCCTTGGGACAGGCAGCCGAGGGCAGAGACGGCATCTCTGTCCCAGGGGTGCAGCTGGAGCCCGCAGGAATTCGAGCAGCCCTGGGGACACACAGAGTGGGAAGGCAAGGAGCTCTGCTGGGGCAAAGCATCCGCTGAGGGGGCTAAAGGAGGACACGTGTGGATGGCTCCCACGGTGAAAAGGGACCTATGGCAACAGACGTGAACACCCTGTGTCGCACCACACTAGCCCTGTGGGGCTGTCCTTGTGCCAGGACCACGTCCCTCCGCTGTGCACCCTGTTCTTCCCAGTGCTCCCGGAGCCCCGACCCTCTGCGAGCAGCCCACGCCCACCGGACCCTGCTGTTACCTCCACTGTCTTCCTGGCCAAAGCAACGTCCAAGTGCTTCTGCGCTCCGCAAGCCTCGGAGATGGTGAGCTTGTTGCGCTGTGGGCAGGAGAGGGGCAGAGAACATCACCGCCAGCCTGGGGATGGTCACATCCTCTTGCTGCCCTGCAAAGTCTGCTCCCGGAGAGGACCGGCGCAGGAGCTGGCTCTGCAGGACCAGCACCAGGCAGGGGCACAGCACACGGGACCTGTTGGTACCTTCTGGGCAATGCCCAGGGCATGGGCGTCCTCCTCCAAAACCTCACGCAGGCCGGGGAGCAGCTCTCTGTTCTGACTGAGCTTTTCCTCACGTGACTGCGTGAGAAACTTCCTCCCTTGCTCTGCAGGACGTTAAGGTGGTGTTGGTACCATGCAGGACGATGGGCGCACCAAGAGCCCCCACTCGCCCCAGGCTACGCCCGCCAAACCGAAGGGGCAGCACCTTGCAAGGCCAAGATGGCGCGCAGCTCCTGGACACGCTGGCTGGGCTTTGCTTTCCGGCCCTGCCCAGCACCGGCACTCCTGCCTTCGCCCTCCAACCTGGCTACCTGCGCGGCAGCCATCGCGGCTCCACTGCCCCGTGGAGACGTCACCATCGGGCTGTCACCACGGACGGAGCTGAGCTCCCGGTGGCCGCGGAACCGTTGCTGTGGCACCTCCAACTGCCTCACGCCGCACACCTTCTGCTCAGCCGTCGCCTCCCGCTTGGCCATTGACACCCACAGCCCTTCCTCTCTGCTTCTGCAGGCAACAGGTTCATTCAGAAGCAGCCACTGAGCTCTCTGAGGTAACAAAGGCAGAGTGGGCAGCGTGGACCCCAGTTCTGTTTCCCGTCACCGTGGCTACGGCAGTCGCACCTGCCCAGACGAGCGAGCCCTCCAAGCCCCACCAGGGCGAGGGCAATTTCAGGGACAATATGTGTACACACACCCCCGAACACACTACCAGCGCTCACCTCCCATCTGCCAGCTTATTTCAAATGCCAAGAGGAGTCTATTGCTACCTAGATATGTAGCTTTGGAAACTGGACTTCCTTAGCGTCATAGTTGAGCCCTGTTCGGGACCAAGCTACGCAGTCTCTCTCTCTCACTCCCCCCACCCTCCGAGGGAATAGGGAGAGATAATATAAGAAAAAAGGCTTGAGGTTTGAGATAAGGTCAGGGAGAGATCCTTAAAGTCACAGTTATGGGCAAAACAGACTCGACGCGGGGAAAAATATTAAAACCAAAGCAGGAGAATGAGAAAGAGAACAAACTTCCTCCCCACCCCTCCCTCTTCCCGGGCTTAACTTTACCTCCTTCCTCCCCCCGAGCGGCACAGGGGAGAACAGGCAATGGGGGTGATGGTCAGTTCATCCCCTGTCGCTTCACACCGCTCCAACTGGTCCACGTCCTTCCGATGCTGGGGGCTCCAGAGCTGGATGCAGTACTGCAGGGGGGGTCTCACCAGAGCAGAGTAGAGGGGCAGAATCCCCTCCCTCGACCTGCTGGCCACGCTGCTGGGGATGCAGCCCAGGAAACAACCAGTTAAGAAAATATTGAAACTAGTTGGTTGCTTTTGTGAATGAATGCATATAGAAACACAGGCATGGCTGGTTGTTCTGAATGACAGGCGCTTGAAGGGTCAAGTAATTCACAGTCACTCCCTTAGACCCTGCGTGTGTCTGGACTAGTGTGTCGTGAAAACCTTTGAATTTGGAGGGGACCTGAACTGATTCCTTTCCATGGCCATTCTTCACTCATTAGAAGACCCCCACAAACCCAACAGTTGGTAACCTCCAATTCTCCCGCTATCCTTTCAGCAAGATCCACAAACAGGTTCTTCCCGATAAAGGGAAGCCCTAACGGCTAACTACAGCGTTTTCCATTAATGTATTTAGAGGAGCCATCTATAAAAAGTCTTTTCCCTTCAAACACTAGGGCTTCGTGTAAATCGTCTCGGACTTTAGTCTGGTATTCAATAATATCCAAACAGGTGCAGGAGCGGTGAGTGGCTGCAGTGGGACGGAGGAAGGGGTGATGCACACATCCCTCCCCAAAGGCGACGACCCTGTCAGCACGACTGGGCCGAGGCGTGTGCAGAGACACCCTAAACCTGATCTGGTTGCAGGTGTCCCTGCTCCTTGCAGGGGCGGGGGGCGTTGCACGAGATGACCTTTAAAGGTCCCTTCCAACCCAAACTATTCTAGGGTTCTCTGATTCTAATTTGGGTGAAGGTGAGCCAGCTGTAGAAAGGTACAGGGCCAGTGCTATCACCCATTCAGAACTCCCACCCTGGGGAACACCCAGGACCTCCACTCGAGGGACTGTCACAGGCCCCCCCACTCTGGACATCTACACCCTAGGGCACCCCCAACCTGGCCCACCCTAGGGCCTGGGCCCCCAGGGAACCCTTCTGGGCTGAACAAAGGCTGAGCCCTTACGGCTTATCACAGGGATGTGGATCCACAATGATCCCCAGTCTAAAGCTGCTGCCTCCCCACCAGCTCCAACGTGCGTCCCTCCCTGTGGTGAGTGCCTATCCCTCTATCTTGCCACACTCTGTCCCCTACTACATCTAACATCCCCCTGGGACCACCAAGTCTCTTCCTCCCTGGGTATCAGCCAGTGCCTGCATCTTCCAGCGTGTGACCCGCTATCCCATGGACTGCCAGTTTTTCTTGGACTGCCCAGGTATGGGCATCCAAGCTGGGCTCAGCACCCTCCCAGCCCTTACGCTGCACTGCGACGCACCCTTTGCGACACCCCCCACCACCTGCCCATTACCTGGATGTTTGCTAAGGACATGAGTTGCACATGCTTGTGCAAAAGTGTATGTAGATATTCATGAGAGGATTGGGCATGGGTCCCACCGCCTGCATGCACACAGTTGTGCACTTGGCATGAGGACTGTCAAGAGATGCAGGTATTGCTTCTACAGTAGGTGTGTGTGCTATAAGTAGCATGTGTATAAGCATGCACAGGATGCATGCAAGTGCTCATGCATGTGAAGGGTGCACACAAGCAAGAGGCAGGTCGCTTGTGTGTTTGCAGATCCATGTCCACTTGTGTGCACGTGTCTGTGAAGGAAGTGACTTTTCTGTATGCTCTGCTTGTGCATCTCTGTGTGCACACACATGGGGCATGAGGAGCATGTGTGGGACATGAGGGGCATGCACCTGCGTGTTGACGCGGAAGTAACGGACACTGCTGACGACCAATATGATCAAGCAAATGCCAATTTATTTTTGATATATCCCGGTTAATATAGCCCTTCTAATTCCATATCATACGCAAGCTCTCTACTAATTGGTTAACTATATCATGCACGCGCTCCTAGCTAAAATATGATTCGTTAAGTCTCTATGTTCACGCGCACGGCTCTCTCCACCTGCACCCTGCTTCATGTTCAGCCCCCAGTCACATATGCCAGCTGTTTTCCTTCTTCTCAAGGTTGCTTCGTTTACTTTCTCACAGGAAGCTTCATTACTTTCTCACAGGCGGCCTCATTATTTTCTCACAGTTGGCTTCAGCACTTTCTTACAGGCAGCTTCAGTACTTTCTCACAAGCGGCTTCAGTGATGTCCTTGAGGCCTGCTGCTCACAAACATAACAATTCCATTCGCTCTGGATTGTTCACTAAGTGCCCCTGGTACTCCAGGTATCCAACACCTGCGTGAGCAAAGGGGACAAGAAGCATGGAGGGGACATGACGAGCATGTGCAGGACACGGGTGCCTTTGCATGCACACGTCTGCTGTTTCGTGTACCCGGAGGACCAGGCTGCACTGATGTGTTCCTCTGTGCCTCAGATGCACACACAAGATCTGTCGATGTTTGAGGAGCTGCATGGGATTGCAGATGGAGCTCTTGGTCTGACCCTTCAGGACCCTACTTCGGAAATCCTTGCCTGTCCCCGAGGGGTCCCTTCTGAGCACATGGTTCTTAAGTACTTCTACCTCAACGGTGGGCCCAGACACCTGAGTGCCTTGGGGTCAGTGAGCAGTGCGGGGTGGAGTGGGACCACAGACGCCTGGATCCATGGGAGAGGGGTGCATGGGGGTGTAAGCGGGGTGCCAGGACACCTGTGTCCATGGTGGACAGATGGAGTGGAGGAGGAGCTCCCGATGCCTGGCTTCTCTGGGGGCAGTGAGGTCTGTGGCTGGAGCAGGTGCTGCAGGGACATCCGGTCCCTGGGGCACAGCGCCCCAAGGTGCCTGAGTCCCCACAGTGTCAGAGTGGCAGCAGAGCTGGCACTCCAGGCTCGGTTCAGCGCTGCGCTGTGCTTGCCCCACAGCAGGATGGCCCCACACCACACAGCATGGCTGAGGCTGGTGTTGGCACTTGGCTCCATGGCGCTCGTCCTGCTGCTGGTGTGAGTCCTCCTGACATGGTAAACCTTACCCTCAAAATCCCCATGCTTCTGGAGCCCCCTGCAGACCAGGGGCTCCCAGAACTCCCTCTGGACCCTCAGTCTCTTGAGATTCCCTACAAATGTGACGGGACTCAGGTGTCCAGGGGCAGCTGTAGGCTGCCGGGACTCCTAAACTCACAGGGCCTCCTATATCCCCCTGTGACTCCCATTGTCTTCTGGCCCATTCCAGGACCCCTCCCTTGCATCCAGGACAACTCCAGGCTGCCTTGCTTCCCCCAGATTCCCTAATTTCCCCTAAGACCCTGCCACTTTTCCCCATTTTTCCCCAGACCTCTCACTGTGCCTTTCAGGGTCCCAGTTACAGTCAATTGACCCAGATGCCCCCACTTTCCCCCAGGGTCACATACTTTCACCTTTAGACCCATCAGTTGCCCCCAGGAACCATCAATTGTCCCTTGGTCCCCCTAGATGCCCCATGATCACCCCTCCTAAGATGGGGATATAAGGGTCTCCTCCTCTCTCCTCCTCTTTCTCATTCCTCCTTCTGCCTCCCAGGGCCACCTGGCAATGTCAGAGCATCCCAGATCTCAGTGACCTCCGGACACCCCACAGATATGGACAACAGGGTCCCCCAGGGGATTCCCAATGCCTGGATTCAGACTATGGGAGCTTGACACCTGGATCCATCCCTGAGGACCAACATTTCTGCAATTGCTTTTCTTGCGCTGGAGGTGACGTGTGCAAATGGGAACAGTCTGAAAACAGAACCAGAGAGTGATAAAATCTTGATTAGGCTGGAGATAGAGAGCTGGGGTCTTGGGCTTGCATATAGAAATCTATGGGGTTGCGTCCAGAATAACTGGGTACGACGCAGCACATAAGCAGTCCAAAACATAGTTTTGATGCTCCTCACCCTGCATTTCGACAGCTAGCACTAAGGGAAGGTCAGACTGCTACCTGTAGGAAAGCTTTCTCTTGATACTGATGTATCAAAGATACCTTCTGATGTCATAGCCACTCCAAATGCCAAGTTACTTTCTCCTCTGATTGTTTGCCTAAAAGCATTTTATCACATATTTACTTTGATACCACTTTATAACCCAGCTGACTTCAATTCGGTAACTTGGATAAACTATTGCTAGAGATTTTCTAGACATTATGCCTGTAACAAAATGGCCAAACAGTAGAGGAAGAATGGTATATGATTACTTGAAGAAAAAAAAAATATTAACTCTGTGATCACAGTGTCTCCAGTGCTCTGTGTGGCCTTAATATGTACCTAGACTTACGTTAGAAAGAAACAACTACCAGAAAAACAAACACAGTATATGCAGAGTACGCCTATATCATAGAATCATAGAATCATAGAATCATAGAATGGTTAGGGTTGAAAGGGACCTTCAAAGGTCATCTAGTCGAACCCCCCTGCAAGGAGCAGGGACATCTCCAACCAGATCAGGTTGCTCAGAGCCTCATCCAGCCTGGCCTTGAACGTTTCCAGGGATGGGGCTTCCACCACCTCTCTGGGAAGCCTGTTCCAGTGTTCTATAACCTTCATTGTAAAAAAAATTTCCTAATATCCAATCTAAATCTACCTCCCTCTATTTTGAAACCATTACCCCTTGTCCTGTCCAGGACTTTAGGCACTGGAAGGCTGCTCTAAGGTCTCCCCAGAGCCTCCTCTTCTCCAGGCTGAACAGCCCCAACTTTCTCAGCCTGGCCTCACAGCAGAGCTGCTCCAGCCCTCTGATCATCTTTGTGGCCTCCTCTGGACCCTCTCCAACAGCTCCACGTCCTCCTGATGCTGGGGGCTCCAGAGCTGGACGCAGTGCTGCAGGTGGGGTCTCACCAGAGCAGAGCAGAGCACCAGAATCCCCTCCCTCAACCTGCTGCCCACGCTTCTTTTGATGCAGCCCACGATGCGGTTGGCCTTCTGGGCTGCAAGCACACATTGCTGGCTCATGTTAGACTTCTTGTCCACCATCGCTCCCAAGTCCCTCTCCTCAGGGCTGCTCTCGATCCATTCTCTGCCCAGCCTGTATTTGTGCCTGGGATTGCCACGACCCGGGTGCAGGACCTTGCACTTGGCCTGGTTGAACTTCATGAGGTTGGCACGGGCCCACCTCTGCAGCCTGTCATGGTCCCTCTGGATGGAATCCCTCCCCTCCAGCGTGTCAACAGCACCACACAGCTTGTTCAAGGCCAGGTTGGATGAGGCTCTGAGCAACCTGATCTAGTCGAAGATGTCCCATATCCCACTGTTGCATTCAGTCCCAAGCAATCAGTTACAGGTTTCCCTCAGGTGGATGGCTGTGTGAAGTAAAGGGAAGGGGATGAAGCTGTTCCCACCCTGAATGCTGATAACAGGAGCATACACAGCTGGCAAAGGAGGGTGACAGAAAGATGCCACCACTGGGCATGGGCTCTCCCTTCCTCTCAGACCTCTCGGGCTCTTTTCTCCTCTCCACGGCAGGCCCTGGCAAGTGCTGGAGGGGCTCAGCACAGCATGGAGCAGCCAAGGGCAGAGAGGGAGCTGGTTTGCTGCAGTCTCACAGCGGAGGGCTTGCTACATGGTCATTTGCTACACAGAGCACAGTGACCCTGTCCTCCAGGACCCTGACTCATTATTGTATGCTCCGAGCTGTTTGGCGCAGGGCCCAGCTGTACAGCCGCAGCTCAACCAGCCTGGCTGGAGCTCTAGCACAGAAGCCATCAGCTGCCAAGCACAAAATCCAGTTCCTGAGACTGTCCAAAGGGGAATTAGCCCTTCTGGCCCGCTGCAGGTTGGGGCTGACTGAGAATCTCAGTGATGAGATGGCTAGAGTGGACCCTCCCCAGAGACTGCGGCAGCTCTTAGGCCTGGCTGTCACTTTGGAGAGGAGGCTGGCAGTGCATCAGAGTGTGTACCAGCATCCTGAGAGGTGATGTGCCATGCTCTGCACCATCTACCTTGCCACCCCAAGCAGAGGAATCTATGGAAGTGGGGACCACCAGCACACTTCTCACCCCAAAAGCAAAAAAGTAGATGGAGATAGGGGACATGATTTTATTATGTATGTTTATATTATGCTTTTCTTATATTTTCTGCAAACAAGCAAGAAATCAAGCAAAAGTTGCAGAAAGCTTGTGTGGATGAGCAAGGAGTTCCTGAGTAAACTTACACATATAAAGGAAGCGTTCACCAGATGGAAGCAGAGTATGATGGCTGCTGGAATAAGGAGATGCTGTCCAGCAATTCAGGGATGGGGCTGGGAAAGCCAAGGCTGGCCTGGAGTGGCATCTGGCAAGAGAGGTGAGGGGCAGCAAGAAAGATTTCTACAAGTACATAAACAAAAGGAATACTATGGAAAATGGGAATTCCTGTGAATCTGCTGCTGAATCTCCATTCAGAGGCCCTGGTGACACAGGACATGGAAAAGGCTTCACTTCTGCTTTTCTGGGGAGACCAGTCTTCAGGAATCCCAAGCCCAAGAGATCAGGGGAAAGGCTGAAGCAAGTAAGACATACTCTTGCTGGAAGAGGATCAGGTTAGGGAATACTTAAGCAAACTGGACATACAGAAGTCCATGGGCAGGATATACCTGCAAATGCTGAGGGAGTTGACCAGTGTCACTGGAAGGCCACTTTCAATAATCTTTGATTGATCCTGGCCACTGGGAGAAGTGTCTGAAGACTGGAGGAAAGTAAATGTTACTCAAGAGCAAGAAGGAGGACCCAGGGAACCACAGGCTAGTCTGCCTCACCTTGATCCTCAGAAGGTGATGAAGCAGCTAGTCCTGGAAACCATTTCCAAGCACATGAAAGACAAGATGATCTGAACTAGTCAGCATAGATTTACAAAGGGAAAGTTGTATTTAAGTAACCTGCTAGCCTTCTACAATGACACTCGCATGATGGATAAGGGGACAGCAGTGGATATTGTTCACCTCGATTTTAGTAAGCTTTTGACACTGTCTCCCAAAACCTCCTAACAGACAAACTGGCAAAATATGGATTAGAGAAGTGAACAGGGAGGTGGACTGAAAAACAGCTGAATGGACAGGCCCAGAGAGTGCTGATCAGTGGCATAAAGTCCAGCTGGACACCAGTCACCAGTGGTATACTCCTGGAGTCAACCCTGGGGCCATCCAGCTGCAAAGCAGGTCTGTGAAGAAGGACATGGAGATCCTGGTGGACAAGAAACTGACCATCAGCCAGCAATGTATGGTCATGCTAAAGAATGCCAGCAGCACCCTGGACTGCACTAGGAGTAGTGTTGCTAGCAGGTTGAAGGAGGCCTTCCCCTCTGCTCAGCACTGGTGAGACCTTACCTGGAGTCCAGTTCTGGGTTCACCAGTGTAAGAGAGACATGGATATGCTAGACAGAGTCCATCAAAGGGCCACAAAGATGATGAAGGGACTGGAGCAGTTCTCCTTTGTGGAAAGGCTGAGAGAGCTGGAACTGTGCAGCTTAGAGAAAAGAAGGCTCAGAGAGGGATCTTATCAGTGTGTATAAATACCTGAAGGGACAGAACAAAGAAGTGCGAGCTGGGCTCTTTCCAGTTGGTGCCCAGTGCCAGAACAAGATGCAATGACCACAAACTGATGTATAGGCAGTTCCATCTGAACACAAGAAAATACTTTTTCACTGTGAGGTTGACCAAACACTGGCATAGGTTGCCCAGGGCTAGAGTCTCCATCCTTGGGGATATTCAAAACCCAAGCAGACACTTTCCTGGGTGGCCTGCTGTCACTGATATTTCTTGAGGGGGGTGTTGGACCAGGAGATCTCCAGAGGTCCTTTCACATCTTGCCATCACATCCCAATGAGATGGCAAGAGAGGCCATCACATTGCCACCTGCCTCAGCAAACCACTTGTTTCCCCAGTGCCGGAAAACATCTTACCTCAATGGCAGCAAAGAGGGCCTGGTCAGACCACATTTATTAAGGTCAGTACACCCTACCCTCATCCTCCTGGATCGGCACACCCTCCAAAACAATCCTATAGTTGAATCAAGGGCCTCCTGTAGGTTTGTGGCCTCTGCATTTGCCCAGAGCACCCAGGCCCTTACCCAACCCACCCCAGACACTGTCACTGTTACAGATGGGAGAAGAATGCATGGTGGGGCCATAGCCCAAGAGACCTTAGAGTAACCACGATACCTGGGCATCCAGAGACTGTCCTTTGTCCCTAGTTATGGAAGTAAAACCTGTCTTTACCTGGCACTGGGGATCCTTGTGCTTCCCTATTGGAAGGGAAGACCTAGATCCTGAGGCAGGAGCTGGCCCTAGGAACCATCAGGCATTGCTTCCCGTACCACAGGACTTTGCCTGGGTTGTTGCAGAGATTCCCCTGTTACTGCTTGTGAGAGTGGGCCAATGCCAGCGCCCTTGAGTCGTTTCCACCTTCTCAGAGCATAGTTTGCTGAGTTAAGGAGTTTAGCCGGCCATGTCCAAAGTTAGCTCCTTCACTGAAAAGGACTGTTGTGAAAAAAGCTAGAAGAGACGGCCCACTCCTCCTGGAGAGTTGCTTTTAAGCTGCATCTTTACTCTTGGCTACATGGCAGCTGTGCAGCAGCTATGTCTGTGCCAAGCCTCATTCCTCCAGTTCTGCCCCTGATGGGACAGAACTGGGCTTGACCTCAGACCTTCCCTATCTCTGCAGGCAGGCTTGGTCTGTGGCCCCAGCAAGGAATGGACTGTCACTATCTCCAGACTGGAGTCTTATCCTGACTTTCTACTCAGCATCACCCAGGGCCTCTGGGGTGACAAGGATTTGCAAAGGGAAACAGAGTGCAGGTGAGGGCTTGGGGAGCACCTGTGGGCATACAGAGGGCTCTGGCATGAAAAGGAAAGCAAATGTAGAACACTGGGATGCACTGCAAAGAAAATGGGGGGCTCTAGGCAGCACCAGAATGCAAACAGAGGAGTCTGAGGTGTACAGGAGGGAAATCAGAGCCCTCCGAACATGCACCTTCTTTTGGGTGCACCAAAAGGTAAATGGAATGATTCTTAGGGGACAAGAGACCAAATGGAAGCCTCTGCATTGCACCAGAGGGCAAATAAAAGACCCTGGGGAGCATCAGAGGGTACACCAAAACCATTCATTCAATTCTACATGCATCCAGATCCCCTCCATGCAACTCTGTTCTCCCACATGGTACTGTGGTCCCCTCCATTCTTCTCTATGCTCATGCTTCCTCTGTTCCCCTCTGTGGACCCTCGATTACCTTCCATTCCCTTTTGAGTGCTTGTAGATCCTTTCTGCTTCCCTACCTGTGCCTTGGAACCCCACAGTTCCCACCCATGCATGCTCTGGTCTCCTCCACTCCCCTCTGTGCACCCCCCAGTCCCTGCTATCCTTTCTGAGTGCCTTACATCCAAACCATGCTTTCAGATTCCCTCTGTTCCCTTCTGGGTGCTTCTAGATCCCTTCAGATTCATTCTGTCCACTTCCAGGCATTCTCAGATGCTCTCCATTCCTATCCAGCTGTTTCATAGCTTCTCCATTCCCCTCCTTGTACACTCAAGTGTCCTCCATTTCCCTCTGTGTGCACCCAGATGTCCTCTGTTCCCCTTCTTGAATACTCAGATCTCCTCTGTTCCTTTCAGTGCCTGCTTAGTGCTGAATTCTCCCCTCTCTGCACACTCACATCTCTCTTTTCCACAAGTGCCCTCAGATTCCCAGTGTTGCCCTCCATCAACACTCAGGTCCCACTTGTCCCTTCTGTGGGTACTCCATTCCTACAAGTCCCAACATCAGATCCCTTCCAGTCCCTCTGGGCACCCTCAGTTCCCCTCCACTTTCCCGCCGTGCACATTCATATCTCCCCCATTCCTTCCCTATGAACACAGGGTCAAGCTTTCTGTTTTCGCCTGTGTGCATGCTCAGACCTCTCCACTCCCCTCTCTACATGCTCAGATCCCCGTTGCTGCCTACCATCCACCCAGTTTAGTTCCGTTCCTGGGCAGACACTTGCTCTACTCTGTAGCCATCCATCCTGCATGGCCAGTCTCCCAAACCCAGTGTCCCAGAGACCACAGCTATCTCAACTGGCCTACAGAAACCTTTTAGCCACTGTCAGCAGACCCATTCAGCTGCATCCTTGCAGATCGGGAATGTGGAACAGAGACCTCTCCTGCTTCCCCCAGATGGGGACCATCTGCCTGCTGTCATGCGGTCTAGAAAAAACTAGCCACTCCAAATATTGTCCCACAACAGTCAGTCTCTCTGGGAGTCTCAAGACTGCTCTAACTTCCCCACCAAGAGCTAGGCTGGGCTTCTCACAAGCACATTAGACAAGAAGCAGTTGACCTGGCAGCACCCTGCTGTAATGGTGTGAGGCGGGGACATCCCCAGTGTTTGCTTTCCACACTGGCTGGTGACTGGCATTCAAGTGTTTATTTACTGAGCTGCACTCTTCAAAGGT
Source organism: Chlamydotis macqueenii (assembly GCF_036417535.1). Lineage (NCBI taxonomy): Eukaryota > Metazoa > Chordata > Aves > Otidiformes > Otididae > Chlamydotis > Chlamydotis macqueenii. The sequence continues at coordinate 9,594,227 of NC_141574.1, forward strand.
CCCAAATATGCTGTTCCCAGGGGAAATTCAGTCCAAGCAGCTAAGCACTCACAGAAGAGACCATTCAAAGAAATTTTGCTGGCACAGGAGTTATTTTCTTTGCAGCTCAGAAAACTATGCATCTAGAGCCACAGGCACCTTCATCTCAGCTGGTGTTTTCTAAGGGCACAGAGGAAAGCCAGCCCAGTTTCCTCCTCCAGAAGGAAGAAAGCCGGGAGGGGGGGTTAGGATCCACTCACCCCGCCCACAGCAGGGGGCACTACAAATGCCTCGGTGAGACCTGCCACTCCACAGCTCTGTGCTCCTGAGGGCATCCCTCTCTGAACACCATGGGTGAGTACGGGGCTGGGAAGCGGGCGCTCCTTGCTAGCAACGGGAGGAGCACAGGTGGGGAAGCCCAGCCGTAGGGAGAGGCTCTGTGCACTGGTCTTTGCGCACTGTGGAGGGTAGTGGCACTCCACCCAAAATTATCTCATGCGTGACTTTTCAGGAGCTAATCAAGGGGAAAAGGCAAGGTTCTCTATCCCTAGGGCAAAAGAGTTGAAGCCTTTTGGCAAGCTTTCCAGCTTCCATGGACCAGTCTGATGCTGCTCAGCATGCTTGGTGCACTCCTGCATCTCACATGGTCGTGTTACACTGTGCAATGCTGGAGCCATGGGATTTCCCGTCTCTCGGGAGGGAGGGTCACATTTCATCTTTTCTCCATCTTTTCCCTTTCTAGCAGCCCAGTGCCTCCTACTCCTTGCTTGCATGCTGGTCTTGGCTGCCCCAGGCCACTCCATGCGTGTACAAACCCTAAACATCTTCAAGAAATCTCCCTCCAACACTTCGGCAAGTGCTCTGAAGAAAACCAGTATGTAGCATCCCATGGGCATCGCAGTACTCTCTCCAACCCCCTTCAGTTCCTCGGTCTGGGTCAGCCCTGGCTGGTGAGCAGCCCCAGCCCATGCTCTGGGCCAGTGGAGGCTTGGTAAAGCGACACTTGGGAGAGGGTGTGTCATCATGCCTCAGATCCAAAAACCACCTCCATAGTGTATACAGGCAGGCACGCTGGGGAGAGGCAACATCAACCCCAGTCTTTGCTCAGCTGGGGAGAGGAGCTCTGCCCAGCTGTCAGGATGACCTTACCACAGTGGGAGGTCCTGCAGCAAGCAAGCTGAAGGCATGGGGAGACCACACCTGCCAGCACAGGGGGGACCCAGTGCTGCGCACTCATGTGCAGCCAACTCCGGGTGGGGAAGGGCCCTAGGCTGTCCCTAGCCCTGGCCCCGCTCCAGGACTGAGGATGGTGGATGTGAGGAGGTGTACCTCATGCAGATTGCAGTGCTGCACTTGTGCATGCATGTGCATGTGTGTGTGTGCGCACTGTGCAGACTGGTAAGGGTATCTGTGTGCTTGAAGGGGTCATTTTTCACCCATTCCCTCAGTCACAGGCAGAGGCAAGGTCCTCTTCACCTTCCTCCTCAGCGTGACCCGGTTTTAGCAACACAATCCCTTTTCAGGAGACCCAGAACAGCCCACTAGTGTCCTTAGTCTCCTGGTCTGATACCAGCAGAGCCCAGTGGGTCTGGTGCCTTTCACTGAGGCTGCCTCCTGTTAGGTGTCCCATATGGAAATGGAACAGAGGGCTGAGGCCAACCTACTCTCACCTCCAGCCAAGCACACTCACCTCTCTGGGCTGGGACAGCTGATTATCCCCCAGGTACTCTGGCCAGATGTCCCTCTTCCCTGCCACAGGGTGAAACATGGTCTTGTCCTGTTGCACAGACTTTTGTTATATCACCTTCTCTCCCACTGCAGGTTTGCCCAAGGACTGCAGTGAGGTCCTTGCTGCCAGCCCCAGTGGCATCTACGTCATCCAGCCGAAAGGGCTCCACCACCTCGTGGTGTACTGCGAGATGAACACAACAGACGGGGGCTGGACGGTCATCCAGAGGAACCGGCAGAGCACGGAGATCACCTGGGCCGAGTCCTGGAGCACCTACAAGTATGGCTTTGGGAACGTGCACACTGATTTCTGGCTGGGCACCGAGTACATCCATCAGATCTCCAGGCAGAAGGCCTACCAGGTCAGGTTTGTCATCTGGGATGCCGCAAACAATACAAAGTTTGCAGACTACAACCTCTTCAGTGTGGAAGATGAGTCCCACGGGTACCGGCTGAGGCTGGGAACGTACTCGGGGACAGCGGAGGATGCCATGGACTCAGACAATCCCAGGAACATTCACAACAACATGAAGTTCTCCACAAAAGATTGGGATCAGGACACTTATAGAGGGAACTGCGCTTCCCGCTCTGGGGGCGGGTGGTGGTACTCAGCATGTTATTCTGTACAGCTGAACGTCAAGGGGGCCATAACGTGGGGCAGCCTGTGCAATGGGAACTGCAAAGCTTCTGCCATCCTCATCAAACCAGCTCCGTACCATTAGTACTCTTTCCTCTCCTGTCTGCACCAGGCACACGGCCAGACCAGTGTCCTGCTGGGGCCCATTTTGCTGGCTGGGGGACTGGGGGTGAATCGAGTTGTTCCTGTATATGAAGACCTGTTTTCTTTTCCTCTTATCCTGAAAAGTAGCAAAGCTCCCTGCTTTGTCTCTAGCCTTTCACCTGTGGTGGGTTTTTAGGGATCATTAATAGAACAAGTCTTTATACAAACACAGCAGTTTCCAAACATTTTCCATCTGGAGAGAAAACTGCACAGAAACCTAAAACCCTCCTGATCCAGCAAGGTCTTATTCTCTTCTTGCTTTGCTTTTAGCCTGCAGAATAAAATTGTTTTCAGAATCTGCACAGACATGCACAAATTCACAGAGGTGAGGGGTGGAATGTCCTCGTTTTATTCAGTGAGGGGAGCTACGGTGGCAGCTTCTGTAAGAAGCTTCTAGAAGTTGTTTCCCCTTTATCCAGTGGACTCAGCGGGGCCCAGGGCAGACCCGCTGCTGGCCAAGGCCGAGCCGACTGGTAGCAGAATGTTCCCTGATAACGCCTCTGCGATAACGTATTTAAGAAGGGGAAAACAGAAAAAAAAGACTAGAGAAGATGGGATGTGAATGAGATTCTAAGAGGCATCTGCCAGCCTGTTCTGAAGAATTTCTTGTGAGAGGAATGGCTGCAGACGCCAAGGGCAGTGCAGAAGGAGGGGGAGCAGTAATGCAGCTCCTGGCCAGAATTCCCCTGCAGCCTGTGGTGATGAACATGGTGGAGCCGGCTGTGCCCCTGCAGCCCGGGGAGGCCCATGGAGGAGCAGAGGTCCCCCTGCAGCCCGGGGAGGACCCCATGCCAGAGCAGGCAGGTGCCTGAAGGAGGCTGTGGCCCATGGAGGCCCCACTGGGGCAGCCGTTCTGGAGGGGCTGCACCCCGTGGAAGAGATGACCCACGCCGGAGCAGTTTCACGAAGGACTGTGGCCCGTGGGAGGGACCCCACGAAGGAGCAGGGGAGGAATGTGAGGAGTTCTTCCCCCGACCAAGAAGCAGCGGCGTGAAACAACGTGTGATGGACTGACCGCAACCCCCATTCCCTCTTCCCCACTGTGCCATTCGGGGGGGGAAGGTGGCAGAGATAATGTTAAGCCCAGGGAGGGGGGTTGGGGGGAGGTTATCTTCTTCTCTGTCTCATTCTCCTGCTTTGGTTTGAGAAATAAATGAATAGTTTTCCCCAAGTCGAGTCTGTTTTGCCCATAACGGTAACTTTAAGGATCTCTCCCTGACCTTATCTCAAACCTCAAGCCTTTTTTCTTATATCATCTCCCCCTGGTCTCTCGGAGGGTGGGGGGAGTGAGAGAGAGGCTGCGTAGTCTGGTCCAGAGCAGGGCTAACCTACAACAATCCTGCAGAATAAAATTGTTTTCAGAATCTTCACAGACATGCCTAAATATCCTTCATTTGCTTGGGAACTTCTTGTAACTGCTGCCAGTTTCTTGCCAGGAGCAGACCTGAGGCTCCTGTGCAGTAAGAAAAGACTTTCAAAGGGAAAATTTTTCATTAGGCTTAAATGAGGAATTAAAGACAAAACTTTCACTTAAAGAAGATAGTTGTGTTTCAAGGTGAGCATCTTTCAAAAAGGCAATGCAGTACCACATGGCCAAGAGCAAGCACTGAGGGTAGGAGGCAGGCATCAGCCCAGTTCAGCCCTATCAGCCATGACCTGGAGCCAACCACCCTGCCGTGTTAACCTTGTGAATGCTGGCCCAGGCCGTGGAAGGTAACTGGTAGAGTGGACAGGGAAGAAAGGGACAACAGCACTGCAAAGCCACACAGCACTGCATGACTGGGACATCTGGGGCAGGTTTAAAAGCTGAGGCAGCCTGACATGGCCGGGATCCCAGAATTTTAAGAGGCCTGGATTAGCTTGGGTCTGTAGAGGCTTGCTCCAGTGTGGTGATATCTGTATGTGCTGCATAGCTCAAACTGGGAAGCCTTTCTTAACAAGCAGCACCCTCATACATTCATCTCCCCATGCATCAGGGCTGCAGGCCCACAGAGGCCTCCAGGGCAGTTAGGGCTGCCTGCGCAACCCTGCTATAGCTCTGCAGGGTGCCCTGGGACCTCAGCCCTAGATCTTGGCCTGAGAGTCCCAAGTTGTTCAGGATTCACAGCCACAAGCCTTCCTCAAGCTCATGTTTTCTTACAAAAAAAAAAAGAGGAGAGGAACCGTGGCTTCTTTTGAATCCTAAGTTGAAACTTGCCTCCATTGCAAAGGAGATCCATAGCCACATTCCCCCTCTGCAGCAGAGTACTATGGGACTGACTGACCCACATCTCTCACACCCTCATGGAGCCCACCACCCTCTCCACACCTCAATCCGTGGTTTCTTCCCTTTCCCCAACCACCCAGTAATGGACAGGGGCAAACTATGGGCAAGGATTTTGCAAAACGCTGGGCTTTGCTGGCCCTGTTGGCTAATCGTAATCTTCCAGCCGCAGTTCAGTGCCCAGTGGCTGAAACAAGCCATTGGAAGCAATATTGCATCCAGAGACCTAAGAATTAAACCACAGACAGAATTAAGTACAACAGCTGTGCTCAGCTGTAACAAACAACTGTACTGAAGGGAGAAAAGCTCACGGTACAGGCTAGTGCTGTGGAAAATTGAAATATTTCAGGAAAAAAAAAAAAGTAAAAGCAGCACAGAACCGCTGCATGCTATGCTTCCACGCTGGAAGGGAGGGATGCCATCCAGAGGGACCTTGACAGGCTGCAGAGGTGGGCCAGTGCCAACCTCATGAAGTTCAACCAGGCCAAGTGCAAGGTCCTGCACCTGGGTCATGGCAATCCCAGGCACAAATACAGGCTGGGCAGAGAATGGATTGAGAGCAGCCCTGAGGAGAAGGACTTGGGAGTGCTGGTGGATGAGAAGCTCAACATGAGCAGTCAATGTGCTCTTGTGGCCCAGAAGGCCAACCGCATCATGGGCTGCATCAAGAGAAGCATGGCCAGCAGGTCGAGGGAGGTGATTCTCCCCCTCTACTCTGCCCTGGTGAGACCCCACCTGGAGTACTGTGTCCAGTTCTGGAGCCCCCAACACAAGAAGGACATGGACCAGTTGGAGAAGGTCCAGAGGAGGGCCACAAAGATGATAAAAGGGCTGGAGCACCTCTCTTATGAGGACAGGCTGAGAGAGTTGGGGCTGTTCAGCCTGGAGAAGAGGAGGCTCTGGGGAGACCTGATAGCGGTCTTCCAGTACCTCAAGGGGGCCTACAAGAAAGATGGGGAGAGGCTGTTTAGTAGGGCCTGTTGCGATAGGACAAGGAGAAATGGTTTTAAAACAGAGGGGGGTAGATTTAGATTAGATATTAGGAAAAAAATTTTTACAATGAGGGTTATAGAACACTGGAACAGGTTTCCCAGAGAGGTGGTGGAAGCTCCATCCCTGGAAAAGTTCAAGGCCAGGTTGGAGCAACCTGATCTAGTTGGGGATGTCCCTGCTCCTTGCAGGGGGGTTGGACTAGATGACCTTTGAAGGTCCCTTCCAACCCTAACCATTCTATGATTCTATGATTCTATGCCAGCTCTGCACCAGCTCAGCCAGGGAGCAGAATTAGCTGGCTGAGCAAACCATCTTGAAACCAGAAGCCACCATGTCAGCCCTGCGAGAGGTGAGCTCTGCACATGCCAGGGAGATGGGGCATCCTTTAAGCAGGCGTGTCTCCTTGCCTAGGAGAGGATCTGCATCATACACCTACTTTCCCCAAGATCCACCACCTCAACCTCAACTGCTCCCGCGCGTGTGTGCAGTGTCACGGCGGCTGGTAGACATGAGGCAGCAAAGTTTGGCTCCAGGGTTTATTGCAGATGATTTCTCCCACCATGGGTAGCAGAGCTGTGGGGCATATGGGGCCTGGGGAGGCAGCAGGGCCTGAGCAAAGCAGGGACACACCAATCGCACAGGGAAGGAACTTGCACTGTCTCCCCTCCCCAGGACAGGAGCGGGAGCGCCCAACCCAAACCAGTGCCTGTGTCCCAGTGCCAGCCACCACCGCAGCACTGAGTGAAGTCACCCGGGTTCTGGGGGCTCTGGGCGATCGCTCCTGAGCCCCAGAGCTGCTGTTGTTCAGCTGGTGACGGTGCGGGAGCCGCAGGCAGTGCAGGACATGCAGCAGAGCTGGCGCAGGGCTGTTGGCAGGCACGGGAACAGGGCACTGAGCTGGGGACGGCAGCACTCCCACAAACTGCCAGGAGGCTGGGCACTGTGGCACGGTCAGCACACATCTGTGGGTTTGACCAGGATGAGGGAGGACGTGCAGTCGCCATTATCACAGAATCCTGGCCAAACGATGTGTTTTTTGGCATTGAGCAGGACATTCTGGCACCGGTCATACCACCAGCCCCCGTAGCTGTTGGCGCAGTTCCCGCTGTACTGGTCCTGGTCCCTGTCGCTCGTGCTGAACTTCATGTTGTCATGTATGCCCCCCTTCTTGGGGTGATAGCTGGTCAGATAGTCATCCCCATCACCAGAAAACCTGCCCAGCCTCAGCGGGTACCCGCTATCCTCAGTCTCCACCCTGAAGATGTCGTACTCGGCGTAATGGGTGACGTTGGCCTTGTTCCGCACGATGAAGCGGATTTTGTAGGTGCCCTGCTGCGTCAGCAGGTGCAGATACTCGGTGCCCAGCCAGTGATCGCCCTGCACATTCCCGAAGCCATACTTGTAGGTAGTCCAGGATTGCTTCCACGTGATCTCAGTGTCATGAGAGTTCCTCTGGACAACAGTCCAGCCCTTGCCTTCGGTGTCCATGTCGCACCACACCACGCGGGGGGGTGACCTTGCTGGCTGGATGACATACACCCCACTGGGGCTGGTCTTGCGGAGATGGCTGCAGTCCGCAGGGAACCCTGCAACAGCAGCAGTGGCAAACAGGGTGGGGTGGGAGAGAGAAGGGTCGTATGAGTCTGTCAGGGCAACAAAGAGCTCTGTAGGAGACTAAGGACTCTGGACAAAAAGGGCTGGTTTTATCTGTGGTCTGCTCCATAGTTTAGAGTGGCTTTTCCACTGGCTCATCTGCAGGGCAACCGAAGGTCTCTAAGACAGCAACCCTTATAAGAGCCCTAGAATCTATTTCTCATGATTTGCTATTTCGTTTGGAGCCTTCTAATGCATCTGGCCAAAAAAAGAGGGGGAAAAAATCTTCCAAATGCCCGTGATGTCCTCCAAGTACATCTGGCCCGCACACAAGGCCCTTGATATATTGAGCTGCAGCTCTTGCAAGGATCAGAAGTGTCCAAAATGCTCCACTGGATATGTACTGAATATTTATGTTTTCCCTGGGGGTCATGGCATTGCAAAAGAAGGCTAAGTTCTACCTTGATCATAGGAATCTCTTCCCCCAGCTTGTGGCAGTTTATCTGTTATCAGGACTGTTCTGTCATGACTTAACTTGCCAAACTCATTTGCTGTCTAATTTGTTTTTCTTGTTTCGTGTCTCACGGACAATTTGCTGTGGGCAATTCTGACTCAGCCCATGAAATTCTGCTTTTCTCAGGCACACAGGGGGGTGTGTGTGTGCTGAGTTCTTGCATTGTGCCTCAGCCTGGGTGCACACTGGCCTTCCTAGCACTGAGGAGAGCTGAGAGTCGGCACTGAGCTAGAGAGACGCTTTCCTGCTCTGTGCCATGGTGCCCAGCCAAGGCCCCCACCCGCTCCATACTCACCGCTCCGGGAGCTGGCAGTGGGTACTGCTGGGCCAGCGCTCACACAGAGGAGAAGCATTGCCAGCACAGCAGGCAGGAGGATGAGGTCCCCATGGAGCCGGTGTGTCCCAACCTGGAGCCCTGGGGAGGAAAGTGCCCGTCGCCTTCAGGACCCCTGGGCAGCCCCCCAGCCCCTGGGGGAGCTTGGACCGGGGGAGGCGGAGCCACGGGGCGCAGGCAGAAGCAGGGGACTCCTGGAGCAGTGGGAGCTGCAGCTTCAGTGCAGGCTCTGCCCCTCCAGCGCTGAAGTAAGGTGAGAAATGGCTTCGTCACCCTCCCGATCAGCCCCTTCCCCGCACTGGGCAGCAGCCTGCAGAACTGTTCTCGGAACCAAATCCCAGGAGTAGCCAAGAGAGGACAAAGACACAGCTAGAGCTGGGGAGAGCAGTTTGCCACAGGGAAGGATCACAAGAAAGTTCTTTCTGGAGTAACCATGCTTACACCTTTTATATAAGCCACTCCAGCCAATGACAGCTGGTGTGAACCAGATCCAAAGGGTGGGTCCTACAGCACAGATACGAGCTCCCAAGCAGACAGAAGGAAGTGGCACAAGCCCTAATGCTCTGTGTTGGCCATCAGCACGCCCTACACCCTGCACTAGCTCAGTTACTGGCGGAGATGCTGTCATGCCTGGGGAGGGACTCCTGTGCAACCACACCTGCCACATGCGTTGGTCAGGAAGGCAAAGGACCGAGTTGAAATCTAGGTCTCCATGTTGGAGATCTTCCTGATCTCCTTGACAGGACACAGGAATACACGGCGTAGGTAGCCTGGGGAAAGCACAGGCTGGTACCAAGCATGTGTGTCTGGCGCTTTGTTTTTGCGTCCCTTCTGCTACCAGGGTGCCTGGCAGCAGGCATCAGCCAGGCAAGATCACGGCTGCTGTCCTGCTAATCGTCTTGTGTCTTTGTATACTCACCACGGTAAGGTCTTGTTTGAGCCCAGCACCACACAGGAATGCAGTGTGCCGCTGGGAAGAAAACTCACCCATCACAACAGCAAGGTTGAGCAGAGAGCAGGAACCCAGGGGTGCACCCTCCCATGCTGAGCTTTCCACAGTGACTTTATAGGCCCTGTACACACCCACTTGTGTTCACACTTGTTATTTGCAGAGGCACAAGGAGGCACTTGCAGATTGTGACTCGAGCAGCTTTCAAATCCCATGACAGCACAATTAAAGCCCCTGAGGGGAGGGAGGCAGGCCCTTTCAGCCAGAGAAGTACAAAATAATCCCCCCCATGATGAGTGATTTCAATTATTGATTTCCCCAGCTACACAAACACTATGTGTGAATTGCTCACTTGGAGCAAACTCTGGAGAGCCATGACCAAACTGAAGTGGAGACACTCAGCTTTCTAAGGGCATATACACAGAAACTAGCAAAGGAGGAGAGATTAGAGTTCCTATTTGCCCAGTCCCAAAGGTGATCTTGGAAAGATGAGGACAGGTCCTCCAGAGGCATGCCTGCTTGCTAACTCTCTGCTGCCAGGTTTCAGGATCAATGAGTTAGGTCGTTGGGCTGGAACCAGGGTCCAGCAGCCAGAAGTCACTGCATACACAGCGTCTCCTGGCACTCCAATCTGCATGCAAGGGCTCCAGGTAACAAACAGGTGCCTGCAGGTCTCTTTCTTTGCCATTTGACTTCCCAATCCCTGTCTTTGGCCTAGTGAGACCCTGCAGATCCACCCCCCACCAGTGTCAACCCGGGCTGCTCTCCCTCTTATCTACAGTCCAGCAGAGACCCTGGTTTTGACTTTAATTCAAATGCCAACCACATCTTGGGCTGCATTCAGAGCAGCGTGGCCAGCAGGTCAAGGGAGGGGATTCTGCCCCTCTACTCTGCTCTGGTGAGACCCCACCTGCAGCACTGCGTCCAGCTCTGGAGCCCCCAGCATCAGGAGGACGTGGAGCTGTTGGAGAGGGTCCAGAGGAGGCCACGAAGATGATCAGAGGGCTGGAGCAGCTCTGCTGTGAGGCCAGGCTGAGAGAGTTGGGGCTCTTCAGCCTGGAGAAGAGAAGGCTCAGCGGAGACCTTCTGGTGGCCTTTCAGTGCCTAATGGGGGCCTTCAGGAAAGATGAGGAGAAACTCTTAAAAGCAAGGTCTGTTTTGATAGGACAAGGAATAATGGTTTTAAACTGAAAGAGATTATGTTTAGCTTAGACATGAGAAAGAAATTCTTTACTATGAGAGCGGTGAGGCACTGGCCCAGGTTGCCCAGAGAGGTGGTGGATGCCCCATCCCTGGAAACATTCCAGGCCAGGTTGGACAGGGCTCTGAGTGACCTGGTCTGGTGGGAGATGTCCCTGCTCCTTGCAGGGGGGTTGGACTGGATGGGCTTTGAAGGTCCCTTCCAACCCAAACCACTCTGTGATTCTGTGATTCCAGTGTACGGTGCCTTCAAAGCTATCAAACAAAGGTTTTCTAAATTGCACTGACGTGGGACTTCCTTCTAAGGCAGTTGCAAGAGGACCTCTGAGCAGATACAAGCTGGAAGCAGAGCTGAGGACAACAACCAGTGGTTGCACTCCAGAGAGGCAGAGCAGGGGGCACCGTGCAAGGCTCCAGGGAGGAGAATGAAGGTAGGAGCCAGGTCTCTGGGAGCAGCAAAGGCTGGCTGCTGCCTACACACAGGGAAGTTAGAAGCCAAGGGTGAATCTCAAGGAGGCAATGCCCTTGCTGGCGGGGCTGTCCTGCCAAATCTGAGCTCAGTAGGCAAAGCTGATTGTTGGCAACAGCCTCAGGCAAGGAAGGCAGTCAGCCAGGTCCAAGATCCTGGACAAAAGGACACAGTGCAAAAGGCAGGGCTGGAGATAAGCTACAACATGGATCTGAATGGCCCATCCAGGAAATAAGCTAGCTACAGTGTAGGTCTAAGATCCATCCGGATAACAAGGTCAGAGACAGGACTAGAGACCAGTACCCATACAGAGTGGCTCAAATTAGGACTGAAGGCCCAGGGCCAAGCTGAAACAGGCCTCATGGGCCCAGATAGAGGTCCCAGGTGGGACTGGTCACCAGCCATTGAGACCTACTGGTACACTCAGGGCCATGACAGTAGCATTGAATCCTGAAAGAGCAAATCACACTGGCCTGGCTGGCTATACCAGTCTTTCATGCTCCACAGGGCCTCAGGCTTCTGCTATATAGCAGGAGTAGGGAAGTGATTGTCGTCCATCCCGTGTTGTGTCGTCTGTCCGTCCGTCCCCGTCCCCCCCCTCCCCTTGTACTTGGCACTGGTGAGACCGCATCTCGAATATTGTGTGCAGTTCTGGCCCCTCAGTACAAGAAGGATGTTGAGTTGCTGGAGCGTGTCCAGAGAAGGGCAACAAAGCTGGTGAGGGGTCTGGAGCACAAGTCTGATGAGGAGCGGCTGAGGGAACTGGGCACATTGTTTAGTCTGGAGAAGAAGAGCCTGAGGGGAGACCTCATTGCTCTCTACAACTGCCTGAGAGTGCAGGGAAGTGGGTGTTGGTCTCTTCTCCCAAGTAACAAGCAATAGGACAAGAGGAAATGGCCTCAAGTTGCATCAGAGGAGGTTTAGATTGAATATTAGGAAAAATTTCTTTACAGAAAGAGTGGTCAGGCACTGGAACAGGCTGCCCAAGGAAGTGGTGGAGTCATCATCCCTGGAGGTGTTCAAAGAACATGTAGACATGGCACTTCAGGACATGGTTTAGTAGGCATGGTGGTGTTGAGTTGACGGTGATGATCTTGGAGGTCTTTTCCAACCTTAAAGACTCTATGATTCTGTGATTTTGGGCTTACAAAGTGGCTTCTTGAGGCACATTCTGCTGCAGCCAGCTCTGTGTCTTGCACAAGCCCTGGTGCTATGGCTGTGCTCCTGCAGAAATGGAGAGGCATAAGGGCTGGGGAGGAGGCTCTTCAGACAACCAGAGAAACACAGGGTAACCGAGACCAGGAGGACCTCTGAAAGTCTCTGGTCTGATCTCAAGGCCAAAGCAGGGACAACTTAGAAGGAGTTCCTTAGGGTCATGTCTGAGTCAGTTGTGAATATGTCAAGCAATCAAGGTCCCACAACATCTCTTTTTTTTTTTCTCCCCAGTCTTTGAACACCTCAGGCTGAAATTTTTTTTTATCTAATTTCCCACCATTCCTTTATATCCGTTGCCTCTCGTCCTATCCCTGTGCTCCTTCAAGGAGAGTCACAGAATCACAGGGTAATAGAATAATTTAGGTTGGGAGGGACCTCTGGAGGCCATCTAGTCCAACCCCTGCTCAAAGCAGATCTAAAAATCAGGTGCTTGTCCAGTCAAATCTTGACAGAAATCCCACAGCCTCTCTGTGGGCACCTGTTCCAGTATTTGACCAACCTCAGGTTTAAAAAGTCCCTGTTTCTAACTGGAATTTCCATGTTACAACTTAGATCCATTGCTTCTCATCCCACCACCATGCACCTCCTTGATCAGTCTGGCTCCATATTCTCTCTGTCATCCCATGAGGTAGTTGTAGTCAGCAATTAGACCTCCTCATTGCCTGCTCTTCTCCAGGTGGAGCAAGCCCAGTTCTCTCAGGTTCTCCCGACACTTCCTGAGCTCCAGGCCCCTGACTAGTCTGGTGGCCTCCACCGGACTTGCTTGAGTCTGTCAATATGTTCCTCATAATGAGGGGTTTAAAATGAGACACAGTGCTCTGAGGAGCCTGACTTGGTCTGCTGTCCGCCTTCCCACCAGGTAGGTGTAGGCAGTGACAAGATCTCAGCCTTCCCTTCTCCAGGCTGAACAAGCCCATCTTTCTCAGCCTGCCCACATGTCATGTGCTCCTGCCTTGACTGTCTTGGTTGTCTCAGTTGGACCTTCTGGAGTTTGTTGTGCATGGGGGAGCCCCACACAGGACACAGTAACCCAGCTGTTGTCTCACATGTGAAAGTGAATAATCCCTTCCCTCACCCTCCTGGCTGCATTTTTCCAGGCACAGCCCAGGATACAGCAATAAGCAGGTCTGTGCCACAGCTGTGGCTCTTTCAGTGTCAAACATACACTGAATAGGTCACAGCTGGAGTTCCAGAGAAATCCCCTCTATGGGCTTCCTCCTGCCTGCTTTGCACATCCTAACCTGAACACTGGCCACAGCCTCCTGGCAAAGCTGGCCAGAGACTGAACATTGTTGGTGAAGCTCTCCTGAGGGTTGCTGCCTGCCTTTGCTTGTATCTGCTGTGGAGCAGAAGCAGCAGCACAGCGGGGCAATGCACAGGAGCCTCCATCACCAGGCAACCACACTGCAAGTGAACACCTCGTGACAGAAGCCCAGCCTGCTCCTCCACAGGCTCTGGCCATCTTGTGCTGTCCAGCACAAGCTGGATGCTGGGGTACAAGAGTCCTCACAGCTAAGAATACTGTGGGTATCAGTCCCTAGGAAAAGGATGGTCTGGCATTTTCTGTAAGAAACCCCTGGTGTAAGCACTCCTAATAGCAGAGAGAGGCTTGAAGTGAGACCATTTTACATCAGTGTCACGTCACACTTCCCAGAGCTCCCTTGTGACCGCTGCAAGGGCTGTGGTGGCAGAGGAGACCGCAGCACACGTTACACAAGAGGCAGTGGGGTGATGGCAGGCCAGGCGGGTCAGGAGGCACCTGGAGTGGCACTTTCTGAAGTTCAGTGCACAATTTGCCAGGAACACCTAGAGTACCTCTTCCCTGAAGGGACTAAAGGGGTCTCCAGTGGCTGTTGGGCTTGATGCCTGCTCTGGAGAGAGTAATTTGTGCCTGATGTTTGATTTCCATCCAGGAGGAGGAATGTCATCTGGGTATTTACTCATGAGTTGAAATGCGCAGAGGTGCCCAGAGGATGCCTTTCCCTGGGGAAACCCTGCCAGGGAAGGAGGGCAGCCAGGCACTGTAAATTACGGTTGTTTTAAGTCATTCACTTGTTGGCACGAAATTATTTGCTTTGCCTCTGAAGAAATCTCTTCACCTTTGTGAGACACAGCCTTCATTGTCTGAGGACATATCACTTAATGATGAAGAGCAAATAAGCCATAAACCATTGGTCCTGTTGCCAACCAGAGCACAAGTGCTGTGGTTTGGGTCTCATGCCTCCACCCCCTCACCTGCTGAGCCCTATAACTTTCAGGCTGGACACCCCTCCAGCCAGGCTGAACCCACTTGGTTTCCCGCTCCGCAGGGTTCCCGCAGAGACGGCATGGGTGAGTGTGGGATGGGATGGGATGGGATGGGATGGGATGGGATGGGATGGGATGGGATGGAGAGGACGGCATTGCTGCGTGTTATTGCGGGTCACAGGCATCCCGGCACTTTGTCTTCTGCAGGGCTCCCCTTCTCCCCGCACTTCGGCTATCCCGGTGTCTGGGCTCACTGTGCCCTGGGCTGGGAACTGGAGCAGAAGGATGCGTTTTCTGCCATTTTCAGGCTGTATCAGTATAATCCTGGAGTGCCAGACAGAGCATTTTACAAGCCTCATATTTACGAAATATTCTTTGTAATTTTCAGTTTTCCAAGTAAAGTATAAAATATCCTAGAATAGAAAATGGACTTTTAATATATTTTTGCTTACGGAGCGATATTGTACAGGTACCAAGATCTGGAGGTTAGATACTCAAAAGCATACCGCTCTCCCCAGAAGAACACCCGGGAGAGGCAGATCCTCTCCTCTCCTTCCTACCCAGACCTTCCATGACGTTTCACGGGGGAACAGGCCAGCAATGGAGGGAGCATTGCTTCTCTGGTGGCCTAAAGAAGAGATGTCTTTAAACATGCCTCCAAACATAGGTGTATCAAGACACTGAATGTTATGTAGGAATTGAGAAGCAAATCAGTTGGACTGAAGTATGTTTAAAAGACCATTGCTGTAAAACTGTAACCAGCACAAATGATTGGAATGGCTCTGAGCTTTCACAGAAAGGAGGGCTTGTCTCTAGGGTGGCTGTAATCGCACACAGCAGTTCCAGGCTGGCATCATTGATCATTTTCCTTCTCAGTCACCTCGGGGAACAGTGCCAAGCCTGGGTATCCCAGCGCAGTGCAATAAGTTTGGCTCTGCTCATGTTCAAAGAGTAGAGGGATCACACTGGTAATCTGCCAGGGTGAGCCTCATCTGTCAGATCATAAACTGATTGCCCCATGGGCAGCTGTCTCCACAAAGCCCCACTCTCTAGGAATAATCAAAAACTTTGTATTATTTTATTTAGATTTAACATTGCAAAAAGCGTGTTGGTTTCCCTAGCTGCTCTGAATAAGAGCAAACCAGAGCAGCTGGCTACATAGGGAAATGTTAAAGTAGCTGTAAAACCACATAAAGGACATAATTTGCACCAGCCAGGCAGTAATTCCTGAAAGTTTGTGCTGCTCCTCTCAGTCATGCTGCTTTCATGCAGAGCAGAGAAATACACACAGCCCTGCCTGGGGCTTGTACCCACCTGGCTACCTGGGTTCTTACTGCCCACAAACCCGGACCGGAGGTGGGTGTAGTCCCAGCTTACGCCATGTGAATCTGTCACAGGAGCACAACGGGAGCTTGGAGAAAAGGAAATTCCTCCCTCCCTGCTCACCCTGCTGCTTATCTCCAGCGAGATAACCGAGAGCTGGTTTATACAGGGATTTCTGATTACAGTCACTTTGGGTTTGGACAAGGGTTTTGCACTTCTTATGTCTCAAAACGCACCAACAGCAGGTGCCACTGCTGATGACTCCTGCCAATGAGTACATGACGGCTCATCTGAATGAGCGAACTGGGGCTTATGGCTCCAAGAGGGAGTTCGACACATAAAGAATTTTATTTTCCTGTTTTACTCCACAAGTAAAGGAGTCAAACGGGAGTCACAGCTCTCTAATGGAAAAGTTATGATCTCTTTCTTCTTTTTCCAATCTCTTCCCATTTCAGCTACCCAGCACCTTTATCTCCTGCTTTTCACCTGCCTGCTGGCCCTGGCAGCATCTCTTCCTGCCTTTGACATAAAAAACTTGCATCTCCTCAATGGCACGCTGGATGAAATCATGAATGTTCCCCCGGAGTCCTCCCAGCTCGGTAAGTATACCACTGCGACAGGGGGAGGCAAACAAGGTCACGTTCAGTCAGGTCCCACACAGACCTCTCATCTCTCACCACAGAGCCTAACCATGCTCCATAACATGGAGGAAGGACTAAATATTGCTCTCTGGGTGGGCAATGACAATGCAAGGTAGTCTGTCCTACTGCAACAAGAATCATCTCAGAGTCTTCCTCTGCTTGCTGCCTGTCTCTTCTCCTACCAGGCGTGAAGTTCTGTCCATAATTGAGTCCAATGGTCCAAAGCTCTAAGTTCACAGGATCGTGAGAGAAGGGACAGGCTCGGTCTCACTGGCAACAAGGCTTAGTCAAGGGTGTTCTGAGCCTTGGCCTTTCCTTGGAGAAGCAGTGTTAAAGATGCTAAGGCAAACAATCACAGTGTGTTTTGAGGACACGGAGAACAGTAGCCACCTCTGGAAATCACAAGGTCAGTAGAGAACTGAATTCAAGAGAGAAGTGGACACAAAGAGGAATTAAGTGAAGTTAATGCAGAGAGTCTAGGCGGTGGCACTGATAGAGAGCTATCAGATGATGGCACAGAGCAACGTACACATACCAGGGTATACTGGAGCAATGGCAAAGCCTCCAAGAAATGCTCCTGGAATAAAAGTGGGGCTGTGGTGGGACATGACACGGCAGAAAGAGCTGGCTCCCTTCCAAGGGAGGAGGAAGTGTTATTGGCAGGAGAGCTCAGGGCCCAAGTGTTTGATGCTGGTTTCACATCAGCCTTCACTGCAAAGGCCAGCTGCCAGGAAACTGCCAGCACAGGGAGCACCCATGACCGAAACAAGAGCTTGGGCTTCTGCAAGCCTGAGTAGAGAAAGGGTGTGTGCACTGAGCTTTGCACTCATCTCTCACCCTGACCACTGGTAGGATGCTCTGAAAACATGAGCACGAATGCAAGATGGGTAAGCAGGGAGGCGTGTTGGGGAAGATAGGCTAACATTAGAAAGTTGACTTGTGGAGGAGTGCCTCCAAATGGATGGGCAGAAAGGAGCAGGGACAAACTGTGGCGTACAAACCGAACGTGAGTGAACAGCTTCATATGGCTGTAGTAAAAGTAAATACTATAGTAGGAAAATCCTCTGGACCACGTTACATGAGTGTTTCCCACTCCACACAGGCTCAGGCCAGCCACTATGTTCACTGGTGGGCTTTGAAACTCATGTAGAGAGAGTCAAAAGGAAAGGGGTCAATATCTGGCAGGTAGACTGTGTTCAGGCTGAGAGACTGAATGGTTTAGCCCCAAAATCAGAAGACCATGGAGGAGGAAATGATATCAATATTGCAGTCTGTCTGCAGGAAAAACTGTACCTTGGGTGTAGTCAAAGAAGGAATGGCTTATGTGCAGTACAAGATGCTTAAGCTAAAGACTTCATAGGGAGGGGACAGGAAAGCACCAGCTGAGAGAGAAAGCAGGGAGCAGACATTTGAGGATGTCAGAGAGCAGCAGCTGCATGGTCAGGCATCTGTTTCGGAGGAGGGACAGGAATGGCTTTGTGCTTCCATAAGCCTGTGATCCATTCCTCTGTTTTATAACTATCAGTGGATACACAGATGTCCGTGCAAAATAATTGCATTAATTCACTCTAAATCATCATGTCTTCCAGCAGCACCCTTCAAATTCCCTTCCAACTCAGCTGAGCAGAGCCCCTCTCCCAACTTGTGATACCTGTCCCAGTTTTCCTGGGTCAGCTCTCACATTTCTTCCTCCTCTAATCCCTCTTCTTCCTGAGTCCCTTCCTAACTGCTTCTCCTGCACTTTAGCAAACATCTTTCCCGTGTTGCCACCACCATTCAGGGTCTTTCACCCACAGAGTGTGCCCACATCCTTCTCACCAAGGGAGCACCTTCCCCATTCTACCACATAAATTCCCCTGACCTACCAGCTGGCTAATGTCAGAAGTGGTAAAGTCCCTCTGGAACTAGAAGGAATATCATCTGGAGAAGGTGGTGTTCTTCCAGCACGCATTTGTCATGTCTACTCTTCATGCTCACTCCTGTCTCCTCTGTTCTTGTTAATTCAGATAATGGTGGCAAACATGTTCGACAGGTCAGAGACATTGCCCCCCACCCACCGGCGGGACATGGTAAGTCTCTTCTCAAGGAGTACATCTGCTCGTAAGGTTTCACCATTGCTGGGCTCATTAAGAGCTCTCAGCCACCTGAGTCCCTGTCTTACATGTGCACTGGCTCCTCCCAGGGAAAATGTTGATTTTCTCACAGGCTCCAGAGGGGCCACAGCTTGTAACCTCCGGGGGGGTTATATTACCAGCCATCTCCTGGACTCAGTAGTTGATGGGGATCTTTAGCATGAGGAATTTTCCACCTAAAGATCCAAACTGGAAAGTGAGGATTCGTTATTGGCCTTTGGGAAGTGGTGATTGGTTATTTCCCTATTTTCACTCTACAGCTGATGAGAAGATTGGGTCAGACAGGGACTGACAGCATTACTGAAGTGACTGCATCAACATTAGCCCATCGGACCACAAGATTGGTCCTACCTGGGTAGAAATAACCAGTAGCAGAGGTGCTGGGAGCAGAGCAAGTCCCTTCCCAGGAGTGTGCAGGTGCATTCTGCTGTTTGTTGTATAATGCGCTGACACTCTGGAGCGTGGAAAGATGATAATCAAACCAAATCAAACCAAACAAGTCAGGAAGTCTCTAAAGAGCTACTCGGGCAAGCCCTGAGAAAACCGATGGATTTGCCCTATTGAGATCACAAGGGCTGATTTAAGTATTAGCAATATGGGTGTCTTGATCACACTCTCTGTGGGGTTTCTGAGATTACTATAAAGCTCTAAAGCCTCCATGCTGTAACAGCAAATGGCTTTATAACCCAGATTTGCATTTGTCTGTGTGATAATACGTTGTCTGCATGCTACAGCAAATCACCACAGCACTGCAAGGCTGAATCCAGCCTGGCTAGGATGCACTGTGTGCTGGCTGAAGGCAACATCTGGCTTGGTGTCACCAGGCCAGGACATCTTGGCAGTGAGTCCCTGTCAGTGTGACTTCTGTCTTGGGATGAAGCCCAACTCTCACGTTGATCATTTCAAGATTTTGATTTACTCCCATGAGCACATGGCAGGAGTAAAGCCCAAGAATGTGTGTGCAAAAGGATATGGGCCCAAAAGAAGTGTCAGGTGCTTTCATTTTCTCATTGGGTGGGATTTACTAACTATCTCTGTTTACTGCCCCAGGTTGGCCCAAGGACTGCAGTGAGATCCCCGCTGGCAGCCGCAGTGGCGTCTACATCATCCAGCCGAAAGGGCTCCACCACCTCGTGGTGTACTGCGAGATGAACACAACAAACAGGGGCTGGACGGTCATCCAGAGGAACCAGAAAGACACACCAGTCACCTGGGCCGAGTCCTGGAGCACCTACAAGTATGGCTTTGGGAATGTGCGCAGCGAATACTGGCTGGGCACTGAGTACATCCATCAGATCGCCAAGCAGAAGGTCTACCAGGTCAGGTTTATCATCCAGGACTCCACAGACAACATCCATTTTGCAGACTACAACCTCTTCAGTGTGGAAGATGAGGCCCATGGCTACCGGCTGAGGCTGGGCTCCTACGCAGGGACGGCGGGGGATGCCATGACCTCAGACAATCCCAACACCATGCACGACAACATGAAGTTCTCCACAAAGGATCAGGATCAGGACACTTACAGTAAGAACTGTGCCTACAGCTATGAGGGCGGGTGGTGGTACTCAGCGTGTTATTCTGTACGGCTGAATTTCAAGGGTGGCATGACATGGGGTAGCCTGTGCAAAGGGAACTGCAAATCCTCCCTTATACTCATCAAACCAGCTTCGTATTGTTAGCGCTTCTTCCTCCTCCTGTCCACACTGGACACTCCGCAAAGGCTCTGCATGGCCAAAGAGCCTAAGCCTTTCTGGAGCAGAGAGAGGAGCCCAAGGGTAGCAGGGTTTTAGTGAAATGCCACTTTCCAATTCCCCTCTCTGAGTGCAGGCTGCCCCTCTGCTCAGCTCTTTTTCCCTGTGCTTGCCAATGATTCCTTGTTATTCTATTCCTAATCAAGAATTAAAAAATCACATGTGAAATTTGTGGATTCCACATGTACCTTCCCTGCAGGAGAGAGACACTCAGCCCTGGGGTGAGTTTTCATCTGTTTCTTAGCTGCCTCCAGAACTCACAGCAAGCAAAAAAAGATACATGCCACAAATTTCCATATACTCTGTGCCTCTTATCAGTGTCTGGTAAAGCATCCCA
Source organism: Chlamydotis macqueenii (assembly GCF_036417535.1). NCBI lineage: Eukaryota > Metazoa > Chordata > Aves > Otidiformes > Otididae > Chlamydotis > Chlamydotis macqueenii. The sequence continues at coordinate 9,614,676 of NC_141574.1, forward strand.
ATAAATTTGCTTCCTTGAGCTCATTCTCTATTAATAAACCTCTCTTCTGTATCTCTGGTGTGCTCCAGCTGAGACCCAGGAAATCAGAAATCCCATCTCAGGTGCTAGGACTGGAGTCTTGGGGCTTATGGAGGAAAAAAAGCCTTGAGCGGTTCTCACAGGAATGGATGTAAGAAAATGAAGTCTAGTTACACTGAGATAAAGGACCTGTGATGTGCAAAGGAGGCTTCAGAAGGGACCCATCACATGGGAGAACTCTTCCCACATCATCACCACGTTCACAGTCCAGAGTCAAAAGCTGTGGCAACAACCTGGTGCCAAGATCCCTCTCCCGCTGGGCAGCTGTGTCTGTCAGGATTTGTCACTACCTGTCTGTCTGCACAGTCGTGCTTTGATCCAGCAGAAACAGGCTTCCAAAGTTGTCAGCAGGTCTGTCTGCTGTGGTTAAGAAGCAGTGGAGTTACATGGAAGTGAAAGAGAGGCAGGTTAGATGTTAGGGATCGCTTGAGTTAGGAGACACTCACACAGGAATGGGCTCACCATGCCCAGGTTTCTCAGAGCAGTTGAGGTGAACCTCTGCCAGGAGAGGTGCACACAGAGCTGATGCTGTGAGGCTGCAGGATGAGGCCCCCGCAGCCCCTCTATCCCACAACATCATGGCATGGCCGAGACAGACTAAGAAGCACTTTCACCTTCACAAACCACTTCTGGCTTTGTCTTGGGGCAGCACAGCAGCGGCAGTGAGTTCCACTTTCAGGACCAACAGGAAAACCCAGGCAGCTGCAGAGCCAGCTCCCAGTGACCACTGGCAGCCATCCAGAAAGGTCTGAGAAATTAGAAAATATTGAAAGAAGTGAGTAGGGGAGGATATCCAAGCCAGAAAGTACCTTAGATGGCTCCAGAGAACTGCCCTGGGCACAGCAGAGCACCGCAGGCACCTGCACCGAGGGACGCCTCGGGAAAAAGAGAGCTCAGGGCTACTACTGAGCGCAGCTCTCAGGTGAAGCGGGCCGCATCCGCTCTCCCAAGAGCCTCCAGCACCGGAGCACTGAGGCCCCCAAAACCAGAGCACAGAGTGGGGAGAACTCAGAGCAGAGCCCATGCCAGAGTCTCCTGCTCTGGCTGGAGTTCCCACTCGGCCTGGAAGGTGTCCCCTCAGGGACTCAGCAGTGAGAGATGGCCATCTCCAGAGATGGGAGCATCTCCAGCCTTGGTGAATTTGGCACCCCAGATTCAATGAGACACAGCTGTCTGCAGCCTGGTCTGGTTTTAGGGATCCACTCGGCCACGCAGAGGTTGGGCTAGAAATCCCAGAAGTGTCTCTCCCAGCACTAGTCAACCCCCAAGACAGAGAGGGACAGTCACCCTGAGCCAAGGCCACGCCTGCCTTGTGACAGGCACTGCAGCATGAGGGGCACAGGGCAGCTCCACCATGGACTTGACCTTGGCTGGAAGAAAGGCTCTCCTGTAGCCAGGGCATGAGACAGTAGCAGCAGGTGGAGGATGGGGGTCAGGAAGGGCAGCACTACAGGGCTGGTGCCCACCAACCCAGGGGGATGGGCCCAGCGAGGGGGGGGGTCTCTGGGTCTGTGTCCCATCCCTCCAGCACAGTGCATCCCAGTGTGCAGGCTGGTTCTGGTCTCTCCCACAACAGCACCAGCTCCATGTGCACAGCTCTTTACTCCAAGCTGCCCACCCAAACACTTCCTAAATCCTGGTGGGCTCTTGGCCACCCAATAGCAGAGACCATCAGCCCCCAGCTGCTCCCTGGTAGCTCCCCTCTACCAGCAGCCAGCACTGGTTTGAGGTGACACCTGAAGTCAAGCAGGGGACGTTAAATGTTCTCTCCCACCAGACATTTTCTCTGTGGAAATGTCCCAGCCAGGACAGCACAGTCCCCGCTCCAGCAGCAGTGCACAGCTGTCCCTGTGGTTGCAGTTTTTCACAAAGGTAGAACTTCATAGGGAAGCAATCCCCACCTCCCACCAGCTCCTGGTTAGCTCCTTTTCCCCAGCTTCTCCACCATGTCTTTTACTTCACAAGTAAGAAAGGGACAAAGCCACAAGGAGGGTTTCCCGGCCTCCAGCACAGAGATCTCCTAAAGCGGAGATGATAGTCCTCAGTCAGGTTTTCGCTCCCTGAATTTTTCTTTTAGGTCTCTGAATCCCTGCAAACATAGAATTGTGGAATCTTAAGGTTGGAAAAGACCTCCAAGATCATCAAGTCCAACCATTAACCTAACACAACCATGCCTACTAAACCATGTCCTGAAGTGCCATGACTGCACGTTCTTTGAACACCTTCAGGGATGGTGACTCCATCACTTCCTTGGGCAGCCTGTTCCAGTGCCTGACCACTCTTTCTGTAAAGAAATTTTTCCTAATATCCAATCTAAACCTCCTCTGATGCAACTTGAGGCCATTTCCTCTTGTCCTATTGCTCGTTACTTGGGAGAAGAGACCAACACCCACCTCTCTGCACCCTCCTTTCAGGCCGTTGTAGAGAGCAATGAGATCTCCCCTCAGCCTCCTCTTCTCCAGACTGAACAACCCCAGTTCCCTCAGCCGCTCCTCATCAGACTTGTGCTCCAGACCCCTCACCAGCTTTGTTGCCCTTCTCTGGACACGCTCCAGCAACTCAACATCCTTCTTGTACTGAGGGGCCAGAACTGCACACAGTATTTGAGGTGTGGCCTCACCAGTGCCGAGTACGGGGGGACAATCACTTCCCTACTCCTGCTGGCCACACTGTTCCTGACACAAGCCAGGATGCTGTTGGCCTTTTTGGACACCTAGGCACACTGCCGGCTCGTGTTCAGCTGGCTGTTGACCAGCACCCCCAGGTCTCTTTCCTCTGGGCAGCTTTCCAGCCACTCTTCCCCAAGCCTGTAGTGTTGCATGGGGTTGTTGTGACCGAAGTCCAGGACCTGGCACATGGCCTTGTTCAACCTCATACAGTTCAACGCAGCCCATCAGTCCAAGCTGTCCAGATCCCTCTGCCAAGCCTTCCTACCCTCCAGCAGATCAACACTCCTGCCCAATTTGGTGTCATCTGCAAACTTGTTGAGGGGAGCACTCAATCCCCTCATCCAGATTGTTGATAGTGTCAAGGCTTTGCTGAAGTCCAGATAGATCACATCCACAGCCTTCCCGTCACCCACGAGGCAGGTCACCTGGTGGTAGAAGGAGATCAGGTTGATCAAGCAGGACCTGCCCTTCATGAACCCATGCTGGCTGGGCCTGATCCCCTGGTTGTCCTGCACAGGCCAGGTGAGTGCACTCAAGATGAAATGCCCACAACATTTAGTGCACGCAACACCCTGTGGCAAGCAGCTCCCCATCCCAAGTGGGACCGTGCTCCCAGCTCTCCCATCCCCAGGGGATGAAAGGGATCTGCAGAGGCGATGGTTGCAGGGTACCTCATCGCTCCCTCTCTCCTGAGCTGGTGGGTACAGCTGTGCCAGGATGCCCACAGGATGTACAAGGGCAGCGATGAGCAGCATAGGGTGAGGCCAATGCAGTGACAAGCAGGATGCACACAGCGGAGTGCAGTGCAGGAAACGTGCATGGAGGTCAGGATGCACAGAGCAGGGAGCAGGATGCACAAAGTGGGGTGCAATGCCAGGTGCACACAGCAGGGTGAAGTGCTGGATGCACAGAGTGGGGTGCAGTGCAGTGGATGCAGAGAGTGGGGAGCAGGACGCACACAGTGAGGTGCAGGGTGCACACAGCGGGGTGCAGTGCACAGGATGCACAGAGTGGGGTGAAGTGCATAGGATGTACAAAGTGGGGTGCAATGCAGAATGGACACAGTGGGGCGAAATGCAAGACACACACAGCAGCGTGCAGTGCAGAGGATGCACAGAGCGGGGAGCAGGATGCACATAGTGAGGTGCAGGCTGCGCACAGCGGGGTGCGGTGCAGGATGCACGTGTGGAGGTGCGGGATGCACAGAGCGGGGAGCAGGATGCACGAAGTGGGGTGCTGTGCAGGATGCACGCAGTGAGGTGCAGGGCACGCCCAGCCGGATGCGGTGCAGGACGCACGTGTGGAGATGCGGGACGCACAGGGCGCGGTGCCGCGCAGCATGCGCACAGCAGGGCGCCGTGCCGGTCCCCTCCCCCCGCCGGGGGCGTCCCTCTGCACAACCCGGGCGCCTCGCTCTCAGCTGCGGCTCCTTTAAGACCGGCGGGGGCGGCGTGCGGCGGGGCGGGCGTGGTTCCCGCCGGCGGGGCGGGGGGTCCCGGCCGGTGCCCCCGCTGCTCGCGCCCATGTCTGGGCCGCGGGCGTCGTCCGGCTCTCCGCGCCGGCTCGGGGCGCTCAGCACCGCGCAGCTGCGCGCCCTGCTGCAGGACGAGTCCCGGCTGCAGCGCGCCGCCCGCCTCAGCAGGAAGGTACGGGGGTGAGGGGGGCTGGGGCCACCGCAACCAGAGCAGGGTCACGGCCCCCGCTGCTCGCACCGCCCGCAGGGCTGGGAGGCCCTGGCCCCGTGCCACCCGCCCGGCTCCGTTCCTGGCGGCCGGGATGAGCCCCCGGTGCCGCCCCGGCCCAGCTGGTGTTGGAATCGTTCTCAGACCGGTTTCAGCGCCTTTGCCCTGGGCCTCTAAGCGCGCGGCCGGCACCACGGTCCGCTGCCCGCCCTGCCTGGGCGAAGATCTGTGTGCAGCGTGGGCGGGGAGAGGGGGTCTTCCCTGACACTCTCGTCAGCTGAGGAGCTGCAGGGGGGCTGGGTAGCCAGCTGTCAGATTGGTCACGTAACCCCCACCCCCGGGATGCAGCCCCCTTCCAGGCAGAGCAGAGGGATGGGGAGAGGCAGGAAGAGAGGGTTCGCCCTGGGTGGAGAAGATGGAGATGGACCCCTCCTGCCATGCCTGCTTCTAGCGCTGATGCCATCCCTGTTCCCACAGTTTCAGAGCCTGCAGCTGGAGCGGGAGATGTGCTTGGCTTCAAACTGCACCCTGGCGAGGGTGAACCTGGCTCTGCGCCCGCGGCTGGAGGACGGGAAGGCTTCCCTAGCCATCAAGTACCAGGAGCTGCGGGAGATCCGAGAAGCGTGTTGGGATAAGCAGCAGCGCCTGGGTGAGTGGGTGCAGCCGCTGGGACGAGGCAGAGCCCGGCATGGCCGGAGGGCCCTGGGTGGGCTCAGCACCCTCAAACCCACCCTGGGGAAACGGCCCAGCCATGATCGGGAGCAGTGGAGGGTGATGCTGCTGGGACCAATGCCATGGTGGGATGCAGGCCTAGGTGTGCAGGTGGCTCCAGGGATGTGTTTAGGGGGATTTTGGTGAGGCGGGGCAGGGGGAGACCTGATGCTTGGGAATGGGAAAAACCACAGCTTTCAGCAGTGGGGGCATCCGCGGGGAGGTTTGTTGGCAGCCCCATCCCCTCCCAACACAGAGGCATACCTGGAGAAGTGGAGCCCACAGAATGCCCTGGGCCAGCTCCAAGCCAAGCTCCGTGCCTCTGAGGCGGAGTCAGAGGTGAGTCAGGGGAGACTCCTGTGCTGCTGCCCCTCCCTCTCCATGCCCTCCTGCGTGCGAGGCCGTGGAGAGGAGGCCGAGAGGGAGCTCAGCCATCTTGGCTCCCTCCATGGCCCCACGGCTCTCTTGGCTTGATGCTGTCCTTGCTGCCTGTCCCACAGGCACAGGTAAAGCAGTTCCTGGCCCAGGACCTGCCCCTCAATTCCTTTCTGGAGTCCTTCTGCCAGAGCCGGGCACGCTCCCATGTCTGCCGGACGCAGCTGGAGAAACTGCAGGAGCTGCTGCAGAAGAACAAGGTGGGCAGGGACCCTGCGAGCCCCATGGGGCGCCCGGGTGCCCTGGCTGGCCCACCACCAGCCTGCCTTGCCCCGTTGCAGAGTGGAGTAGCCCCCAAGGCCTTGAATCTCTCCTATGGATTTGTGCCTGCCTTCCTTTTCCCCTCGGAGGCGGTTGTGCCCTTCGCTGTGCCTCTCAGACACCGTCTCCCAGCCCTGGGACACCAGCCAGAATCTCCCTGCTCCAAAATTCCCAGCCCAGGCTCGCCCCTGCACCTCTTCGGACACATCGCCCTGCTCAGCCCCCAGCCCTTCCGCAGGCAGCAGCGGACACCGCACCGCCAGAAGCAGGAGCCTCCGCACCGGTAGCAGGGCAGGGACGGGGGATGTCCCCGCTCCTGGCCCTTGTGCCTCCATGGGGGCTGTGCAGGACCATCCTAGGGAGCATGTAGGGTGGGTGCGTGGTGTGGCACAGCTCCAAGGGGCTGCAGTGTCCCTTGGGCAGGCAGAGGGGTGGGTGCTGACAGGCAGACGGAGGTGCTTGGCCAAGGTCAGGTGCCACGTCCGGGCAGTGGGTCCTGTGCTTGGGGAGCTGCTGGGGGCAGGGGAAGGTCTCTGCATCCACAGCAAGAGGAACAGTGCCAGGAGGTGGAGGCGGGTGGTTTGGAGGGATGTCAGTGGGGTCAGCTGGGTGGGAGACAGCTGGGAAGAGGGCCCAGGAGCACTGGGCGCCACATGCTTTCTGAATAAAGGCTCTTTTCCACACTCTGTGTTACCCTGGGCCCTGGTGGTGAGAAAAGGGGTGGAACAGGCAGGAAGTGGTTGTGGGAGTACTCAAGGAGGGTCATACGGCCTGGGGAGCCCCCAGGCATGGTGCCTGCACTTGGTTCAGCCCATCAACGCCCTGGGGAAGGCCAGAGCCTGCACATGTTGAGCAGAGCCCAGTGAGGGTGAGGTTCTCCCCAGGCAGGTGCCAGGGACCATCTGCCAGCAGTTTGGCCCCCCAAACATGGTGAAGGGTTCTGGTAACCAGAGATGCCTCATGCCAGCAGCTGAGCCCTCACCCCCAGGAAGGGTTATACCCCACACAGCCACTGGTTTCACAGGCCCACGTGCAAGCCTGTGGTGGTTTTAGTACCGATCCACCCTCTGGCACTAGCCCGGACTGCAGCCACCGTTGGAAGAGGCAGCAGAAGGCTGGAGCTCACCCTGTTTCACCCCAGGCTCCTCTGTTGCTTTCCTCCATCTCGCATGATGGATGGTGAAAGAGGGCAGGAGGTGGAATAGCCCCAGTTCCTGCAGCTGCAGCCCCTGGGGTCCTGGTTCCCTGTTCTGGGGTGTCTCTTGTGCTGTTTCTAGCTTTTGATTTGGTTTCAGGCTTTTCTTACGCTTTCAGCCCCTGTCTGGATGTAGCATATTTTTTCTTCTTTCCCACCCTGCAGCTTGACACTGTCGTGTAGACTGTTTAGAAATCATCCAAAGCAGCAAGGGGCCCTGGCTACAAAGCACGCCAAAATACGGACTGTTGGCTTGCAGTGTCTGATCACCCCCTCCACCACTGAAGGTACCCATCCTTAGGCCAAACTCCAGCTTTCACTTGTGGGACTGGGGCCACTCATCCAGTAAAACCAGTTAAAACAGGTTTAAGGCTAGGATAAATTGGGGTCCAGCCACTGTGGCTTTATTGGGAGGTGAGGAGAATATCTGGGGTTTCACAGAGCACCTTGTGCTTTCTTGGGTCCCACCTGGCTTCAGCCACTGAAGTGTACCAGGACGCACCTGATGGGCACAGTCAGGCTCTCTGGCTCACCACCAGACAGGAGGAAAGACCACAGTAGGCTGACAACCACAGCATAAGAGCTTAGTTGGGTTCCTGTAGCAACTCCATGGGGTTAACTGAACCAGGGAGATCAGGGGACCAAGCAGGAGCACTCAAAAGGCCAGCTGATCTGCGTGGGACCATCAGTGCTGTGTCTGAAGGGGGCTGGAAGGCACAGGCAGCCCTGTCCTACCCAGTGGCCCCAGGTCTCCCAGACAGTTGCCCAGGTTACCCCAAGGGCTGCCCTGGACACTGTGGGAGATGACCAGGAGCTGTGGGTGCAGCGGGGGACCATGAGCCCAAGTGGTGTGCCTGTGTCAAGCTATGAGGGCTCAGAGTGTGCGCACACAAAGAGGGGTGGTGGGTAAGCACAAGGCTTCTCCCTGGGGATCTGGATGCCCACCTGGCAGAGGAAGGCCACCTTAGCACTTGGCTCCGGAGGAAAGGACCCCAAGGTGATGGCATGAGGACATGGAACATGCTGGATCCCAGGGCCAGGCACCCGTACAGGCTGAACACCGGCCAAGGGCAGTGCTGATGAGCTGTCACTGCCCTGCAAGATGGGACCAGGTGCAGCAGTAGCGCTGGCACTAGCACACCTGTGACCGAGCACTAGTAGCCAAGCTGCCCAAAAACCAGCCAGGCACAACCAGTGGGGATCCGCAGCCAGTGATTGCCTTGCATGGCTGCCCTGGGCTGGGCAGTCCCACACAATGCTGCACGGGTCTGTCACCAGCTCCAGGACAAACTGCCCTGGCCCTGAGCAGGTACTGAGCCACCTTATGGCAAGGGCAAATGTGGCCTCATGAGTGGGAACCCTCAAGGTGAGAAGCTGCCTCCCTCCAGCCCAGAGAGGGTGAGTGTGTCCCACCAGCGCTGACAGCACTAAAAACAACAGTCCAAAGAACAACGCGAGCAGAGCTGCTGCGGCCCTGGTTGTCTTTCTCTCCACAGGAGCCCTGCCGCAGCCCCAGGCGCCTGCCCCGTGGTCCTGCTGGGCTGGCCACCATCCCACTTCAGCCAAGGTCCTTCAGCCACTGGGAAGCTGCCAAGCAAGGCGAGCCCCTGCCCTGGGGAGGTTCCTCCAACTCTGGAGTTGATCCTGGAGCACACAGTGCCCCAGGTGGGTGGCCAAACCCGCCAGTCACAGTGGTCCTGGCGAGGGCATGTGCAGCGTTAGTGCACCCTGTGCCTCCAGGGAACGTGGCAGCAGTGGGTGTCTGCTGCTTTGCTCCCAGAGTACAGGGTCAGCGCCTCACCGTACTGGCAGCTCCAGGCCCTTCTGCGGGCATTCAGGACAAAGTCCTGCACGGAGCACAAGACAGGGAGACTGGTAACGGGCAGGGGCTGGCAGCAGCCCAGTGCGAGCCCTCCGTGCCTGCACAGTGGCTCTCCCTGCCTGCCCCAAGTGCTGCCTGCCCTGCAGGGCCGCCATGTTGCAGGGTGCCCCAGGCGCCCAGAGGAGGAGGAGGAAGCCTTGCCCATCAGACATGCACCTGCATTCATTTCTATCCTGGGCCACGCAGCAGCCTGGGGCCAGCTCAGCCCCTCTGCCAGCTGGTGTGCAGCCAGACCCAGGAGGGACAGGCAAGGAGCTGGCCCTGCCACCTCTGTGGCCTTCCCAGCCCCCCTGGCTTGGCGTTTCGGGAGCCAGGCTGGGTAAGTAGCAGCCCCCAGCCCAGGAGGGACAGGATGCCTGGGAGAGAAGGGGGACCCCAGCACAGGTGGCCTCCAGGAGACCCTTGGAGCCACCATCTTGAGTCAGCGAGGAATGTGAAACCCCGGGCTGGGGCCAGCCAGCAAAGGCTGGTGCCCCAATGCTGCGGCACTGTGCAGGAGGCAGGGCTGTTAAGAGAGGAAACTCTATTAACAGTTAACTCTATTAACAGAGGAGTTGCCGCAGGGGATGCTGCTGAAGGGAGGGGGAGCTGCCCCCCCACCCACGGGTACTGCCAACTGTGTGGCCCTTCCCTGGGCGGGCAGAGCCACGGCAGGCCCAGCAGCAGGGCTGGGGTGCAGGTCCGCAACTGTGCCCAGGGATGCCAGGGCAGGGGAGGGCTAGGGCTGTCCCCTCAGCCCTCAGGCCACCCCTCCAGTGCTGCTCAGGACCCTGCTCACCCAGCTCCTTGTCTCTGCCCCCTACGCCCCCACTCCAAAGCACCAAGACCCCACACCCGCAGGCTGTACCACGCAGCAGACGAGGCAAGCAGCTCAGCACCCCATGCCTGTGGTTACGGGGACATCAGCCCACAAGAATGGGCTGGGATGGGACTCGGGTCTGCACTGAGCTTGCAAGGCCTCAGGACTGGAGCCACCAGGCTTCATCCAGGCTCGTCTCAGCTTGCCTGGAGCTTTTGTTGGATTTACTTAGTTTGTTACAGCATCTAACTACCAAATGGCCATAAAAAACCTTAGTTTTAGTTTTGCTTCCCTTTTACAGTGGCATGGTGTGATGTCTGTTGTTAGTAATTCAAGGGTAGGAATGAGAAACAAGAAGTTACCCAGAATAAACCCTGGGGTGAAGGTGCAGGGTAGAACAGCAGGCCTGGAGGGGTGGGCATAGGGCAATAGCTGAGGCCCCCCCAGCAGCTCACTCTTGGGCAGCTCCTTTCAGTGACACAAATCTAAGAGGTGGCAAAAATCAGTGTCGGTTAAGAGAGCAAAGAACCAGCATCCAGCATGCACACAACATATCACTTACTATAAAGGCAGAGGTAATGTGGAGCTGCAGAGTCATTAAGGGGTAGGATGTGCTAGAAAATGTGGCCCCAGTGGACCTGAGAGCGAGGAGGAAGAAATCCTGCGAACATCACACTCCTCCCAGCAAAGGCTTCAGGATGCCCACAACTCCTGGTGACCTCCTCCCCAGCTGAAACCGCCATGTGCAGTCTCTGCCATCTGCCATCTCGGGGGCACGGGCCAGGAGAGGGCTGTCACTGCAGAATGCTACTGGGATTTATTTTGTAGTAACTGGATACATCCTCGAAAGGAGGAAAAGCTTGCAGTAGAACTGGGAGTGGAAGCTGTTCCCTGCTGTGACCCCTGCCCACAGCTGCCTTGCCCCCAGCTGCAGGAAGATGGGCTCTGCCTCTCGCAGAAATGAGTAGTACCCCTCAAAGATCCGTCCTTGTTGTCCCCGAGGTGTGAAGACAGGCAAGGCTGCAGGCAGTCGCAGAGCTTCACCCTCCGTTGCATGGCTCGGATCCACCTGCCAGAGGAAGGTGCTACAGCAGTGCACAAGCCTATGCAGCCAGTGTGAGGGAAAGCAAACTCCTCACTGCTCTTGCTGATCTGTCCAGCACTTCTCCCTCTCTGAAGACAGCTCTGTAACCCTCTCCGATTGCTTAGCATCTCATCGATAGGCGCACTGAGCAGTCACCTCTCGACAACGGTACTGCTCAGCCACTGCCACAGGAGAGGTAGAACATGGGCTTTAAACACAGAACCCCCGTGCAGCAAGCCTCAGATATCCCATCAGCCCCACTTGTGCCCTGTTTCCTCTCCTTTTCCACTTTGACCTTCTGATCCTGGTGGGCCTGCACAGCTCACACAAGCCACTGCCGTCACACCACTGCTATCACCGTCAGGTCCTGCTGTATTTCCCGTAGCAAGTTGTGCCACAGGCACCCCACAAGGACTATGCCCACCAGGCTAAAGGAAAGCTGCAAGAAATTCAGTTACTCCTGGCACCTCTCCATCAGGGAAACAACCAGGAAAAGACAAGAACACCACGACAGTATCGACACAAGAAGACTGCTGGGAGGTGGCAGTTGGTCTGTGAATTTGGACTGGCTCCAGCCACTTTGTGCCGGAGCTCCTGAAATCCTTCCTGGAGGCAGAGGAGCATTCAGGTCTGACCAAAGGTGATGCTGAGGAGAGGTATGCATAGCACCACCCTAGAAGTGACAGACTGGATGCCTCAAAGCATCCCTCCATACCCTGCACGCTGTGCTTCCCCCCCTCTGACCAAGCTCAGCAGCAAAACTAAATGCTGCCTGCAGCGCATGAGTGTGGAGAGCGTGGCGAGCAGAGAGGACACGTCACAAGTGTACAACACCCGTGTGTCAGAGGCAGCAGAGAAGAGGTCTCCAACAGGCAGGGGTGAACTCTGCAGGCAGTGTGCCCACCCTTCCCAGCACGACCTCAGGGAAACAGGACCCTGCTCCCCACCCTCTCCCTCAACCTGCTGCATTCGCTATGTGAAACAACAGCCCATCCCCTGCTCTCCATTTCCCAGCAAGTACAAGGAATGTTTACCACCCAAGCCCACCAAAAGAAAGATGTGTCATTTCATCATCAGTTCATGGATGGCTATCTTTAATGTTCAAGGTACATCATGGAGACCTGAGGAAGAAGAGGAAGAACGAGTAATGTGAACTGTCCAAACCACCCACTGAAAGGCACACGAATTAGCTCTGCCCAGCACCAGTTTTGGTGCTGGGTTACTTCACCCCCCGCCAATTTCTGACACAAGCACCAGGCACAGAGCGGCAGAGTCAGCCGAGCCGGCTCACTGTCGCAGTGTTGGCGGGCAGAGCGATGCAGGCAGCACACCAGCCAGCCTGTTCCTCCTGCTCCACACTGCACCGCACTCAACCCTCTCTCTGCCAGGAAGGCGGCTCAGGGCTGGGTGCGGAGCCTGCCAGCAGGAACAGCCCACAGCCCCAGGCCTCAGCATGACACAGATCTAAGAAAGATTAATCCAGAGGATACCACATGTTTGCCAAGGCTGTCTTAAAAACCTGCAAACCACAAGACCAGGAACTAGAGAGATACTCCCTAGTATCCACCGCTTCCCATGCATGTCCCTAGCTTTTCCAGCCTGGAAGAGAATGTTTCCTGCCAAACTCTGCCAGAGAAGCCACCTCTGTTTTTTTGAGTGACTTGGTTTATAGCATGAAACTGCATCAGTGTGACACAGAGCAATAACTCTGGAGACTTTCGCTCTGTAACGCATGCCCTTGAATGCCAGGCTCCTGCTCTTCACCCACTGACATTCCAGGACTGTAGACAGAGACAACCAGAGAGGATCCTGGAAAGCGCTCACTCTGCCCCTGGGTTAAATTTGCTCCAAACATGCAGCAGTCTCCAGAGTCTGCAGCTGGAAGTGGTACCATGCTTTCCACAAAAGGCAGAAAGCATTCCTGCGCGGCATACAACCTGCAGCAGTATGCATTATGCTCCCTGCCATGCTAGTGCATCAGGCTCAGTATCACAGAACTCCACAGCTGGACAATGCGGGACATTCACTTCTAACATGTTTGTGTTGGGAGAAAGCACAACCCAGGGTCATGGCAGCACGAGGTTCCTGCACAGACTGCTGCCAGCCAGGCCCAGCAAATCCAGTGCAAAATAATGTTGGGTGAAGTCTTTGGCACACTTAAGAGTTCGCTACCATGAAGCTTTGCTCACTCCATGTAGCACCACCATAGAGCAGGTGAAACCTTCACCCAAGCAAAGACAGAAGCTCCAAGAGACACAATCTTTAGTTCTTAAAACACTTCAATACTTAAATAGGCAAATACTCTTATGTGCAAATGATGCTCAGGTACATGTAAAACACAAGTGATGCCACTCAGTGCTCAGCAGTGTACCACTCCCAGCCATGATGGTCTCGTGCAAAGTTCCTGGCAAGCCCTAGACAGGACAGGCTGTTCCGAACACGGAATTGTTTTGGGCAGAACCTCCAGGCGATGTCGCACAGTGACCAGGATGTGAGCTGCTGTGGACCCAGGTTTCATTCTTCCAGGCTGCTGAAGACAAGACTTCCGTACTCGCCATACAGCAAGGCAGGCCCTGAACAGGGACAGACAAGGGCAACGATGCAGTGTGGAGACCAACACTCCTAAAATTCTCCAAAGACGCAGTAACAACAGGTGTGACAGCACAGAGGTGGCAGGCCTCAGATTAACAGAAACCCACAGATAGCCACAACTCAGCACCGGTGAGAGCACCCCTCACAAACACACACAGCACACAAACACCACTGACAGCCATTTAATCTCTGCTGCGGCTTAGAACAGGAACACGGCTCCCACCAAGGTCGAACAGCAGTGCCAGTGCAGAGGACACGTCACAGTCCACAAGGCAGAGTCCATGGACTGCAATTACCTGTCAGGCACTGTGTCTGCTGGCCATGTTGGCAGAGGAGGTATATCGCAACCTGTCGAGCCCCTACACGACAACTGCAAGGTCTCACTGGCGGAAGGGGCACATCACAGCCTGCGGAACCGAGCCTGCGTGCGATATCCAGTAGTCACATGCTGTCTGCAGGTCACATTTGCAGAGGTCGCATCACAGCCACGTACTGTGCCTACCAGTTGCACTCCACATCTGACGGTCACCCTGCAATGGGGTCAGGGAGCAGAGCCCGCAGACGGAGCCTGCTGGTTGTGCAGCATCTCTGACAGTCACATCAGCAGAAGGGACACGTCTCAGCCTGAAGAGTGGAGCCTGTGCAATGGTGCCCGCTGGTCACATACTGTGTCGGAAGGTCACATAGTGTCGCAAGGTCACACCGGCAGAAAGTCACAGCTTGAGGAGCAGACCCCACACATGGTGCCTGCCAACCATGCGGGTGCAGGGGATGGCCACCGTGCCCCCGCAGCAGCGGGGCCGGGCAGGTGCTCCACTGGCTGCCCTGCCCTGCCCTGCTGTGGCCCTGCCGTCACTTGAGGCCGTAGATGAGAGCAAAGCCCAGGAAGAAGATGAGCCAGACCGAGAGGTCGGAGATGAGCTGGAGGCGTCCCTGGGCCGCGGCCTCCTCCCGGCGGAGGCGCAGCTGCTCCCGCCGCGCTCGCAGCACCCGCTCCCGCTCCAGCTGCTCTCCGTAGTGCGCCCGGTAGAAGGCGTCGAAGTCGAAGGGCGGCGGGACGGGCCCGCGGCGGGCGGAGGTGGGAGCCCGCGGCGGGGCGGGGGCGGACGGGCGGCCCGCGGGCCGGGGGGCGCCGCGCGGGTCCTCGGGGCGGAGGAGGCCGCGGTCGTACTGGCGGCGCAGGGCGGCGCTGCCCAGAACACGGTAGGCCTCGCTGACGGCGGCGAAGCGGGCGGCGGCGGCGGCGCTGCCGGCGTTGCGGTCGGGGTGGTAGCGGAACGACTGCTCGTAGTAGGCCGTCTTGATCTGCGCCGCCGTCGCCGTGGCCGGGACCCCCAGCACCTCGTAGAGGTCGCGGCGCGGCCGGGGAGTCCCGCCGCCGCCCGTCTGCCCGCCACGGGACGGCGCCAGGGCGCGGCCGGGCCGCGGGACCCGCGGGGCGGCGGGCAGGAGGCGCCGCAGGCGGCCGAGCGCTACCGGTTCCATGGGGCCCGGTCGCCTCAGCGCCCGCCCGCAGCCGCCATCCTGGGCGCGCGCGACGCGGCGCAGTGACGTCACACGGCGGCATGGCAGGCAGCGGGCGGCGGCCCGAGCACCGCGGGCCCCCGGAGCTGGTGAGCGGCGGCGGGAGAGCGGCAGGGAGCGAGCCCGCGCCGCTCCCGGGGGTCATGGGCCTCACCGCCGCCTCTCTCCGTCTCCTTGCAGTTCTACGATGAGGCCGAGGCGCGGAAATACACGCAGAAGTACGGCGGCGCGGGGGCTGCGGGGCCGCGCGGGCGGGAAGGGGCCGGGGCCGGGGCCGGGGCCTGTCGTGAGGCAGGGGCGGGGGGGTTTCGTCGTGGGATGAACTGCGTGGGGCAGCGGCGGTGGGGCCCCATCCTGAGGGGGTGCCGCCATGTGGCCGTGGAGAGGGGGGGGTCCCTCCGTGAGGCGGGGGGGGCAACCCCACCATGCAGCCGTGAGGGGGAAGCGGGGTCCCACCGTGAGGGGGGTTGGAGGGGTGACATCCTGCCATGAGAGAGTGGCAGGGCCGTCGCGCCATGGCGTTGCCGCCCGCTGCCCGTGCCCTGGCTGTGCCTTGCAGCTCCCGGGTGGTGGAGATCCAGTCACAGATGTCGGAGCGAGCTGTGGAGCTGCTGGGACTTCCCGAGGACCGGCCGTGCCTCCTCCTGGACGTGGGGTGAGCAGGGGCCCTGCCCTGTGGCTGGGGCTTCAGCTGGCCACGGTGCCGTGGCCGGCCAGGTGCCCAGGAGCAAGGGGCATCCAGCCCCGGTGGCATCGGTGTCTCTGCTGCGGGCTGAAGAAGAGCGACAGGCTGCTGCAGCGTTGCAGCTGGCTGGGGTCACGCTCAGACCAGGCCTGTGATCCCTGCACCTTCCCCCCTTCTTCCCTTCAGCTGTGGCTCTGGGCTGAGTGGGGATTACATCTCCGAGGACGGTCATTACTGGATTGGCATGGACATCAGCCCTGCCATGCTGGGTGAGCAGGCCCTCCTCCCCTGCCACGCTCACCTTGCCTCAAAGGTGATCCCCGAAGGTGCGAACTGGTTGCCTGAGCCATGCTCTATTCTGTGCAGATGTGGCCGTGGAGAGGGAGGTGGAAGGAGACCTTCTCCTTGCAGATGTGGGTCATGGCGTTCCCTTCAGGCCTGGCATGTTTGATGGCTGTATCAGGTGAGTTTGTATACATAAGCGAGCTCTAGATACTCATGTAACCGCATCATCTGTACAGTACACATGGTCTGCATATGGTGCATGGCTGTCATCAGTCGCTCTTTTTGCTCCCTGCAACTTGACTCCACCTCTCTGGGACAAGCTGCTGAGATTCTGGATGGTAGAAGCAGCTTCCAACAGCTGTTTTCCAACTGATGCTTGTCTGATTTTGTGCTGGTGAGCTAGGAAGTTGATTAAAGTAAGTAAAATAAAATCGGGGGTATTGTCAGGAGGGTTGAGACTTGCTCCAAAGAGGAAAGCAGAAAATATGTCTGTTCCATTGCCCAGCTGCAAGGTCAGTTCCTGAGTCAAAGGTCTGATGGTTGGTTTGGGGGTGAAAGGCTAGATGAAGGGGAAAGAAACACTTTTTTTTTGCTGAGAGAATACCTCAGCGAGGTGCTGGGAAGGAGCAAGGACTGTCCATTGCTGTTCCAAATGCTCTGTTTGGGATTGCTCATTGGCAAAACCTGCACGGCCATGCAAGGGCCACAGCTGAGTGCTTGATTATTTGAGCGCCTGGCCTAAAGGGGGTGCTTGGTGGTTCTTGTGTACTTGAATAACTACTGTGCCGTGTTGGGTTTTGGCATAGTGAGTCTCCAGAAGGGTTCGTGCAACTGCAAAACAGAAGGCAAAGCAACATGGAGAAAATTAAATTGTTTAGCCTACACATGCTCAGTGCTGGAAGTAAGCTCCAAGGGAGGTGACAAGGTGACAGGCTCTGCGAAAGAATTGATGGCTAGTGTCCCAAGGGTCTTGTTTTCTTCCTCAGTATTTCCGCTGTACAGTGGCTTTGTAATGCTGATAAGAAATCACACAGCCCTCCAAAACGCCTTTATCGATTCTTCTCAACTCTTTATACTGCCTTGGTAAGTGTCATTCTCTCCCAGTCGAGCCTCTGCCTGCTTTTACATCCTTTCTGGTGCATTTTAGCAAAATATTTTAAGTCAGATATTTTAAGTAAACGCTGCTCTGAAAGGGGGGACTGGCAGGAGCACCCGTTTCTGATCTCCTTGCCTGTCTGCGTGGTGTCTCATGCTTCTCTGATCCCTGCCTGTTACCCCATGTTACCCTCCACAGCCTTACTGTGCTATGGAGGAGCTGGCTCTGCAGTCTGAGCAGCTCTCCTGGGAGAGTTCTCCAGGAGGCTTCGGGGAGGTGGATGCTAGGGTCTGGGCTGGGAATTGGGAACCTCCACTGAGGCAGGTTCGTGACAGACTTTCTTTCCTGTAGGCCCGAGGATCCCGAGCCGTCCTGCAGCTGTACCCTGAGAACTCAGAACAGGTACAGGACATCAGTCAGTGGGGAAGAGGCATAGGCAGAACCAGAGTAAGAAGTTGTGTTCTGTTTGGGGTTCTGAATGCATTGTGTTTTTCCACATCGGGTCTGTGTCTCTGTCCTTCCCACCATCTGCAAAGCTCTTCAAGAGCCTCAGAAAAGCCTCTCCTCATAGGAGAATGCCCTATGCAATTTCTGTTGCATCACAGATTGTCTTGTGCTGAGCCTTAAAATCAAAGAAATCGGCAGGACATGATCTGAATCTGATGTCCAGCATCTTCCCCGTGTGACTGGGTCTGAAGACTGGCCTGTAGTCATCAGCACTATACTATAACTCCCCAGGGCTGGAAAGTCCATCCCAGTATTCCTCTCCTAGAGAGTCTGCTGTGCCAGTTAACCCAGGCCAGACTGAGGAGCTGGGAGAACCAAATGAAGGCAGCGGACTGGTGTCCAGATGGTACTGCATAACAGGGAGCTTGGTGTAGAGTTTAACAGGAGCAGAAATGACCTGTCTTTGGCATGCAGAGTTAGCTGTGTTGGAGTCTAGAGGTCTCTTGGACATTGCTGATGGATGACTGCTAAATAACTTTTGCACGTGCTTCTTTTTCCAGCTGGAGCTCATCACAGCCCAGGCCATGAGAGCTGGCTTTACCGGTGGAATGGTGGTAGATTACCCCAACAGCGCCAAAGCCAAAAAGTGAGTCCTGTGTCCCTGTGTTGGGAGTGAAGCCTGGGTTTAGCAGTGATTTTTTTTTTTTTTTCCCTCCCAAGCTGTTCTCTCTCCCATGATGCAGTCCTGGACAGAGGTTACAGCTTAGATCATCGGACTCTGTTATAAACAATCTCAGTCTTGCTTGGGGACTGGGAGTTGCTTGCTGAATCCTAGCTTCATGCTCATTATACTTGTTCTTTCAGGTTCTTCCTTTGTCTCTTTGTTGGAGCATCTGGCACGTTACCGAAGGTGAGGAGCTCCATGACACAGCACAGTTGCCTTCCTGGCTGCTGGGTGATGTGGAAAAGCTGTGGGTGAGACCGGGAGCCAGGCAGCTCTGCATGTGCAGATTTATACATTTGCTGTCAGTCTCACTAACCTCTGCTCTCCCTGAGATCTGGTTTCTTTGCCGCACTTTCTGGAAGACCAATTTGTTCCTGCTCCAGTCCTTCCCCTTCCAGAGCCCTGGGTTCCCCTTAATTTAGATGGCCTGACTGTTAGCTCTGTCTGCTCCAGAGGAGAGTGAAACTTCCCAGTTTTGCTTTTCAGGGCCTTGGTACTGAGTGTGCTGATGGAGAAGAGGTGCACCAGGCAAAGTTCACCAATGAGAGGTATCGTGTATGGGTTGAAGCTGCACGTTCTTGCCAAGCAAGGAGTGGGGGTGGGTATAAGGGCTGGGCTTTGCTGACTGAGGACCACGGTGCTTCCATGTGAGAAGTGGCTGAAGGGAACTGGGAGGACCTTGGCCACCCAGATGGGCAGTGCTTTATCTTATCAAAGGGCCCCAGACACGAGGAGCAGAATGGGTTGGTTTGGAGGGCTTGGCTGGTGGTGTGGGGCTGTTGTTGATGCTTACCCTAGAGCTGCAGCTAAGCATTGTTTGAGGTGTGCTTTCTGCCTGGCACTTGGCTCTGCAGCTCAGTGCTGTAGCATGGGCCAGTGGTGCTGGGAGGCAGAATGTTTACAGTGCTGGTGATAGCAAGCATGGCTTTTTTTTTTGTTGGGGAGGCAGGCTTCTGTGCCCAAAGCCTGGTGTTCCCTTTCTTCTGCTGTCAAATTCTTTGCTTAGCTCTGCTTAGCTGTGGCCTAGGGGGTTTCTCCTGCTGGTCTCGTCTCCTCCCATGGCAGTGGTGCAGGGAGGAGCCCCTCTTGCAGTCAGTGGGAGAGACAGAGAACAAAAACCAGAGGAAAGTCGTCATGGCTGCCAGGAGCTTGTGGCTGCCATGTTTTCCTGCCTCTGACACTGCTGCTCTCTGCTCTCATAGTCCAGGGGGTACCTGGTCTTGGAGGGCAATAGCAGAACTGTCAACTGCCAGAGGCTTTGCATGCTTTGTCTGGAATAGAGCAGATAAGGGGAGGGTGGTTGTGTTTAAGCCTGATCCCCCGAGATCCCAGAGCCCAGTGTGTCTGGAGTTGGATTGTTTGGCCACCTCCCCCAGTGCTGGCTGGGCCTCTTTCATCCCAGGGGTGGAGGGAGGGATACTCGCTGGTTCTGTGAGGCAGAGGGCATGCCCAGCTCTGGGTGGCAATCCTCCAGGGCAGAAACTGTGCCCCCGCACCTCGGTTCCTCTCCAGCTGCTGTCTGCTTTCTCTGCAGGACACGGTTCAGAAACGCCAAGGGCAAGTCTGTGAAGAAAAGCCGTGACTGGATCCTTGAGAAGAAGGAGCGTAGGCGACGACAGGGCAAGTAAGTTCAGCTGGCTCTTGCCTCAGCTTGAGGCTGACTGTGCTTGTCTGGCCTGCTGTCACCCATTCAAACTCCTGCCACGAATTCACTTCTCTTCCCCTCCCAGAATGACCTGTGGTTTGTGCTTAGTTGCTGATGTTTTTCTGCACAGGGAAGTGCGAGCAGACACGAAATACACAGGTCGAAAGCGCCGCCCTCGCTTCTGAATTGCTCTGGACACTGCTGGCATGGAAGCTGGTGTGTTGGTCTCTCCAGCGAGCCTCCCGTGGATGGCACAGATGCGCACCCCAGGCCTGGGACTGGCTGGAGTTGGTTGTTGTCAAGGCTCTTGAAGGTGCAAACTGGCTCAGGTGCTGCCCAACAACCAACTGCAAAGCTTCCAGTCCTATTTTCCTGGTGGAATGGCAGACAGTGCTCTGGCCACTTGGTGACTGCAGTGCCATTGCTTATCTTCCTGAGAGCGCAGTGAGCCGTCTGGAGCTCAGATCATTATATCCAGCCTCCTCACTAAACAGCCAACGAGTCAGAAGTGTTGCTGATCTCTTGTGTCCTGCCCTCCATGCAGGGGAGTACTGAGGTAAGAATACAGCATCTAGTTCCCTGCCAGCTACCCTTCTGCCCGCAGGCAGTATAAAGGTGTGTCCCCCATGAGGGCAAATCTTCCTCCTGTCAGAAGTGTTATTCCTGTGGCGATTGCTCCTGTGGGTGCTTCGCATGAGGCCCGCTCTGGTGCTGGGGTTCTCCACACCCCAGCCCTTGCTCCCCATCACCTCCTCCCCTCCCCTGAAACACAGAGGTGCCAGCCAGAGCTTTACAGTTACAAATGTTTATTCTACATAAAAATTCCACAAAATGGGAAGCTGTTTGCACCCAAAGCTTTGGGAGAAGAAAGAGAGGCTAGCAGGGAGGGAAAGGGTGAACGAGAAAAGAGGCAACATACAGTGTCATCCAGCCCAGTGAGACAGAGCAAGCCAGGGTCAAGATCCACATAGAAAACAAGGACACTTAGCTCACAGTACAGCAACAATACAACTCCACGGGGGGCTTGGAAAGCCTTCAAGTACATTAATTAAAAAAAAAAACCCAGTCCCCAGTTCGAGTGCAAGCTGTGCGTGCCCCACACTGCTTGTGGAATACTGCATCGACACGCTCCCGGCGCTGGGAGGGCAGGTGGCACTTGGAACAGAGGTGGTGTAACCCAAAGGACAAGCGGTCTGAGGTTGGGGGCCGGAAAGAAAAAGTGAAATGTCTCCCCAAAGCACAACCACACTGTTGATGATTTGGTCTTTACATGCAATGACAGGTAGGTAAAAAGGAACTGGGGCTTTCCGTAGTGCAGGGGTAATTATTGCACCAAAACACCCTCCCCTCACAGCAAGGACAGTGGGAGCCTGCCTGTGGGGCAGCAGTGGCAGCCTGCTCTGCCTCCCTCATGTTGGAGCCCGGCACTGCCACTGCCTGCAGGGTCCCAGCAAAGTGCCAGTGGCAGAATCGCCAACTGTGGCCCTGTCTGGCTTCTGCTGCTGGGAGAGCTGCTGGCAGTGGTGGTACCCACAAGGAAGGAGCAAGTGCCAGAATGCCCCTAGTGCTCTTCTTGGCCTCGTGCCTTGGTGGGGGTGGGCCACAGCCCTGATGTCAGGGAGCTTGTGCCACAAAAGCCGCTGCTTGGAAGGAAAGGGAAGTTGCCTTGTGTGAGCAGTGGACATCAGTGCAGGCGAGAGAGCCTGAGAGCTTTTTTTTTTTGCCTGCCTGCCCAGGAGCAGCCCTGCCTGCAATGTTATTGCTTCCCAGAGGAGGGGGCCTAGCACTCTTGCCTGGCTCAGCAGAGTACAGTGCAGACTGTGGTGGCAGGGAGCTGCACGGCGGCAGGAGCAGCAGGCACTCGTGCATCACTTCCAGCTCCCTTTCCTGCAGCCACACATCCCTGCGGAGCAGGGACCCTGCCATGCCTGACTCCTGCCCTGGAGCAGAGCTCCAGAGCCAGCCTGCCCCTGCTTGCAGGCGTCCTGAGGCTCCAAGCCCTTTTGTGTATGCAGGCTGCAGTGCTGTACCTCACATCAGTTCTTGTGGGGCTGTGAGAGAAGGAGGCTCTGGTCTTGGATGTTCCCATGACCGCACCTGCTGGGGGCTTGGACTGGGCAGGACAGGGGACTGGGCTGGACACACTTCTGAATGGTGTCTGAATGCAACCGGGGGCTGTATTGTGGGACCTCGGGTAAGAGTCGTGGGGAAAGGGCTGTGTCTGGGTTGCTGCTGGGCAGGGCTGCGCCTGGGGAAGGCAGGGCTGTGTCTTTGCTATGGCCTGCTGCCTTCCACCCGCACCTATGGGCACCGCATGCAGGGCCACTGCCTGTGCCACAGCACCAGGCAGGAGTGGAGGAGTGCGAGGTCGCAGCAGGGAGGTGACACACTGCCTGCAGCTGGAGTACTCACTGCCATCAAGTGCCCTTCTGCTACCAGCATCTGGGCTCATGTCCAGCCCCTGTCCCAGTGCGTGGCTGTCAGCTTGGCCCCAGGTGCCTGCCCTGCTCTGGACTCCGCTTTGGCATGTGCACTGGCCAGCTGGAGCCCAGGAGTCTCCAAAGGAATGAGAGCCCTGTCCCCAGCCTGAGGAAAACAGACAGTGGCAGCACAGGGCTGCTCCGTGCTGCCAGCAGGCTCAGGCCACCCCACAGTGGCTGCATCCATGTGGTGGGCACGGCGGAGGGTGCCGGGTGCTTCACTGGATGTCCAGGGGATGAGCAGGCAGAAGGATGCTGTGTCAGGAGGAGGTGGCAGGGGCAGGCGAGTGCCAAGAGGTGGCAAAGAGATGAAAGGTGCAGTCAGGTGTTGCCCTGCTCAGGAGCTGGTAGGATAGAGGAGGAGGAAGGCTGCTGCTTCTAGCTTGCAGGGGGGTGGGTGTAACAACGAGAAGGCCTGGCTGCCTCCAACCTCTGGCCATGGGTGCCTACGTGGAGAAGTGAGGCTGGAAGCAGCCCCTGCTCCCACACAAGCACTGCCGGGGGCTGCGGGCAGCAGAGCCAGCCGCAAACCTGAGGGACAGAGCCTGAGTCTGGGGGCAGCCGGGAGCCATGGCTGCTGTTTGCCAGCGCTGACAACAGAACGAGGTTTTGGTGCAGGGCGAGCAGCCATTGAAACATGCTGGCCTTAAAGTACCTGTGCCCTCCTGCCCTGCTAGCCCAGCATCAGGGTGCACCACAGGTCCTCCGGCCTGTCCCCATCCCCAAGCAACTGTGATGTCCCGAAGCAGCAGCTCCTCATCCCACACTGCTCTGTCAGGCACCCACCGTCAGCAGCTGCACGTCCAGCCCCTGGCACCCACAGCAGGGTGAGGGCTCGCCTAGGCATGGGGGAGCCCTGCCATCGGCAGAGCAGCAGGGACGGAGCCAGGCAGGTCCACCGGCTGGGGTGGGGCAGGGGAGACAGGGCTTGGCAGAGCGCACGCCTGGGGAAGGGCCCCATGAGAGAAGCAGCCCAAGGAACGGTGTTTGCAAGCACAGATGCAGCTGACAGACGAGAGCTCTGGCTGGAGATGATGGGGAAGCTGGAGGAGGTTGACTGGGCACTGTGCTCCCAAGGACCCCTAACGCCCTTCATCAGTCCCTCCTCATCCTCGGCTGTCACTAACACAGACTGCCCAGCACAGGAAGAGCAGCAGCACCCAAGGGCACCTCTGTCCCCACCTGATCTCAGCCAGCCACCCAGGCTGGAGCAGTGATGAGAGCTTGGGTTCCCCCCCCAGGGTCCCCCTTGCACCCATCACCGTCCCCTGCACCCTGCCTGTGCCCCGGGGCCGACACTCCCTCCACACAGACGCACTGCACCGCACACACAGCATCACAAACAACCATGCATTAGAAACTGAAATGCTGCTGGGAGGCTCCGGGGCTGCGTGGTTCGCTCTGGCGCGGCTGTGGCCCCGTGGCACGCGCGGCTCCATCCGTTGCACACAAACAGTCCCGTGGAGTGAGTCTAGCCGAAAATGCCGCCAAAGGTAGAGGCAATGACGATACCCAGGATCACGCAGCAGATTATGATCATGATCTTCTTCTGCTCAGATGTCCCAGCACCAGCAGGGAGAGATGGGGGAGGGGACTGTGAGTATTGTGGGCAGGCTGGCCCCATGAACTGGGGGCTGCAATCAGCCCTGTTCCTGTTTGCCCATGGTGGGCTCTGAGCAGCACTGTGGAAGCCAGAGGGGCTTCAGCAGCCCTGGGGCAGAGATGGGCACCCCAGCCCCGCCTCACTTCAGCCCTGGGCTGGCAGAACTGAGCTGGTGGCCTCTGGGTCCTTGAGCTGCCGAGCTGATACAGAACCAGGTATGGGGACTGGGACAGGCAGTGGGCACCACGTTCAGGGTCAGAGCTGGACCATGCCTTTTCTCTACTTTTTTTTTGGCAAGGGATGTAGCTCTCACAGCAGGCCTGGCCCACGGGGTCCACCCTCTTCCTTTTCCTCCCCTCAAGCCCCACAGCTCATTGTCAGTGCTCATGCAGCCTGAGTTGGGGAGCTCTGCCTCAGCTGGTGCCAGCAGCGGGACCCACGCTGCACTCAGCGGTGTGGGGTAAAGCAGCGCCCAGGCACCTGTGAGGCTGCACCATGCTGCCCACTCCCCTGTGCAGGCAGTGGGGCAGGGGCCTGCCCCCAGGACGGAGGTGTGAGCAGTGTAGGCAGGGGACGACGGGCCCCAGCCAGTGCTATGACTCACCCGTCTGGCTTTGCTCTGGTACTTCACCGCTTTTTTGGTGTCGGACACAGCCCGCTCCACGTAGTCCACTGAGTGCTCCACGTTGTACTCGATGCGGTCAATCATCTCGCCCTGCAGAGCAGGGACAGAGCCCCCGCGCATGCAGATGTGAGCTCCTTCCTGCTCTGCTGCTCCCCAGCACCGTGTGGCTGTCACCCTGCCCAGCAGCCCTGCAGGGACAGAGAGGGACTGTCAGTGGCCTGCAGGCAGTGTGTGCCCTGCGGTAGGAGCTCCAGACCACGGGCTCTGTCCCAGAGGGCTGGGACGTCAGCAGGGAGGTGAGCAAGGATTAGGGTCAAGGGGGTTTCCTCAACCCAGTCCTGGCCTGGTAACCGCCCTGTCTGATATCTCAGGGGACATCAAAGCCCCCACAGGATCTACACTGACATCGCGCTGCACACTGCTGAAACCAGAGGCACAGTGGGGGAGCAAGGAGCGTAGCAGCAGCACCACGTGAGATGCTCAGAAAACCACACACATGCAGGGATGACTGCTCTGATCTGCACAAGCGCCCTGCCAACAGTGGAAGACCCCGGACTGAGGCTGGGGAGACCGGACTGCAGGGCCTTCTGCCCCACTGTGCCCCTGCTGCAGGGGTGGGCTGGGGGTTTGGAGTCCTGCAGATGTGGGGACACGGACTGGGGTGAGCTTTCCCAGCCTGCCCACCGCCTTTGGCCCCACCCTGACTGCACAGGGAAGCAGCAGGGTCCTGCAGCAGCTGGAGACAGAGTCCGACAGTTCACGTGACCGTGGGTGTTGGCAGGGGTGGGTGGCTTGAAGCCCAGTGCCCTCCTGAATGGCACGGAGGGAATCGGGGCTGCAGAGCCAGGTGGTCGTGGCCAGCAGCTCTGCAATGCTTATTCCTCAGCATGATGCTGCAGAGCACGGGGAGGATGAGCCTTGCAAACCCAGGGGTGCTCTGGTGTTACCCCCCTGCCCCCAAGCACTGACCCCCACCAGAGTCCCTGCTGTTCCCTGCCTTGCCTAAAGCTGCTTCTCCTTCGCAGCCACGCCATGCCTGGGCAGAGCAGGCAGTGGCCAGCACAGCTGCCAGCCCAGCACCCTGGTGCCAGCAGCCCGGTGCCTCCCACCGCACAACGCAGGGGGCAGCCTTAGAGCTGGGCAGGAAACTGTGAATCCCCCACGTTGGTCCCCCAAGGCAGACAGGACTGAGCACCAACATCACTGTGCCACAGTCAGCCTCGCCCGCCTGCCACAAGCAGGCCCTAGCGCCACGTGAGAAACACAGGCATGCAGGGCGTAGCCATGCAGAGCAGAGCATGCAGCACCGGTGGGGGCTCAGCGGGGCTTTTTACCTGCCACTGATGTCTCCTCGGGCCGTGGCAGCATGGCGGGCAAGAAGTGGGGGTGAGCAGAAACACCGGAGCATGTGCCCGGCTGAAGGGTGAGGCGCCGCAGGCTGACGGCACAGCTAGGGGCAGCCCAGCAGGACCACCGAGGCTGGCGGCACCCTGAGCTCACTTGTCTGGGCTCAGTGCTCCAGGGGAGATGGAGAAATCTCCACCTGCGTGACAGCCACCGCTGCCCTTCTCCAGAGCCTGTCACTGATCCTCCTGCCCCAGGCATGCAGCAGCCCCCAGCTCTGGGGCACAGGGCAGGTGGCTGCAGCCCCGAGGAGCCCAGCTCAGCCCCAGTGGGAGCCACGACGGCCTCAGAAGCACCCACCCAGGCAGGGGACCACTGGCAGCCCCGTTGCTCTCCAGCCTCCCCAGGTGAGCCAGCCACTGGGCTGCAGCAGCTCCCTACCTGGCTCTCCACTAGCATGGCCATGTCCATGAACATGTCATGCAGCTCTCGGATGCTGTTCTCCAGTTTGATGATCTCACTGTGCCGTGTCTCGATCTCATTCAGTGCCTGCTTGGTGATGTTTGAATCCATAATGATCTGCAAGAAGAAACAGCCACTGAGCACCATGCTCAGCCCCTCAGATGCTGGGATTAGAGGCACCAAGTGAGGGAAAAGCAGGAGCCCCAGAGCCCCTCCAGCCACCCCGGCCAGGCAGTTTGCAGCAAACCTCCATCCCACCTTCCAGCTAGGACACAGCCCCTGCTCAGGCAGCATCCCCAGGCCAGAGCCGAGCACCCAGGTCCCACCTCCTGCATGGGCTGTGCTCATCACTCCGGTACTGGGGCCACTGTGGCAGCACGTCCGCCAGCCAGTCCCCTGGGACTAGAGGGCTGCCTCAGCATTAGCTTACCCCGGAGGAAAAGATGGCTGGGTTGCCGCTCTCCAGCATGTCCTCCAGCTCCTCGCTGGTGGTGGTCCTGCCAGCTGCAAGTGACACAACACAGGTCAGCCATCATCCTCCTGTCCCATCCACAGGTCCCACAGCCCTACCGTAGGGCTCTGCTAGCTCCACGGCACCTCCCGAGAGTTGAGCAGAGCAAAACTTCATGCCCCAAGGGCTTCTGTGCCAGTCCTGTGACCTCTCTTTTTAAGGGGGTCAAGCTGCCAGCCTGGCCCAGCTCACCCAGGAAAGCCCATCTGGCGCTCCTTGTCGATCTGCCCATTCCTGTGGGGCAGGGAGTGGTGTCAAAGGACTGGCAGCCACCAGCACCCAGTTTGGGGGTGATGAAGGAGGAGGGATGGAGAGCAGCAAGCCAAGAGCAGGGATGCTCTTGGACAACCTCATCCCAGTTCAAGATGATGAGGACAATGGGCTCAGCAAGGCTCACTGGCCTGGCAGGCACTGCTGCAGTCGCTGGGCTGCCTGAGTTTCAGCCCTGCAGCTGCATAACAGAAACCAGGCTCTGTCCTTCCCCCGTGACACAGCCCTGCTTCTCAGCTACCTTCAGCCCCACAGCTCCTTTGGGAGCAACCCACCCACTGTGCACGGCTGCCTTTGCCTCCTCGTGGACACACTATTCCACACCGCTATAGAGGAGAGAGATACTAATCACTCTGTGGGTTACACTGATCCTCCGCCATTAATCGCAGCGTGTTCTTCAGGCCAACAGCCGGGTAGGACTGGTGAAATGACAGGGCTAAACAGAGACAATGACACTGGGCAGGCTTTTGCTGGGCTGTGGGAGCGGGAGCAGGTCACACCTGCAGAGAGGGCAGGAGATATCCCACTGGTGTGATCAGGAGCGAACGGGGGCAGACAGGCAGGAGCAGCTAACGAAGTGACATTACCAAGCCCAACGAACCCAAAACCAGCAGAAGGTCATGCAGGGAAGGGCTGGGGTCTGGGACAGTGCTGCCTCGTGACACGCTGCCCACAGGCTCTGAGTCCAGGGCACCTCTGAAGGGGGAATGGAGGAGCTGCAGCAGAGCACAGGGACAGCCTGCAGGACAGTGCTCCCTGCTTCCAGCAGTGCCACACCAGGGGCTCAGACCAGGGAGGTGCCCGAAAGCTTGAACCCAGTCCAGACCTTCACCACCAGTGTGTCAGTGCCCCCGGGAGCACCGCAGGGGACACTGCCCGCCCAGGCATGCCTGGCCACCACCCCACAGGCACGGTGCATGCTGCCACCCTGTCTGGGGGGGCTCCTCCAACAAGGCCACCTCCACATGTCATTGCACGTCTCTCTCGGCAAGGTCCTGCACAGGGGTCAAGGCAACCCCCAGTACCAGCACAGACTGCGGGAGGGATGGATGGACGGCTGGATGGAGAGAACCCTGCAGAGAGGACTGGTGGGTGACAGATGGGACATCAGCCGGCAACATGCGCTTGCAGCCCAGAAAGCCAAGCGTCTCCTGGGCTGCATCACCAGCAGCGTGGCCAGCAGGTCATAGATTTCATAGAATCACATGGTTGGATGGGACCTATAAGATCATCTAGTCCAACTGTCTTCCCACTACCATTGCTGCCACAAATGGTCGACGGAGGGGATGCTCCCCCTCTGCTCTGCTCTCCTCAGACCCCCCTGGAGCTCTGCCTCCAGTGCTGGGGTCCTCACCACAAGACAACGGCTTTAAACTGAACGAGGCTGGGGTCAGGTTGGACATGGGGAAGAAATGTTTTACACTGAGAGGGGTGAGGCACTGGCCCAGGTTGCCCAGAGAGGTGGTGGATGCCCCATCCCTGGAAACGTTCAAGGCCAGGTTGGACGGGGCTCTGAGTGACCTGGTCTGGTGGGAGATGTCCCTGCTCCTTGCAGGGGGGTTGGACTGGGTGGGCTTTGCAGGTCCCTTCCAACCCAAACCACTCTGAGACAATGATTCTCTTGCCCTGAGATGCAGAAACGAGAAGACCACCCGTAGCTCCTGTGCCTGGCTCCTTGCTGGGGCCCCACACTCATGGGTGCTCTGAGTGTTCATGATGGGAAAGCACATTTTTGGCTTCACCTCAGGAAAATGATGCTGTATCAGCAGATATTGGTGGTGATGGCAGCCAGGAAGACGTGGGAGCCTGCAGGCTCTGGGCAGCGTTACCAGCACCACGTGCAGGTTGATTGCTGTCTCCTGGCACCAGGAGGCTGCACGAAGGGAGAGAGAAAAAACTCAACCACACACCTCTGACGAGCAGGAGCCTCCAGTACAAAGGCTTCATTATCTGCTAATGCTCATTAGCTCCAATTTCCCACCAGCCCAACAGGGTTTACATCCACAGCCGGGACAGGAAGATGCAGCCAGCTCATCAAAAGCAGGTAGCAAAGCTTTCTGGATGCTTTTCTGGGCTATGTGATAAACAGAGCACCAAGACCAGGAAGGGTGGCAGAGTGCAGAAATGTGCTGGGGTCCCTTCCAAACACCCTCTGGCACCTGGAGCTGAGGAGGCTGGAGGGCACACTCTGAGATGTCTAGTGGGAAGCTGGCATCATTCCCCTCCTCTGTCGAGTGCCTGCACCTCCTTGCCCAGCAGCGAGAGTGTTGCATGGCTTCTTGCTGCCAGCATCAGAGTTGTTTCTCCTGGGAACACAGGCAAGGAAGGAGTGGGCTGGAGGGCCGACAGCCGAGGGGAGCAGCTCTCCCCAAGGCCTCCAAGGAGTGGGACAAGCTAGAGAGCTGTGACAGTGCCCCGAGCACAGGGGACAGGGCTGCAAAGGGGCCTGACAGGTGACGTCTGAAGCCTGTGTCACCCCAAGCTGCGTCAAGCAGGGCTGGATCCCGTGCAGCGGCTCCCTCAGCGCCTGCAATCAGTCACCCACAGCAAGCAGCAGACGGGACATGGCAGGAGAGAGTGGGAGCTGAGCGCTGCAGATTGGAACTCCTGGGGCTTCTGAAGGCAACATGGAGCTCTGACTGACAGGTGGCACAAGAGAAGGAGACATTTGCCAGGGTGTTTGAAAAACACTTAGAGTTGAAAGAGAAATAGAAAATAAAAAAAAAAAGAACAAGAGAAAAAACAGTGGCCAGGAGGGAAAAATGGAAATCCCTTAAAACAAAATATTTCTTTCATTGGTTTTCTTGAAATGAAATACTTTCTTTGCCAGTTAACTGACCATGGCCAGGAAGGAATTCCTCTATTATTTATGTGACTAATAAACTAAACTCATAAACTAAAAAGCGAATGGGGTTTTTATGTAAAGAACTGATGAGAATGGCCCAGTGACACTGCGAGCCCCGTGCAGCCGGCTCTCGCAGCAGGGATCCAGGGCACAGACCCTGCGACAGCCGGCACTGTTCCCAGCACGCCCAGGGCTGTCTGGCAGGAGCATGGGACAGGCAGCCCGGGATATGCAGGAAGAGAGCAAAATGGGATGAGCTCGGTCCTGCTGTGTCCGGACATCGAGCTTTCAAGGTAATGGGACGGCTCCTGGGCCACCAGTGCGGGTCACGGCAAGCTGTGGTGCTGTGTTGGAACCGGAGCACCCAGCCCTCCCTGAGACCGCACACTCAACAGGGAGAGCAAGGAGACGCTGAGAGCCGTAGCCCCAACGGTGCAGGGAGAGCAGCAGGGCAGCGTCGCTGACCTTGGGCTCTCCCAGCAGCAGTTTCTGCTGCTGTAACTCCTGGGAGACAAGCAAGCTGCCTTCAGTAGACACGAGGAGCCTCAAATGAGCCTGCTGCCCTGCCATGGTACTGGAGGCTGGAGGGAGAGCCTTGGCTGAGTGGCTCAGTGGGGACCCCAACCCACAGCTCATCGCTTTTCTGCAAACAGAGTACATCTGCAAATCCAGCTGCGAACTGCAGGGAGACCAAATAATGAACAGAGCAGACCTTAAGAACATCTTTAAGAAGTACAATAAAGCTTATAAAGAGGAAGAAAAGGGACTTGCCCCTTCGCTGAGCAGGAGTGGGGGTCCTCTGGGGCTGGGGGAGCTGAGCCAGGAGCCTGGGTGGCCCTAGCACATGCAGGGCCCTCACCAAGCCAGCACCCATCCCACGTCCATGAGCAGGGCACTGAGAATGGTGCCCAGCAGCAAGGTCAGACAATACAGGCTGTGAAATCAGGTCTAGGGTAGCTCAAAAGAGTCCTGCAAGGAGCAACAGGAGATGGGGCTGGAGACAAAGCTACAGTGTAGGGTCAGGGTCCTTCCAGGAGACATGGCCAGAAAAGGACTGAAGACACTGGCACAGGTTGCCCAGAGAAGGTGTGGATGCTCCATACGTGCAAGTGTTCAAGACCAGGTTGGACGGGGCTCTGAGTGACCTGGTCTGGTTGGAGATGTCCCTGCTCCTTGCAGGGGGGTTGGACTGGATGGTCTTTAAAGGTCCCTTTGAACCCAAAACACTCTGTGAGCCCATAATCCTATGACATGATTACAACAAAGATCCCAAGTCCCAGGAGACAGGGCTGGAGATAAGCTATCTTGAACACCTTCTCTTCTCCAGGCTGAACAGCCCCAGCTCTCTCAGCCTGTCCTCACAGCAGAGGTGCTCCAGCCCTCTCATCATCTTTAAGTTGGACTTGCTCCAACAGCTCCACGTCCTTCTGATGCAGGTGGGGTCTCACCAGAGCAGAGCAGAGGGGGAGAATCCCCTCCCTCGACCTGCTGGCCATGCTGCTGGGGATGCAACCCAGGATGCGGTTGGCCTTCTGGGCTGCAGGTGCACGTTGCTGTCTCATGCTGAGCTTCTTGTCCACCAGCACCACCAAGTCCTTCTTCTGAGGGCTGCTGTCAATTCATTCTCCACCCAGACTGTATTTGTGCTTGAATACCAATGACTCCTTGGGTTGATCAAGCTCCTCACCTTCCCCAGTTCTGGGAAGCGTCCGCAGCCCATTTCCAGCCACCACTACATGTTTTAGGATGACAGAGCATCACGCCCAGCAAGGGTGACTCACAACACCTCCTTGCCAGCCCTTCCTGCCTGTTGCTTCCTTGCTCTCAGCTGAAACTGCGCTGGTTCCAGAAAGGGAGAACAAGGGCTCAAACAGCCGCAAATCCACAAACCCTCCTGCTGACTGTGCTCAACTCCAAGCAGTCACTGGCACAGTGACAAGGAAGAGCATGCCAGGTGCAGGGCATCAAGAGCTACCTGCTTCGCCCAATTCAAGCCCTAGAGACAGCCCTGAGGGCAAGCAGTGGGATCAGCTCCCAGAGATGCTATGCCTCTCGCAGGGAAAGGCAGGATGGGATGCAGAATACACATTCTCATTCCAACTCTCATCGCCTCCTCATTGCCCCATTCCCCTACTGCAGAGCACGGGACCAGTAAAAGCTGCAGTGAGGCGAAGGATGAGAGCAAAGAGACCACATGGATTAACAACTGGCCAGCCAGTGCAGGCTTGGCTGAGGGCCACAGCTGGTCAGGAGAAGGTTGCTTTTAATGTTGAGCCAAAGTGCGAGGCCCTGAGGCTGCGCTTGCCCACGCCGTCCAGCACAACACTCACCAGAGCCGTCTAGACAACCTGCAGGACCCCAGGGGACTTCCCAGGGAGTCCATTGCCTTCTGGCTACGTTTCCTGGTTTGGAAAGGCTGTCATTAGCTCCTCAACAGCAATAGAATCAGATGAAAGTGCGCTAGATACTTGGTTGATCTGCTGCCCACGTCCCCACAGAGCTACTGCGCAGCCCCAAATGGGAACAAAAGGACTGAGTCAATGCACAGTGCCCACAAAGGGCCTGGGGGAAAACCCCGGCCCTGAAACTTGGCAAAACACTGGGAAATCATGAGAATTCGACTTCCCCAGAGAGCTCCACAGTATATCTGCCTCTTACTTGGCATCTCTAGAAATTAAAGTTTCCTGGAGACAAGCAGCTCAGAGCATCGCTGAGAGCTCCAGCACAGAGCGAGAAGCAAACTCAGCCCTGAGCTGGCAGGGAGAGAACAGTGACAGACAACGCACAGATTGTGGTGCAGTAGGGCCATCAGAAGCCCTGGGACATGCAGAGACATGAAGCCACCAAGGAGACTTTCCACCTCAAGGCCACTGCACAGTCCTTGTCTCTGCGATGCCCAGCTGGATGCAGTGACTGTCCCCATCGACCAGCTCCCAGGGGATGGAGCATGAAAGCTCCGGTGCCACAGCTCATACCCATCACCTGGCTGATGCCGAACGCCAGTCTGCCCAATTCTGCACACCAGACGCTCTATAAATAGGGAAGACTTAGGCACCTCAGGCCTGCAGAAGTCAAACACGTTGCGGTTGAATTAACTCTAAGGGCTCAGCTGTGCTCCTTCGGCTGGCTGCTCCCAGCAGCAGGGCTGCACAAGCACCCACAAAACAGCAGCTAGAGCTCAGGTCAGAAACACCGAGGACAAGGCACCTTCCCAAGGCTTGGATCTTCTGTCTGGATCTGGCTCGTAAGCTCTCATTAGCTATAAAGCTGTACACCTCATGGAGAGATGATAACACCGCCCTGTGCGTGCAGAGGTAACAGCGCCCTGACCCACGTGGCCGTCCCCCAGCTCGGACACGTCTAGCGCTGCCTGCATTGGTGGTGGGATGAGTGGACTTCAGCTATAAAAGCCTGCCCAGAACATCTCAAATTGCCACTCCCTCCCCGTCCCTCAGGACCCCTTCTGCTCTGCCAGGGATCCTGCTCAGGCCAACTTCCAGCGCTGTACAGGCATTTTCACCCAACTAGATATTTCTAGCTCAGATAAACCCCACAGTCATTGCTGAGTTGAAAGTGTCACAGGAATCCTAAATAAGCTTGTCTCAGGACCAGGGGCTCCAGGAACACCCAGAGGAGCTGCCAGGGCCAGACCAGCCCCCAGACTCTCCTGGATCAAGGACAGTTCAGGATGCATCCGCAGCTTGCCTTTCCGCGCATCAATTAACCTGGTCTCATACAGTGGGATGAGGGCTGATTAATTCTCACAGTGCCTTCGGAGACGGTAGATGCTTTATTTTTGTATCCTCAGTCTCACACGTAACAAAACTGTTCATAAAAACAAGCAGCATCCGTGCAGCACCTCCATGGCTTCAAAGCTGCACACCCAACACAGAAAGCTCCTCCAAACCTCAAATCCAATTTCTCTGTGAGAAAAACCTAATTAGATTTAAGATGTCATTTCTCATAATGGACAAAACAGGGACAAAACAGAGAGGAAAACACCACAGGAGCGACACCTCCCACTGCAGACTTGTGCCTGGGGAGCACGGATCCTACCAGCAGACACAGGAACAGTGCTGGGGAGAGGCACGGTCCAGCCAGAGGACAGCCACCACGCATCCATCCCGCTGTCACCAACCCCAGGACATGGCACATCCTGCGATCCCTCCATGGCGTCTGCAGTTTCAGTGTGTGGAGTTTCAGTGGGAGCACAGTGAGCGAGTAAGGAGGGTGGTGAGGGCAACGAGTAAGGCTGGGGCAGAAGCAGTGGGAGAGGAGAGGACACCCACTTCATCAGGTCAGAGAGGCTCCCACGCTCAGCACGTGCTGGGCAGGCAGGGGTGATGGCGAGGGTCAGTGGGGCACAACCTCCAGCACACCCAGACACAGCGGTGCCTACACGAGGAGAAGGGCAGCTCCTGAGTGGGCTGTGGGGAGCCCCAGAGGGCGGCTACAGCCCAGGGCAGTGACTCTACATCACCATTTCTTCTGCAACTGTCCTACTTCCAGAGCAAGAAGCAGATGGAGAAGCTTGCCGGCAGTGGGGAGCTTCCCCAGCGCAGCTGAGAAGTCCCTGCTCTCATACTTTGAAAACTCAAGTGATTTACTGGCTTCGCTGTCAGAGCTCCCGGCACTTTCTATCTTTGGATTCATCAGCTGAAAATGAGAGCTGAGGCTTTCATAGAGCTTTGTGCAGTCGTCACATCCCAGCTGAGCTCAGTTCCAAAGAACCCTCGGAGCAGCAGGGACTGACAATGCTGGCTGGGACATCCCAGGCCGAGTAGAGCCCTCTGCCCAGGAAGCACTCCTGATAAAAACCTCAATAAGCTTGTTGCTTTTGGCAAGCCTTTTTGCCGGATGTTTTCCACTGTCCTGACAGAGGAACCCAGCTTTTGCAGAGGGCTGTGCACAGGATTGGGTGTGTGCGCAGGATTCCCAGCACAGACCCCATCCTGCCTCCGCATCTGCTCTGCACCCCGACCCCGAAGGGAAAGCAGGGCCCTCACCATCTCTAACGAGGATGCTTCCTCTGCTCCCAGCCCCTGCACCACGGTGAGCCCTGAGCAGCCTTTTCTTGTGCCCCATCAACACTGTCAGCACTGACGAGCTGGCAGGATGGGCAGAGCAAAGAGAAGTATAATTTAATTTATCTCCATAATTTAAGTAGAGTGGCAGAGTCTCTACAAAATCCGGGAGCAGAAAAACAAGAGGAAGGTTTCTTTCAGGTCTGCAGACAATTAAGGACCTGGCTAAATCCTTTCAAATCTTCTCCTCCCTTAGAAGGGAGGCAGAGGGATACCTTACATTCCTGTTCACATTACAAGCCATCCCTGTGGCCAGGTGTCACCTGCAGGATGAGGTGAGCTGATGAATGAGTCAGCTGGAGCAGTGACACACTCACCATCCTGCTTTACATTAAACGTCAAACTCTTGCTGAGCCTCCTGTCAGTCAACCTTTCCCTTACGGCCAGTGTGAAACATTTCTATTATTATTATACATCATAAAGACTAATATTAAGAGAGAAAAGGCTTGCACAGCCCTTTTAGCCTTTTAGCCCTCCACATAATCTTTCATACCCCACTAGCACCCAGATTCCCAGTCATCTGCAGCTCATGAAGGACATTCCCACTGGTGACCTTCAAGGGCACCATTCTGACTCAAAGATCTCCTACCCTATTATTCATACTGAACTATGAAAGGGAAGAAAAACACCCATTTGTTTGTGAGGAAAAAAAAAAAAAAAAACAAACCCTTGGACTAGGCTTCAGACTCTTCCATTTTGAGCACAAAAAAGCCATGACGCCTCTCTGAAAGTGAGACTGTTCGCAAAACTCTCTTTTAATCTCTGCTTGCCCTGACTTCTCCCTTGCTTGCTTATCCCCTAATTACAGTGGTGGTGTGGTTCTTCTCTGCTGGGAGACAATCATGTTTCTCTAAAACTAACCAGGTATCACTGATTGCCCAGGAGAACCAGCAGGAAAGCAGGTTTTGTGGACAGGTAGGACCAGGCTTCTCCTAAGTGATGGGCTCTGAGTAGCGCAGGGGGATCTTGGTGCCACAGCGATGACAGCTTCAGAGGTGGCACCTGGGGGCCCACCTTTGGCCAGAAGACACCACTACTGCTGCTACCATGGTCCTGGGTCCGGGGAGCTGGCTGTGGCAGGCACAGAGGCTTGTGCTCGTCCTGCAGCAAGGGAAACCGCAGGGAGCAGCAAGTGCCCCCAGCTCAAGAGCTCACTTCTCTGGTTTTATATTTAGTTCAGCTCACATGCGATGAAAAGCACCCAGAGGAAAGGCAAGGCAGCACATGGGAGTCAGGAATTTCCACTACCTTCTTTGAATTTAAAATTAACTGCAAATAAGGAACAAATTTCTCTCCCTGCGCTCTCTGCACTCTCTACACAGCGTTTCAGAATATCTGAGGGGAGTTTCTGTGCTTTGCTGGATGCGGTTTGACACCGAAACGCGAGGTACCCCCACTTGTCTATGCCCCCAGGAGCTGTGTCCTGGTTGCTCCCATGGGTGCACGCACAGTCCCCCTGCACCCACAGGTTCTCAGGGAGGAGCTCTGCACAGCTGCAGGAGCAGCTCTGAGACTGTGAGAGCTGGTGCAGGATGCGGCCCCCCCCAGCGCACACAGCCCACTCGCGTTCCCCCCTCCCCTGGGTTTACTCACTGATCTCCAGCTGCCTCTGAATCCTGCCCTTGCAGCGTTCCCGGTAGTCCGTCTGTGTGGCGTTGTACTCGGACATCACCTCCACGAACTTGCGCGACAGCGTTGAGTGCTGCAGAGGGGAAAGGAAGAGAGAGCGGGGGTGAGGATCCCATGGGAGGGAGAGATGTGCCCCCCCCCCCCCGCTGGGAGAAGGCTCAGCCCTGAGCACTGCCTGCACCCAAAAAGCATTTCTAGCCCAAAAGCTGCTCCGAGGAGCGTGACAAAGTGCAAGCGGGGCAGGTGGCAGCAGGTGACCATGGCCCCAGGGGGAGGGCGGACAAGATGTACCCCTGACCCAAGCCCAACCCAAGCATAGTCTTCAGCCCCGAGAGCACACTCCAGGGTGGTGGCAGACCCATGGGTCACACCACACCATAGCTTGTGCCCAAGCATCCCAGAGCCAAGGCCACAATGATGCCCTGCGTCGAGCCCTGCCTGCCTCTGCTACGCTGTCAGGATGTGCCGGACCTGGCGAGGCCGCAGGATGGACCTGCAGCAGGCACTCTGCGGTGCTGGAGCTGGGCAAGGAGGCCCCGGGAGGACCCTGTTCCCAAACCATCGAACCTCCCACCTGGCTGGGGCACGGCTGATGGGGGGAGCCTGGGGACTGGGGCATGCAGACTGGGCCAGGGGACGTCCAGGGTAATTGTCCCCACTCTGGATGTACAGTCCCACTTTTCCTCCCCACACTGGAGGGCTCCCCCGAGCACCAGCCCCATGGGGACACAGGAAGTGATCGCCTGCCCCAAACCGAGCTGCCAGCCTGGGGCGGATGGTGTGGTGGAGCTGTCAGCCCCCACACACAGAGAAGCCTCGTGAGATTTTCCATTCTCCAGGAAACACGCCAGAAAATCTTGGAGTTACACCTGACCAGGGTCTGGCTGAACACACCGACCCTCCCAGCAGTGCTGGCTGCTACCCCTGAGGGGAAAGCTCACCCCCACGTGGGGCCCGACTCGCCGACCGAGGTGTCAGGCTGAGCGCAGCAAACAGCCCAGAAGATGTTCCAGGAAGGTGGGGACAGAGCA
Organism: Chlamydotis macqueenii; assembly: GCF_036417535.1. Taxonomy (NCBI): domain Eukaryota; kingdom Metazoa; phylum Chordata; class Aves; order Otidiformes; family Otididae; genus Chlamydotis; species Chlamydotis macqueenii. The sequence continues at coordinate 9,652,354 of NC_141574.1, forward strand.
TCATGTGTATCCTCCATCCGAATGCTTGTATCTCTTGAACAAGCCCTTTCCCCAGTATGCCAGAAATTGAGTTTCATAGGATCAAGGACTCACAGAATGGTTGGGGTTGGAAGGAACCTTCAAAGATCATCCAGTCCAATCCCTGCCTCCACGGTGGGCAGGGACATCTCCCACCAGATCAGGCTGCCAGAACATAAAAGCCTTTGAACTGCTCTTTGGGGCTGTGGAAGGCTTTGTCTGGAGGTAGTTTTGTTTACCATTAAAAAAGGGATGCATCTCCCTCGGCTTGTTCTTGGGAGCGGTTGTGCTGTTTACAACGGCACAGAGAAGCCCACCCTGCAGCTGGGAGCTTCACTCTGACTTATGACACTTGCACAACGTGAAGAACTACCAGCAGCGGGACGTGGGACTTGCCTGCACTCACCACAGGGGGCCAGTGCCGGCTGCCCTCGCACCACTCCGAGCCCCTCACCCACCACGACTGTTGGCAGCGGCTGTTCCCCATGGTGTGCTCCTGGTCCCTCTGCTGAGCCAAGCTGGCAAGGGGGTGTCGCAGGTTGCCCTTGGTGGGAGTGAAGCTCTGTCACCCTAAAACATGCAATGGTCGCTGGAAATGGGCTCCAAGGGGGGTCTGAGAAGAGCGGAGCAAAGGGGGAGCATCCCCTCCGTCAACCCGCTGGCCACGCTGCTGGGCTGCCGGTGCACATTGCCAGCTGACGGCCCATCTGTCACCCACCAGTATCCCCCAGTCCTTCTCTGCAGGGCTGAAAACTTTTCTTTGCAGAGAAGGCAAATCTGGTGCACGAGTCTCAAGCGAAGTCAAATCCGATACTGTGTCAAGCCAGAAACACTCGTGTGCTTCTCCAACCACACAGCAGAAGCAACAACACATGGCTGATGGGCCACATCCCGTCCTGTGCACGCAGCATCCCCCTCACATGCAACAGGCACCTGCAAGGCGAGACCAGCTGACCGTCCTCCTGTCAGAGGGAGAAGGTTGTGCCACCCAACCTCACTCCATGGACTGCTCATCCCAGGGAGCGGGGAGCAACAGGAGATACAGAGAAACGGTGTAAGGTGAAAGGAGAGGAGGCAACAGAAAAGGGATAGGAAAAGAGGATACTCAGAAAAAAGATACGGAGAGACTGACACGATGAAGAAACTCCTGATGAGCGTTCCCCTGGCAACTTTCAGGGCCAGCAGCACAGCCTGAGCTCACCCTGAGAGTTACAGCTCGGTGAGAGCTGAACCAAGGGGCTGCACCCAGCCCTGCTGAGCCGGAGCTGCTCCCAAAGCCTCTACACAGCGGGGAAATGGTGCAAGGCAGCATCTCTGGGGGGTCAGGCAGGCCTGGTGCTCGCCAGTGCTCCTGCTGGGTGTTGGTACGCCCGGAGCAGCCCCAGCCAACGCACCCCCTACCTCCAGGAGATGGTACTGGAGACATCTTGAATCACAGAATCACAGAATGGTTTGGGTGGGAAGGGACCTTCAAAGCCCACCCAGTCCAACCGCCCTGCAAGGAGCAGGGACATCTCCAACCAGATCAGGTTGCTCACAGCCCCGTCCAACCTGGCCTGGAATGTTTCCAGGGATGGGGCAAGATTTCCTTGATTGAAGATTTCCTCGTGTTTGCTTTGCAGCTATTCTAAGCAAGCAGCAGCTCGGTATTTATGGCAGAGCCTCAGACTCAGCTCATATTATTCCTCCTCTGCTGGCAAACCTCATGCAAAAGCCTCCAGGCAGCTTCAGCTCTCTGCTCGAGAGGCACCCTGCCCAAAGCAAGGTCAAAATAGCTCCTCAGCATCATGGCTTGAAATCCGGCAAAGGCGTGATGTGCCGTCCGAGAGACTCTTCCTCTGCCTTTCCAAAACGGTGTTCCTAAAATCCAGCTCATTCTCATTCAGCTGAAAAGTACCAACATATGTTCATCTGCAGCCAAATATAGCCCAGGTGTTAAATGACAGCCCTTTCTGCTATCAGAACACCACACCAGACCTCTTGTACTTAAGAAGTTATTTGACTTAGTGTTTATTTTATCAGATTGTTATTTTACCTTCCCACAGGCATCCCACGTGTCTACAAAATGCATTTGATTTTTCAAGGAACATGGAATTTCATGCAAAATGGGCTGGGAAAAGCCTTTAAAATGGCTTTCAGTCATTAAATAAAACTACCTGAATACTCAGAGTAAATAAAAAGCTTATCAAAGTGTGCCTTGCATTTGAAAGAAACTCATTAAATAGAAAATATTAACTAAAGTTAGGAAATGGGGTTGCTTCACTCCGGGCCAGCAACTCTTCAACCCCAAATGTGGGGAGAGCAGCCCAATTTGCTAAACCACCGAGCAGGCTTTCCAAATTGCTCAAACAGCTCTGGGTACCCCGCAAAACACACTCCGAAACCTGGGAGCTTGGCCTCCAATGCTTTTAATAAAGAGAAAGACATTTCTGAAGTGCTCGCCCTGTGGGGGAGCCAGGGGGATGGCAGTGCTCCGGAGACCATCGGGGTTACAGCGGGAACTGAGATCCCACTCTTGATTTCCCACCGGCTGGGTTTGTTTCAGCATTTGACCCAGTCCAAGCGAGTCCACCGCACCGCCTAGATAAACCAAGCCCAAAAGCAAGAAGAGCAAAAGCAATTCTGAGTAACAAGGACCAAAGTTCTTCCACTTGGAAGAACGTAACTAGCAGCTTCTGCTCTGTTATGAACTCAAATTCTGACACTTAGAGAAACAGAAAATACTGTGGAGAGGTCGAGGAACCTGCAGCACTGGTGATGTCTCTGGGCTGGGGATACCCTTGGGAGCTGAGACCCCAAAGCCCCTATCTCTTTCTGCTGCTGGTGAGCTGACCAAGGCAGGGTCCTTTACTCAAACTGCTGCTCTGAAATGGGGACCAACCGAGTGGGTTTAGTGTCACAGATTTAGTGGATGAAAACAACTTTTCCCCAGTGCAGAAGCAGCCCAGGAGCCCGGCTGCCCCTGGGACAGGTTTGGGACAGCTGCTGAGGGACAGACCCGTACTCCCGCAGACGGGGCCGGCACCGTCGGCTGTCCCAGCACTGCGGCCGAAGCACCAGCGCTGCCCAATGTGCTGGGCAACACACTCACACGAGCCTCTCTGCCTTGCTGGCTCCAAGACAGCCCAGCCAGTTGGCCCAGGGTAAGACAAAGCCATTCCTATGAAAGCTCCAGGTCTGATGAGGCTCTTCTGGCTGGAGATGACAACCGCAAAGCCAGAATAAAAGTCCATAATCTTAACGCTCAGTTACTTCTAATTTAGAGCATGTTAACGAGGAGGGGGGCGGGATCAGCTCCTCATTCCTCCTTCGACTCAGTGGTTTGCTCACAGCAAAGTCCATACAAACCAGTAAAACCCTTGCTGCAGAAATACTCACACAAGGACCACGCTTCAAGTACCAGTCATGTCTAAATCAGCTCTTCAGTCCAACTCATCCCAAACCCCACACAGATGTAGGAAGCGTAGTGGGAGCAGGGATGGGTTCTAGGGGCACACAGACGCATTGCCTGAGCACCCAGGGAGCAGCTGGGAGAGCCAGAGCTCGACTGGAGTGGAGTGAGGAGTGTGCGGGGCACTGGGATGCGCTGCCCTAAGAACAAAAGAGCCCAAGGAAGGCGGAGGAAGCGGTGGTCCCACTGCTCAACAGGGCAGGAGCCCTAGTGACCACGGAGATGGAAAGGCTAAGGTTTCCTTTTCTTCTTTTGTTCTGGTAAGGTCTGTCCTTGGCCTCCCGCTGCCCTCTGAGCAGGCCAGTGGCACAAAACATCACCCATAGAGAGGGACATGGACTTTGGGTGTGCTTAAGTCAACTAGAAATACACAGGCCCACAGGACCAGGCGGGAAGGATCTGAGCATGCTGGTGGAGCTGGCTGAAGTCACCACAAAGGGCCAAAGATGGCAGGGACCATGGGTGGTCCCAGAGGACTGGAATAAAAAGGCGAATGCCACACATCTTCTGGGAGGAGTATCTGGGGAACCCCTCAGCCTCCCTGCAGTGACTGGGAAGGTCACTGAGTAAATCCTCCCAAGAGGATAAGAAGGTAATTGGAAACAGCCAGCTGGGATTTACCAGTGGCAAATCACACTGTGGCACCCTGATGGCCTTCTCTGATGAGAGGAGAGCAGGGAATAGTGAACACCCTGAGTTTAAGGCCTTAGACACAGACTCCCGAAGCATCCTTATAGCCATTTTGATAGGACACAGGTTGGATAAGGTTGGAAATTCTGGCACGCCAGGTTGTGATCAGTGATGTAAAGTCCAACCAGTGGCCAGTTCCTAATGGTAACCCCTCCGTGAGCAATGCTGGGTCTGAAAACAGACCATTAAACATCTCCACCAGTAACCTGGGATGGCGGAGTGGAGCGCCCTTTCAGCAGGTTTACAGAAGACACGAAACTGGGGAGAGTGATGGAAAACAGGGCTGCTATTCTGAGGGACCTCAACAGTCTGGAGAAAGGGGCTGAGAGGAACACCATGAAGCTCAAAAGGCAAATGCAGCACCCTGCTATGGGGTCAGGATGCACGTCACAGGACGGGCTGGGGACCAGCCAGGCAGAAAGCACTTAGAGCTCCTGAAGTCCTCATGGACATCAGGCTGCCGGGGAGCAGCAGTGAAGGTAAAACTGGGCAAGCAGGGGGACAGCCAGTGAGGCGAGGACAGGAGTTGTTCACTTCCACCTAGCACTTGTAAGACCACAACTGAAGTGCTGCGTTCTGCTTGGAGCTCCCCAATACACATCACATGGGAGTGGAGCCAGTTGAGGCCACCAAAGTGGCATGGGCTGGAGCACATGACAAATGAGGACAGGCTGAGAGGAGCAGGGTTTGGCTGGCTGAAGGTGACAAAGCTCAAGGGAATCTTATTACTGCCTACAACAACCCAGTGGGCGAATGGACAGCAGTTGAAGCCAGACTCTTCTTGGAGGCGCACAGTGGCGGAACAAGAGACTACGGACCAAGCTGGCACACAGGGAATTCCAGTTAAATATAAAGGCGGAAAAAAATCATCATATGGGTGCTCAAACACTGGACTGGGGCCCAGATGCCCATGGCATCTCCGTCCTTCTAGATGCTGAGTATGCAACTGGACAAGGCCATAAGCAACCCGATGTGGCTGGCACGGCTCTGTGGCGCGGGCTGGGATCTCCTGAGCTCCCTTCTCACCAGTGTGCTCTGATGCCAGGACAAGGAACAAACCTGGATGTCAGATTTCAAGCTGGGTGGCCAGGAGTCCAAGGGAGACGCCTGTGCTACAAACACAGCCAAGGCCAGCTGCAACAGCTCCATTGCAGCACAGTGTGGATCTGTCCCATGGCAACAAAAATTCAAAATCACACCAGAAGCACACTGGGTACCAGGGCAAAACCAACACAAGCAAGAGACAGAGACTTCTTCACACTAATGGCATGTTCCAGCCAGAAAAATGCCTTAACGCAAGCTCATCCCACACTGTTCCCTGTGTCACAGCTACAACAGTCACATCGGTGCAGCTCAGCCGTCAGGCACACACAGCCCGGCAGCGCTGCCTGCCAGCCCTGCCAGAGCTGTCAGCTCCTCTCACCCACAGTGCGCGGTGACAAGCAAAGCCGGCGAGGTAACCCTGGGACAACACCGCTCTGTGCCCAGCTCACCTCCCACCCTGCACACGCGACCGTGAACGCTGGGCACGCACGCCGCTGGGCGCAGGGCTGAGGCACGGGATCAGCATCCGTGGGAAGATGAACAGCTGCAGGAGCCCCGAGTCAGACACCACCCAGGTCAGAAGCCAAAGCCCCTGAGTGGAGCACTGTGCTACGTTGCTCAGCTCAGCCTCCCAGTGAGAGGGCTCCCAGCTGCAGCTCGGAGGAGCTCCTGTCCCCCCATTACCTGCAGAACCTAGAGAAATGCTAAGAAATGTCTAAATTACAAGAAAATCTCCCACTTCCTTGAGTGGTCTGTAGCTGAGAGAGTTGGGGTTGTTCAGCCTGGAGAAGAGAAGGCTCCAGGGAGACCTTACTGCAGCTGTTCAACATATAAGGGCAGCTGATAAGAAAGATGGAGAGGGACTTTTGAGCAGGGCCTGCAGTGACAGGACAAGGGGCAGTGGTTTTAAACTGAATGAGGGTGTGGTCAGGTTGGACACAGGCAAGAAATGTTTTCCGCTGAGGGGGGTGAGGCACTGGCCCAGGTTGCCCAGAGAGGCGGTGGATGCCCCATCTCTGGAAACATTCCAGGCCAGGTTGGACGGGGCTCTGAGCAACCTGATCTGGTTGGAGATGTCCCTGCTTCTTGCAGGGGGGTTGGGCTGGGTGGCCTTCAACAGACCCTTCCAACCCAAACCATTCCATGACTCCATGGTGGAGTAGAGCCCTGAACCCTGCTCTCCCATGTGCCAGGACAATGTCCGAACCACACAGCTTCAACACAGAGCAAATCTAAACCCCGATCAAATTCACAGCCCTGGCCTACACAGCACCAATTTGTGGCCAGCTCTAGTTTCCTCAGACACTGCAGAAATAACGCCTTTGCCTGGGAAACACAGGCACACCACAGCCGACACCAGGGACAGCCACCTTCAACTGCCACCTCCCTGCTCGCCGCCTCCCTGCCACTGCCACCCGCCACCGGCCTTCGCGATGGCGAACAGCTGGGCCAGGGCACAGCGCAGAGCAGAGCCCAGCCGAAAGCCTGGCGGGGGTTTCACAGCACTGGCAGCATACAGCGGCATCTCCAGAGCGGTAGAGGCAGAGGGTTTTTTTCTATGAAGAGATCTGCTGACTGCCCCCGACTCTGCCCGTGCCCAGATCCCTCCGGGGAGGGACGGGAGAGCTGGCGTGCAGTGGGATGTGCTGCTGTCCTGCTTCACTGCGTGCTCTTGCACCATCCCTCACTACGGCTTTGCTATGCCCCAGCAATTCTCCTTCCTGCTTGCTCTAGAGACACCCCTCGGGCCTTTCTCTTGCTTGTGCCGGGCCGGGAGGACGCTGGGCTCTGAACTGGGAGCTGCCTCTGCAGAGACAATCAGTTAACGTCACCACTGTATTGATTTGGCACCAACCACAGCACGGGAGAGCAGACTATGCGAGTGGCTTCCCAGGATGAAAAGGAGATAAACTATAAACCCCAAAACTCCTCTGACTTCACTGCAGAGTGCTTACAGTGATTGCTCAGCAGGATCTTTAACTGAGCTCCATTTGTGCACAAACTCGCTGCGAGAGCAGCAGATCCGTGCCTGGATCCCCACTCCTGGGTGCTGAAGAGCGAGGCTGGCATCTCCCCTTGCCTTTAGCAGTTTAATGGTTTGCTAAAACACAACCTTTGCTGTAGAACAAGACCTTACTTCTCTGCTCCCAGACACCTTGTTTTCATCCACTTTTTTTTCATCCACATTAAGTTTGACCAGTGCAGACAAGGCGCTGGAGCTCGCCCTGCAGCGATGTAGCGGCAGATTTCACCACTGGAGCAATGACTGGATCTCGCCAAAGGGCCAACCCGCCATAAAAACTACACAATGACCCTGCACGGCGGTGCAGAAGACAAAGCTTCAGCCCAGAGAAGGCTGTTTTTAGGAAGCTGCGGTGACGAGACGCCTGTGACAGGCTCATAGCCCTGCACCAACCATGCAGCCATCCTGCGGGCGCCCTGGACCGAACAGGCATGCCCTCAAGGTGGTCTCTCCTGTCTCCATCCCGACATCTTCTGCAGTCCTGGGATGTTCAAGACAACTGCATAGCTCTGACTTAAGAAAATCCATAAAAGCATGTCCTACTTTCATAAAGTACACATTCTTTAGGAATTCGAGCCCTGGTTTCAAAAGCAGCTGGAGACCATGGGTAACCTTGTCTTATGAGACTTCAGGCCATCAGTGGTCAAATGCTTCTGAGTCAACCTGAGACCTGTGAAGATTCTGCAGGCATACATGAGGGGGTGTATGAAGCTCCGTCATCTCCCCTGTCCACAGCTCCCCTTCAACGTCCTTTCCCTCAGCACTCCCTCAGTGCTTTGCACTGCCTTCCCAGGTCATGCCTGCCTTCTGCTTCCCCAAGAAAATTTTCTTTTGGCACTTTCTGCCAGTCGTTGGCCCTGCCATGACCCCACTGACTGTGCTCTCTGCTGGTGTTCTCAAAGTCGGAAGCACCCATCATGGACATCATAGAGATGTTTGTGACCTGTTCTTGCTTTCTGGCTGCCTCAGGCCAGGACCGGAGCAGTGCCCAGCAGGGACATCTGCAGCAATCAGACCTTCTCACTGCAGTCAGCTGCTCCTGAGAAGGAAAAGCCTCTCTACAAGACACCCCAACACTTCTTTCATCAAATATTTCTAAGGTATATTTCTTAACTTTGGGGAAGTGGGAGGGGAGTTACTCAGAATTGTAGGATAATTCTGGCCAAAGTTTCTTCAGGAGGTCACGCAGCCCAGCCTCTGGCTCAAAGCAGGGTTGGTGACTCCCAGTTTCTAGTGTGTGCTGTTGGACCCACAGACAAGCCCCATGCCCCTCAACCCCCTTCTCTTGTAAAGCCAACACGCTCCACCCCACCTTGGCTGCAGACAGAAGCATGAGCAGCATGACTTCTCTTCACAGCTGAGCATAGTGCAGCCTTGGGACCACAGGCGGCAGAGAGGGAAGTGCACTCCATCTCTTCCTCTACCCCTGGATAACCCTGCTAAGAAGCCCACCAAAAGAAGGTGCTAGTTATTGGTGGTTTCATGGGAACAAGAGGAAGAGCTGTGTCAGCCCTCCAAAGACTAACATTTCCTGAACTTCCCAAGCCACACCGATGCCCGGTGGAGGGGCAACCACAGCCCCAACAGGGAAGAACATTTCCTGCAGGCTGCAGGCCTGCACAGTGCTCTCTGAAAGACCACCCGTCTTCTTAGATTAAGTGAAATTTTAGGTGAGTTACCCAGCTGCATCAGTAAGCCTTGCTCTCATTTACGAGCTGCTCAAGCATCCTTCCAGACACTGCAGAAACACACAAAGACTTCAGGTGTTCTCCCTGCAAAGCTGGCACTTCAGAGGGTATTTTTGCCCCAGTCAAAATCACCTTTAGTGAGACGCTTAACATGGATGTGCAGAAACCCACCTGCCCGTTCATCCACGCAGACGCCCAGAATTGCACACAAGGACAATGCCAGTGCACGCTGCCCTCCCCTCCACGGCTCCCTCTGCACGGACTCAGGTCACGGGTCGTCCAGGCTGGCTTTTTTGCTGAATGTGCTGCCTTTCTTTGCCCAGTATCTGCACACCGGAACTGCTCTAAAGCAAAGCACAGCCCTCCTCTCCCATCACCTCCCGGGATCCCTCAGCCGTGTCCAGCCTCTCCCTGTCCTCTCCATCCCGGTGCCACAGGGCAGAGACTCACCTGAGTTTTCCTTATCCGCAGGTCAGCAGATGACCTGTTCAGTCCCTCCTCTTGTTCAATACTCTGCTCAATACCTGGTTGGGGTAGAAGGACACAGATTATTTCATGCTGTTTAGAGAAGGAAAAGGGATTGTTTGGCAAAGGGATTGTAAAAGACCGAAGCCTGCGAATTGAGGAGCATCTGGTGCTGAGCAGTCCCCAGCTCCTGACTGTAGTCTGTGATTTAGCCTGCACTGGCAGCAAATCCACATTTCATTACTGCAAAGCACTCAGCACCTGGCCACCAGCCGAGACTCGGTGCTGTCGAGGGCATCACCCGGGCTGGTAAGTGAGGATTTCAATATAAAATTGATCTAATGCTCGGGTCCGATCTCCACACTTTCCAGCATTCAGACAAAACGGAGTGCTGTTCTTCTCCTGCTAGGCAGGAAGAGGAAACCCAGAGCTAAAATGTCTCTGCAAAATACCAAAGCTCAAGACTTTTCCAGGGACCCTAAAAATAGTAGGTCAGCCAGCTGCCCGGCCTTGCACGGGGAGGGCCCACCAGGCTGGCAAGAGCGCGCTGTGTCTTGCTGAACAGCCCTCTGCATCAAAGCAGGGGTTCATCCTTTTCATCATGCTCCCTAGTGCAGCCCAGTGAGATGAATTCCCCACTTGCCCAAAGATCACAAATTACAGCAGGGAGGAGCGCTGCCCTCCTCAGCATCCACCGTGGTCTGGGCAGGGAGAGGGCACGGGGTTGCAGGACAGGAGGTCTGGCACAGAGCGAGGCAGTGGAAATCTGCCCCTCAGGGCATGCTGATTCCAAAAACTTAAATTCAGGAACTTAAAAAGCCTGGAAGAAAGCTCCCATCAGCAGGCTGGCCCAGTGTGCAGAGATACATGTCTCCGTGTAGACCACCAGGTGGGAGCTGATGGCATCCCCTAAGTTTGGCTGAAGACCCTATTCCCAATGCAGATGTCCCACAGCTCTCTGAGCCCAGCTCTCCCCAGCACCTTCCCTGCTGGAGCAGGTCCCATGAGCTGAGAGTGGGGCAGGGGCTCCCCACTCCCTGGAGCTGCCCAGTGGCTCCCCATCACCACCCAGTGCAGCAGGACAGACACCACTGCCATGGTGGGCATCCACGTTTCTGCTGGGTGCTGGTGAGCATGGCTGGCCCCACCGTACCACCCTGCAGAGAGCAGCAGCACTGTCATGTAGGCTGTGGGCCCGGGGAACCTGTCGTGGTGCTGGCAGAGGATGTCCAACAGCACAGCATGCGCCAGGGAAGCGCTGGAGAACATCGGCACAAATTCTGCACTCCTCCCTATTCTCTCTCGGAACAAACATCTGTATCTAGAGCTTATCCGAAAGGTCCCATCCCACGTAGCCAGACGGCCACGGCACTTCTGTGCAAACCCCGCCTGCAAGTGCACTGGCGGCTGCTTGCCCAACATATTTCATCAGCAATTGCTCTTCCTCCACACTTGTCATAAACCGTTCCCTGTTCCCAAGGAAGAGTATTGGCAAACATTGTTCATTTATGATAATTAATAAAATCACATTTTCCCAAGAAGCCAGCAATTAGAATTAGCCACTGCATGAGCAATGTCTGTCCTAAAGAAGTCAATTCATTGCCAGCAGATGGTGTTTTTGATCAGTCCTGACTGTTTTCTTTCATTGATCACGCTGGCCACGAGGAGATTTGGGACATAGCGCAAGGACTAATCATCTGTTGTTCCAGGTAAACAAGATATCAATGAGTCTTTTCTGGAAGACGGAAACAGGAATCAGAGCCTGTCCTGCAATCCTTCAGGTTCTCAAAGCCCCTTAAAAATCACAGAAGAGAACACCTATGGAAAAGGACTTTTGTTTTGCACAGGCTAAACCCTGTCCCCACCTGGACGCCAGCGATCCCAGTACGGCTGGGGGAGCTCTGGTCCATGGGAAGGGATCCCCTTGTCTACAGAATGGGTAAGCTGGCCCCTAGCTCTCCTTCCTGGGACTAGGTGAGATCATGTCTCAGGAGGATAAAGGGCAGCAAGGGGACAAGAGAGGTACGAGTCACCTTCTGGCACACACATGGGACAAAGCCACGCCAGTGGTGACAAAACTAACCAATGGCTCCGGCCGTATCCAAGTCTTCCACGACTGTGGGGCTCCCACGAAACCCTGGGATTAAGGAGAACGATGCTGCCACGGGGGAAGCACCAGCTCCTTTCCCACCCTTCAGACACGGCCAGGTCTCCTGCAGTCTCAACCAAATCCCACGCTGATGTCCAAGACCACTGCAGGCAAACCTGAGCCATGTTGGGGCGACCTGTCTCCTGCCTCAAGATGCTGCCGTCCTCACTGACCCCCCGAATCCCCTGGAGTCCAATCTTGGGTTTTCGGGCTTGTACAAGTGTTCCAGCACAATCCCGGCCATCGATGGGCTAACAGTCGCATTGTTCTCACTCCTCACTTGCCAGAGATTGATTGACTCTTCCAATGGTGGAAACTAACGATCACGCTGGTCGTGCTCCGTCCCCGCACTGCCCAAAGCAGAGGCACGCCAAGAAAATGGAGCATGCTGATGAGACAGAATAACCTTCCCTGAGCCCAATGGCCTCTTTCTTCCCCACCACCTGCCACACAGAGCCCATGTCTGGGGGCAGTGGTGTCTCCTGCCCATCCTGCCTACACTTTAGCACAGCTGGGATGGGCAGGAGGCACTGCTGCCTCGGGCAGAGCCACCAGCAATGCAGCCTGCACTGAGGATGGAAAAGCAAGACCAACCTGGCAGGAGCAGGATGGGGGCAGCGAGAAGCACAAGCTCCAGGGCAGCACGCCCCATGCCAGCACACCGCCGGAGAGACAGCAAGCTCCACTTGGCCCGGCCAGAGCCACACGGGAAAGAGTGATGATGGCTCTCTGGATGGGACCCCTCCGTACTGCACCTGCCTGGGCTGCCTGTGCCAACCTGGCTCATCAGGGAAGAGCCAGCTCTTCTTAGAGGCCTGCAAGTCCCACAGCAGCATCTCTTCCACCACTCAACCATGGCAACCCACCTTTGGCCATATCACAGGTTCGCTCAGAGCCAAGGGTCACTGGGAGAGCCCAACACCCTCCAGTGCTGGCAGAAGGGGACTTGCTCACAGCTCACCCAGTGCTCAGGGCCCCGTTCCCTCACGCCCATCCTGTGAACGTGGCACAAGGGGGCAAACGCACAAAAGGCAAACAAAAGCAGCTAAAGAATGCTAGGGGCAGGGAAGACAACACTGATCCCTGGTGATATCTGCAAAGCAATGGCAGATGCCACTTCTGGCTGTCCCTTCCCAAAGCACTGCGACCCCTCCCAGTGCCAGCTCAGGCTGCCAGAGGACGCAGAGATGGGGCCGGGCTGTGTGTCTGTAACCTGTCCCTTCCTATCTAGAGCAAACCACCCCAAAACTGGCTGCCGGCACAGGCCTGACATGACGGCCAGGGCCCCACGGTATTTCTGGTCACGGGGGACGAATGGGAAGTGCTGAGCAGTGGGAGCACGGCGCAGGACCCAGGGCAGCAGGCACTGCTGCGTCCCCAGTCCAAGATGGGAGCCGTGGCATGGGGGCTGCAGGGCAGGAGTACAGCAGGCAGAGCCCTGTGGTAGCACCGCAGGCAACTACTCACTCTTTAGCTTGGAGCGCACTTTGTTTGCTGTCTTCTTTATGTCAGACATCAGCTCTTCCAGCTCCTCCTTTGTTTCTGAGGAAAAACAAGAGCAAACATGGATGTATTGGAGACACCACTGAAATCTGCTGCTCGGCCCCATGGCATGTGGAGACCAGAGCTGCAAGCACTCCCACCTCCAGACTGGGAGCACTTCCACCCTACGCATCCCGTTGGACCCTCCTCACAGTCCTGAGCATGGAAGTAACGCTGCTGCCGGCCAGGGAAGCAGGGAGCCATTCTGCCCACACAGCCCTAACCTGCCCCATACCCAGCGCTCCTCAGAACGCAGAAGGGAAGGGATACACAACCCACAGTGCTGGTTCCTGTAGTGGAGAGAAAACCACTGCTGGACCCTTCTGCTCGCCAAGGGGTGATCTCCCCAGGGCCCTGCCACGGCCGCCAGCCCTCCGCAGGGTGTTACGAAAGGTCATGTCTTCCACTCACATCCCTGACTAACAGCCGGTGTGTGTGTCTTCACTCCCCAGCCTGAATTTGCTGCTTTGGGGACTGAAGCGACCAGAAACCTCCCCCAGCCCCCAGCCCAGGTCGCAGGTCTGACTCTGAGCAGCCCAGCAGTGACGAAAGGGTGTAAAACAAATCTCATATTTCAACGGGCAGGGGCAGAGGAGTTGCAAATAAAAACAAGCACAAGCAAGTCCCTTCCTCCCTGTCCCCACGGCATCCCACGTGCGCCTGTGTGACCTCTGTGCAGCTCCCACCCGGAGAAGAGCCCTGCTGAGCCCGGAGCTGGTCGGCGAGTTGCAGCATCTCCCCAGGGCCACCTCACCAAGGCTGTGAGAGCTTTTACAAGAGACTTCCAGGCTGCCAGAACTAATGTCTCGACTAGAGAGAGGGGGTAACTACAGCACGTGCCACATTTGAGAGAAGTAAAATCAGCTGGGGAAGTTCAGAGCCCTGCCTGACCGATGGCATCCAGCACAGGACTCTGCCCTCGCTCCCAGGCGCAAACACCAGGAATCAGCTCTGAGCTCACCACCACTGACAGCACAACCATTACACCATCTCCAGGCACTTGTGTCTCATAGGACTTTTCTCTGCATTGCAATAGCATCTCCAAACCACAAGCCGTGCTCGGCAAAGCCAGATCAGAGCAAAGCTCATTAGCAGGCCCGCAGAGAAGGACTGGGGGACAGTGGTGGGTGACAGATGGGACATCAGCCGGCAATGTGCACTTGCAGCCCAGAAAGCCAAGCGTCTCCTGGGCTGCATCACCAGCAGCGTGGCCAGCAGGTCGACGGAGGGGATGCTCCCCCTCTGCTCCGCTCTCCTCAGACCCCCCTGGAGCTCTGCCTCCAGCTCTGGGGTCCTCACCACAAGACAACGGCTTTAAACTGAACGAGGCTGGGGTCAGGTTGGACACCGGGAAGAAATGTTTTACACTGAGGTGGTGAGGCACTGGCCCAGGTTGCCCAGAGAGGTGGTGGATGCCTCATCCCTGGAAACATTCCAGGCCAGGTTGGACAGGGCTCTGCGCAACCTGATCTGGTGGGAGATGTCCCTGCCCAGGCCAGCGGGGTTGGACTGGGTCCAGGTCCCTTCCAAGCCAAACCACTCTGTGATGCTATGACACTTGCACGTCTCCCTCACCTCCTCCCACTCTCTCTCAAAACACTGTTCATAATGATTTTACCTCTTGGACCTGTCTCACACTCTGGAAATCCCGACATCTCGCCCAAAAGGAGTTGTTACCTCCCAGGGAGGACGGAGCAGTGCGAAACCCTCACAGGCCCGCGCACATGCACCATCTCGCCCCAGCCCCACAGCACCCTGGCCATGGCACCCTGCTCAGCCAGGACAGCAGAGCCCTCGCGCACTGAGCAGCGCTTTGGGCTCTTCCCCAGCCCGCAGCAGCTGATGGCACCAGCTCTCCTCAAGCTCTGGAGGACAAAATACAAGCAGAGCCTAAATAAAGACATTTTAGATGCATGGAGCACGGGTGAGGCAGTGGCCCAGGTTGCCCAGAGAGGTGGTGGATGCCCCATCCCTGGAAACGTTCCAGGCCAGGTTGGATGGGGCTGTGAGCAACCTGATCTGGTTGGAGATGTCCCTGCTCCTTGCAGAGGGGTTGGGCTGGGTGGGCTTTGAAGGTCCCTTCCCACCCAAACCACTCTACAATTCTGTGATCTCAGCTTGGTTCTTCTCTCAGAAACCAGAGTGTCCTTGAAGGAGTTGAGATGAGCAAGTGTGCCCCTTGCCACCCTGTGCTTCAGAATCTGCCGGACCCCCTCCCGAGTACAGCAGCAGGGTTGGGGGGGGGGCGGGGCACAGCACCTGTGCCCAGCTCACACGTACCCAACCGTGCCTGCACAGCTGCAATACAGGCCGGGTGGTAGGAAATGCCTGTGCTCACCCATGGGCTCGTGGCAGCCTGGCTCCCTTGGCAGGGACGTAACCGTGCCCTGACCATGGGACCGGCCAACCCCAGATCTCAGCAGTGAGAGCAGCAGGCCACAACTTCTCAAGATCCAGATACTAAAGAAAGTACAAACCACCTGCCATTCAAATATGATTTCGCAGAAATGCTGCCACTCTAACACTCCCTCTTGACTTTCATGAGATCAAGACTTACTTAATTAAATAAAACTTTGTTTAATAGACTCTAGGCACATTAACTGAGTCATTTCAACGGCTGTGGTAGCACTGATGCTGTATGCTCCCAGCTGGCAGCCACAGGCATAATTAGAAAATCATGATGATGGGAATGTGCTGGGGGAAGGTCACATCATATTGACAGCTGTACACATTTCTGACTCAGAGCTAAGAGCTTCAGTCCTATTGGGAAAAGAAGAAAATGAACACATCTGCGAATACCTTCACCCCTGGCTCCAGGTATTTCCGAGAAAGCCAACACAGCAGCCTCACCGGCAGAAGTGGTACATTCATGTATTTGCTAGAGCAAAGCACTAATGCAGGGAAAGGAAGAGGATATCTTCAGTTTGAGCTCTCATTTAAGCAACTAAATTTTTTTCCCCATTCTTGAAAGAACTTGTGTTTAATAAGAAATGAACCAGCCTGGGCTGTGTGACTCCCTGTACCGGAGAGGCTGGGGGCAGCTGACAGGGGAGCAGACAAAGACCCAGGAGTGCTGAGGGACAAGAGGCTGCCACGAAGGTCAGGACAGGCCGAGAGCTGGGTTTGTTCACCTGGGAAGGGGGAAGCAAAGGGGATTCCTGCTGCTGCGTCTGACTACCCAGCAGGAAGGCAGAGAGGAGCTGGAGCCAGGCTTTCTGCTGGTCCCTGGAGAAGGGGACTGCCTCGCTGAGGCTTGGAGCTGCACAGGGACAGGATGAGCAGTGATGGACCAAGCTGGGACAAGCAAAATTCAAACAAGGTACTAGGGAAAAAAAATAGTCATCATGAAGGCGGTGAAACACTGGACCCAGAGAGGCTGTAGGATGTCCGTGCTGAAGGATATTCAGCATGCAGCTGGGTGAAAGCCTGCACAATCTGATCTAACGGACCTGCTGGAGCGTACGGGACATGGGACTGCCAAGGTCCCTTCCCACCCATATCCACCTTGGATCCTATGAAATAATTTTACGTAACTCACTGCCATGTATTTTCTCTTACCTTGTCAGGTCGGGCTGAGGCATATGCTGCAGTGATACTATGAGTAGGGACGTGCAGGGCAAGTGGTGAGCAGGGTGAGCATCCCCTCGTGCTGGCTGCTCAGTGAGGGGACAGGACCACGCAGATGGGTGGCAGGGACAGGGGATGGGAGCTAGACTGCCTCCCATCAAAATATTTCCAATTGAGCAGCAGGGAGAAAGCCTGGCTGGCTTTGAGTCACAAGACGTGTGAGGATTACTTGGCGACCTGGCAGGGACAGGCAGGCACAGGCAGGCACAGACAATTATCTTCACATCCATGGCTCCTGTTTAAGTGACTCACTCATTTAACCGTTCACGGCAAGTAACATTCAGCAACTGGAAGCTGAAGTACCACAACATGACCCCTGCTACGGCCGGAGTCACCCCAGCGAGCAGAGCAGCGCTAAAGGACAAGACGCAATGTTGAAGAGGACAAGCCAGCCTCTCCACATCCCACAGCCAGTCCCAGGACATCTGCTCCGCTCCTGTTGGCACAGAGCACAGCCAGGGAGCAGGGATGTCCCCATGGCCACCAGCACCGTGGAGCCGTGTCCCCAGTGTCTGCTGGGAGGGGAGAGGAGGCTTTGGTCTAGGGTCGAGACTTACATCCCTGAGGCGCCATGGGGCCCACTGTGAGTGGCCCGGAGGGGACCCCAGGCAGCACAGGGCAGGCAAGGGGTGCAGGGGTGCAATGGGGGTACAGGCCAAGGTGCAGTGGGGTACAGGCAGGAATGCAGGTAGGGGTGCAGGCGGGGGTGTACGTGGGTGCAGGCAGAGGTGCAGGGGGGTGCAGGGGGATTGAGGGGGGATGCAGGGGGGGTGCAGGCAGATGTGGGAGCAGTGCTCATTCAGCCAGTGGGGCACCAGCCTGGCAGAGGATAAACGCCCAGCCCAGGCTGGTAACACCACTCAGCTCCAGCACAGCCTCAGCTGCTTGGGAAAGAGGGAAAAACTATTCCCTTGTGCTCCCCTTTCCCACAGCTCTCCAAATTCTTGGAAGCATCCCCCACGCAATAGGGAAGGGGACAAACATCACAAGGAACTGGCACCCAGAGCTGCCATGTACAATGCTCCTCGGGGCAGTGTTACTCTGGCCTGCAGCCCAGCGCTCAGCACGGACATTCACCATGGCCAGTAAAGCAGGGAAAGCCTCCGAAGCGCCCAGCAGCGAGCGGGAGGGTGGCAGTGGCAGCAGACCTTCACCCTTCACAGTGAACGGCAGGCGACTGACACCCACCCACCGCAGCATGCCTGAGCAGCAACCATGACGGCCACCTCACACAGACGACACGGATCTCAGCTGCCACAGCTTCCTCACTCCTTTACTGTTCGGATTAATAAACCTTTACCTTGTTGCGACCTGCAATTCTTTACTGACAACAACCAAGCAACATAACCAAGAAAAGTACAATCTCAAACTAATTCATAACTGAGTTACCTGACAAAGCTGGGAAGAAAGATTTTTTTGGCAAAGAATTACCTCTTTTAATAAAAAAAATTAAAGATCCTGACCACAGTTGCTCCAAGGAAATGTAAAAAAAAAAACCAAACCTTTCTAGCATTAAAACTTTTCTTCTGTTTCTTGCAGGTTACCATTGATGTGCCTGTTCATCATGGAATGGTTTGAGTTGGAAGGGACCTTTAAAGGTCACCTAGTCCAAACCCCCTGCAAGGAGCAGGGGCATCTTATCCCGGCACCAACTTTTACCCAGTGTAAGGTAAATACCTTTAAAGGCGAATGCAAAGAGGGACACAGACATGGCAGCCCCATGAGCCACCTGGTCTCTGGGAGCAAGCCGTAAGGAATCCTTCCTAGGGATCTACGGAGGCGGTTGAAACATTTTCCATAGTGTTTCATGGCCTTGAAGTAATAAAAATTAAACCTGTTTTAAAAACCACCAGGGAGGAGATCCTAGAAAGGCTGTTCCAGCCCCAGGCTGGGAACTACTGACCAGTCAGCCTCACCTCCATGCCCAGTAAGATCACGGAGCAGATCCTCCCACAAGACATGCTGAAACATGCGGATGACAGGAAGGTGACGAGAGACAGCCAACATGGCTTCACCAAGGGCAAACTGCACCTGACTAAGCTGCTGGTCTCCTGTGATGGAGTGACTGCATCAGTGGACAAGGGAAGAGCACAGATGTCATCTACCTGGACTTCTGCAAGGCCTTTCATACAGTCCCAAACAACTTTCTTGCCTCTTATTTGGAGAGATACAGATTTGATGGACGGACTATAGGTGGATAAGGAATTGGCTGGATGGGCACGTCCAAACCGTTGCAGACAATGGCTCAATGTCTAAGTGGAAACCAGTAACAAGTGGTGTCCCTCAAGGGTCTGTACTGAGACCAACACTATTTCATATCTTCATCAACAACACAGAGAGTGGGATCGAGTGCACTCTCAGTAAGTTCGTGGATGACAGCAAGCTGAGCGGTGCGGTCGACACGCTGGAGGGAAGGGGCGGCATCCAGAGGGACCTGGACAGGCTGGAGGAGTGGGTCCATGTGAACCTTGTGAAGTTCAACCAGGCCAAGTGCAAGGTCCTGCACAGGGGTCAGGGCAACCCCCAGGACCTGCACAAACTGGGAGGAATGGATGGATGGATGGGTGGGTGGATGGAGAGCACCCTGTGGAGCAGGACTTTCCAACTGAAGTCCCAGTTGCCAGAAGAGATTCAAGATATCAATGACCTCCATGCAGTCCTTCAGTTCCCAAAGGCTGATGTTCCTTCTTGGAAACGGAGCTCAGAGTCTGACACTGCAACTTATTTATTCAAGCTAAGTAAAATAAGAATTTAAAAAAATAGATGCTCTGTTTGCAAGATGCTGACCCAACCCCTTCCTAATTTTCTGGAGTTTTTTCAGCTCTGACCAATATAACCAACTGCAGTGTGTGTAACAGAACGGGGGAGCACACGGAGGGGTGGGCAGCAGAGCGCTGCGCGACCACCGTCCCCAAGCAGAGCCGGGATTGTCCCTTCCACACAGCAGCAACACAAGGAGCTCCAGCTGCCTGCTGAGTTGCAGAAATAGGACACAGCAATGCTGTCCATCTGCCTTTGCCAGGAGTGAGGGCACGGGAGATATCCGCTACCATCATGAGGGGCCCAGCAGCCCCAGGATTTTTAACTTCCAGCATGCCAGGAGGGACAAATCCTGCTTGAGATGCAGTAAGGAGAGATGCTGATGGGGTTCAAGGTCAGCGTAAAATGTCAGAAGGCTTTTACACAGCAGCAGAACAGAGACAATGCACAGAAGGGTCTGAAAAGGTCTTGCGGATCCTCTGGGACTAAAGGTGCTCCCCAAAACGCCGCGTCTACACCATCTAGTTGTGTTTGAGGGTGATCTGCAACAGATTAAAACTGTAGCTTTTCACTCTTTAAGTCACTAAAAAAGGAAGCAGGTGACATGTTTAACTGACATTTCTAGTACATATTTTTAACTAAAAGTTGGTTATTGGTAACATGAGTGGGACTGCGCTTATAAAATATCCTGTTACGTTAGCAGTGATGGATCCTATTTCACAAATCCTGGAAACCCAGCGTGCTCCTCGCACGCTGCTGGTCCAGCCAGGCAAAGGTGCTGAGCCCAGGAAGTGTGGAGTCCGACACTGGGAGTTTTCCACCAATAACTGGGCTTGCAACAACAGAGTGGCCACGGGCAGTCTCACACCCGAGATCCCAGCAAGCAAAGCCCTTTCACAGCCTGTCGCTGAGCTGGCCAACAGCTGAGCTCCCTATCTCCTACGGTCTTCTCATCCTGCAACCACCCTCCTCTGACTACTCCTGCTGCTCTGGGATGGCCTCGGAGCCGGAAAACCACCCTGGGAGGCAAATGTCAGGATCAAGGGAGAGCCATGCTATGCTTCAACTGCTTCTCCTGCAGCCACACTTGTCAGTTGCTTATAATCCAGCAACACAAATGTTGAGATCCAAGTCTGTTCATAGGAAAGCATTTTGGTTTGGTGATGAAGTGGTGCAAAAGGTGGAGGAGACAGAGACAGTGCAGCACAGCTTCAGTTTCTCTTTTTTCAGAGAAAGGATTGGGATTTCTTTTTTTTTTCCAATTACTCACACTAAAACAGCAGTTTGCAGATGGTGATGGAGCTAGGGATGAAGGGGAGCCATGTAAATGCCATAACCCTGCCTGGATATTCATGTGAGCTCAAATCTGACTCATGCAACAACATGGCTCCCAAGATCTGCAGCAGCTCCTTGAGCCCACTGCAGGCAGGACGGACTCCCGGAGCCACCTGACATCACAGCCATGGAAGGAATAGTTTGTATTCAGCAGCAAACTCAGTGGGACCTGCAGCTTGCCTCCGGCATCCCCAGCCTGGCACGTCCCCTCCCGGTACGCTGGCGTACAGGTCCACCGCTGTTCGGAAAGCAGGAGGTCGCTGAGCTGACAGGAAACAGCAAGTGTCGATAGCTCAAAGCAGGGAGAGTTGAGATCTTTTAATTAATTTTTCAGCAATAATTACATACTCTGAGTTACAATGCAAGCTGAAGAGCGCAGTTCTGCTTGCACAGCGATGAGGTCCTGCTAGAATGCAGCTCAAAGAGGGCAAACAGCCCCTGGAAGCACAGCAGCTTTGCACAGGACCGATCTGGTGGGCACTGGTGGGCAAGGGCAGGTGACCGCAGCCAGTGGCCCCGAGGCTCATCCTGGCCCATGACAGAGTCACCTCTGAGGGACACCCAATTAAGACACCAAAATTTACGTGAATGAACGGCTTTGGACAGCTGCTCCCATCAGCTGCAAATGGGCCCATTTGTCAGAGTCTCCAGCCCTGGTAAGGTTTCAGGGTGCCCACCTCTCCGGGAGCAATCAGCTGGCTGAAAAGCAAACCGCCCCTTCCCCCTCCATGGCCTACCCCTCTTTTCTGCCCAGCACCCCATCCTCCTCGTGGGTCTCCTCCGAGCCTCTCAATCTGCCCCCCATCAGCTCCAGCATGGCACTGGACAACATCATGAGCTGTGCCGCACCTGTCTCTTCGCTCCCATTCCGTTGGAGGCTGCACATGAATCCCGGAGAGCACCAGGATGGGCGCGGGGTGCCGTGTGCCAGCAGTGCCAGGGCTCATGGGGAACAAAGCCAGCCCAGCCCTCCCGTGGGCACTCAGCGGGCAGAGGTACCAAGTAAAGCTGCTCAGATCTATTTTTACAACACTGAACCGCATTATTGTCTTACCCTCCTTTAATTCTTTAGATTGATTTCTACTTCAAATACTCCATTATTTCGCCCAGAAGCAAGGTTGGGTTAATCAGTCAATAATTACCCAGCTCATTCCCTCTCTCTTTCTTTAAAAAATCGACGCTGTGCTACCTCCCAAGCTCCTGATGCCCATCAGGTATGTTGAGACTTACTGGAAATCAACACTAATGGCAGAGGCACCATCTTACTCAGCTCTTGAAAAACTTCCCAATCAATAACTTCAGGTAGACTGGACCCAGCAGCATCTATTTTTGGTACCAACTGTTTAGCAACAACCTCGATTACTGCTGGAACCCAAGAAGTTAATCATCATAAGATACATCATGTGTTTTCTCAAATACTCAAAAATAGCATTTCGCATACGTTTCTGTCCTTTCTGCAATATTCTCCCATTTTCCTTTATTAATGCACCAAAACGGCCAAGAGGTTTCTACTTTACTTTAAGCACGTCACAAAAAATTCAGACCGTCCTTGGAGGTGCTGCTCACTGGGTTTTCTGGCTTCCTGCAACTCCCAGCTCCAGTTTCTCTGCCACTGGGAGAGGGTGGGAAAATCTCCTCCTCCTCCTCCTCGCCACGTATGGGAAAACGCAGGTGAATGCAAATCAAGGGCAAGTAAAACTCCAAAAGTAGAAGTTACAGAGAAGTGGTAAGAAACGCAAAAGGAGGCAATGAGAACATAGTGTTTTAAATTTATTTTGTGCACACGTGATACAAAGGAGCAAGTCCTGATCAGCTCACCACAACTTCTTGTTCTTCACCTTGTCCTCGGTTCCCCTGCGTCTGCAGAGACACAAAGGGGATGGAGGCTCTTCGGCAGGAGTACGGCACGTTTGCATGATGGGAAGATTTGCTTCTCATTTCTACCAAGCTCAAGGCCGTTGTGCTGATGCGGGACCAGCCCCGGTGCTGAGGCCTGAACATGAGCGGTGCTGCTGCACAAGGGCCCTTCCCTCCAGGTTGGGGCGAGGACATTTCACGCTGCAGAGATGCAAATCTTTCTTCTAGGTCTGAGTAACACAAACTGGGCTGAATTTGGGATCACAAACAAGCAATTGCAATTCTCTGTTTTGTTAATTGGTCTTGCAATAGAGATGTCTGGGGCAATTAAGCAATTAAGTATCCCCCAGTCCTTCTCCGCAGAGTGCTCTCCATCCATCCATCCATCCATCCATCCATCCATCCATCCATCCATCCATCCATCCCCCAGTCTGTGCTGGTCCTGGGGGTTGCCCTGACCCACATGCAGGACCTTGCACTTGGCCTGGTTGAACTTCACAAGGTTCTCATGCCTTGGCAGCTTTATTCCTAGCACTCCAGCTGTATACTAAAGCACTTTCACCCATCCTTCCCTTTTTGTCCTCGCCTCCCTTGGGAGGTTGCCCTGAGCCACTCTCAGGCAAGCTGCCTCCTGCAATGAATGGTGACCTAGCCAAGCTCTCCACCGTCCCCAGCACCCCAGCCCATGCCGCTTCCTCCCCAGGCCAGGAATAGCACTCATTTATCTGATCCTTTTCTAGAAGGCTGAATGCAACACAAGCTGAATGAGACTGAGTTTAAAAAAAAAAATAAAGAAATAGTTTTGGGTGTCTCCAAAGCCCAGAGCCTAGAGAAGGAGGCAGAGCTCTGGAGGGCACAGGCCATCCCAGGCCACTTCAGACGCCGTTCTGCAGTACACCATGACCATACATGCCACAAGTCCCCATCAGAACCCACACCGGACATGAACCCCAGCCTGTCTGGTGGAGCAGTCCCCTTGAGCAGGGGCAGGAACTGCTCTGCTGGGAGCAGAGGGCTTCCATGGGGAAGGTCCCGCAGGTCCATCAGCACAGCCCACTTCTTCACAACCCCCCAGGGGCCCAATAGTTGACCCAGGACACTCTATGGCTCTTCCCAAAAGGAGATGTACTCCGAATGCCATATTTAAATTGTCCAGGATGAAAGAGCAGGTCCAAGATAGAGAGTCAGCGCCAACAAGGGGCCCTGGCCACCGGGCAGATTGAAGGGCAGCAGAGAAGCAGGGCCTGATCAAAGGACTGGGTCCACAGGAGGAGAGAGGTCCGTCACCTCACGCACAAGGTGATGCAGATCACATACTGTGACTCCATTCGGAGAAAGAGAAAAAGGACTTCATGCAGAAAGGCAGCCAGCCAGGGAATTGTGGAAAGGTTATTTTTAGAGTCACACATTTCCATGATAAAGAGCAAGTATTACCTCAAGCTAGAAAGAAAACTTTTTCTAGCACTGGTGGAAAAAAAAAGACCCAAAGAAGTCTTACCCCCCGGGAGCTCCAGCTGCGAGAGAGCACTCCTCAAGATGCTGTTATTCGGTATTGTGTGAAATGAAGTCCCAGAAAGCATCCAAACACAGACTGAAGTGCAGGGAACTGTTCGACTCTTCGCTCAACTCCTGCCCGGATTTTGGCTAACGCGTTGGGAGCAGCACCACTAGGTCCAAGCAAGGACAATGTGCACGCGGGACACGGTGGCCAGAAAGGGCTGAAGGTCATTCTGCAGCCCCGGCCTGTCTCCTGCAGCCATCATCCTTGCAACATTGGTTGTCTGGTGATTTCTTCAGAATCCACCAACTCATGGAAATGGTACAGACCAAACTTCCACACTGGAAGGTATAACCATGTCAGCTTACCCAAAAAAGGTTTTTAAGGGGCTCCAACTGGAGCTGGACTGCCGAGGCTTTCGTGTTTCCCAGTGTGATACAGGCGACACCTGCACCGTGACGGAGGAGCAAGGATGAGCGCTCTTACCCTCTGCTAGGTGACTGCTTTGCTCATAGATACGTGAGCTACAAGTTGCATGTTATGAATCAGAGAACTTTTAAGTTAGAAATCTCACGAATTAAGTGATGGATTAGTGAATTCACGTTGGACTAGTCTGTGCAAAGGGCACAGAGCCCTTGTTTGTCTTGTTTGCTTTCTTTCCTAATGAGCTCACAAAAAACAAGATCAATTTACACAGTACGTTGTCTCGTAAATTTGAGAGATCCAAACGGACCACTGCTCGTTGCCCACTGCCAGGTAGGTTGGCTGGTCGTTCTGCTGCTGTGGGTGCCTGTGCCCCTCACTCCTGACTCCCCGGTTCTCCCCACCCCGGGCCATGAGCAGGGCAGTGGCCATCTGACAGCTCTCAACCTCGGCCAGAGCCGTCAGCAGAAGGTTTGCTAGCGCAACACCCTGTCCAGGTTAACCAGGCAGCGCGAGCTGCACCTCCGTCAGGCAGCAGAGCAGGTGCCTTGGGCACAGGGAGGCCAGGAAGAGCCACCTGCTCTGTAAATAGCAGCTCATGAGCAATAACCGCAATGCACTTAATCGACGAAGGGAAATGGGCTTTGGTCATCGGGAAGCTGTAGCAGCAGCCCAGGTCACAGAGTGTTGCTAAAGAGGCAGCAGGAAAGGGATGGGAAATGTCAAAAAGGGCAAAAATCCACCTCACAGGGTTGGGCACTTGCTCAAGCATCTTTTTTCATAGAAACACAGAATCACAGAGTGGTTTGGGTGGGCAGGGACTGTTAAAGCCCACCCAGTCCAACTCCTGTGCATGAAGCAGGGGCATCTCCCACCAGATCAGGTTGCTCAGAGCCCCAGCCAACCTGGCCTGCAATGTTTCCAGGGATGGGGCATCCACCACCTCTCTGGGCAACCTGGGCCAGTGCTCCACCACTCTCAGTGTAAAACATTTCTTCCCTGTGTCCAGCCTAAACCTTTTTGCTGGGCAATCAGCAGGGACGGTGCTGGCACAGGATGCAGAGCCCCCACAGCTGCCTGCTCTGCTAAGCCCCTGATGAGGACCCCCAGGGGCAAAACCAGCTCTTCCCAACTTCAGGAGCCGGCTTCACTCACCAAGGCTGGCATCACCCAGGCCCCCAGAGCCACGGCTAGGGTGAGCAGATGACCGCAGTGGCAAGGCAAGGCTCAGTCCATCCATCCTCCCCTGTACCCACAACTCCAAACAAAAAAGCAAGCCAGCTCCATGCCTTCACGTGAGACGCCCGTGCTGGGGCTGAGCCCCCTTCCACGATCCCCATCACAGGGTTGCCTCGCTGACGAGCTCTTTTGTTTGTTTGTTCATCTACAGAAATCAGAAACAAATTATTCCTGACCAGGAACTTTCCCCTCATCTGGCTCAGGAGCCCAAGATTGCACCCACTGCTGGCTGCAGACCTCCCTCCCCACGCAGGGCGAGCACAGCGGCGGCCCCTGACTAGTCCTCCACCACCATGGCCAAGCTCCCCCAGCATCTCCCCTTTGACCGGCCCCTGCAATTCTCCAGGCGCTGCTCCTTGTGAGCTCTTCCCAGCCTTCCCACCCTTGCTGCCAGCAGCCGGCAGCTGTGTGCTGTGGCAGGCAGTGCCGACGTGCTCCCCAGCACGCTCGCTCCAGCCTCCCACTCCTCCCCAGCACAGCGTCAGCCGCCGGCGTCACCAGTGTGTCACCACTCGCCTTTTCCACCGTGCTTATTAATTCATCGGAGGGGTGTCGTAGTTCAGCCCTGATCAGGACCAGACTACGCAGTCTGTCTCTCGCTCCCCCCACCCTCCGAGAGAATAAGGAGGAGATGATATAAGAAAAAACAGCTCAAGGTTTGAGATAAGGACGGGGAGAAATCCTTAAAGTTACCGTCACGGGCAAAACAGACTCGACTTGGGGAAAACTATTCATTTATTTCTAAAATTAGCAGGAGAATGAGACAGGGAACAAGATAACCTCCCCCAACCCCTCCCTCTTCCCGGGCTTAACATTATCTCTACTACCTTCCCCTCCCGAGCGGCACGGTGGGGGGAAAGGGAATGGGGGTCGCGGTCAGTTCATCACGCATTGTTTCACGCCGCTGTATCATCGTCAGGGGAAGAACTCCTCGCATTCCTCCTCTGCTCCAGCGTGGGGTCTCTCCCAAGGGCCACAGTCCTCCGTGAAACTGCTCTGGTGTGGGTCATCTCTTCCACGGGGTGCAGCCCCTCTAGAACAGCTGTCCCAGCGGGCCCTCCACGGGCCACAGTCTCCTTCAGGCCTCCACCTGCTCCGGCGTGGGGTCCTCCCCGGGCTGCAGGGGGATCTCTGCCCCTCCGTGGACCTCCATGGGCTGCAGGGGGACAACCCGCTCCACCATGGTCTTCACCACGAGTTGCAGAGGAATCTTGGCCAGGAGCCATATTACTCCTCCCCCTCCTTCTGAACTGACCTTGGCGTCTGCAGCCGTTCCTCACAACAGGCTGGCAGACGCCTCTCAGGATCCTTTTTACATCTTATTCACTTCTCATCTCCTCTCCACTTCTTGCAGCCGGGCCGGGCCGAGTCGGGCCCAGTCGGCTGCCCGGCGGGAGGCCAGAGGGTGAGGCCTGCAAGGCCCATGAGGCTCGCGCCTCCCCCTCTCTGCCCCCTGCTCAGCTGCCTCACATCTTCTCCTCCTTTTTTTCCTGTTTTCCCCTATTTAAATACGTTATCGCAGAGGCGTTATCATGGGACATTCTGCTACCAATTGGCTTGGCCTTGGCCAGCAGCGGGTCCGCCCTAGGCCTGGCCGAGTCCACTGAACAAAGGGGAGCGACTTCTAGCAGTTTCCTACAGAAGCTGCCACCTTAGGCCCCCCCTCACTAACAAAACCAGAACAGAGGGGAAATCTCCGCTCCGATGGAGGAGGGAACAGAGAATCCCAAAAGCAAGGGGACCAGCAAACCTTGCTCACTCCCTGCTTCACCGCTCCAAACTTTACACACTGTCCTCGCTCAGTGCCCCTCTGAGCAGGGCAAGTTACCTTTGACTGCTTGAGATAAAACCAGAGGAACTGGGAATGGTGGTAGGAAGGGAGGGAAACCAACCTGTCTTTAATGAGGAAGGTCAAATAACACAGCTTGAATGAACAGAAAATAACAGAGACCCTATAAAATTACTGCAAAACAAGGCAAGGATGCATTTGGGCTGTACAGAAAGCAAGAAGAACACAGGATGGATGCAAGTCTGGGATTGCACAGACCAACTGCCAAGCACTCATTCGCCCTCCTCTGCTCTTGCATAGGAAATATTTTTGTGCACTGTATCCCAGTGGCCCCCACGCTTCTGCCTTGGGGCTAACTCACCCGTTCTGTCCTGGCCCCACATCTCCACAGCCTCGTCCAAAGCCCTCCTCCCCCTCGCTATGTTGGACTCATCTTTCTCCCCTGTCTGTCTCCATTAATCATGGCTTCCCCAGCCTGTTCCCTCTCCGCCTGCTGGAATTCACCCTGCCCTGCCACTTCACTCTCCAGATTCCTTTCTCTGCCAAGATTTGCCTTCCCCATTCGCAGCACTGCTCACTCTTAGCTAATTACCGAGCGCGACAGCAGGCTCTGCCCTGCCAGCTTTCACGCTTTGCCCTAAGCATCTGCTGTCGGCAGCTGGCTGGCCAACCACCACTACCTGTCTGACTGTTTGCACACTTAATGAAACCTCTTTAAAATTTAACCACTGCGCAAGTGAAGCCAGTTGCAGGCTCCCGTGGCCCCCGCCACACCTCCCTGCTGCCAGGCGGCTGGGCAACCCCATGCGACCAGCAGAAGCTCCTCACGCGAGAGCATTGCCCAAAGCTCGCCTTTCCTGGGACCTCAGCAACCCCGACACGGCCATGGGAACCCTGCTCCTCGCCAGCTTGCCCAGGAAGGGCCGTCCCTCTCCCTGCAGGGTGGTATTTCTACCCTTCAGATAGCAGGTTCTGTACGCCCCTGGGGGAATCCTTGGGGAAATCTCACACTTGGGTGCCTTCTAAATATCTGTGGTCATGCCCAGGGCATCCTGGCTCACCAGACGTGGCTGCGTCCCCCACTCTGTACACAACAGTCACAGCACATCCCAGTCCTCCTCACCAAACTCTAACAGACAGAGGCACTTCCTCATAATCTGCCTTTTGCCAAGTCATCCTTCCCCACGTTTCTGGCCCCTCAACCCAAACCCAAAGCCCTCACTCACATGCAGATGTGGGGCTGCTGCGCACACAAAACACACGGCTGCTGCCCACGCTTTGCACCAAGACGTTCTAAAGCAGCTCTCGCAGGGACAGCCACGTTTCCTCCAAGACCACAGAGCCCGCTCTAACTCTCAGAGAATGACCGCTTCAATACACACTGGTGATGCTCAGGAATGAGAGCAGAAACCTCCAGCTGTTGCAGATGTGACAAAGGCACTGCTGCGGAGCACAGTTCGGTGGGGTGGATCTAACACAGCTCAGAAGCAAAATTAGGTTCAGGATAGGGAAGGTTTAATCAAAGCAAAACGTGCAAGAAAGGCAAAGAGGCAAGGAGAGGGCACCTTCGGCTTTCCTGCAGTACGTAGCAGCCGGGGGCTAGGCAGGGACACGGGGGTGTATCACACTCGTGCTGCCAGGCTGGACACAGCGACCAGGTGATTAAAGATTTGCGGTCAGATTGAGGGAAAACTGATGACTGAGTCCCATGCTGGGGTCACTCCTGGGTTGAGTTCAATTCAGTATTTTCATTAAGAGCTTGCAGGCTGGAGGAAAACCCACTCACCAGCTCACAGAGGCAGCACAGAAGAGCTGTGCTTGCTTCACCTATCTGATTTAAAGACACACTTGATTAATGACAAAACCAGGCTAAAAATCAATTACAGAGATACTGAAAAAGGACACATCTCAGCTGGTTCTCATGGAAAGCAATAATCTAATGGCCAGTAGAACTCCAGGACCTTGTATCTGGTCATATGCTGGGAGAAGGTGACACAAGAGCCAGCAAGGAAGGCAGCAGACAATGGCAGGAGAATATATGTGGGGATAAAAGGCATTTTTTTTTCTTGGGAAACAGTAAATCTGAGCAGAACTCAGGTGGAGAACTGCCTCCCCGAGCTCAAAGCAGCCCTGCGCTGAGGATGGGCAGCGCAGACAGAAGTGGTCCGTGATCCCACCTCCAAACGCAACATCAACCCTCTGTCCCAACAGCACTTCCACGTTTCCCAGATGAGGATGTACCAGGAGAAAAACAAGTGCCACAGAAGCTAGAAAGCACAGCTTCACCCAGGGGAGGTCTGGAGATGCCGCCTGATCACTGCATGTGGGTGCTGGCCTGTGGCAAAGCTTCCCACACACACAGGCAGCCTGAGCGCTACCTAATCTCAGCAAAAGATCCAGTTAATCCAATTTTCTGGAAGCAGTTGGTGTCCACTAATGCTTGGCTTGCCTGCGTCTTGCAGTCTGTGGATAGTTAATCCCCTGTTCCATCCACTCCTTCTGGGGTCAAAGGACAATCACGATTTCCCACACCAGCCTCAGCGGGGCCACAGGACTGCCAGCCGGTGCTGGGACAGGGACTGCACTCAAACACTGCGCTGCAGAAGATCTGACACCTGTGTACAATGCCCTTCTTGTTTCCATCTCAGTAACTGATAATGGTCTCTGAACTTCTTCTGAAGACCAGACACTAGCCATTACTTGATAATGAAGATATGTGTCCTCAAGAAGTCTTCCCTGATCCAAAGCTCACATGCTCAGGACCAAACCAAGCACCAAATCTGCACTTGGGCTGTCAGGAACCTCCACCAACTGGGGCCTCATCTCCTTCATCGAGGACACATCACTCAATCGACTCCTTTGACATAGGAAGATTTCAGTCTTTCCTGCTTTTGACCTACCATAGTCTACAGAGGTGGAGCAGAGGTCCCTGTCAACCTCAACCAACTTGTGATTCTGTAGGGAAAGGTTTTTTTTACGGTGATGGTGACTGATCACAAGTCACACAGAGACACTGTGGAGTCTCCGTCCTTGGAGATATTTAAACATCATCTGGACAACCTGCTCTATGTGACCCAGCTTGAGCAGGGGTGTTGGATGAGGTGACCTCCAGAGGTCCTTCCCCACCTCAACCAATCTGTGACTGTGTGAAAATAAGGAGCTGCAGTGCCCTGTGTTATCAGACCAGACAAGATAAGCTTCTGCACTGTGTGTTTCACAAAATCTATGAAAAGCAGCCTCGTCACAGGAGGTTACCTCACTTGTCCCCATGCAGCACCACCAATGCTGGGTCCTGGGCTGGGGGGCAAGGGGGACAGCCTGTGCCTTGCTGGACACACGGAAGGGAATTTCCTCATCTGGAGACTAGCTGAAGCAGATGGGAGGAGGCCCAGTAAAGCAAGGAGATGGCATTAACAGTACAAATTGTTCAAGAATGAGAGAAAATGCCCTACAGAAGGAGATGCCAGAGCCCAAGAGAAGGTTGTCTTTGTTACAATCTGCTGTCACCTTACAAGGAGGAAATCCTGGAAATGGAAGAGCCGTTTAGTCTTCACCATGTCCTTATATCAAGACCTTGATCTCCTGGACCACCTCCTTTCTCAAACTCAAGTTACCAAGTTTGGTGGAGGGAAAACCAGGACAAGTACTATGGCTCGAGGCATACGGGCGCCAGGCAGCACCGCAGTCCTGCCCAACCCTGCGCCATTTGCTTTGAAAGCGCAGCCAACTCCCACCCAAGGCTGGCTAAACCACCCGGCTGCCTTTTCCTCTGCATCTCACATCCAGCTGTATCCTGCCACACATGATGCTCTTCATCTCCTTCCCTGGACACCCTGCACATCACAGGAAGAAGGAATAACTGGGAACACACAGCAGCATCACACCCGACAAGGATGGGACACCCGACAGCTGGAGCAGTGCTGCTGATCCCGCAGCACTCTGTGGCCAGCTGGTTCCAAAGAAGTGAATCGCTGTGATGCTTTTTGGCAAAACATTCCAGCAGTTCCACACTGAAAACACCATCCAGAGCAAACACAGGTGCAAGGCTGGGCGGCACAGAAGGGGAGGACACAGCTTGCAGCAGTGGCCCTTCCTGCACCAGCAAGGGTGGACAGCTTTGCAGCGGCCTTTAAATAGCGCTTTCCCGGTGCTTGCTCCAAGCCACACTCAAATGACGATGTTTTAACAAGCCATCAGCAGGTTGCCGCAACTCTGCTCGACAGCGGAGGGCACGCGCCCCGACTACGCACGCGGCAGTGGTTTGTCAACACCATGACTCTTGACATTTCAATAGCTTCTGCAGGAGCTATTTCTGTCCACCCGCTGCGCGGGCTCTGCCAAGAGCAGGGCTCCTACACGGGCAGCGAGAGGAAGGGGGAGATGAGGGGGATGCAGGAGCCAAAGCCCCTGGACAGACGCTCAGGGGCACAGGTGAGCACCATTGCCAGCAGGCCCATCCCGTGGCCCACCTGCACCGTGTCCCCGGCTGCACATGCTGCTCAAGGTCAGGGGGGATTCGCTTCCAGCCTGCCCCAGGCTGGGGCTTTGGGAACCCCCACAGGGCTGTCCTGAAGGACGGACATGGAACCACCCCATGCGTGGAAACCAACCCTGCCAGCCTCCCTCCTACCTCCCCCAGCAGCAGCAGCACCCCGCACGTCCCAGCGCAGGCGGGCACAGGGTGTACCTGCACCGGGGCAGGAGCAGCTCGGCAGAAAGCCAAGGAGCCCGCACAGCATTTACATTTGGAGGGTGAAGTCAGAGAACACATTGCTACCAGGAACCGAGCTCGGGGGCAACAGCTCAGGGTTGGCAGCCAGCACAGGGCTGGTACGCTGTGGCCCTTCTGGGTACATTTTTGGCTGTATGCAAAGCGGGGTGGATTTTGCACTTGCATTCATTCAGCGATGTTAATTACGACCCCCAGGCATATATAACAAAGGAGAGGTTTCCAAGCCCCAGGTCCCACCATGGCAGAATTGCTGCCTCAGACTCCAGGTCACACTTTAGACAAACTTGGACAGTTCAGAAGTGATGTCACTTAACCTGACTTCATGTAACTTAATTTTATCTCTTATTGAATTCAAAGTTTGGAAGTAGGAAGAAGTTACTGCCGATACACCAACCCTGACAGCCAAGCACTGTGGTCCTTTTGCTAGAAATGGAGCAAGGCAGGCTCGTGCCTCAGCACCAGCACTCCCCACTGCCAGGGACACCGAAGTGGTCGTCTGCAAGAAGACATCACCAGGGCCTCGCAAAAGCCTGTTTCCATCACGAGAATCCGGATTTTTCACATCACAAATTACTTCAATCACAAAAATACGGAATCCTTTCCGTTCCTTCTCTTGCTCACAATCAGTGAGCTGCCGGGATGCCATTCCCAGCCGCTCCATCCACACCAGTCACCACCTGCCCACCAGTGTTGCATTCAGACAAGGGTAGGGGCTGGTCAGCAGCAAAGCTGACTGCCAGGTTCTTCACTTCAGGCTGAGGAAAAAAGCAGCTCAGAGTTTCTCTAGTGAGAGAGCAGGAGCTCCCCAGGGTTCAGATACTGAGAGCAACACTCTGCTCAGAGCTGCAACAGAGACGGGTCCACCGTGGAAATGGAGCTACAGTGGCATACTTTGACATCTCCTTTTAGGTTGTATTTTTTCACATAAAACTGAACAATGGGACAAACAAAAAAAGAATATGATTGAGGGGTTAAATAGATTTTATTTGCCACTATAAGAGCAAAAATTAAGCATCCTTCCACATCTAAATCTTGAGAGTAGCTCCATTTGATGTGGCTCCACCACTGCAGACGTGGAACTGCTCAGTAGGTTCTTCTCAAAACTCAGAGGAAAATAAGGTGTTCTGCTTATGTTCTTCAAATCACTTTCCCATCGGGCTGCTTTCCTGTAGCACCGTATCTATTAAAAGCCCTTGCAGTACTCTCAAGGCGCAGAATTATCTTCCAGATTGGGAGCTCCAGATTCCCTTTGGTCATGGTGAGACATATAATCCACACACAGTGCTGTTACCCACTCTAAGCACCGTCTCTGCAAGAACCCAGATGGATGCCAAGAATAAGGCACTCCTTATAGCTGTAGCATTTTTAAGAGACGTTAACATGCCTTGCATAAAAGTGTCCTAATTTCTGACTTGGGTTGAACATACATGAGTCACTCAGCTGCGTTCCTCTGAAAGCCTACACCTGTACAGAAAAATCCCACCTTCTCTCTCACCCAAACTGCTTGGCCAAAAGGGCATTGTGAAGTCATGGACATGCTAGTTTTTTCTTCATTATTCAAAACCTTTAGGCTCTCAATGGAAAAAATGTTCCTACACACATTATTTCCAAATGCTTTGCAAAGAGCACTCCTCAGCTTATGATGTCGCACACATAGCGTCATCTTCTACCCATCCCCACAGGCCGATGCTTCTACAGGTGACACTGTGCTCAGGAGGGCCTTGGCCCCCAAAACCTGGGAATCAGCATGAGATTTGAATTGTCTTTCATCAAAAAACAGTAGGTTGGGTGACAAGAAGTGACACAGAGACTCCGGTGCTCCTTCCAAGTTGAGGTATGTCAGGGAAGACGTTCTCCACCACACAACGATAGGGCTTTGCTGCCTGCATTTGAAGAACAGATTTAGTGTCTGGCTCTCCCCTCTACAGAAAGAGGCTGCCTTTCAAGTCTTGACATGGCCACCTCTTCTCAAAACCTGCTCACTGTGCTAAAAAAGAACAAGAAAGGAAATGGAGGTTGCACGGGCTACGATTTCTCACTGTGAGTGACTTTGGTCAACTAAGAGGACTTTGTAACTTCAGCCTCATTTCTTCAATTGAAAAGATTCAAAGAGAAGACCTGGCTATCTGGGAACAGTGGCACCCTGCAGCCAGGAAGAGCAATGCAGCATCACACGTTGTTCCAACAAGCCGAAGGCAAAGGGCGCACACAAAAAAACCTTCCTGCGAGTCTGCCCCTGCTCTGCTTTTGACCCCAAAACTTTACAGCAGAAACTTGTGGTTTTCTGTCCACTGACTAATTGAAGCAACCACAGAAACAAACGGGGCTGTCTTCCTGTCTTTCCTTCTTTGCTCTAGATAAATGCTAATGCACGCTGAGCTGCCCAATCACTCTCGGGGCTCCAGAGCCTCCTCAAGGGGTCAGCTCCTTCCTGAACCAGGTGCTCTCGATCCGAGGTTGAGGTTCTCTTTCTTCTGAGCCTTTTTACAATTACATCTTTTAAGGTAGCACTTAATTTAAGAGATTAAAGAATAATATTTTGAAGTGGAAAGTAAGACCTGAAGATAAAAACAGTGAACTTGAAACCCTTCAGTTCAACTCCCTTGTCCAGTTGTAATAGCCCAACTGTTTATTACAATTTTTGAAATATTAATGCAACTCTAAACCTTTTCATGCTGCAGTAAAAAGCCACCAATATTCAAAGCATCAACCGCAGGCATGGAACATCACGGCACTAGAGAAAGGCTGGAACTGACACAGGCTCAAGTCTGCACATGGGCATGTCAGGATTTTATTATTTTCCACTAAAATTTTCCCCAGGAACTGTTCCCTTCACGGCTGCGATTAGAGGGACAAAGGAAGAGGTTTGAACACCTGTACCCACCACTTTAGCCCAGACCCGAGTGGGAAGGGCTTCCAGCAGGCTCAGACCGGGGCCAGGGAGGTGACAGCTACAAGAACACCAACAAAGAAGCCTTCAGGTTGTAGGAAACGGCACACACACCACCACATGCACACATACACACTCAACAGCTGCTTTGGAGACAGCTTCCCTCAAAACAGACTAAAACGACAACAGGAGCATTTAAATGAACATCTCTGATCTGACCCATCTCAGATGGGGTCAGTGAACACGCAGGGTGCCCACAGGGTGGGTCCTCCACATGGGAATAGTGGCATAATTTGGCAATAAAACCAGCAACCCCCCAAAACTCTGTCGCGTGGATCCACCATGGGACAACCTTCTGGCTCTCTGAGCCACCAGCATGTTGGGTGGTGGGGAGGCAAGAAACTACAACAGCCAGGTCCAGGCAGCAACTGCTACAGGAAACTATCAGGTCCGTGCATCTCCTGATGGCCTCCAGCTCTGACTGGGGGACACACAGAGAAAACAGAAAGACTTGAAGGACAACTGGGCACATACAAAGCCTTCCACAAGCAGGCTATGCGTGCACCTGCCTGAAATAGAGAACACTCGTGTTTTACCACAGGGACAGAATACCAGTGCTGTTCTCTAAGGCAGAAAGTGGATCTGGTACAGAGATCCCTCATAATAAAGAAAAAGTGGAGCTAGATAACAAATAACTGAAATTCTTGCTCATCCTGTGCTCCTCCTTGCAGCTTTCACCTTGTCCAGGGTAAGAGGTTTCACCTCATCCTCGATAAGAATCTTCTCATCCTTATTGACATAACATGGCTGGACTCCGTTCCCAGGGTACCAGGCGACACCCCTGTAACAGGACCACGAGAGAGCTCAAAACACAAGAGCAGAGACACTTCCCCAGGTGAAGTCCTTTCCAACACAAGGTGCAACGTCTCTGCGCTGTTTCACATCTCACCTCTGCATCGCACAACTTCTCCTCTTGCTGATGACCAAGCTGTACAACAACCAGCAGCACCACAGACTTCTCGCTCCCATTTCTACAGTCTGTCTCTGGGCTCTGGAACTAGCAGGGAGCCCAGGGCCATGGGAGGAGACATGCCACCGCGAGGGCAGCGTCACGGCCAGGAACAAGCCGTGCTCTCCTCTGAGAGTCTTCAAACCTAGTGCTGTCCTGCCAGAGCCTCCACAGCCATCCTGGCTGAAACAGCAATCATTTTTCCCACTTCCCCAACCCAATGTAAACTAAAGGCTTCCGAACACCAAAGATCTCAGGTTCAGGGAGTTTCTCCTGCGACACCGTAGTTCATCACCACTTGGCTCCCTATGTGAAGTACCTGCACCAGCACCTGCCAGCAATGCGCAGGTTCCCCACTGCTATTTGACCACATCGATACTCACAGTTTCTTTTGTCAGAGGGGTTTTCTTTTTTGCTTAATTTGAGGCTCTAACTCAGCAGATTTCCTGGATGGTAGAAATGCTGTGAGAAGAAAAGTCTTCCAGTAACCCTGCATCAAGATCCTCCATCCTCCAGCTGTCTTGATGCTCACGTTCTGCCACCTTTTCAGCACGTGACCCCCGTGCACCCCACTCCCACACCCAGGGTCTTTCCCACACACCATTCACCTTGATCTGCTCATTAAACTGAGACCTCAGACTGGGATTTTTAAGGCGATTTGGTGTCCTACACGTGGCTGACAAGTCCCTGATTTGAGATCCTTGCCTGCCTGCACTGTGGTATGACACAGCTGCCACATGGGGCTCAGTCCCAGCCTCCCCAGTAATGTCCCCTGCCTGTCCAGAGCCCAAAACACCCGTTTCAGGGTCCTCCGAGCAGCAGGAGGCAGGAGCTGGTCACTTGTTCATCTCCAGCTCTGCAGGCTCAGTGCTGGGGGAAACCACGGTCCAATCTCCTAACACTGGGATCGTATGAAATAGAGCCAAAAGAAATGGGGATGTCCCCTGGCTGCCACCCCCCCACCACAGCAGTCCTGTCACCCACCTGGCTTTTCTGCAGCTGCCTGAAGAGAAGCCTCCAAGCAAGCCCCCAGCCAAGCCCTACACAGGGCGACACCCAGAAGACACACAACAGCTTTTCTCACATGGGTGAAGCTGTGGATCACTTCAACAGTTTCCATCCCAAATGTGGCTGCCGTCACCTCCTGCTCTCCTGGAGCTCTGCAGGCACCCCTCTCCTGGTGGCACAACTGGCATCAGCAACAAGATCTCACAACGTACCCAAAGTCCTCATCGAGTAACAAGCACCAGAAAACCACTCAGGAAGTCAAGCACCAAGTCAAGACTTCCAGAACTGTCCACACTCCGACGGGAACCACTGTGAGAACCAGGATTTCAACACCCAGGACCACATTGGGGATAACTTCAACACCAAACCAGAGTCCCTGTTGGTCACACACATCTGGTTGTCACTCACTGGATCCCCATTATTGGAAGTGTTCATGGTCAGGTTGGATGGAGCTTTGAGCAGCCTGCCCCATGGCAGGGGGTTGGACTAGATAGTCTTCGAAGGTCCTTTCCAACTCAAACCACTCTGTGAGGCCATGATTCTCCAGGGAAAGCCAAGTTGCCACAGCCTGCACCAGCTAGCAGTTGTGCAAGCCGAGGGAGGATCTGCACCCACGTGCACCATGGAGGCGACTATGCAGCTCCACTGTACCCCAGGGAGAGCCCAGCAAAGGGCAAGAGCAGCTCAAGGACAACGACTCTCAGCTTGCATTTTGTGTTGAAGCTGGCTGTTTCCGTATCAGGTATCAGAAGGGCCTGCATGCACAAAACAGCTGCTTCTTCAACCATGTGGTTGAGCCTGGCTCTGTCTTCTTCACACCCTCCTGCCAGGTGCTCATGCTGATCACCACCACAAGCCCAGCAACTCAGCCAGTTTGCAATCCAACTCACCGTCCACTTACGGAACCCATACCTTGTCAGTGGGGATATTATGGGAGACAGTATCAAGTCTTGCTAAAGCCAACACAAACAACACTCACTGCTTTCCCCATGCCCATTGAGCCAGCCATTGCAGAAACGATCAGGTTGGTCAGGCGTGATTTTCCCTTCGTAAACTTGTGCTCCAGATCACCTTCTTGTCCTCCATGTGCCTGGAAATAGTTTCCAGGATTAGTTGCTCCTCCCCAGGCAGTGCAGAGAGGCAGGCCGGCCTGGAGCCTCCCTGATCCTCCTCCTGGCCCTTCCTGAAGACAGGAGGGACATTTACATTCCTCCAGTCCTCAGGAACCTGATCACCATCAACTTGCAATGATAATTACAAGTGGCCTCACAATGACACCGGCCAGTTCCCCCAGCACTGCAGGTTCCCATCAGGGACCCCATATCTGCATATGCCATTCTGAAATGTTCATAAACCCAATCTTCTACTGAGGGTCAGTCTTCACTAATCTAGACTTCCCAAGTGACTATTAGGGGCCCTTCCTGACCTCTTGTGGTTTTGTTTAAAGCCCTCCAGCAGGACTGAGCTCCCGCAGTGCCGACCTCTCCAAGTGGGCAACAGCTTCTTATCAATATTCTTTTTAAGCATGAGCTAATGCCTTTACTGTACCCAAGGCCTCTTCCACTGCTTTCTCCATCACTACAGCCAGAGAGAATCAGCACTGTCCGGCCACTGGGAAGACACTTCTTGCTGCTCATCCCTGCCCTGCTGCAAGTACCTACCCAGCATAAATGACTTGTTTTCAGAAATATTTCCACTTGGCAAACTATAAATACAAGTACCCTGCTCCATCAGAGCACCCCCCTCAAGGGACAAGAATGTATATTTTGAGGTCCACTTGATTACTGTAAGGTTTTTGCCCCAAAATTTAAGCAAGCAGGAAGGAAGAAAAGCAACTTACCAAATACAGCTCACAAACCACCCAAGGTCCAGACAGCGTCTACCCTGCCCACCCACTCTTCTCCCAGGGGGCCAGCGCTGTCCTAACACCCATCCACAGAGGACATCAACCCATCAGCAGCATCATCACAGGATGCAGCAGCCCTCAGCCCAAGATATCATGAACTCAAACACAGCCTTTGCCTGATAACCACTTTCAAGACCAGACACCTGTAGGGGAATAGGCGGAGGCAGCACGAGGGCAGCAGTGAACTCACAGAGAGCAACCTCAGCTCCAGACTCTCCTTATGGCTTGGGCAATAACCCTTGATGCACCATGTCAAGGGCTGCTCCCAGAGGTGGGGGAAGCAAGGGCAGGAGAGGGGAAAGCTTGGCCTTCAAGAAGTCACCAAGAACAACTCACTGGAAAAAGAAACCAGTTCCAGGAGAGGGTTACACATCCCCGTGACCACCAGAAGCAATGTGGGACACCAAGCTCTCGTGCCTGTTGGCAAAGAAGAGACAAGAGGGAAGGATCTGCCAGCCAAGACCGGGACCAAAGCCCTTGCCAGCAAAGAAGAATGAACAAAAGGCCCTAAAAAAAGAAAACCCTCCCAGGCTGAGATACTGGGCAGAGGAAAGGGCCATGCAAGGTTCCTCTTATCTCTGTGTTCTGGTTTTGTTTAGTGGGGGGGCTACGGTGGCAGCTTCTGTAAGAAGCTTCTAGAAGTTGTTTCCCCTTTATCCAGTAGACTCGGCTGGGCCTAGGGCAGACCTGCTGCTGGCCAGGGCTGAGCCGACTGGTAGCAGAATGTTCCCTGATAACGCCTCTGCGATAACGTATTTAAGAAGTGGAAAATAGAAAAAAAAAAAAAAAGAGAAGATGTGAAGACATTGAGTGGGGGCAGAGAAGGGGGGGCGTGAGCCTTGTGGGCCTTGCACCCCTCACCCTCTGGCCTCCCGCCGGGCGGCAACTGGGCCTGACTCGGCCCGGCCCGGCTGCAAGAAGTGGAGAGGAGATGAGATGTGAAGAGACCCTGAGAGGCGTCTGCCAGCCTGTTGTGAAGGATTTCTGTGAGAGGAACGGCTGCAGATGCCAAGGGCAGTGCAGAAGGAGGGGGAGCAGTAATGCAGCTCCTGGCCAGAATTCCCCTGCAGCCTGTGGTGATGAACACGGTGGAGCCGGCTGTGCCCCTGCAGCCTGCGGAGGAGCAGAGATCCCCCTGCAGCCCGGGGAGGCCCACGGAGGAGCAGAGATCCCCCTGCAGCCTGTGGGGGCCCATGGAGGAGCAGAGATCCCCCTGCAGCCCGGGGAGGTCCACGGAGGAGCAGAGATCCCCCTGCAGCCCGGGGAGGCCCACGGAGGAGCAGAGATCCCCCTGCAGCCCGGGGAGGTCCACGGAGGAGCAGAGATCCCCCTGCAGCCCGTGAAGGACCCCACGCCGGGGCAGGTGGAGGCCTGAAGGAGGCTGTGGCCCATGGAGGCCCCGCTGGGGCAGCTGTTCTGGAGGGGCTGCACTCTGTGGAAGAGATGACCCACGCCGGAGCAGTTTCATGAAGGACTGTGGCCCGTGGGAGGGACCCCACAAAGGAGCAGGGGAGGAATGTGAGGAGTTCTTCCCCCAACGATGAAGCAGCGTCATGAAACAACGTGTGATGGACTGACCGCAACCCCCATTCCCTCTTCCCCCTGTGCCACTCGGGGGGGGAAGGTGGCAGAGATAATGTTAAGCCCGGGGAGGGGGGGTGGGGGGAGGTTATCTTGTTCTCTGTCTCATTGTCCTGCTTTGGTTTTAGAAATAAATGAATAGTTTTCCCCAAGTCGAGTCTGTTTTGCCCGTAACGGTAACTTTAAGGATCTCTCCCCGTCCTTATCTCAAACCTCAAGCCTTTTTTCTTATATCATCTCCCCCTGTTCTCTCGGAGGGTGGGGGGAGCAAGAGAGAGACTGCGTAGTCTGGTCCCGATCAGGGCTACATTACGACACTCTGGCTTGCCAGGGAGGATCAGAGCCGCTGACCACCACTGTCACCAACACGGTGCAGGTGTTGCTATTGGGGTGACAGATTAACAACCCATTTCCTGCCCCATCAGCCAGCATCTGCAAATGTCACGTATACATGCTGCTGAGTGTGTAATATCAACCCAAACAGCATTTCTGATCTCTCAATCACAAGTCAGGATTTATGGTAACACCTCCCCAGCCCATGCGTCCTTGTGTCACCATCTCCAGAGGAAACTGGTCCAAGCACAGCACAGCACTGCTAAGTGGAAAGGAACTGGAGCGTGCTAACGACACAAGTCCCTGAAAGGAGAGCCCAGCAATCTACTGACTCCATTAATCGCATCTACAAGACAGCCACGTTATGCAGAAAGTCTCAGGTCTTATTCAGCAGCACCACATCTCATGAAACCAGCCCCAGCGGCAGGCAAGGCCACTGCCATCGGGGACAGTCCCAGCAGGCTGGGTGGTCACCAAATGAGCGAAAAGGTGTCCAAGGTGCAGGCAGGGGTGCACGCTCATGTCTCCATCCTGCCCTGTGCACACAAAGCTGCAGAGCGTCTGCAACGCACACCAGCGAGCACCCACTTATTACAGGCAGGGGAATCCAAGCCTTGATAATTAAGCAGCAAATTGCAGGGGAAGAAGCCAAGTTGACAAGTCAGTGGGATTTTTTTCTCACTCTGAATAATCACTAGCTCATAACCAGCAACTGTCCCAGGTTATGGCGGCACATTCTCTTGATATCTCACTTCCCCGTTGTTCACTTCATCAGCCCTTCCCTAACATCTGTGCTTTATACCCGCCTGATGAATTAACTCAAAAACATCTCAGGGCCCCTTTTCCACAGCTCTGCTATAGCTGGAGAAACAAAATCCAGGGTTGGCACTTACAGAAGGAGCTGCCTGATTCCGCTTCTCCGCGGCTGGGAAGCCCATCAACAGTGGGTGTACACACGTGGCCATGGGCCCGTTCCTCTCCAGCCAGCACCCAGCATGTTGCGTCCAAGCAAAGGTGGGTCCGCAGAAACACTGCACTGGTGTTTGGGGGAGGATTGGGGGGGGGGGGCGCAATGCAGAAGACCTGATGCATGCACGGCCCCTGCAGACCCCAGAGCTTGCAGGGATGCAAGACCCACAACCCAGCCATGCAGCCTGTGGGTTTGTGCAGGGACCTTATCTGCAGAGGACAATTTTTGGTTAAAACTTCTGCTGGACAACTGGGAGACACTCTGCTGTCTGTCTTGTTGCAGGAGTTTCACCTCAGTGCTCACTGGAAGCTGGCTGCATGCACCCTGCCAGACCACAGACACGGTGTGTGGCCCTGATGCTGTCCCTCTGCTCCTGGCACAGCAGGCGAGCCAACGCTTGGCTACAGCACTCTGGAAAACCACATGAGCCCCGATGGCCGCGGCACACCTCCTGACAGCCACCACTGCTAGCAAACATGGGTTGGCCACGACCTTGGAAGTTCAAACCAGTACAGAAATGAGAGAGACGCTGGCGTAGGCAAGACAGCTTCCAGCACAACTGATGAACTCAGCTCAAGTGAGCTGGCAGTGAAGCACAGTCCTCAGCAGATGGAAAGCCAGGGGAACATGGAGGAACTGGAAAGATACAGGTTTAATGGATGGACTACAGATGGATGGGGAATTGGCTGGAGAGTCATGTTCAGAGAGTTGCAGTCAATGGCTCAACGTCCAAGTGTAAAACTGTAACGAATGGTGTCCATAGTGGGACCAACACTATTGTGTATCTTCATGAATGACACGGAGAGTGAGATCGAGTGCACCCTCAGCAAGTCTGGATGACAGCGAGCTGAGCAGTGTGGTCAACATGCTGGAGGGAAGGGGTGGCATCCAGAGGGACCTGGACAGGCTGGAGGAGTGGGTCTGTGTGAACCTTGTGGAGTTCAACCAGGCCAAGTTCAACATAGGTCAGGGCAACCCACAGGACCTGCACAGACTGGGCAATGGATGGATGAATGGATGAATAGATGGATGGATGGAGAGCAGCCCCAGAGACAAGGACTGGGGGAGGACTGGTGGGTGACAGATGGGACATCAGCCGGCAATGTGCACTTGCAGCCCAGAAAGCCAAGCGTCTCCTGGGCTGCATCACCAGCAGCGTGGCCAGCAGGTCGACGGAGGGGATGCTCCCCCTCTGCTCCGCTCTCCTCAGACCCCCCTGGAGCTCTGCCTCCAGCTCTGGGGTCCTCACCACAAGACAACGGCTTTAAACTGAACGAGGCTGGGGTCAGGTTGGACACCGGGAAGAAATGTTTTACGCTGAGGTGGTGAGGCACTGGCCCAGGCTGCCCAGAGAGGTGGTGGATGCCCCATCCCTGGAAACATTCCAGGCCAGGTTGGCCGGGGCTCTGAGTGACCTGATCTGGTGGGAGATGCCCATGCTTCATGCAGGGGAGTTGGACCGGATGGGCTTTGAAGGTCCCTTCCAACTCAAACCGCTCTGTGAGTCCCTGATTTTATGAACTTTCATGCCCTGCAGTACAGAGGCTGTACTGTGCAACAGCAACCGAGAGAAGAGGGAGAAAATGTGAGAGAAACAACTCTGCAGACAGCAAGGCAAGTGAAGGAGGGGGAGGAGGAGGAGGTGCTCCAGGCCCCAGAGCAGAGATTCCACTACAGCCCCTGGAGAAGACCATGGTGATGCATGTTGCCCCGCTGCAGCCCATGGAGAACCCAACACCGGAGCAGGTGGATGTGCCCTGAAGGAAGCTGTGACCCTGAGTTAGAGCAGGTTTTCTCCCATCTGCAGACTGAAGCTGCATCTGCAGCACTGACATGCAAAGCCATAGCCCAGCCACAAGCTCCCCAACACCTTCCCATCCCCAGACTTGCCAAGCAACCACAGTCCCTGCTGTTCACCCTGAATTCCCTGAGCAAACAGTCTCAGCCTCATCAGGACCTGAGATAAGCTGGAGAGAGTCCACCTCCATGGCAGGGGAAGAAGCCAAGGATGAAGCCAAGCCCTCCATGCAAGGCCCATGTGTCTTCCTCCCACTCCTGCAGTCCCCGTGCGAACACCTAAGCTGGGCAGAATGGAGGTTGACACAAGCCACCTGGTGTGGGCAACCCACGGAGACAGCAAAGGAGCCTGACAAAGGGAAACAAAA
This sequence comes from Chlamydotis macqueenii, assembly GCF_036417535.1. Taxonomy (NCBI): domain Eukaryota; kingdom Metazoa; phylum Chordata; class Aves; order Otidiformes; family Otididae; genus Chlamydotis; species Chlamydotis macqueenii. The sequence goes on from NC_141574.1 coordinate 9,696,546, forward strand.
ATAAACCTCAAGTCCTAATCACGCTTTTGGGCAGTTCCTGGCCACAATGCCCAGCTCAGTAAATAAGAGGCCACAGTCGTACCCAGTAACGCCCCGCGGATGCCTGGGCTGCATGGCTGGTGCAGCAGATGTCCACATGCACCTCATGGGAGGGCTGATGCCCACACTGGATGGAGTGAGGCTGGAGAGCAGCAGCTTCTAAAGGCAGGAGGAACAGCCTGGATCTACCCATGGGTATCGCTGCCACGACCTTCAACACCCTCATTAAACATCAGGCCGCCTCGCCAATGGAGATCCTGAGCCCTTGCTGGGCAGGCAGGAGCTGGCAGCTGCCGGAGCAGCGACTGCTCCGAGTTGGCAGCTCCCAGGCACTTGCCAGGAGGCAGAGCCCCACCACCCAGCTCTCTGCAGGGCTCCCAGCGAACGACAAACAGGCAGCAATACCTCCCGTGGCGATTCATCATCTTTCTGGGTGTCAGGGAAATCGTTATTTCCAACTACCCCCGTGCAGCTGCTGATGCACCCACACGCCAACGCGGGACGCGCAGCCTGGCAGCACCCAGGAGCAGGCAGGCAGTCAGCAGCCCCTGGGATCAAAAACGCGGGTGCAGTAGGAGTGGGGCTGGTGCAACATGTCGGGAGAGTAGGCAGGACGTACACGCGGCAGGTGGGTGGTGTCGCGAGGCAATAAAATACAGGGATTTTAGGGGTGGTTAGGGGGAAATAGAAGATATTTTCTGTATGACTATTTTCTCCTAAAACAGGCACTGAAAAGTCTGGAGCGACACACAAACACGTGATTAGTTCAGCAATGCAATCAAATATACAGTAGCACTGTTTGAAAACAGGAACAGCATTCTATTCCAAATCTTCCCCTAAGAAATTTTTTTTTTGCCTTACCACATTGTAATATTAGGCCACACTTCTGTACGCTGTTTTTGAGTACTGAGTAAAATATTGGTTTGGGTCTCCACGCCAAGACTGGAGATTCTCCCTATTTTCTGTATTCTCCTTTTTTTCCCGTTTTTCAAGTGCGATGGTTTCCGTCCCTCTGGGTGCACATCCACATGCCACACAGCCCCACTGCCGTGCAATGGACCAGCACAACTGGACTGGGCTATCCTACAATCCTGTTCTACTTATTTTACTTACTTATTTTTTCAGAGGTTAAAAGGCCATAGGTATCCCATGAACACTTCCAGCAGCACTATTGGTGTTGCCTGAACTCTAAACAACTCCAGTCTTGTTCTTGAAGGAGCTCAGTCCCAGGCACCTACTGCAGATGGGCAGGGAAGGGTGGTGGGCAGCTCAGCAGGTTATAGAATCACAGAAGGGTTTGGGTGGGAAGGGACTGTTCAAGTCCACCCAGTCCAACCCCCCTGCAAGGAGCAGGGACATCTCCCACCAGATCAGGTTGCTCACAGCCCTGTCCAACCTGGCCTGGAATGTTTCCAGGGATGGGGGATCCACAGCTTCTCTGGGCAACCTGGGACAGTGTTCTACCATCCTTAGTGTAAAAAATTTTTTCCTGATGTCCAGTCTGAATCTCCTTCCTTCTAGTTTAAAACCATGACCCCTCGTCCTGTCACAGCAGGCCCTACTGAAGAGTCTCTCCCCACCTTTCCTGCAGCCCCCTTTAGGCACTGGGAGCCGCTCTCAGGTCTCCCCGGAGCCTCCTCTTCTCCAGGCTGAACAGCCCCAGCTCTCTCAGCCTGGCCTCACAGCAGAGCTGCTCCAGCCCTCTCAGCATCTCCGTGGCCTCCTCTGAACCCTCTCCAACAGGTCCATGTCCTTCTGATGCCGGGGGCTCCAGAGCTGGACGCAGCGCTGCAGGTGGGGTCTCACCAGAGCAGAGCAGAGGGGCAGAATCCCCTCCCTCGCCCTGCTGCCCACGCTGCTGGGGATGCAGCCCAGGATGTGGTTGGTTTCTGGGCTGTGAGCACACATTGCCGGCTCGTGTTGAGCTTCTCGTCCACCAGCACTCCCAAGTCCTTCTCCTCACGGCTGCTCACAGGTCCGGCCCACGTGGGGCAGATGTGTCCACCTGCCATGTTTGCTGCGGGCCGAGGCAGAGCAGCTCGATTCTCCAGTTCCTGCCATTTCCCAGCCTGCCCCACTCAGACACTGGTCGCTGTTTCCTGCACTGGTTTTATGAGGACCTCTGCTCTCCACTGCTGCTTGTCAGGGATGGACAGACACCCCTTCCCAGTGGTGAGTCACCCACTGTGATACCAAATCCACTCCCCGGCTGGGCTTGTCCGGCTGGGTGCTCCCTGGCACATAAGGGCTCTGCTCCCTGAGGAAACGTCTCAGAGCTGGTCCCATCACCATCCAACCTGCTCTCCCAGCAGGATGCCCACTCTCCCACTGGGCACCTTGGCTGTCAGCCCTTTGGTTGCTCTCCCAGTTTCTCCTCAACGTCTTTTCCAGTTGATGCACACTGTTCTCAAACCATGGACAGCCAAACTGGCTGCAGCAGTTGCGTCCATTCACTGAAGAGGACAACAGAACAGATTCGGGGCCTGCCCATTTCCGACCTGAACATGACACAACCCAAACAGGTAAGAGGAGCCGCTTCTGACAAACACCAGCCCTGCCTAGCATAAAGTCTCCTGTGTTGCAGCCACTGTCTCCACTTCTCAGCCTGTGATTGCCTACCTAACCCGGCCCATCTCCTCCCCTCGAGCCAGCCCACGTGCACTCCTTGCTGTGCTCCTGTTTCTCCACACTGTACAAGCTCTTAGGCTCCTTCGGCACTCAGATCTCCTGCGCCGTCCGCCTGCTTCCTCCCACCACCTGCCTAAAACCTCCACTTTAATTGACTCTTCGTCCCCTCCCTCCTTCCACTTGAATTACAACCACGCACACCGCCCCGCCGCACACAGGTAAAGGTTACCCAAAGACACGCACACTATTTTGCCAGCTGTCCCAAGCCCACTAGTTATTTACCAGTAATTCCTCCTCAAGCTGTTTCCAGAAGTTTCCAATCCACCATCCTTGATTTTTTTCATCTCTCTATAAATCAGCTAAAGCTCTGCAAAGCCAGTTCCTGGAACCTCCCCGCAGCAGGAGCCCCTTGCCACAGCAGCGTGGTCCCCAGGCATGGGTGATGCTGGGGACTCGGGAGATCACTGGATCTCTGGCCACCCTCCTCCTCCTCCTCCTCCTGCCTGTGTCCCTGCCCGGCTCTGCCAACCAGACCCAGGCTGGACCCTGCCCTCGGCATGCCTAGAGAGCACAAAGCCTTCCCCGCACCGCAGAGTGCAGCAGTGCCAAAGCAATCCTGGGAAAGGATTGTAACAGGATTTACAGCTTGCTCATCTCAGCCCTCCTAAACCAATTTCTGCAAATAACGGATTATCCCCCGGCGGCAACACCGAGACAATGGCACTAAGACAGCTGCTCAGACAGCAGGGACGTGGCTCTGAAGAGCGTCAGTGCTGCGAAGGCCACGTGCACGCAGTCGGGCAGGGCAGGGCTGGCCTGCCTGCTGCCCAGACACCAGGCTACAACCTGCTGCTCTTGCCATTTCCTTTTCCCAGCGCTTCTTGAAGCAGCCCCACGTTTCTGCTCTTTCACCCTTTGGCCTTCAAGCCCCCGCACCTGCCTCCTCCTCCAACGCCAAACCTGAGAATTAAAAGCACTAGAAATCACAATAATTTTCATGCCATGTGGAGCGTAAAAGGGGATGGGGTGGCGATCCTGGCTGCTGTAAGCAGACAAGAGAAACTCAACCATGGGCCGGAGTCAAAAGCAAGCAACATCCAGGAGTGGTGCCACCGCAACGTGTGTTCCCATGCCACCCAGCATCCTGCCTGCTGGGGCCAGCACCACAGCCTGGCTCATTGCCCTCTGGAGCAGGGTTCCTGGCTGCTGCAGAGGGGCCTCCAGCCCCTCCTCTCTCCTTGGCATCCAGGGCTCAGCCAGCACCAACTGCCCAGAACCCAGCAGGGAGAGGTGAGGAGAGCCCGATGGGAGCCACGCGGCTGCGTGCCTTGGGCAGCAGCCCAGGATGCTGAACCCATCACTCGCTGGAAGAGCCCCAACCTGCTGGGCAAGAAGGGCTAAACTCTTGCAGCCAGTGCTGCAAGGGGCGCAGATGCCATATCCCCTCTCATTTCTGGTCCTTTACCTTCTTCCTCCTCTTTTGAACCTCCCCAGGACAAACAACTCAGACTGTGGGAGAGGGCAGGCCTCACCATGCAGCTGGGACCACCAGCACGGCACACCACGCCACAGCCCTGGCACGGCTTGGCTCACCGGCATGGTTCGGCTCACCCGCTCACCTGGACCTCCGCCACGGCTCAAGGACCAGCCAGTGCTGGAAAGTGAAAGGGAGGAGATGCAGGGTGGGGAGCAGGGCCGAATTTGCACACAGACAAGAGGAGCCAGTGGAGACAGACATGAGAGTGAGACGGGCAGTCAGGCCAGGGGCAGTGATGGCCCCGTGTCCCCTCACCCCCAGGGCTACTCACCTCAAACCCCTCGGGACACAGCAAGAACAGGGACTGCGGTACTGTCCTGGGGCCACGCTGCTGCAAGATGCACAAAGTCAGGGAGCCATGGGAGCTGCACTGCGACAGGAGCAGCAATACCTCCAGCAGCAAGCTCCAAAACTTAGCTCCTCAGAGGGCACTGCCACACAGGCAGCGATAACATGTCTTCCAGGAGTGCCACTAACTGTTTGGTCTAAATTAAGCCCCAAATAATTACAGAGCAGCTGATTTTTATTCTTTTTTTTTATGTTGCCACAAATCAGACTACAGTTAATTGATATTTACTCTGCATTCGCCTGGTGTCACGGATCACCAAGTGTTGTTCAGGATGACAAAGCAGACAATAGGCGTCGGCAATCATGAAGCTTGGGCGTGCAAGGGGGCTGCACAGCCGCTGCACATTAAAGGGGAATCTCACCTGGACTAACACATAGCACATCATGGAGAATGAAAGAAAAAGCCACAGGGGCACAAGGGAGAGAGGACAGAGATTACCCAGGCACCCTCACTGCGGCACTGGGATGATGCACGCAGAGCCCACGTGTCCTGTCCCTGCGGGCAGCACCCAAGGGCTGGCAGTGGGTGCCACCTTGCCGGGCACGACGCGGCTGCAGGAGCCTCACAGAGGTCCATGCTGAGCAGCAGAAGTGGTCAGGGAAGGTGAGGACCAGCGTGAGCACCCCCACACCCAAGCTCGCCCCTGCTCCGCCTGCACCCCGTGACGCCTGCTGAATTGGTGCTGGGAGGTGCTGGGCTAGTTTAGCGCTGAAGGGAGGCATTTTGCCAGCTTGTTCCCCAGCTCTGCTATGGATCCCTGGAGACACCGGGGAGGGCTGGACTGTCCACTCCACGACAGCTGTCTCCACAACCATGTACAGCCAAGCCTCTTGCTCGCATGCAGAGGTGCCTCCCTCCCCCTGTCCACCTCCTTCAAACACTCACCGCCTGCGAGCGCCCCTGCCCAGCAACCGCCACCGGGCACAGGAATCCCTGAATCCCTGCCCCGTCCCACGCAGACAGACCCTGACTTCCACAGGGGTAGCAACACAACAAAGTAAGAGAAGGGCAACTCAGCCTGAAAAGCTCAAGAAAAGCTGACCAGCAGCTAGGGTTCCCCCAAAATCACAGAGACCTCATGCCCCGGCGTACCCCAGCCCTTCAAAACCAGAGCTGGAGCGGATGATGGGGAGAGGGAAGGCAGGGATCGCACAAAGCCCTTGCAAAATGACCAAGCTACTGCAGATCCGACAGGGTGAAGCCAGAAGAGCAAACCGCTATTTAAGCTAAATATATTTGTTCCTGGGATGATGCTGGTATATAAATTGATCATAAATAGACTCAGGCTGGAAATGAGAAGATGGCTCCTGACCACTGGAGTTTAAGTCCTAGAATGGTTCTTCAACAAGAAGTACCAGGAAAAGAAAGACAATTCCTTCAAAAGGGAGCTAGATAAATGTGCGAAAGGGTGACAAAAAAGGATCTCTGTGTGACAGAGGCAGGACACAGCCACCTGAGGCAGCCCCTGCGCCTCATGCATGGCATGGCATTGCCATAATGCCCACTGGCATCATGAGTGCTGCGCTGCTCAGGATGCCTAAGCCAAGCGAGATGCTTGAGCTGCTCTGCAGGAGCTCCTGGACCTCCCTGGTGGGTAGAGGAATCCCCCCATCCCTGCACCAAGCACTCCTCCAGTTTCTCCATCTCACAGCAGGTTTTCTGTGCCAGGCAGCACCGTCAGAGCCATAGGGCTGTTCCCCGTCATGGCTGAACCGAGCACGGGGTGCAAAGACAGCCTGAGACCACCTTCCTCTTAGGGAACTGCCCGGAGGAGGAAGAGGAGCAGGAAAACAGGGAGGCAGGATGCTGAGGGCCAGGGCAGCAGTAGGCACCTGCTCCCCACCGTCCACACTGTCCCCGTGCTGTCTCACACACATCGCTGCTGGCACAGCAAAGCCCAGCTTCTCATTTCAGCGTCAGCTCACCTGCCTTAAAGAGGTGGCAGGAGGAGGCAGGCAGGCAGCAGGACTGTTGCTCCCAGGAGCAGGGGAGGAAGATGGGGCTCACCACTCCCTCTCCCTAAACAAGCAGGGCCCAGTGAAGCACATGCTCCCTGGGTGCTGCAGTGAGAAGGCAGCTCTGAGGCCAGGCCATGCCCTGCCAACCCCACCAAGGCTGAAGAACCAGTTGTGTTGGTGGGGACTCTGCCATCTACCAGCTGCATCGGTGTCCCTTCCATCTCCAGCCGTGCTCTGGGACATGCAGTGAGCCACCAGACCCTGTCCAGCCTCCATTGGCCACTCACGATTTTATGTCCATCAAACCCACTTCACAACTTGGCATCCAACCAGGCCAAGTGCAAGATGCTGCACAGGGGTCAGGGCAATACCCAGGACCTGCACAGACTGGGCGAGGAATGGATGGATGGATGGATGGATGGGTGGATGGAGAGCAGCCCCAGAGACAAGGACTGGGGGACACTGGTGGGTGACACATGGGACATCAGCCAGCAACATGCGCTTGCAGCCCAGAAAGCCAAGTGTCTCCTGGGCTGCATCACCAGCAGCGTGGCCAGCAGGTCGACAGAGGGGATGCTCCCCCTCTGCTCCGCTCTCCTCAGACCCCCCTGGAGCTCTGCCTCCAGCTCTGGGGACCTCACCACAAGACAGACACCAACCGGGTAGAGCAGGGCCAAAGGAGGCCACCAAAATGGTCTGAGGGCTGGGACACCTCTGTCATGGAGAAAGGCTGAGAGAGCTGGCTTTGATTTCCCATCCCAGGGAAGCTGGGAGAAGCAGCACAGAGGGTGGAGGAGCAAAGAGAGGCCAGAACCATGTCAGGCTTTTCATCTAAAACATTGTTTGTCCTCTCACGTTGCTCCTCATGAAGGAGCATCACACAAGCCCAAGCCAACCAACACAGCACAACCGCAACTCCTGGTCTTCAAGGAAACCTCCTCTCCGCCCTGGTGGGACTGGGTACCAGGGGCAATGTACCTCCAGAAAAACCACTGCACAGTGGGAAACGGAGTTTTGGCACTAGATAGTGTTGCCTCAACACATTAGACAGAGGTGAGCAGCTATGATTTGTCTCCTTGATCACCTGGCACATCTCTCTGCCAGGAGTTGGTCTACTAGGAATTATGTAGCCTACTCTCCAAATAAATCTCCTCCAGCAGACAGACAACCTAAACAAAGTCACCGGGGACCTGCACCCTGGTTTCAAAAGCCACCACCTCAAGTCTGTGCAGCTTAAATGATGAAACTGGAGGTCAAATGTGCATGCAACTGAACCTTCCCTTCCATCCTGGTGCAGACCTGCAATGGATCTGCTTCCAGGTCTGAAATATTTATCGGGTCTTCCGAAGACTGTGGAGATGGCCTGAGCTGACAGGCTGAAAGACACAACTTCAGATTTGAAGATTTACGTTCCTGCAGGCAATTCATTCAGCGAACAGCATCTATTATGTAATGCAATGACAAGGAGCACCGGAGCGTGGCTGCAGGGAGGGATATGATGCACGGAGAAGACAAATGGCAGAGGAGTCCTTCCCAACCACTCCGTAAAAAAAAAAAACATCATTTCATCCCTCTCTGGCTGGCAACTTGCCACCCAAAGCCACCTCCTCTGGGGAGCAGCCCAGACCAAGGACTGAGGACGAGCCACCTGCCTCAAGAGTGAGGAGTGTCAACAGATGCAGCAGCTCACTGGGAAGGATTTTAGGAACAGACTTACCAGGAGCTGTGACTCAAATCAGGAGCAGCAGCAGCGATGGCCCCGACCCAAGGAGGAATACTGCCCCTCAGCCACTCCGAGCCCACCCAAGCCCTGACGTGATGCTGCCCAACTCATGGAACAGAGCCGCTCAGTGGGAAGACCCTCCATGTCCCCTCACAACCGGGCATGAGCTGCCGGAGCTGCAAGGCACAGGCAGGCAGGCTGCTGCCACCTTGCCAGTACGACAGCAAAGCCAGCCAGATGTCCACCCACCGGGCGCCAAAATAAGCCCAGGCAGCAGCAGCAACGCGGATCCGAGAACAGTCTGTGCAGCCAGAAGAGGGATCAGCGGGAAGGGAGGGGAGGCTTGAGCCCTTCTGTGCCACAAAGATCCAGCCCAGCATCTTTGCCCCGTGCCAGGTGGGTGGATAAAGCTGGGTCTCACACAGACACCTGGACCTTACCTTCTGCAACAGCAGAGCACATGCAGGAGAGCATCAAGGACTTGCATCCACCAAAGCACACTGTCATTTAAGAAACAGATTCCAGCAGGATTTTACCTGTGGAGTCTCTGTCCTCTATTAGCAACTCCGCAACAGCAGCGACCAATCCAGCCAGCAGACACTGCACATCCATCTACCCCTCCCTCCACTCAGTGCTCCAACAGCAACTCCAGACATTGTTCATGTTTCCCAAATTACCAGTCCAGCTCTGTCCTGATCTTCTGCAGCCCTACTCCAAGGTCCTCCAGCTCCCAGAGGGACCTGTCAGTGGTGTTTATGGAGTTTGTATCCCTTGATGGAGAAGGTACACCACACATCAAATCGAGCTGCACCACGCACGGCACCTTTGCCTCCACACAACAATGAGAAGTCTGCGTCTTTCTTCTGATACGCTGGAGGATGACTTCCCATCATCTTGCAGTGAAGGTTTCAAATGATGCTAAAATGCTTAGAGATGAGTAAGAAATAACTGAGGTGCTGTTCCAGAAGGGACAAGCAGCACCCTAAAGCTCAGGCGAGTTTGGCCCCTGCAGAGGGTAACGTCTTGCCTCGATTGTCACCACATGTGTAATTCACTTGCCATGTTAAAAAGCAAATGCCAGTGAGCACACACTGCCTATGTTTCAGTGCCCTTTCGCTGCATCCCCCTCCCATGCCTCATGGAAACCTTGCTTCTTAATTTCCAAATTAATCTCAATAGATTCACTTCCCTGGATCACAACAAGCCTTTGTATCGATTACCAGGTTCTTTGTGGGCTCAGGAGCATGGGAAGGCAGCGGTGAGGCTGCCAGGCACCGTGCTAGCACCCGCCGTTCCCCGCTGCACTGCCTTCACCCCTCCGAAGTGCAGGACTAAGCTCCAGCCAAGGTTAATGTGGTGGTTAAGTCCATCTTTGGCTGAACTTCTGCCGAGCTTCGTGCGCTACACCAGGAGTTGAAGGAGCAGATGGACATGGAGTGATGCTGCTCTCGGTTTGGCTGAGTTGGTAGGAAATGGAAAAGCTATGAGTGGTACATCACCAGCTACCACAGAATGGTTTGGAGTGGAAGGGACCTTTAAAGATCATCTAGTCCAACCACGAGCTATCCCAGGAGCCGGCCCACAGTCCCATGAGAGAGCCCACGGTCTCCCTGTACAAGGCCACAGGAGTTTAATGCCTCTCTAGATCATCAACTCAGACCCCAGCAGCTATGTCCAAGGTTGTCTCCGGTCCTGAGGACACCGAGGACCACTTCTAGTGACACAGAGAGATACTGGCACACAGGTGCTGCCCTGGGAACATGTCTTGGCTGACAGCACACCATCAGCACACAGTAGCCTGGGAGAACTGGAGGCTAGTCTGAAACACCCGGCCTCCACCCAGCTAGGAAGGGTCAGCTGTAGAGGAGCAGCTCTTGCTGATTTGTGGTGATGCATCTGTGTGGTCCGTGTGAACCTTGTGAAGTTCCAGGCCAAGTGCAAGGTGCTGCACAGGGGTCAGGGCAACCCCCAGGACCTGCACAGACTGGGCAAGGAATGGATGGATGGATGAATGGATGGAGAGCACCCTGCGGAGAAGGACTGGGGGACACAGGTGGGTGACACATGGGACATCAGCCGGCAACGTGCACTTGCAGCCCAGAAAGCCAAGCGTCTCCTGGGCTGCATCACCAGCAGCGTGGCCAGCAGGTCGACGGAGGGGATGCTCCCCCTCTGCTCCGCTCTCCTCAGACCCCCCTGGAGCTCTGCCTCCAGCGCTGGGGTCCTCACCACAAGACAACGGCTTTAAACTGAACGAGGCTGGGGTCAGGTTGGACACCGGGAAGAAATGTTTTACACTGAGGGGGGTGAGGCACTGGCCCAGGTTGCCCAGAGAGGTGGTGGGTGCACCATCCCTGGAAACGTTCAAGGCCAGGTTGGACGGGGCTCTGAGTGACCTGGTCTGGTGGGAGATGTCCCTGCTCCTTCCAGGGGGGTTGGACTGGGTGGGTGTCATGGCGTAGGGGTGGGACCCCACAACGGAGCAGGGGAGGAATGCGAGGACTTCTTCCCCCAACCATGAAGCAGCGGCGTGAAACAACATGTGATGAACTGACCGCGACCCCCATTCCCTCTTCCCCGCTGTGCTGCTCGGGAGGGGAAGGTAGTAGAGATAATGTTAAGCTCGGGAAGAGGGAGGAGTGGGAGGAGGTTATCTTGTTCTCTGTCTCATTATCCTGCTGTTTGTAGTAATAAATGAATAGTTTTCCCCAAGTCGAGTCTGTTTTGCCCGTGACGGTAACTTTAAGGATTTCTCCCTGTCCTTATCTCAAACCTCGAGCCGTTTTTCCTTATGTTTTCTCTCCCTGTTCTCTTGGAAGGCGGGGGGAGTGAGAGAGAGACTGCGTAGTCTGTTCCTGATCAGGGCTGAACTACGACAGTGGGCTTTGAAGGTCCCTTCCCACCCAAACCACTCTGCAATTCTGTGAGCCTATCTACTGTTGAGCACCTGATCTGCTCCACCGCACATCCTAGACACACCACAATATTATAAAACACTGACTTCTGTACAAGGTGTAGGCTATTCTTTCGCTGCCCAAACGGTTTCTGGCATTATAAACTGAGTTTCCTACAAGGCAAAGTAACACTGTAAAACAAAACCACAGAATTTCAGAATTTCACAGAATTATTATCAGGATTGGAAAAGACCTAAAAGATCATCCAGTCCAACCATCACCAATACTTCTCAGCTAAATCATATCCCTCAACACAACATCCAAACGTTTCTTGAACACCCCCATGGTCGGTGACTCCACCACCTCCCTGGGCAGTGCATTCCAGTGCCTGACTACCCTTTCCGAGAAGTAATATTTCCTAATGTCCAGCCTGAATCTCCCCTGGCGCAGCTTGAAACCATTGCCTCTAGTTCTATCACTGTCAACACGAGAGAAAAGGCCGACCCCTAGCTCACTACAACCTCCCTTCCGGAAGTTATAGAGAGCTATAAGGTCTCCCCTGAGCCTCCTCTTCTCCAGACTGAACAATCCCAGCTCCCTCAGCCGCTCCTCATAAGGCCTGTGCTCCAGACCCCTCACCAGCTTCGTAGCCCTCCTCTGAACGCATTCCAGAAGCACTCCTAACATCCTGGATGCTTCTGGAAGTCACATCAATGTCATCTTGGTCACTGCAGATCTCAGACTTTTAAACAGATTATTATGGTTTTAGGCCACGAGTGCCCTTTGCAGCCCAAGCTCTGGCTCAGCCCCAAGTGCACACGGTGCCGACGCACGCTATACGCGCCCAGCAGCCAGAAGCAAAGCAATGATAGCTCTTCACCCAAACAGAAACACTGCAAAATCTTACAGTGCAAGTGCAGACCAAAGGAACCTGGAGGATGATTGAGCAACAGTCTGAGATACATGAATTCCCTTGAGAAACTCCCTCGCCTCGAGGCTTGGCCAAGTGAATATTAGCTGAGGAGCAGCTGCCAGGAGACGGGGGCGTGAGACAATTTATGAAAGGCCAGGCTCTTCCAAGCAACTAGAAGTATCTATTGATTTGACACAGGGCTGGACACAAGAAAATATGTGTACAGACAACCTCCTGGGACCTCTAGAAACAATTCACAGTTGGATAGGAGATGTGGAATTGCACTGAGCACATGAAGAGAAGTGGATGGGAGGAGGGTAGATGGCAGGACAGAGACCTGGTCTCAGCTTTCCAGCTCCCTAAGCACACCTTAGCGTCAGGGCCACCGCAGCCTGGAGGGCACAAGCAGCAGCTGGCAGTCGCCCATCGGCCCATGAAGCAACACCTTTGCCAATGACAAGGGCTGCTGGCAGCTTGGAGCCATCCCACGGGGTCAGCCCTGCAGCAACCATCAGCCCTGCAACCACCAAGCACCATGAGGGAGGTGGGCGAAGGAGAGCCCACGCGGGCTCATGGCAAGACTGAAAGGACAGACTTGGGGGAGCAAAGACATTCAAATGATGTCCCTCAGCGACTGAGCCCCCGGTCCAGCCCCACCGTCAAGCAGTTCAGCTCAGCTGTGCTCACCCTGCTCTCCCTTGCACAGCTCAGCACCCACCTGCTCCCTGATGCGGGGTTTGCAGACAGCAAAGGTGGAAAGCCTCTGCACTAAGGAAGCTCAGCTGACCCCACCAGCACCAGGTGCTCTGCCAGCACCGGCTCCCCCAGGCACGCACCGCTCGCACCTGGGGACAGGGGAACTCACCACCCACAGCTCTAATTTTGCCAAATCCTGCAAACTCCCAAATGTTGCCACCTCTTGGGTGCTGTGATCCATAACTTCTGTTTCTGGCAACAAACCTCTTCTCAGGAACACAAGACTGGGAAAGAAACAGCAATATATCAGGAAGGTCTGGAAGGGAAGACCCTTTAGGCCAGCCAACAACAGAATGTCCTTCAGGACAGAGAGCGTGGGGTCACAAGTCACACCATGGGCTCAAAGAAGAGCTGCAGCATTTCTGGGCCAAGCAGGCAATGCTCAGCTTGTCTGCAAGCGCTGCCTCATCCTGCCTCATCCACGTACCCTCCCCAGGCAGCCTGGGGCAAGGCAACAGCCAACCAGCACAACAACAGCCATTTGCTCTTTTCAGCCTTCACCTTGCCGCATTCTTCAGGAATTCCCCTCCAGCAGCCTCGATGGACCCTCACCCACCTCTCAAGCTCAGAAAACCATCAGTCATCCCACCACCTCGCCTCCTTCCCTCGCAGGTCCCAGCCCTCCCTCACCCTGGCCGTAAGCCACTTTGGCAGCTTGTGGCTTTCCAGCCATGGCCACCTGAAGACAAGAGGACTTCTGCCTGACTGTCCACCCCACAAGTGGCCTAGCCCAGCGCAGCCCAGTGCGGCCATGTGGGACACAAGGAGATCACGGCTCACTCACTCTCATCGGGGTTGGGTGAAGCAAGAATGGCGCTGTGCTTCCTCTTCACTTCTTCCACGTTCTCCGAAATTTTATCAATGAACCCTCGAATTTCTTCCACCTGTGGAGACAGACAACAAGATAGGTCTGTGAGAGACGTGGACTTTTGGAAAGGGAAGGGTTTATTAAACCCTATCCCAAAGCAACCATGACATGTCTGAACCACAGCAAACATCCTCCTGGACAAACATTTTGCAGCTGGATCCTCAAACTGTAGGACCACTGTGAAATCAGACCTTCCACATCACAGCAGCTAGCTTTGCAGTCACACCAATGTAATACAGACTCTTTGCCCTGTATCCTTTGCGACGCACTGAGGACCATTTGGGATTTATTTAAATTAGTATCAGATGTACAGATTCCCAGACTCTGCACCTCCGGCATGGAGAACACTGCTGAGGTGCACAAGGTAAGCTCGGTCCCAACTCAGTCCTCCAGGGCTCTGTGCCCCAGGGGCTGAGAAGCCCGGTTTGACACTCACTCCACAGACCAGGGAGGTCACATTTGCCAGCAGATCCACGCTAGCATCTTCCCCGCACCTCTGTACTACAAGGAGACACGCCAGCAACACCAAGAGGGGAAACCTCTGCTTGTGCCCTCTGCCTGCCAGGTGGCCCACCCTCTAGCTCCATCTTCTCCCTCTACTCACAGCACCGCTTTGCTCATCTTCCTCCACCTGCACATCAGATTTTTTTTTCATTCCCCACTCCATTGCCTGCACAGATACATTTTAACACCCCCTACACACATGCCATGCTAAGGGTGTGCTAAAAATCCGCATGCAGATCTTACAGCCACCCACATGCCAGAAGACAACCTCTTGTTTGGTAATGAGAGGCACAAAACTACATCAATCCCATGCAGAAACTGCTACGCAGCAGAGGTGCTTTCAGGAGAGGTTTGGGAACTGGTCTGCTTTAGCGGCAGGCTGGAAGGCTCGCCCACTCCAACCAACTGGTCACCGGCCCACCTGCCCCACTGGAGGAAGAGGTGGTGCAGCAAAGCATCCATAGGGCCAGGTAAGCCCACAACAGCCCCAGGTCTCCGTGGAAGCCTGGTTCCTGCCGATCAGTACTCTGAGCATAACCCCCAAGGAGCCCGAGTAGCAGCTGAGCAGCACCAGTTCCCCGATCCCCACCTCGACCACTGCTCGCTGCCTGTGGTGGGAGCACGGACCACAGCCCCACAGCCTGCTCCAGCACCAATGGAAAGGTCTGAGCTGGATTTTTAGCTGCCCTGGAGAAACAAACCTCTCACCTGCTCAAAGAATTCATCCATGAAGCGGTCCCGGTCCACGCTGACGGTGACTTCATCATCGTCGTCACTGTCCTTCGCCTGCAATGACACAAGAGAGGCATCAACAAGTGCTTCCTGCAAAATCTGCAGCTCCATTTCAGGAGCTCTTCAGAGGCATCTTCCCCTTCTCTTTTGCTCACTTGCTCCCAGGAGCTGGGCAAATGTCAGCCTGAGCACGGGATGCCCCGGGCGCTGCCCCACCAGAGCACTATGGACACCAGAAGAGCAGAGGATCGCCGGCTCCAGCAATAAAGGCATGACGCAAAACACAGACAGCCGCCACATTGCATGGCCTCCCATGGCAAGCGCAGAACAAGACTAACGATACCCATGCATTTATAGAGAGCTGGAGCGGAGAACTTCATGAAAGCACGAGGGATGCTGTGGAGCGCAGAAAAAGTGGGAGAGAACAGAAAATACAACAGAACTAGTAAAGCCAGAGCAGGCAAATGAGGGGTTGTCCCTGTCTGCAGCAGCGTGTGTGTCATTGGCACCAGCGATGAAAATGCCTCCCGTCCCAGCAAGGCAGGGGATGCGAGCTTGCAAGGGAAAGAAAAATTACAGTCCACTGTATAAGGAGACATTTAAAAGATTATTATCCAAAACAGATACATGAGGGAGGGAAATGGAAAATTAATGGGGTGGAAAAGTTTCTTCTTACTCCATCTTCACTAGAGAGGAGCCGCCAGTGCAACGGAGAAGAGTTAAGATTTAAGACTGTCTCTCTGCTCGTCTCATAATTGTCCCACATTTTGCAGATGGTTACACATCACCCCGTGGCCCCTTCGCACTTTGCAGAGCTAGCCAATACAGTCTCCAGAGAGATGCCTCTTACCATGAAATAAGTTAGATGAAATGCCTATCTTTCCCTCTAAAATTGTCCTTTCAACCTAGGGTGACTGGTTTGGGTGGAGTCACTCAGAGGAGACCTGAGCTTTCAGCCTTGCCACCGCTCACGGCACCCTTTGCTTTGGTAACCGCTTCACGAACGGCTTATCCAAAGACCTCAAGATTGGAGAGCTGCTGTTCCTGCACTCCGATGCCACCAGGCTGGAGAGACCTGCACCCTCTCCTTCCCCCTGTCCCCTGCCATCACTGCTCTGGCCTCACTCAAACCTGGCTTAGCAAAATAAAGGCTGTCACCCTCAAGTCCCAGCTCCGCTGCCGACTGTATCATTCGTTCACCCCGTGAGTGGCCCTGCCGCACCGGCACAGCCGCTGCCGGCTGTAAGCAAAGGTCCATTTGGGTTCTACAAACGCACCTGCAGCAATGCCTACACCCGCTTCATCACTCTTGGTGCACTTCCCCGGCACCCACAGCACATGAGCAGGAGGACTCGCCACTGGGGAGCTTAAAAAGCATCATCTCTTAAAGGCAGAAAGGATGTCTGCACAGATGGATATTTCCTACGAGGATGTAGCTACCACTCACGCTTCCATTTCAGTTCACGCGCCACTAGAAAAGTCACTCGCTTTGTGCCATGCTTGATTTTAAGCATCAACTGCCTTCAATTAAGACGGGTGGCACCCAGAGCCCATCAGACGGGCAGTTACAACACCCTTGACCCCCGCATGGACTGAGGGTCATTCTGCCAGCATGCACAAACAGGCACGGTTTTTGCCTGCCTTGTGCCAGCGCTATCCCAAACGGCAAGAGTGGTCACAAACTCCCCCCTCCAAGGATCTCAGAAATACGTAAAACCAACAGATCCCGGGGACGCATGTCAAGAGTGACGGATGGTGTAGCCGCCACGGCAAATGCTGCCCCAGACACACATGCCTCCGGGCCACAGCATCCTCCAGCCCAGCCTCTCCATGCTGGTGACAAGGAGCCCCTGCAGCCGGTGGTCTAACACACATGGGATTTCAGCTGTGGGGTGTAACCGTTAGGCTGCCGGATGGTGGGTTGCATTTCGGGGAGATTTCTCAGAGGAAATGGGGTTGTTATTCCAGCTGCGCTCCTGCACCAACTGTACTACTCCTTTTCTGTTCTCCTTCCAGCTCTGCTGACTCCAGCTCCCTGCCACCAAGCTTTTCCATGGGCAGCAGCCCACACCCGAACCCTCCCCAGTACCCAACGGAGACAGACTGGCTCATCGCCACACCTCAGGGCACACAGCCCAGCATGCCATCCTGCCCAGACGTGTCCCCAACAGCACAGGGGCTGCGCAGGGGGTGGGGGCTGGCACCGTTGCCCAGGTGGGGCATAGATGGCTCATGAGGCTCCACGTGCAGAGCAGCTCTGCCAGGGCACACGTCCTGCTGACAGCCCCGTGCCACCTTGCCATGCACCCAACAGGACGGCCACCCACAGGAAGGGCCAAAGGAAAGGGGGCTCTTCCTGTGGAGAAGGACTGGGGGACACTGGTGGGTGACACATGGGACATCAGCCGGCAATGTGCACTTGCAGCCCAGAAAGCCAAGCGTCTCCTGGGCTGCATCACCAGCAGCGTGGCCAGCAGGTCGACGGAGGGGATGCTCCCCCTCTGCTCCGCTCTCCTCAGACCCCCCTGGAGCTCTGCCTCCAGCTCTGGGGTCCTCACCACAAGACAACGGCTTTAAACTGAACGAGGCTGGGGTCAGGTTGGACACGGGGAAGAAATGTTTTACACTGAGGTGGTGAGGCACTGGCCCAGGTTGCCCAGAGAGGTGGTGGATGCCTCATCCCTGGAAACATTCCAGGCCAGGTTGGACGGGACTCTGCACAACCTGATCTGGTGGGAGATGTTCCCGCCTAGGGCAGCGGGGTTGGACTGGGTGGGCTTTAGATTCAACCCAAACCACTTTGTGATCCTATGAAAGCTCCTTCCCAGGACAAGCAAATGGGAAACACCTGTGAGCCTCTGCAGTCGTGCACAGGAAAACGCACCTCCGTCACAACTTCCCCCAAGCCTATACAGCTTTTCTTGCCTTCGTTCTGGCAGGATCTTGATTTGCAAGAATTTTTAGCCCCTTTCTGAAGTTTGTGAGGAAAGCATTTCCCGTCATTAATTTTAAACACAGGCTTGTACAATGACCACGCAGGCCAGCGAGTACTGGCCACAGAGGAAAGGCAGCAGGTCAGCATGCCACCTGCAAAGACGCCCATCTCCTTGTCACCTCTTGCCTGTCCCTTCCACATTCGAAACGGTCCTGGCTTATCACATGCAGGATGCCACATTGCTGCTGGGTCCCATCCCTGTTGCCCACTGGACCCTGCCACTTGTTAAGACCCAGAAATCCTGGAGGAAGCAATGCACTGCCCAGGGAGAGGGTTTGTGCTAAAACTACATGCAGCCTTGTTGGAGGGACATCTATTTTTCAAGGCAGTTCGTCCTCCAGGCACAGCAGAGCACTGATGAACGAGCAGGGTGACGGTTATTTAGGGCAGGCACTGAACGCAGGGCAGCCCCGCTGTGTGCGGGGAGAGCGGAACAAAAGCCCGGCCAGGAGCCCTGTGTAAAGGAAATTACAAGGATGGAGCCTGCTGGTCAGGAGGACACGTGTCACTCCAGGCTGGAGAAGGGCACCATCTGTCCAACGCACGTCACTGGAAACACCCTCCGTGCCATGCCGACCCCAGCAGACGGCGTCAGGCTGATTGCACAGCCTCACTGCCCCCGACCCAACACCCCTGCACGAGGGAGGCAGCAGCGGTGTTGGCTGCAGGGCTGACCACGACTGGAGGCTAAGGCGATGCTACTGCGCAGGCACAGCTCCCTGGGATGCAGGGCACTGCAGGATCAGCTGCTCCCAGCATGTCCCTCATCCCAGGGCTCGGCCCAGGCATGCTGCCGGCCCTCGCAGGCACTCTCACCCCAGGCTTGAAGTGTCTTCCCCTGCACTGGTGCCAATGTAGAAACAAAACTGAAATACCTTTGCTAAGGAAACCTAAAGTATACACCCAGCCGACAGCATCTTGGCTTCACGCATCCCAACTGTGAGCATCCCAGGTTTTCAAAACCACATGAAAAGCTCCGGTCTAGGTCAAAGCTACTCGCTGGTGCTGCACTACACAAGCAGCAAACAATTCACAGCCTTCAAAAGCCTGGGCTTGCTTGCCAGAGACAGACGAGGAGCATGCACACTGCGCACGCCATCCTCCTGGTGCCTCTCAGCTGACGAAACAGCCGTTCACCCACCTCTGCATCTGCCCGGTGTGCTTGACGTGTTGCAACCGCAGGCAGCAAAGGCTGCCTCGAGCCTCCTTACAGGGAGAGAGGAAACAGCCACAGCACTGCGAATCTAAGTGCCTAAGGTTGAGACTAGCTCTAAAACCAGCTTACAGCAGGTATCGAGCCCAAGTTAATTAACACAGCCAGCCAGCAAGCAGCTCTGCTGCCCTGCAGCCTTGGTGGGTCACTGGCGATGCTCACTTTAGGCGCACAGGTACCGCACGGCAGTGCTGTGCTGCCCGCATCACGGGCACAGGGAGCAGGAGCTCCGCCACCTGCACGGAAGAGCGGGGGGACTTTGACCAATGTTCCTCCACACCTGCTCCTGGCTCAGGCACTTTCAGGCAGCACCGAGGGCCCGGGGTCTCCAGGATTTCTCCCCTCACACAGCATAGGTGAAGACAGCCCTGCTTTCACAGGGTTTATTTCTCCAGCCCAATAGAGGCCAAGCAGGATGGGG
Organism: Chlamydotis macqueenii; assembly: GCF_036417535.1. NCBI lineage: Eukaryota > Metazoa > Chordata > Aves > Otidiformes > Otididae > Chlamydotis > Chlamydotis macqueenii. The sequence continues at coordinate 9,716,076 of NC_141574.1, forward strand.
AGGGCAGGTCAGCCAGAGCTCCTCCTCTGTCTGTTGGGGCCTTGTAGGATTAAACATGCCCCTCCACAAGGACCAAAATCCCAAGAGGAGGCAGAGCCCAGCTGTGATACTCTCCCCTGCAAAGCAAAGTGGAGCAGAGGATGGGAAAACGACCCAGAGCCCCAGAGCATCCTGGCTCTGGGGGTTTCGCAACAAGCATGCTGCTAATAAATTCATTACCAAGCAGATTACACCCCTCTGGTTCAAATCAGCCCCGCTCCCTCCGCAGGCACTTTCTGGAAGATGGCAGAGGAGCACAAACACACCATGAAGACTCGAAGCCTGCTCTCTCCCAAAAAGCAAGAGGCGGCAGGCAGGAAAAGCTGCGGCAGGGCATAATGAGGTCTCTATTATCTCAGCAGTGGCTACACGCAAGCTTTAGCTCCTGCCCCCTTCCGTTAGCGTTGCAGACGAATTTGACCATGTCCAGATGCATCTGCAGAGCCGGTACAGGCAGCAGAGCCACGTCAGGGCAGTGGAGCAACAGGCTTGGCCACCATGGGCACCTCTGCATCCCAGGGGACCACGCCAAGCCCCTTGGGCTCATCCCCCTGCCAAACTGTCAGTGGTACTCACCACCGCAAGCCACCTCTGTCCTAGGAAACGCCCGTGCCGCACGCCCACGCGGGAGGCAGCAAGCCCGAGCCCTGCCTCCGCCACCACACGGGACTGCGGGGCCAGCGCCACGTGCTGCCCCCCCATCCCCCCCAGAGAAAAGGCAAAAGCACAAGGAAAGGAAAGGCCACAACAGCTGCTACTCCCCTTTTAGGGACCATTAAGTTAAGCAAAAAAAGGCCAGATGCTACTCACCGGCTTCACTTCCAGGCTGAACCTAGGTTTTTTTATATTTACTGGACAGTTCTGCACTGAGAGTCCAGCCTGAGAAATTTCGGCCACTTGGGCTTGACTTTCTTTGCAAAATGACCGCCCTTTCCGCACCAAAAGCAGTGCCCCGCGGAGGCACAAGACAAGGCTGCTCAGCGGGGAGATGCTCTCTGCGCAGCTGCAGGTTGTGGCTGGGACCACGTCCCTGCACGGGGCAGCACACGCCAGTCGAACCCCAGTCACCCTGTTCCCCACGTCCAAGTCCAGGAGCCCAGGGCGTTGCTGCCGGCCGCCGAGAGCTCCTGCGGCAGCTCGCTCCGCACGGCTCTGGTGCGCAGCTGCACACGTCGCTGAGAAGGACGAGGTCAGACAACTCAGGAGTAAGCTGCACTGAGATCTCTTCTCAGCCATCTTAAAAAGCCTACAGGACACATACAAAGGCGTCCGGGCTCTGCGACGCTCGGCTGCTGAACAAGATCCAAAGCACCCATGGGGCTCCAACCCACCAAACCACCACCACCCGCATGCCGGGAGGCTGCATTTTGACCCTTCACACCTTAGGGTTTGCTCCAGTGTCTCGCAGCAGCCAAAACAAGCCTTTCCTGAGGTGTCCAGGGACAGAAGTGCTGCTCCAGAGGGTTTTTAGGGAGGTAGTGTCAAGGCTGGGAACGAGGACAGACAGAGGGTCTGCTCCTGGGAGAGAGCCCTGGAGAGTGGAACGACCTGAGACCACGCTTACATTACCTACAGCCTCAGCGTGAGCATTTTTTGCAGACTGTATTTACAGTACAGCTATGCAGCACAACAAACTGGGTATTTCATAGCACACAGGCCCCAGCTCAGTTATGTCCAGTCCCAGTACTCACCAAAACCAGACCATACTTCTCACTCACAACTTTTTGATGAATAAAATTTCAGGGCACAAACAACTTTAGCATTCCGCAACATCTGCGTGAGTCAGCAAGTGTTTCCAATTCCCAACACCAGCAGTGCAAGGGAGAACAAGATTTCCAAGAGTTTTGTCCTTAGGTGTTGGCTTTCACTGCTGCAGAATTACATTACCGGCCGTTGGCACGAAGCCCAACCCTTTTATCAGAGCCATAGCCAACTCTCAAACTCAGTTTTAGAAGCAGGCATATAAAATTCCACTTAGCTACTAAGAACAAATGTCAGAGGTGACAGAGGTGCCACCAGCCCTGCAGAGAGCAAGGAGCTGAGCTTACTGACCTCCTGCTGAAGCTCTAGTACGTGGACAGTACGATAATCTACTGGAGAGGCATCGATACTTCACAAATTTAAAAATTTGCAATCATGGCTAAAGAATAATTTGGGTGAAAAACAGCAGATAAACTTAATAAATCTGAAATTAATTTCTTAATGTCCTTCTAACAGTGGCACCATCCTTGTTACACCTCCATGCAGACCAGAGCTTCACATGGGCAGCAGCAGTGCCTGCAGCCACGGCACTCGTCTCGCCTCTCCACCCTGCCCCATATTCACCAGCGTCAGCACTCAGAGAGGTTTCTGCCAGGATCACCACCACACTTTGGTGTCTACCAAGTGCTCTATGATTGACACTGAGCCCTGGTGACACCCACCCGTGACCACGAGGTCTGTACTGGGAAGCTGCCGGTGAAAAGAGAAGGAAAGAGAGGAAGTGACAGGTGGCACCGCAGCTCCCACGGCCCGTGTCGAGCAGGAGAGGAAAACACGTGAAAATCAATGGTTATCCTTCAAATCAGACTGCGCTACCTACAGATACACTCCTGGAACGTGTTGTGTTGGAAGGGACCTTCAAAGATCCTCCAATCCAACCCCATCGCTGTGGGCAGGGACATCTCCCACCAGACCAGATCATTCAAATGGTCATGAATGCTCAAACACGGGAATGACATTTCTTCAGAGCTCTTGCCAAGACCACATAAAGGAAACTTAGCAGCATTCAGGTGAGGCATCAGCACTTCCAGAAGGCAAACTGAAATGACATCTGGAAAACCAAAACAAAGTCATTTCACACACCACAAACCCGAAGTCTAACAGGACTCAATGGAAGATCTCAAAGCAATAGTAGCTAAAAAGGAAGACTTAAAACTAGCAAATCTGCAGCAAACATCACAGCAGAAGTACAGCATGACGGGAAGTGGCCACGGCTGGCAGCGAGCTTCTGGGAACCCACAGGACAACATGAACAGAAGATTTAGTTAGTTAGTTAGTTCCTATGAAAAGAAACCCAGGTCTGTAAGTATCCACTAGAAATTGAAATATCGCACTATTAACAGAAAACTCAGTCCCATCTTGCAGCAGATTTTGACACTACCCAGCCCAGGTTTGTCCCCCGTGCTTGGCGGCGAACACCAAGGTGCTGGAGGACATCAGAAAAGCAGGCAGCAGGGAAGAGGAATCATCTCTGGTGGAAGGAGAATACTGGCCTAAGAATAAATGCACATAAATAATTTGGGGCACGAGATTTGGAATTTTACAACCCAGTCAGGATCTGATCTAGAGGAAGATGTCCCTGCCCATGGCAATGGGGTCGGACTAGATGATCTCTGAAGGTCATTTCCAATGCAAACCACTCAGCAATTTGATGACTGTGGTCCTGCAACGACTGTCCAACAGCAGCAGGGACAAGCAACAGCTCTACAACAGGTATTGACAAGGTTGTGAAATGGGCCAAGGAGGCTGCAAGGTCTCGAACGCAGCGATGTGTGCACAGTATTGGCCTCAACCTCAAAGAGACCTGGACAACGTCTCCTCACGGGCAGCGCCAGTACCCTTGGTGACCGAGGGGAAGTTTTTCCTTAGCCTGACCTCTCCGTGGCTGCTGCAACATGAGGATTTCCCATTCTCCTCTGGACGCCTCCAAGGACAGTTTTTGGCCAGCACTCAGCAGGCATCCTGGGCTCCACTCACTAAGTCCAAAGCTCCTGCAAAAGGTGACAGAGGAAAAGACTTCCCTGCCAGAGGATCATGACTGTGCAGGAGCGTCTCCACTGGGAACACTCAAAGTATCACTCTAAAGAAGTATGCAGCTCAAGAAAAGATGAACACCAAAATTAAAGTGTATTCGTGGTGGTTTTCTTATCACAGCCCACATCCAAGGATGCTTGGTTAAGCCAGTCACCCGGAGCTGCTCACACTGGGTCAGCATCAGTCCTACAGATCTGAGGTCTTGAAGAAACTTTCTTCCCAATGTGCCCTGTCGGCTTTCAAACACTGTAGTGTGGAGAAGGTAACGGAGAAGTGCAGCAGAGAAGGGCCATGCCTATGGCTTTCTGCGAGCACAGCAGCACGGTGCCTCTGGGCTCACAACATTGCCTCCCAGATATCCTGCATCCCATGACAGCATCACATAAAAGACATCACCAGCAGCGTGGCCAGCAGGTCGACGGAGGGGATGCTCCCCCTCTGCTCCGCTCTCCTCAGACCCCCCTGGAGCTCTGCCTCCAGCGCTGGGGTCCTCACCACAAGACAATGGCTTTAAACTGAACGAGGCTGGGGTCAGGTTGGACACCGGGAAGAAATGTTTTACACTGAGGTGGTGAGGCACTGGCCCAGGTTGCCCAGAGAGGTGGTGGATGCCTCATCCCTGGAAACATTCCAGGCCAGGTTGGACGGGGATGTGAGCAACCTGATCTGGTGGGAGATGTCCCTGCTCCTTGCAGGGGGGTTGGACTGGGTGGGCTTTAATGGTCCCTTCCCACCCAAACCAGTCTGTGAGCCCATGCCACAGACTGTTCTCTGCCCACAGCCATCAGCCTGCTCCCCGGTTTGGGGAGCAAGGCAGTGCCCACATTGCAGACACCAGCCCTGCCGCTGGCAGCCTGTGGCACATCGCCCCTGCCCTCTCCCTCTGCCCTCCAGTTCAGCAAAACTTTCTACTCCTTCTGCTTCCAGAGTTGCCTCGGTTTATATTTTTTTCTAAGTAGAGGCAGTCCCGCTGGCTTTATGCCTGGTCTGGTCCTGACACAGCATCGCTCTGTCTCTGTTCCCCAAGCCGTCCTTCCCTGCTCATCTTCCCTTCCCACGCATCTCCTCCAAGGATAATCCCGAAGACGCCCTGGTCCAAGGACATTCAGCCGTCACCCATCCCCTGTCACGGGTTTGCTTAGGTCACCCTCTGGCCACACAGTGCCAGGACATTACTGCACACCATCTTCCTGGGTCTTCCACTTGGGCTCACTCTCCTCCTTTTCGCTAGTATACATAATTTTCTGGAAGTAGCAATTTATCACAGTACTTAGCTTAATGAGCCTTACTGTACATGTTCTGCCTGTAGTGATAATTTTGCATATTTCCTAAGAAATCTTGTTAACGGGGAGATATATATCAAAACAAACATTTGTATAGCTTCCGAGCAGCTCACACAAAGACACTCGCAATTAAAACAACAGGAACCACTCTAAACCCCTTTGGCTTGAGCCCTTTCAGACACCCAGCGCACAGCCAATGTACGCGGTTTGTGAACGCAGCATCTCATTACGCTTTGGTGCTCACAGTGTGGCACCAGGTTTCAGGAGACAAAGAGCATTTCTGCGTTCAGGTTGACTTCAGTGGGACCACCAAGCCTCCACCGCACTGGACCGTGAGCTCTCCAGCAGACGCCAAGGGATCCCGGGGCTCAGCACCCCCCTCCAAGGCCGGTGCCTGTCCTCCGAGCCCCGTCCATCACCCTGCTCCCCGCTGCCAACCCCAGTCCTGTCCCAGTGTGGGGACAGAAAACACCACCCAGAGCCGACCTAGAGACCGGGCTTTGCACACTGCTGTGCTTAAAGCACATCAAGGGGTCTTCCCGATTTTAAGTTTTCTTTGGTTTGCCCTACTCAGGTGCATGCCCACTGCTGCTAAGAGCATCCCTGCAGCACAGGGATGCCCACCACCCCCCAGCTGCTGGGGAGCAGAAGAACATCTCAGATGGGGAGCATGCAAGGCAGGTGCTGCGGGCTCACTTGTGTCACCTCTGTCATCAGGACAGGCCTGGCAGACCCCAGAGAGCAAGGACTCACCCGCGTCTCCCCCGTTCCGGAGATGCACCCTCTTGGCAGGCAGATGGTCGGGCCCGGTGTGGGCCAAGGGCAGCCGTGGCGCACAGCCTTCCCCAGCAGCTTTGCTCCCTGCAGCTCCCAGAAAACCAGCTTCTCGGCACTGTTACCCACCCCGCTGACTACGGCCAGGCCAGGCGGCTGCGCAGGCTGCAGACACGCAACTCGGAGCCGCCGGCTGTCAGCTGCCACGTGACAGCCCCGGCTCCCCGACAGGTGAGGGAAGATGTGAAGCTGAATTATTTATGTGACGCTTTTGGTTGAATGGAAGAGCTCAAAAGCATGCCGGGCAACCAAGAGGGTTAAAAAAAGAAAGGAAGATATATTTCCTTATTTAAATGCTGTCTATCTCTGGGGTCAGCAGGGACTTTCGCATCAGCAGGTGGCTCCAGAAAAGCCCCACTGCCCAGATGGAGATCGACGAGACCCAACTCCTGCTGCAAACAGAAACTTTGTTCGACTCCACATTTGAGCCCCCAAGAGAGAAATGATGAGCAGGAGCAGCATGGGATTATTAACGAGAGGGGCTAGAGCAAGGTCTGGCTGCAAGTCCTGAGGGGACACGCAGCAGATTTCCGCTGCTGTAGGAGGGAAGAAGGTGGATCCACGGAGCTGGACCTGGAGCCAACCTCGAATCCTCTCTCCTTTTATTTTTAACACACAGCTCCCCGCAACTCCCACGGGCAGGAGGCAGCGCTCAAAACAGGGACGCGGCAGGCAGGCAGGAGCAGGGAGGTTTCAGTTGGCTGGGGAGGGCAACGGTGCAACACAGACGCATGGACATTGCTGGAGAAAGGAATCTGAAAACAGCTGCCAGAGAGCAGCGACGGGTGCAGTAGGCCAGGGCCCCACAAAACCATTTTGACCATTTCAGTAAGCTGGAGATGTGCAAAAGCAGGTCTGGTTTTGCACCTGTGCCTCTCCCACTGGCGTGATTTGGGAAACGGCTCCTTACTCAAAAAACGAGGTACGATGAGAAACAAAAGCTAGATAGGAAATAAAGAGCAACTCTTCAAACCCCAGAGGGATTATTCTCAATTAACAAGCATTTGAGCAAGGCAAGCCTTTAGACTCAATGGGAAGGTCACCAAAACCGTGACCATCACTTCATACACAAGCAACCGTTGGGGTTTCAGTCCTACAAACGCCTCCATGCCCACCCAGTCTGCGACACACGACAGGTGCCATCACACGATGTCCGTGCCAGGGGGCAAAGGGCGACCTCCAGGTCCAAACTGACCTACTTCTCCTGTCACCACTCTGGGGAAGGTCCTTCTCATGCTGGTGGAGCTTCTGCCAGCACTAAAACCTGCCAGGCCTGGACACCGTCCTCCAAGTACGGTGGTCTTGCCAAACCTCTCCCCACAGCATCCAGACCAGCGATCTGGGCAGCGTCCACTCCAGCATCTCAAGGAACACTTCCATCACGTAACTGCAAGATAAAACATCAGGCAAGCACTGCCTGGTAGGGAACTGGGAGAGGATCTGTCAACCAGTAAGTGGTCTCTCCCAGCTCAGTCAGAGCCCAACGACTGCTAGAGTCACCAAAAATCAATGACTATGAGAAATTCTGCTAATTGGCTGTATGAAATGTTGACAGCAGAGTCCCATGCTCCAAAACCACATTGCCACATGTTTCTTGATGTCCGGTAACATCAAGTGCGTGGAGTTCCTCCTGCGACAGCTACTCTGACCCAAACCATCTGGGTCCACTCAGTCACCAACCCCTTGAGCTCCTCCAGTTCCCATGTCCCCTCAAACCCCCTGATCCTGACCTAGGCACGCGTCTCACAGCAGCCTGCAGCTCCTTGGCATCATCTCAACGGAAAGCAACTATAAGGAATTGAGTCTTGCTGGAAACAGGCCACCCTGGGACCAGGAACTGGCAAACGCCACTTCCACAGCAAGTGCAACATCTTCATCAGTGACACAGAGAGTGGCGTTGAGCAAGTTTGTGAATGACAGCGAGCTGAGTGGTGCGGTCGACACGCTGGAGGGAACGGGCAGCATCCAGAGGGACCTGGACAGGCTGGAGGAGTGGGTCTGTGTGAACCTTGTGGAGTTCAACCAGGCCAAGTGCAAGGTCCTGCACAGGGTTCAGGGCAACCCCCAGGACCTGCACAGACTGGGCAATGGATGGATGGATGGATGGGTGGATGGAGAGCAGCCCCAGAGACAAGGACTGGGGGACACTGGTGGGTGACACATGGGACATCAGCCGGCAACGTGCACTTGCAGCCCAGAAAGTCAAGCGTCTCCTGGGCTGCATCACCAGCAGCGTGGCCAGCAGGTCGACGGAGGGGATGCTCCCCCTCTGCTCCGCTCTCCTCAGACCCCCCTGGAGCTCTGCCTCCAGCTCTGGGGTCCTCACCATAAGACAACGGCTTTAAACTGAACGAGGCTGGGGTCAGGTTGGACACCGGGAAGAAATGTTTTACACTGAGGTGGTGAGGCACTGGCCCAGGTTGCCCAGAGAGGTGGTGGATGCCCCATCCCTGGAAACATTCCAGGCCAGGTTGGACGGGGCTCTGCGCAACCTGATCTGGTGGGAGATGTCCCTGCCCAGGCCAGCGGGGTTGGACTGGGTCCAGGTCCCTTCCAAGCCAAACCACTCTGTGATGCTATGACACTTGCACGTCTCCCTCACCTCCTCCCACTCTCTCTCAAAACACTGTTCATAATGATTTTACCTCTTGGACCTGTCTCACACTCTGGAAATCCCGACATCTCACCCAAAAGGAGTTGTTACCTCCCAGGGAGGACGGAGCAGTGCGAAACCCTCACAGGCCCGCGCACATGCACCATCTCGCCCCAGCCCCACAGCACCCTGGCCATGGCACCCTGCTCAGCCAGGACAGCAGAGCCCTCGCGCACTGAGCAGCGCTTTGGGCTCTTCCCCAGCCCGCAGCAGCTGATGGCACCAGCTCTCCTCAAGCTCTGGAGGACAAAATACAAGCAGAGCCTAAATAAAGACATTTTAGGTGCATGGAGCACGGGAAAAAGCAGCTGAGACTGTCCTAAAAGCAAAATAAACTATTTTTTGGGTAATTTTTGTCCATCCCTGCTCTGTCACCAAGACTGCATATGGACAATCGTGGCAAGAGGGGCTGCTACTGGGGGTTTCGAGGAAGGGGATCAGCTCCAGACGGGCAGGGAACACCAGCCATGGCCTGAGCCGTGGCACCTACCCACGAGCAGCTGAGAGCAGGGCTCTGCTGGTCTCCTTCCAGGCATCCTTCACAGCCAGTCCTCAGCTGCCCTTCCTCCACAACAAGAGGACATTTTTCAGCTGTAAGCTATATTTCCTGTCCCTGGTTCAGAGCTGGTCTAGGGGCACCACCACCCCCAGGGCACAAGATAAGCTCGAGTGTGTTTGAACACAACCGGAGCACAAGGTTCAGCAAAGACACAAGATTAGCATTTTGAATTTCAAGTACCATTTTAAAAATCCCATTAAGACATGAAGCTCTTGTTCTGCAAGGCAGTGAAAGCCCTGCATCCCCTCCTTGGCTCCAGCAGATCCAGCTCCTTTTTTTGTTTGTAATTCTTTTTTATCATGCCTGGCAGAATTTAGACACTATATTAAAACAAGAAGAAACTGGCCCAGGCTATTAATGAGGCTGGCTACTGGCAGCAGAGAAAAAAAACCAAGCCCAAACACTCGCTATATTCCGTCCACTGCAGCACCTTGCTCCTCCCAGGTGACCAACGCCACTGAGGCTGTAAATCCACGTTTCCCACACGCATCGCCCGCTCCCTGCAGCCCTGCCAGGCTCTGCCCCAGTGCCGGCACCCACTCAGCTCCAAGGCATTCAGATGCTCCAAACAGGACCTCCATCCCCGGCAGCCCCCGGATGCAGCAGGGAGGAACGGGGAGGATGCTGCACCGCCCTTCAGCGTGAGGCAGCTGGATAAGGATCAGCAGCGAGGCAAAAAAGCATTTTATTTTTCTTCAGATATATGTAAAGGAATGGTGAGATTTTAAAATACTCTACGGTATCACTTCTCAGCCAGCACCAGCTGCCAAGAGGACAGTCACGGGGCCAGTTTTTACTGTTATTATTAAAAAGCCTATTTTCCAATCTCATTTCACAGCCAGCGCTGTCGGTGCAGAAAGAGCCCCCTGTTTGGGTGCTTTCCAGGCACTCCGGCTGAGTGGGGGAGTGCAGTTGTTCTTTATATAGCCTCTTCCTCCTCCAGCATCGACAGCCACCCTCTTGGCATCGACAGCCGCCCCCCTTGGCTGGCGTCACCTGAGCTCCGTCCTCCCGGCGTTTTCCAGACGCAGCCAAACTCCCCGCTGAAGCGATGTCGGTGGGGTCTCTGCAGGCATCGGCCAGCCTGGGCAGCCACAGTTGTCCCCGTTACCCCTCGCTCCATGTCTGGGTCACCCAAACACGGGGATGGAGCACGGAGGTCATGGCCAGACCCCCGCTTGCCTCCCAGGCAGCTCAGCAGACCCAGTGGTGAAGTAATTATTTAAAAAAAAAACAAAACAAAACAAAACAAAAAAACCAAAAAAACCACCCCCAAAAATCAGGAAAAGCAGCAAAGCTGGTGTGCCGGCAGGAGGCTGGATGCTGGGGCAGCACCCCGGAGATTTGAGGCTCTCGACCCTCGGGACCCCCACTGCCCCCGCCCCACTGCGAGCGAGGGGATGCCGGGGTGCCGGTTCCTGGCGCGGGGGGGGGGGCGGGCAGGGAAGAGGCTGCGGGGCCTGGGCCCCACCAGTCGAAACCCCAGGGGCGGGGTTCGAGGGCCCCACGGCGGGGGATGGAGCGCGGGTGACCCCCACCCCGCGGCTGGACCCCCGCGCACGGGGCAGGGCTGTCCCCGGGCCGGGTGACATCAGCGGGGCCAGGAGGATGAAAAAGCAAAACGGGCGCAGAGAGGGGCGGGGGGCGGCAGCGGGGGGGGGGGCCGGGCAGGGCTCCCGACAAAAAAAAAACATTTTTATCTATCTGTTTGTTTGTTTGTTTGTTTTCCCAGCTTCAGTCGCCTCGGCCCCTCGGGCAGCCTCCCACCCGGTGCCCGGAGGGGAGAGGGGGCCCGGTCCCCCGTGGTGGGGGGGGACAGCCCGGGGGACCCCGCTCCCGCCCCGACACTCCCGCGAGGGCGGGGGGGTGGTGGCTCGGCCGCGGCTTCCCCCAACCCAGCCCCCCCGCGCCCCCACTCACGGCGCGCAGCTCCCCGGTCCGGTCCCGCATCCTGCCCGGCCGCTGCCTCCGGCCGCCGCGCGGGAGGGGCGCCCGCCGCGCATGCGCCGAACGAGGCCGGGGCGCGGGCACTGCCGGGGGCGGGAACCGGAGAAGCGGGGGCGGGAGTCCACTGCAGGGGGTGCGGATCCGGAGGCACCGCAGTTTGGGGTCAGCGGAGGGGTTCCAGCCCTGGTCTCGCAGGGAGCAGCAAGGCGCTGCCAGTTTGCTGCTTTTGAGGGGGTGGGAGTTGAGGGAGACACTCCCATGCCCCCCTTTTCGCAGGGGCAGAGGGGGAATGGGGCCTCGTGCGGCCTGCGCTCGCGGGTCCCTGCACGCCCAGCCTGGAGCCGGCTGCTTGGGCCTCAGGGCCACTGGCCACAGCCTGGCCGGTAGCCCTGGGGTGCCCAAAACTCGGGTTCTCCTTCTGTGTCCCAGAGAAGCTCCAGAGTGGCTCTGCACAGGAACAGCCTCCTGTGTCCTAGAACAGGCCAGGCGGGAGTTGAGCACAACGGTCCCAGCAAAACCCCGCTCCTGTTCCCTGCGAACCTGTCCGGCTGGGGTCTGGGGGCACAGTGGGGCTCCCCTCACGGTGCTGGACCACCTCCACCAGATAAATCCAGTCTCCATGTGGTTTAGCAGTTCTTCTCCACAGCTGTGCTCCGGGTCTTTCACCTTCCACCACCCTCAGCTCCAGGACAGGGACATGGTTTCCCAGCTGCCTCCCAGAGCCCTGACCTCTCCGCATGCCCTATACCCACATGCTGGTGGGGTGGCTCGGTGCCAGGGCTATGAAGGTCGGGAGCAGCCCAGAGCTGTGGCAGGGAGGATGCCTGGGGCTGGAGATGCTGCTGTCAAGCTGTGTCTTTCATCCTCCTTTAGCAGGTGACAGAATCAGAGAATCCCAGAACGGTTTAAGTTGGAAGGAACTGTTAAAGCCCATCCAGCCCAACCCCCCTGCAAGGAGCAGGGACATCTCCAACTGGATCAGGTTGCTCACAGCCCTGTCCAACCTGGCCTGGAATGTTTCCAAGGATGGGGGATCCACCGCCTCTCTGGGCACCCTGGGACAGTGTTCCACCATCCTCAGTGTAAAAAATTTCTTCCTGATGTCCAGTCTGAATCTCCTTCCTTCTAGTTTAAAACCATGACCCCTCGTCCTGTCACAGCAGGCCCTGCTGAAGAGTCTCTCCCCACCTTTCCTGCAGCCCCCTTTAGGCACTGGGAGCCGCTCTCAGGTCTCCCCAGAGCCTCCCCTTCTCCAGGCTGAACAGCTCCAGCTCTCTCAGCCTGGCCTCACAGCAGAGCTGCTCCAGCCCTCTCAGCATCTCCGTGGCCTCCTCTGAACCCTCTCCAACAGGTCCATGTCCTTCTGATGCCGGGGGCTCCAGAGCTGGATGCAGCGCTGCAGGTGGGGTCTCACCAGAGCAGAGCAGAGGGGCAGAATCCCCTCCCTCGCCCTGCTGCCCACGCTGCTGGGGATGCAGCCCAGGATGTGGTTGGTTTCTGGGCCGCAAGGGCGCATTGCCGGCTCATGTTGAGCTCCTCATCCACCAAGAGGGACCTGGTCCTCCTGAGCCCACGGACAGGGACAGACAGACACCCCTGCCCATGGCTGGCAGTGCTTCAGGGAGCCAGACCTGGCCTGCTCCTCCTGCTGCCCGCAGCTCTGCCAGCAAAGAGCTGCCTGACGGGCGACTCTGCTGTCTCCGCCGCCAGCGATGCTCGGCTCAACCTGCGGAACAGCGCAGCCCCGCTTTGTGCCCGCAGCAGGGTCCCGGGGCAGGGCGCCCCGCGGGCGCAGCGCAAAGCCCCCGGGGGGGGGACGACGGGGGGGGCGGTCCCGCCCCGGGCCGGGCGCTCCGGGCGCTGGGCTGGAACGCGGCGCCCCCTGGCGGCGGCGGCGGGGACCTGCGGGGTGGGACCCACCGGCCCCCTCCAGGACCGGACCGGGGCGGGGAGAGGGGCACCTTTTCCGCCCCTCCAGGACAGCAAGAAGCAGCACTGCCGAGCCCACCCTCCAGGGACCCCCGCCCGGGTGAACGCCGGAGTCGCCCTCACCCCTCGGCTCCCGGGAGCCACAACCATTCCCGTAATTTCCCATCCTTGTTCTCCCCGAATCACCCAGATCCATCCCTTTCCCCACCTTTGCTTCCTCCCTTGAACATCCCATAATAAGTTCTGCGCAATCTCCCCGATCCCAAATCGTGCCCCATGCCCCCAGGCAGAAACAGCCCCCCCAAGCTGGTACCTTCACCCCAGGGCCTGGGGGCTGCAGCTCTGCTGTGGGGTCCAGACAGGGCGTCCCTTCCTCCAAACCCCTGGTTTGGGTCCCCCCTGCCCTCGTGCCCCCGGGCTCCCCAGGGCTCGGACAGACACGGCTTGTGTGTGCTGGTGGCTCCTGGGAGCAGGCACAATGCCAAGCAGGAGGGACAGGGACCCCTCGGCCACAGCAGGAGCCAGGACAAAGTGTAATTTTGCATGGCACACAACCTTGGACGTGTTTCGAGGGCTGCTCTGAGCCCCTGGTTGGGGCAATGTCCCACCTGCTGCTATGTTGAGGTGCAAGCAGAGGGGCTTTGCCCAGCCTGGAGTTGCAGTTCCAGACTCGTTGCCTCCATCTCTGGACCTTGTTGAGGTCCATCCACCCCAGTCCAACCAGCAGCGGAGCTGAGGACCCATTCCCGCGTTGCACACGCTGACATGCATGGCCAGCGACACAGACAGCACTGGCAGCCTTGTCCCGCTCCCCTCCTGGGGAACACAGACATACGTGCGTATGCATAGACGCGGGGTGAATGCATATGTATAGATGCAGGGTGCACGGCTCCCTCCAGCAGCTGGGCTCAGACACGCACCCCTGCGAGCCCTGGGTTGGTGCTGGTTGCTGCGCTCCCCACCCCACACACACACAGGAGAGTGAGAGATGGAATTTAACAAGAAAATAAGTCATGCTGAGCTGATCTCTAGGTGCGGGGCACAGCCAGATGAGCACGCTGACCAGCAAACTGTTCACATGTAACCCGCCCTTTCTGTCCCATTATCCCTCTGTTTTCCCATCCTTAGTCTTTCCTGAATCACCCAGATTCATCCCTTTTCCTCTCCATCACTGCTCTCTTAAACACCCCATACCAAGCCCTGTGTGAACCCCAAGTGCACTTCCCCTGCATCCTGAAATGCCTCCCACGTCCCCAGGCAGTCTGCTCCCCCCACCTTCACCCCAGGGCCATACAGCTCTGCTGGGCGGGGCTGGACAGGGCGTCCCTTCCTCCGAGCCCCTGGTTTGGGTTCCTTCCTGATCTTGTGTCCCCATGCTGCCAGGTGCTTGCACGGATGGGACAAGAGCACTGCGCACTTCCAGAAGAAACGTCACCCCCTCTGCCGTTGCCCCATGAGCCCTCCCCACGGCCCAGGCTGGGAGCCCACCTTCTCCCTGCTCTGTTGTCTTCTCACGTTGAGGAGGCGTCTCTTCTGGCACCAGCTCCCCCTGAGGAGCAGCACTAATTCAGACCCCAGCCCATGCTCGCACACACAAGCCACCCTCCTGTCCTGGAGGAGCTGCAGCAGTGGGTGCTTGAGCCTCAGCGCCTGCTCCAGCTGCTCCCGGGACCCTTGCGGACGGCTCTCAGTACGTGACATGCTGCCGTGCCCCTGACATGTGCTGGGTAGTTCCTTGCACCCCCCCACCCCGAGCCCAATGCCTCCGGGAGCAAATTCCTACCCTCCCCAGGCAGCGCTCCTGGCCTGCCCCACGCAGACGTGCCCCAGATCTCAGACAGGACCGGTGTCCTTCGGCACCCTGCTGCAGAGAACGGGGACCATCAGAATTAAGGATTCCTGCAGGGGAAGGGCCCAACTTTCCCCCCAGAGGATCTGAAGCCCCTGCTCCCATCACATACAAACAGCAGCTGGAAAAACAGCTCCTAAGAAGCGGAACAGGCATCCAGGTCTGTCTTTGGGCCACCACCAACCACCCAGGCACCTTCCCAAGGGCATTCCCACTTTGCAAACTTCCTCGCCTGCTACACGCCAGCCTTTCCCATTTCCAGTCCCAACAGCTTCTCACCTCCAGTGAGGACTGCCAGTCCCCGCCCGTCCCCTCCAGCCAGCCCCCGTCCACGCGCCCTCGCTGGGTGCCGCCACCTGTACAGACAGGGCTGCGGGAGCCTTGTTACATGGCAAGAGCTGTGAAAACGGGGAGAGCAGCCTCTGACCCCAAGAAGTGAGACGCGGCTGCAGGGAGCCCGGCTCCCCAAGAGCACTGGGGAGACAGGAACCAAGAAGAGGAGGCTCAGACTGCTCTTAATTCATGCTGCAAGCAACAGGGAGTGGAAAAAAAAAAAAAAGTCAGAGATACACTTCAACAGCACCTGCGTCTGCAGCACTTGATATATTTACGAGCTTTCAGGTGAGTCAGGCAGCAACGGAAAATGCAGCACAGAAATCCAAGGAGTCACACGTGCTCCACTCACATATGAAAAATCACCAAGGTGTTTTGAGCGGAGGTTGCAGGAGGATGGCTGGTGGAGTCAGCTCTGATCCAGGATGGATCCTGCTGTTTCTGAGGACTTGCCTCCATTGGGAGAGACTGGACTGCAACTGTCGATAGAAGGAAGAACTCAGCCATGCTCAACAAGAGCGTGCAGAGTTCATCCTCACCAGAAACGCAGAGAAAAGCAAGCCCTTGGCCCCAAGCAAGGCTGATGGCACAGATGCGGCCGAAATCCAGAACTCAGCCGGGTTCCATGTAATGCGGGAGTGGGGGCCTCAAGGCTTGCAGCTTGGCTGCATGGTCATTCATTTTGCAGCCACTGCTGCCACTTCAGGAACACTGGGAGGCACCGGACAGAGCTCTTGGAGCAGCTGCCAGAGGCAATGTGTCAGGGAGGAGATTGGAGAGCCCTTCAGGGAGGGCAAAGACCAGAGCCACCAAGTGCAGCAGAGCGGAACAAGACTGACTCAGCACCAAGAACACTGCGCAAATCCAGCAGCAGGATCTCAGGGGCAAGGCTAACAAAGATCGGCTGCTCCACACCACCTCCCTGCATGGGGAGCCTCACCCCAGGCCCCCACGCACATGTGGAGATGTGGGGAGCAGCGGTGCAGAGAGAGGCATGTACAACGGCAGTCACAAGCGGATCCAGCCGATGAGCTGCGGGTTCCCTCTCCCTGCGCCAGGGGAGCAGAGACAATGCCAATGGTGATTACTCCAAATGCTTGTCTCTGTGCCAACAGTCACTAAAAAGTTGCTTTTGAAAAGCTAACATAGTCTACTATCTCACGTGCCCAAGTGACAGAAGGACACTTTACCACCACTTTTCTGTTTCCTGTGGGACAGGAGTCCAGCCCAGCCCCACAGGAGCGAGGGACGTCAACAAACAAGAGAGATGACTTTCAGAGGGAAGCAAAACCGTGCCACGATTTGCAGAGGTTGAGCGAGAGCACCCAGAAAGGCATCTGACTGTCGTGGAAAAAAAGGAAGAGCTGTGTGCTGTGCACAAGGGGTCTCTGCCCAGGCTGCAGGTTTGGCCAGCGTGGGTCGGCAGGGCACGCCGCATCCACGCCACCCGGCTGCTCTGCGCAGCTTGCACTGCCGCATGGCATTTCTGCTCAGCCCAAGGTGCCCGGCGAGGTCAGGAGCCCCGGGAAGGTGGGGATGGCACAGGCTGGTGGCACAGTACCGCAGCTCAGCTCTGCTCCCGGGGGGCACAGGGCTGCAGGGGTGCACAAGGGAGCAGAGCGGTGTGTGTGCTAATTAATAGTGAGGGCAAGGGGCACAGCTGGGTGCAAAGAGAAAGCAGGGCCAAAACTACAGGCAGAATGAAACTACAGAAAGGAATAAACAGGCAGATCTACGCGCGTACAGAGGTCTGTGTGTGACATGCACAAAAAAGTCAAAACGGGACAGGAGAGGGGAAATGGGGGAGAAGGAGAGGTGACCAAGGGGAAGAGGGAGGGAGTCCAGCCCTTGCAAGCACAACTGCAGTGGAAAACGTTGGACACAGCAAGGAAAGCATGGAGAAGGCAAGCCAGGCTCGGTGTTTTCAGCAGCAGCAGGGAAAGCGGCCATTCACTTGGGTCTGCAGCTTGCCTGATCTCTCTGACCCCCAATGCCATCTCGAGAGCTGGGAGAGTGTCACAGCGCTCACAGGGAAGCTGGCAGCAGAGAATAGAATACCACAGGCTCTGGCAGCGTGGGACGGGAACCCCCCAGAGAAACAAAAACCACATGGCAGGAATCACACACTCCCTCCTCCTCACGCCTCCAGGAGCCGCCTGACAACAGGCTTTGCTGAGCTCATGCACAGGCTGCCACCGTCAACTGCTCTGTACAAGAAAATTTGCTAGGGAAAAAAAATAGTAATCTGGAAGGGATGATCTGTAGTCTCTTATCTTCGCGTAAAGAATAGGCTGAACAAACATCTCTCAGGCTTTGATTAAGTCAAGGTGATGTTGCCTGCAGGAAAGCAGGGAACTAGATCTTGATATCCAGCTTGACCTTTCTGGCTTTCTAAGGCCAGATTAAGTCACAAGAAATCCACCTTTCCCACCTGCCCAAAGGGTCGATCCTTTCATTCCCAGATCTGTAAAGCCTGAGACAACCCAGAGTCGCACATCTCTAAGACAAGTTTCTCTTTCACACATTGTAGAAATCCTCCCAACTGTTTTAAAAGTCAGATTTTTTTTTTAGAACTTGTGAAAAAATTATAAAGAAGTCTGATTCTATCAGTTCTGTCTGATTTTTTTTGTTGCTCTAGAGAAGGATCTTGACAGGTGAGAAAGGGAAGTACCTCCAGTCTACATGGCATGAGGGTTCACTTAAAAAACCTGCTCAAACCAAAGCAGTGAGAGAAATTCAATCAAACCAAAGCAATCACTTCAAAGCGGGAAAAGGGGCATATGGACACTTATTTTTTGACTGATCTAATGAAGTGTGGTTTCGCTCGGGTCAGCTGTACTCTGCCTTGCATTGAAATATTTGCATTAGCTTTAGAGAACACAGGCTGCACCTTGAGGAGGCAGTAAGTATAATAAACCAGCAGCTGGGGGTGGAAGGCAAAGCAGCCCACTCCTTCACTTCACTGCCAGGAGAGAGCCTGCAGGGAGCTTTCCTCTGATAGTCCAACCCAGTGGCTAAAATTAAGATATATTGAGCCAACAGTGAGCCTCCAGTAGGTGTTCAATAATGACCACTTAAACCCGATAGCACAGAGGAAATAAACCTCTCCCTCCCCACACACTACCCAGCGGCAAGAGAAATCTCCGTAGGACACGTGCCTGCTGCAGCTCCTTCTCCCCCAGAGCTGGAAGCTCTGCTTTGCGTGCAGCCCAACATCCTTCCCAAACGCATCCCCCGGATGCACCCCGTAAGACGGGCAGCACAACGTCAGTCTCCTGCAGTCACATCAGGAGAGGAGCACTGGGTCCCTGGTTCATCACAAGCACTGGGATAGGACCAAGCCAAAGAGGTGTGTGAGGTTTCCTGGAAAGGCTCTTGTCTGACATTATCACAGCCCAAATCCTCCTCAGTTGAGAGCAAAACCCATTCTTGGGGTCTGGCTTTGGTGGAAAGCTGCTCCCTCAGTCACGTGAATGACTCATTTCTAGGTTGGTTTGGTTTTTTTTTCTGCTGCACTTACACCGGAATTTCTAATGGCTGCTGATTTGCATCATGCAGCCCTGCCAGCTGCCCGCAGCCTTTTCATCCACCAAGCCAACATTTCTGCAATTACCCTTTGTTCGCATAGTTTATTTAATGAGATGCCCAGAAGGCCCCTAGGGACTTTCAGCTGGCTCCTGCCCCTGCAGACCACATCACTGGTAAGGCTGCAGGATTCAGCCTCAGACAGATACCCATTCAGGTGGAAGTTCTGCTGGCGCTCAAACAGCCATCACAGTTCCAGCCTGCCCTGCAGGAAGCAGCACACAAAGCTCAAGAGAAACCAGCCACGTTGCTATAGCTGATGGAACCAGAGCTGGGAGGCTCCTGGCCATGCACTGGGGTCAGCACAGACCTCCGAGTCTCACTGCTAGACCTGCTCTGGGCGCCCCGAGAGTCTGCGGCACAGCATCCCCCAGCCCGCCAGGATCCCCAGTCCCATTAACTGGTGCCCTTCCCTCCCAGGCTCTTGTGCACCCACAACTGTCCCTTCCTCTCCCTTCTCCTGCTGAGCATCACTGCAAAGCTACCCCTCCGGTGCAAACCGCAGGGACACTTCCGTACTCTGGCCTTCCCTCCTGTCCACCCCCAGGGGCCATCTCCTGTTTTGTTTGTGCAGGCCTGGCAGGTGCACGACCCCCATTCCAGCTGGCCGGGCTCCTCGGCAAGCTCAGAGCACCAGCCCTACACCAAACGCCAGTTTTGATTAAAAGATTGGTGGCATTTTCATACATGTACATGTATATGGAAATTTGCTAGCTTAATTTATAAAAGTGCGTATTCAAAGAACACTTGCTGAAGGCTTTCTCCAAAACATCTTTTACGAGCACCGTTTTGTTCTGTCAGGCCAAGGAGGCTGCAAGTATGAACGCAAAAAACTGCTAACAATGTCTCTAACTTTGGAAGAATTGCTTCTTTGGTTATAATGATTTTTTATTTTCAAATTTTGCTCTCGAGTTTCTGTAAGATTTTACACTATTCAGAGTTTTAACTAGCACAATTAGTATCATTATGTAAACCTTATTGCATCTCTGTGTAACCTTAACACTCAATACACCAAATCCTGCCAAATAAATGTGCTGAGTAATGAGCACGATGAGAAACCTGATCTTCTAACCAGAAGAGTCCACTCTATACCAGAACCTGCCTTGGGCATAATCTCAATCAGAAAGGTGTTTTGTTACTTTATTGATAAAAAAGAATATTCTCTTAACTTTGCAACTCAATCCTGAAAAGGGCTTCAGAAACACACAATTCAGCTTTTAGCAATAAGCACAACAGAAACACCCAGGAGGAAATGAAGTATTGCTCAGATAGCACACGATAAACATACAGGGCCATGACGTGAATGATGATTAAAAACCAAGGCAGCGTGTGCTACGTACTCACTGAACGCTTTTCAGCCTGGCCACTGAGCGGGTCAGCCTCTGCGAAACGTGACTGTATCATTAAAGACCGTGATAGCGCACACACCTCAACGCTGCTACTCCAGAACTAGGCGAGTGCCTTCACAGCCATCATTTCAAAAGCCTAAGCGGAGACCTGACTCATGCACAAGATGCATCATTCAGCTCTAGGCCAAGGACACTGAGCTCTGCTTAGCAGGCCATGCTATCTAACACCTGCTGACAGCCGCTTTCATCACAAAGGAGAAGGAGCAGGCGAGGAAGGTGAACAAAATTCCTTTTATAACGGAAATTGCCAGACACATTCCAGCTGCCAGACAGATCAAGGAATTAGGACAAAAGTCAAGGAGGAGTAAACAGTGGAGTTTGGTTTTCCCAGTGAAGGCTGCAACAAGATCAAAATGGCAGTAAGGGAGTGAGAAAGACAACGGAGGACCAAGGAAGAGGAGCATGTTTTAACAATCTAACACATGGCTGCAACAACGGGTCTCACGTTCCCTGGGAAGGAGGGACATACAGAGCAAAAGAAGGAAGGCCAATTCCTGTTTCATATTCTGCCTGTGAATTCTAACTTTACAGACACATTCAGACCTGCACGATCTCCGCCTGAGATTTTTCTTCCCACCCTTTGTTGGGAGCAGAGGTGAAGAACACATGGAAATGTGACTCGTGCACAAATCAACACGGGGCTGTCAGTCTGAAGGCAGCCTTGCTCCTGTGAACTTGCAAAAGGAACAAAAACAGGAAAAAAAAAACCCAAAGTCTGCGGAAAGAACAGAAGAAACCAGGTATAAACTGGGTACACATGTGCTTCCCCAGGATGCAACGCAGTGCACTGCAATCAGAGGTGGAACAACGAACCATAGCTCAAACAAACGGCTTGAACAGTTCAAAGGTCGGCTGCTGTGCAAATGTTATAATCGGCTCTCGCTGTGTGCAAACCGTCCAGCCCCTGCCAAAGTTCTACTATGAACTAAGGGGAATGCATGTTTTCAGTTGTATTCTTGAAAAAAAGAATTCTCCTGCTTATCACTGCAGAGCCAGAAATGTTATGGGCATATACAAGGAAACACAGAATGTATTCTTTTTTCTCCAGTTCTCAATCTGTCAAACGCTTTGATTTCATACGTTACATGTGGCAGAGAGCTCTCCCTCTAGGAATGAATCACTCTTAAGGCACAGGCGGACAGATGGATTTTACTATTGACTGACCCATAGCTACAAACGCTGACGACTATCAGCTCTTCTCAAGAAGTTATCTACTCATTTCATTAAATCTCCAACAGCATTCATGCTTTGACCTTCAACATCATCCTCTTCTTTAAGAAGAAAACTAAATTTACCAAGTCAGGTAGACTTGAAATTTTTCTAAGCATTTACTATTCAATTCCTTAAAAGGTGTTAAAGGGTTCACAGGTTCCACGTCAGTATTTTAGTCTGCTCAGCAGAAATGCGAACAATTGGCTGTATTGTTAGGGCCTGGTAACAAAATGCCTTGAAAAAATGGGCCTCCTTCCACAGGTGCTTGTGGAAATGCAGACATTCTGGATGTGTTACAGACCCCTCCCACCACCCAGGGAAAATGACAAAGGGACAAAACCACAAAACTTCCAGGCACCAGCACTGCGCCTCTTGCTGAAGAAGGGGAGCTTGTGTCAGAGAAAAGATGCTGAGTGGTCCCAGGCAGCGGAGGTGGTCAATCATGGTTCCTGCGACTGGTGCACAGCGGAGGCAGCGGTGCTGATGAAGTCCTGAGGAAGGCTCTCACGTGCTTCCTGCATCCGGCGCCGTGCCCTCTGGAAAGCCTCTACAACACAGCAAGTGACAGCAAACCAGAATGCATCAGACAGCCCCAGGGAAGAGGGGGATGAGTCTGTCCAGTGAATATCATCTCTCCTGGAGCAGGAGTCTCACTTCCTGTTACTAAGTTCCACCAACAAAGCCCCTGTCCTTGCTGCTCTCTTCACTTATTTCTACTACCCTCTTTGCTTCATACATAATGGAATCAGAGACAGAGGCTGTGTACCAGCACCAAAAGCTATGCTCAGTGCCAGGCAAGACTGAGCAGCCAAGCCTAGGCTTTGTACTCACAGAGCTGTCATCCCTCCTGTCTGCTGAGAGCTGCTGCCTCCTAAAGTTTCCAGCTCAGACCAGAACACTTAACTTCTGCTAAGGACTCAGAGAGCTCACGGAGGAGAAATTATCCCCACAGTAATGGATTCTCCTGAAATATCCTGCTCACTCTGTAAAAAGCGGGCAAAAGTGAACCAAAAGCCCTACCCAAAACGCTGTAGACAGAGCTCTGCTGGCTGAAGCCTCCAAGCCGGTCCAACACACTCTGCATGCGCTGCCTCAGGGCACTTGTTTCCATAAAGGCTCTGCACGAAAGTACAGTAGGAGGTCAGGGCTGTCAAAACACAGCACACAAGCTCGTACTCACTTTGCTGCACTTACTTAGACTGCTGCAGGCAGTAAAGTCGGAACGTGACACTCCCTGTTGTCTTTGTGCGAAAACCAAAGCGGCTCAGACGCTCTCCCTGCAAAGACGGCACAAGTTAGAGCAACCACAGCCTGCAACCTGCTGCAGCAGGCTCACCCTAGCGA
The DNA here is from genome assembly GCF_036417535.1 of Chlamydotis macqueenii. NCBI lineage: Eukaryota > Metazoa > Chordata > Aves > Otidiformes > Otididae > Chlamydotis > Chlamydotis macqueenii. Next base: position 9,738,847 of record NC_141574.1, read on the forward strand.
AAGCAAGTGTGTCGCACCAGGATCACACACTCCTGTGGGCACAGACTCTTTCCCTTCCCTGCTGCATACAGAAAGCAAGGTCAGAAAGGACAGGCAGTGCCAGGCTGTGCTGAGAGCAGGATCTAAACACCAGCAAGCTGATAGTGCAGTGCTGGTGGAAGGTTTCAACAACTGCATCAGGGCTTAATCCCACACAAAGGTGTACTAAGATCAATTTGCTCATTACACCAGTGAGCACTTCCACAGCTTTCTTAACAACGTGAAATTTCTGCATGCCTCACACCCATCAGTTTCTTGCCTTGGGAAACTGTTTCAGGCACAGTACAGCCTAGATTCCTTACAAAAACACAGGAAGAAGTCTATAGCTGGTAAAAAATGCTGACCTGACAGTTCATGCTGCAGAGACTGGACAATGCCAGGCAGCGGTAAGTCAAGACTTTGGTCCATGTTCACTCACTTCTCTTAGCTGCACAAACCTCAGAAGGCAGAGAGCTCTGCCTCAGTGTTTGCCCATTCCTCTGTCCATGATCAGAAGTCTCACAAAGGAGACATTTCTTTTATCCTTGTTCAAATCTGACCCAGGCTGTCCACAGACATCCAAAATTGAGAGCATACTACCATCTCCCAGCAAGAGCGATGCCGTGCAGCTGAGCCCACCTTGAAGGTTGATGGTATCCTGACGTAGGTTATGTCTTCCAGCTCAGGAGATCCACCAATGAAAAATCTCCTCAGCTCAGCGACTGTCCCTAGCTCCACAGGGCGCCAGGTAGGGATGGTGAGCATGTGGAGACCTGGCCCAGGACAATAGGACAGCTTAGCAGCTACGACCAACAGAGTCACAGAGAACAGCGTGGTAGATGGATACCTGCTGACCCAAACCACAGTAGGCTGGAAACAAAAACACTGCCTGGTATCTCTGTAACATTTTCCCAATGAGTCAGGCCCATACAGTCACACAGCCAGCGTTGAAAGTTCCCCCCTGCCCTCGAGAAGCATCTTACTACATGTGGGTGTGAGAATAGTTGTACCCTCAGATTCCATGTCGGACAGAGAAGGCTACTGCTACTGGAAAGACAGATGTGCAGCATCACCCCAGAGCTTTGTCGCACAAGATTCTGTGGCAGAGCCACCAAAGGAGCAAGGACAGTAACACATGATGCTTTTCAACAAGAAGGCAGAATGGTGCACGATGCATCAAATCCTTCTTTGCTGACCCACAGACAGCTAACTATCCCCTTCAGTTTGCAAAAGCAAAGTCTCCCCAGGACTGGCTGAACCCACTCCCTAGAGAACCACTCAACCTATTCTCCCAGACAATTAACATAATGCCCAAAGTAGGTTTTACCTGGAGATGCTGGCAGCACCAAAGAACCATATCCTTCAACGCGATACCTCTGCCAGAAATCCAGGGACAGGACCTCAAAGTAGAGAACAGGCCACTGAGGGAGACTATCTGCAAGGAAGGGCAGAAGATCACAGGTCTGCAAGGGAGACTATTACAGAGAAAAAAAAAAATGCTAAATGCCCAACTCCACTAGTAGGGAGTCCTTTCTATATTTCTTCTACAATGACAAGCCCAGATGCATGGGTGATTACTTTCCCCTGTTAAAGCTGAACCCTCAGACTTGAGGATGAAAACAGAATTATTGATGTTAAAAATGTGGGAAAATTCTTTGTTTTGAAAGCAAGTTCAAACTGATTCCTCAATGATCTTTGGGCAGACCAGACAACCTTTTGTGAATTATCTGATGCCAGACAGGGGAACCTTTTTATGTCTGACACACCATTGTTGGGGGATTATTAACTCGGATTCTCCTACAGGTCTCCAAGCATTTCTTTTTTCCATGGTGAAACAAACTCATCTTGTTTGAGGCTGAAAATTCATTAATGTTGGTTGAATACTCAAATCCAATGCATGCACTGGATTCAAGTGGCAAGGCATGCCACAAAGCTGTCCCTAGCAATTGCAATCCAAAGAGCAGCGGGGTTGGTGAGGAAGCAGCGGCAGTGTAGTGAAGCAGCAGGAACAGGCAGCAGAGAAGCCCAGCTTAAAATACAGCTGGAAGTTTCAGAGCGACATAAAATATACAAAGATTTATACAGGACACTGAGTGTGCCTACAAACATAAGACTCAGCACAGAGTTGTAGTTGCGTACAAGCAAGCTGCCCGTTTCCTCTGCTGCAGTCCCGTGGCCCTGTGCACCGGACATGGCAACACAGACCAGCACGCCAGGCATTTTGAGAGACAGGCTAAGATCCACGTAGTTTTGCAGCTGGATAAAGCTGACTATAACCTGGAAACAGGGCAACATCAATGAATCCATACAAATGCTAATGCACTGCTGGGCAGGGCAGATACAGTATCTGCCCAGAGGTTGTGTGGTGACAGGGTGAACATTTGCTGAATGAGCAACATTTCCCTTTGTTCAACTCTGTCCTTTCTTCTTGGCAAGGGGCCAACAGCATGCCAGACATGATGATGCCTACCCTCCGATCAAAGATTTCAGAGTTTCACATTTCAGAGCAACAAGGAAACCACACCTTCTGACTCGTCTCCTTGGGTGAAAAACATCTCCAAAGTGAAGAGGTAGCAGAAGTATGCCACGTTATCCTAGAAAAGGAACAGGACAGAGATCAGATTCCTGGACAAGACAATTCATCACTAGCATTGCAGGGGGCACAGAAAGCAGGGAGAAGAGAACTAATGGTGGAAAAGAGGGAATGATGCCCAAACGAGATCAATCACACCACACTAACACCTGACTGCATGATGGACCTGCATACACTCCCAAGTGCCATGTTGATGGAAGAGACTGTTAAAAATAACATAAAAGGGGAAAGAATAACACGCCTCAAATGACAGTTTGGCCAGTTGTGTAACTACTACATCAACAGAATCTTTACCGGAGCCAAGTACATACCTCAAACAATGGTATTACTGAAATGTTGTATGACAATTATTTTTGTATTATGCAAACTAGCTCACATATAAGACATTAAAAAGTTGATAAAATTCAGATTTTATAAGAGGAGCTGGAAACAGCAATGGAACCAACGTCCCAAACAAGAGGAGGGGTTCACTTTGAGAAATCAATTTAGAGAGTGTGTGCCTTCCTGCCCCAGGCAAGCCAGAACGATGCTTCGTTAACTCTGAGCACTTGAGAACACAAAAATCAAAGCTCCAAGGCAATCAATCAGCCAGAAGGAAGAAAAAAGTGAGGTTCCAGAAACTGCTTTGAAGCAATTTTATTTGGTCTACTTTTATTTGGACACAGTGGCATCTTGAAAACAGGCAAGTATAACTAGAATGAGGAGAATCCTGAACATGCTTTGCCCTTGAACAGAGCTCTCAATTCAGGACTTTGATGAATAAATCTGTAGCTTGTTGCCCATGTTCCACTTCAGAGAATGCCTGTTCAAACTGCTCTGCAGGTCTGAAAGTGTCCTTACCCAGCCCACTGTCTTGGTGGCACAGGTCTGTGTCACTCCTGATAGCTGCTGGAACGCAGGGCTCGACCACTCTAGAAGAGGAGAACATGAGCATAGTGGCAAACACTTTGGGTGAGAGGGAGGACTCATAAACTTGAGCAGCTCAAAGGAGAATGTCAGTCCCAGATAACTGGGATAACAGATACCATCACCCACACTGAATTTCCCTACGTACGTCCCACCCCCTCTTATTCCAGGCAATGGCTGCTCCCCAGAACACCCTGAACTGTCGAGGAAAAGCACCAACTCCATCTTAAGAGAAAAACAGAACCTTATCTAAATGTACTGAGTAGCAGAAGTGGTGCCTCCTCAGACAAACATCAGAGAATAACCAGAGAGCGGAGCCATGGCTATAGCTTTGGGGAACTAAACGCGCAGCAGGATGTGCATGTTAGTGTTGGGAACCTTTTTTATCAGTCAAAATGTGACATACTAGTGTCAGCACAAAACACGAGAACATGACGTTGAGCACTGAAATCAGACAAGGTCACTGCTGAGATGGAGAAGACAGGAAGGCTAGTCTCTGCAGTACAAGGAATGAACTTTGGGGAGACTGCTGGACACCATCACCACTGGTTGAGAAGCCAATGGACCTCTCTGTCCCAGCCTGATTTGGAAGAGATAAGAGGAGAAGATGCTGCTTTCTCACAGACATGAGTTTAGTTCAAACAACTGCGTTCTGTAATTTTAGTTCTGAAAACCTCTGACTAGATCCCAGCCCTTAAATTAACTTTTACTGACTTTCAGCAGAGCTGATCTGAGGGATGAGCCAAAGCTTCGTTCCTTACACTGCAGTGGTATGGCCGGAAACGTGAACACTTACGGTTAGGGAGCTCCACAAAGAAATGAACATAGAGGTTGTCATACTCGTAGCCTTGAGCTGAAACTGAACAGAAGAGAGAATGACCTTCAGTTGCTCACTTCCACACAAACTCCTCCTATACTCACCGTAGACTCTTGGGAGAGCCAGCACCAATAACCTCAGGGGCAACCAGTTACTGCTGGAAGCTGGGAAAAGCCAGGGTCTTCAAAGTAATGGAATATGACCCTCACAGAAGATCCCTTTTTTGGACTAGCCCTGTCCCCATATCACTAACCAGATTAGGAAGGTCACACTTTAATTGCTTTTTTTTCTCTAATCTCTATTAACTTCCCATCCGCTCTCCTTTTTTCAGATATGTATGTCTTCCTAGCACAGCTGCACTATTTGTAACTTCCAGTCTGTAAATGCCACTTAAGGAGTTAGTCTGAAAAATCAGGGCAGGAGAAGGAGGAAGTAAAGGATTCTAGGGAGAGGATCACCTACTCTGGACCAGCCTGTGTGTCCAGTCCTTGGACCCTTCATAGCCTCAGCCATCCCGGCCGACCCAGATTTGCCCCTATAGTTACTGTTTATAATAAGGACTTGATATCCATGAATGAAATTTTTATTAATTTACATGAATGAGTTTTTATGACATTTTCCATTAGGCAAGGACAATGAATACTTTGTCAAACAGAATCTGGCTTGAGCAAGCGAAGTTACTTTGTATAAACAATGCATACCCTGCTAACAACTATACCCTTGAAGAGAAACTGAGAGATTGATAAAAAAAGAAACATCTTGCCCCAGAAGGTGCCGAAAGTTTGACGACTGTCAAAGGAGCATGAAGTAAGGATCTGCATGGGAAAGGGAGAACCAAGACAAGCAAAGAGTAACACGGCAGACGTGGCCCTGACAGAGCAGGATGTGCTGTAAATGTGCCGTAACAAAGAAACACCAAGACAGGCTCAAGGAGAGCACACCTGCTGGAGAAGCCCAAACAGATAAAGAGGGACTCAGAGCATGAAAACATTTGTTACACTAAGCGCATGTGCATCCTTGCAGGTGCATAACATTGGTAAAGGTTGTGAATGGTCAACACAATTCCTCTAATAAGTGTCCTCAAAGTGAACTCTCTCATTATAATATGAAACCCACTCCTCGAGTGCTAAAATTGCCCCCTCCTTAGATAAAGACCCCTACTCACCACACATGCGTAGTACATTTAAGAAGTACTGTATCTTTAAATTAACGTAGGAAAAGAACTAACCAATAGTAATTAAGTAGCTGTGACTGAAAGGTGGAACTGTTATTATGAATTGTATAAATATGTAATGCAACTGTAACCAGGTGTGCTACCTTTGTGGAATTACCACCTAGCACTCATCTCTGCGCAGAAATTAAATTAAAAAAAAATACCTCTGCTCTGTGTGTAAGATTGGCGTACTGCACACTGGGTAAACGAACCTAGATTTGGGACAAGAGACTCACCTATTTCTCCATTCACAAAAAGCCGCAGTGTACCAGGAAGAGTCTGTAATGACAAGGAGATAAACAACATAAAAGGCTCAACAACGACTGGTGGAACCTCCTACAATCTCCTCCTGACAGGGTATTTCACAGACGTTTACGTATGAATGTTTCACTTTGCTGGCCAGGTAGGAATCATGACCTCACATCCTCCTTTCCAGAAGTGAACAGTCCCTCTGGAGTGAGGCTCCCTAGAAAGACCAAATTCCTAGACTGCAGGACTTCACTACTCTGTAAATCAGGTCTCTTACAGACTTCAAGATGGATATAAAATGTAGTGAGAAGTCACTCGCAGAAATCATAGTCCTGTTTCTGTCATACTTTGTCAAACAAGATCTGAGCAAAAAGGGTTGCAGTCTGGATAAGTCAGTGAGAAGGGAAACTGCATGAGTTTGGGGGTGGGAGGGGTTGTTTACTTTAACAAGGTGGCACATAGATGTGTTTGATATTCAAGAAGTTAACAGCAATCACTCTCCCAAAAGATATAAACACTCCTTTCTTCTTCAAGTATTGCAGTCAAAGGCCTTCAGACAATGCACACAGTCTCACAGAGACTGTAGCGTTCAGCATGCTCTGCTGCTGGTCTAACAAATTCAGGATGGATCTCTGCAGGCCCCAAATCCATTGCAACTTCTCATTTTTGACCCCATTTTCTGTTGGAGGCCACAAGGTAAAAGCTGCCAACAAACCACCAGAATGAAACAGTCTCTGGAGCCTGTGGTACGAACGGCAGCCAGGGTAACCAGGGCAGCAGCTGGTACTTACCATTTCAAATTCTGAGCCTACGAGACCACTCAGGTACTCCTTGTGCCGACCGTACAGCTGAAAACACAGAACAAGTGGTTCAGAAACAGTGTCTTTTTTATTTTATATGTTTTTACTTATTGCAAAAAATTGTGATGGACATAACTTAAAACCAACTTCAATTGTTGACAGGCTTACAATACAGGGTTTTTTAGTCACAGCAGATACAGAGACTATAAGAATCTAACAGAACAAAGATGCTAACTGCTAACACAGCATGGAACTCCAGCTCAGAGAAGACCTTGTCAAAAGCCATTCTAAGGGAAAAAGATGCTCTGAAGAATCAGATCTTAAATGTTAAGTGTTAAAAACACAGGCATCAACTATTATTCCAATGAAATCAACAGATGGGGAATCAGTGTCATGAAATCACGATTTCCTTATAGACCACAAAAACAATAAGGAAACATACAAATGAAAAACTAAAACATTAAGCACCTTTACAAACTGCCACAGCCAAAAAGGCAATTCAGAAAGATCAAGACATAAAATGAGATCCAAATATCCTGGGACATTACGGGTAACAATCATTCAATAAGTATACAAGCAGTGAGAGGAAGATCGAGGAAAGGGTTTGCCCACTGCTCCTCAGGAAAGGAAAACCATTGGCAGGTGACACTAGAAAGGTGCAAATTTCTGTGGTTTCTTGCATCACATCTCACTACATAGACCACTGCAGTCTATGTAGTGAGCATGTATGCATGTATGTTGCAGCCAACACAACCAATACTGGACAAGGCCTCTAGCTAGAGTAAGGAATGAAGCAGTCAGGGACTATTTGTTGGAGTTCTCAGATTGCTGGGCATGATGAGACTCAGTGCCAGGGACATTCATTTTGTCAACTGTAGGTGTCTACAGCACTAACAATCTGCATGAGAATGTGAGCTCCCTCTGTCAAATCAGGACAACGAGTCAATATGAGCAGTGGAGGCCGGTCCTTACGTCTCTGAACACACGCTGCTCACGTTCCTCCTCCTCTGGCTGTACTTGGACAGATGCATTCTCAATGGTGTATTTCCACAGCTCTCGCTTCTCTCCATCCAGCTCAATCCTGCAGAGCCCCAAAACACATGTGCAAAACTCCCCCATTACGCAGAGCAGCGACAGCATCAGCTGTGCCACCCTGGCACAGCCATCCCCTCTCCACCAGGCTTGTGCAGCAGCTCGAGGGCACTAAGGACCCTCTGCTCCCTCCCAAGCACCTAACAGCATCAAGGACTCAAAAAGGGAGACTCGCTTCTGTCCAGCGTATGCACAACCTGTATCCCTAGGGACTGGCACCAAAGCCCCACACAACACACATGCAGTGACACCAAGCACAAGTACGTAACAATCTTGTCATAGAAATCTCTGGAATAAAACTAAAAAATATCCCTCAATTTAAGTGCTGATTCACTGCCTGAAGGGTGACCAGGAGACAGGCATTTCACCCCTCTGTATCAGTCCCACAAGAGGTACCAGCCCTGTCCCACTCACCGGTAGGCGCCTTTGGTGCCAGTAAAGTCAGGCTTCACTGTGATCACTCCATTGCCGTCCACCTTGATTGCGCAAAGAACATGTTCATATTCCCTGTGACCAAGCCTAGTGGAAGACATCAAGAAGCACAGTCTAGTTAGACACTTCCTTGCTCTGGAACAGCAGAGCTGGTAAAGGCACATGGGGATACAGAAGGGAACAAACACACCCATACTTTCCCACATTACTTTAAGAAGCCTTTTGGAGGGATACACTCAGTTACCTCCCAACTCAGGAAACAGGCAGGAAGAAATAGCAGCCTGAGTTACTAAGCTCTTGGAGTTCTCTCCCCTTAACTAATGAAAGAAAGAGGAGATTTGAGTAAGGAGGGAAGACGAGTTTCCTTCTGGGAAATTAAGATCACTGCAGGATTTTACTTACCTCCCATAAGGTCCCAAGTCCCCCATGATGAACATGGTCTGGACAGGAGTGTTAATCACATGATTGTTCTTTATAAATTCTTCTGAGGGTTCCCAGGTGATGATTTTTGACTTCAGAGAACTTGCTTCTCTGTCAACAACAGAAGAGCACAAGTCACAGCTCACCTCAGCAACCCAGCACAGGCACAACCTCACACAATGAGGAGTCAAACTGCCAGACTCCAACTGTGACACAGCTCAAGCCACCAGCTTCCATGGACCAAGCTGCTCCACAGCTGGGGCACCAGGAAATCTGCATTATCAAGCTCCAACTCCCAGTTTGCACTCACATTGGCCTACGGTCTTGTCTTCTCCTCCTCACGTTGGCCATCCTCTCTGCCAGATACGATGGCACCTCATGATCTGAGTCAGTTACCTTCTGGCAATGCTGGAAGAGAGAAACAGAGGGGAACTAGCTTAATTATAACAGAACATCCTTCCCAAAACAGCTCCACTTTTGGCAGAGAGAACAGGTATGTGCACACACACATGCAAGGACAAACTGCTAAGAGTTTAATTAATTCACTGTTCTTCTGGCAAAGTACTGCTATACTCCCCCCAGCAAGTTACCTACAAAGCAATGCTACAAAACCAAGTCCCTCCACGCTGTCCCTGACCACTGTTCTGAAACAGGGAAGTCTCAGCCCAGGTCTGGGGCACCAGGCAAAGCTGCTTTGCAGCAGCAGTGTGTTCTCCTGCATACAGGATATCTGACTTGCTTCTGCGCAGCCAAGAACTGACACACATTCCCTCTGCAGCAGGCCTGGTGGTTTTGACAGACACTGCTGTATAGCTTACGTGTAACTCAGAGCTGGTACCTCCTCTAGGTTGGTGAATCGGTCATGATCGGTGTAGGTGAAGATGCGACAGTTCTTCCGACCTCCAGCCTTCTCCAGTTTCAGGATCTCCTCATGGTACTGCCGATCCAGGGGAGTCTGGCAGGCTGACTCATTTTGGTACAGATCCACCTCAAACTGAGAGCACCACGGGTAAAACGCAAAGGCAGCTTTTCACTGGCACAGTCAGAGCCACAAACCCTTTTCAGCTGAGATTTCCAAAACCACCACAGACAGTCCCCTTTGGGGACCTTAGCAAACAACCTGAGCTCCAGAGCAGCCCTGGCACTGCTCCAGTGTACAGTGACCGACAGCATCCGCTGATGCCTACCTGGAGGGGCTCGGGCACAACCACTCACCCCTAAACAGGAGACACAACAGAAGAAACCCCCCCGGGCCCCGGCCCAGCGCCCCCTCCGCCGCTCTCCCACCTGGCTGAAGAGCTTCTCCTGCCACCCCACCTCGGCCTCTTCCTCCTCTTTCTCCGGCGGCCGCCAGGCACCTGCGGGAGAGGGCCCGGTCACCTCCGCCGGCGCTGCCCCCGCCCACCTCCCCCCAGGGGCCCCACGCACCGGTCGCGACGCGGTCGGTAAGGCCCAGGAGCTCGGAGCTGCCCGGGCCAGCGAGCAGCGGCGGGGCCTGCGGCAGGAGGGGCCCGGCCGACGTGACTCGCTGGATGCGGACCCTGCGGGGAGGGGGGGGGGAGGGAGGGAGCGTCATGGCGGGCTGCAGGCCGGGGCGGGCCGGGGGCCGGGGCCGGGCGCTCACCGGAGGCGCAGGTTGCGCACAGGGTCGCGGGAGCGGTAGACGGAGCCGCCCGCGCTGCACAGCGGCTCCGCCATGGCCCGCGCGGCCGCCTCACCATGGACACGGGCGGCGCGGGGGGCACAGCGTCCCCATGCGGCCGGAGGACGCCCGCGCTCCCCTCCCCGCCGCGGGGGAGCCCGCTCCCCCCAACATCGGGCGCCCGCGGCGCCGCCGCCCGGCTTCGGGTGGCCCCTTCCCCTCCGGTCCCCATCGGGTCCCCCAGCCTCCACGTCGCGGGGGGGTCTCCTGTCCCTCGGTGTGAGGGAGCCCACGGCCTCTGGGGCAGGGGTCTCCCACGTTCGGCCCCGGCACGCGGGGGAGGGGGCCGCCGCATCCCTCTCCGTGAGTCCCCGCCAACTACAGCCCCCCCATCCCGGTAGCTCCACGGCGATGCCCAGGGGAGGACACGCGCTGCCGTGCCCCCCTGCACAGGGCTCCGGGCCCAAACCCGCGAGGAGCTGCGAGCCTGCCCCTTCCCGAATCCTTCCCGACGTCTGGCGGCCAGGGAAAGGCCGTCTTCACGGAGACCACTGCGACCCTCACACCGGGGCCTGGCTCCCCGGCCGCGATGGGCCTGTCCCTTCGCAGGCGGGCCAGGGTGGCAGCCCCTGTCCCCCACACACCGCACCTCAGCAGCCATTTTGCTGCCACAGGTTCTGCTGCATTCCCCAGCCCTTCCCTGCTGTGCCTCCTCCGGTGAAGGGGCTGGTGAAAACGTTCTGCAGATCCACGTCCACTATCTGATGCTCAAAGTGGTCTCCCTGGGAACCTGCATTCTTCCTCCTTGTCCACCATCTCCTCAGCCATCATCTTGGCTTCTCTGGTCCCTTCCCTGCAGCCGGCCTTAAGATGGATGCCATCCTTCCCAGCAACCATGTCACTTCGTGGTCCTGCTCGGAGTCGCTGCCCACGAGGTCGGTGTGCCCGACGGCTCTGCATCCTGGCTCTGCCAGCCAGGACTCCCCCTCGGAAGGGTCCCCTGCACAGAGTGCTCCTGTCCCATACCCTTCCTGGGATGCTGGGCTGGGAATTGCTTCCCCACTGCTACTCCAGTGTTTTGGTCAAGACAAGTTTAAATACCGCAGGAGGGCGTATTCACATTAGTGTGCTGCAGTGCTGACGTTGAAGTGGCACACTAACAGCCCAAAGTATAAAACCTGGCAGGATTTAGATCTTCTTCCTTCTCAGACTGTGGTGGAAATTCCTCAGAAGTCCCTGCAAGGCCCTTGCATTTTCAGATCTGGAACACTGGCTGCCACAAATACTAGAGATCCCAAAATCAGAAAAAGCCATTTATTATAGAAAAGCAGAAAGCTGATACAATTGCACAAGAGTCACAGTGACATATCTTCTTTCTTTTCTTTTTTTTTTTTCCTGATCACATATGACATTATCATGCCACTATTTATTCAGCTTTTAAAAATCTAATATCAGAGTAAGCAGTGATAGGAACTATGTTACAAGGCAAACATTGGCAAAGCTCTGGCAACAGTTGGCCATACTGCTTATGTCAATTTTGATGTGACAGTAAGGCTATCAACATATGCACTATATTGCAACAGCTTGTTGACTTCAATACTTCAACGGTCCCATTTAGAATGAGGAAATTTTGGTAACCCACTGCAGTTTCTAAACAGCTTGAGTGGGTACAAATGTGAGCAGCTAACCAAAGAGAGGGGCACAAGGGAGAAACATCAGGTGAGGGCCCTCAACAGGCTGGAGAAATGGGCTGACAAAAAACTTATGATGTTCAACAAGGGAGAATTGCGATGTCCTGCTCCTAGGGGAACAACCCCAGGCATCAGTATATTCTGGGGGCTGACCAACTGGGAAGCAGGTCTGCAGAGAAGGCTGCTGAGGGTCCTGGTGGACACAAGTTGAACCTGAGCTAGCAGTGTGCCCTTGCAGCAAAAAAGACTACAGGTGTCCTGGGCTGCACTGGGAGGAGGGCTGCCAGCAGGTCGAGGGAGGTGATCCTTCCCCTCTGCTCCGTACTGGCGAGGTCACACCTGAAGCACTGTGTCCAGTTCTGGTCTCCCCAGCACAAGAGAGACATGGACATACTGGAGAGAGTACAATGGAGGGCCATGAAGATGATAAAGGGACTGGAGCATCTCTCCTGTGAGGACAGGCTGAGAGCCTGGACTGCTCAGCCTGGAGAAGAAAAGGCTCCGGGGATCTCATCAGTATGTATCAATATCCGAAGGGAAGGTGCCAAGGGGACAGGGTCAAGCGCTTTCCAGTGGTCCCCAGTGACAGGACCAGAGGCAGTGGGCACAGTCTGAAACACAGGAGGTTCCCTCTGAGCATCAGGAAGCGTTTTTTTTACTGTGAGGGTGACCAAGCACTGGTGCAGGTTGCTGAGGGAGGTTCTGGAGTCTCGCTCCACAGAGATATTTAACAGCCATCTGGCCACGGTCCTGGGCAGCCTAGGTGTCCCTGCTTGAGCAAGGGGTTGGATGAGATGACCTCCAGAGGACCCTTCCCACCTCAGCCCTTCTGTGATCCTGCACTGCCTTTTTCTCCAGGAAGCCCATTCCTGCTACCCTCCATGCCAGCACTAGCAAGGGGTAGCTGCACAGCAAGGTGGAGCTTATCTAAGCTAAAGACTAATTTGCCAAAAAACCTGCCTGCTTATGAGAGGTCTGGAGACAGAAACCTGCTTTCAAAGTGATTCAATGTGACCACAAAACCACAGCCCCGTTCCCAGCAGAGGTGAAGACAGTCAGCACCCCTCCCGAAAGCAAGCTGTGGCTCTATCTTTTTGGATGAGAAAAGAGATGATTTGGCTGAAAATTCACAGAAATCTCCCCAGTATTGAAAAAAAGCAGGGTTTTGACCATTTGTACCAGCAGGGACATACAGAAGGATGGCCCTTGTTGCGTTTCCAACCCCTGGTTCCACTCCAGTAGTGCTGAAACAACTCAGAATATGCAATCAGCTTAAAGAGCAGAGGAATTGAAACTACAAGTCTCCAAACTGTTCTATGATTATCCAAGTAGTTTGTAGTTGTTGACTTCCTTCTGCAATTGCCATTTTCAGCAATTTGTTCTCTCCAGGTGGCGATGTCCTTTAATTAAAATCAATTTTATGACAACCTACAGGCCTACATGATTAAATATATATGTGAAACTGCTTTTTTTTTTTCTTGCATAGAGTACAGAAAGGGTGTAAAAACAAAAATCTTAAGGCTGCCCTATAATATCACTGAACAAAAAAAATCAGTGAGGCATTCTAGTCTCCATAGCCCCAGGTAAAGAGTAAACTGCCGTCTAAAGACATCTCTCTTGAGAACATCTTTGTGATACAGCAAATGGAGGCTGTTGGCTCTGGATGCCGAACAGAGCAAAAGATTGAGAGATATCTCCTCTTGTGCAGGGACAGGGTGCATGCCAAACACAGTCCTCCTTTCTAGGCCTGAGAAGCATCGGATGCTGTCAAGAACAATGACATTTTCTAAAACCTCCTCCGCTGGCCCCACGACCAACCTCACCCTGCATTTTCTCATTTGTCTTTTTAGGTCAGGTCCCAATACCTGACCAAACTCTGGGGCTGCGTGCTGTGTCCTGAGCAGGATTGCACTATCTTTGATGGGATAGCCTTGCTGGATATAGCTGTTGCACTGCCTGGTCACGTACTCTGCCATTTCAAGTCTTCCCCCCCCCCCACCCCGCTTTTTGTTTTAATTATGCAGTCACCTGACAAAGAATGGGGACATTCAGCCTGATTAAACAACTCTTCCAGCACCTCATAGGGCATATCTGCGTTAGGTTCTTGGAGGATTTCCTCCATTAGATTAAACATGACATTGCATATTTGCTTGGCATTACGGACCACTTTGGTCAACCCTTCATGGGGATACAGTTCTGAAAACTTAAGACCACAACCATGTGGGTGAGTGGACTGGAAAAAATCCAGGAAAACCCAGAAAATGCCACTTTTTTTCTTGACTAGCTCCTGGCCATTTTGGTGCCAGTTTTCTTCAGGATGAAAATTCTGAGCTTCATCAACCACAATGTGTTCAACTTCTGGGAAGTTCCCATTTAAGAAGGCAACATGTGTCATGGACTGGCAGATCTCATTTCTGAAAGACAAAACAAAACAAAAAATCAGACTGCAACCCAAACAAACCATATGGTAAAAAAAAGAAGACGTGACCAGAACAAATCTGTATTGACTGCCTGTATTTCTCAGTGGGTTCTTCCTTGGCAGGCCATTGCTGCTTACTGTCTAAAAATCCCAAACTTCCTGTCTCAGCTGCAGCATGCTGTATCGTTTTCCCCATGGAAATTGCTGCACAGCCCCCACCAGGCCCTAGGAGGAGGGTCAAGCCCACCCTTCCCACATGGGGACCCCATGGCAAGGCTCCCCAGGTGCGAACGTCTGCCCCGCTCCTCCTGCCCAGGTCTGCTGTTCTCTGCAGGGTGAGCAGGGACTGGCAGCACTTCTGCCTGCCAGGGCCGGGAGCCGCTGCTCGTGCCCCGCAGGCTGCCACTCCGTGACACACGGTGCCTTGTCCAGCATGGTGGCCTGCTGACCTCTTCATGCTGATGCAAGTGGGAATGCAGTGAGAACAGGACTGGGGAACTGCTCTGCCTGAAATCCACTACCAAAAGGGTGTGGGTTTCTGTTCTCCTCGTCTGGGATGGCCCAGGTCCCAGCGCAGCCGCACAAGAGCTTGCACCAGCCCCGGCACAGGCAGCGTTGAGGTGGCCACAGAGAAAGGCAGGTGGGTGTTTTTGGTGTCAGCACCAACTGTTAAACTAAGGCCATCTGAAGATCTAACACAATCCAGCAATCACTGAACCGGGGATTCTCACTGCAGTCAGTGAACACTGGATCTGGGCCAGAGCTCAGCTCAGGAATACTTTCAATATTAACACCTTTCTTCAGATGCTTATTGGGTGTTTGTGTCAGCCAAAGTTAAATATTTGGCAAACGGATGTACAACCAGCGCGGTTTGTGCTGTCTGTACAGAGGATGGAATGAAAGAAAAAAAGGGAAAATACAAATTACTGCTTACCCCACAAAACATCTTCAAGGGTTGATTTTCACAAATGTAGAGTATCTCTTTTGCAGAACAGAGAAAAATGTTTCTTATTCTCTCAATGATCTTCAAAGCCACAATTGTTTTCCCTGTTTCAGGAAGACCAAGAACAAACTGCTCCTTGGCTTTGTGCAGGTTCCTGGAGAGCCAAGACGGTCACTTAGGTAGGACTTAAAGTGCAGCACAACAATCACAAGGGCACGCAGGAAGGCAGGGATGTCCCTGGCGGTGAGGATGTAATTCTCTGGGTACAAGCCGACGTAACCACACAGATTTTGTTGGTTTTCTTGCTGGGGAATATCATCCTCTGCAACTTCCATCTGGTTCTTTGTGCCATTCAGGTGCAGTATTTGGGGAATCACACCACTTGCAAAGTGTATCCCCCATCGTTTATTAGTTTCTGCTTTAATGCATAAGCAGTCTCTCTTGCTCTTTCAGTCCCAGAAGCATCCTTGACTATAGTACACAATACCAGACACGCGTTTTCAGCTACAAAGACAACATCGCACACAACATCCTGTTTTTTTCAGCAATCTGATGTCAACAGCCCAACTCCTTGAAAACATCAGTACTCCCTTTTTAAGTGGATGGATTTGTTTTTTCATTAAATCCTCTAATCCAGGATATTCTGAGAACAGGTCATTGCAGGTGGTTTCTGGCTTCCATTTGATTTCATTAGAACCCACTAGAAAAAAAAAAAATCAAAGACCAGAAAAACAAAACACAGCAAATAATTTACTCAACTTGCTGGTTACTGAAGGAATATATTATTCCATGAGGTCATAAAAGCAAACAATTTAGTGTGAGTAAAAATTCAGCATTCCCATGATACTTGGTGGTACATCTGTAAGGATTTTTTTATATATAAATAAAAGAGGTATAAACTCCATGCTTCAGGCATGCTTCACTTCTAAATGGAATAAGGAAAAGTGTCTTTGGAGGGATCTGCGTCCTTTCTGTCTGCCTCCTCATTAGCGAGGTGTTCCTCTGACAGATACGTTGCTGCCACAGTGAGAGACCAGTGGTTGAACCAGATGGAACAGCTGACCTACAGCATCTCCTGCACCCCTGAGTGGGAAAACACAAAGCCTGCGGCAGGTGAAAAGGCACTTGTGGAGAATCACCAGCCTCTCGATGTACAGATACACATTCCTGTTAAATATAGGGGAATACCTGAAAATACCTCTCACATCCCAATGCTGAAGTCCAAAATAAGAAGTAACAGTAATTTTAAAAAATACGAACGCAAATCCTTTCTTAAGTTTACAGGTTAAAATTAAAGGAATGCACAGACAAATCTCAAATGCAAGTGAACTTTTGCACTGTGTCACAGTGCCTTCCATTTAAAAAACACATTCCCCTCAAGAAACAGCAACTGCGTATCCTGTACCAAAACACTGTCGACCAATCAGTAAATCAATCACCTGAAAGTAATCCTGAAAAGAGGTGTGAAAAGATAGCAAAATTTAAAAAATAATTAGAAAAATTAGCAATCAATACGTACATCCATAGCTCAGAACTTGGAAGAAAATATCTGTGGACTATGTTTAACGAGAAAGTATCTGTTTGCTACCAGTTGTTTCCAGTACCTGGAATTCCATGGCTCTCCCGTGCATCTCAAAGCCTGACCTACAGCCCCAGCCCTGCGCTGCAGGAACATGATAGGGTTTGCATCGCCCGTGTCCTCTTCTGTTCTCTCTTGGCTACTTCTGTTCTCTTTTCAGGGGTTGGTATTTGGGAGTTGCTTTTGCTCAGCAACTATCCCTGCTTTTATAGCTAAAGGGTTTCTGAAATAATCAGTCTTCACCTAAAAAATAAAACCAAGGCAAGGTTCTCCACCCCTGCACAGTAAAGGCTGAGCTTTTCTTTCCCTTACGTGCCCCAGCCTGAAGTTCCCAGGTAGCAGTGATCAGGGTTGCAGAATTAACTTACTGGGTGAGATCCACATCTAAGATGATCAGATACCCAAATGCTTGGTGCAGACAAGCAGTACAGCATTGCTAGTGCCAAGCCATGGGGAGCGTACTGAGTTCGCAGGGCCTCAGGTCAGAGGCTTGTCTGGTTGCTTTGTTTGAATTTTTGCTTTGTTTGAAGCTTTCATTTTGCTTGGTTTCCTGCAACAGCATTTTTTTTTTCCTAATAACCAGATGGCTGTGGATAAAAACCATCAATTTATACAGACAGTAGCAACAAGCAGGTCGTCTGCACAGGATGAGATCTTTCTTCCTGTAACATGATGAAGCAGAGTGCAGAAATACAGGTCTGGTAGGACAGCAGAGGTCTTGAGATGTGGGATACAGGACGCAGCGCTGAGTTCAGGTGTGGGGCAGCGAGAGACAGAGCATAGGAGATGTCAAGGCCTGAAACAGCTCTGAGATGGTCAGATAAAGAAATGCCGCCCCAGAGCTGGACAAAACTGGTTTTAAGGGTAACAGAGAACAAGTACCTAACTTCTGCAAAACACACCATGTTTACTAAAATCTGATGGAGCAGTGAACGTGCAAACCAGTGAAGAAAGAACAAGGGGTAAAAGTGCATTCACAAACCTACAGCAAGTGACCCCAAGTGGATCCTGGAGTAGGGAAAAGAAACCATCAGCACCAACTAGGTACTCCCGACGAAAGAACAGAGGATGCTGAGGACGCGCCCCAACAACCCCCGACAGACTGCAGCCATCAACAGCAGGATCCCAAGTGGTGGTGGAAGGCCGAGCGTAATGCCAGGAATGGGGAAACATGCAGGCAACTATTATTACTATTATTTTTGTCACAGTGGTATTAATTTATTATCTTTTTCTTTCTTGACCTGTAATAACTAGATCTTGAGTAATAATAATTCTTTTATTAGACTCCCTTAGATTTCAGTTGTGCTAGAAATAAATTATTCTCTCTCTCTTTTTTGTCCATAAAAATATTTTTAAGAATAACTGTGGGCAAAGAGTGCTCAGCCCTCTGGGACGCTACATATTTTCTCAGCAATTGTGTGCATTATAGATTGTACTTAGTGGCACAAACGGAAGAGATAAAAACACCTGAAAAATCAGGGAAATCAACATTCTTGGAGCAGTTGTGTCTTTTAAATACCCCAAACAGTTATGTGCCTAAAATCTTATATTTATATCACGTGATCTTCCTAGAAGTCCTGCAAAAAACAATCTTAAATTTAAAAAAAATATCCAGGATAAATGGCTTACCTGGGTAGAGGCATTCTTAGAGTTCAGACACACACTGCAGACCAGCTTTTGAATAAACTGGCTTGGTAAGAGGAGCACCATTTGACAAACTAAGCTAATTTGCAAATTTATCAGCTAGATTTGAAAGATCTTGAGGGGGATGTATCCTTATGTATGAACTTCCATATGAACTTTTAAAAGCCAGCACTAAAGAGTAACCAAAATGACTAATTAAAAACCTCGTTTCGCAATCCTCTTCAAGAAAAGTTAGAATGCCAGTTTTAACACAGTTAAGAATGCCAGTTTTGCGTCAAACCGACAGAATCTTGATTTGCAGTAGCACGGGCCTCTTCAGCAGACACACACCTCCAAAAGACCTCGCTGCTCTGTTCCCCTCCTGGCAACATCACCCTCTGTTATTTGTGAGACCGTGTCCTTTGAAGAGACCAGACATCCCAGCTCTAAGCGTAGACCAGGGCCACAGCGGCGATTTCACACAAGGCCACAGCTGCCTGGCACGGCCGGGGCTCTGCTGGGACGAGAGGATCTTCCTCGCTTGTGCGACCACTGCCATGGGCACACACGCGAGGGAAATTTGTGTTACAGGGAACCTGTAGGAAAAGAGTTTCATCTCAAGACTGAAAAACTCTTATTCAAATGCATGGTCAGAATAAACTCTGTAGGATGCATTGCACAGATCTTGTTGTGGGGTGATGGAACAAAACGCAGGATGTCGCTTTTGAAGGGGGAGGATTTCACAAGGAAGCAGCACAACACACCTTAAAACAAGCAAAGCCCTGCACCCCTGCTCCACCAAAACAGCCTTTAACAACCACGTAGCCACACTGCGCGTGCAAAGTGACTTTTGGTAGACATTTGAAATGTGTGTGAGCCTCAGAGAGTGGTCTGCACACTGTGCATGGCTTGCTGAGCTGCAGATTTGAAAGGACTTTTCTCAACCTCAAGCTGATCTCTGAAGAGTCGACTGATCAGGTTTAGTAGCTGCTCTAGCATTGCTGACTTCATTACAGATGTTACTGGTACTGGATAAGGGTAAGGAGAAGAAAAGTTGCAGGTCAGTTTGACACTGCCACTACAGCTAAAATGATTATTTTACTTCAGTGCTGGCACACAACTTGTGCCAAGATGCTGGATCTACACAGATCAAACCAGGGCCTGGAGATTAATCCTTGCTAGTGCATCAAGCAAGGGATTTCACTCCATGGGGAACAGCACCAGTAAGGTGCTGTTTTCGTTTGTTTGTTTATTTTAAAAAAACCTACAGGAGCCAGATTTGTACTAGGACATCACTCCCTCCTAAGCATCTTAACAGACAAAGCCAGCTTCAAAAGTTTTCTGCAATTTTCACTCAGTGTAATGGAAGCTCCTGGGCGATTTTCAATTTTTCCACTTCATTTATGGACATATGGAATCTCTAGGAAAGCTTATTTCAGTTGGGAGTGCTTCACAAAGTCCCGCTGAACCACTTCAGAGAGTAATGCTTCACAGACGGTTTGCTGTTGGAGGCCGGTTACCATGCCGTCAGCCCCAGTGCCTGTGACTGCGCCATGGGCCAAAAGCCCTTTTCAAGGTTTGGCGAGGATGCATAACAACAGAGGTTGGTCTTTCCTTCTGAAAGTTTACAAACCAAGGCAGAAATGAAGCTGGCACCAATGTAAATGCAGATTTTACCTGGGTCTGCATCTGTCATGAGCTCTGTCCATTTCCTGATGCTCGGTCTTTCAGTCACATCACCCGTCACCATCCAGGACTCAGGGTTATCATGGAAAACAGTGCAGTAAAACGGTTCAACTTGCGCAGCACGTATGTAGCCCTGCAAGCCGCCTGCTATCGTAAACACTCAGGATGTAAGTCTGGAACTGCACACCGGCCTGAGAGCCACAGAAGTGATGGGCGGGCATCGAGCCCAAGATTATCAGCTACTCTTTTTCTAAAGCTTCTTTCTCCAATTTCATATGGCTTCCAATGACTTTACTGCTGTCATCCACTCCAAAAAAGCATTTGCAAAAGCAGAGACATAATTTGGAAATACGTTAGAAAAACGTATTCCAAGATATTCTCTGTACAGAAGTTTTAAAATTCAGGATGTGTTGTCTATGTGAAATCCAGGACCTCCCCAACCATCACTTTGTCTCTCTTTAAAAACTTGGCAGCTACATCTTGGATGTTGCACCCCTAGGTGTTCAGAGGGGTCTCCCGTTGCTCCCCCACCAAAATTCAGCAGAACTCTCTCAGCACTCGGCCCGTTCTCACCATGGCCCTTGGCGCAGCTTCCCTTCCCCCTCAGAAATCCCACAGCATTGCTGGAAGTCATAGGGACAACTGAGGGGACAGAGCAGTGCTCAAGCTACAGATATGTGGCTTTGTGGCTGCACTTTTCTACTCTGGACCTCCGCAGCTCCATGTTTTAACAAAAAGCAGCAAGTGACTCTGCCACTGCACCCACGTGAAGTATTCGGTGGTCTCGGTGCAGCTGATGCACCCCTGAGGTTCTGCTCCATGTCCAGGCCCACGTCGTGCTCCTGGAAACAGGAATTCTTGTCTTCACTCTTCATCCTCATGGCTCCTCCCCCTGAATTCAGCAATGCACGCACTGCTATAGAAAGCTCCTTCCATTGCCTTTTTGGATTGCAAGAAGTAATCTTTCTCCATCCCCCTCCTAAAACTATTTTCTCAGTATCTTCCACCACATCGGGACAGTTTGTTTGCAAATTAACCAGCAACCGCCCTTCTAGTCTGGCCCTCCTGATCCTGAAATGATAAGTTACTGAAAACGCTGAACGATTGCATGCAGCAGCGTGACAAAGGAAACCATACGCCTCGGGCTTTGGCTCACACGCTAGATTTAATAAACCAGAAAATAAAAATCATTCCTTGCAACGCACGAGCAAGCGGAGGGCAGGCTGTTGCAGAGGGTCCCGCAGACGCCGTGGCGATCAAGCTCAGAAATTGGGCTCCTTGGCGTCCCGGGCTCTCGGCGGGACCGGGTGGCCCCTCACCGGCACGGCCCGGGGGTGCCCGGCCCGGCGGGGCCGCTGCAAACGGCGGCGGGGGCGGGCTGCTCCGGGCTCCTCCGCTCCCGCCGGCAGCAACCGGTCCCGCGCGGGGGTGGGGGCCCGGCGCTGCGCGGCCCTTCCCGTCCGGTACCACCCCTCCCGTCCCGCCCCGCAGACACCGGGCGCTGTATTTCAAATAGTTTAATTTGAAAAATATTCTATTCAGTGCTAAAATAACTTTCCACTTCCACGCGCGGCCGCGCTTCGCCAGGCTCGGTCACAGACTCGGCGGGACATGCACTGGTGGGGGCAGGGGGAAGCGGGGGGCTGGGAGCACGGGGGTGGCGTGGAGCTGGGCTGGGGGGTGCCGAGGGGGTCCCGGCTCCCTGCCGCCCGTCCCGGGAGCGGGAGGTACTCGGTCGGGGTGCCCTGGGCACAGGGGAGCAGGCTGCCGCCCCCCGGGGGGCTCACACACACACACACACTGTCCCGGGATGGAGGGGGGACCGCCTTCCACCCGGGCCCGGGGCTGCCCTCCTCTCCCGACCACGAATGGCTTCAACCAGCAGCTTATTGCACAGCGTCCCAGCGGATTGCCCCCCACACACCCCCCGCCTGCCCCCGAGCAGATCCACCCCCCAGGGAGGCAAACGGCGGCTCTCCCACCCCCAGCGCCGAGGGGAGGGGGGGCACAGGAGCCAGAAGCAGGAAAAGGGCATCCGCCAGCGCGTGGGGGGGGCCACGGGGAGCAGAAGCCCCAAAGACAACTCCCCCCACGCATGCGGACCCCCGCAGTACAGGACAGGTCAGCAAGGGAGACAGGGAGCCAATAAATAGAGGCAAATCTGCAGGTACTGGTGCAGCCCCATCTGCCCCCGGGCTGGCGGAGGGCTCCTGCCCGCGGGGCAGGGCAGGGCAGGGCAGGGCAGGGCAGGCTGGAGGGAAGCGCCCGTCCCCGGGGGGAGAGCAGGCGGCTCTGCGAGGGGCTGGCGAAGGCACTCTCCCCGGGGGCTGGGCAGGCTAGCTCTCCGAGGCCGTGTGGCACACAGAGTTCTGATCGGCACAAAATCTCTTCAGAGGCGGTGCGCCGGAGTCCTCCTCCTCTTCAGTTACCTGCAAGAGGCAGAGGTGACGGGCAAGGCCAGGAGCACAGCACGCCCCCGAGCCACGTGGACCCGGAGAAGGCTGTGCCACGCTGCAGGGACACCCTGGGCTTTCAGCCATGAGGAGCCCAGGGCACCAGCAGCGGAACCCACTTCAGCCCAGCAGTCGGCTAGAACCCTTGTTTTACCCCACCCTCCACAGCTTTTCTTCACACTTGAACACCTGAGCTCAAGCAGGGGGCAGCTCAGGAAGCCGGGAGGTTTGGGCAGCTCCCGGAAGGCACTTTGGGGCTGCAGAGCAAGTCCATCCATCCAGATGTTTCTGCTACAAGCGGCAGCAAGGAGGGCAGGAGGGCCAAGCGGGGCCCACGCGTGTTGAGGCATGGTTTCAATCCCCTTTCCCTCACCTGAGTCTCCAGGGGGACTGGCTCTTCCTTTGTGAGAGTGGGAGGCTCGTCTGCCACTTCCGAGGAAGGCAGGGACGGCTCTGGGGACGACAGAGGGGTTAACGAAACTGCCGACCCTGGAGCACAGCAGTGCCCAGCTCAGTGCTGAGCCAGGAGAGGCCTCCAGCAGAAGATGCAAGTCCTTGCTGCCCCGTTCTGCTTCCAGCAATGGCTCCAGCAGGACCTTTCCCGGGCCCAGCCATCCACCTCCCCCTGTCCCAGCCCAGCACCCACCTTCCAGCGTCTCCTGCCCCAGTGTCGGCGGCTGCGAGTCGTCCGTGCGGAAGTCAGACGTGTGGGCAGGGCTCATGGACTCGCTCTGCTGGGGACTGGGGCTGGAGTTGGGGCTGCTGTCCACCTTGAGCTGGTAGACGTCCGACAGGGAGCTCTGGTTGCTGTTCTCATCTGCAGAAACAGCCCCTAGTGAAGAAGAGCACCTTGACCCAGGGGCACAGGCAGCCGAGGGCGGCACCGTGAGCCAGGGTCTGGGGGAGAAGGAAAGAGCGCAGTCAGAGGCTGTGAGAGGGCAGGGGATTCGCTGTCCCTCCAAGTGGTGCTGGGCACAGGACTCCCTGCCGGGACACAGCTGGCATCAGCTGCACAACTGGCCCACAAGAGAGGGGCTGCTCCTGCCCAGGGACCGAGCCCAGGCAGACAGGGCGTGACCCCGGGCCACGCGGAAAGAACCAGCAGAAGGCGCAGCGGCACCACACAGCGCCACGCCGCCCAGCTCCGTCTGCAGCTTGCGAGGGCCCCAGGTGTTCGAGGGCAGGGGACCTCTTCCCTGCGTACCGCTGTTCTGCACCTCTTCTGTTTGCGAGGCAGCAAGCTAACGCCAGGAGCAACCTCCGGACAGGAATGCAATCCTGGCACGCAGGTGAAGCGGTCCCAAAGCGTAGACCTGCAACGCTGACCTCCTCACCGCAGCTACTGGAAGTGCGAACACATTCCCACTTTTCCTTTTCCTGAGAGAGAGGCGGGGGATAGGCATACGCTCTGCTCCAGCAGCGAGTCCGTGCGCTGCCTGAGCCTTGCTGGGGTCAGCCAGAGCCCAGCCTGCTCGTGGCTGGCTGCATTGCTCTGGAACCAAAAGCAAGGTCGAGGAGATCCCCTGCCCTTTCACCGAGGTCCGCGCCAGTCACTGCTGGAAGCAGTGGGCTCAGCTGCAGGCAGCCACCAGCCTCTCCCCAGCAGTGACTGCAAAGTGGGAATGGGAATCCCCATTCCTCTAGTTCCCATGAAGCTTCCTCCAGGAAGATCCCAGAAATAGCTAATTAAGATTCTTTCTGACAGCAAAAATGAATAGTTTCAGCAGGGACAGTCCAGAAAGGGATCAGCATAGGCCCGCACTGAAAACACACACTACTGCTCCCAATTTATGCCGCATACGTGAGCCTGCAACATCCCAGCTTCTGTAAGGCCTCAGAGTCTTCCCCCAGCTTGAAGGAGCTCAGCCAGACTCACCTTGGAACTCCAGGAGGAGAGAAGAGTTGGCAGAGGTGTCAGCTGGGAAGCCATTGGGTTCTCGGGCAGTGCTGCTACTCGATTTGGATTTCTCTTTCTTGAGGAGAGAAAGAAAAGCAGAAACACAACGTGAGAGCAGCCCGCCACTGGCAGAGGATGCAGAGGTGCACAAACTGCTCCGGAGAAGCTGGAGCTCTCTCCCAGCAGCCCAGAGGGATGTGCGCGTGCAGTGCCTTTCTGGGCACTTTTCTAACTGAGAGGCAAAACTTCAGCTGTGAAGGGTTCAGAATCAGGAGCAAAAGGAGCTGACACCCAATGAAAGAAGAGGAATTCTCTGGGGCTTAAAGCAAAAAGGAGGGGATCATCCCGGAGCAAGGGAGAAAACTGGCACAGATCCATCAGCACGGCCGCATCGCTGCGGGGCGACGGGAGACGGAGATGGGCGGGAGACGTTACAGCCCAGGCCCGCGGGCGAGAGGCCCGCGCCGAGGGGCAGCCTCCGGCAGGCCGCGGCCCGCGGGAGAGGCCGGGGAAGCGCAGTACCCACCTCCTTGCTGTCCGCCACCGGCACCCACTTGAATATCCGCAGGGAGGTGTCGCCCACCGTCACCCACTTCTTCTCCCTGCGCGGACACGGCCGTTAATGGCGCCCAGCCCCCCGGAGACGGGAAGTGGAGCAGCAGGGCGCCCCGGCAACAGGCTCCGCCCGCCCGCCTACGACGCTCCGATTGGCCCAGGGGACGCTAATCCAGAGCACCGCCTTACCCCGTCCCCTCCTCACGCATATGTCATTATGATTGGTCGTGCCGCCCGCCGATCACCCGCGCTTCCGGTCCCACCCACATTCCCGAGCAGACGGAGCGAGCTCATTGGCTGCTGCTTCGCTATCCCCGCCCGCTACCCCTCGCACCACGCCGATTGGATGCTCGCCACCGGAGCACCTCCACCGGCACCCGTGTGGTGCGGTGATTGGCTGTACGCCGGGGAGGCCCCACCCCCCCCGCGGCCCCGCCTCTCACCATCTGCGGACGCGCTCGATGGCCGCCATCACTTTTTTGATGTCATCCTTGGCGCGGCTGCGGGTCTCGGCGCGCACCGAGCGGCCCGACATGGCGCCCGTACCCCCGGCAGCCCCGGCTCCGCAGCACCCGCCGCTTCTCTCCGCGCATGCGCGCGCCCCGCCCCCGCCCCGCGCGTGCTGCGTCACCGCGCTTGCCACGCCTGAAGGGGGCGGTGGCCTCCACTGCGCCTGCGCACCTCGTCCCGCCCGCCTCCGAGGAAAGGAGGGGCCGCAAGGGCGGGCGGGCGCCGCCGCCATCTCGCGGGGGGGCGAGTCTCGCCCAGCGCCGGGCGCGGCTCGGGCGCTGTACCGGGACCAGCGGCCCCCGTGTCGTGCAGATACCGGTTGCGCATCACCTCCCTTCCGCAGCCTGGGCGGATGGAGCCCTGCCTGCACGCAGGCAGCAGCATTAAAGTGCTGCCCTTCCTCTGCAGCAGAAATGCCCCCGTTTAGCATCAAAGCTTGAGCTTGGGCAGCTCCTCCACACAAAAAATCCAGAAAAATCCTTTTTCTAAGCCCAAAAAACCCTCACTGGCCCTGTCTAAGTGATCACTGTCATGGGATATCAAAGAGAGAGGGAGTGAAGACAAACCCCCCCCTTGGAAAGAAACAACACAACATTGTCCCTCTGGGAACCCCCCAATTGCCCCCCACCTTCCCCAGACAGACCAACCATTCAGCTCCCCGTCGTACGGTCAGACAGCAGGTGAGGAAAGCCCTGGGCGTGCAGTCTGCACGCTCTTTTATTGTGAGATGTTCAGGGTTACTAAAAAACCAAAACACCACAAAGGCAGAACGGGGCTGCCTGGAACCGCAGAGAGCCGAGACGTGCCACTGCAGGGGGACAATTAGTGCTTCTTGCCGTAGATGGCCGCCAGCACTTTGCGGGCACTGGAGATCTGCTGCTCCAGCCTCTCTCGCGTGGCTTTATTCCCGGTTTTTTTCAGCATGGTCTCCATCTCCTCCACCACCGCCCGGTGACCGGCGGTGTTGTGAAAGACACGGATAGCCCGGTCCCCACACGACACCAGGTAGCGGCTGTTGGTGTCAAAAGCCAAGTCTGTTATGCACTGTCCATGCACAGCGAGAAAGCGCTCCTCCTCCTCTCCTCGCCTCGTGTTGTACACAACAATGTCTGTGCCACTAGAGATGGCGACGACGTGAGCATCGGGTGACAGGGCAATGCGACAAGGCTCTGTCACCTCGCACTTCCCCGTCAGAAGCAAGTAGGGATCCTGTTGCTTCTTATATTCCACGTCTGTGTCCCAGAACTTCCACGTCCCGTCCTTGGAAACTGTTGCCATTCTGCAGCCAGGAGACAGAGCACAGGTGAGTGCAAGGAAATTGGGCAGCACCTCTTCCCCTGCCACGCCTGCGAACCAGGAATCCTTTGTGGCCAGAGAGCTCTTTTGGGAAGTGTGACTCTGCACACACATACGGTCCTCATCCTCTTTCCAGAGCACAGAGAACAGTCACCCCCGGGAGGAAATCCACAGGGAATACGCAGCTGGCATGAGCCAGTCAGGGTTTGGCCGCTCTGGGCTTCCAAGAGAGCGTGCAGGGCAGCAATCCCCCTCACCACAGAGGGGTGAGCCCGCGGACAGGCCGCTGGCGTACACTGGAAGGGGTGAGCTCAGGTGTCCCGAGGGTGAGGCGCACCGCTTCAGGCACGGCTAACGCACACTTACCTCCTCGAGTCATTAGAGAAGGAGAAGCAGTGTACGCCAGCCGCGTGGCCTTTCAACTCAAAAGCCCTGGCCACCTCCCGGAAGTCTCCGTTCTTCCCAAAACACACCTCCCACACCTTCACATCAGGGGTAAAGCCACAGGATGCCACAAATCTGGGAGAAGGAACAAGCAGAGATACAGGGTGTCCGTTACAGAGTACCTGCTTCTGCTGGGACGCGGGGCCAGCGCTGCAGAGCTCTGCCCCGGCCTCCTGAGCAAGGCAGGGGCCAGGGGCAGCCCTCCTGCACGGAGGGGTGCATGAGACAGGGCTCTGTGAAACCAAACCTATGCAGACACCTACATTTGTATCTCTGGCCAGCTGAAGAAGTTATCACTTTTCACTGAAACCAGGCTGGTGGAGGAAACACTGAGGAAGGCCACTAGGGACTAAAACAACTTAGGAATAGGAAACTCTCAGGCCAAAATATAAAAGCAAAATGCTTTTGATCCCCAAAGTCACTGAGCTCAGAGCACAGCAAGTCTTCCTGCAGCATCAAGTTAGAGACAGAGCGGAGAACAAGATTCTCCTGATAAAAAAAATCTCTCAGTAATAAAGATTCTAATTTTATCATTAACCTTTAAAAGGTTACAAACAAGTTAGAAATGCTGTTTGCTTTGCATATGCCATTGTGTGAACCACCTCCACTATCTGAGGCCAATGCTATTCTCCTCAGCTCTTCAGGGGATGGTCAACAGGAACAGCAGTGCTGAGGCACAACAGCAACCCGCTGCGCATCTGAGACTACGCAGGCGAGAGTCAGAGTCCCCAGAGGGGCTGCTCTCGGGGGCCGAAATCCTTTTTTCAAATATGGAACCCTCAGAAAATTGCATTAAAATAACAGCTAACTGCTGATAGTCTGAACTGATGATGTCCTCTAGGAAGGAGGGAGGCTCCTGTTCACTCCTGCGGCCTCCCGCTCTGCAGCGAATACCGCACGCCCCTCACCTCCCACAGGGCGAGACCGTGGCGTAGGCATTGTTCATCTGGTTAGTGTTAATGCTGGCCAGGACTTCACCCTTCGGGCTCCAGATCAGGATCATCGTGTCACTGGAAGCTGACATGATAAACTTTCCTGGGGGGAAAAAGGCAAAGATCAGCAGAGCTCCCAGGCCTAACGCTGACACAGATTTATTAAAGGCCCAGGAGAGTCCCTAAGCAAACTCTCCCTGCACCTGGACAGTCAAGAAAACCAAAAGCAGCAGCAAAATTCCAGGACTGTCCATCTCCCAGGACAGAGCGAAGGGCAGTATCAGAAGACTCAGCTCCTGGTCATGCATTAATGCGCCCTGGGCTTCAGCAGCCGTCAGCTGGTGATGGGCACGCGTGCTTCTCGCCCCAGCACCCCTCAGACCCCCCTTGCAGAGCTCAGCACTAAGCCAGTACCACAGCAGTAATGTGTAGAGTAAAGACTCCATCTCCCCCAACGGTTAAAACACAACCCATGGCATCTGCAGCTTTCAAGACACGGCTGACCGCAAGTCACGCTACTATTATCCACGATTACTGTTTCTGTCAGCATTTTGGACTCCTGCTTGTTTCCACTTGCAATGCTTTCCTCTTTCCATCTCAGCCGAGGTGGGGAGTTGCCTGTTTACCTTTCAGCTACTTGTTGCAGGTTTACGTTTTCACTTTCACAGCTGAACAAAGGTCTCTGTTAACATTTTCTCTGCTCTCCCATTACAAAGGTGAACTCACGTCCACCCACTGTCACATACCCGAAGCACTAATCCATCAAGCCCTCACCACTAACACACACTCCCTCCAGCCTCTGCTCTAGGAGATCCCAGAAGTCCAGGACAGACTATATGAACTTACTAGAGAGATTTTTCACTGGTTAGAGAGACTGGTGAGACAGAGAACAGCAATCCTCTCCACACTGAGACCAGACCTCTTTGCAACAGCATCCCTGAAAACATAAACTAAGAGACTGTGCATCCTAGGGTGCTAACTCTGTGCTTAGAGGAATATTGTCTGTCTGAGAATTGTATCTTTCAATTTGCTCAGTAGTAAACAAAGGCTTTTAAGTAACATCTAGGAAACTACAGAAAATCAAGTACTGCAGCAGAAACTTGAGAACACTAAAAACTCCAACACTTTCAACCCAGCTTTACAAGGAAATCAAAGCAGACCTCAAGCACCTCAACACATGAGCAGCTCTGTCATTTCCGTACCTGTCTCTGCAATTCCGATGTTAATCACAGGAGCCTTGTGCTTCTTTGGGAAGTCCCCAGAAGCTGCAGTGAAGGTGAAGTTGCCATCGTCCTTCTTTGTCATTTTATAGACACGAATAGTCTCGCCATTCGCCAGCCAAACAATGAATGCCCTAAGTAGAAGAACAAACACTTGGAACCGTTGTGAAACAGGCTACCTCAGCTCAGCCTAGCTACAGCAGGCGGGCTAGTAGGTCATGCAGTGGCACCTGGGGCAAAGGATACACTGAAAGATTAAAAGCTGCACATTTTATGAGAGCACCACACTCTCCCTATGTTAGCTAAACTACAACAGTGAATGAAGAAGAACAGAACTTATTACTCCACTTCTGGAAATGAGATCCCCTCCTCTCTCTAGAAGAGGTCACTTCACAAAGTGCCAAGGCATACTTTTCCACCAACCCTCCTAGCCAGCAAGAGCTCTCTTCCCAGCCCCCCAGAAAGGCTCAGCAGTGCAATCCATCTCCAAGGCCTGCTGGCAAAGACCTCAACAAGCACCTTCCACCACTGCAGCAAGCTGGGCACTGGGATATTTGCCCTGAACACCACATTAACGTGCCAGCTGCTTTCACGAGAGGCCGTGGATCAGCAGTAGGGCTAAGATGCCATGAGGGACGCTGCCTCCGTGCAGCCCAGAGGTCACATCAGTGATCCCAACCAGGGCTTGGGCTGTGCGACCAGCAGTCCCTGGGCTGGGGGCAGATGTGATGTGGGGAGGCCTGGCTCTACCGGGAGTCGGGGCTGAGGCGGACGAGCTCGGCGTGGTCCAGCCCCACGTTGGCTCGCAGACAGCGGTGTTCACGCCCCGTGAA
The DNA here is from genome assembly GCF_036417535.1 of Chlamydotis macqueenii. Taxonomy (NCBI): domain Eukaryota; kingdom Metazoa; phylum Chordata; class Aves; order Otidiformes; family Otididae; genus Chlamydotis; species Chlamydotis macqueenii. The sequence continues at coordinate 9,769,110 of NC_141574.1, forward strand.
GTCCCGTGTGCTCCACAGCCGGACCGTGCGGTCGTCGGCACATGACGCCAGGTACTTGCCGCTGCTGCTGAAGTCCAGGCACGAGACAGAGCCGCTGTGGCCCTACGGAGAGAGGGCGGTAACGGCGGGAAGGAGGCGGGGTGGCGGCCCCGGCGGGGCACGGCCACCGGAGCACGCACGGTACCTTGAGGGCGGCGACCAGCAGCCGGTGGGCGAAGTTGTGCTGCTGCGGTTTGTCCCGGCGCGCCCGCGCCGGCACCCTCGCTTTCCTGGGCTCCTCCGGCCTGGCGACGCCGACGCCGTTCGCCCTGGGGCCTGCGGGGAGCGGAGGGTCTGGTCAGCCCAGCGCCGCCGAGCCCGCTTCCCCCGCCGCTCACCCGGTACTCACCGTCCGGCGAGGCGGCGGGCGGCCTCCGCGGGGCGGCGCGGAGCAGCGCGGCCGCCAGCAGCAAGAGCAGGATGAGGAGCAGGGCGAGGGCGCCCGGCAGCACCCACCCGCCCGACGCCGCCACCTCCATCTTCCCGCCGCCACCTCAGCGGGGCGGGCCCGGCCCCTCCCGCCCTGCGCGGCGTGCGCGGGGCGGCTGTGGGTGGGGCCTCTCCGCGCACGCATGCGCGTCAAGGGAGGGAGCGGGGAGGGGGCGCTACGCTGCTCCCCCTGCGAGCTCGGCGCAGTTACTGTGCCGCTTCAGGCCTGCCCTCGCCCCTCTGCCCGGACCCTGCCCGGACCCTGCCCATCCGTGCCCGCACCCCTCTGCCCGCACCCTGCCCGTACCCTGCCCATCCCTACCCCCGCCCCTCTGCCCTCGCCCAGCCCATCCCTGCCTCGCCCTGCCCAGCTTTGTCCCACAGCAGACCCAGGGCAGGAAGAACCACGCCGGGGCCTGTGGGCAGAGCAACTCCTTTATGAGGCAGCATGGCCAGGCCCCACCGTCCAGCAGCTCCCCGTGCCCAGGCCTCCTGGCTGAGGGCGGACAGGGCCCCATGCTGCGCCGGTCACCCTGGGGTCTGGCAGGCCCTGGGGCGCGGGACCGTGGAACCAGCAGCAGCCGCTGTCCCTGTGCAGTCAGCGACGCCCCGAGCCGGTGCCTGTGGGAGAGGGAGTCCTGCGGCCCCAGGCTGCCCCATGCCCCAGCAGCCCAGCCGTGGTGGCCTTGCCGAGGGCTCCTCGCTGGCGCTGGCCATTGCCCGGCTGGCAGCACAGAGGGTCGTGGCAAGGCTGGGAAAGCCCTTTCAGGGGCAGCTAGGACAGCCCGCCGCCATGGCCCAAACCCACCACTGCTCGTGTAGCCTGCTCGGGGACGCAGGCCGGGTCGCTCAGGATGGAGGTGGAAATGCTCAGCTGCCGGAGGGAGCTCAGGACGGCTGTGGGGAGACATGGGACATGTCAGAGGCCCTGCCATGCCTTGGGGAAAGAGGCCAGGCTTAACCCATCCCAGGGGAGATGGCTCTTTTTGTCTCCACTCCAGCCCTGGAACGGCACAACAGCTCCCTGCCACAGCCCCCAGCAGAGAGGGCGAAGGGAAACCCACCCTGAGGGGTTTTCAGGGGGGCTGAGCCCTGCCGAGCCAGGCCACGGGCTCTTGGGTCAGGGCAGCAGCAGCCAGCTCAGCCGGAGGGTGGGTGTGAAAGCAGCACAGAAGAGCACCGAGCACACAGCCCAGGGCATCCCGCAGCTGCCTCCCTCCCGTGCGGCAGAAGCGTGGTGCAGCACCAACCCCACCGCCCCAGGACACCCTGTCCTTTTCCCCTTTGCTTTTTCAGCAGTCCGTCCCAGCGGACAAGCCAGACTTCTCCAAGATGCTGCAGACAGACACAGGGTCACCTACTCGGCCGAAGCGCTGGGAGGGAGCAGTGCTGGTCCAGCCAGGCAAGAGATGTCTGGGTGAGGCTCTCCATGCTGGCCGTGGAAACCATGCTGTTGAAAGACTCAAAGAGGGGTCGGATGATGATACTGAACTGATGGGAGCAGAGGAGTTAAGGGCCAGCCTTGCCAAGACCACAGTCTCCCACCTGCCAGGTGCGGGCAGCACCCTCCTGCAGGGACAAACTTCCCCTGCACCCACGCTGGGAGCCAGCCCGTGCTGCTGGGGTGACAGGGACAAGCGTCACCCAGCACAGGCACTGGGAGAGCTACGTAATCCCATTGCTACTGGGGCTGTCAGAAACAGTTTTTTTAGACACAGGACAACTCTTCCAAAGCAGATCAAGGTGCCAGCTAGCACAGCGTCCTCTGAAGTGCCCAGGAGCAGTGCACAACACCAGCGTGTCCAGTGTCCTGGTGCTCCTAGCCTGCAGGGACCAGTGCTGGGGATTGGTGATTTTGTGCGTGTAGCACAGCAGATACCTCCACCATGAGCATGTCCTGGAGCCCAGGCTGGACAAGGGGTCATGGGATGTAGATTCAGACTCGATATAAGGAAGAAATGTTTTACACTGAGGGTGGTGGAGCACTGGCCCAGGTTGCCCAGAGAGGTGGTGGATGCCCCATCCCTGGAAACATTCCAGGCCAGGTTGGCCGGGGCTGTGAGCAACCTGATCTGGTGGGAGGTGTCCCTGCTTCATGCAGGGGGGTTGGACTGGGTGGCCTTTAACTGTCCCTTCCCACCCAAACCGTTCTGTGATTCTGTGATTTAGTACACCCACTGTCCTGTGGAAGGATCTCCACCATGCTCCCAAACTCTGCCAGGAGCCACCTCGGCCTCACCCAGGCTGCCTGACCTGAGCAGACTGTGGGCAGCAAGGCTTGCCCATCCCTCTGCCACTTGGGATTTTGTAGACCTTAGGGTCTCTGCAGGCTTGATGGTCCCAGTGTGTCTAATCCCTCCCTGCGCACAGAGGCAGGCCCAGCCCTTTGACTGCCCGTTCCCTGGCCCTTGGTTCCCTTGACCCTTTCTGCTGCGTGGAGCCCAGGCTTGTGTCCCAGGCACGGGCACACCTGGGTTCCCAGGGTGTGCCACGCGGCCATGGTGTCCCCAGCTCTGCGATGGGACCTTTCCTAATCCCTTGTTGATGGCTGCTGTCTCTTGGAGCCAGTTCCCATGTTACCAGGAGCTCTTCCTCATGTGAGCTCAGCTCTGCTGGTGACTTTCCTTCTCGAGGACCAACCATCTACTCCTGCTCCATTTGCTCTCTTGTAACAGAAGCTCGCTCCTAACCACAGCATCTCTGCATGTTCCCACCACGCGCCCTTGGCTGGGAAACATCTCCCCGTGGTTCCCAGAGCCTGTTGATCCGGAGAGCCCCCAGCAGACCCAGGAGGAGTGGGTTAACCAGAGGATCTGGTGCCTGGTGGAGGGGTCAGAGCAAGCAGCAGGCGCCAGCCCCCAAAGGATACGATCCAGAACTTCCAGTTCTGCAGCGTGGAGGAGCGGACATACTCGTCGAACATGCTACGCATCTGGTCAAAGCGCTGACGCGTGATGGGCACCCCCGTGGCTGGCAGCTGCTCCTGGCACAGGCTGCGGGGCGCAAGCAGTGCCGTGGGTCGCTGTTCAGGAGGCTGGGAGCCGCGGGGGCCGTCCCACGGGGAGAGGCCCTGGCAGGGCCTGCCCACTCTCACAGGGGTGGGCAGGCAGTGTCCCCCTCCCAGGGCAGCTGTGGGCCATGTCCCCGTGCTCTGGTTCCACACAGCACTGCCTCTTGAGCGCTATCCCCTCCCCAAACAGGGTGTGAGGGGGGACAGAGTCAAGTGCAGGTCCTGGGAGGCGCTCAGAAGACCTCCCGTGGTCCTGCTGCCTGCCCTGCTTGGCTACCCCGACGCCGGCCATGCCCTTCTTACTTGATGGAGCCATTAAGCTCCTCGATCTGCTCACGCAGGCGCTGTGCCTCGTCCTGCAGTGCCGCCCGCTCCTGCTGCAGCTTGCAGATGTACTCTGCTGTCTTCTGCAAGGTGGTGGCCTTGCTGACCTGCGGGGCCGCAGGGGAAAGATGGCGAAGGGAGCCCCCGGGGTGGGCAGGGCGCGGGCACCTGGCACCTTGTGCAGCGGGACTGGCAGTGCAAGGTGCGGCGTTCCCAGTGTTCCCCACTGCTGAGCCTTGGCAGCCTCCGCCACAGGCCCCAGAGCCCAGACAACCCTGGCAGGGCTGCACCACGCGGGTCTCCACGTGCCTGGCATGGGCTCGCAGCTTCCTGCCCCATGGGCCGGGGTGCAGGGCAGGAGCAGGGGGCAGACCGGGGACGCAGCATCCCTGGTGCCGCACCGTGTCCCTGCGTGCCGCACCATGTCCCTGCGTGTCCGAGGCCAGTTCGTGCAGCCCTGGTCGCTCACCTTGATGCTGGGCTGGGCGCTCAGCGTGCTCACCAGGCTGTGCAGCGTGTCAAAGCCCAGCTTGATGTTGAAGCGTCTCTTCTGCTCAGCGGAAATATGTGTGATGCGGCGGCTCTCCGTCTGTGGGCGAGCACTGTCAGGCACCTCCTGGCAGTGGGTATGGCCCTGGGCCACCTGCCCCATCGGGGACAGGCTGGCCCAAAGCTCGCAGCGAGGGTCAGAGTTTGGGAGGAAGCAGGAAAGGGGGATGCGTGTGGAGATGATAACCCCACAGTGACAGCAGCACTTGCTCCTGCCATACCTTGCTGGACTCAGGCCTGCCCCGGTGGGACACGGGGTGCTGCAGGGAGATGCCAGCACCCAGCCTCATGGCAGGTCCCAAGGAAGCCTGGCTGGGCTTGGGCCAGTCGCTGCCTGGAAGAGGAAAGGTGACGCTCTGGGGAGAGGGGCAGCAGCAGCCCCTTGTGACTGGCAGAGAGGAGCAGCCTTCAGTGCTACCCCAGCCCTGGGCAGCCACCCTGTGCAGCTGATGGGGATCCAACCGCATCTCATCGCTTTGTCTTATCCCAGATCCCACTCATTTCACAACTGCTTAGAAATGGGAACATTTGGGATGTGACATTCTAAATTCCTGGCATTTTTGGGGGTGGAAATCACCAGGAGATAATTCCAAGGGCAGCCAGGCTGCGGTCTACAGCACAAATTGAAACTGGGCATGCTAGAGCCTGGTTTCCAGCCGCCGCTCTGCTTTCTGCGGGTGAAAGCAGGGTGCTTCCCACTTGAAAACCAAGCTCTCGGTTTTTAAAACCACAGTCCAACATTTTGCTCCTTTTTGTCCTTTCCTGTTTCTGCTTTTGCCCCTGTAGAAGGAGGCAGGTGAAGGGGCTGTGTCCTCCCCCACGGAAAGAAATCACCCATGCTCAGCTGGGTAAATGTAAATAGCTGGAATTGAAGCTGGAATGAAACATTCCTACAATGTTTGATCCAACCTCCTTGCAGAAAATGCAGTGTCCCGCGGAGCTCCTTGGGGTGCTCAGACTCACCGCAAGCCGATGTGGGGGACAGCTGCTCTGCCTTGGGGACAAGCAGCGGGCCCGGCTGGGTGCCCACCAGTGGCACTGGCACCGCTTGGGAAGAGCTGGAGCCAGGAGCCGATCCCGGGCTCCACTGGGCCATTCTGGAGAGGACGGCAGCAGGGGAATCGGGGACAGCACTCTGCTGCTGGGAGAAGGCAGAGGGAAGTGGGACATCGAGGGGCCAGCACCCTAGGCACGCTGGCGAGCAGATCTTCCCCTTTGGTCGGTGCCGGGGCACTGACAGCCCAAATGCCCGGGAGAGGACCTGGGAGGTGGACGTGCAGCCCCACCCCCACGGGGAATCCCACCCTCTGCAGGGGCAGCCCCAGCCCCTCCCCGCAGGGCAGCATCGCCAGGAAATGGGCCCTGCACATGGGGTGTTTCCCACCTTTGCCCCACTTCTTTTAGAGGACAAAACACTCAGGTGACTCCTGGCACCTGGTCCATGAGCCCGGAGCCCGTCCAGCCCCGCATGGCAAAGGGTGACCCCACAGAGCCCCTTCTTCCCACCCGCCCCATCTCTGCAACCAGGAGAGGGCACTTCCTGACCCGAGGGGACAATTTCCAACCCCGGGGGCAGGCGAGCGCTTACCGGGGAGACAGGGGATGCGGGCGTGGGTCCAGCACCCATCTGGCGCGGGGCATCCGGGGCCGGCTCCTGCTTGGCTGCAAGAGGGCAGGGGCAGAAGGGTGCTGCTGTGCGAGGGTGTCGGGGCACAGGTGGCCATTCCTGCCCCACGGGACAGCCAGCCCCCAGTGCTGGAGTTGCTGCAGCCCCTTCCCTGCCCCCCGGAGAAGGGCGATGCAGCCCCTGGAGAGAGATGACTTTGCTCCTCGCAGTGGGGACATCCGTGGGAGCCTCGATGCAGCCAGAGACCCCCAGCCCCTCCCCACCCCAGGCTGGGGACACAGGGAGTTTTCAGCAGTGCCCGTGGCCAAGCCCTCGTGCTGCTCCACCGTGGGGACAGCCGTGCACCCTGCCCAGTATCCCCACTGTCCCAACCCTGAAGACAAAGCGAGGTCCCCCCTCCAATTTGACCCCATAGCATCCCCCCGAGCCCTGGCTCACCCCTGCATCCCCTCCGAGCCCACGGCCCTGTTACCTGTGGTCAGCAGCTGGCTCAGGCAGGGGTTTGGCACGGCCAGGTGGGACGGCACAGGGGGTCCCGGCAGCCTCTTCGCCTTTGTACTGCCAGGTTTTGCCTTCGGTTGCCCGCCCCCGCCCTGGGGCAGCCCCTTGGGGTGGGCAAACCTGGGGTCGCCCAGCAGGATGGGGGGCAGGACCTGGGGGGCGGCCGGGCCGGGGTACCCCAGGGGCACCATGCCCGTGGCGTAGCCCAGCCCTGGGGCACGGGGGGCGAAGCAGGATGCTGAGAGGGGGGAGGCGGGATGGGCGAAGAGCGAGGGCCCAGGCGAGCTGGTGTAGGGGAACTTGGAGCGTGGGGCTGAGGCAGGGGAGAATGGGGGGTCTGGACCCAGCAGTGGCACCCTGGGGGACGGGATGTGGGGGGCGTAAGGGGGTCTCGATGGCTCCAGCCCAAGGCACTTGCTGGGGAGGCCATACTGCAGCAGGGGCTTGTGTCGGACCTGGGGGCTGAGGGTGCTGGGTGTCGTGGTGGGGGGCTCGGGGGGTAGGGGGGCCGAGGGGATCTCGGGGCCCAGAAAGTCATCATGAAGGCCGAGCTGGGAGGCACCGCCAGGCTGTGGGAGAAAAGGAGGGTCAGGGGAGGTGGCTGGGGCACCGGCAGCCACGGGCCGTGGGCTGGGGTCCTGCTCACCTGGAGGAGGGTGCCGGGTGGGAACGGGGCCTCGGGGCTGGCGGACAGCCCCCGTGCACCCATCAGGGACCCCCCACCGCCAAACAGGGGCTCGGCCATAGGCACGAAGCAGGGCAGCTCCTGGTAGCCTGCTTGTATCTGCAATGGCAGTGGCCGGTGGCTGGTGAAAATATCTGCAGGGCCAAGTGGAGACAGAGTGGCAGGCATGAGGGGACCTTCCCAGAGAGGGGGTGACAAGCCCCAGGGCACACGAGGGAGAGCTGTACCCCGTTACCAGCACTGCTGGGGACTTGCCAGTGCTGCCTTCACCTTGTGGGACCAGGGCAGCTCCCGGCTCCAGCAGCAGATTCGCCACCCGGGTTGTGAAACGCTGGAGTACGGAGGGAAGAGGCAGCCCACGCGCCGGGGGCCAGCATTGCCACATGCATAGAGACAGGAAAACCCGCCCAGGGTGCCACCAAAGGGTGGGGACCCCATGCCCGACACCCAACTGGGCACCGCGTGCCCCAGTGCTGGGGCTGCTCCCAGGGTTTGTGGCTGTACTGCTCCCCCCAGTCAGCCCCAGGCTGAGGCCAGGACCGTGACACCCCGGCTGTGGGGCAGGCATGGCGGCGGGGCTCAGAGGAGCAGGTCAAAGCATCCCCGAGCCATGAGGGACGGTCCCCCAGGGCCATGGCGAGTGCTCTTCTCCCTCCCCAGTGCTGCCATGCGTGCAGCCTGTGGCTAACCACATCCCATGGCCTTCCTGAAGCCGAGCCGCGTGACCTTGCTGTGACTCCCTGTCCCTTCCTCTCCCCTTCCCACAACCCTGCTCCTTCCGCAGGCCCAGACGCCACGACACAAAGGGCTGCCCTGACGCTTGGGGCAGCCGCCTCCCCATTGAAACGAGTTCCCCAGGCACATCAGTCCCGCGCACACCTCGGCTCAGTGCTGGCGCTGCCGCTGCCTGTGCCAGCACTGGCTGGGGCATCGCCACCGAGAGGGTTTTCCCCACAGAGAATGGCTGTGGGGCAGGGATGGGGCTGCTGGATGCTTCCCCGTAGGATGGAGCAGGAGCACTGGCTGGGTTTGCAGGCGCAGCAGCCACCCCAGGACACAGGCACTCATGTCCCCGCTGGGGACCACCCAGCCACGCTCCCAGCCTGGCACCAGCAGTGCTACCTGCAGGCCCTGCACAGCTGCCAGCAGAGCCCACTCCAGCTCTGCCTGCCCGGCGTGCGCAGCTGTGCTGCGGGCACCGGCGGGGCTGCAAGGACTCTGCACTTGCTCCAGGTTGTGGCACAGGCTCCAGCACCCGGGGTGCCCTGGCTGGGACCCGCAAAGACCTGGGACCCTTCTGACTCTGCACCAGAGGAGCAGAAGTGCCAGCAGAGCGGGATACCACGGGGCTGGGCACAGTGATGATTCCGGCAGTGCCGTGTGCTGCCAGCCGAGGGTAACACGGGTGTGATACAGGGCAGTGCTGCTGCTGAGCTGCCCTGCTCAGCCCTCAGACTGTCCCTTCCTCCTACCAAGGACATGGCGGATGCCTGGGAGTGTGGCAGAGCCACCCCTTCCCCTCCACGGTCCAGCACTCGGCGTGGGCCACGCTGCTGCCAGGCAGAGTCTCAGCCTCCCCGGGGCACAGCACCCAGCTCCGTGCTGCCCCCAGCCCCTCACCATGCTCATGCCAGGCGGTCCCCTGCCACCGCCACTGAAGCTCTGCGGGTATTTATAGGCATTTCTGGTGCCCAGCTCTGCAGATTCGATTCCTCTTGTGCCTCTCGCTGTGCTGCAGGGATGGAAGGTGGCTGGCAGCCCCATGGTGCCCTGTCCTCCCTTCCTTCTGCTCCTTCCCCACCCCACAGCTCCTGCCCATGCTGCTCTCCATCGTTGCATCACCCTGACCTGCTCCCTGGCCGCGCAGCATGGCCAGGACATGTCACGGCTCAAGGGAGAAGAGCCCATATGGTCTGCACACCCCACCTTTGGCATTCTGTTCAAACCTGGGGCTGCTCTCCCATGGGATCGGGGCTACAGAGTCCATTCCCAAACCAAAGACCCTCCAGCCCTGGCCTCAGGCTCTGGGAGAGCCTTGCAGTGTGGCAGGGCGACGTCACCCGACAGGACAGCCAGCCCAGCGTCCAGTGCCCCAGCGCCCGGTGCGAGTCCTACCTGGAGTGCGGTGCCAGCCGGGCATGAGGCCAGGCTGCTCCCTCGCCTCTGCCATCAGCACTTCTCCATCCACCCCACACTGCGCTCCGCACCCGCTGCAGACACGAGGTGCTTCCTCATTTGGGGATTGGTTTGCATGCACTGACTGACAGGCGCTGAGCTCTGCCACAGCCACCAGCCACGACGACAGCCCTGTGCCCCCGCGGGAGCCCTGTGCCGACCCTCACGGTGCCCGCCCCGCACGCTGGCACTGCGGGGCTCTGCATGAGGCTGCTGGGAGGATCCCTGCTCCTGAGCCATGAAGACGTATGGCAGGCCCTGCTAGAAAAGTGGCCTTGGGGACACAATTGGGTTGGCTGGCACTGATAGCTCTGGTACCCAGCACCCAGCACTTCACCCCATTTCCTCTCGTCCCCCAGCCCCATGGTCACATGCCCTCAGCGCTGCCCATCGCATGGTGCGCGCATGCCTCTGTGCCTCACACCCCCGGCCGCCCAGCACATGCCTGCGTCCCACCACAGTGCGTGTCGCTCACACGCAGTGCTCAGCTGCCGCGGTTCTGTCACCTCGTGTCACGGGAGTGAGCTGCTCCACGCAGCACCCCAGGAAATGCCATGTCCAGGACAAAACTCCCACCCACAACCTTGGAGCACCCCGCAGGATGCTGCCCTGCCCTGGGGCACAGAAGCCTCTCTCCAGCTGTGGTCAGCAGCTCACGCCTGGGCAGACAACAAACCACAGTGGGGATGCCATCCCCATCCCCAGCAGCCCCCTGACGCAGAGCCACCGGACAGGGGTGGAACAGGAGCAGCAGCTTGCAGTAAGACCCACTGCATTCCCAGGCAGCACTCTGGAGCAAAATGCAAGCCTTTTCCCCAGGAAAAAAAAAAGACAATTTGGCTGCTGATAGAAATATATTGGTTCAGAAAGCACTGCCGTGCCCTGCGCTGACTCCCGCTGAGCACGAGGCCGTGCCGTGCCGGGGGCACAAACGCATCTGGGCCCAGAGAGAGGTGCTGGGGCTGCTGCTGTGACACCGTTGTGGTGAGGTGCTGCTTGAAAGGGGTTGGTGCAGCTTTCCAGTACCATGCAGGACCTCTCGGGGGGAAGGGACCCTTGTCAAATGTCAATTTGACCCATTTGGAGCTGTCCCACCTCCCAGCGGCTGGTGCCCACGTGGGGCATCTGGGGACAGGAGGCAAAGGGCCAGCAATGGGGACAGACCCTCTTCCCAGCATGGATGGCACCTCCAGGAGGGCTGGCAAGAGCCTTCCCACCCCATCCGTCCCCGGAGCATCCCACCGCCCGCCATGGTGCATCAGAGTGCTGCAGCCTGCTCTCCGCCAGCATCTGGTCTTGCATCACCCTGCAGCCGCATGGCGCAAACACCCTCGTTTCCTCCCACCGAAGGAAGCGGAGACCAGCCCTGGAGCTCACAGGGTGCTCAGAGGAGTCTGGAAATGCTGGTGCTGCCCAAGGCCACCAGTTGCCTGGGAGGGCTGCAGCCCCCAACCCACACTGCTCCTACGCCACAAAGTGAGCCCAGGCCGGCTCTGGCACTTTTGAGGGCAGAGCTGGCCCCTGGTGCAGTGTGCACCAGTGGTGCCCTGCCCTGGCATAAGGGGACACTGCCCAGCTGGCACCAGGACACTGCCCAGCTGGCTCCGTGGCGCTCACGGACACGCACAGCTCAGAGTCTGCATGGCGGCGCCGGCGGCAGCCCCACAGGAGGAAGCTGCCATTGCCGCTTCCCAGTGTTCCCCTTGGCAGCCCCCTTTGCCCCAGCTAGACACCAGTGCCAGGTTTGTCTCCAGGCCAGCCTGGCAGGGACACTCACAGCCCACCTGCCATGGCTCTGCCCCGGGTGCAGGCAAGGATGCCCGCAGCCTGCTGCAGCACCCTGCCCCGTGCATGCCCCTTTTTCCATGCCAGTGGACGTCCAGTGCTTTCTAGCCACCCCAGCAGCTCCTGCTGCTGCCTGGCCACCTCGCTGACCCCCCTATTTTGGGCTGCCATCGGGTGCAGAGCATGCTGGGCTGTGTGGGATGTGGTCCCGTGTCTGCGCTGGCTCTTACCTGCGATCTCCATATCATCCAGGCTGGGCTGCAGTGGGGCCAAGTCGGGCTGGATCATGTCAGCATTCCCAACATACGCTGGAGGAGGGCAGAGCTGCAACATTGGGGCCCAGCCCCTGCGCCCCCAAGATCCCTCTTCGGAGTTCCTCCCACCACTGCCCTTCCATCTGCCCAGCTGCCACCCCTCTGCGACACCCCAGATTCACTCAGTGCCGCCGCAGCCTGCCCTGCAGCTGTGCATGGGCAGAGATGGATGCCCGCCCTGGGGAGACGGAGGGCCAGCCTGTCCCCCCCAGCACCTCTGGGACCTGATCCAGCACCCGAGAACCCCAGAGAAAGGCTTGGTCCTTGGCACAGGAGCTGTCTGGTGCTGCAGGAGCCCCAAGGACATGGCCAGGCAGGGACAGCAGAGTGGCCATGGAAGGCAGGACCCATCCACTGCTCACCCAGGGCTGGCAGCCCTGCCTAGGGGTCTGGTGTGAGGTCCTTTGCGGGGCTAGTGCTCTCTGGGCAGCTCAGTCCATCCCACCAGGGACACCCTGGGCTGGTCCGTGTGGACATGGCGGAAGCATGCCCTCCTCTGGTGGGTAGGAGCCCACCAGGCAGGAGCATGCCAGGCAGGAACGCCAGGCAATCCTGTCTGCCCGAAGGACATGGGCAGCAGCTCTCAGGGGCTGAGCCAAGAGACAGCAAGGTGCCACAGTGCATGCTGCCCACCTGGACCTCCTCCTCCACACCCTGCTAGAGCAGGGTCTGGGGCACCTACCATCCTCGGGGAGTTCCTGGTGGGCGCTGGGCATCTGTGTCATGGTGAAGAGAGTGTCAGAGATGTCTGAGAGGAAGGTGTCCAAGTCGAAGTGCTGCCTACCCCCTGGCTCCTCTTCCTCATCCCCAAGCAGCATGGGCACCACGTTGCAGAAAAGCTGGTTGCACCATTTCTCCGTTGGCCTCCAGACATCCTCATCCTGCATGAGATGGAGCAAAGGAGCCAGGTGGACATCTCTCATAGGTAGGGTCCATGCCTGGGTCCCCAGCTGCTCTCCCTGGCAGCTCCCATGCTCCCTGCAGCATTTATCACTCCAGAGTTTCACACCTGGCACGTTGGTACTTCCAGAAGGCTGAATCCGGCATCCCAAGTACATGGCATCCCATGGGGTTATCGTCCCTTGGGACTTTCATCCGCCCTTCTCCCAAGCTACCCAGCACAGGGGTCCATGTTGAGCCCCCTTTTTCTGCACTCCCCACTCTTCCCCAGCGGACTCACCCGCTTTGGACTGGAGAGCTCTCCCTCCCGGGTGGACTTCCGGAGCTGGAAGGAGAAGACAGCCTGTGTCACCCCCCGGCCAGGGTGTGCACGGTGTGGGGCAGAGCCAGGGACAGGGCAGAGGAGGGCAGCGCTCAGAAGTGGGGTCCCTGGGAGGCTCAGCGTGGCCACCACGACTTCACATCTACCTTTAGTCTACAAGATCCGGGCTGAGCAGCTGCAGCAGCAGTGGGACCGGCAGTGCGTGGTGATGTGAGGCACCCTCCTCGCCTGTGGCACTGCCAGCCTTTATCGGTCCAGGTGAGCAGCTGGGGAGGAGGGTGGACCACGCTCCACCCCACGTGGCGAGCGGCCAAGGCCGCAGTGCCAGCATGCCCAAGAGCAGGCACCCGGAGTGACGCGGAGCCTCCTGGCCTGCCTGGCAGCACGTGCCAGTGGGGTGAGACGTGGCTGCCAGTGGCGTGCCAGCAGATCCCAGCCCAGCCAGAGCGCTGTGGCTGAGCCATGGACCTGCCTGACCCCCCCCAACATGCGCTGTGGGTGCGCTGCCAAACTCAGCCCTGATCATGCACCAGCCCAGGTCAGGCTGCCAGCGCACACCACAGCACCGCAGGCAACTGGGGACGGGGTCCCCACTGAGCTCCCCTGCCCCAGCACCACGGGGGCAGCCAGCCCCCCTCACAGTGTGGCAAGTGCCTGCCACACCCTGCTCCCAGTCAGCCACGGCTCCATGCTGGGCACACTGTTGCTGCATGGGGAGCAGCACGGGCTGAGCCACTCACCCGCTTCTTGTAGTAGATCCTCCACTTGTGGTACTCCCTCATCACCACCTCAATGCGGCGTTTCCAGTAGTTACCCTCCAGCACGACAGCCTGTCGGGGGCAGGAGAGGTACACAACTGAGCCCCCAGCCCCAGCACCCTGCAGCCAGGGCTGGTTTCCTTGTGCCATGTCAGAAACACCTTTCCCAGCAAATCTATGAAATACAACGAGCTCTGCCCCTTGCGTGTCCCCAGCTCCCGGCCGTGCCACGCAGACCTGCTCCTGGCCCAGAGAACTGTGAGGAGACCGTGCCCTACCTCTGGTTTTCGGTGCTCATCAGCCTCCGACCCCTCCAGCGGGGTGATGAAGCCGCACACAGGGTTCTTCCTCCGCTCCACATCTGCACAGGGGAAAACACAGCTGGCTTTACCCATGGCTCCATCCGTGGGCAGGGCAGGGCAGGGTGCCCGGACACCAGTACATCGCTGCCCCGGTGCCAGCCCCATCGCAGCCCGCATTGCCTGGCACTCGGCAGGCGGAGCAGGCTCTGGCCCCGTACTCACACTGGATGTACCATGCTCTCCAGATAGCGTTGTTGAGACGAATTTTATCCCGGCAAAGCAGCCGCAGCCCCTTGAAATTCTTCCACTTTGGAGACACCAGCTTCCCACTAAAACACCAAGCAAAGGAGAGGCTGAGGGGCACCATCCCAGAATCCTCACAGCCTCCCGAGGGGGCCGAAGTGCCCGGGGCCACCAGGCCGGTGGCAAGCCTGGAGCACCTATGGGAGCACCCCCGGCAGCACCCTGAGCTCCTGTTTACCCTGAGAGCAGCACAGACCTAAACCATGAGCTCCACAGACCCACATGAGACTTCTCGAGCCACTGGGATTAAAGCACAGCACATGGAGGAGTTGGTTCATTGAGGCTTGAACCCTGGCTCTGAGGAGGGATCCTGCTGTCCCCGACCAGGACAGCTGCATCCCAATGCCGGGGGACGGGAAGGGAAGTCTCCTGCCCAGACAAGACACCAGGAGCTCAGCAGGGGAGGCTGGGGTCCCTCTGCTTTACTTTGGGGTCCTTTTCACCTCTCACTGCGAGCCCAGTGGCTGCCCTGGCTCTCGGACCCACCAGGGCCTGGGGGCAATGCCGACTGCTCAGAGCAGCCCCTCGAGAGCAGGCTGGAGGCTGCACCACATCCCTCCCCGGGAAGTCCACATCCCTCCCTAGCCAGGAATTTGTCCCTTAAAGAAGTCGGTGCTGCTTCAGCTCCCACTTATCCTCAGCACATGCAGGGAGGAGGAAGGGTAGAGGCTGGGCTGGGTGCAGGACTGCTGCGTCGCCCCGTTGCCAGCATCCCCCCAGGTGTACCCCAAGATGCCATTGGGCCGCGTCCCCGGGGAGGTGCTGGGGACGAGAGCAGTGCCCGGCTAACGCTTCAGGAAGCTGCACTCTTGTTCATTCAAACTTGTGAAACCTTTGAGCACCCTCGAACAAAGACTCTGGTCGAACCTGCCTTGCAATCCGCCTCCCGCTGCACCGCATGGCATGACGCAGCAAATGGCCATGTGGTGTGCCGGCTCGGCTTGAGCTCAGCTGGGAGCTCCCTGCAGCCCCGCGGGCAGGTGGCTCATTGCAGACAGGGTCCTGTCCTCGATGGTACAGCCAGGCAGCCCGAACAGGCAGCAGCGCAGGCAGTGAGACCCCGGTGCCGGTCCTGCACAGCTCTGTGACCCAAGGGAGCGCGTCAGGGTGGAGCAGAGAGGAGAGCGCTGCCAGCCCCTCCCGCTGTGAGGGACAAGGACCGGGAATTCCTCTGGCTGCAGAGCCTGATGCAGGGATGTGCTGGGAGCAGCTGCTCCCAGCCGCGGGGGGGGACGGGGACAGGCTCCCTGGGGACACCCAGCCTGACCCATGGCCCCAGGGGCTGAGGAAGGAGCCACGTCCCCACGGCTCCAGCCTGCAGAGAGTTAAGGACTCAGCTATGCACCGGCCACTCCGCTATCATCAGGATTCTGAACTTT
Source organism: Chlamydotis macqueenii (assembly GCF_036417535.1). NCBI lineage: Eukaryota > Metazoa > Chordata > Aves > Otidiformes > Otididae > Chlamydotis > Chlamydotis macqueenii. Next base: position 9,784,512 of record NC_141574.1, read on the forward strand.
CCCCAGCCGCACAAGGCAAACAGCCCGGTGGTGCCAAGCCGAGGAGCCAATGGAAAGAACGAGTTTCCCAGGCGCGTGGCCAGATCCTGCTGGTCAAGGCTACCGGCCACGCTCCTCGCCAGGGCCGCCCGCCCAGACGGACTGCAAACTGCGGCCCTCGGCCATGCACGAGGCTGGTGGGGCTGTGGACACGGAGCTGCCATGGACCTGGAGGCAGAGGGAATATGCCTTTGGGCTTTTCTACCAACCACCCTTTTTTCCCCATTTACGATCCTTTCCGTTTTGGGGCTTATCAGGCTGAGCTTTGCTCCCTGGTTTGCCTTGAAAATGGCCCCATCCTTCCCAGAAATTATTTCCCTGGGGAGATGGATGCAAACCCCCACGCTGAGAAAGGTTTGGGATGCCCCTAAGAGGCTGGAGGTCCTGCTGCCCCATGCTGCTGGAGAAATGGGGACACAGACCCCACTACTGGCTAAGGGGTCTCTGTGGAATGGGGTGAGGTGGGAGCAGGGCTCAGCCTGGGACTGAACCCGGCGTGGGTCTGCCCATCACAGCTTGTTTGCTCCATGAATCATTAGCCTGACCAGAAGTTTAGGGTGTTGCAGCCCCTGCTTTCAGGGAAAAATGAATATTTTGCTCTCCATCAACAGCAAGAGGAGGGGGAGGAAGGTTCTGGTGAGACGCAGGGCTGCACGCAGAGAAGCAGCAGCAGCGGAGCAACTAAGCTGAGAGTCCTCTGGCAGGTACAGTCCCGCTCGGCCTTCCCGAGTGCGGCGGGAGCCGGATCCCCACGGGGCCGTCACAGCCCCCCTTGCTCCCGGGGCTGCCGGGACACAGCTCGGCCCTGGGCTGACTGGAAGGGGACAGCATTTCCTGGACTTCCTGAAAGCTCCCATTCGACTTCTCTCAAATTTTGCTACCAAAGCCACGATTTTTCTTTAATTTTTAGGTTTTAAAATCCAGAGTCTGGGGAAAAAAAAGTTAAAAACCTAAGCACAATTTTCCTGAAAAGTGCTCCCAAGCAAAAGCCAGCTGTGTTCAAATCTGACTTCAAATCTCTACCACCCGACTGAGCTTTTTTCCCCTGCCGTGTTGCGCTGATGAGGAGGCTGCAGTGCCAGCTCTGCAGCCCGTCGTGCTGCCTCTGGAGAGAGCAGGCTCTGCCCCGGCAGAGTAATTCTGTGGCTGCGTTGTAACAGCGGTGTTAATGGACTGCACTGGGGATTGGACAGGGACCCAGACAGGAGTGCCTCTGCCCTCATAGCTCTGCTGTAAAGTCATTTAAATCCTCTTGCAGAGGATTTAAATCTTCTGGGAAGCTGGATAGCTGCGAGCCAAGCTGGGTACGGATCCACAGCTGGTTATTCTGGTGATCTCCGGAGGTGTGACCCCACTCTACGCCAGCCTGAGAATAGGCTTGCACACCAGCCCAGCTCCTCTGTGTGCTTCTGGGATGGAGTCAGCCCCAAATCCTTGGGAAATGACAGAGGAAAGGCATGCAGATCCCTGCTGCTAAGGACAGCACAACCACACTGCAGCGCGAATGGGTTTAGCCCGAGCACGAGCCTTTTCCCCTCGCCAGACCCCCCATTGCCCACCGTGCGGACAACTCACAGCAGGAGCTGCCCGGCCCGCCGCAAAGCCCCAAAGGGATCTGCAGAGCCCGGGCTGCCATCGGCACCAAGCTCCGCTTCCCTCGCCTCCCGTGTCATTCCAGCCAGGGCATAGGCAGCACCCAGACCATCTTGGGTCCTGATGAGACCAAAACCTCATCCAATGGTGGGGGCAAACCCAGCCATCACAGGACGTGGCCATGTCGGTTGTGAGCCATGACCAGTCAGCCTGGGCTCGCGCACCGGGATGCGGGCAAACAGTGAATGGTAGTGAACTGAGATGAGCGATTGGCCAGGAGGGCAAAGGAAAGCGCCGGCTGATCCGGTGAGAAGGAAACGGGGAGAGGGCAGCTCAGCGTGTGCACCGCTGGGGTCTCTGCCTGGCTGCTCTCTGCACGAGCGGTTACGGCACTGTGAATTAGAGAGTCCATTAAAGAGCACGGCAAAGCGATCGCAGCAATTCCACTTCTTCCAGGAAACCTAGAAACGATGAATGGAAATGAAACCTAGAAACCTATCAGCTTGCCAGGAAGATGAATTAGTAGGGAATTGGCATGCGAAGATGTAAAGCCCGCCTTGTTTTAAATCACAAGAGGGACAGAGTTAATACTCCACTGTCACTTACCAGCCTGATCTCCCTACCTGCTAAACCTCCCCTCTCAGTGTCTGCAGGGGGAAGAGGAGGTTAATCTGCATCACACGCTGGGAACAGCTACAGGAGGCTCCTTCCGAAGCACAGGACAGAGGTGTGCAAGATAAGGCCACAGGTGGCTGCCGTTTGCAGTTCCCGAGAGAGGGCCACCCACGGGAGAAAAAACAGCCTGAGGAAGGGGTTCAGGAAGTGCAGCACTTTGCAGGAGAAGAAGGAGTGGAAGAGAATCACAAAGTCTTTGGCAGGAGAGCTGCTGAAGCGTCCTGGAAAATGGGCACAAAGGGCCTGGGAACCGCTCCATCCTATTACCAGGAAGAAAGACCTCGGCGAGGGGGGGTTGTCTCTCTTTGAGGGACCTGAAGAAACAAGCTACTGCTAAAAGCAAGCCTTGATGTGGAGAGGGGGTCATGCACAGAATGGCCCACGGGGAGATCACACGTCAGATCTGCGGGGCAACTGCTCAAGCTCAGACAGGGCTGCTGTGAGCGTCTGTGAAGTGCTGTGGAGGAAAGCTGGGGAGAGGAGGCACTACAGCCACCTGAATGGCTGTTCGGCTGCAGCTGTTGGAATGTGACACTGTCTGCAGGGAGTTTGGCATATTGCCTTTGAAGTGGTGTTGGCCCGGAAGCAAGGGATGGGTGGCTGCAGCAGCCAGAGCTCAGCCAGCGGGTCAGAAAGGACAGTTCTCAGCACTGCTAAGGCCAGGTCTGGATATTGTGTCCAGATTGGTCCCCCGATAAAAAAGGAGGGTTCACAAACTGGAGTGATCCTGGAGGAAGATGTTAAGACTAATATGCAGGGAAGGAGGACGGTGAGTGATGAGTTTGTTCAGGCTGAAGACGAGAAGGTGAAGATCAACTCACTGCCTTCAGCTTCCCAAAGGAGGCTATAGAGGAGATGGAGCCAGACACTTCTCAGACATGCACCGAGAAAGGACAATAGGCAATGGACACAAGCTGGAACAAGAGAAACTCCGATTACAGCCATGGACAGCACTCTTCCCTGGGAGAGTGGTGCAGCCCTGGGACAGAGTGGGCAGCTGGTGGGCTCCCCATCCTTAGTCTCCATCCATCAGAGTGAGCAACCTGATCTGGCCTTGGAGCTAATCCTGCCCTGCACAGGGGCTGGGCTGTGAGCTCCAGAGGGGCCTCCCAAGTCATACCTTTCTGTGCTTCCTGCTTCCTTAGGGAGTTAGTCCACAACATAACTGTGGATGCACTCCTGAAGGCCATGGTGCACCAACACCCCTTCTGAGGAACCTGGCTGGGAGGGAAGGTGTGAAATGGCAGGTGATGCTGAGAAGTATCAGCTCTGGTAAGACTAAAAGTAAAGGTGTACTGAGTATCTTTAAACTCCATTTTCCCCCTCTGATACCTTCCTCCAACTACCGCTTACAAGTCTGTAAAAACTGTATTAGCAAAGCTGCTGTGGGTTTCTGAAGGGACAAAAGAAATCCCTGAACAGCAGCTAGCCAGCAGAGTGGTCAGCTCTAGAGCCAGAGTCCAGTCCCACCTGTGGAGTGGCAAATCCAGCACTGCATCGCAGGTTCAGGTTCACCTGATCCTGACCAATGACCAATACCTGTCATCCTGCTTTTAGGGTGCTGGCAAGCTGCAGAGCATGCTAGCTGAGAGATGGAGGGGGAGAGCATCTAAGGATGAAAGGAACTCTAAGAGAAGAGAACTGAGCGTGAAGTTTGGAGAACATCCAATGTCAATGTTTCCCTGCTTGGATCCCATGGCTTGCAGCTACCCTGGCTCCATGGCAGATCAAGAACTGCTCCCATGGGTGCTGAGCAAGACCTAGTCTTGCACCAAGGCAGCCAGGAGACATCTCTAGTGAAGCTCACTGAGCTCCCGCAGGGCACCAGCTTCACTGGCAGCTTGGAGGAGAGCTGTGCCGCACTGGCTGTGAGAAAACCATGCAATCTGGGATGTGGTGATGGCCACGTACATAGCTATGTGGCAACCAGTACCCTTGGAGTGCTGTCCCTGTGTCTGGTGTCACCAGGGCTGCTCTGGCAGCAACCATATATTCCATCATGTTGAGCACTCAAGGACTTCAAGGGATACCTGAGAGGTCAGCAACAGAATGAGACTCTGCGTGGAACAAAGCACTGGGCAACTCTTCAAGGCTGTTTTGCTGAAGTGTTGTTTTCACGTGGCATCAGGAGGACATTGCCATTCCAGGTTTTCACCTGGACATTTTGGGAAAGCTATGCAAGCAGTTTTGCACTGATGCTAGTAGAGCAAGTCACCCTGATGCTATGCTTGAGAGAACTCAAAGCCTTGGGGCCTTGGCAAAAGAGCGGAGCTGCCTCCAAGAATGTGGGCCAAGGCACTAAGAGACATGATGCAGGCTCTCCTGTTGTCACCGCAGAGCTGTGGGACGAGCAGGTCCCCAGCATCCTGGGTTTGGGTGATTTGTGTGGTTGGGAGAAGAATGCAGTAACCCTTCTGATTTTGCAGGAGAGAAGGGGAGAAGCTTTCAGGAGGCCCTGGACAAAGCGCTGTGCAGCCATCCAGACTGCTGCTACACTTCCTGGAACAGCCTCGGGACACGTGGGCAGAGTCAAGGACGGGAAGGCAGGACTCTTGCTCTGGGCTGGATTGACAGAGACTGAGCGTTGGCTGGCTACAGGGCTATTGCTGCTCTACAGGGTGTGCAGGGCCTACATGAGGGTGAGGGTGCTATGGCCAGGTGCAGTGACTCCAGATCTCAAGGGAAGGTGGAAGAGGGTTAAGCTACATGTGAAGAGAGGAGGAACTTTTTGTATGACTCCATGGCCAAAACCCAGCACTGGCTCTTTCTCCCTGAAACCTCCCAGGCTGGTGGTTTTTGAGGAGAGTGCACATCACCACCCAATGGACAAGAAGACCACAACGCTTTCAGTTGGCAATGAGCAGCAGGTTTCTAGAGGGGCAGTAGGTCTCAGACAGCCTTACGCCTCCAAAGAGCTGGGGGGCGGCGTCCGTGAGACGCATGCCAGCAAGGTGGATTTGGGACTCACCTGTACTCCAGGCTCATGCACTCGAAGAGCCGGGTGAGGGTCGGGTCAATGCTCCGGGGATCAGCCGGCTCAGGCTCAGCGCGGTGGTGGCGCCGGCGGGGCAGCGAGTCGCTGTGCGGGGACGACACCATGAAGTGGCCACTGTGGATGACCTGGGAGGGGTTCTGCGCCCCGGCGCTGGGTCCTGCACCACCTGTGGCCGCATCCTCATCTTCAGAGTCTGAGTCGGAGACAGGGCATGGCCCAACCAGAGGCTCTGGGAAGGGTCCCGGGAGCCCCACCTGAGCTCCCGCCATTGCCTGGCGCCTGCTGGGGAGCCCTTATCGGCCTGCCTCAATGCTGTGGTCCATGTCCTGGTTGTGCCAGAGCCCTATGGGCACTGCGTAGGCATCAAGCACATGCCGCTGGGCTCCCCAGCACAGGACTCCCACACCAAACCTCCTCCTCGGTGCCAGTCGCCCCACCCCAGACCACGCAGTCGCCTCCACGCTCCGAGGTTCAGCTTTCGGTTTGCCGGGGCGGCTCGCCGTCAGCCCTACTTATAGCAGCAGCAGCTGATCCCGCCCATGGCGCATCGTCAGCCAGACCACAGCACCCTGTCACTGGCCACCGACCCCCGGCCACCGGCCACCGGCTTCAGCTCCACGCCGCCATCCTGCTCTTGCAATGTGCCTGATGGCCCCGGCTTTTATTTCCCCTGCAAACCCGGGGAGGAGCAACTGCGGGTCCCCTGTCCTCCCTGCAGCAGTGGCCGCGGGCTCGCTGGCAGTCGGCTCTGTTTACCCGGTGCTAATGGCTCTCCCGGTGCGCTGGCGTGGAGAGGAGCGGGCAGTATTTACCTAGTGCCTCTGCCCTAATGTATCTGGCTGCACTTCCAAGGGAACAAATACAGATTAAGGGACACAAACAGGTAAAATTATAGCAACGGGCACCCAGCTCAGCACAAAGCACGCTGAGTCACTGAGCCGTGCGCCAAGCTGAGAAACAGCCCAGACAAAAGTCTGCTCCCGGCTGTGACCCAGCAGCAGAGGAGACACCAACGCCAAAGGCAAGAGACGACAACAGGCAAGGAGCTCAGGTGCAGCGGGATTTGCACACGAAAATGTACCCAGCTTGTAGCTGAGCTGCCCCCCAGATGGATCACCTTCGCCTCTGAGGTGCCCTGGGAGACGCTAGCAGGCAGGGCTTGATGCACCCGCCCCCTCCCCTGCTCCGTGCCAGCTGATCTTTGATAAATACTGATAAATAGCTCCTGCCAGGGCTTAGCACGTGCCATGCCAGCCAGACCCATGTCACAAACATTTCCTCACTGACCAGAGCCGCACAGGGACAATGTGGATACAACTTCAGGCTCAAATCACTTTTTTGCTCTCTAGTTCCCAGCAACATCTTCACCTGGTATGAGCGCACGCACCTGGAGAGCACCCAGGCGTGGCTTTTAGGCACCTCTGATGAAAATATGGGATGAATACAGCTATTGCAGGCGGCCGCAGGCATCTAGACTTTAATCCAGCTTGCAGGTGGAGCAGAGCATCCTCCGCACCACAGAGGTGGGTCCCGCTGCTGCTCTGGAGGGGCGCGCAGCCATCCAGGGTACCCTTCAGAGCTGGAAGGAGGATACGCACAAACAGCTGTTTTGGATCATTTTCACACCGATTGGTGCAAACCTCACTTCAGAACCATTTCTTTATTTTTCAGCCAGATTTGTGTAGCTCTGTCGCTCCCTTTTCCCGCTCTGTGATTCATTACAACCATGTCAGCCTGTCCCAAGCTGCCTGTCGAGATGCTGAAGTGAGAAGCAATTTTAAAAGTACTGTCTGCAGACATTTTAAAGCAATAATGGGCATCTGGGTGTTCTGGGAAACTAAGAATTAGGCAAGCTATAAGAGAAACAAAGACATCAGAGATACGCAGGCTTTCTGGGAGCGTTCCTCTCTGCCAGGCCATGCTGTGCAAAAGGGACTTTCCAGGTTTTTGCCCAGGACCATTTACCATCTGTTCCCTGGCTGCAGGCAGACTGCAGTCCTCTGGGACAATGTATGTCTGAGGGAAGCAGAGAAATATATCCATGAGACTTTTAGGGACATCCTAACTCTCTCATCCCCGGTCCAGCAGCTCTTGTGCTGCAGAGGAGCGAAATCTCATGGGCAAAGGGCACCCAGCCTGGGGAAGGGGGTGACAGGTCCCGTGGAGGATCCTTCCCCAGTAGACAGCGGGACCAGAGCAGGGGTCCCACAGAGGGACAGGCAGGCTGCAGAGCTGAGGGCTTTTATAACCGGCTTTTTGGATCCCAAAATGCGCGATGCCAGGTACAGCCATACGGATGAAACACAGTCTCAGAGAGAGTGCGGCAAGGGAGTTGTGGTCCTGAGCGCAACGCAAGATGGATGTCCCAAAGGTGCCCCAAAATGTGCACTCTCACATGGGAGGTTAGAGATGAGAGTCCCCAGAGCAATTCTCCAAAATGATCCCAACACCACGCACAGAGGCAGGGAGAAACAGCCTCTGCGGCTGGGAGGAGAACAGTGTCGGGACAGAGAGGTCGGATTTATCAGTAGTTGAAGAAACCGGGAGTCGATGGGACCTGCACGAGCATGGAGATCCCTGTTGGACCCAGACAGAGCCAGGACGCTGGTGTGTGCTGGACGGGAACGGGTTGGACTCAAACAGATGCAGAGGAGCGCGCAGCTCCCAGCTCAGTCCCTCAGGATGGGGATCCTTCAAAGCCCTAAAAATTCAAAATCCTAAAAAAACTGACTACAGCTGAAACTGCTAGCATTGCTACCAGGAATAAGGCAGAGAGGAGAAATATATTGTGAAAGCTTTATTATCAACCAAGCAGCAAAGTTGGTGGCCTGAATATGTCATGTTCAGGGAACAGACCAGAGAAACTGTGTGGGTAGAAACAATGTGAAACATCCACAGAGAAATTGTTAAAAGGAGCAGGCAAGAGAGTAAAATGTAGGGAGGGCATTTACAGACACTGTGGTGAAGGTTTGGAATAAATATAATCAAGATAATCCCAAGCAGATAGTGAGGGTCAAAAGAGCCAGTAGGGACATCAAACAAAGGAAAGGAGACTACTGGATGCCATTCAGAAGGTGGAAATTGCCTTGAAAGAAGAAGAAAAATAGAAAGCATTAATAATTTCAGCAAGTAGAACATAAAAAACACAAAAGGTAGGCCAAAAATAATTTTACCAAGCAATTTGGGAAAGACAAAAACTAATATTAAAACCTTATCCACAGCTATGAGAAATGGAAAGTCTGCCAGAGCATCTGTAGGCCCTGCGGAAGATGCACCAGGGATGCTGAGGTCAGGGAAGCCAGAGGGAGGAGCACCGCAGAGGTTCACAGAGATGCTGGCAGCGGGGAGCCTGCTGTGCCGAGGTGGCCGTGCCACGGGAGCAGCGGTGCAGAGGGTTTCCATCTCCAAGCCCTTGTAGGATTGGCGGCAGGAACTAAAATTGAGAAGTCAGTGCAGAGAAGACACAGACCTCATCAGATGAATAGCTCCAGATCTCCAGGACCAGAGACCATCGCCCAGGAGCCCTCGCCAAACTCCACCAGCACATTCCAGATCTGCTGACAGCAGGCTGCCACCTGTTACTCGCCTACCAAGGGAAGGAGATGACACAGACAGCATCCATTTTTTAAAGACTCAGACACTCATCTAAGGATCTCCAGAGTCAGAGGTCTCATTTCTGCAACTAGCGAAGTGGTAGAAATTGTAATAAACATGGAATTTGTGGGAACTCGTGGATAAATACAATAACTTGAGGAAGAGTCAGTATAGCTTTTTAGAGGAAAACAGTGGCTCAGAAATCTGTTACAGCTGTTGGAAGAAGAGGTAGTGTATGTGGACAACAGTGATCTGATCGATATAATGTAATCCAAAAAAGATCTATCATAGCGTTTTCAAAGACACTGAGCTGTAACAGATCAATAGTTGCACAGCTGGGAAGCGAAGGTAAGACTAAGTGGTGAATTTTCACAGTGCAGCAAGATTGCCTATTGGATGCTACAAGCATCGCTACCATGGCTGGATTTTTCAGCATCTTCTTAAGTGATGGAGAAAAGGCAGTAGATAGCACGCTGACATTTTCTGACGGAGAAAATAGTTCAGAACAGTTGTATTTAAAAGTGGGTGGAGAAAGGTGCAGATGGATTTCAGGCTGCAGCATGAGTGGGAGATCTGCAAAAAAAAAGCAAATTATAGCTTTCTGTCACTCCCTTTTCCCTGTAGAAGATATGCAACCTGCCCTCAGTCTCACCAAGGACACGAACAAACAGCGGTGCTGTGGAGGCTGTGGTCCTTCAGAGCTTCTCCCACTGGTCACTGCCTCACTGAAGAGAGGTGGATGCCTGGGACAAGCAGGTCCTCCATCTCCTGCTTTGGCTGCCTCTCCCTGCCAGCAACCTGCCCCCATGCCTCCCCTCCCAGTAGCAGAAGATAGCCCAGGATCTGTGTTCCTGAACCCCACCATCACTGCTTGTGAAGCTCACCACACGGTCTAGAAGATGATTCTGAGGCCCACATTTTCCATCAGGAAGCGGATTAAATCCCTGTAGGTAGGCTCTATCCCAGACACCAAATGGTGACCAACAGAGAGGACTGGAGCAAAGCTAAAGGACTGGACTGCAGGATGCTGGCATGTGAAACACAGATGCCCTCCAACCAGCAGTGCCTGCAGTGGTTCTTGCTTTGCAGGAGTCAGTGAAGGAGCCAGTGCCACGCTGGTGGTCTTGCCAGATTTCACATGGGATCACTGGCTCTTCTTCATCAAGGCAGCTGAAGAATGGAGGAAGAGACTGAAATCTCTCGTCATAAGCTCACTGTACCCACTTCCCACTGGAGCCAAGGCTCTTCACCAGGAGCTGGCATGGCCATCCCTTAATTTCTGGGGACACCAGAACCACATACACCCCAAACGGCTCACAATCAGATACAACATGCCTGTTGTTGCCTGTTTCTTAGGATTTTCTGTAATTAAAAAAAATGTCAACAACTACCCCGAAGGCCTATGGTGATAGGATGAGGGGTCATGGTTTTAAAACAGAGGGAGGCAGATTCAGACTGGACATAAGAGAGAAATGTTTTACACTGAGGGTGGTGGAGCACTGGCCCAGGTTGCCTAGAGAGGCCGTGGATGCCCCATCCCTGGAAACATTCCAGGCCAGGTTGGATGGGGCTGTGAGCAACCTGATCTGGTTAGAGATGTCCCTGCTCCTTGCAGGGGGGTTGGACTGGGTGGGCTTTATGGGCCCCTTCCCACTCAAACCATTCTGTGATTCTATAAGCCATTATCATCCCTCAATTAGTGGAGGCTGGAGGAGGTGGAAGCAGGAGGTACTGGTGCAGTTTTGCCAACTAGGCTGCAGCCCGTTGGCTCCGTGCTGTGTTTCAGGGGTCAAATTTAAGGCTTTAATCTTATGACACACTCCAAAGTCACCGAAGGGTCCAGGTGCTGAGCTCTCCTTCAGTGTGGCCAAGCACCAGGTACGTGAGGAGGTCACCTCACATCATGTTTGCACATCACCAGAAAGGGCTCTGGGGACTGCTTGGGAAACCGCACAGCTATAGGGTCCAGATGAAGCACAACATTCCTGCTAGAAACAGAGAGCTCATAATTACGAGCAGTGAAGGTGAAATATGGCCTCAACGAGAGCCAGCAGGCAAAGGAGAATGGCTTTCTCAGACTCACTAGAGGCTTTTGCTCTCAAAATGTGAAGATGTGTGACTCACTATGGGGATCTGGCCGCGTTTCTGTCTGCAAGCGCTCTTTCCTCCACAAGCGAGGCGGCTGGGGCGGCCTGCCGCTTGTCACAGCTCTGACAGTCCCAGTCATGGCGGCACTGCCGTATCACCCCTACAGTGCCTCGCTTCTCAGCCTCCTCTGCCTGAAATGGGGCCAGTCTTCTCCCGCCCCGAGTGTGTGGGTGCCCAGGAGCTGGATTTATCAATCTGAGCAAGATTTGACCAGGTATCTGTGAAATGAAGGAGAGAGACAGCCCACAGAAGGCAAATTTAGAAACTGGAAACACAGCTCTGTTCCCTAGCAGGCAGACAGGCATGAAGAAAACCAAGCAGCCGCTTCAGCTGTGGCAGGAGGCTGGGTAACTCCACAAGCCCGCAAGGAGACCCAGGGGATGGAGCACTGCGGCAGATGTAGGCAGCCATGGCACCAAGCCTGTGCACCGCGCCAGGCCGTGCCCCGCTCTGCTCGGCCGGCGGCCAAGAGCTGGCCTGCGTGCAGGAATCACCCGGTGCGGCCCCAGGAGGAAGCAGGGAGGGGAAGTGCCGAGTGCCAACTAGAAGCGGGTCAGATCACAAGGCAACAGCTAAGGGAAAGTAGCAAAAGCTTTTGGGAGAAGGTAGAATATTGTTCTGGTTTTGTTTAGTGAGGGGGGGGCTACGGTGGTGGCTTCCGTGAGAAGCTTCTAGAAGTTGTTTCCCCTTTGTCCAGTGGACTCGGCCGGGCCTAGGGCAGACCCATTGCTGGCCAGGGCTGAGCCGATTGGTAGCAGAATGTTCCCTGATAACGCCTCTGCGATAACGTATTTAAATAGGGGAAAACAGAAAAAAAAAAAAAAAGGCAGAAGATGTGAAGCAGCTGAGCCGGGGCAGAGAGGGGGAGGCGCGAGCCTTGTGGGCCTTGCACCCCTCACCCTCTGGCCTCCCGCCAGGCGGTGACTGGGCCCAACTCGGCCCGGCCCGGCTGCAAGAAGTGGAGAGGAGATGGGATGTGAAGAGACCCTGAGAGGCGTCTGCCAGCCTGTTGTGAAGAATTTCTGGTGAGAGGAACGGCTGCAGACGCCAAGGGCAGTGCAGAAGGAGGGGGAGCAGTAATGCAGCTCCTGGCCAAGATTCCCCTGCAGCCTGTGGTGATGAACACAGTGGAGCCGGCTGTGCCCCTGCAGCGCATGGAGGCCCACGGAGGAGCAGAGATCCACCTGCAGCCCAGGGAGGACCCTATGCTGGGGCAAGCGGATGCCTGAAGGAGGCTGTGGCCCGTGGAGGGCCCACGCTGGAGCAGGGGAAGAATGTGAGGAGTTCTTCCCCCGACGATGAAGCAGCGGCGTGAAACAACATGTGATGGACTGACTGCGACCCCCATTCCCTCTTCCCCACTGTGCCGCTTGGAGGGGGAAGGTGGTAGAGATAATGTTAAGCCCGGGAAGAGGGAGGGGTGGGGGGAGGTTATCTTGTTCTCTGTCTCATTCTCCTGCTTTGGTTTTAGAAATAAATAAATAGTTTTCCCCAAGTCGAGTCTGTTTTGCCCATAACTGTGACTTTAAGGATCTCTCCCCGTCCTTATCTCAAACCTCAAGCCTTTTTTCTTTTCTCCCTGTTCTCTTGGAGGGTGGGGGGAGTGAGAGAGAGACTGCGTAGTCTGGTCCCAATTGGGGCTGAAGTACAACAAATATCAATTTCCTCTCCAAAAGGGCTGGTGGCATCCCAAACAATTAAATCCTTTGAAAAAGGCTGGGAAACACTAGTTCAGAGAGAGCTGATCGTATTCCCTCTGCATGGAAAGAAATTTTCTGCTGGATATCCCTGCAATGAGATTCTTGGTGCTTTCTTCCTCTGATGGCCTTGCTGACGCTGTCCTGCGTGTGCAGCCCATGCCAACGGGCTCTCGGCACTCCTTGCAGCAGCAGGAAAGAGCAACGAAGGGAAGAGAAAACTGCAGCCTGCAGCTGGACTCCTTGGGCGGTATTTCTGGGCTCTCCTTCACTGCAGTGCTTCCTTCGCGCTGGAAGCTGCCTGGCAAACCCTGGGAGAGAGCACCCTCTGGGGACCAGCAGAAATGGCAGCAAGGAGACTCCGCGCTTCTCAGATGGCTTCTTTTCCCTTTGTCTTTGCATTTTAAGTGCATTTCGTGATGGTGATGGGTGTAGCTTTCTTGCCCAGAAAGAGAACTGTGCTGCAGAGGGCTGGCTTCCGCACCACATCTCTGTCACATTCCTGGAACAAACTGGAAAAGTCACGCTTTTTAGAAATATCAAAAGAGAAGTTTCTGCATCTAGCCAAGGAGGCTCGCCGCGAGGATGAGACACCCAACGGTATCCTCCTTCCCTCTGTGACGGGACATGCTGCTGGGAACAGGGTGCTGGTGGGAGCTGCTGCCTCTCTGCTGCCTTCACCGCATCAGTGGTGCACGGCGAGAACGGATCCATCGGGTCACAGAGCGGAGGGCATTAGCAGAGGGTCACATTGACTGCACATCTCCAAATCTTCCCTAAGGCAAGAGAGTTAGCCAAAAAGAGATTTCTAAATGCAACAAGAAATCCCCAAGTTTGACAGCTGAGAACACCTTATTTAAGTTATTATCTCCTACACTGAGTATAGTCTTCGTTCGGAGCTGGCAGCTGCCTCCTCTTGCCTGTCATGCATCTCACGACTCACAGCAAAAGGGGGCTGAACAGGAGCTGGTAGGAGGCAGGGAGAGAAATGCCACTGTAACAGGCAGACACGCAGACCCAGTAAAACCAGAGTGAAAAAAAAATCCCACACAAGCATAAAAAGAAAATAAAAGATTTGTTTTCACCAACTTTTATTTGCTAGCCTATCCTTCTCCATTTACAAGGAAGGCAGCTCTCATCAGGCTCTGAAATTCACATGCCGTTGCAGACATTTTTAGCACATTAACACCACAGGGACTGGAAGCTGAAATGGATGGCATCTGCTGACATGCTTCTTCCCTCAAGGAAGGGAACATATCAATCCCTTCAAGAAAAATGTAAAGCCATGATTTTTTGGGAAACGTTCTTTTGCATCAGTGAGTTGATGGTCAGTGACGGGACTGGTGTGTCCAGAGGCTTGACCCTGACAGAGATGATAGATTCTGCTGGAAGACTCCTGCAAATTTTCTCTTTCTGTCTCGGCAAGCCCAGGAAGATTTTTGTGTGTGCTGTTAGAAAGTCCATGCACAGGAACGAGAGGTCATGCACACATTTTTGAGGGCAGGCTGCTTCCCTTGCTCACCATGGGCTTGAGGGCTTCCAGGACACATCCTCCTGCCAGGGACCCCTGGACTCATCCTGCTTCCCCTCTCTGCAGGCGGTGACCCTGCGGTGAGCAACGGGATGCAGCAGTGCCCGCCTGCAAACCACAACACTGGCTGACGTGCCAGCAAAATGCCTCGCCTGTGAGGAGCAGTCCTGCGGATGCTGGAGGAGTGGACTGCAGGAGATGGGCGGTCTTTCCACACAGAAATTTTACATCACTTTGAAATCTCTTTTCAGTTTCAAAACAGTAAAGGCAGGACGGTGCCTTCCCTCCGTGCTGTCCTCTCCTGGAAGCCATCTTGGCCCTGGCTGGATGAACTCCCCACGGCGCTTAGGGATGCGAGTTGCATGGACAATGAAACCTAAAACTCAACAGTTGCTGAGAAAAGTGAAAACATTTTGTCATTTCCTATGCTTACACAAAGTTACTGCGTTCACAGGCAAAAGCCCGCATGAAGTATTTCAAGTTGTATTTACGCATTGCTTTTGCCGTGCAGCCCCAGTGTCCGTCCTAAAGGAGAGCTGAACTTCAGTGGGGGAAACCACCTAACTCATGGACCTCAGTGAGCACTTCAGGGATTTGAACTAGACTTTTACAATTGAGACAGGTTTTTGAATACAGATTTATTTGACTATTTAACAACTATTAAGCCTGAGGTGTAGAAGGTACAAAGTGGGAATTTGACTGTGCACATTAATATCTTAAGCAAGATTTTCAGGAAATGAAAATCAGGTGTTTTGCCTGAAGTTAAGGATGTAAATTAACATACTCAGCTGTATAGATCCACTGGTGCTTGGCCATTTCACATTTTATCTGAGCGCACTACCGATCTAGAAACTCCAGATTTTGCAAAAGAATGTTCTGATTATTAACAGAACTTAAAAGATCTGACTCTGAACAAAAGGATAAAGGCACAGTTGAGGAATAGAGGGAAACTACAGGAGGGAGAAGTGGAAGATGCCTTTATTTTCATCAGTAGCTAGGATATGACCAACCTCAGCAAAGACCCCCTAGAAGCCTAGGTTTGGCCACAACATGCTTTGCCTTTTTCCATCTCTTTGCAGAGCCAGAATTAGCCTCAGGTTGGACAGAAAGGAAACGAAAACACAACTAGCAGTAGGAAGCGGGTTTGATGAGGATGGCAGAAGCTTTGCAGTTCCCGTTGCACAGGCTGCCCCACGTTATGGCCCCCTTGACGTTCAGCCGTACAGAATAACACGCTGAGTACCACCACCCGCCCCCATAGCTGGAGGCACAGTTCCCGCTGTGAGTGTCCTGATCCCGATCTTTTGTGGAGAACTTCATGTTGTCATGCACAGTGGAAGCTCTGTTTGAGGTCATGGTGTCCCCTGCCGTCCCCGAGTACGTTCCCAGCCTCAGCCGGTACCCATGGGACTCATCTTCCACTCTGAAGAGGTTGTAGTCTGCAAACTTGGTGTTGTTTGCGGCATCCCAGATGACAAACCTGACCTGGTAGGCCTTCTGCCTGGAGATCTGATGGATGTACTCGGTGCCCAGCCAGAAGTCAGTGTGCACGTTCCCAAAGCCATACTTGTAGGTGCTCCAGGACTCGGCCCAGGTGATCTCCGTGCTCTGCCGGTTCCTCTGGATGACCGTCCAGCCCCCGTCTGTTGTGTTCATCTCGCAGTACACCACGATGGGGTGCAGGCCTGTGGGCTGGATGACGTAGATGCCGCTGCGACTGCCAGCGGCGACCTCGTTGCAGTCTTTGGGCCAACCTGGGGCAGGAGAGAGAAAATGGAGGACCCACAGGCACAGCAACCCCTCAGCCTCCTGGTCTGGCCCTGTGAGAGGGATTTCTAGAAAATGAGCAGATGTGGGATTTTGCCAGGGTAGTAAAAAGTCTATCACTGTGTTCTCTACAGTAAATGTAAAAGTAGAAAACCTCTGTAACGGAAATACAGTGATTAAGAGAATATGCATATATTTTGAAGGCGTAAGCACAGAATTTGCTTCTCCTTCTGGCTCTAGTTTCCTCAGCCTTTCCCAATGTTCAAATGTTTCTCCTTCCTCGTAACGATACATGGGTCCAAGCTTGGCTTGGTGAGGGCTCTTATTACGTAGCTATGCAGAAGCTTAAATGAGCAAGTGAGCTGTTCCTGCAGCACTGGCATCCACTTCATCCCTGGGGTCAGGAAGGAGAAAAATCTCATTCCCTTGGCATTGGACCCCGTATCCTGCAGGGAAACCCCACCAAGCACTGCTTGGGAGGCACATCCTCTGCTTGCCCTGCGCACAGCTCCACAGCAGAGAAGAGGACTTGTGGCACATAAGTCGTGGTGGCAAATTCCTTTGGGATCTTCCCATGCACGGTTCAGCGTGCAGCTGTCACTGAGTGGCCTTGACACACAGTGCGGAAGAGCGCATCGTGTCTCATCCCCAGGCGCTGAGCCAGGCTGTCTCCAGGCTCATTGCTCACCGACCGCTGTCAAACCCCGGTTGCCTACACCTCTCCCTGTTCCCTGTGGGGTGGCGGGGGCACTTACTGCGGTGCTGTATCTGCTGAGGGTCGCTGGCTCTGCTCTGCCGGTTGTTCTCTCCATTTTCATCTGCATGGAGAAAAATCAAGAGTGAGATGAGCAGCCCCGTGCCACAGCACAGAGGTAACTCCAGCCTCCACAGGCTGTTATTCCTAGCTCTACATTTTTTTGTAGGGCACTTCAACAATTTCACTGAGCAAATTTTTACTTCCTATAGGGCAACTTTTGGTTGTAAACTTTCTAAAGGGATAAGATACTAAGAAGGGTAATGCTCCAGTCATTGAGCGGCTGCATACTTGGCCCACTCAGCATTATGCTCTACAGAGTTGCATGGAGTGGAGTGGATATTGAGTACTGGTGATGAGTACAAGGAGGTGCTGCTAGAGAGGAAGGATCAAGGAGGAAACAGACTGTGTGTGGTTTCAGACCAAGATTAAACTGTGGAGTGATGGTGCTGTAAATCTGCACTGCTTCTCAATGGTGGCTGAAGGGACTCATGTTCATTTATCTGGACTACAGATAGCAAGAGAAAAAGTCTTTTAATATCTGCAGCTCTCTAGAAAAAGCTGACACATATGGTCTTATCAATAACAAAGAAAGTTGAACTAGTAAATCTTACGATGCTTGGCTAAGATCTGAAACTGGAGGAAGATTTGATCAGGTTCCTTTTATCTCTCAGTGTGAGTGCCCTTCCTCAGCATTATTTTCCACATCCAAGGGCAGGTTGGACGGGGCTCTAAGTGACCTGATCTGGCTGGAGATGTCCCTACTCCTGGCAGGGGAGTTGCACGAGATGACTTTTAAAGGTTCCTTCCAACCCAAACCACTTGATGATTCTGTCTCCCTCTCTATGCAGAGAGGGCTCCTGATATTTGGATGAACAGAGTTTAGGGATGTAAGAAAGAAAACACATACCAGGATAGGTCTCATCTGAATGGAGATTAGCGATTTCATCTAAATTCACTTTCAATCTCTCCAGGTTTTCAATGTCCAGAGCAAGAAGAGGGGCTAGCAGGGCCAACACAGAGGCAAAGAACAGAAGACTGGAGTGACAAGCAGCTGGAGAAAGAAGACACACAGTGAATCTGGAGATGCAAATCCTCTGAAAGAGAAGTGGCTAACTAAATTCAGCAGAAGTTAAAACAAACTTACAGAGTAGACAAATCTGCAACATTAATTATGCTTTTGATTTATTGAGCAGCAGAAATATAAAGAACACTTTCCAGTAACAAACATTCTGCAAAGGCATACATCTGAGAGAAAAAATTTCACCCAGACTTTGATTACAATCTACAGGTCTAAATTTGCAACTTCCAAGAGTTCCTCTTCAGCTGTGGTCCATTCTAAAGCAAGGGGGACTGGGTCCCAGAGTCAAGACATTAAGCCAGCACCAGTATGCATGCCTGCAAGAAAGCTGGAGGGGGACGTTTGACAAGGGCATGTAGTGACAGGACAAGGCGTAACGGCTTTAAACTGGAAGGGGGTGGGTTTAGATTAGGTGTAAGGATGAAATTCTGTACACTGAGCAGGGTGAGGCACTGGCCCAGGTTGCCCAGAGAAGCGGTGGATGCCCCATCCTTGGACGTGTTCCAGGCCAGGTTGGCCGGGGCTCTGAGCGACCTTTGATCCACAGATTTGTCTCTACAGCTTGCCCACCCAGCTTCAGTACCCTGAAGGACTTATGAAGATGATGGGTGATTAATGCATTATTAAGCTTCCATTCCAACTTTTTTTTTTTTCTCTCTCTTGGTGCTTTGGGCTCTGGCACGAATATAAGTTAAATAAATGTTGCCTTTACCACACCACCCAGAGCAGGACGGTTTTGCCTATGGTCATGAATGGAGCAGAGAGAGTGAGGAGCAGCAGGGTCAGAGCCCTGGGAGGGTCCAGCAGGAATAGGGTCACCCCACCGTCCTGAGGCTAGTGGGTCCCATCGCATCCCGTCCCATCCCATCCCACACTCACCCATGCTGTCTCTGCAGGGATCCTGAGGAGCAGGAAGCGGCAGGTCTGGCCTGGAGGCAGCGTGGCCAGCCCTGCCATTATATAGGTCTCAGCAGATGAGGTGGAGCCAGCTGACCTAAGCTACAACACTCACCCTCTGGTTGTCATCAGGGCTGGAAATTTATGGTTTGTTTGCCCTCATCTGTAAGCACCTCTGCTCACGCACCAGCTGTTGCACTTCTGTGATAAGAAATCCCAAATGAACCTCAGCAAACAGCACTTGATGTTCACATAAAATTTCACCAAACTAACTGACAAATGCTCCTGATAGGGATTTTTCTTGAGTTTGTTATTACTTATGAGATTTGATGTCCCCACAGCAATGCAACTGCCTGGTTCAGTGTGAGTCCTCCAGCAGCAGCCCCATCCCGTGGGGCAGCCACGCGTGCGGAGGTGCTGGTGCCCCGATGCTAGTGCAGGGCACGTCCTGCAGCCCTCCCAAGGGGTCCCGTGTTCCTGCTGAAGCCCAGGGTCTGCTGGAGGGTTTAGCTCTGATTTCACAGCCCTAGGTAACCTGGGGAGCAGCCCTTGTTGCAGAGCTGGTTGCAGACTCAATTAACGAAGCGGCTCTGGGTTAAGTGGAATAAATGCTTAATGGACGTTGAGCGGTCCAGTCTGAAGGCAACCTAGCAAATGGAGCAGGAATGGGAGGGGAGCGCTAAGAAGGGCAGTGGCATAGCCCAGTGACGCTGGCTGACAGTTCAGTGACACCGACACAGGACCACTGTGATGTTTTTATTGATGGTTTGACACCAGCAGGTGCTGAACCGCTGGAGCATGTCCCTGCGCCAGACCTGGGATGTTCTGTGGCATCACCCGCCTGGGTTCCTCTGCTGCAAAGCTGGTGCTGGCTGCTTGGCCCCACGCTGCCTTCATCCCCAGGTCCTTCCTCCTCAGGTGACATTGCCAGCTCAGAATAATTGACCCAAAATGGCCAAAGAGAGCATTCCATGCCATAAAAATCATGCTCAGTATATAAGTAGGGCTTGGCCGGTGGAACAGCGCGCTCTCTCTCAGTCCTTTGCTTGCTGCTCAGTTTTGTTTCCATGATCGCTGCTTGGGACTGGCTGTACTGGTGTTTGGGGCACTGGGTGGTGAGAAATTGTGCATCATTCATTTTGTATGTTTTAGTATCCCTATATTTTATCATTATTGTCATTTTCCTTTGCTAGCCTAGTAAACTGTCTTCATACTAGCCCACGAGTTTTCCTTTCTTCCTAATTCTCTCCCCCATCCCACTGGGGAGGGAGAGGGAGAGCAAGCAACTGTGTGGTGACCAGGGCCAAACCACGACACATGCAGGCCCAGCGGGACGGCAGCACTGTGGGTCCAGCATGTCCAGCGGCAGGTGATGGGCAAGGACCTGCTGATGCCTCCCAAGGCACTGTGTGAAAGGAGGGACTGAAAGAAGAGAGGAACAAGGAGACTCCAACCAAGTCCTGAGGGTCTGTCGAAACCCTCATGTGGAAACACGTGAAACAAGCTAAACCTCCCCTGACAGACGTGGTCTCAGCAGCTGCAGCTGCTGCTGGATGAGCTGGCCATCAGTGTATGAGGTACTCTCTCAGACTGCAGCCAGCCTGGGCCAGTGTCGTAATTTAGCCCCCCTCGGGACCAGACTACGCAGTCTCTCTCTCACTCCTCCCACCCTCTGAGGGAATAGGGAGAGATAATATAAGAAAAAAGTCTCGAGGTTTGAGATAAGGTCAGGGAGAGATCCTTAAAGTCACAGTTATGGGCAAAACAGACTTGACTCGGGGAGAAATATTTATTATTAAAACCAAAGCAGCAGAATGTGAAAGAGAATAAAATAACTTCCCCTCCCTCTTCCCAGGCTTAAATTTAATGTCAGTTATCTCTACCTTCTTCCCTGCCCCGAGCGGCACACGGGGGAAGAGGGAATGGGGGTTACGGTCAGTCCATCACACGTCGCTCCCACCGCTCGCCAGCGCCAGGTCCCCAAAGTCACCCTCCAAACACACATGTACCAGACTCGTACATCTTCTGCTTTTGTCTCTAGAGAGGGAAAATCTGGGAACGTCCTCAGAGAGGCAGTTTCATCTCCTCCTTGTATTCAGCTCATTTTCTCAGAAAAATCCCCTTAGTTCCACCAGGGTTTAACAGGAGTGGAAGGCTGTTTCAGATGAGTCCAAACACTTCTATGTCCTATATGTACATCTTCCAACTTTAAACCAGCCTTTTTAAGTGTCAATGCTTTTTAAACAGCCTGCAGCCTGAGACAGGCATCAAAGGAAGAACTGGCTGGTCAGGAGAGCAGGCTGCCTTCTCATCCTAAGTTTGCAAAGGAATCACGAGGTAACAAATTATTTCCCCAACTAACGTGAATATTTCATGCTGAAATGGGTTTCCACCAGTCTGAGGAGGTTTTTGAGTGTGCATTTGTACATGAATTTAGTTCCCTGTTCGTACTGAGATGTCCTCTGGAAGCTATGATGTAAAGGCACCGGTCTTCAACATTCAAAGAAACATTTGAAAAGAAGCTGTTAGGGTTGAAAAAGTTTGAAGAACAACAAAGTTTTCCATCCTTAAGTAGAAAAGTAGCCAAGGAATAACTGAGAACTTCAGTAGAGTATTAAATAACCATAAATATTTTCAAAGTTTAAAGAATAAAGACTACAAAGTATCTACTAAAGAACAGAATTTCAACAGGGGGATGCTTAGAATTGCTTATGTGATTTAAAGAGAAAAGGGATCAAGAGGCTTCGTTTCCCAAAAGATCATGGCTCCGCAGCATGACTCCAGCCATCATTTTCTGGAGTGCTAAGCAGAGCGCTGTGACAGCACTTTCCTCTACAAAGTTCTGCTTCTACCCTAAAAATGATCCTGAGAAGTTTGTTTTCTTGCTTTGAAGGTCAGATCTTTCCCTAGGTGGTTTCTCATGCCAGGAATCTTCTCTCTTGAGAAGATGCTCTTTTTGGTTGATTCTCTTTGGGCCCAGCTGGCTCCAGATTTAGAAGCCCTGTTGCAGTGTATTTGCAATCTGAACTCTCCTTGCAGGTGCTCTGTGCAGCACCACATCGCTAACTCTAATGCTGACGACTGTTTTTCTAGGAGAGCAGTAAAAGGAAGAAGAATTTTGAAAGTGCAACCCAGGACAGGCACCTGGGAGGCGAGGCACATCAGCTTGTGCCCAGGGAGGTGGCACTGACTTTGTTTGTTTGTCCTGCATTGAGATAGAACCTAGATGGGTTCAACCTTTTGCATAGCAAACAGACCATCTGCCATCACCCCAAGTTTAAACGTCATTTCATGTGCCTCTCGATCAGTAACAGCAGGGATAAGTTAGCAGTGACCCGGAGTTAGACCCCAGGTTGCTGCTGGTGATCTCCAGCAGCCCCTGCAAAGGGCTGAGCATCCCGGGCAGCTCCTAGCGTACTTCCAGCAACCGCGCCCCTTGCTCAGCTCTGCTGTCCCTCCTCTGAGCAGAAAACTGCCCCACTGAGAATGTCACCTCTGACAGACCAAAGGGCGAGAAAGGTAAATGTATGCAGGATGAGAGATGGAGAGAGGGCACAGCCCCTGAGCTGGGCCAGAATGAGGACGGAGAGCCCGGGCCAGGACACGGGTGCCTTGGGGATGCTGGTGAAGGTGAGGGAGGATAGGGAGTGAGCAGAAGCACAACAGCGGCTGGGGGCTGGAGGTGGGGAGCAGGGGGACAGATGGGGCTCCGGGCAGGGGGTGGGAATGAGGGAAGGGAAGGAAGGGTCCCGTCACACACTTGCTGCTTGAATGCTAGAGGTGCTAGCCATGGCTCCAACTGGGCAGAGGGAGCTGATGGTCAGGCTCCATTACAGTTGGCTTGATCCTCATAAGGAAGCTTTCACCTGGCTGTGATCAAAGCCTTCAAACTTAGAGGAGCTGAAGCTGCAGGGAGCTCCCACCTCCACATCACCTGTGGCGATACCTCCTCAACAGTGACACTGTCCCATTGCTGCGGTTCGCACCACTAATAGGTACCCAGGAACACTTTTATGCTGAGCACAGCCTGTCCTCATTGCTGACAGCTCACCACCCCAGTTTTGGTATCTCACAGAACAGAATGGGTCATCAGTCACTGCACAGACAGCCCTCTCCTCCCCAGCAGAGCCAAACATACAGCCTACCACCTGCGTTTCCTTGCAAGCCTCAAATCACTCTTCAGTAAACCTCTGGGGCGGTCTGGGGACCAGTCACACACGTTGTCCAAATGCAGGACTGCCATCTCCTGGGCAGCTGGGAAACTCAGTGTGCAACAGCCCCAGAAAACCACCCTGGGATAACGCAGAGGCTGGGTGGCTGAGAAGCCTCCACGATGGCAGGTACTGCCCATGAAGACAAACCCAGCCTTTGGTACTTCAGAAGCAGCTTCAGTAGGAGCTCCAGGGACAACTAACAGCTCTGCATGTGTCCAGCATGTGTTGAACCTGTACCCTAAGCAGAGCACGATTCCCACCACTGAGTAATGTGGTTTGGCTCTAATGCAAAAATTAGCAGGCCATCGTATATCGAAAGTCCCTGGAGAGCCAACTGGGCCTGAACAGACACCCTCTGCATCCCAAAGCACCTTTGGTGCAGCTTCTTGCACACCCTTTCTCAGTCTAAACGAATGGAGAAAACCAGACCTTCACCAGATGGTCCTGTACCAACGCTGGAGGGTCACCGCACCTTGGAGCCATGGAGGAACATGCACACAGTGGAGACAGGCGGCTCACCTTCCCGTCCCTCCCTGTGGGTCCTGCCTCCCTTGCCCCCTGCCCCGCGTTCAGCTCCCCGAGGGCGACTCCCTGCCCAAGCACTGGCCTCACGCCTGCTGCCCCCTGCCCACACATTGTCACTCCCCACGCCAGACCCCCTCATGCGGCCCCATGGTGTCTGAGCCCGCCTCGGGGCCGTGCTCGCTCGCCTCTGCCTTTCAGCCAAACACCTCCTCCCCAAACTACACTGCTCCCCAGGTCTGCACCTGCCCCCCACAAATCCCAATCCCCTCCTCTTTTTGTTACAGTCCAGTTTTCTCCCTCCTCCCCACCCTCCCCTGCAGCCCAGGGAGGCAGGCATGAGCTGCAGGGAGTTTCAGCCCAAGTAGTTTAAGTCTGGCAAAACTACATGTAATGAAGCCAGGCTTTAGGGGAAGCACCACGCAATCCTTTTTCACCGGCTGTGGGCGGTCCGTGCTTTGAAAATAACTGCTACAGCACCTTATAGAAGTGATGGGAACTCCCAACAGACATTCTTAAACTTACCACTAGATTTACGGCATTAAATGGCTGTTCTAGTAGCAGCAGTAAATAAGAACAAGTGTGACCATAATAAAGCTTTAGGTACCTCAGCATTAGTTTTATGGTCTATACCTGTGTGCAGAAATTAGAAGACGCCTCCTTGGAACAGAAAAACTACGGAGGCATCAGCAGTGCTCCCAGAAAATTGTTTAGGACAGCCAGGTGCTCCCCTCCATCCCTGTTTGCTTGGCGCAGCAGGATGTGCGCAGGAAGCCGGGCAGCCCACTGGGCCCTGCGCCTGCCCACACACCAGGCAGGACGGGCAGGGCAGTTTCGGCAGCACCGCGGCAGGATGCAGGAACTGCCGGAGAGAGGAGGGTCAAGGCAGGGCATTTGCTGGGACAAAGCCAGGCAGAGGATGCACGGTGGGAGCAGACACAGAGGCTCCAATTGCCTGGACGCCCTTGGAGGTGATGGGGCTGAGATGAAGCCAAGCACGGCAGGACACCGATGTGCCTTTTCGTGTAGGAAGCACAAGCCCCAATTTAGCCCAAATGCAGAAGCCAGGTTAAAGACACCAAGTGTAGCAATGCAGTGGAAAGAGAGAGTGTCTAGCAGCCCTGCACAGCCTGCCAAAGAAGCCAGCGAAATACCCACTCTGTGGCTGAATTTCTCCTGTTAAGTGACCCTGTTAAGTCATTTCTTGCTGCACAACACAGCACTTGCACAGGAAAATAACACGAGATGAGCTTTGTGCTCCTCAGCACCCATGGCCGACTGAGGCCCAGCAGTCATGCATACACCCCGGCTCTCTCCAGCACCTTGGAAGAAGCATCCAGGGTGCAGCCAATTTCTACTGTCAGGAAATTACCTCCTCTTTCTAAGCATACTGCTGGATCCATCCACCACATCACGTGGGGAGAGAGGAAGTCAAATGCTTTTATTACTCCACCAGCAGAAACAATGTGATCCTTCTTCCAACAAAGCAATCTGGTAAATATATGATAATAATCTGGTAATTAAATCTACAATCTGGTAAATATTAAGTCCAAGATCCAGATACTCTCACGCTTGCTACAGAAATGAATGACCGTTGGCTCGGTTGCTCAGGAACAGAACTGGTTCCAGTTTGTACGCCCAGTCATGCCAAACCTCCTCAGGCAAACAGCACCCAGTGCAGGTGGGCAACGGTGGTGTGCGTGTGCCAGGCAGACAGCACGCGGAGAAGGCCAGGGGCTGGAAGAGTGACGTGGAAAAGTGGACTTCAGAGTGGACCGTAGCTCCCAGGGCTGGAGACAGGACAGAAAAAGGGACTGGAAAAGCCATGAAAATATCAAAATCGACCTAGTCCTTCTCCTGTTTCTCAATGAAGATATTTTCCACAGAGACACGAAGAAAAGTTGCATATTTCTATTTAAGGAGTGATAAAGTTTTCTGGTTATACATACTTGTGGGAACATGAAATTGACATCCTCTGATATCTCGGGTTACAGCTGAGGCCTGGGGACACAGCACGAGAAACAAGATGTGAAAAGCCAATGAGTGAGTACCCGCAGCAGTTTAAAACAGTAACACATCTGATTAATTACCTTCTGCACTGCGCCCCGGGAAGTCAGCGGTGAGCTACGTGCACTCCAGGGCCCTTTCACAGTGTTAGAGAGATGGGAAAAGGCCTTTGTACTCCTGAGAAGTGGGCTATAAGTGAGCACCACTGAACAGACCTCCATCAAACCGAAATGGGTTTTGGTTCATTCCGTCCAAAAAGAGAGTGCAAACTTTAATTAACTCAATAGCTGACAAGAGCTTGGAGACTGCAGATTAACGGTGCTGGCTGCAAAACCGCAGAGCATCAGCCGTACAAGTCAGCCTGCTGTGCTGAAGACTGGCAGGGAGCAAGAACAGCTGGGTAAGAAACTCCCCTGACCTCCCACTCATGTGCTAGTGCTAGGGGAACTCCTCACCACATCTGCAAAAAATGCCAAAGTTCAGAAAAAGCACCAGTCTGAGCTGCCCAGTACGTGACGGATGCCGGCCATGTCCAGCTGGCTCCTTGCACGGAGCTGCACCGTGGAGTTTGGGAATGGGAAGGGAAATGCAGTGAGCTCGAGGCAGCTGTAGGGCATCTCTCCTGGGAACTGCGAGTACAAATGGCACAAAATCTGCCTTTTTCCACATGCACAGCCTACGCAAGGCTGTAGCAAAGAACAATTTCTGCCATGCAATAGTCAGCACCACCCAAAGCCCTGAGCCTCTGGCAGCAGAAAATCAGCAACACAGGGATGTCACTCAGGGAGGACACCAGAACAAGCCTGCTCAGGGTCCCCAGGAACAGAGAACCAGAATGCAAGTCACTGACAACCCTAAATATGCTTCTGCATAACAAGCACTGCCACTTCTCCCCGCTAGCTTGCAGGTGACATAGCTGAGCCAGTATAAAGTCATCTCTGAGCAAGGGAGAACCCACATCACCTAGTAGGTGCCAGTTTCTCCAGTAAGGCACACAGATTCTTAGCACAACCAAAATGTGGGCCTTTTCAGGATTTACCTTCGCTATGGGCTTTGTGACCCTCAGATGACAAATCCCGTGTGGATGCAGAACATGTAACACTCAAGCGTCTTCACTGACAGCTCTTGTCCCAAATCCTGGATTCCCTTCCTTGTCCTCCCCTGGGCGCTGGACTGTTGGGACTGCCAGTGGCCCCATGTGCTGCCAGAGGACACATACTGGACAGATCTTCCTTCCCTTCTTTCTAACACAACTAGGGCACACCAAACAAAAAGCTGAAGTAAAAATGCCATGATGGGCAGAGAAGTCCTGCCAGATTAGAAGATGCAAAAACTAAAGCAGTAACTGGAGATGTAGGTCTGCCTCTATGTGCATTACGATCTGCTCTTGGATTCCGCAGGTGTTAAGGGACACTTCCGCGTGAAACATGAACCTGCCACGGTGCATTACTGCCCTCGTGGCCCTCCTGTGCATGACCAAAAAGCAAAATCTTTTGGCTTTTGTCAGGCCAAGAATGGCAACCTAGCGCCATTTCGACGGCACTGGTCCTCAGCAGGCTGTGCTATTTCAAGCCCCCGGCACAGCTGCTTCCCACCACAGACACCCAGGTCTGCATGGAGGACACGAGAAGGCAGTCCAGTACCACTCTATCACTAGGTCTTTTGTACAACCTGAAGGCAGAGGGTGTATATGTATTACTAATAAATAAAATTTATTTTCCACTCATTGCCTGGCACCTTCAAACACAATAACAGCTGAACTAAATCATATCAAGAGTCTGTTCAGCCCAGCGTCATCTCTGCGAGAGCTGCCTTGAGTCTCTAGAGAAGCGCAAGAACAGAGCAATGAGATGTTGTAATTTCCTTGAGAACTTTTGAGCCTACAAATACCTTCAGCTGAGGGATTCTCTGGGCTGGATGTGGTTTCTGTCCTCCCTTACCAGATATTAAACCAGTAGGAATGCTTTCTTGGCTATCACGGGCTTTCCTGCACATGACATCATTTATAGCAGCTCATAAATAGCAACGGATCTCCCATCGTCACCAGACTAGAGGGGGGGGGGGGCGGGCTGGCAAAGATCCTCCTGCTCTTCAGGGCTCTGTTTGACTCATGCTGCAGATTGCTGTCTGTAGCAGTATCGCATTGTGAGCAGCAAAGATTCTGGAGCTGAGAAGGCAAGGGGGAAGGTGTGGAGTCTGCTGTTATCCAGGGACCTGGAACCTATGGAGTGTGAAGTTGCAGCTACAGCAGCTTCCACATCCCCGGGCTGATACGACAGGATTTCCCCAGAACACCTGGCTCTGCTACATAAAGGTTCTCTGCCACTGCAGCTGATTTTAGAAACAGTGGTGGAATTACTGAGGTTGTGGACAGGTAGGATGCTCCTGATTCTCCCTGTTGTGATAACAGGAGTGAGTCTTTGTCCTAAGAGAAAAGTCAGGGATATCAAACATCATCCTAGAGGACAGGATGTTCTGTATACCTGGAAAGTGCTTTGGCTAGGCATGTGAAAGCACTTCAACCGGAAAAGGAAAATTCTTGATTACTAAGAATCTGTTTACTAATGAAAGAAATTGATGTTTTGGTAGGTAACTCAAATACAGAAAAAGAACAACAACAAGTTCTGCTTCTGCCTTGGCTTCAGGAATGTGAAGAGGCTGAAGACGGTCATTTTGCAAAGTGCATTGAAAATATATGAGAGCTGTCAGTGTGATTTCATAGGGGAATAAAACACAATTTCAAAGCTTTTGGGAGTGCATGAGGAGCTAAAACACCTGCTAAGCATACACTGCGGAGCACATACAGGAAACGGCGTGTCTTCATTTCAGCTACAGAAGCAGGGAACTGGCACCACAGGGATCAGAAGCACAACTGCCTTCCAGCAACAGAAACCAGACAGGCTCCCTGCAATGCAGCAAGACAGCTGGGTGCACTCTTGCACCTAGAGGGCTGCAAAAAACAGCCACGTCACAGCTCTAGAGACTTGATAACATCTACCAACACAAGGGGTTTGTAGCTCGAGGGGATATGTGTTCCTTGAACCCTGCACAGATGCCATCCACCACTTTAGGCATACTGTATGGGTGTGTATGAGGTGGTGCTGCCCTTGAAAAGGAGGGGACTTTCGGCTCCATGACCTTATCAGAGTTGCAATTGCTCTCACAAAGGAAATGGGCCCAGAACAAACCTTACTGCTTGAGCTGAGGGGCTGAGCACAGACAGACGCATACCCAGGAGATGTGAGTTAGCAGGGCACAGCCCTTCAGCACACATTTCCTCTTCTGCTTGAAAGTGTGTGCCGCGGGGCAGTGTCACTTCTTCAGCACAGAGGAAGGAGCTCAGCCTCCAGCAGAAGGTGCTCTGCAGTGGGGTTCATCAAGGCTGCAGGCAGGGCCAGAGCGCAGAAGTCTACAGAAGGAAATGCCTGGAGGAGATAAACATATCTATCAGATATTTTTTGCCAGCTAGAACATGAAGTGTTGAAGACAAACGTGTACCTACTGAAAAACTGGCTAAAGTGGAAACCAGCTTTCAATTAGAAACTAGGCTCTGCCAGCTGAGAGCAGCAGTCCCCAGCACCCTCACTCCCAGGGGACTTGTAGGGTCACTACCAAACCACAAAAATAAGAACCAAAGTCAACCTTAGAGCAGCAGCTGTGTAGAAACACCTTCCTAAATCTGTTCAGGCCAATAACCTCGCCAGCCTGCATGCTGCTGGAGTGAGGTCTCACTGGAGCCCTGGCTCACCACGTTAGATAAACTGAAGAGATTAGGTGGTTGATATTTTAAAAACAGCATTAACTGCACACCTCCAGCAGCATGGATGCACTGGCAAGGGGACATGCTCTGTGCACACCCGATATACAACTTTCACTGTTGATGAGTGATCAACCCCTTTACACCAGAAGACAATCTGCTCACAGCTGAGCAATGCGTTTGCCTTGTGTGTAACATCTGCTCGCTCTTGTATTTCCAGTAACTTGCTCAGAAACAAAGACTCCAGAAGCAAGAAGGGAATGCCTCTGTTGCCTGAAAGACAGGGAGATGGAGTCTGTCCCTGGGTCAGATAAGTGGAAAAGATAAGATAAATGGAAAAGAACAAGCTCCTTTCAGGTCTTGAGATTCACTTATTTTTCCTCTCTGCTCAGCTTCAGCTTTTTTAAAGCAAAGGGCAGTGTTTGGAAGCAGGTGCTTCATCTCCAGGGAAATTGCTAAGGGATGTCAGGCCTCTCCAGATCAGCTCTTGCACTCTGCACTGCACTGTCCTCAGGCCAGACGCTTGTCATCTCCTACTCTGCAGCCCAGGAGCGAGTTACAGAGAGAAAACACAGCAGCCATCGCAGGCAAAACCACCCCTGCGCACTGAAGCAGTAGGAGCAGCAGAGGCAGCCGCGGTGTGACAGCTACAGCAGCAAGAAGGAAGCCAGCAGACAGCAGGACAAGGTGATGATAGCCACGAGCGAGGGCTGCGGCGCTCGCTGGCTGCACTCAGCAGGTGACTGCAGCAGGGGAAACTGCGCAGATAGCCAGAAGGACGGCGTTGAATTATCCTGGCGGAATGACACAGGAGAGCTGCTTGGTGTTCAATGGTGTAATCCCTGGATTTAAACATGAATAGGTACAGGTCACCTAGGAAGGGATTTTCATATCCTCTGTCCACACCTAAATGCTGCAACATTTGGCAGACTTCCATTTTTGTTTCCGCCTGTCAGGTTTGCTCCTCTGCACTCATACCAGCCTGACCTCATTGCTCGTGGGCCGGGCAGCAAGAACGGGGCTCCAGAGATGAGAACACCAGTGCCGAACGAGCCTGTGCAAATACCACATCCAAACCAACTCCAGCTTGTATTTGGCTTTTTAACAGCCACATCACACTAACGGCCCCCAGCCATGCTGTCATCCTACACAGGCACTCAGACTTGCTTCCTCCTGTTATCTCCAGCCAAGGAACTTTCAGCTTCTAAGTTCCTTCAGCACTTACGTTTGTACTCTGCACTGTTTTGTTTCTTCTGAATGAAACTCCCCACAACTGTCCTGTACCTGACCCCTCACGGCCTCTCCCAACCGCATAAGGGGCATGATAAATTAACAGAATTAAGTTCTTCAAAAACAGTTCCTCATGTGCTGTTCTCCACCTTGATTCCCCCTCCAATAAACTGTCATCTCCTATTTAGCAAGGCCCTTACCTACCTCATCATTCCTACACCCCACTCTGAAAGTCAGGGAACTTTTCAGCCAACCAGATTAACTTTCAATGATGCAGCATCACACTTTACAGCATTTTTTTCCCCGCATTTTCCCTGTCCTTCCCACGTGCTTAGGAGAAAGAGACTTGGCTGATCAGGTGGCCAAACACCAAGCCAGTGAGACTGAGACTCTATTGGCAGGAGGAGGTGCAGAGCTTCTGTACTTCAGGGCCTGCTGAGAGCTCCAGCTGCTGGTGAACTCCCACGGAGCGGGTCCATCTCCTGTGCTGTCCCCGACGGCTGGCAGGGCAGAGAGGAGGGCACATTTGCTGTGCTCTCTCCAGTGCTAGATGAAGCCTTTGGGGTAAAGCAGTAACTCCTTCATGCAGTTATGCTTTTTTCAGTGGAGAGTCATAATGGGAGGATATAACGTTAATAGGCCAGCTTGTACAAAGGCTGTACTGAGCTTTACGGCTAGTTTGGGGAGTCGAATTTCTCACACAGAGCTCTCGTTTCCCAAAGGTGCTGCTTTTCACCCTGAAGCAGCCACAGCATGACTATACAGAGCAGATCAATTCCTCAGTGCCTCGAGGCACCAGCGATCCAGGATCACTAGAATATACTTAATACACTAGATTTTAAGTGAAAATTGCTTTCCTAATCACTGAGAAGGTGCACTGCTGGGCTTGTATTTTTTCTGTGACTGCTTCTGGCACGCACTGCTTAAGCTGTTGCTTCTTCATCCCTAGTAAACACTGCTGATACAAAAACTGCACATACACCGTTTCTTAAAAAGAAAAAAAAAAAAAAGAAAACCACAAAAGAACAAAACCACAACTTACAACTTTTTGTCTTTCCTCCT
This sequence comes from Chlamydotis macqueenii, assembly GCF_036417535.1. Taxonomy (NCBI): domain Eukaryota; kingdom Metazoa; phylum Chordata; class Aves; order Otidiformes; family Otididae; genus Chlamydotis; species Chlamydotis macqueenii. The sequence goes on from NC_141574.1 coordinate 9,816,075, forward strand.
TTCACAGGAGCGCACCCACGGGGTACCCAGGCCCCCTGCCCCACTGCACCCGGTGCCCCGGGCGCTGCGTTTGCTGCGCCCCGGGGGAGCAGGAGGCGCCCCTCGGAGCACCGGGGCCGCTCAGACCCCCGCCCCAGGCCCAGCCCGCTGGAGCCGCCGCCTCGCCTCCCCGCGCAGCCGAGGCACCGGGACCGGGACCTCACTCCCCGAGGGGCGGCAGCCGACACACAGACGCAGGACCCGACCGACCGACCACGATCCCACAATGCCCCGCGCGCCTCTGCCCCTTTAAGAGGCGGTGGGCCGCATGAGCCGACCGCGGAGGACAAAGCCCGGCGCGCGGCCCCGCCGCGGTACCCGGATGGGCGGGGAGGTCGGGAGCGCGCCCCGATTGGCCGCCGCGGGGAGGGGGGCGGGCGGATAACGGGGACACAAAATGGAGTCGCGCTCGCTGCCGCTTACATAACGCGACCTCTCACCTCGCGCGCGGGGCAGGCCAGCTTTGCTGCGCCGGTGGGCGGGGCGAGGCGGCACGATTGGCGGGCCGGGCAGCCAATCGGAAGCCGGCAGTGTCGGCGGCCCGCCAGTAAGCTCCCGAGGCGGCGGGGGCGGCAGGTTCGGGTGCGCGCGGCGAGGCTCGGCCCGCCGCCCGCCCGGGGGGGGAGGGGAATCTCCCGCCATTTTTCAAGCCTCCCGCCCGGGTCCCGCCGCCGGGGTCGTCGCGCGGATCCGCCGGCTCCGGCCGGGCCCCCGCCTCGAACTGCCATGGCGCCGCTGCTGGGCCGCAAGCCCTTCCCGCTGGTCAAGCCGCTGCCGCCGGGGGAGCCGGGGGAGCGGTTCGTCATCCCCCACACGCAGGAGGCCTTCCGCACCCGCGAGTATCCGCTCGTTGCGGGGGGACGGGGACGGGGCTGGGGCGGCGGGGAGGGCTCCGGCGGCGCCGCTGTCACCTGCCGCGGCGGCCGCCCCGCAGGCCGGGCGCGAAACCGGCCTCCGCGGCGGCCCTGGCCCAGCGGCGGGGCAGAACAAAGCGGGGAGCGGGACGGTTCGGCTCCGCCGGTCCCTGGCGGGAAGGGCCCGGCCGGCGGCCACTGGGGCCCGGCCCAGGCAGGGAGCGCGGCCCGCGCTGCCCCCGGGCTCGGCCGGAGGGGAAGGGTTGCGTCCCGGGGAGCTTCGGGGCCGCTGTAAAGCGCGGCTGCGGGGAGGGGTGGAAGGCGAGGCGAGCAGGGCTGTGGCGGCGAGGCCGCGGGAGGAAACGGACGGGTTAACCCGTTAAGGCCGCCGGGAAGCGGGAGCTGGCCGCGTGTGCCGCGGGTACCGGCAGAGAGGGGCTGGTGAGTGCCATTAGCGTAAGACCGGTTCTCCGGGGGTTCGCAGTGCGAATCTGGGGGGGTGTATCCCGTCGGTGAGGGGTAGTGTTGAAACTAGGGACTCGCACAAGAAGGAGAATAAAACAGTGACAGGAGCAGCTCGCCGGTGGAGAGCCCAGGATTTCAGTCTGTGAGTATCTTCTTCTGGGCTGCTTTTGCATCAAAACTATTATTTTTCTTTGTTTTAATTATGCCATGACAGTCAGCATGTGACAGTCCTTGAGGCGCAGGGAGCAGAGGTGGGCCAGGCAAGTAACTGCCACAAGCAATGTGCAGCCACGAGGGCAGAGTCACTGTTCTGGCCCAGTGTAGGGCTGACGGGCAGGGCTCCTGAGCTGTAACCTGCAAACTGCTGCTTCAGGAGGCTCGTCTGTTGTCTGTGCTATAAGGATCAAAATCTGAGCAGTTGAGGATTGGAGGAAGGGCTGGAAGCGAGGTGGAAATGCATGAATGTAAGAATTTACGTTGGCGATCTTGGTGGCACAGAAGACAAAGGAACTCCAGAACTTATACAGACCCCTGTATTGGAGAGTGTCTTGTTACTTCTGTATGAAGAACAGCCAGTGAAAGCTCCTAGGAAGGATTAGGTAGCTTTTGAAGAGGAAATGTGTATCTGAGTGCAGATAGGCATTGCCAGTGTATTCAGCCCAATAAAATGAGATTGGGTAGAGTGTCAGATACTTGCTTTTTGCCAGAATTTTAAATTAAAGCATTCAGTCTGTGCCTCAAAAACCCGCTATTGTGATGTGTGCAAACTGAAAGTAGCTCAGTCATCCATCTGACCGGGCAGAGACCTGCTCCCTCTCGTTCCCTACAAGGAACGATCAGTGATCAAAAAGACAGAGTTTAATCCTAATTACTGCTTTTGTAAAAGAAGATGTGACTTTAAGGTTTTTCTACCTTGTAGGAACATCACAGAGCAGTTACGGGGCAACTTCTGAGAGCACCAGTCTGTTGGTATCGCTCTTGTGGAGTAGATGAAGACACTGCAGACACTTTGATGGAAAAAAAAAAAGGACTGTTTCTCATCCTCGGAGGGGATGGTGTTAGCTGCAGGGTCAGAAGGAAAGAGGAAAGAGATGCAAGCACTGAAGTTCTAGAGGGATGCTCTTCTCTTGAAGAAAGTACTGCATGGGATGCTGTGGGAGGTGGACAGCATAGCATGTTCTAGAAAATTCATCTTGGCGGGCAGACATCATGAAGCTAAAAAGAGAAACTAAGTGATGCTGGGCTTCTGTCTTGCTTTGTTGACTGCATATAATATAAGCTAGGCAAAAAGTGGAACAGAAAATTGCAAATGAGTCAGTAAGTTGAAAGGAGATGTTACCTAAGGAAGACTTGGAGGGTTGTTTGTTTTTGTTTTTTTTTTTGTCACTTCTGTTTATCCTAGATAGCACAGGGGAATGGCTTTTGTGGATGGGAACGGCCTGCAGAAGGGGCGTGCCAAGAGGAACCTGAGTCTTCTCCCAGAGCGATGCTCAGTCTCACTTGTGTTGAGGCCTGGCAGAATATGGTCCCTTGAACTTTTATTTTTCCACCTTGAAAAACTGTTGATCAGTTCTTCCCCTAAAGGGTGTGCAAGTTCTTACACTGCACAGCTACGGCAGGTATTTGAAAGACATTAAAAGTTCTTGGTTTTTTTTTTTTTTTTAGGATTTGCAGCTGTAGATTGGGTTGGACAGAAAATGGAGACTGGGGTATTGTATATGGGGAAAGAGGTCAGCCCTGTGGGTGTGTGTTAGGAAAGTGTCTGGAAGCAGTGGACAGATGGATGGCCTGGTCATCAGGGCTCAGGTGTTTGTTTGGGTCTGATATTTCTTTTTAGCTTTATGTGGTTTCCTTTTACTGCTAAATCTCCCCCAAATCTTTTAAGAGGAACCATGCTGCATAGAGCCCATTGTGCCCTGGCGAGGCCTTGGGCTTCTGGTGTCTGACTTGGAGAGAGCCTTGCTGATTGTGTGGGTGTGGGGATGGGTGGATCGCCAGGCCGTCGGAGATAGACTCATCTTTGCAGGAGCTCTGTGGGGTCTGCTCTGAGGTATGTGAGGTGTCAGGCAAATGATTTGCGTGTGGTACGGCCTTGTCTGGTTTGTGTCACCCCTGCACCTGGTCTGTGGCACGGGTACTGAGCGTTTGGTGCCTGCCAAACACCGAATTTGCTCCCTGGTGAGCAGGTCATCTCTTCCATGAGTGCATGGGACTGCTGCAGCTTGTGTTCTGCTATACTGGCTGCTGTTTGGAAAACCATGTTGCCAGCTCAGGAGAGATGCTCGGTTCAGAAAGCTGACCAGCTTGGACTGGCAGAAAGGGGCTCTTCTAGCCAAACTTTCCTTCAGCCATCAGTGTATGTTTTTTGGGAAGCTATGTTGCTTTCCTCCCCAGATAAAAGCTTGCTGTCTGTCTTTGGCTAGTGTTTCTGTATGGTGAGTGGAGAACATGAGGAATCAGGCTGGTTTTGGCATGTAAGGCTATCATTCACATCTTCACATGTGATATCAGCCAGTTGAACTCTGGCTGAAAGAGGGCAGCACCAAAGCACGGTCGTGTCGTGCTCTGCAGTTCTAGGAAAACTTTGCCACCTGCCCAGAGAGTAGTGTCTTGTAAGCATACTCACCTTCCTGCCAGGTTTGCCTTACACGAATAGAAGCAATTAAGATACTCTAAAGCTGTTTTGGCGTTGATAGTAGTTTCTGGGAGAGCATCAGTAACCCAGGAAGAAGTAAGCTTTGTGTCTGCTTAGTAGCCATCTTGTGCAGTGGCTATCTTGTTTACCTTTTAACATTTTTATTTAAGGGAGTCTCTTGTTTTTAATGTAACTTTATTTTCTGCCTTTGAACATTGTGATCTTGAGTGTGATGCAAACAGATGTGATGTATTAACTGTTATGTTACACAGTGAGTAGTCAGCTGTTTAATTAGCATGTGTGTTATTCATGGCTTTTTGGGGAACGTTGACAAGTAGGTGGTGTCCAGGGTCTTCTATTTATTGCTGTGTTGGGAATTTGTGGCAATGGCAGCTCCAGCTGTGCAGAGAGATGGGTTGGTTATGGCAGCCCAGTAAGCTCTCACTTGTAGTTCTGTATCGGACCTGCTGAACAGTCTGAAATTTCTTGGGTTTGTTTCCAGTCTGAGTGGAAAGGCCAGATAGCACATAAGTATGGAAAGTCTGAGCTATAGTAAACTTTGCAAAAACATCCTCCTGTGTTTTGGCTTTGTGCTGGCCCCAAGGTTTCAAAGCAGAACTTGGCTTGGGAGCTTATGGCAGGGCACAAAGGCAGGGTGGGCATGAGTCTCAAGCGCTGGTTAAGGAATGTGTCCAGGGGTCAGTGTTAGATGAGCTGGCCAGCTGTAGGTGGAATTAAATTGCATTTGAGAGGCAGAGCTGAGCTGGACAGGGAAATTGCTATATTTGCTGCTTTTAAATTCAGTGTTGATCTGAAAAATCGGAGTCCCGATATGGTGCGATTAAGCTTGTTCTCATAGGTGTGTACAAGGAGGGGAAAATTCTCATGGATCTTTATGTTGATATGGAAAATGGTGTTAGGAAAAAAACGTGTCTTTCAATTATTTTTCAACTGGAGATCAGCATTTATTTCCTCTCCTTGCTGGGAGGAAAGGAATCTCCTCACAGATCTATAGAGAAGAAGGTTTATAAATGTAGGAGGGAAGTAGGCCATAATTTTATTTCCCAGCTGTATCTCAAATATTTGCTTATAGTTAGGCTCCAAAGGTTTATGAAGGCAGTGTCCTGAACCCTGAAGAAGTGTGTCTTTCCTTTAGCACTTGTGTTACAGCAGCTGTGAGTCCTTCGTACCCAGGTGGTGTCAACAGATGTGCAGAAGGAAAGCCTAGGGGAGATAGAAGGTGGGGTTGCTGAGTGAAGCTGAAGACCACTGTTGCTTTTGTGTTTAGACTCTTGCCTACTGTAAGGATTGAATCTGCTTTTAACTCTTCTTTTTGTGGGCAAGGCATAGAAGGGAATAGTATTGAAGTGGCTGATTGCTGTGAGTACAAGGAGGACTCCTGGTTTCTTGTGTTGTTGGTTTGGGGATGGGGGAGGGTGTTTTGTTTTGGGTTTTTGTTTTTGTTTTGTTTTGGTTTTTTTTTTTCTTTCCTCCCTCCTAGCTCAGTATCACTACCAAAAATTGTTAAAATCACACTTGTGTTCTGGTCAGTGGTGGTGCAGATGAGTTCCTCTATAAGCTGTGGTTACTCCTTGCCCCTGCCCCACTGCAGGGATGGCACTTCCTGCCCCTGCCCTGTAGCACCTCTCATTTCTATGGAAACTTAAGCATCTTTGAAACCTCAGGGAGGGCTAAGAATTGACCAGAGGGCTCAAAACTTAGTGGGGTGATGACTTGTCAGATTGCTGTTCATCCACTGAAGAGCAGGAGACTCCACAAGCAGGGTAAGCTGGGGAATCGCAGGATTTCTCCTTGGTTTAAAAACCTGAATGCAGGCAGAGGGAATATGGTCAGCAGTGGCAGCCTCCTCTGGAGGTGGCTCTGTTCCTGGCTTATATTCTTGCATAGCACCAGTTGCTGTGAGATGCTTGTACATCAGTGTCTGCAGTGCAGCTTCTGTTCCTTGTCCGTGCTTTACCTTGGGGCTCTGAAGAAATGTCCAAGAATGGCTTTGTTGGAGTTGGCTTTGTTGGCTTCCTAACAGGAATCTTAAAATAAGATGCACTAAAATTTTTTTGAAAGACAAAGGGTCCAATGAGCGATTTGCTATGGCTGGTGGCTCTGACTTCCTGGGAGTGTGGAGCAACCTGCCTGTTCCCAGAGAGACTCTCGTAATTAGCGCTTGTGCTGCAGCGGCCTGAGCTGCTGTCGTTACGTATGCTTTTTACTCTGTGCTTGCTTTTCTGCTGAAGGAGAAGGAAAAGATGCTTTTCTTGCCTCTCGTAATTTCTCCACTTAAATTACCATCGGTAAGCATGTGGCAACTTAAGCAGGCTGCCACGGGGTAAATGGGTATGGATTTACACTGTGCTAGGTTTTCTGGTAATTGTGCCTGTACATGTTCTATCCATAGAAAGTATGAAGTAGCTTGTATCTATTTACACTGACAGTTAATTACCGCTTAGATGGAGTGGGTAGAGCGTAGCCACAGATGCTTATGACAGAGTAGCTGATGCTATAATTCGTAATGCTGTCTGCTCCATGGTGACTTGCCTGTGCACCCATTAATCCTAATGGCCAGAATAACTTAACCTTGAGGCTGGTTGTGATTCAGGAAGCAGGTGATGTTGTCGGTGAGAAAGATCCTCGTGTTGTGCTAACGGAGGAGGCTACTCTTGTTGGAAACAAACGGAAAAGTGGCCTTTCTAGTGATTTCAGTTTCAAAGCTTTTGGGTTTTTTTTTTTTCCTCGAAAGGTTACAGGTATACTGGGTAGACAGGTAACTTTCATCTAGAGTTTTTAACACCGCCCGAAGGCAGTAGTAGTAGTAGTTCCCCAGCAGTTATTGTCAGGCATTTAGCAGCAGTCCGTGCCGTGTCTCCTGCACGTGCCTATGATGTTGTTTGTGCTGTTTTCCAGTGAATCAGACTGGAAAAGATGAAAAGTAACTTAGCAATGCCATGAAATGTCCAGCCATATGTGTTCCCCTTGTGCAGTTCAGCTGAACTGACGGTGGTGTGGCACCTTCTGTATGCCAGTGCCGCACAGGATGGGCGTTTCAGCTGCAGGAAGCTCCAGTGCATCTTGATCTGAAAACCTGTCGGATTTAACACAGCATCTCTACGGTAGACACAGGGTCAAACTGTACTCAGCCTTTGTGCACCCCAATAGTAGGGGTTTAATTTAATTGTCTTGTGCTACTGTGGTTGTGCTCTCCACTGCATAAATCCTGTTTTCCTGAGCTGCCACTTCTCCAGAGAGTATGAAGCGCGTTTGGAGAGGTACAGCGAACGCATATGGACGTGCAAGAGCACAGGAAGCAGCCAGCTGACGCACAAAGAGGCCTGGGAGGAGGAGCAGGAAGTTGCTGAGCTGTAAGTACCAGTGAAAAAATTGGTATGTGCCTATCTTTAGGCATTGGGGCAGAAGAGTGGATTTGGGAATCATATGTGATTGCTAGTTTATGAGGTGAGGTAAGTAGCTTTTTACTGGCTTACTACAGTAGATCTGGGGATTCTGGAGTTGAAAGCAAATTAAGTTCAAATTTAATGCCGTCACTAATGCAGTTGAGTAATGTACTTATTTAGTGCTATATCTTGGTATTACTTGAACTAAAATAGTTCAGCATATGGTACATGGCATATTTTAAAACTCCTTGAGTAATGGGAATTTTTCAGAGGGAGAAAAATATATCTTGAAGGAGCTGAAGTAAAAGTACAGTAAAAAGAGGCTATTGAAGTATTTCACATCGGCCAGGTCTGTAGCTGTAATTTTTTTTTTTTTTTTCCCCCAGATCTGCATCAGAATCAGTTGTTTTACTAAAAAAACTGTAATTTTGGAGTGAGATTTTGGGATCTGCTCTGCTTGAAACAATAAAGAACAAAGGGAAAATGGCAAGAGTCTATTCAGACCTCCAGTATTCCTCCAGACTGCTGTGTCCCTGGCCTCCCCCTTGAGCACAGAGCACAGACCCCAAATCCTTGGTTGAGATCCAGTGTGACCCTTGCTGTAGAAGTGAATTTGCTGTAAGGGTGCAAGTCCTTGGCTCAACCAACATATATAATTTATTTTGTGATTACCAAATTGTAGGAATTACGCCAAACAAACAGCATGTTTCTGTGTTCTCTGAACTGCTGACTTGGACTTCTGCGGCTTGTTTTCTTAAACTGGGGAGGTTGTCAGCAGTGCTACCCAAGAGGTGACATTTTCTGCTGCCTCTCTTTCATGAAGAATTCGTGTTTCTGATTCATTGGCAGAAGAGTCTGTAGCCTTAGCTTAGCTTAGGTTAATCACATCCTTAAAGGCCACAAACAAGAAACCTGTTTGCTAATAGTCCTAATTTCTGTGAGAATTGATGTACTGCTGTCTTCAGTCCTTCCTCTCTCATGTTTCTGTTCCAGGGGAGGGTGCAGAGCTGGCTCTGTAAGCTTGTAATCCTGAGGCAAAAAAAGCAGTGGTCTAGTGTCGCTTACTTTTGGATAGCAGTGTTGGATTGGTTGGTCACTTCAGAAAACATTGAGAAATGTAAATCAAATATAAATGGAAGATTTCTCAATAACAAATTTAGTTATAGACTCTCTAAATGTGGGGGGAAGAAAGCCTCTGTGAAATGCGATTTTGGTCTTGTCTCTTTGAAACAGGATTAAAAGCTTCCCAGGCAGTCTGCTGGCTGCTTTCATACCTGACACACTAGTCTGAACAAAAAAAAGTTCGTTTAGGCAGTTTGCTAAAGGGCTGAATTTGTTCATGGCAGTTGTAGAACAGCAAATATAGCTGAGGATTGTCAGCAATAGATCCCTGCATCTGGGAAGTTAAAAGGGTTTTGGAAAAACTTGAGTATTTTGTTCCTCCTTACAGTAACTTGAAAGGGACTTTGCTTTTTAGCCAGAAAGCTGTATGAGATATATTTCTTAGTATGCTTATCGGCTAACTGACCTGATCTTTTAGAAAGGAAATCAGTCAGGTAAACTTGTAACAGTCCTTTATCTTCTTTGAATGAAAAAGTTTAAGATCATAACATGGTGAAACACACAAAATGTTTTTTTCTCTGGAAAGATAATTTGATTGCATAACCTTGCCTCTGTCATCTTTCCTGTGTTATCAGTCTGTAAGCCCAGAGAGTTTGTGAAGAAAGAAATGCTAAGTGTTCATAGGCATCGTGTTATTGTTGGAAGCAAAAAATTTAAAGTAACAAGCCCCAGAATAATGGTGTATATTTAACATCTAATAGGGAGACAGTAATAACTGGCAAGAAAGGGTTCACTGGCAGCCCTGCTCTTCCAGGATGCTTTATAGGTGTTCCTTCTGGGAGGGACAAGTGCAATTTGTATTGTATTGTCAGGCCAATTAATAATTTGGGGGGTGCTGGGAGGAGGGCACCAAAAAGCCTTTGGATCTTTATGTTGTAATGTAGCATCTGCCTCAAACATTGTCCTGGCTGTTAATCTTCCTGGAATTGTGAAATGGGAAGCTGCTTTGCTTTTTGGCTTTTATTCTCTGAATAATTAAAACTTCTTATGTGCTTGCTCAGCTTGAAGGAGGAGTTCCCCATCTGGTATGAGAAACTGGTACTGGAAATAGTCCACCACAACACTGTATCTTTGGAAAAGTTGGTGGATGCAGCTTGGCTGGAGATCATGACCAAATTTGCAGTGGGAGAAGAGTGTGACTTTGAGGTAAGAGTCTCTTTTCCATTTTATCACGTGCTTTTTGCACAGAGCTTATTTTGGCTATCTAAGGGTAGGAGATGGGAAGAATATGGTAGCCACTTACATTATCAAAAAGATGGTGAGAATTTATTTTCTCAGGAGTCCCAGTGACAGCACCTGCTTTTAAATGGAAACAATTCTGTAAGCAGAAGCACATGGATGACCCGTACTGATGGCAAGAGAAAAATGACTGATCTGTGTGTGTGTGTGGCGAAATAGAGACGTGTTTGTTATTCTGCTTAAATATGTGATGGTCTGTGTACATAAAAATACGTATTTTAGTTAAAATAAGTTTAAAATTATAATCTGCTGCAATTTTTTTCACTTAACGTGTTTCCAGAAGAATTACTAGTCTTAAACTAGTGTAGCCTGTAGTCAACTGCTTAGAGATCTCTAATGATTAGAAAATTCCTTCCAAAACTGGGGATAATGGGGAAAACTCCAACTTGTTAAAAATAAGGGAAAGTTAGAAAGTGTTCTCTGTTAGCAATCTGTTTAGGACATATTCTCTCACTGGGGCTGCCGAGAGAGCACGCTTGCACCTTGTACGCACCCTCTTTCCTTAGGCTAGGAAAGCAGCATTATTAAACGCTGCAAAAACTTGTGGGTTGGCAGTTCTCTCTCTCTTAGCAATTTGTTCAGAACTTCCATGTAGGAGTAGTAGGAAGAGATCTTGTAAATGTTTCATGAGAGGGATCATGAGCTTCTTTCAAGGAGGATATAATTTTTTTTTTTTTTTTTGCCAAATTATGGTTTGTAGGTGGTCTTAGTTGCTTTTTTCCCTCCTTGTAGTGTTAAAGCTTATGAGTTCATGTGTCTTGCTTAGGTTCAGGTTTCATCAATATTTCTGTGCAGGTTGGTAAGGAGAAAATGTTACCTGTGAAAGTTGTGAAAATACATCCCCTGGAAAAAGTGGATGAAGAGGCCTCAGAAAAGAAATCTGACGGAGCCTGTGATTCCCCATCCAGTGACAAGGAGAACTCTAGCCAGGCAGCCCAGGACAACCAGAAGGAAGCTATCCTGAAGGAAGATGACAACAGGAGGGAAAGTATGAGTAAGTAGTAAGACAACATGGCAGTGGGTAGCACCGGGAAGTGAGTATTTGAATTCATGTATGTATTGGGCCTGGGCGGTGAATGTTGTATGTGATGTTTAAAGAGTGCTGTGTCATGAAAATCCTGAAATTGTCGTTGTCAGGGGTGCAGCTTTGGTGGCATCAGTGCTTCCAACTGTTCTTACCTGTCTTAAAGCCCAGCGTGTGCCATTCTCAAGTGTAACACTGAAAGCTACATGTGAAACTTATAAAGTTTCGAAAGTATAACAAGTGTATTTTTTTAAAAAGGGGGGAGGTTGTGAACAGCAAAGGTTTATACAGAATCATAAAGTTCTGGTGTGATGTTCATCCTCAGAGCAAACACCTCTTGTTCTAAAGGCTGTTGTTCTGCAGTCAGAGACAAGCTCTAATTCTCTTTTGTGTCCTCAGTTGACATAAAAAAGGCGATTTTTAAATTTTGGTTTATCCCCTTCCCAATTTTCAAATGCTGAGACAAAATTCATGCAGAAAAATGCATGTTAGTTTTTTTTCTAAGGGTTCAAAATAAAGCATGCCTTGAAACATTGGTCCAGTGTTTCATATGTATTCCTTCTTGCTGCAGAACTAAACAATGCATGTCCAAGGTTTTTCTTGACTCTGAGAAGGTACTGTTGAAAGATTAGTTTAATGTCCTGTGTAACTTTTTAAAAATAGAATTATATGATTCTTTAAAAGATATTTTTAAAAGTGTTTTCAAACAAACAGAAAAACCCAACCCCACAGCATAGTTCTTACCTGGATAGCTTAATTTTAAAGGCACAGAAATGTAATAAACTGTTTACGTTTGTAAATAGCCACCCTAAGGTCTGGGGAAGGTGTGTATAACCTCCTCTAATAGAAGAGGAAACTCTGAAAACAGCCCAGCAAGCTATTGGCAAATTCAGGAGTGGAAAAAAAGTTCTACCAGGCTCTAGTCCCAAGCTTAATAATTGTCAACTGTTTCTGATTGGTACTGGAAAAAGTTGAGCTGTTTTGATTTCATTGTAGTGCTCTGTATAACCAGGAAGGAAAAAGTGTTGCAGAAACGGTCTGGCCTTAAATGCTCATCCTTGAAACAGCAGTAGTGCTTGGACAGGAACTAACACATGGATTGGGGTTTTTTTGTTGGTTTTTTTTTGTTTGTTTTGGTTTTAATTGAGTGGTAGTTCTCTGGAACTACCTCGTAAAAGGTACTTTCCATGCCTTTTACTTTCGAAATGTTCATTGACCAAACTTACAATAGCATTTTTGGGCTCAGATGTTTGGTGAAGTCTACCCAGTATTTTGTTTGTTGGTGTGCAGTGTTCTGACCAGCTGTGTTCAGCTGTGCTCTTGCTGACATTGCCAGTTGTCGTAGTTCAGCCCCGATCGGGACCAGACTACGCAGTGTCTCTGCTGCTCCCCCCACCCTCCGAGAGACCGGGGGAGATGATATAAGGAAAAACGGCTCGAGGCTTGAGATAAGGATGGGGAGAAATCCTTAAAGTTACCATTACGGGCAAAACAGACTCGACTTGGGGAAAACTATTCATTTATTTCTCAAACTAAAGCAGAAGAATGAGACAGAATGAGACAACCTCCCCCCACCCCCCCTCCCCAGGCTTAACATTATCTCTACCACCTTCCCCCCACCAGAGCGGCACAGTGGGGAAGAGGGAATGGGGGTTGCGGTCAGTTCATCACGCGTTGTTTTACGCCGCTCCTTCCTCCTCGGGGGAAGAACTCCTCGCATTCCTCCCCTGCTCCTTCGTGGGGTCCCTCCCATAGAATCATAGAATGGTTAGGGTTGGAAGGGACCTTTGAAGGTCATCTAGTCCAACCTCCCTGCAAGGAGCAGGGACATCAGAGCATCTCACCTCCATCGTCTGTGTGCGCCATCTGAGCTACAAGAGTACAAAAGACATCCCAAGGGCCACAGTCCTTCGTGAAACGGCTCCGGCGTGGGTCATCTCTTCCACAGAGTGCAGCCCCTCCAGAACGGCTGCCCCAGCGGGGCCTCCACGGGCCACAGCCTCCTTCAGGCCTCCACCTGCTCTGGCATGGGGTCCTCCCCGGGCTGCAGGGGGATCTCTGCTCCTCCGTGGACCTCCCCGGGCTGCAGGGGGACAACCTGCTCCACCATGTTCATCACCACGGGCTGCAGGGGAATCTTGGCCAGGAGCTGCATTACTGCTCCCCCTCCTTCTGCACTGCCCTTGGCGTCTGCAGCCATTCCTCGCAACAGGCTGGCAGATGCCTCTCAGGATCCTTTCACATCTCCTTCACATCCCATTTCCTCTCCACTTCTTGCAGTCGGGCCGGGCCGACTTGGGCCCAGTCAGCTGCCCAGCGGGAGGCCAGAGGGTGAGGGGTGCAAGGCCCACAAGGCTCGCGCCTCCCCCTCTCTGCCCCCGCTCAGCTGCTTCACATCTTCTTCTTTTTTTTTTTTTTTTTTTTTTTTTCTGTTTTCCCCTTCTTAAATACATTATCGCAGAGGCGTTATCACGGGACATTCTGCTACCAGTCGGCTCGGCCTTGGCCAGCAGCAGGTCCACCCTAGGCCCGGCCGAGTCCACTGAACAAAGGGGAGCGACTTCTAGCAGTTTCCTACAGAAGCTGCCACCTTAGGCCCCCCTCACTAAACAAAACGAGAACACCAGTGTAGCTCTCCGAGACTGGATAAATGCTGCAGGAGTGGGGATTCCTGGGCCTGTTTGAGTCTCTGACTCAGGTGATTATCTGACTTGTGGTTAGTCGCCTCTGTGAACTGGGGCTGTCCTACCCTTCCTGTAAAAGATGAACCTTAAAATTTTCAAATGAAGGATGCTAGCAGAGTCATAACATAGTCAGTAAAAACAGTAAGCACTCGTTCTTTTAGCTCTTCCCCTTGTACATATGCGTTTATTAAGAGGATCATAGTAAACTCATTACTAATCTATATTCCAGAGTCCATTAAAATAACTACGTAGCATTTGTTAAATTTATACAGCATGCTGCAGAAGTAGTAAAGACTTGCTTTCGTGTAGTGGATTCAGGCCCTGAACTGCACCTGCAGGAGGCTGTGTATCTGGAGGTACCTAGCCACACTTACTTTGACTTTTTCTTGCTAATAATTTTCATACTTGACCTCTGGTAGTCTGGATTGAGGTCACTACACAAGAGTGAGCGTTTGGAAGCAGTAACAGGCTCTGCGTAACAATGTGTGACGTTAAGAGCTGTATCTTCCGGCGCACACACAAGGGGGCAGAATTAACCTTAGCATTTTTACTAATGCTTGTGTCAGGCTTGCTGATTATGTTAGCGGAAAAAAGGAGCAGAGAAAGAGTGCTTCAGTCTCTCTGATTAGGAGTGTGCTGTGCTTCAGAAGCTAAAAATAAGGCTTTATTGCATCGTATGTGCAGTCTGAAATGGCTTTGTAGTTTTAGTTGCTTAGGGAGCTCTGGAAAATCTGCAGAAGTGGGAGTAAAGGCTAGTTTTTCCTGAACATGAATGGTGAACTACTGAAGGCAGGTTCTGCAGCTTGAGCTGTACTTGGAACTAAGATTGCTTTGGAAAATCTGAAATAAGTGGTGAATAGAAGGAGACAGCAGCAGATGGGTGCTTTATGAGGTTCCAGCAGTGCAGTGAATGTAAGACTTATTACAGTACAGCACAACAACAAATGTACTTGAAGTATACCTTTTGTAAAATAACTTGAGGAAGGAATGTATAGGGATTTCTTCTCCCCACCTCCCACGAGCATCCAGGTGCTGTTTGATGGAATTCAATGGAGCCATCCCTGTTTCTAGAATTTAGAAAGTAAATCGCGAAAGGAGAGGTCGCTTACAGGCCTGTTGCTGAGGCAGAAGTGTAACTGAGTCCTTCAAAGTCAAAGCAGGACTAAGCAAGACAATGTTATTTCTTAAATACAAACTTGCTATGCATAGTACACACATCCAGCCAAGATAACATTCAGCTGCTTAAAAGACATTGAGGCAGATCTCTGAAAGGAGATCTTTTACAGAGCTTAAGGTGTCTTGTATGTGACTTCCATTGTGCTGCTGAGCAGAAAAACAGTTCAGAATCTGTGAACTTCCCAAGATTTTTTAAATACAAATGTGGAACCAAAGCAGGTAAAAGTTACATCTCAGCCTGACTTGCGATGAGATGGTTAGTCTCTGTTCACACGTGCTATCATTGTTAAGAAATTCAGGAGTTTTTATTTTAAAGAAAAACTTCTGAGTGATGCTCGGAGCAGAGGATTCTTCATTGCATTGTCTGAAATGTAGCAGTAAAGCGGAAGGTGGCTGTACATTTGTGTGTATGCTGCAGTGTGCCTGTGATCTGTTCCCTGACTAAAGTGACTGATATTGGAAGGGACTGTGTGAGGCAGAACTTAACTTTATACCCTGTAAGCTATAATGCTGCTGAAGCGTAAGTGCTATATGGCTTACAATATGACAATGATATATAGATGTATATTTTAAAATCTAGCTTAAGTCTAGCATCTACTTGTATTCTCCATGTACTTAGGAGATAATTAATCTCATCTATCATGCTTGCTTTAATGTTTTCTTTGAGTCATAGTCACAAACATAAAAACATTGGGAGGTCACTTTCTGAAGTAAGCTTGGATTTTGTCTTAAATGATTAACATTTGCAACCTGAATATAGAAATAATAAACTCAATATTAGCTGGCAAGAAGATGTGATGCCTTTGTACTCTTTCAGTTACATCTCTCTTGAGAATAAAAAGACTGGTTGTAAAGGTGTGCTAAAAATGTCCGGCTAAACTAGCACATACATGTAGGGCTCATAGCTGTAAAACACCTAATGGCCACCAAAGTGAAATGTTTTTTAAAGTTACTTTAATTTAGAGTCAGTAATTCCTGCAGTAGAATTGCTTTAAACATGGCATGGCAGAGACAGCTAGGGCTCTCAGCAGGACCTCCCTGAGCAGTTTACTGGTTAGGTTATGAAACCTGTCTCCCCTTCATGAATTTTACCTTTGCATAAGTAGTTGCAGCTTACCGTCTGTGGAGAGATGATTTTAAATACTGCAAGTGGTCCTTTATATTCCCTGAAGATAGGTGTTACCTCCTACTTCAGAGCTGTTTAGGGACTTTATTCCCAGCCTGTGTCTTCAGGATATTTCTAAAACCCGATTTGGGATTTTTTTTTCCTGATGTTCTAGTTTAACCAAACGCTGTGTAGATAGCAAGGAGTGGAGTGCCTAGTCGAGAGATGGTCTGTATTCTTTAATCTTTTTTTCCTTCTTCTTTTTTTACTCTAATATTAAGTCACTTAATGTCTTACCTTGCTTTATCAGATGATCGAGCGCGTAGGTCTCCTCGGAAGCTTCCCACTTCTTTGAAGAAGGAAGAAAGGAAGTGGGTTCCACCTAAATTCCTGCCACACAAGTATGATGTCAAGCTGAAAAATGAGGATAAGGTGAGTTGTCCACTCAAATCCTTTCTATTATAACCTGAATATGCAAGTTTAATTAAACAATTGCTATCAGCGTATCTGTTTGGCACAACGTAGTACTCTCTGGCAGAGCCATGGTATTGGCAGCAGGATGGCTGCAGTTGTCTGTGAGGCTGACTACCCTCGCTGTTTCTGTGTAAAATTGGGTTTTGTGCATGGAGTCACCTAACAACTGCCTGGTACCTCACACTGGTGCACACTGAGTCACAGTAGCTACAGTAGCTTTAGAGTTGCTGCTGTTAACTAGCTAATCTCTGGTCAGGCAGTTAATGAAACATGATCAGAGTTACACTAGTTAAATCATGAGTGGTGGTTGCTGCTCTTGTTTAAGTGAGCTTCTCGGAGAGTTGTTGGTAGCTGCACGTTGGGATCCTCTGTAGCTGCAGCACTGCTGCATGCTTTTTGTAATCTCTTTGCTAATTTGACAAGAGAGTCAGTGCTGACCTCAATTTAATGAGAACCACTCACAAAGCTACTCCTCTGGTCTCAGGAAATAAATGAAAACAAAGTAAACATTAATAAGTAAAAATTAGTAGCAAGCACAAACTGGAGGAAGGTCAGAGATAAAGCAGTGGACTTTGGCAAGAAATCTGCATTATAAATGAACACTTTTTACTTTTTTGGCTAACTGAATCTCCTTCCAATCTCTATTTTACATCTCAGTTCTGTTTGGTTTGTTTTGAGTTTTTGCAAGAGAGCTTTGAATGAGTGAAGAGCTTGTGGACGTGAAGCAGTACAATGATCCTTGCTCCTCTTAGCCCTATGATATGTATTTATAACGTGGTTAGAAGTTAAATGTTAACAGTCTGTCTGTTTGTTGTCTCCAAGATAATCAGCAACGTACCAGCAGATAGCTTACTCCGTACAGAGCGTCCTCCCAACAAGGAGATCCTGAGGTACTTCATCCGTCATAACGCGCTACGGGCCGGCACGTGTGAGAATGCCCCGTGGGTAGTGGAGGATGCGTTAGTGAAGAAATACTCTCTCCCCAGTAAATTTAGTGACTTCTTGCTTGACCCACATAAGGTAAGAGTTCCTAAAAGTATCTCCTTTGCTTTCTGATGCATTCCCCACCCTTAAATAATGTTGGCAGAGACTTCAGTGTGCCAGCTGGGTTTTGGTGCTCCCGAGCTTAACTCTGCTTAGAGAGATGCAGAGGAGGAAGGCCCACTCTTTTGAAGATTTGACCCTTTGTCAGGTGACACAGCTTGAATGCCTGAAACATTCTGGTCTGCTTTGAAAATTTGAGTTTTATGTACCTCTCCTTGATTTTTTCCAATAGTTTGCATTACTTGTAGACAAGTGAAGACATAATTTCCTGGTGTAAGACAAATGAAAGAGCTGTGGTCCTTACCTGGTAGTGGCAGTTATTGAGTTCTTTACATGGTTACATTGCTGGATGTGTTTGACCTTGTGATGTTTTGTTCTTGTGTGATGCTGATTGAGTGATGGCAGATAACCACAAATTTTGTACTGAATACTCTAAGTAGTAGGGGTGGGTTTTTTTCCCAGCCCTTTGTAATGACCAACCAAATATGCTGTTAACTGAGTAAACTTGCTGTTTTAAAGTCCATCTTTTGGGTGTAAGAAAGCACTTTTGTTTTTTTTTTTAAACTCACTTTTTCATGGGCTCAGTCTTAGTCAAGCATTCTAAAACTAGAAGAGAAGTACTTGCTGTATCCTTTTTTCCTCATCATGAGGAGAACACCCTTTTCTAGCAAGCTTCTGTGAACTCTTCTTCATTGTAAATCTGCTTAAAGGGAAAAACAAATTCTTCATATTTGAGCAGTGTTTACACTTGCTATACTATTTGGGGTCACTGCCTTAATAGAAATTAACGTATTTGCTCGTGATGTACAACTTCTTTTACTCAGCACACTGATGGATGGAGGCATACCCTCAGTATAAGAAAAAAACCACAACTGTAACATCTTCAGTTTGACTTGTGGAAGTCTTTAGCTTTATGTTTAGGGCTAGTGCTTTCTGTAGTGTGTTTCCCACTTGGCATAGTGATTGAATTTATGTTGAGTTTTTAAATTTTGAGAAGTGGCTGGAGAATTTATTAATCCAGAGTTCATGTTCTGACAAAATAACTTTGCATATGTGGCAGTTGGATATACAATATACGCTGTAGATCTAATATTTGTGAATTTGTAATTATCATGATTCATATCAATGCTGGATGCTTTCAGCTGAGGAATTCCCTTCAGCAAAGATGTCAACACAGAATTTTTGTAGAATTAAGTTGTGCAGACACTGGATTTGATGACTGTGCAATCTTCAGTAAGAATTCTGTAACGGGCTAGTTAGGGCTTTGAAACTAAAGCCTTCAGATTTTCTGACTGATGGATATTCACTTTTGAATATTCCTTTGGCTATTTTAACTTGATCACGTTTGTGTATGTCTGTTCTTAAATAAATGCTTCTTAGATGCTTGCGCCTTTTGCTGTGCTTACCGCTGTGGAGTTTTTCTATTGCTAAGGAATCTCAAGTGATCAGCCCCTGTTTTCTGGTAATTTTATCCATGACCTAAAGGTTATATCCTTACATTTTGCTCTTCACTTCTTGAAATATATTCGTATTCTGAATGTATCCTGAAACTGAATTTGAGGTGCCGAGATAGTCCTGAAATCAGTCTCTCTTTGGCTGTGGGTTAAACTGTTCTGTGCTAAAAGTGTGCTCTCACACAGGTTGTTTCAGCAGCTTAAAAACAGTCAGATATTCAATCATATTACTTCAGAACTGAATCCTGTCTCAGCTTCATTCCAGATGCTTTCAGGCAGTTCAGAAACTAGTCTCTGAACTCCTGTCACCTGTAGCTTTTGTGCCGTTTCAGTTTTTCTCTGGGTGGGGTCAAGGACTGACTCCTTAAGAAACTTCTGAGCAGACGAGTAGTTTTTGAAATTAATGTCAGCGTTTTCCAGGCAAACCACTTTCTCGCAGCCTTTTAAGTAGAAACAAAATGGGTTCATGTAATGTAGTAGGAAACGTTTTAAATTCTTTGTAGTGTTTCATTTTATAAAGCTATGTCTGAACTTTCTGGAGTGAGCTAGTGACCTCATGACCAACATAGTGACTACAGTGCAGAGTATTGGAAGCTATTGCAGAAGCCCAATACCCTTAATGTATTGTTAATTGGAAAAACACATTAAAAATCAACATAGGCCAAAATGACAGAAAAGTACCTAGATAACCTTTATTTACCTTTCAAATATTAATGTAACATTATTTCTTTAATTATAGTATATGACTCTCAACCCTTCAGCCAAGAGGAAGAGCTCTCGATCACCTGACAGAAAACCTTCCAAGAAAACCAAAGCTGATGGGTCATCCCTGGGCCAGCCACTGAGCCCTACTCTGTGGTGCCATGTGCATTTGGAGAAATCTATTATTGACTCTCCACTGAAGGTGAAAAACTCTAAGAATTCAAAATGTCCTAAAGAGGAGCTGGAAGAGGTGATGAAAATCATGTCACCTGCTAAACTTGGTTCTAACTTTCACATTCCAAAGAGGAGCCGACTGGGGAAGGGCAGCAACAAATCCTTGGACAAAAAGCAAAGAGGCAAAAGGGTTCTGAATGGACAGAAGTCATCTGGGAAATCAAAGTCTCCTAGGAAAGGTTTGAAGACCCCTAAGATGAAAATGAAGCAAATGACACTACTGGATATGGCTAAAGGTACCACTAAGGTGTCCAGGGCTCCCAGGAATTCAGGAGGCACCCCTAGGTCTTCCAGTAAACCCCAGAAACATCTGCCTCCTGCAGCACTCCATCTCATTGCCTATTACAAGGAAAACAAAGACCGAGAAGACAAAAAAAGTGCTCTTTCCTGCGTCATCTCCAAAACAGCTAGGTTACTGTCAAATGAGGATCGTGCCCGTCTCCCCGAGGATTTGCGAGGGTTAGTACAGAAACGCTATGAGCTTCTAGAGCACAGGAGGAAATGGGCCACCATGACAGAGGAACAGCGAAAGGAGTACATGAAGAAGAAAAGGGAGAAGCTGAAAGAGAAACTGAAGGAGAGAGCAAAGGAGCGGAAGGAGAAGGAGATGAAAGAAAAACTGGAAAAACAGAAAAGATACGAGGACCAAGATCTTAAAGGGAAGACCTTGCCTACTTTTAAACTGGTTGATACTCCAGAAGGACTTCCTAATACGCTTTTTGGGGATGTTGCCATGGTGGTAGAGTTCCTGAGCTGTTACTCGGGGTTGCTGATGCCAGATGCTCAATATCCCATTACAGCAGTTTCCCTGATGGAAGCACTTTGCGCAGAAAAGGGAGGCTTCCTTTATTTGAACCGAGTATTGGTCATTCTCTTGCAGACCCTGCTGCAGGATGAAATTGCTGAAGATTATGCTGAGCTGGGAATGAAGCTTTCTGAAATACCACTTACTTTGCATTCTGCTTCTGAGTTGGTTCGCCTGTGTCTGCGCAAGTCAGATGTGCAAGAGGAAAGTGACGTTTCGGATAATGTAGATGAAAGCAAGGATTCGGCAGCTTTTGAGGATAACGAAGTACAGGATGAGTTTTTGGAGAAATTGGAGACATCAGAGTTCTTTGAGTTGACTCCTGAAGAGAAATTGCGGATCCTTGGCGCACTGTGCCACCGGATTCTAATGACGTACTCGGTGCAGGACCATGTGGAGGCCAAGCAGCAGACGTCAGCTGAGCTGTGGAAGGAGCGCCTCGCTCTCCTGAAGGAAGAAAATGACAAGAAGAGAGCAGAAAAACAGAAGCGAAAAGAAATGGTGGCCAAGAACAAGGAAAACGGGAAAGATGAGAATATGATGGGAAGAAATGAAAAGAAAAAAAATGAGATTCTGAAAATGGAGCACCGGGTCGAAATAGAAGCTGATGATATGATCAGTGCTGTGAAGAGCAGGCGCCTTCTTGCCATCCAAGCCAAGAAAGAGAGGGAGCAACAAGAAATACAAATGAGAGGTAAGAAAAGTACCAGGAGAGTAGAGCATTTGTGTGTGGTGGAGTAGAGAGGAATAAGTTAAGGCCAAAATTGACAGCCTGTTTTCAAAAGCATTACCTGGTTTTAAGGGATTTACTTACTGGAGAGAGAAGTGCAGTTCAGCTGCTATGGTTCCTATGGCAGCTGAAAATCTGAAATGTTGACGGACAAGCATCCTGCATGGAGCCTGGCGTATCTGTCTTGGCTGGAATCTGGGAGACCAGACTTAGCTGTTCGAGGAGAGCAAGAACAGGTAAATAATGTGGAATATCCTGAGGCTCCTAAGGAACTAGAGTGATTACAACCATGCCTCACACTGAAAGGAAGTAGACCTTTCAGATCTTCTGTTAAGAACTGTGAGTCTCAGGAGTATCAATAAACTACTGAAAAGTGCTGTCCTCCTTCTCCAGAAAAACAAAATACCGAATATCTAACGTGCTGTAGCTGAATGGCCTCTTGGCCCTGATTCTTGTAGTGTTCCAGTTGTTTGACAGCAAGTTCAGGTTTGTGGTAAGATTTTAATGCAAAGTGAAATACAGTTTGGACACTACTCCTTGGGATGCTGCTTTTTGTTCTCACTTGATTGTACTAATTATATATGAAGAAAAGCAATATTACATTGATGAAGATAAGTCATTTGGCTTGCATGCTTGGGAAACTTTATTCTTTTGGACTCCACAAGGAAAACTAGGTCTCTCTGGCAGGGAAGGAAGGATTAAGCTTTTCATTAAAGTTTTAATTCATATTGTTTCCTTTCTACCTAACAAACCCCAACATTTAAGGCACCCAGGGCTTCTTTTCCCTTTAAGCAATTGCTACTAGGCATAAAGGTGCCCCCAGAGTGCCGAGGATCGTGGTCAGTGTTGATGGTGCAGTAGTTAGGGCTGCAGCTTGGACCTAATCTGTTCAGGACTTCAGACTTGGGGACTGGTGTGGTTTCAGTATGTGGAAAATAGTTCTGGATAACCACAGTGAGACCTGACATCGGTGTGCTCCTACCATCACACAGGCTTTCCATGGGCTTTTTCAGCATTCTGGCTTTCACACCACTTCAGTTGCATTTGCTTTTAGTAAAGTTAGTGTCTCTGGGGGCAGTAAAAGAGTAGTATATGAACCACTGCACAATGGGCGTTTTGTCAGCAACGACTCTTTTGCATTTATATAGATATATATCTCACCGTCGGGGGTTTCTTTTCCAGCACTCTGGTAACATCTCTAACGCTGGGAGCACTAACCTCTTTCAAGTTAAACCAATCAAGATTGTGGCCAGTGCTACCAAGCTAATCTCAGCTCAAAAAAAAAGAACCCACTGTAAGAAAGCATAAATGTTGGTTTTGTTTTTTTTTTTTTTGTTCTTTCTTGAATTCAAAAGAAGTCAATACAGAACTTCATGAGATAACATGATTAATATCTGTATTTTCTTTTTAGTAAAAGTCAAGTCACTTCCATTTCCATGTTACTGCAGCACTTACTAATTGTTCTTTGCCTTATCACTCCATGAAGCAATAGCTCCCATACAGTCTGTTGGAGGAGAATGGAGAGCTGGAACAAAGCCTGCTAGAGAGGAAAGTACCAACTGAGACTAGCAATTGAAAATGCAATGTGAGGAACCCTTTAGTTTGGTGTCTGTCGTAGTTCAGTTCTCATTTTGACTGAACAGTTTTGGCATATGAGTAAATTTGTTTCTATTCTTTCTCTGTCTCTTCCTTATTCTGGCACTTGATGGTACCTGCTGCAACTGATCTTTACAGTTGAATAGAAAAAATACTTGTCTCGTGAGTCCCCGTGGTACCCCGTGCTGTAAGCATTGAAGAGTTTGCTGGCAGTATGGCTTGTTTTGGAGTCCTGGCTCCTGAGGGGAGGGTGCTGAGGAGTAGGAGGGAAGCGTACCTTGTGCTAGCATCAGGTGCCAGCAGCAAGTCTTGAGAAGGTGTCAAGAAGAGAACTCCTGGGGGGATCGTATCACCTCTGTCTCCTTCTAGTGGAAGGATGAGAACAGTGTCCTGTAGTGTGGGTCTCCTGATGTGGTTTGCGGGGCTCAGATTTAGGTGACACAAAGCATTCGGTACTGTGAGAGTGGCTGTTCCTACTTGTTCTGATTTCCCCCTTTGATACAGGGAGAGGTTTAGGGAGGAATTAATATTGAAAGGCATATGGGTTGTGCAGCTGCTTGTGTCTGGCAGGTGTGGATTAGCAGGACAACTTTACACGCTGCAATTACTGAGTTTGTATATTGTTGTATAAAAGCTGATATATTGAATTGGGGTAACAAAGGGTATGTTGGGGTAGCAAGGCTATGTTTTTCAGCATGTCCTCTAATTAGTCAGGATTGATTACATTGGCAGGACTTCAGGGATTTCAGAGACTTACCGGGTAGTCTTTACCAGTTACTAATCAACTGTTATCAAGCCTTTCTTGATACAGAAAATGTCTGCAAGAGAAGGTGTAGGTAGTAGCCCTGGGAAAAGTCCTGGCAAGAAGTTAGCTTTCTCCCTGGGACAGCAGCCAGCATACGACCTCTATAAGCTTGCTTTTATCTGCCCCTCTCCCCCCCTCACCCTTCCGTGTGGTCTCATTCAATCTGCTTCAAACCCTCCTTTGTGATGGAAAGATAAGCCTTCATTTCTTCATCCTTTTTGGGTTTTTTTTCTGATGTTTTCTCAGGACACAGAAGCACATTGCCTATAGACTTTTGTGGAAGTTGTGAGGGGTGATGTTTCTGTTACACTGAGAGCCAGTGTGACTCAAGTCGATGTTTTGTTCCTTTTTGTTCAGGCAGTTCTTGGTGAAAGTACACCTGTTCTGCAGAGACTGGCAAAGGTGTAGAGAGACTCTTGAACCATCATGAGAAGCATAGATCTTGTTGACTTTAATGTTTTGTCTGTTGGCAGAAGCTGCCTTGCTTCTTGCTCCTTACCTAGAGGTGTGAAGTAACATGTTTTGTTCTGTAAAACTCTTGCCAAGGAGCCTGTGGTACCGTGATGTAGGCCACTTCATATTTTTCTTTCCTTTTTCTTTTTTTTTTGGCAACAGCCATGGATACTGAGAGCTACTGAAATTCCAGTACTTCTTTTATGAGTGGGAAATCTGAGGTTTCTGTTCTAATGCTCTTCCACATCATAGTGTATATGGGAAAGCATGAGGTGTCAGGAGATGTGACTTGGTCACTGCTGTGAGACAGTCGTGCCTGGAAGAGGTCTCTGTAGTAGGTAAGGTTGTGGGGAGAGTGTTCCCCATAGCTGCAGTTGTGGAAATGTAGGTGTCTGTTAGCCATGCCAGCCTCTGTGGTGTCACAGCTGGACCCCTCCCAACACTTGAGTGGGCCAGAGCAGAAGATCTTGTCGTATATTGTGTTGTAGTTAAAGATCTTTGACCCTGTTGTTATATGGGATTGCACAGCAATGGATGCCACTTTGTTGATCTAGAATGAGAAATAATAGTGAGGACTAATTTCTCCAGACAATTTTTATCCAGACTTTCCTCTTTCCTCAGCCCGGTTCAACCTTACACCTTGACTTCTTAATAATTCTCAACTTTTTTCTAGAATGGTGGGTGAAAAGTAAGATGAAGGATGTATGGCTATGCTAAAAGAGTATTAACTGAAGTCACCAATAAACTTTTTTTACCCCCATGGTGTAGTAAAATAAAAGAGAATATCGATGTCTGGATACAATAAAAGGAAGTTAATACTTATCTGTGCTAATTCCAACAGTGAGGATGGAGAAAGAAGCAGAGGAAGAAAGAATCCGGAAGCATAAAGCTGCAGCTGAGAAAACTTTCCAGGATGGAATTGCCAAAGCGAAGCTGGTGATGCGCAGGACCCCAATTGGCACCGATCGCAATCATAACAGGTAGGAAAGAAAATGATCCTGAGCTGCCAACTCTCGCTTCTAAGAGGAGCTTTATCAGATAGCAGCCCCCAAGAAGCGATTGATATGGACCGTGTTGAGAGGACTCCCTGTGTATTGAACTGTGGAGGACAGCAGAAGTGAGTTTTGTGTGTATATGGAGTGTAATGCCCTTTGCTGGTTTGCATGGCCAGCTTTTTGAGGCCTTCCTGTGGGGGTCAGGATCCACTAGCTGGTGGAGCTGCAAGTGCTTGCATCACTGCTCAAGAACCTAATTGCAATTTTTATTTTTCCCCTGTGTTTGTTGCACAGGAATGTTCTTAGAATGAATTCTAATAAAAGCTTCTCGGTTTTCTCAGCTGTGCTAATATAAAGACTTACATGCATTCAGTTTTTGTTGAGTCAAGCACACAGAGGCTTCTCCCCTCTGTGCAAATAAAGGCGGGTGTGTCTGACTAGCCAGAAGAGGAGACAGGTACCTGTTAACATACATGTTTCCTGCAGGTATTGGCTGTTTTCAGATGAGGTTCCTGGCTTGTTCATTGAGAAGGGCTGGGTACATGACAGTATAGACTACAGATTCATCCTTCCCCGTCAGAAAAAAGAAGATTTTAGAAAGGACTGCAGCCCAGGAGGTATGATCAGCTTGCTTCTCTGTGGGTATTTCCTTTGTTGCTATCTTGACTGTTATAATGGAATAATGAATGTGAGAGAGAACTGTCTAGTCAGAGTGTTTTCCGGGCGTTACTCTAATTTAAGCCTTCTTTAAACTCTAGAAGCCTGCACACAGGAGAGTCTGATGCTCATGTTGATCTCCCTCCTGCTGCTGCAGGTCTTGAGGCTGCCTACAGTGTACCACATAAGGACCATGGGATACAATCACCTCTCTCTTAAAAGCAATCAGGTTGATGTCAACTGCAGTCTGACCTCTCTCGTTTACTTTGAACTTGCTGAGCTGCAGTGTGCCAGACTTCTTGGACAAGTAGTCAGTTGTGTACTGCAGAGAGTGAGGGTATCCATGACAATGCTAACGCTCCACTGGTGACAAGACTCTTGGATTAATCTGGGAAATCGTATCAAGCAGGGCAGTTTTCTAGATACTTACAGCTTTGCTGATTGAGGCCATTTTGGCAGACAGCCCTCTTGCACGTGTCCTCACAGCCTGCTGTTCACCTTGTACTGAATGCGCAGGTGAGGTGCAACGACTAGCTGAAATTCGTAGAATCATAGAGTCATTGAATGGTTCGGGTTAGAAGGAACCTTAAAGATCGTCCAGTTCCAACTCCCCTGCCATGGGCAGGGACATCTCCCACCAGACCAGGTCGCTCACAGCCCTGTCCAGCCTGGCCTGGAATGTTTCCAGGGATGGGGCATCCACATCTTCTCTGGGCAACCTACGCTAGTGCCTCACCACCTGCATAGTGAATTTCTTCCTTATGTCTAATATAAATCCACCCTCTTTCAGTTTAAAGCCATTACCCTTTGTCCTGTCACTACATGCCCTTGTCAGAAGTCCCTCTTCAGCTTTCCTATCAGCCCCCTTTTGTCACTGGAAGGCCACCAGAAGGTCTCTGCCGAGCCTTCTCTTCTACAAGCTGAGCAGCCCCAACTCTCTCAGCCTGTCCTCACAGCAGAGGTGCTCCAGCCCTCTGAGCATCTCTGTGGCTCCTCTGCACCCTCTCCAACAGCTCCACGTCCTTCTGATGTTGGGGGCTCCAGAGCTGGATGCAGCGCTGCAGGTGGGGTCTCACCAGAGCAGAGCAGAGGGGCAGAATCCCCTTCCTCGACCTGCTGCCCACGCTGCTGGGGATGCAGCCCAGGATGCGGTTGGCCTTCTGGGCTGCCAGCACACACTGCCAGCTCATGCTGAGCTTCTCATCCACCAGCACTCCCAAGTCCTCTTCAAGAGACTCCAGTTGCAGTTTCAGTCCTGATCATTTCATGCTTGTGAAAATTGGAGGCTGACGTTGAGTCCATCTGTGCTGCATGCGAGGGGCTGTATTGAGTTAAATCAGAGAGCCTTTACCTCGTGGTATTTTGTCCTGGACAGTGGTCAGAGTAG
The DNA here is from genome assembly GCF_036417535.1 of Chlamydotis macqueenii. Taxonomy (NCBI): domain Eukaryota; kingdom Metazoa; phylum Chordata; class Aves; order Otidiformes; family Otididae; genus Chlamydotis; species Chlamydotis macqueenii. Next base: position 9,843,161 of record NC_141574.1, read on the forward strand.
ACATCTGCACAAGAATGGAACAGGGCAAACTTACAGTGAGGTACTTCATCCAGCATGTAACATTCCAGCTCTCTGCGTCTTGGTGACTTGTTCAGCTGGAGGTGGTATCGGTCAGTGGCCCTCGATGGGTATATCTTCCTATGTGAACTTTTTCAAATATTGACCAGCCATGTTCCTGTCCAGCAGCTTGCTTCCAGCTGTATTAATTTCTCAACTGCTGCCTGTGTGTTTATGCAGATAGTGTATGAGGTTTCAGCACATTCCTTTTGAAACTTAAGAAGCAAAGGCTGAAATAAGCAAAGGTTTAAGTTGATGTCAGACTGTTGTCTAAGATGCTCAGAAATACAAAGACGTCCTATTTATAACTCATTCGGTTCTAAACATAATTTGTCAGTATATAGCTAAAAAGTGAAACTAGTTTGATATATTTTAAATAGTAGGAATGCTTTTCTTAATTTTATTTATGTGCTTTATGATGCAGTAATTTCTTTAAAAATCAGTTACCTTTCTCTGTATTTCTGTAAATGCCTGTACTGTGAGCTTTAGCAAAGTAATGCTGGATTAGTTTTCCCTGACAAATATGTTACTAGCCTAGGTGCTGAATTTAAGTGTTTATCACTTAACTGGAGATGGGTTAGTTTTTACAAAATGAAAACATTCACTGAGGAGGAAGATGAATGAGGATACACTTGAGCTTGTGCTTTTCTTTTACAGACAAGCGGAAGAGCGCAGCCGCCGATGGCAGAGTGAGCAAGCTCCAGCGGTCTGTGCATGCTGCAGACCTTCCCGCTGAAACCACTGCACCCAAGCAGGGACAGAACTTATGGTAACACGTGCCTGTATAGCTGCAAAGTACTCAAAGCGTAGAGGTTGAGGAAATTATACAGACCCTACTGTATGCCTATTACTCTTTCAGTACTTAACAGCTGGATTAGTTTAGCAGCTCCTCCAGGCCTCTGTTAACTGCTATTGTTACTAATTGTGAATGGCTAATAGGGCAGCCAGTCCAAGAGCCATAATCAACCTAATCAATCAGACTTAAAGCTGGTATAAATTAAGCTGGTAAAATGCTACTTTGATGTATTGCTTTTTAAATATTTTCTATTCAGAATAATTGTTAAATTAAAAGAATTGCTGTGTGGTTTTTTTCAGTGTTAGTTTTTTTGGTGTTAGTTTAAGAAAAAAAAGAGAGAGGAGCCGTGACCTGGCTAAGTGTGTCTAGGTTTTCTTTCATCAGTCATCTCAGCAGACCTGAATTGTGGCACATGGGGTCCTTGAGCACATGAAGTTAGACTCTTCACTGAGTTCTTTGGAGACCTATGTCCTGCATGTTCTTGTGCTGTGTGAGACATGCAGAGCCATCCTCCAGCTCCTTGTCAGTGTCGTCTTCCTAGGCGTACAGCAGACTGTAGTGGTGTCCATTTGTTCTCCTGTAGCACCATATTGTGGAATTGATTTTTTTTTTGTTGCTACCAGTAATAACAGCTTAGCAAACTTATTCTTCCATGTTGACAGCTTTAATGCTTCCCAGTGCCAAGCAGTAGCCACCAAAGTGTCTTCTAAGGGAATCAAATCTAAACACTCAACTTTTGAATATGTTTGATTGTGACTTGCTCCAGTAATTCGCCCTACCAATGTCTTTTATCTTTAAAGAAAATCTCCTATGTTGACTGTTGCCCTGTGTTGTAAGGAGTGATCAGCAGTGTCTGCGTGCCCGAAAATACTGGCTCCAGCTTTACCTATTATACTGCCTATGAAGGACTCTGGATTTTTTTTTTAGATAACTCTGAGAAGTAACTGTCGCAAAGTGCATGCTCCTGCAGCTCCCCTACTAGCAGTGGCTTTTCCCCAGAGTTTTCCACTGCTGATACACAAAGTGAGGTTACTTGGGCTTTGATAAATGTCACCAGTTGTGAGCTTAGCTCTGAAGCATAGTTCCACTGCTCCAAGTCAGAACTGCTTTGTTAAAGATGTTCCTGCTCCCACGCCAGGAACTGTCAAAGAGAGTGAAATTGGTGGATTCATCTGAACCATCAGCATTGAGCGCTGACTCTTTGTATTGCTCTACCCTGTCTCTGTCATTGCAGGAGATAGCAGAGTCTCTCCTGCCTTCACTCTGTCCAGTATTGCTGTGACAAGTCTCCTCCCCTTTTTCAGTCTAGTCCTTTGCATATCTTGTCACATGGGCAAAATTCAAGTAACTGGGTTTTCCTAGGGAATGGGTGCTAAGCAGGAGATCGTAGAGGACAGTGCGATCCACAGGGAAGTCCTCTCGCTCTTTCTAACTGCCTCTTCTAATACTTGATCTTCGTTTAGCAGAGATCGCAAGTTGTGTTCCAGTAGGACAAATTATGTAAGGAAAATAGTAGCTTAAATTAATAGTGCATATTTCTAGAAATTGAAGACAACATAATGCCATATCAGATGAGTTAAGTAATGCAGAGTCCCTGCAACTTGCAAGTCCAGGCCAAACTGGAAATAGTGTGGTAATTGATATTAGTGTTGAATTTCTCAGTCAGGCGGGCAATTCCCAACAATGTGCTGAGAGGGATCAGAGTGGTTACACAGGCAGGATTGCTTTATAGAGTAACAATACCGCCCAGGAGAAGCAGCTCTTCCAGCCCGGTCCTGTACACTCTCAGGACTGAATTACGTTACTAACAGCTACTTTGTATGAAGTCACCATAATATGCAGTATTTTCCTTTTTTTAAAAAAAAAAAGGCAACAAAGAATAAAGAAGCTTGTTAAAAAAAAAAAAAGCTTAAAGTGGCAGCCAAAAGCCTAAAATGCTTTCAAAGAGATTGTCTTGAAGTTTCCATACTAGATGGTCAAAGCAAGTGCTGCCTCTTACCTTTGAGAAAAAGATTTGAGGAAACTTGGAAGCAGAACTGCAGCAGCAATAACGAAATGTTCTCAGTATGGTTCACATCAGGATAAGAAAGCTATTAAAAGTAAGAAGGCCTGCTTAAAAACCGTGTTTCAGTCTAAATGAAGGAAATAAAACAGATGTTAAGCTGGAGTACAGACTAAGGGCAAAATAATTTATTTTTTTTTTTCCCTTGGGGGATAATCTTGCTTCACAAGATTACTGAGCCTGCCTTAGGATAAGAGGGAAGCTCCTCTCATGAGTGAATAATTGGTTAAGAAATACAAAACAAATTACAGAAATACTCTATCTCCATGCAGAGCACGGAATTTAAAGAGTAATGCTAGAGGAGAATGGGGAATTCTCCTAAAGAAAGAGGACTTCTTTTGATACAGGAAAAAGGGATCAAGAAATTAAACTAGCAAATGGCAGGTTTGAAATAAGAGAGGAAAGTACTACTTCAGATTGTACAGCTGGTGTATGCAACTCACTGCCACCATCTGCTGTGGATCTTCAAATTTGTACCCGTTCAAAGCACCAGTTGGACGAATCACTGAAAGAGGAGTTCATTGAGGAGCGTTAAGTGCAAAGATTCTAGTCCTGGTACACAAGAAAGTCCTCAGACTGGCAGATGCTGAAATCTGTAGAGGCAGGTCAAAGAAATGTCACTGCATGCCTGCTCTGCCCTTTTGCCACTCAGAAATAAGATACTGAGCTGGGTGGGATTTTTTTTTTTTTCCCTGGCTCTTATGCCACAGTATGTTTGATTTCTGTCCTTTTTGGTACCTGCTGGGAAGACTGCTAACAATCACAGCACTTGCTGGTTTGTTCTTTTTCTTTTTTTTTTTTTTTTTTTTTTTTTAACTGAGAGCATCATGCCTGTGTGCATTATTCTGCCGCGCAGGTTGGCAGCGTCAGGATGTCGAGGTAAAGCAATGCAAATGGAAGATGTGAGCCAGATGTAGACCTCCGTGCCCCCAAAGTGAGCAGGGGGCACAATGGCATCTTTTCAAAGAAAACATAACCACTTAGCATTCTTCTGTGCTGTCTGCATGACTTTCTCCTAACTGACAGGGCCACCTAAAGCCATTTCTGCAGGTAAGCAGTAAGCTTCCTCAGCTGAAAGACTTTTCTTTAAAGCTCTAGAACTGCAAAGAGCCCGTTTGCTAAGTACCTGTCTGACAGCTGTCACCATTTGCTGGTAAGCTTCCCCAAAAAGACAAGTGACAACCTGAGAGCTGTTATTTCAGGGGATAGCCAGTAACTAGAACTTCCTGCTGAGGAAATCTGTATTCCTGTTACTGTATTTTCCTCTGTGGCCATTGCCATTGATCTCTCCAGTCTCAGGGACTCCCATGAGCATAGATGGTAATGGAAGAGTCTCCTCCTGGCTGCTTTTTGCACATTGTCCTTGCACACCCTGAGGAGCCCTGAGACCACACTGAAGTCCTTGGATATCTACAGCCCCTGTTGTTTGGATACAAGGACTTGTTCAACTATAACTCATAATGTTAGCATGTGGTGCATAGGAAGTTTCATTTCTTTGTGTTCTGCTTTAACTCCTGCCATCTGTCTCTTTCCTAGTAGTACATCTAACATGGGACTGAGAGTAGCCTCACAGTGCACGTAGAACATCTTTAGCTTTACCCTTTTGCACTCTAGATCGATGAAACCTTGAAATGAACACCAAATTAACTCCACGAATGGTTGTATTTCATGGTCCCACCCCTTTTCCTCTTGAGGATGGGAGCTAGTAGGACACTGATAAAGGGAGAAATAGATTCCATACTTCTGCCAAGAGCTACAGGAACAGTAGTGTGTTTCTGCTTTCAGTACTTTGTCCTCAAACAGAAGAGGGCCCGGTGTTCTGTCCTGAAAGTGCAGAGGGTGAATCATTGTTCTCACTCAGAATCAGAAGTACTTGATTACTTCTGTATTCTCCAGACAGACGGACCAGTCCCGTTTCTAACATTGTGTACCATTTCCACTGATATTGATGCTTATTAAAAAATCTCCCCATTTAAAACTTCTGGGCAGGTGGTCCCTGAAAAAGCCGTTTGTCCGTACCATAGTGCTTCATGAGCTGTGTACATACTGGTCTTTCCTGCAAGAACCACGGGTTAATCGCAACCTTTGCAGTGTATTAATTAGTATGCAGGAAACTTCTTGCTCATCCTAGTGAGAAATCAGTTGAATTTTGGAAACAGTGGCATCTCTGCAGAGTAACTCCCATTGTTCTTCATCTATTAGGAATACACCATGGTATGGCGGGTCCCCTCAGCAGACAATTTGAGTTAACCGTGAGTGGGTGCTGACAGACTCCATTCTCACGCCTATATTCTACAGATGGAGTTCCCCTGTTTCTGCCAACCCTCCAGAGCAGGTACTGACCCTGGGCTCCTCTGGATGTTGTCCTCTTGATTTCTTCATTCCCTAGTCTTCAGTCCAGGTTTTATCCCTTTCTCTCTCTCTTGCAGCTTGTAGCCTGAGAACAGATAGAACATTCAGCATGAGTGAATACCGAGTGCTCCTTTTGACTTGATGCTTGTGCCATTTGTCCCTTCTGTTTTGATTGCTGACCAGTCTGCTGACTTGTGCTCCCAGAATACAAGAAAAGAATCTAGGCTTTTATTTAGGGATGTGGGAAGCCCTTACCCTAGTCAGGATTTCCCCCTTTCAGATCAGTTTGAAGACCTCCATCTGGTCTTGGCTGTCCCGAAGACATCTGTGCCATCACTCTGGATTGTGTTGCTAAGTTCTGTGGCAGGCCACATGAAATGCAGCAGGTGCTTTCCCCTCCCTCTTACCAAGACCCACAGGCTCAATAGCCCAGTTGCCTCCCCTGTTTAAAGTGCCAACCCTGTATTATCATATCTGTGCTCCCAGCCTCGTGCTGGTTGAACCCTGGTTGGAGGTGCAGGTGTTCCCTCCGGCAGCAGGGATAGCAGTATGGGGCTACATTGAGATAAGGAGCTGTGGCTGCACGGAGCAGCAAGGTGTTACCAGTCAAACTAACACAGGTACCTTTCTGATATGTTTATATTTTACACATTTGAGTTCAAGCTGTTGCAGAACTATTCCCACTCCTAGAAATCCTAGTTCTTACTCTCGAGGCCAATTGAGAAGACTCAAGTATCTGCTGCAGATGTTCTCCCTTCCCTGTCGCATTTCCTTTTCAGTAGGAACAAAGCTGTACCAGGGCTTAACCCTAGCTTTCTCAAAAGGATGATATCTGCTTTCTCATGCAGGCCAGCAGCCTGTATTGTCTTTCCCCAAACCACATAACCCTGGAGAATCCAAGCACCATGCGCAAACTGTTTCCAGTGCCCTTTCATTTTCACAGTAAGGCAAAACTGTGCAGGGAATTCCCCCCCTTAGATTTGCAGCCATGGGGGAAAGCTGAGAAAACTTGGGCATGGTCTTCTCAGATGTTTTTCCAGCTGAACCCCATGGTGACTCACCAGTAGTGACTGATGTTGTTTCATCATGACCCAGGCAACCTTCTCAACATGCTTGAGAAATAATCCTCTTCTAGGTGTCTCCAGGGCAACTGTTTTGAAGCTCAGATTATGCCATTCCTATATTGTGACAGATTCTTCATACTGAAATATGGCTTGGGACCAACCCCAAGATTTGCCCCAGGGCTTTGGAAGCCATTTGGTACCAAATATTCTAGAGAAATTTCTCTTTATTTAGCAGTAGTCCATTAGACTTAGAAATGCTAGTCCTTGAAGTGGTCTGCCTGTAGACTTTCCGGTCAGTGTAGGAATGCTAGTTCGTCACCATAAGCGACATCTATAAGAAAGAGCCACAGGTTACATTGATACAGGTTTGTGTGACTGCTGGATCCCATGACTAGCCCATAATAACTTCTACTTTTGAAGTGCCTGTGCTGAGCTCTAGTGGGTGAAAGATATTTGGAGCTCCTCTGTCCTGTTTCTGACAGGATGGGTGTGCAGAGGCTAGCGGTGGCCAAAAGATTTTATCTCTGTGCAAAGTGAGGATGCTTCAGAGGGCTGGAGTATATTGAAGCAGGTGACTGGCAAGAAACTATTTTTCTTCCGTTTTTAAACAATCAATCCTATGTTTTATTAGAGTAGTTTACTAACTGAATGCAAATTGTGAGGTTGTTCCCCTAATATGAGCATACTAGAACTCTGAAGTATTTTCGTTTCATGTATGATATTTAGTAAGTATTTCTGCCAGAAAAATAAGCATTGCGGGTACTGTGATTCCAAGAGGAGCCAGAACAGCATCTTTCTCTAGTTGTTGCTTGGCTCATATGAGCTTGTGCCCAAGAAGAAAAATTAGCTCTGGAGTGTTCTCTGTGGCTGGTAAGGATCCCATAGTGGTCCTTTGCAGTTGTTTCCATGTAAGGTTGATTTTGCTGTTCCGTCACTTCCCTCTTCCTAAAGATCAGTTGTCTTCTGGAAGATAGGCAATTAGTCTTATTTTCTGTAAATGAGCTCTGAAGCTCACATTGAATCCACACCCCCATCAGGTGAGGAGGCTCCATGGCATCCTAAAATAGAGCTGGAGGGAAGAAAAAAAAGAGGAAAAGAGCAGAATTTCAGGCTGTCTTAAAGCTAGTTTAAATCTATAACCCAGCATTAAAACTTGATTGTACTCTGGAATTGCAGAGAGAATGTTTTGTGTGGAGAACTCTACAAAAGTTTTCCCCATTTTGATTAAGCTAACTGCTAATTGCCGTTGCTGTCCTGAAGGACTTTCTGAGTAGGAAGGTTTAAAGCTAATGAGTATGGTTTTCACATACTGCATTTGAGCTTTCAAGTTAAGGCGAGCTTCTTAAAAAAGAGGACTTCTGCTCTTGCAGAAGGCATACCCTTCACAGTCACAAATCTACATCATTTGCAGTATAAGCTGGGACATACCCTTTGTTAATCTAGGGAATGCTTGGGTTAATGAAAGAAGTTGAAGCGTCCGCAGAAAGAATTATTAAATTGCCATACTATGTAGTGCCTAGCATGTTAATCTTTTCTAGTGCATCTAAAATGGCATTCTGATTACTTAAGCTGACTGCAACTTAGTGAATCTAATCCCTGGGGTAGATTACTAACTTCCAATGCCAGTGTTTTAATAAACTTAATGGGGGGAAAAAAAACCCTATAAATCAGTTCTGTGTTTATTTTGTTTTTATTTTTCTTACCCTGGAATTGGCTAGATTTGGGGTCCTTGAAACGAGGCCAGTCTGAGTCAGAATGCTTATACCAGCATTACCGGAAGTGTTTCACCTTGCTCCGTGGGGTTGGGATATAGATGACTTGTTATCCTTGCCTAGTAGTATTTGTGAACTATTTAGAAGAAGGAATTGTCTTGCTACAGACATATGTTAGCTGATGTGGGTGCATGTTATATCTTTCAGGTTTCTCTGTGACAGTCAGAAGGATTTCGATGAGCTGCTCAGTTGCCTGCACCCACAAGGAGTAAGAGAGAGTGAGCTAAAGGAGTGTTTGGAGAAAAGGTGAGCCTGCTCTTTTTTGTTTTTCTCTGTGTGCCTTCTCAAAGTCAGAGCATATCCTCGTCACAGCAAGCCTTTCCATTCCTGGGGCAGCATTCTGCACTTTGCTTTGATTGTGCCTGTGCTGAAGAGGGGAGGATATTGAGGATGAGAAGTTGCTCTTTTTCTTGGGCAGTAACTGCAGGTTCTTGATAATCTAAACTGTCAAGAGCTTCTGTCCGTCTTTAAATTGCTCATTGCAACTGGAAGCACAGGCAGTGCTGTTTCATTCAGAGCCAGAACTATCACGTACTTTCAAGTGTCATTCAAAGAACGTTCTGTACTGATGGAGCATGTAAATCACACTGGATACCATTGTTGCCCCAGTGCCTGCACAGCTCACGGAGCACTGGTCTGCGTGTATTCAAATGTTGGGTTTGATTTTCCAGGTATCAGGACGTCACGCATTCTATCCATTTGGCTCGGAAACAGAACTTGGGCCTCAAGTCCTGTGATGGCAACCAGGAATTGCTGAACTACCTCCGAAGTGATCTAATTGAGGTTGCAACCCGGCTGCAAAAAGGAGGCCTGGGATATATTGATGTGACACCAGAATATGAAGCAAGAGTGAGTGAATAGGCAAAGTGGTACTGAGCAAGACAAGTGTGAGCTGATACTTTCTGTAGAAAGTCTTGAGTCTTTTGTTTTTCTCGGACAAGATGATCAGGAAAAGCAGTTTCCTTGTATGTCCTCTCTTTCTAAACTATTATTTTGAGATTACACAGCTGCTGGCTTGAGGTCCTTCTGGTGTAGGTGGGTCATAATGTTGGAGCTGGTGTCCTGCACAGCTGTTAAATTGTCCTGTTTCCTTCATCTGGTGGCGGACTTCATGGGGCATTGGCAGAACTCTTTGTAGCTGATTTTTAGCTTCTGTGTCAAAGCCAGCATATCATGTTGAGACAGCAGTTTTCAATTTTTGGAGTTTTTTCTGTGAATTCAGACTACTTTAGGCTTGGAGTAATCATTGTGTCCCAGTTCCAGGACCTAAAGGCTGGGTAAGTCAGCACAAGGAAGTTAACTGTGCAGTGAACTAAAGTATGAATTTTTAGTGCTCTGGCTAGTTCAGCCTAACTGACGTGAGCACTGAGCATCTGTAGGAGGGGATAAATCTGCCTGGTGTGGGTAGAGTACAGACTCCTGAGACTGGTACATACTCCGTCTACCAAAGGGCAACACTGTGGCTTGGAATGGTTAAAGCTGCTTAAGCTGTGTCCTGAGTCACTGCAGAGACTGCCCTGTGTAGATTAGACCATAAGCGTTAAGAGGAGGGGAAAAGAGAAGTCACTAAAGGAGTGGAAGAATGACTTAGTGCTTGGTTATCATAGACTTGAGGTTTTTTGGGGGTTTCGGGGTTTTGTTGTTTTCTTTTTGTTTTCTTTTTTTTTTTTTTTTTCTTCCCTAAGGCATGATGCTTTTTTCTGAACAGTACTATCCACAATCATCAGCTATGTATGAGCTCTAGCAGAAGCTGCAGCAATGTGCTGACTCCATAACCAGCTATGGTAGATAACAACACAGCATGAAGTATTGCATGTATCCATTTGCAGCACAGACCCACAGCACAGAGAGTAACGTCCAACTGTTGTGTGATCGTATGTTTTTCCTAACAGGTATGCTCACTAGAGAGCTTGAAGGATTTTGGAGAGTGTGTGATTGCACTCCAAGCTGGTGTTGTTAAGAAGTTTCTGCAAGGTTTCATGGCCCCCAAACAGAAAAGAAGGAAACATCAAGGAGAAGACTACATTGCTAAGGCTGAGGAGATAGATGAAGACAAGAAAATGGCAGAAGAAGCTAAGGTATTGTTCACTTCAGGGCTCTTTTTTGATCTTGTAATATAACTCTTTGAGCAAGGACAATAAGTTATATCGGGAACTAAATCCTGAGAAGCTTCTCCCTGTTCCAAGTTTAGAGTGCAATGGATTTGTTGTTTATGGGACCAGGTGTTGTCTGGTTATTTTGAAGAGTAAAAGTATTGGCAAGATGAAAATAATACTGTGGAATTACAGTTAATTTTCTCTCTATGAACAGGAAATGGGTCACGTCAAATATTTGACTTCCTTCGTGCAGATCCTGACACAAGTTGGGTACTTTCATAAAAGCCTATTAGGGAGCATTTCTAGAGTACTTAACAGGAGTTGTATCCATCAGAAGGGTCTGATGGTGGCTTAATGCCGTTGATCCATGAAGAGGAGGAGAGACATGGTGAGCCTTTGGTGACTGCAAGGGAGTTAGGTTCAGGTACATACCATCGTGTGCCTGGAGACACCCTCAGAAGATGCCAGACTGCAGGTTGCACACAGTTTGTCTGGACATCTGGGCCAACAAGCCATCTGTGCCTGCAGTAGAAAAGTGGTATTGTGGAGGGTAAATACGTGGCCTTCCAAATCGAAGCCCAGAAGGGATGGAGAAGAGCTGTGGAGGATTTGGTAGGGTCCTACAGACAGTTGAGCTGTACCAGTATTTCATCTAAGAGGGATACTCGTGGTCAGGGTAGTTTCTCTGCTCTCAGTTGAATGGGACATTAATGACCTGTGACAAGGCTTTCCCCAGTGCCCCCTTCAAAGTGCTCTGCCCTGACTGATCACTGAATTCAGCAGAAGTAGCAAGATCAGAATTGGATCAATAGATCAATTTTTTTAAATTCCCAATTTAAAAAAAGAAATATTAGATGCTTGACTTGTGCTGGGGTGTGGAGATTTTTCATTTTTTTGTTTAAAGCTCCTGTCAGTGTATGTGGAACCCTTCTTTGAAGATCAAGTCTTCGCTATGCTGTGGCATTGCCATGTTAGGAGGATATTTGGATAGGCACTAGAAATTTTCACATTCCTCAGTTGTCCTGAAGTAGAAGACTTTGCTAACTTCAAGTCTTTCGGTCTTTAGCATAAAGGGAATAGAACGCTACCTTATCCTAAAAGCTATCAGCAGAATACAGAGCTGTAGAAGTCAGTTATGTCTGGGACAAAAAGGACCTTGATCATCACAGCTCCTGTATCTACAGCGACATCGTATCATGCCTTACTCTCATGTGTCTTACAGCTCTAACCATAAGGGTCGTACCTGTACGGCATACTCTAAGGGTAACATCGGATTTACTACAGTATCTAAGTGGATAGTCATTCCGCAGCGTGAGCTCTGTATTTGAAGCCTGGTCTCTTCTCTGCTATTGCTAAAAGCTATAGCAGATTTCAGACCCAGGCTTTTATTTGTCTAAAAATTGAGCTATTTTGATCATGAATGTTTGCTTAGTTTCTCTATACTACCTTAGAGCATTGCTCTCTTACTTAATGACATGGTTACGGCAAGGTCAGGCTTCTGTAGTGTGCTTCATTCTAGCAATTGCAGAACTTTCAGCTACAGCAGCCTGATTAGACAAAGTGCTCTGTGTGGCTGAAACTCCTGATTTTTACTTTCTCCTCTGTAAACCAGCTGGAACTAGGATTTCGGAATATTACTGGACTTGTAATCATAAGTTACTTGGAATTTTTTCCTAGTATTACCCAGTTTGTCTAATGTGACTGCATACTTAGCTACACAGCTCAGGTTTATAGGTGTATGGGCACAGATTTCAGTATTGCCAGTCCGAGTGTGTGGTTGTGCAGCTCTCCCTCCGGAGCACTGGCTTTTGTGTTGTGCCTGTGTCTCTGGAGCAGAAGCAGCTAAGGTATTTATGCAGTGCCTTCTTTATCTGGTTTGGAGTTTTCTAGACATTGGTGGTGGTACAAGCAATGTTCAACTCTTGTCTTGGGTTTTTAGGTGGGTTTGTTGGTTTGTTTGGTTTTGGGTTTTGTTGTTGTTGGGAGTGTTTTGTTGGTCCCATCCCCCTCCCCCCAGTTTATCTGGAATGAGCTTTCTTTTTGCCAAAGCAGAAAACCTTTATAGATGACCTTGAAAGAGCAGCCCAGATTTTAGATAAAGTTATCCAATGAGAGAAAAAAAAAAAAAAAAAAGGAAAAAAAAAAAAACCAACTTGACTGTTACGCTTTTAAAGACTGATCTCCTGCACAGGCCAAGAATTATGATGTCTTTTAGAGCTAGAACTGCACTGAGACTACGTAGCAGGTAAAATACAGCATAGCCATACTGGAAAAACACACTTAGTGTACGCACAGACTATACAAGCGAAATTGCAGTCCTGTGGTATGGTTATGTGTCGTTTTCCCTGTGAGAAACAAGTTATGGCTTAATAGGCACCCGTTTGCTGCCATAATGCCCATGCTGAAGGTTCCTGCTGGCTCAGCTACATAGCTAGGGATCACACTGCTGAGTGGCAAAAGATGGCACTGCAAACCTGGCCTGTGGCTATTTCTGAAAATCAGTCTTGTGCCTCTGTATTGATGCAAACATTCCCATTTCCAGTGGCAGTAGCACTCTGAACTATCCCAGAATAGGACAGGGAATACATGACCTCTTCGCAGCATGACATTGCAGCGCAACTGCCTGAACATAGTGAGAGCACGGGTAGGTTATCTGCCCCTGCTGCTTCCTGTCAGTGCTGTTTGCAAGGGAAAAGTCTAGAGGAGTCAGTCTCCACCTGCAGACAATACCTCAAAGAGCAGCTTCACAACCAAGCAATTACAGTTTTAGCTGTTCAGAGGGGTTTCTGTCATCTTAGGATATGAGATGAGAGCTTTCTAGCTGGAGGTTTGTCCACCTGTGCCAAAGCAGGCATTTTGTCACTCTGAAATTGAAATGTGACCGAGGACTTCTCCTCTAGTATTTTTATGAGTTGGATTTTTTTTTTTTTTCCCCTTGCTCCTATCCAGTCAGGAGGGTATGTAAGTAACTTCTTTCAGTCTCCTGTTTTGCCTAGTTGGCAGTCTGAACTCCCTTGATAATGGTACTGCTAAAATGCCGTAGTCTCATGATGCTTGGGAAGCAAGGCTAAAAATCTGTGAAATTCCACAGGCTTGGGGAGAAAAATCTGAGCAAAACTTGCCAACAGCTTTTGCAGATTTATCTTGGCCCAGCAGTTACCCAGTATGTTAACAGCAAAACCCATGGAACAGTTACTTGGAAAATCAATTACACAGTATGTGAAGCACCTCAACAATGTTCTGCAAAGAAATAGCACAGCGCTGTGTGATCTGCCACAGCAGGCTGCACAGGTTTCCGTTTGTCTTGAGCGTCTTGGGCTCCAGGTTCCACACCAGCAATGGCAGCAAGGATGTTGGCATTTTAGAACAGTTTGTGTGTTTTTCCAAGCATCTAATATATGCTGTGCTTCCTCAAATTCAGTGGGAGGAGAATGTGCAACTCTGCAAAAATCCTGGGTTTTGTTTGGCTCCCAAATTGCTGTCGGCTGCAGAGTTTAGATTTTCCCATCTGACACTTCACTGTTTGTTTTTTTTTTCATTCTCCTGGGGTAGAAGAACATTAACTTGAGTCCTATTATGTCCCTGTCGTGTCTAGGCCATCACCTCATTGTTGTAAAGCAAAGGATTAACACTGGAGTTGAACATGCAGAGGCTCTGGATTACTTCTCTGTTCTGGTGCATTTCCGATTTACCACCACGCTGTTTCTAAACCTCCAGAGCTCAGTCTGAGATTTTGCATGTGGCTTCCTAAGTGCAGACTGCAGCAGTTGCCTTAGTGCACATCTCAGGTTTAACGCTTTTGTCCTCACTTGCAACTAATTCTGGGATTTCACGTGCCCTGAGGTCACCTTGTCTCAGGAAAGCAGCTGGTTTCATATTTGGGGCTCCAAATGCTTTGCCTGTCCAATCGATCCTTGCTGATGTCTCAGTCCCTTTGCCAGCTGGGCGGCTTGGAGGGCCGGGAGGACCAAGCGTGTTGCCGGTTTGCTGATGGTCTCCCGTGTCTGTAGTACCCACTGGAGGGCAGCACAGGCCGCTCCGATCTGCCACGTTCAAGTGGTGTTGCCAGCTGTCTCCTAACTTTCATCCCGCATTTTACAGTGCTAGATTTCTGCCTTTTATTTTCTTAGCCTGATGATTATTTGGGTTAGACTTTCAGAGCAAGCATTTAGTGGAGTTCACATAGGTTACTTCAGCCTGGCTGTGAAATGCAAAAGGTCTCTACTGTTACGAACAAACTGTCTAATCCAGCGAGGCTGGTACGGATAAACCACAAATAGGATGCTGAGGCTATATAGAAGGAAAGAAATACAGAGCTGAGCTTTGGTTATTAAGGGCCCCAGCTAAAGGATATGAAAACATCTTCAGACTGTAGCGAGCTGTGTCTGTGTGCTTCGTTGTAAGTTGTTAGGTCTGTCTGCAGGTTGCTTCAGCCATGGAGAAGTGGAAGACAGCAATCCGTGAGGCCCAGACCTTCTCCCGTATGCACGTGCTGCTCGGGATGCTGGATGCCTGTATCAAGTGGGATATGTCGGCAGAGAATGCCAGATGCAAAGTGTGTCGCAAGAAAGGTATGCATTCCTGCCCCACGCCTGCGTAACAGTCGGACGCTGTCACCTCTCCATGCCCTGCTTAGGCAACGTGCCCTTGTAGTCTGTCACTCTGTCTTTGGATGTATTTTGAGTTCTGAATGTCAGGATTTACAGTCAGAAGCATAGATCTCACGGAAGCATTTGACCCTGATTCCAATAAACCCTTCTTACGAAATCAGTGCACAGTCTTGCAGAACATTGCAGAGCTACTCTCCCCTGGATATTTAGGGTAGTTGGACACAAGTCATCTACAAATACTTCTGGGAACACTTGTGCCACTGTCCATTCTCTGGTTTCATTTTTTGGTTGGAATAGTCTTTGGGTCTCTGAGCCTTGTCAGTTAATCCCATCTTTTACAGAAGGAATGAGCAAGGAGAGGTTGGGAAGGTTGTTTGCCAAATGGGGGGGAGAGCGCGAGGTGGGATCATGCCACGTTGAGGCTAGAGTGGGAGCAGAACTGCTCGATGAGCTGGAAGAAGTAAACTCTTTGCGTTTTGTGTGAGAGCAGAGAAATGAAGCCAAAAGTGCCTTTGGCTGCTGCTCTGGTAAGGCTGGGAAGTAACCAAAGAGGTGACAAGGGGCTGCCTTCTCTGTGTGCACTACAGGATGAGGGGCTTTAGAGTCTTGCAGGTGGAGGGGGAAGCAGCAGGGGCGTCACCACTGACGGAGTGCTAGTATTTGTTCTGCCGTAACCTCTCCTTTTGGATGGAAGCCTGGAGGAAAAGGCTTGGTAGTACATTCTGCCTCATCGTGTGCTTTTTGTCTCACTTTCTATTTGCTGAAACACCAGTGGGAAATGAGGGCAGACAGACCTCTAGGGGAATGCTGGGCCGCTTTTGTTTATCAAGAGGCTATGCCATCCACCTCTTGAAAGAAATAAGGACTGAATTGGTACAACATCCTCCTTCACTGTGGAGCCTCAGAGACATTCCAGAGCAATGCAGCAACTGTCCTATCTGCTGTTGAGAGGGGATTCTAGGCAGATGTAAGAGAGGGCTCACCTGAGACTAACAGAGTATAGTTTCACAGAATTTAAGAACTGGAATGTTAGAGAAAAAGACATGCTGGCGAGCTCTCTGCACTTTCTTTTTTTCCTCTTCAGTAAATGAAATAGCTGGCTCAGGACTGCATCACTGAGAAGCACAAAGAGACTAGTTCTGCTGCATATGATTTTCTTTGTAGGCTTGCTACCTTAAGTAGAAAAGAATTGCTATGCAGGTTGATCAGATTGAGGCTACAATAAGAATAGCTGCATTTATAGCTTCTTGCTAGGCTCTGGGGCATGTCTGCAGCAAACTTCTCTTTCCCTTTGTTTGGCTTGAGATTTAGCCTGGATGGAACCTATTTGGCAGGTTTCTACCTTTACCTCAAATGAAATCTTTGCAGGGCAAGGGACTTTGCATTGTTTTGTTTGTTTGTTTTTAAATGCTGCTGGTTTCCACTGCAGTGGTGGAACTGAGAAGGAAGGGTCCCTGCCGTCAGAGGGTACTCTGCATCTTTCTCTTGCTTTGTCCTGACCTCCAGCGCTGCAGCAGCTTCTGCGTCTCAGGTTGAGCGAGGCTGTGGCACTCGGTTACAAGTAAGTTGCACTCTCCTAGGTGAGGATGACAAGCTGATCCTGTGTGATGAGTGTAACAAAGCCTTCCACTTGTTTTGTCTGAGACCGGCACTCTATGAGATACCAGATGGTGAATGGCAGTGCCCAGCGTGTCAACCTTCTACTGCCAGGCGCAGCTCTCGGGGCAGGTGAGTGACTCTCCTTTCCGTTGCCACTGATCCACAGTTCTAGCTGTGCTTTCACAAGCTGAGCAGAACAGCCTGAAAGAGAGCCCTTTGAAATAGCCTCGTTAACTCAATGGCACTGGAACAATAGAAAAGCAGTTTTTTCAGGCTGTAACTTTAGCAAACTGTGTTGTCCTGACCCGTGACAACTTCAGGAGTTTTAATAAATAACTTATGTGTGGCAGTGAAAGCACACAGAAAACATCAACCAAAATCAGATGCGCTGAGGGCTGTTATTTTCTTTGAGCAGCTAGCTGGGTTGCTTTTTTCGTGGGAGTGTAGTTGGTAGCACTGCAGCTCTGTCATCCACTGGGCTAAGTTACTGTTGTGTTCTTGTCAATTTAGAGCAGACGTTACTCCAGGCTGCAGCTCAGCCCCTCCTGCGCTACTAAAAATCAGGCAATAAAATGCCACTCTGGTTTTCTGGACCTTATAAACCTTAACAAGACAGGAGTCTATAGGGCTACAGAGGGAATATAATTTGAGGAGGAATCAAAGTTGTTCTGTGTGTCAGAAATTAGTAGTTGCCTTCCAACAGCGAGGGGTTGAATTGTTTTTTTTAATTGTAAGCTGGAAGTTAAATGTATACGAGATGTATTTTTCTGTTTACATTGTATGTCCTCTGCTGATTGTGACTCTGTGCTGCACCTACCTGCTAGTCAGCGAGGTGAGGCTATCAAATGGCATCTGAAGCGTAAGCAGTCAACAGATCCTCCCTTCCAGAGCGGCAGCACAATAAGAGGTGTACTAGTTTGTAACGTGCAGGTGGTGTATGGCCTTAAAAGTATTACTTACTCCCTGGGCACCATTTAAGAGTTCGTCAGGCTTGTACAAAACTGACAGTGCAGCTGTTCTAGCCTGAGATCATAGTTACTTTTGATGTGGCAGGGTCACCTGCAAGCTGCTGGGCTCCTGGATGAGAGCCATCAGGTGGGGTAACACCTGTCTTGTTATCTGCTTGCTGCTCTTGTCTTCCTAGCTGGGCCAGGAAAAAAATGTCGGCCCGGAAGCACTTTTGCCCCCCGCCTCCCCACCCCCCCAACCCCATACTGCAGGAGCTTATTCTTATTCCATTTACTACTCAAGATCCTCCTTCTCCAGAGGATTGAGACTCCCACGACAGCTTTGCCTTTGTCCTCTGTTGCCTGTGCGTGCTGGTTTGTTTTCCTGTTTTGTAATGGTTTTGAATGCTTTAACAGACACATGTGGGAAGTTGGAACTGTCCTGGGCAGGGAGTGTCTGTGGCTTCTGACATCAACGTATAAGCAGCCTGACACTCTGCTCACTAATAAAGACAAGTTTAGCTGTGAATAGTACTAAATGAGGTCTGTTTCCTATACTGCACATGCAAGTGGCATGACAGTGGAAGGAGATAATGGGGAAAATATTCCAGTAGAAATAAAAAAGCCCTCCTTTTGAAACTCCTTAGGCCAGGCCTGCAGACCAGGGTAAAACAGCAGCCTGTCCTCTCAGGGAGGAGTAATTGCACAGCAATCACAACCTTAAAATCCTTTATCACGTGGTCAAGGTGCATCGAACAGTGAAAAATACCCAGATTCAGCTGTTGGGGATTTTCAGCGCAGATGTTCAGAGTAGGCTGGGAAGTGCCTGTTTACCTGTAGCTACAACTTGGTGCTCTCTGAAATACAGCAGGCTGCTTTGGTCTGAGGCTAAATGTTAATGTGATACTGAGGTGGTCAGCAAGTCTGTGAACAAACAGCACAGGGGCCCCAGGGCTTCTGTTGCCCAGGCTCTGGTACAACAAATGTGTTTACCTGCCTTAACTCTAGGAACTATGCAGAAGATTATGCTGAGGATGAAGGTGAAGAAGGTGAGGAAGCTTCTGATGAACCAGATGCTGAGGAGGAAGAGGAGGAGGAAGAAGATTACGAAGTTGCAGGACTGAAATGTAAGGCTTTGACCACACAGGAAAGTAACAGAATATTAAGACACTGCCTTCAGTGTCCAAAGTATTGATCCAATTTGGGACTTGTGCTTTTGCTCACTCAGAACAGGTTCTTACTTGGAAACAGTGGGAGATGTCACAGGAGAAGGCTGTGGTTGTGCTCTGTGAGCCTCTGCACTAGCAAAGGTTGACACTGCAGTGAGCTCTTGCTTGCTGCCCAGTCACCTTCCTTGGGACACTGCTGAGACCGTTAAAGAGTGCTGGAGGCTGCTGCAGGGCAGGGTGAGGCAACAGCATTATCAGTTACTGGGATTGGCAATCTCTGTGCCTGCAGGGTTTGTTGGTAAACTGGATGCTGTTAACAGATGCTTGTGGAGCTTTAACTACAACCCTCTCCCCTTTTCCCTTCCTGCCAGCTCATAACCTCCTAAGTGCCGGATTTCTAGTGACTTGGCAAGGAGGCATTTTCAGAAAGTAGAACTAGCACTTCCTCCGCCCCTTCCTGTGGGAAGGCACAGTACTCAAGGTGTAGTGTGGCCCGCACTGCCAGCACCCTTTGATTACGTACAGAGACCACTCAGGATACATAACTGGCTCGTTCCCGGGCAGCTGAGTGGAGTAAGATAGCATTTTCTAGACTCCTCGATGACTGCTTCTCCACTTGACCGACTTTTAGTGTGTGAATCCACTTTGTTTTTAGGGGAATTTGACTCAGTCTCATTTGGGCAACTGGATGCACTGAAAAGACCAATCTTGGAATGGCACGCTGCCAGCACTTGCTTTTTGTCAAAATGCCCTTGACTGACACGAAATTGACTTCAGAGTGTCTTAACCAGGGCAGATGGTGGAATAGGAGCCTAGGACCCAAAGGATTATCCCATGTTCTTTCAAGGGTTTCCACCCAGGTCTGTCAGTCTTGATTCCCCTGCTTTATTCTGGTTTCAGGGCTGTTCACTGATACTCTGGCTATGTACACTACTCGTTGTTCTGCGGTGTATCCATGTCCACACTTGGAGTGTGTTCAGACTGTGTTGCTTGGCCAAGTCAGGAGCTGAGCCAAGGTTTCCAAACAATAGCAGAAGAGGGTTACAGTCACTAAAAATAAAGCGCTAAATGCAACCCCTGGTCTTAAAGAGCATTAACATGGAAAGGTCACTGTGGAAAACTTTTGTTTTAATAGAGAAGTCCCATTAATCCTCATGGTGTTTATCCTGAGGGATATAACCTAGAATGCTGGATTGTCAGACATGTAACACGTGCTGCACGCTTGACACACAAGCAGAGCAACAGCAGACAGAGGTCCTACTGCCCCGACACACGCTCCTCGTGTGGGGGGCCCGGCAAGATGATTTATTGGACGGAGCTGGATTAGAGGCCGCAGATGAAGTGCTGCAGCGTGCTGGATGCAGCTTGCTCGAGCACTTGTGACCAGGTGGAAAGGAGCTTGGCCGGGGAAGAAGACCAGCACATTCTCCTGATGCAGCGGGGTCATGGGAGAAACTTAAGATAAGGGAGCGCGTCAGCACACGTGCATTTCCATCAGTGTGAAACGACAGGCATACTAACAAACGGGCAAGTGCCTTTCTGTGGGATATAGTCCTGGTCTTGGGGAATAAAATCCCATTGTTTCCCACTTGCAGCACGTGGAGCAGCTCCCGGCTGCAGTAACTTGACACTGCCCCCCCGCACACAGTTCACTTCTCCGGGGGCTTAGCAACTGGCTTATCCCGCTGTGTGGGCCACTGCAAATGCTTGGAAAAGCACCCATCCCCAAACTGGTGAGGAGCAAGGGGGCAGCAGGAAACTGGGTAAACTGCAAGGTTCTGCTCCCAGTGCTTTCAGAAAGGATGTCACAGTTATATTTGAGACAGCAGTCTGTCCCTGCTGTACTCCCCCTGCCCTCCCTCAAGTCTCAGTGCGTCAGGGTTTCAGCACTTGGTTCTGCAGACAGAGGGGTTTGCTGTTAGAGCCCTGGGCAAGCCTTCCCTGCAGCACTGGAGCTGGAAGCTCCTGGGTCTCCCTCAGAGCTTGAGAATCTGCCATTGCTGTTGGCTGGCGTGCATGACCACCTTTTAGCAGAAGGCTGTTGCCAGACAGCAGTGGCCCAGGTTTGGACAGGAGGCGATTACCCACGTCTCATCTGGAGAGGGTATCAAGGGCACTGCTGACACGAGCATGTGCCGAGTGAGGACGGGCTGACAAGAAGCTGGGTGGTTGCAGCGGTCTGTGGGTTCACTAGCTCCTCAGTGCCGTGAGCAAGGGTCTGTGTGTACGGCTGGGGAAAGGGCTTGTGATCTCTGCTTCCACGTTAACCCTTTCCTCTAAGCCCATGGCTTATATGTTTCAGTGAGACCCAGAAAGGCAGCCCGGGGCAAGCAGAGCACAGCCATGTACTCCTCGAGGCAGGGAAGGCACCAAAGGAAGAAGCAGTCGCTGCACCCTGCCAGGGGACCCCGGCAGCGGGCTGCACCTGTCAACGGCGCAGACATTGATGAGCTGGTAAGAGCCAAATTGCTCCCCGGAGGCTGCTCACATCATGAGTTATAAACGAAACAGGTGTCACGCTTCCTCCCCTCCCCTTCCCAAAGAAATACCCTGAATCGTACTGTGAAACCCGGGCTGGGCTGGGGGTGGGTTAACAAAGGAGGCATATCCTTAAGGGCCTGGTACAAACGGAGCACAGATATGCCAGGCATCTTTCCCCAGCCGCTTTCACACATTGTCCCCCTTGAGCAGCAGGCAGCCTGCAGCTTGTTAAAGGGTTTTAAATAGTATCCATATGTCTCTGCGGAGAGGTGGGGGGACCGAGGGTGTCCTGGATGGTCAGAGAATGCCAGCAATGTTGGACTCTTGCTGCCCAGCCTTGGCCATTTTCTGGCAGTTGTTGTCCCTTTGGTCACTCCTCAACCTCCAGGACATAATTTGGCTGGTTTAGGTTTCACTTGACATTTAAAGAATAAAACCTTATGCTCCTGAACAGAGCAATCCTGTGTGTGCGTGCTAGGCAGGGTGGAGCTGCAGCGTGCTGTGCTGTTTGTCCTGAGGAGGGACACACCACAGGGGATGTGTGAGGATACTCTGGCTGCCTGGGCCGCATCACAAGCCTCTGCTAGATCTGCCATCTGTCTACGGACTGGCATTACTAGCGCTGGTGCATCCTGTCACTCTCCCTGAGCCATCTTGGTCGCAGTCTTTGGGCTCACCGCTTCTTATGCTGGCTGTGGGTGGGCTGGCTGGTCGATCTGCAGTGTCCTTTTAGCTGGTCTGTGTTACAGATCGGGGAGCAACCAAACCAGCAAGCCCAGCATGGGCTGTTGCAGCCAGCTTGGAGGGATATTCAAATAGGGAGAATCTTAATGGAACAGCTGGGGCAGGGTCTCTGACAAAACACTTGATTTGGGCAAGAGGACTGTGCTGGGAGTCGCTTTCTCACTGTTTGTCCTGAGAAGAGACCGAAGCAGGCTCAGGAATAGTGCCCTGTGTTGTGGAGCCTTCCCGTCACCTGATGTACCCCAAGCAGCGATGCCTCGCAAGCTGTGCTGTGCGCTCGGAGCTGAGGGAGTGCCCCTGTGCTGGCGGCGGACCCGCTGCGGGTCCCCAGGCGAGTGGCTGACCTTGTGTTCAGCCTGCGTACAGGACAGCAGCGCTGGAGGCGTCAGCTGCTCCTTGGTATTTAAAATGGCATGGTTGGCTCTGCAATGTCAGTACAACAGCACAAGTGCCCTCTGCCTCTCGCGTGCCACCCGCCAGGGGCTCGGGGGAGGCGGGGGAGGGAATTTACACTCTCCATTTGCTGTCATTTCTTCTTTGGCTGCTTGTTTTGACCATGTTGTCTTTGAACTTAATCTTGAAAAAGCTTACTGCCCCTGGAGAAAAGACAGGCTGCTTGTGAGCTATTCCCACCAGAGCTTCTGCATGGGGCTCCCGTTCTGTAACTCAAGCTGCCGCTGCATGTATTGGCTGTTACCATCAAACGTCCTGCAGCAGAGCAGTTTGCCCCTTGATGATTGTGGAAGATGGCTGCATTTGAAAGACTTGAACTTTGTATCTGCAGCAGTACTACATATCCCCAACCACTGAGACACTAGCAAGAGGACTGGAAAGAAAAGCTCTGCTTCTTTGGCCTCAGAACTGTTTGCTGAACACTAAAAGCCCGTAGTGGTTCCCTCCTTTTAACAGCATCCTTTGTATGGGCAGGTCCTTCAAACAAAGAAGACGGCACGTCGCCAAAACCTTGAGTTGCAGAAGTGTGAGGAAATCCTCAGCAAGCTGGTCAAGTACCGCTTTAGCTGGCCCTTCAGGTGAGGGCGTAGGACTGGCCGCGGGCAGCGTGTAGGTCCTGCCAGATCCGCTTGCTGGCTGTGAGGCCGGGGTTTAAAAGCAGGTTACAGACGGGAAGAAAGGGAGTGAAGCTGCTCCAGAAGAAACCACCACGCTCTCTCAGTCCTCTGCTGGCCTGAAGACATAGGGCCCTTCTGAGGTGGTGTCACAGAGGGTGGTAGGACCTGGGCCAAAGAGAGGAGGCTGAGGTGGGGGCTTTCTGCAGCCCCCAGGATTTGCAGGGCACTCTGCAGGCAGTGTGACAGAGGGGGTAGCTGCAGCTGACATGTCTGTAGCGCTGTTGAGGTGCTGCTTGGGCTTGTCACGGCACTGTGTGGGCGTGGGTCGGGGCTGCTGCTCGGCAAAGGGGATGGGGGTGATTCTTGCTGCTGCGTGTCACCAGGGCTGTCGTTTTCCTCCTGTCTTTGTGGCTCTTCGTTGGGCAGGGAGCCAGTGACCACGGAGAAAGCCGAAGATCACTTTGAGGTCAGCAGCAACCCTATGGACTTCCAGACTATGCAGAGCAAGTGCTCTTGCGGCGATTACCGCTCGGTGCAGGAGTTCCTCGCTGACATCAAGCAGGTGTTCTCCAATGCCGAGCGCTACAACCAGAACGGGAGTCACGTACTGTCCTGCCTGGAGAAGACGGAACAGTGTTTGATTGATATGGTGCACAAACACCTGCCTGGCCACACGTATGCACGCAGGAAACGCAGGAAGCTCTCTGCCAGGTGCCAGGGACTGGAGGAGCAGGAAGAGGACAGTGAGTCAGAGCCCCTTGAACATTCCCGGGGGCGGAAAAGGAAGAAATGAGGGCTGGGGAGACTAGGGGGAGAGCCAGAGCTGGAGCAGGCCTTCTGGTGCTGCTGGGCAGCAGGATGGGTTGTGTGGAGGGAGTTGGGAAGCAGCAGGCACTTCTCTTATTAATCCAACCTTCCCTTTGGCCTGTCCTAGTTTTAATTTTTCTGCGATTTCCTGAAGTATTTGGTCATCCACTGAGTGGGCAGAGATGACTTACTGCTTCCTGCAAAATCCACAAAGCTCTTAACGAGTCTGTCCTGCTAGGAGGGGAAGGTGGGAGGGCAAGGGGAGGCCTGGTCAGACCCTGGCTGGGCAGGGGAGCGCAAAGCCTACTCCAGCTTGGGCGCTGTCGGCTTCCTTGGGATGAGCCTCTTCCTCCCCTCCGCAAGCAGCCGGAGCGTGGCGGGAGCTCTGCCGTCTGCTGCCTGTGATGTGAAGCCAGCCTTGAGCTGGTGCGGGGAGGGATCGTATTGCTTCACGGAAGGACTGGGTGCAATCAGGCCAATGGCTGCTAGTTCCTGTATGTATGTATGTGGTGTTAATTTCGAGCCCCCAGCGAAGGGCTGCAAAAGGCGAGCAAGCACTTGCAAATGCAAATGGAGATATGGCTTTCACCAGCATCCTAACACAATTGGCTTTGAGGTGCTCTTGCTTTTCCCTGCTCTCTCTTCTCGGGGAGCAATCTCTGGAGTTGTGCTCCGAAGAGGGTTCTTCTGAGCTCAGCTCTCCACACATACAGGGCAAGGAGGAGGCAGTTGGCTTCCCTGCTCACCGTGAACAGCACACAGTCACGTAGCCCTTTGGATGAACCGAGTGCCAGAAGCGTACCGGAGAGCGTGGTTTTCTGCACACCCTGTAAGGGAGCTCCAGGGCAAGGGGAGCAGCAGAAACATGTTCTGTGTAACTTTTTAAATTAATTTTCTAGTTAAAAGTGGCTTGTTTCTAGCTGTGATCTTGTATAAAGAACATCTGTAAGATACTCTTGTCTTGCTTTGGCACATGTACAGTTTATATGAAATCATGTTTGCTTTATATTTTCCCCCTCTTAAAACTCATTTTCCTACCAGTAGCTGGAGTTACACCGGGGGACTTGTTGGCGAGGGGTCTCCCAGGCCCTCTCTAGCCACGCTCTCACCATGTTTTATAGGAATACCTTCCCTAGCTCGCCTCCCTCGCACTCGCCCAGCGCAGCAAGGACCATCCCGCACCGACTGACCAACCCGATCCCGCGGGGAGGCTGCTCTGCTGCGGCCCCAGCAGTGGGTCCTGTCACCCGAGATACTGACTTTTCTCTAAGAAAAGAAGTGTGGTTTTTCATCACCTCTCCCTCTCCATCGTGACAGGTTTTGATCATACAATCAGGGCTTAAACTTTTTATTGTAGGAGTCTTCAATTTGGAACGAACCAGCTCCAGGGCTGCTCTGTACTGGTTTTGTAACAGGAAAAGCAAAAGCAGCTCTTGCAGCTCCTGTGATTTGAGAAGCTAAGAATCAATTAAAAACTGCAGCCTAGTTTTGTGAACTTTTTAGGGTTGTTTTTTTAACAGGTATGTTTCAGTTCTGGACTGTTGATGGCTGCAGAGACTAGGCAGGTTTCCAGCCACTTCCCTCTTCCTCTGTCCCCAGCCTCGGCTCCCTACCCCACAGAATAGCACTGACGTTTGTATTTCGCACGTCCCCTTCAGAGGCTTTGTTTTGTCCTGTTCATAGCGAACATTTTCTGCAGATCCTACATGGTGAAACCTTTGGAACTGTATGTTTTTTTAAAAAATAAATGTCATTTGCGGGGGGGAGGGGGGTTCTGCTAAGGGCTGTACTTGTAATAAATTGGAAACTTCAAAATAAACATTATGTACTTGTGTTTGTAAAACCCACTTGCAGCGAGTCCTTTGCAGGTGCCCTGCGTTCATGTGGGGCTGTCAGGGATGTCTTGTCTCTGCCTTCCCCGGAGCTCCCATCAGACATGGTGTCGCTGGCTTCCGGAGGGACAGTGGAGCTGTGGAGCAAGGGGATCGATGGACCAGCGAGTGTGGGTCAGGTCAGCTCACAACTCTGCAGAACCATCTACACCTGCCCCTCAGGTTTCATCCCAGTACTGCAGCCGGCTTGGACCCTGCCCTCTGCGCAGGGCCGCTGTCGCCCTCCACCCTTCTTCCCAAGCTGTGCTGGGCTTGGGGGACGTGCTGCTGTGGACGTGTGCATGCTGACTGGCCCTGTCCATCGTCCTCCCCCAGGATGAGGGATGGGGCTGTGCCCATCCTTGCCCCCGGCCAGGGGGAGGTCACTGTGATGCAGGAGCAGTCCTGGGGCTGGCCACGCCTTCCGGTCCCTTGTCTCCTGTGGGCTGCCAGTGTGACTCGTGTGCTGCCACAGCGTGCAGGGAGCATCCTGGAGGGAACGCCTGCTGTTCTGCCAGTGCTGCGCTGCGAGGAGGACAATGGTTTCCTGGATGTTTTTATCGTCCTTGCTCAGGAGCTGAGTTGGGAGCGCTCCAGCCAGGTCCAGCTCTGCTGGGTAGAGGAAACCCCCGATGGGTTTGCGGGCTGAAAGGCTCTCAGCAATGGACAGATGCTGCTTTCCTCAGAGAAGCCTCGGCCCCTCTCCACGCGAGGTGATTTGGCTTGGTGGGCGTGCAGCAGGGCCGGGGTGAATCGGCATGGCTCGAGCTGGGCCCCTTCCAGGCCTCAGCGCGGAGACCTCACACCAGCATCTGCTCTGGGACCTTTTTGGACACGTGCTTTTTATAGCAGCCCCTGCATGGCATCGGTGTCCTGCGCAGGGGTTATAAATAGCTGTCCCATGCCTGGCAGGCGCGTGCGGGGGGCTGGCGGGCAGCCCCGGCCCTGCTGCCCACTGGCACCGCGGGCCGGGGGCAGGCACCGGCCTGGCTGCCCACGCCGGCTCACCGGGGCTGGCCTGCAACAAACCAGGGCCACAGGTGGGTTCTGGCGTTCCAGCACAGCTCTCGGAGAAGGCCTTGAGCTTGGTCCCCTCTTGGCTTCCTCACAGCTTAATCATTAATTTTAAGAAATTAGTGGGATTTTTAGTACATTCCTAGAGTACCGCTACTTTCCATCTGCTACTGAATATCTGGAGAGAGTATCCTGCGTTGCAAGGTGGGGATAACGCCAGAGCACCACGGGTCTGGGCGTGCTAGGCTCAGATCCACGCTTAGCTGAACCAGGACCGGGGATGGGCATCCATGGCAGCCCCTCAGGGCCGAGGCAGCGCTGAGCCCTGCGCCCCCCACTTCCAGAGGAGCTTCTGCAGCCACCCCAACCCTACTGGGACTGCACGTTTGGCTGCTCCAAGTAGGATGGAGCGGGGATGCAGGGGATGGGAGATACGGCAGACGGCTGAGCCACCCCAGCACAGGATTAAAAGCGGCTGTGACAAGGGCACAGAGCCCTTCCCCAGGGCAGCTCCGATTTGGGGCTGGCTCCACGGAAAAGCTGTGTCTCTCCAGTAGGACCAGTCACGTCCAGCACCTCAAGGCTGGCGGAGCCGGCCTGGCTGCTGGGGCTGATAGTGCGCCATGGTCGGGTGCCAGCATCCCCACCGCTGCCCGATAGCTGGGGCCTGGTGACACCAGTTATCGGGGTGAGGGCTCGGGAGGCAGCGAGTTCCTTGGCAAGTGCTGGGTGCTCAAGGGCAGGCTGTCGCCGCCGAGCACCACAACACGCGCACCCCCAGCACCGTCGCCGTCCTACGTGTCGGCATGGGAGCCAAAGGTGCGCTGAGCTGGCTTAGGGCTCAGCGCTGCGGTGCTGCTTGCCTGAAGCCCAGTGCGGGGGTTCCGGCGCCTGGGCTGTACCCCTGGCACAGGGACGCAGCCCTGCGTCCCCCCTCCCCGGGCAGCCACCACCCTGTGCTGTGCCTGGCTCCCCGGTCTGGACTTTGGAGCTTGTCCCACAGCCAATATTGATACTCCTGCGCCAGGTCACGGCCCTTTTATCTACCCAAACACACCCCCCCCAGCGGCATCGGGGAGCCCACGAGCCTGTGACCCCACCGCCCAGCAGTGGGGAGCAGGCAGGGTCCCTGCCCGGCACCACCACCCGCCTGGGGAAGGGGCTGGGTGCCCGCTGGCCTGGCCAGGAGCACGCCTGCCTCCCAGCACCCCAAATCAGGGGCGAACCCTTCGGCGTTTCCCCCCTCACCCCACCACCGCAGTGGGGCAGTGGGGTCTCCCTCGCACCTCAGCTGCCATGCCGGCTCCCGGGGAGACTTCTCTCAGAGTGGCTGCTCACCTCCCACCATGCCGGGGCCCTCGGGGGCGGCAGATGAAAGGTGTTTGGGCCACATCAACCACGGCACAAAGCCCCCCCACAAAGCCCCCCCACAGCGCGGGCGAGGGGCCACGGAACCTAGCCCCTGCCACCCCCTCCGGCTCGAAGCCAGGGTCCTGTGCCGCTCCTTCGGCTGCAGCCCTGACGCGCGGCCCTGAGCTGCGAGGGCACGGGGGGGCCGAGGGCTGTGGATGTGGGCAGGTAGTGGGTGCCAATTTGGGTGCCAAAAGGAGGGTCCCTTGCTGGCCTGTGGCCCCCTGGGCAAGAGGGACCCCAGAGATGCTCAGTGGGGCCCAGCACTGCCCCAGCCTGCACGCTGGCTAATTAACGGGCAATTAGATGACAGACAAGTCTGAACATCATGAAAGCTGCCCGAGCCCCTTCCACAGGTCCCTTGCCCACCCATCTCCGCCCCCCCACCACTGGGAGCCCACTGCACATCCCTGGGGGCAGCCATGCCAACCAGCCCCACCAACCCCCCTGCAGAGCTGAGCCGCCCCAACCCAGGGGGTCTCGGGGCAGGGTGGGCAGCGGTCACCCCCCCCCACTGCTGAGCCCCCGGCAGATCCACCGCTGCCCGGGAGGACGGCAGCACCCACCACCGCTGCCCGCCTCACACCCCGGCGAGGGCACCCTGGCCCCCTCCCCGCCAGCGCTGGCGGCACCAGCTGAGGCTTGAGTTTCCCTCCGGACAATGGGGAAGGCGAGCTGGGATGGTAACCGGAGCGGGGGGATAAATAAAGCTGCCCAGAAGTTTCCATTACCCACACCTCGGGCTTCTACGTGGGACATCAAAGCCGAGCCCTCTCCAGCCCAAGGTCCCGTGCCCCCAGCCCATCACCCGGCTCCTGGCCTGCTCTGCCCCAGGCGCCAGAGCGCTGAGCCCCCCTTGCCTGGCACCCAGGCCCAGACACAAATCACCTACAGAGTGCGGAGTGGAAAAGATGTGGAAAAGATGATTCGTTCACATGACAGCGCAGGAAAAACCCTCCTCCTCGGCCAGGAGGCAGCGGGTGCCAGAACCGGCTGCAGGGACGCCACGGGGGAGCCCCCAGTACGGTGGCACCCCGCCACGGCACGCTCCCCCTCTTGCTGTCAGCACAGGAGCCTCCAGGCCCGGCACACACCCACCGCGGGGACCACGGCCCTGACCCACTGAGCTGGGGGGGCTCCCATGGGGGGGTGGGCTCGACCCCCTTGAATCTCCCCAAACAGCACCAGGCTTGGTTGAAATAACACATCCAGGGTTTATTGTTTTTTCCATTCCTCGCAGCTAACGATTAAAAAAAAAAAATCTAAAATAAATTACAGAATTAAATAAACACGGACTGAATTATTCCCCTCCCTGCCCGGTCCCTGCCACCCCCCCAAAGAAAGCATTAGAAGAGTCGCTGGATTCGGCCACAACAAACCAACCTCTAGGAAGAAGCAGCTACTTGTCAGGGTCCAGCAGTGCCGGGGGGGGGTCCGCGGACCTCACCACCCCAAACCAGTGTGCGCCCCCACCCTGTCCTGCCGCCGTTCAGCCTACGCCCTCACCCCTTACCCGTGAGGCCGGCTTCCCCCGGCGCGCCGTCCCCGGGAGTGGGCAGCCCCCTCACTAGACGTGCGTCGGGTTGTCCAGGTACGGGTCCGTCTTGGTCATGTGCAGCACCACCGCGGGGGCTTTGTAGTGGCAGTGCACCCCGCCGCAGCTCACCCCGCTGCAGGGCTTGCCCCTCGTCCTCACCCCCAGCTTTCTGTTGCACAGGCTTTGCCAGGTCTGCAGTGTCTTGGAGCTCCAGACCCACACCCCGCTGGTGATGCCCACTACCAGCGACATGAAAATCTTTAGCATAAAGACGGCCACGGTGGGCACCGAGGCCTCCAGGGAGCAGTTGGCGGCGCGCCGGCTGGGGAGGTGCAGGCAGCCGCGCTCCAGGGCCCTGAGGTTCCAGTAATCCACGTTCAGCCGCTCGTAGAAGTAGCAGACGATGACGCAGGTGGCCGGGACGGTGTAGAGGATGGAGAAGACCCCAATCTTCACCATCAGCTTCTCCAGCTTCTCCGTGTTGGTGCCACCTGTCTTCATGATCTTCCGGATGTGGAAGAGGGCGACAAAGCCTGTGAGGATGAAGGAGGTGCCGATGACCAGGTAGCAGGAGAGGGGGATGAGGACAAAGCCGGTCAGGGCGCTGACGTCCATGCTCCCCACATAGCACAGCCCCGTCAGCTCGTCCCCGGCCACCTTCCGCATAGTGAGGATGACGATGGTCTTCATGGCCGGGATGCCCCAGGCTGCCATATGGAAGTAGCTGCTGTGGGCCTCGATGGCCTCATGTCCCCACTTCTTCCCGGCGGCCAGGAACCAGGTGAGGGTGAGGATGACCCACCAGAGCGAGCTGGCCATGCCGAAGTAGTAGAGGATGAGGAAGACAATGGTGCAGCCCGTGCTCTCCAGCCCCTCCTGGATGATGTAGAGCTCGCCGTTCTCCCGGTCGCAGGCGATGTTCTCGGCCCCTGCCACCGAGCGGATGATGAAGGCCACAGAGTAGACGTTGTAGCACATGGAGAGGAAGATGATGGGTCTCTCAGGGTACTGGAAGCGGTGGGGGTCGAGCAGGAAGGTGAGGACGGTGAAGGCGGTGGAGACGAAGCAGAGGGTGGACCAGACAGCCATCCAGATGAAGGCGAAGTCCTTGTCCTCCCGGGACCAGTAGACGTCCACTCCGGGGGAGCACCTGGGCGCGCAGGAGAGGCTCTTCTCCACGTACTGGAACTTCTCGGGGTTGTTGCAGGCCCCCAGGCCGTCGGGGCCCCGGCCCTCGGCGGTGCCGGGCGGCCAGGGCCGGGGAGCCACGGGCAGCATGCCCTGGCCCTTGTGGGGCTCGGCGGCTGAGGCGTTCTCGGGGGCCTCCATGCAGAGAGCGTTGGGGTCGTTCTTGGTGGGCAGCTTGCCGCAGTCAAGCGACTCGGGCCAGCCAAAGTGGAACTGCTCCATGATGGGGACGCACTTGTGGCGCGCCTGCTCGCACATGGGGCGGCAGGCGGGGATGCTGGCGCTCACCTGGTCGGTGCACATGGGCGCGTAGAGCGAGCAGAGGAAGAAGCGGAGGTGGACGTGGCAGCCGTACTCCACCAGCGGCGCGAACTCGTGCAGCTTCAGGGCGGCCTCGCGCTGGCTCTCGTGGCCCAGCAGGTTGGGCATGCGGGTCAGGTTGTACCCGATGCCCCGGCACATGGGGATGTCCACGGGCTGGCACCGCGCCGCCCGCCCCCGCGGGCCCTCCAGCCCCGCCAGCTCCAGCCCGCGCCCGGCCGCCGCCAGCTGCCACAGCACCGCCAGGGCCACCCGCGCCGCCGCCGCCGCCATCGCCCCGGCCCCGGGCCGCCCCCCCCCCCCCCCGCCCCCGCGCCCCGCGGCTACACCGCCGCCATCGCCCGGCCCCGCCGCCCTCGCGCCCCCGCGGCGGCCGCTCGCTGCTGCCGCGGCCCCGCGGCGGGGCAGCTCCCGCCGCCCCCGGCCCCGGCCCCGGCCCCGGCCCCGCGCGCCATGCGGCGGCGGCCCCGCCGAGCGCCCCGCGCCGCCCCGCGCCCGCCCGAGCCCCGGCACCGCCGTGCGCCCCGCCCCCTCCCGCCGGGACGCGCCCCCGGGGCGGGGCCGGGCAGCACGGCCGGGGGCGGGGCCCGCATCGGCGCCCGCGGAGACGCCCCGCTCCACGCCGGGAGCGCCCACGGGCGCTGCCCACGGGGGAACGCCCCAACGCGCACAGACCCCATCCCAGCCCACGCCGACACCCAAGCCCAGCGCCCGCACCTCCAGCTCCGACATCGCCGCAACACCCGCACCCCCAGCTCTGGCACCCCCGCACCTACATCCCCCGCACCCCCAGCTCTGGCACCCCCGCACCCACACCCCCCCACGCCCTCCGCATCTGCACTCCCCCCACAGCCGCGCCTCTCGCAACCGCCGCAACCACATCCCCTCCCCGCACACACCCCGCCCGCACTCAGCCCTGCTGGCAGGAACCCAGCGGGCACACAGACACGCGTGTACACACACTTGCACACACGCGTGTGCACACGCACACACATTCGCGCACACGCCCCCATCCGCTTTCGTCCTGCCGCTGAGAACTGGCACGCTCACTTCGCCCCACACGGAGCGGAGGGGTGCCTGCGCCCATGGGTTTGGGGGCCGTGGCGGGGCGGCGGGCACCGCGGGTGGCTCAGCCCACAGCACGGGGCTGGCGACGCCGCCCGGCACCGGCGGTGCGCGGGGCCGGGGCAGCTCCCGGGCGGTGACACCGGTCAGCACGGCCGAGCTGGGGCTGCCAGCCCCCGAAATCCGGTGTCCCGCTCACAGGGCGACAGATCGCCCGTGCCAGGCGGAAGGTGCCCGGCTGGAGGCGCCCAGGGCGCTCAGGCTGGTGTTAAAAATGTGCTGGGGGTGGGGGGGTGCCACCAGCTGCCCCTCGCATTGCACCCCGGGGTGCAAACGGTGCCGTTTGTGACGGCAGGGAACAGCGGCTCCGCCATCCCGGGTGCAATTCGGGCAGGGCCTCAGCACCCGGAGCCCGCCTGGATGCGGGCACGGGCTGGCGTCTGGGGCTCCCAGGCAGCCCTGTGACTTCTTCAGTAACAGCATAACAACCTGTCAACACAGCTCCCAGTCGCGGGGCGCACGCTGACGCCGTACGTTATCAAACCGCCCCGATTCGGCGCGATGAGGAAATTCCACGGGAGCTGCTTATCGGTTATCATAACGGTGCGGGAGATAAGCTGTCGCCCTGGAATTTCCCTCTAGCACGGGGTGACAGCTCGCCGGGCTCCAGGGCCCTGGGAAAAGGGTTGATGCGGGGTGATTTTTGGCGGGGGGGGGTGCTGGAGGGGGCTTTGTCCTCCCCTGCACCCGGGTGACACGGAGCAGCAGCCGGATTCGGGGGGTTAAGGCCACAGTTCTCCTCGTGTGCGCCAAGAACCGGGTGGTTTGTGGGTATTTTGTGCAGGTTTGGAGGCAAAATGTTGCCCGTGGACGAGCCGACAGAGATGGAGGCGGCACCCAAGGGTGGCACTGCCCCCGCTCCAGGGCACCCTGAAGCCCAGCTCCTGCTTCTCCTTAGGGAGCCGTTTGCTACGGAAACCTTGGGAACAGCTCCGGGAAAGACCTGAGGGGCTCAGGGTCAGCGAGGGCTCCAGGCACACAGTGGGCTGGGGCCGGGGCTGGGTGGGACCCCGGGGTGCCAGCCCCCATGGGTGCCCTTGTACCCGCGAACCCTGGCTGCGAAGGGTTAATGGGGGGGACAAACACGCAAATAAATGTCTTTTAATTTAATTTTGCTTTAATATGTAAAACTGTTGCTCTTGGCAGGAGGCACCGCACCCCAGCCAAGAGCAACATGAGGATTTTTGGAGTCAAGGGGCTCCTTTCAATGCAGTGGAGCGGCCGCCCCTCACCAGTGCCTCCTGCACCCTGGGGTGCTCCTCCCCCACCCCGACACCTTCCCTGGGTTCCCCACAGGCCACCCCAAAGCGCAGGGCCCTGCCATGGGGACAGCAAAGGGCCCATGTGCTCCATCCCACCTGCAGCGGTGGGCAGAGGGGGTGCCCCCAGCATCCCAAGCCTTCCCCCTTCCTCGCCCCCTCGTTCTGCTGGGGAGCACCCTGCCCACACCCCTGGGGTATGCCAGGGCCGCTGGGGATGGGGATGGGACGATGCCCACCGCCAGGATGGGTGGGGACACCACGGCCATTGCAAGAAGCCGAGATCTCCAGCCAGTCTGGAAGCCCCGCAGTGAAAACAAGAACCCCAGGTAGAGCCACCCAGCAGATTTATGGCCTTGGAAGCGGCGCCGGGCTGGGAATCCAATATCAATAGCGGGAAGAAAGGGCTCACAGAGCCTGCACAGAAACCCTGCCCGGGAAGCGGGCGGGCCGGCGGAGCGTGGCTGTATCGCAGGAGCCCGGGAGCCTGTGGTTCCTGGCACCAGCTTCACCCCATTTCCTTTCTTCCCGTCAACAGCGCTCACAAACCTGCACGAGAGCCTCACCGAGGGGAGGGGGAAGGGGAGTAGGAAGGGGCACGGGTGCAGAAAAATCCTCCCACTGCCACCCTGGGGTGAAGGGAGGCTGCGGCGATGGCCCTCCTCCCCCGCCATGGATGGGCCCTGCCGGGGCCGCAGGGTTTGGGGGATCCCCCTTGGCACCAGCGATGGGGACAGCCAGGGAGGGGGCGACGGAGCTGGGGAGGGGGCAATGCAGGTGGAGACTGACCCTTGGTGGTCCCGGCTCCCGCCAGCACCAGGTTCACTGGTGGGCGAACCCCAACTGCAAGGACGGGCCGCAGGCCGTGGCCGGGACGAACGCGGGCTCCGCGATGCTGCGTGTTGTCCCTGCAGCCCGGAGGGAGGGCGACGGCGCGGCCCCACAGCAACCCGGGGCAACGATGTTCCCTTCCTGAAGAATTTCACAGGAATAGCTGCTGCGCAAGGCTGGCGGCTTCGATTTCAAAGGGATGCCGGGGCCGGATGGGCTGCTGAGCAGGTGGAGGGGTCCGTGCCGGGCGCACTCATGCCAGGCACCCTGCGAGGCCGCAGGCCGGCACCCACACGGCCCGAGGGACAGCTGCCCCCTGCCCCGGCCACTATCTCCCCAGGGACACCGTCCTGGAGCGTTCCTCAAGCCCGAATCCTTCCTACCCTTGGGCACGGAGCTGCGTGGTGCGGAGGCACCCGTGTGTGCCCCACGCTGTGGGGCAAGGGACGCTTTGTGCCCTGAGGCCTCTGCAAGTGACCTGCCAGGCTCCCTGCTGCGGGCAGGCGGCAGCGGGGTGGGAAGATGTGGATTTTCGGGGGACAGTCCCCAAACAGACGGACAAAGGAACCCGACCCGGGCGGGAGGAAATGGGTGAGCGTGCAGCACGGATCCTGCCCAGCCCCAGCCGCGCCAACAGATCCTCCTGTCCAGGTCAGGGACACGAAGATGGCAAGAATTCCCCAGGGACGCTGGGGAGCCATGGGCACCCTACGGCCACTGCAAGCTGGGAGTGACATGGAGGGACAGTCCTGCTGCCGGCCGGCCCACCTCCCTGGCCACGGCCACAGGGTCCCCGGGCTGCGACACCCCCGTCGACGCGGCAGTGACATGAAGCAGGCAGGAGACACGTGATGCAGGGCACGTCCCCACCGCCCCAGAGCCCTGGGAGCCTGAGGGACCAGCATGTGGATGGAACCCACGTGTGCCACGGGCCTTGGGGGATGGGGCAGGAAGGCAGCAGGGTGCCCCTGGGGAGCCCCGGCTGGGAGCACGGTGGGGAGCTGGCTAGCAAGGGGACAAGAGGGGACACTCTCCCTATCACCTCCTCCGCAGTATTTCAGCTGGCAAGGGTGGCTTGAAGTACAACAGGCCACTTCCAGCCTTCTGGGGGGGCTGGGATGCACCTCCCGGACATGGGGACCTCCCCATCAAAGGGAAGCTGGACTCAGCTGTGTCCTGCCCCAGCCACCTTGCTCACCCTTAGAGACCCCTCTGGGGGGGTACAGGACTCAGGTGAGCCTCAGCAGCAGACGTTCACTCTGAATCCTACTGATGGCAGCATCTGCGGTTGGCAGCAGCTGCCGGACGGAGGCAGGTGAAGGGCTGGAGCTCACTCGCAGCTGCCTCAGCCCTGGGAAGAGCAGGTCATACGGCCACCAGACAGGGCCACGGGGCAACCGTCTGCCTCCAGCTGACCTTCAGCACCCACCCATTTGCCGGCAGCCCAAGGCAGCACCTCGTGCTGGGAGCAGGCTCTGCGGCGCTCCCAGACAGCATCCCAAGCGGCACAGGAGCCCTTTCATCCTGCTTCCCTCCGGAGGCGAAGCTTCATCCCCAGGCTGCCCATCCCACGGTGCCGCTGAGCCTCCCGCTGCGGGCAGGCGGGTGTGGGCGCTGTGTCCCGGGGCAGGCACAGACACACACGGCCCTTTCTTCGCCCCTCGGCCCCGCGCGCAGCTCGGCGCTGGCAGCAGGTCTGCGCCGCACAATGCGCCTCCTTGTTCGCCCCGGCCCAGGGCTGGCTTGCGGGGAATGGCAGGGAATCGCCTCCGTTTCCTGCTGGAGTTTTATTACATTCACCGTATAAATAAATAAATACGCTGCAGAGGAGAAGGGGAGAACCACGGGGCAGCCTGGAGCCAGGCAGGATGTGAGCTGGGGCTGAGCCCCCCAGCACCGGGCTGGGAGCACCCCAGGAGTGGGAAAAGGGTCCTGATGCCCCCAGGACATCCGCGCTCCCTGGCTCTGTGCCAAGTCCCTGTGCCTCTCCCGAGGAGCAGCCGAAATCCCAGCAAATGCAATCCGGCAGGCAGCTCTGCAGCCCCGGGAGCGCTGCGGGCACCCAGCAAGGGGCTTCCTGTGCAGGGCGCAGACCCCGGCCACCAGCACCGCTGCACGGCTGGACTGGAGACCTTCTCCCAGGCAATTTTGGGAAGTCCTGCGGCCCCCAAGGCCAGCACTGCACAGTCCAGCAGCAGGCTCCTGCACGCCCAGTCCACTCCTGTGCTCACGGATCGCTCTGCCACCTCTGCACTGGTGCCGTGGGCCAGGCCCGTGTGGGCTCACGGGTGGGATGGTGGCGCTGGATCTCGGCAGGGACGCGGCCCAAGCATGCCCCAGGAAGTGGGAGCACCCCTGCAGAGCCCACACCACGCTGTGGTGAGCAGAGAAGGCCGTGAGGACTGGAACTTGCTGGAGACAACACGGCACGGGCCGAGCTGCCATGTCGGGTGCCAAGTCAAAGCCAAGGCCTCCAGTGCGACCCCTTCACAAGTGCCCCAACAGGTGGCCTTGCGCCAGCCCCGTGTACACGTGCTGGCAATGCCGGTGGAGCCACGGTCAACGTCCTCCTCGTAGTCGCTGTGGAGCTCAGCCCAGCCGTGGCAGCTGGATGCAGACACCTTCCTCCCAGCTGGGACTCATCAGGGGGATCCCAGAATTTCGGCACGTCCAGTGCTCTTGGGTTGGGTTGGTTTCAACTCCTTCAGCAAGGTTCGGACCAAGAGTAGCGAGCAAGCTGGAGCAGCCCAGGCTGCAGCTCTCCCATCTTCCCAGCCTCTGATGGAATATTTGCATGTATCTGAGATCTTGCTCTCCTCTTCCCCGACAGAGTTCCTGTGGGGCATTTCTCCATCTCTGCCCAGGCCCGAAATCAGTCCACGTTTGGATCACAGCCCTCTTTCTGATGGTTCCTGCCCAAGGCTGCGTCACTTCTTGCTCTTGACAAACCATCTGTTACCAGCATCCTTCTCGCTGACCTGGTTCCTCCTGGAGCACCTCCCCTGCCTTCTCCTCTCCACGCAGAGCATCCTATGAGCCCATCATCCCCACCTGGGCCAGAGGAGCAGCTCTGGGGGGACGTTCTTTGGGTGTGTCTCTAACCTGCATACCAGGGTGCTGCCCTTCTGCAACGATTTCTATTGCAGCCCCCACTTGGCTTGCTCTGGATGAGCTGCTGCACTAAGGACCCAAATCACCCCAGCGCCGCATTTCTGCAAGGGACAGAGGCTGATGTCCTGGCAGAGCCAGCTCAAGGGACACTGAATTTTGACAGCTTACAGCCACAAGTGATCAGCCCCTTGCCTGCCTGGCACCCGGGGGTGTGCAGCCCACTGAGGAAGGACTTTGCTACCAGAGTGGTACCAGCGGGTCCTGCTTGTAGCTTAAAAACACAAACTTCTGTGAAAGTACTCAAGAAGACAAAGTTTAACAAAAAAAAAAAAAAAAAAAAAAAAAGCAGCACCATAGCGGGTAAGCCAGCTGCCTTCTTTTCCAAAAAATATTTTCACAAGATGGGGCAGTGCTGTGTTACGTCCATCATCGGCATCACGGCATCGAGAGCTCAAGGCAGTGACTTGGAATGGAAACCCTCAGGTATGTCAAACAAAAATACTGTTTACCGTTCACTTACTAATCCTGTTCTCCTGCGGGGAAAAACACACAGAGCTCCCACATTTATTTAGCAGAACTCAGCAGTTTTGAGTTTTGCCGAAAGTGCCTAAATATAGTTTGTGAGAAACAAATAATCTTTCAGGGATTTCTGCTCCCTCCCTCCCTCCAGCCACCTTCCTTCAAAGGTCAGGCAACCGCAGCGAAGGCTCTCGCCCCAGCTGGCGACTGCTGCCCCTTGGGCACGAGTCCTGAGCTAGGACAAGGTGCTTTTCTGCTGTGTCACCAGCTCTGTCGAGGGGTCACCCGCCTGCTGGGCTCCCCCCGCTGTGCCTGGGGGGCTGTGGGATGGCTCTGCCCTGTCCCTTGTCCCCAGCCCTGGCCCATCCCTCTCCTGCCCCTGCAAACAGCACCAGCCCTCCAGTACCGACCCTCCGGGTCACGGTCACAGAGGAGATACGGCAGGGCAGACTTGCGCGCTGGTATCTGGGAGGTCAACAGCTGGAGACGAGATCTCATCCCAGCACGGTGCTGCACCATGGCTCCCAGCTCCCGGGGGGCTGGCAGATCCCCCCGAGCCAGCACGAAATGCTCGCTTCTTCCAGACGTGGCGAAGGCAGGAGGGCTACTGCCCAGCCGGGACAACAGCTGTGCCGGAGGGAAGAGACGGAGAGGGCCACGAGAGGAGAGGAGAGGAGGGGTGGGTTACAGACAGGGCGAGCCCTCGCGCTGCTGAGGGGTCTTGGCAAGAGGAGCCCATGGAAGCATTTGCAGAGGACAACAACTGAGCCGAGCCTTTTCCCTTGGTGTTAACCGGCATGTTCCTGCCCCCGCCTTGCTGAGGGTGCTCCAGTGTTACCCCGTTCCCCCTCTCCATCCCTAAGCCTTTTGCCTTGTCCCCAGGGCAGGGAGCTGGTGTTGACCCCGGAGCTAACGATGGCAGGCAGAGCCGGCAGATCCCATCCACGCTTGCTGCTGCCAAGAACCACGACTGGAAAACAAACGCGCTCCTAGGTACTGCAGCAGAGACCAGCCCAAGGGAATGTCGCGTCCCATCGAACGCCGCGGCTGCCTGCAAACCCCGAGGCAAAGCCCAGCTCCTCGATCCGCCCCAGGAGGGGATGCTCCCCAAAGCCACGCAGAGCTTCGACGGGGACCACGTCCACGTCCCCCCACCGCAGTTCAGCAGAGCACAGTCTCTGCCCGGGCAGGCATTTCACATCCCAAACACCCTGGCAAAGCAAACCCTTCCCCGCCAGCCCCGCTCACCTCCCCTCCCGCCCTCTCTCCCCTCCTGGCCGCTGCATTTTCCATCCTCACTGCAAACTCTCCAGTGCAGGAAAATGAGGCCATGGAAAACCAAGCTGGTCCCTAGCAGCTGGGCCATCTTCCTCCTCCTCAGCCCCGTCATCTCGCAGACCACAGGCCGCCCAGCCTCTCCTGTGTCCCACCCCAGCTGGGCTGCGCACTGCCCCAGCAGGACCCTGTGCCACCAAGCTTTGGAGAGCTGGTTTTGGGGCTCGCTGAGGGTCTCATGGAGCAGGCAGAGCTCTAAGTGGGAAGAAGGAAGAGCACTCAGGAACAAAGGCTCAGTGCTGCCGGTGAAGCCTCTGCGGTTTCCCCACCCTGCTCCGAGTACAGGTCCTACGCGGGTACATCGGCTCCAGCCTTTGCGACCTCCCGGGGCAGGACTGGCCCCGCCAGCGTGCAGCATCCCTGGTGCACAGGAGTCCAGGGAAGCGCCAGGATCCCTGCTCTCCAGCCCTGCTGCAGGGGAGCAGAGCTGGGAATCACCCTTTCCCCACCACGCTGCGCAACATGACCAGTGTTTTTCATTCCCTGGCCGAGGCAGGATCCCCCCCCTCAGGTTTCAGCCCTATTTTAAAGTGAATTTGGAGCCTCCTTTTGCCCCCGTGCCTCCACAACCTTCTCGAGTACCTTGTCCAGACCACCCCCGCTCTGACCTTCTGCAAGAGGGTGCTGCTGCCTGGGGGGCGGCAGGGTGGACAGGGGGTACACTGGACACGAGGTGTGCATGGGAAGGGAGGGACCGACCAGAAAGACCCTGGGAAAACAGCTCAAGCCTGATTTACCTTTTCCCAAAGAGCTGGAAAAAAGTAAGTCCAGGAAGGCGAGAGAGCTCCCACATCCCTCCCGGTGCTGGGGAGAGCGAGGGCAGCCCCACTCTGCAATAGGGGAACAGCCCCTCAGCCATTTGGGGAGCCGCCCCACAGACAGTGCCACAAGTAGACAACCAGGGTGCAAGCCCCCCAAAAGGGATGCTACCCCTACCCAAAGTCCTGTCCCTCCCAGGTAAGGGCTTTGTTCTTGGCAGCTGCTTGAGTCAAGGCAGCATCTTAAGCTCCCACAAGGCAGAGCCGAAAGGGGAGCCTGGAGGGAGGAGAGGTGCCGAGGGTCTGGCGCGGCATCAGCCGGGTGCAGCTCCAGCAGCATTTCCGTGGTCTGACTCGAGCAAACCATGGAGCAGGGACCTGCTCGTATCTGCAGCGGGGACAGCCACCGCGCCAGAGCGGGGCAAGCGTGGCCGGGGATGCCGAGTCTCACACAGGCCAGGCTCCTCCCCAGAGCATTTTTAGCCACGAGCTGCACCGTGCACAGGGAGCTCCCCTGGCCGCAGTCCCCGCCGCGGCTGGGGGTGCTCGTGTCAGCTGTCAGACAGCGCTGGGCCCTGGGAGCCCCAGCAAACAGACCAGCGTTTGCCGAAACAACTGCTAATTGTTCCCAATTAGGGCCAGGTCTTGAATACTCATCAGCGCATGGCACCAGCCCTAATGCGTTCCACAGGATGGCGAGGAATGGTG
Organism: Chlamydotis macqueenii; assembly: GCF_036417535.1. Lineage (NCBI taxonomy): Eukaryota > Metazoa > Chordata > Aves > Otidiformes > Otididae > Chlamydotis > Chlamydotis macqueenii. Next base: position 9,883,774 of record NC_141574.1, read on the forward strand.
CAGCGGAGCGCCTGTCCCGCTGAGGGACAGATTTGTATTTATGCTGCTTTCAGGGAAAAGGAAGACGTGCTCCCAGCTCCCCTGAGCTTTCACAGCAGCTTCTTGAGGGACAGAGCAGGGATGCCAGCGTCCCTTCTGTCCCAGCCCAGTCAGTTATCCCCATCCCCCACCACCCAAATGCGTCAAACTACACAAAAAAAGAGCTTGCCTGGGCCGTGGATGCCCTTGGAGGGGCTTGGGCAGGAGGGACCACGAAGGCTGAGCCAGGCTGGATGCTGTGTGCGATGCCATCCCCAGGAGCAGCACTCTGCTCCCACAGCTCACAGGGTTTTCCCAAAGCTGGAGACAAAGCCTTGTGGATTTTGCAAAGCCCAGAAGAGCAGCAGCACAGCGAGATGACAACGTGGGGGTCCAGCTGCACCCGATGCCCCAAAACCCACCCAGAGAACAAGCTCCCAAAACCTTGCAGACACTGGAAACACCTTTGCCGCAGGGCATGTGGGGCTCCCCGAGGCCAGGCCCCAGCTCCATCAGGAAACGCCAGGCCGGGGTGCCGGGAGCCTCTGGGGAGCCTCTGCTCTGCGGGGGGAGGGGGAATGCCCTCAGTGACCACGCTGCAGGGAGGGGGAGAGCAGTGTACCCCCAGTTGCCTCGAAAGCAAGGGACGCCCTCTCCATCACCCAGTCACTTGTGCTGGGCCGCCGCAGCTGGCGTGGCGGGTGCTCTGGGGAAGAAAGGCATTTTGTGTAAATCCCATTTACCATCGGGTTTCTCACTTCCCCTCCGGCAGACAATGCCAGCCCTCAGCGCAGCGCTGCATGAAGGGGCTGTTTAACATATTTTTGGAAGAAGGGGGGGAAAAAAAAAAAAACCCTCCTCTCTGAAAAGAGCCTCTTTCAGCTAATAATGAAGTGAATATTATATTAAGAGTGAAAACATATTCAGCGTAACTTACACAGGGAGACAGAAAACCTTTTCATAACACCCTGGCCACAAACACAACTGCCAATTAAACTGGCTTCGCTCTCTGGCCCGTGCCAACACAAACGAGGGGGCAGGGAGCGGAGCGGAGCACGCCGGAGCCGGGGCGCTTGGTGCCTGCTTGGGCTTGGCTGCGGCTTGTGGCACGGGAGAGTTTCTGCTCCGCTGACTTTCAGAGCAACCCATTGAAATAAAAAGGTGTGAGTCCCTGTCGCGCACGGGGACACAGGGTGCCCAGTGGATGCGAGGGGCTCCAGCACTGCAGGGGTCTTCAGTCCCATGGCGACTTCTGCCGCTCCCCTGGTCTGTGCTGGGGCGCTGCCACCAGTGGAAGGGCCCCGGTGGGTGGCAGGAGCCCCCCAGCACCCAGCCCAAGGGACCAGCAGGATTGCTCCTGGCCACAGTGGAGGGTGCTGAGTCACCCACTGGGGCGGAGCTGATGGACCAGCCCAGGCTCGGCTGCCCCATACATCCCATGAAGGTTTGAGGGTTGGGAGCTGCAGGCTTGAGGGGCTGGGAGCTGCTTCGCCCACCCCGACACCCCCTGCCAGGGGGAGGAGACCTGTGACCAGCTCGCAGACCCTAACAGGAGCTGTCAAAACCTGGAGCACCATCCCCACCAAGGGGTTCCCATCTGCCCTGAACGTCTCACCCCATCTTCACCTCCGCCACCCCATGTCTTTGGGTTACCTGCTGGCAACCCCAGCCTACTCTCACGCCACAACATGGCGGGGACATCAACACACACCAACAGTCTCCAGAGTTTCTGCATCGGCTGCCACTGCAGGGGACAGGCATCCAGTAGGGTCTTGTCACCCTCACTGTGTCCCTCGGGGCATGGAGGACGGTGGCGAGGGGAGGGCAACATGCTGGGAGACGTGCCCCACAGATGACACACAGGAGCAGGGGCCGTTACTCACACTTCACATCAGCTTTACCTTTGTCTTGCAGCTCAAGGAGTGGAAGCGATGGGCTGAGGGTACACATCTCAGGTTCTGGTTAAACACCCACGTCAGGAAAACAGCACATGATATCAGATAACGTTTTAATGGAACAAACGCTTGGCAAAGCTCAGGAGCTGCACGTTCACATTCGATAAACCCAAACTAGAAATACAAGACCACTTTTGAGCTGTAACCAACCGTTGGGACAGTTTCTCCAGGGAACAGGCTGAAGATGTTTGTAAAACTACTTGGGGGGTGGGGACAGGGAAAAGACATTTTGGCCAAAACCAAAAATTCCAGTAGCAAACTGCTCAAAGCAAGCTTCTCAAAGGCCCCTGTTTTCTGACTGACAACCGGGAAGTGTTGCTCTCTGTAGAGATTTTTGTCTGTTTCACTCAAGCATTTGTATTTGTTTGTTAATGCCAAGTCAAGATCCAAACACACCTGTGATTTTGCCCTTTAATAAAAAAAAAATTAAAAAAAAATCAGGAAAATAATTTTTGGCCATTATTTGGTAAAGAAACATGGAAAAATGCACTTCAAAGTCTCTCATACAGCAGAAAGCGGGCCACCAAACTGGAAACAGCCTCTAGGTCAAACACAAGTTACTGGCCTGGGCTGGGCGACAGCTTAGGGAAGGGCGGTTCCCATTCCTGCAGCGTGCACCATTGGCAGCACACAACTGATGACTGGAACAGATCTTTAGGGACTTACAAAGCTCCTTACCATGCCACAGCGAGCCACTCCACTGACATATATCTCTACATCTCAGATTTAGCGGGAGCAATGCCTCCCACGATGAGTTTTGTCCAATGTAATCTGGAGAGCAGAAGGTCCTGCCTTTGCAAGGTCATCGATGGACACGGATGTGCCAAGTTTCCATTTGCAGATCCAGCCGCCCCTGCTCACTCAAACCAAGCGCCCAAGGGCTGTCAGAAATGCCAGCACACCCCACATCAGAACAGAGGCTGAGGAAGCTCCATGAAAGGCACAGCTGTCTCCTGCTGGAAAACTCATCCGCCTCTCTCCAGATCTATCTTATCTGAACAGTCAGGAAGCACAAAGTTCTCTCCTTCTTGTAGGGGATAGGCATCAGCTTCTGATCAAAGGAAGTTATCAGAACAATCTGTACGGGAAAAAGACTAATATCCAGATTTAAAGCCCATCAGAATGGAACCCCTGCACCACTCGCCTTTGGCAAAGCATTACGAGGGAGGCATTGCCACCTAGTGTCGAGCCAGGAAAAAGGACTCGACAGGACACCCAACTCCCACGGCGGTCAGCCCAACGGGGGCGGATGGAGGGACAGTGCTAATGCCCTCTCGGAAAGGAGCAACGCCAAGCAGACGGAAGAAGGCTGCCTGTGACAGGAGAACAGCTGGCAAGCCCTGTCCTGGCCCAACGGCTGTGGAAGTCCAAACCCACTAAGCCAGTCGTTGGACAAGCAAGAGACTACGCTTGTGATCTTGTAATCAGAGGGAGTGATCTTGAGTTGCCAGCCCAGCTCAGTTAAAAGTCTCACCAACAACCTTCCACACAACACTTGCTTTTCAGGTGCCTGTTATCGCTGCATGCTATTCACCAGGACAAAGCATCGCAGTCCTTTCTGATCATCAGGGAGGCTCTTGGAGTCTCCTGCAAAAAAAGCAGATCTGGGAAAAAACTAATCACTGGATTGCTCTCAAGGGAAAGACAACAGAATCCAAACCCCACACTCTGTTTAGGTCTCTTCTTCAAACTAAGCAGCACAGCAGGATTTGACCTCTTCTCAGAGACCGAGCCATCCTTCGTCCAAAAGCACAGAGCATCAGAACAAGGAGACAAGCAGCAGGCTCCAGAAGCGTGCTTGCAAGGTGCTGCCAACCCAAAGCTTTCCGAACATTTTTCCACACTCCCCCGCCCCTCTTTGGGACATCCTACCAAGAGGGCATTTTGTTTTAAGAGACCGACAGAGCATGGTAATAAGGAATCCAAAAGCCATAAAGACGCTGGCAGAACAAGAACGCTTCAGACATTTCTCTCCTGGCAAGGGGCCGCCTTGGATCACATGGTGACCACAGGCAACCCTTCCTGCCCAGCAAGTCAACAACAAGTGTAGAAGAAGTCAACAACATGTTTAGAAGACATTATCCATCCTAGTCTAACACGGGCAGGACAAATACCACGAAAATATCGTTTCACATTACCAGATTCCTCCTCCTCCATGGTTTCTTGCTTGGTTTGTATTTACCTGCCACTGTCTCACTAAAAAGCACTTGATTTTGCATTTATTAAATCTCAGCCACACCACAGAGGCACACGTTCAGAGAGATACAGGGAGAGCACGGTGGATTTTGCTCCAAAAGGAAACCAGCATAAAGCTGGTATTCTTAAGTAATCTGGAATTTAGTATCAACATCCACAGGAACATTCAGCCAAAACAAAGAACATAACACGCTGTTGCCCAAGAAGGGAGCTAGCTATACAGCAACAAACCAGATCCTATTTCCAAATTCCAGCTCCTTACATTAAGAAACATTAATCACTCTTGCACAATAAATTGCCACAAGTCCTGCCAGTGTTAGTCCTAAGGTTGGTTTATATTCTCAGAACAAAAATATCAAACTTTCTCTTCAAGAACAACCTGTACAAACAATGCAAAACTTCATGGCATCCTACTCCCATTCACAGAGTCCCTAAGAGCAGCCCAGAATGTGCAATAGGTAGGATGTCAAAGAGTTTTGTTTAAAGAGTGTGCAGGAGAGGGAAGAGAGGGAAGGTCTTCACCTCTCCTACAGCAGGACTTGGTTCTGCGAGAAACAGCCTCAGAATACGACAAACAAAACCAACTTCAGGAAAATCAGGTGGTGTATAAACACAGTCTCAAAACAACACAGGGCTCTCGACCCTTTTCCCAAAACATAGATGCAGTGCTGAGATCAGTGTGTGCCCAGAGGTAGGTCCTCTTCCTGTCCAGGAACCGCTCTTCTCATCAGCTGGCAAGGTCCTAGGATAACAAAATACCACAGTCAGCGTCCCACAGGGATCCCCTGTTCTTATTCCATTTTAGCAGGAAATGGTCAATCATTACCAGCACACATCTACAGAGTCCCTGATGGAAATGCCCAGAATTCTGTGGATTAGCACAAGTAGAATAGGTGCAGTGAAATCCCCATAAAATTCATTCAATTTCTTCACACAGGAATTGGAAGAAACTGACTATTAAGTGACAAGAAGTCAAAACTAGCAAGTCCACCTCAGACAAGCCCTGAGAACACCCTTCAGGCCACCTCCCTTCCTGGATAGGGTCATCCATGCTGCCCATTGCTTCTGCTTTTCCAACCCTGTTCTGGGAAACCCAGACACTTACCCAGACACTGGGAAACCCTGGACACTTACTCTTTGCCTTTGGGAGATAGTCCTGTGTCTCCCAGAAGATCCACTGTTCTCCTCATCTGAGATTCCTACTGCTCTTTTCTGTATTTAATTGCTCCCATCTTCCTCCCTGGCCCACATCCCCTTCCTGTCTGTAGGCCATGACCACCGAGAGGCCTGGCCACACCACTGCAACATTGGCGCGGATCACAAAGTGCTGCCAGTGTTTTGTTCTCTGTTAGCTCCCCCGTGCCCCATCACTCTTGCTTGTCCTTACCATCCTTGGAGTCCTGGCACACAGGGAGAAGGTGACAGACCCAGCAAAGCCTCCTTCTCTCATCTGCTGCCCCTCTTTAGGGTCACAAGAGCTCCGCTAGAAGGAAACCAGCATCTAGGCATAGGGTCAGGTATTTTTTTGGGTAGTTTTTCTTTTTTAATTCCCCCTCCACTCTGTATTTCAAAGGGGAGCCTCTAGGGTCACTGAGCAGGACTCAGATCACCCACCTCACCTTCTACATGGCTACAGTTCCACAGCACTGACCTTGCAGCCAAAAGCTCACCCACTCCTTCAGTGCCTCTTCCAACCATGCTTTCCCTCTGCCTCTCCACCTGCAGACAGAATCAGCACCTTCTCCTCCCTAGCCCTTACAAGCTCTTTGAGTTGGTTGTCAAACACCAGTCAAACACTGCAAGATCTGCAGCGGAGCTGTGGTGCATGCAAGTATAAGGTGGAGTTCCCTCTTGTCCCCAGAGCCACTAAGCACCTGGGATAAAACACACTCAGCCTGCGTATTTACACTGCTTTCCGATGTGCCCGTGACATATCTCAACACCCTGCGGCTCACGACGTTGCTGCAACTGGCATCTCTGAGATACTCACAGAGGAACACTGATACAGAGGTTATTTCCTTGATTTGTTAGAGTGCAGAGGGTACCAAAACACTGCTGAAAAGTCAGTCTCGCCCCTCCGTCACCCACAGGATGAACAGCAGAAGATAAAAAAAATACACAACCACAACCAAAAAAAACCAAACCAAAAAAACCCAAAAAACCCCCAAAAACAAAAACCAAACCAAAACCAAAAACAAAACAACCCACCAGAAAAATCCTTGGAAACCTTTCCATGAGATAACCCATTATCTGTCTCCTACAGAAGTTCTGAGGATCAAAGGATGAACATTCAAAAGATGCCTTATCTTCTCTCAGCTCAAGCATACTAGGAGCCCAAACTAATTTTTGATAGTCTTTCAGCAGCTGTAGCCACCACAGCCTGCTCACTCAGCTCGGCTGCAGTGGCAGCCTCTGCAAACGTAAATCAAATTACTAGCAGCAAAACGGGGATGCCTGCTCTTTAGAGGATATCAACTTACAGAGCACTAACCAGAAGGTAGAAAAAGGAAAACAATAATTGTGAGGAAAACAGACACTTTACAGAGTAAAGGATGAGAAGATGAAGCATCACATGATGCTCAAAATCCACACCTCATTCATTATATATCCTTGAAAGGCACCACAGGATCACAGGGTAATTAGGGCTGCAAGGAACGCCAGTAGGTCTCCAGTCCAACCTCCTGCGCAGAGCAAGGTTAGCTAGGGGGTCGACCAGATTACTCATCTTCCTCCGATGACCCTGAAGAAGCCGGGGTTTATTCAGTCGGTATGCTCCGAGCCACACAAAACCTGTGACTCAAATGCCACCGTGCCAGAAAACTATGAGGCCGAACGAGCACAGTCTGCCTCTCTCAAGGGCTGCCCCCAATTAAAGTCTGGGATAATAAAAGCACAAAACAGTAGAGCAGCTTTGAGATTGCCAGAAACACACAAGTAAAGACTTCTAGCCTAGCACAAACCAGGATTCACAGTAACGAGTCGGCACAGCCATCGTCCACCCAGACTCACAAAACCCCGTGCCACAGTCTCATTTAACAGAGCACCTTTCGTTGCCAAACCTTCCAAAAGTGGGGGTTAACGAGCTTCACGTAACGCAAGATATTCACAGTCAGCTTCAGGCTGGCAGCACTTTCTAGTATCTACCCCGACCCGGAAAAGGGGGAGACGAAGTCTCTAAAGAGGGAACACTACTGGAGGACACTTCACCTGATTTCTTCTCTTTGAAAATGAAGCAGGAATAGAAATGCTTAAATTACCTCCCCAGCTCACAGGACAGTTCTAGCAAGTAGGACAAGGAAAGAAAGGTTTCTACAGTGGAAATATAGCATTGTACTTGACATGCTGCAGTGTTCTGCATGTTATTAGAGAAAAGCATCTTTGCTCCTGCTAAAATGCAACTGACTTCTGTTCTGCTACTTGTCAGTCTCACATTATCCCCACACAGCACTTCCTTTTATGTGTCCCTGATAGGCATACTTAAAAGATAATCATTTGATGTTTCCACTGGCTGTTAGTTGTGGTTTGGGGTGTCTAGCTGGGTATAAAATCCACAGCTACTAAGACTTCTTGTGCACTAAAAAGACAAAGGATCAAACTGTGAATCTTCTGGTTTCATGGCTGCTATTTGAAGTAATAAAGTCTTACATGGAGCTAATTAAAAAAATATTCAAACTGAAACCCTAAAGCCATTTCAAGGAGTGTTTGATCAGTTCATCTCTTTCATTTCCACCTAATGGCTACACAATCAAAAGAGAAGTGGAGGGGAAACACACGGCCCTGAAGAAGCAGAGAGCTGGATCACGTTCAAAGCGTTTGCTGCTCCTGCAGGTAGGAGAACGGCGTGCTCCAAGCAGGACTCTGCTCCAATATTTGTTTCCTTCCCTTAACAGCAGGTTGGCAGCAACTCAGCCATGCAAACCAGCAAGGTGCACGTTTGCTTTGAAGTTCCGACAGAAGTCTGTTAGCACCAGCTATTTTAATCCATGCTTCACAAAGACAAGGCAGTCGATCAACAACTTACAGTAAGCAACATGCCAGGCCACAGGTCATTTACAACCACAGTCACCTTTACCCTGCATTAAAGCCATAATTAAATTTTAAAGCCTTAGTTAAACATTAACTGTTAAGTTGTTTTCTTGCATAAAGAACTGTTGCTGCCTCCTCCCCAGCTCCCCCTTTCCTGCCTCCATCTCTAGCAGGGCTGCGGGGAAGTGTCACGTAGGCACCAAACACAGCAGATAAAATTGCCGTCAAAGCACAAGGAAATAGGAAAGTAAGAAGCGTGCATTTAAAGCACAGCTCCTGTCAGTTCAGCCCTCATTACACCCATGCTTTGAAGCTGCAGCTCCCAACAGCGTTGCACTGAGATAACCCTCAGGGAGAAGAGCGCTCCTCAAGAGAAGTCATCAAGTCATCAGCTTGTCAAGGGCAGGCTGGAAGGCTGGCCTGGCTTTTACATCCCAGGGAACTGCCTTTAAAGGATGTTCGGAGAAATGTAGCCTCCATGTGTCTGTCATGGGAGACAGAATGTCTTCTTTTCAACACTTCTGTAAAAAACTAAATAGGATTCTCACTGACCATGGAGAAGAAAGGAAGGAGAGTTTTGACTTGGTAGTCAGAAGGATGTGGTACATCCTACAGCACAGCTCCACATGAGCACGCTGGAAAAGTAGATGTTACGTACACACATTTGGCACACAGATCAACAGAGGAGCTAAAAACTTCTTGAACAGCAATTGCCCCAGAAGTGCTCTTCACTCAAACCCCGACAAGTCCAAAGGAACTGCCACTCTGCAATGACAGCCTGGAGAAAAACCACCACTACTGGGAGGTGAACAAGCTCCTTCTGGAACGTGCCACGTGGACTCCATGAGAGGTTACTGACAGGCTGCAGCTCTCCCGAACGGCAAGAAGAAAGCCCAGTGACAGCTAGGGTGCTATCAGCTAGCTGATAACAAGATGTGCTGGGCAATCCACCCTCATACGAGGGGAAGAAACAACTATTTACAATGCCAGGCTACCACGGTTTTATCTGGATGATTATTAGAGGGAACACAACACACTGCCATCCCAGGGAGCCTGTCTCTGAGCACGCGACATGCCTTCACACAATTACCTAATTACGGTACCACTTACCCGCTATCTACGGAAGTGACTCTGCAGTCAGCCATACCCTCATTTCTCTCTACTATGTTGTTTGGGGATGCCCAGCTGCTAGTGCTTCAAGTGGACTCACTTTTATGGCCAAGATGGCTGTGAAGCCCATCTTCAGAGCACAGCAGCATACAAGCACACAGAAGCTCAGAGACTCCTCGCTTGTGAAGACTCCAACTACCCACCAGTGTCACCGAGCACGCCAGGTGCCCGAATTCACAGACGAAGGTGCAAGGAGCAGATGCGCTACTCCTTGCTCACACAACCAAGCTGTATGAACTTCCATTGCTACCCACAGATCTGTGCTTACATGGTTTTTTCCCCCCTCAGGATGTGGGTTTTTTTTTTTTTTTGCAAGTTAGTTTGTCATAATCCTCAGCTCTGCAAATGATCCACAGTGAGTTTCAAGCATTGCCTGTATGCTAGACAGACAGCTCAGTGGCAGGATGAATTCTCCAGAGATTTTTAACAAGTCTCAACTCCAAAGACCCTGAATGCTGATGACATGCACTACCATCCTGAACCTGAGGTGACAGAAGAAGGATCTGTCAAGTCTGCTCAGATCTGTGATAGGACAAGGATACCTAAAGCAAAAAGGAAAAGTAGAAGGTGGAGCTCTTTCCCAAGCATTTCTTTAAAAAGTCCCTTAAAACACCACGCAAAGCAACAAAACAACTTGTTCAGACAGCAAGAGGTCTCACAAGAGGAGAAATTATGGGAAGGTGAAAGAAGGGATCAACTGTTCAACACACACTTCTGACTCAGAAAGGACTTCATCCAGCAAGTCTGGGCTGAAACTGATCCTTACAGCAGCTCCCAGTTCTTCAAGAGCTCAGATAACTTTCATGTCAATAATGCTCAGCATTCTGTCAAATCAACAGGTCCCTGATAAAGCAGGGTGGGGAGTGGGAGAGGCACATGAAGGTCACGTCTGCCCTTACTGGAAATAACTCTGCAGTTCTGCAAATCAAGTCACAGCAGTGCCAAGATATTCCCTGCATCTTAAGCAAAAAGCCTTTCTGAAAGCAACATTCCCCAAATCTGAAGCCCTCGTTAGTATCTCCTGCCTCTTGGTGCTGGCAACCATAAACATTGTTGGTTGGTTTTTTGTTCCCCCCCCCCCCCCCCCCCCCAAAAGCACTGTTGTCACGATGTCACACACGGTGATCAGTGCCCAGGTGCTGTTCAAGCAGCAATGCAGCCTCCAATGCCCTGTCAGCTGCTCTGTGTCGCTGCTCGTGGAAAGGACACCCCATTACCGGGCTGCACTTGGTGATCGATGCTCAGCAGCTCACAAGCACAGGAATATTTCCCAAAACCACAACAAAGAGTTCTGAGGGTGCTTAGTGCTTATTTTGTTAGCCCCAGCGGTCTCTGTATCATCACAGCTACTACAATGCCCAGTTAAAGCATTTTAAACTCTTCCAAAGTTTGTCAGTGTTTCACCGCTCACTCCGCTGCAGCGGGAAGCATGCAGGTCTCACAAGACCCTGAGCAGCACCAGCACCTTCTCGTAATCAGAAGAGCATCTCACCTGCAGCCTAGGGTATCAGGTCATTAAAAGTTTGCAGTTTCATTTGAACAAAGTGCAGACTGTGGAATAAGCAAAGAACCACCCATGGAAGGCCTGCCCCTTCCCCCCTCAAAATCAGCCACCATGGCACAGTTCACACCACCATCATCCGAAGATTTTTTTTCTACCCAACTGTGTGTTGAAGTTGCTTTCTGCTGTGCTCCAGCTCCCCTCTGCTCTGAAGCTGCTAGAGGCTCAGACGCCTCGTCCTGGCAGCAAAGTCCTCAGTGCAGTGCCATGCTGAAGCAGGGAAGCACAGGGACACCCATGCTCGGTGACACTGACCCACTGTGGGTAGGATACGCGGGTACACCAGCCAGAGCACAGCTGTCCGCATGCAGCGATTTACATCATTAAGTGTGTCTGCTCAGGATGAGACGTCACTGAAATAAGCAGGCAGTGAAGAACATCCTTTGCTCTTTAGAGGTAGCAGTGTCCTCCAAGCCCAAGAGGATACATGATTCTTCATACAGGCATGGTTACAGATCTCTACGCTCGACACTCCTTTGAGAAATTGGACTAGAAGAAGCAGCACACAACAGTGAAGTATGGAAAAAGGCCCTTAGTTTTGCTGTGCAGGGTGTGATCTTTAAAGAAAAAACCCAAATTTAAGACTAAGAGAAATAGATAGCATAAAGACGCTTCTGCTAGTCCAGAGAGAATGTATGGAGGACCCCAGATCAGCAGGACCAGTGCCCAGGCATGCCAGTTCTGCCTGAGCTGGCAAGAGCCCGGGGAGAGCTGCTTACCACTGTCTGTAAGGCCAAACGCAGGCCGAGGGACCGTGCCTCAGCTAGCAGCGCAGCTGAGCTGTAACCAGATCCCAGGCACAGCCACAGGCACCTGCAGCAGGCTCCCATCCAAAATCCGTCTGGTCACTGCCTACCTGGGTGCAGGTTTATCCCATTTGCCTTTTTACCCGTCAAGGTAACAAAACATTTTCACTTACAATTCATATAGCTTATCACAACTGAAACACGAGGAGTGGTGAGAGGAGACTTTATAAATGATACTTCAGAGAAAAACCTTAAAATAACCATGCGTCTCCTTGCTGCTGGAAGTGAAAGCCAGTAATTCTGAATGCTCCACAAAACTAAAACTTTCTTCATGAAGAAATTCACATCTTACACATACACCATTCTCTTTAAACTCTACCTGCATGATAAACCAATTATTGTCATGGGAATGAAAAAAGCCCAGCATCTTTCGCTCTCTACTCGTTTGTAACAGCAGCATATTTTATCTCCCAGCTGCTGGCAAAAGCTCTGAGAAATAAAAGCCCACAGAGTGTATTCACTGGGGGCTCAGCCTGTCCTTTCCAAAGCAAGCATGCTGGGGGGCCTCAGGAAGGCAGACAGGAGCTTGAGGAGAAACACAGCCAGGAACACTCTCATACCTCAGCTGGGAGCTTCAAGTCTGAGAAGACAGTGGGGAACCCTAGGCTTTAGACACCTGCAAAGTCTTAGAGAGGACAGCCCTGGGCTGGGCCCCAAGGCAGTCCTCTGATGAGGCTGGAGAACACATCACTTCACCCACGCCTTGGAGGACAGGCATGGTAGGGCACTGAGATACTGCATGGGTCTCCCTCCTTTCCATTTCACATCATCTTTTCACTTCTAAGCCCAGGTCAGACATCCTGATCTGAACAAAGCCACCTCTCCCCTAGTGCATTCAAACCAGGGCCCCATGTCCATTTGAGCAACCTGATCTAGTCGGGGATGTCCCTGCTCCTTGCCAGGTGTTGGACTAGATGACCTTTGAAGGTCCCTTCCAACCCAAACCATTCTGTGATTCTATGATCTGACTGGGAAGCATGCATGGCACAGCATCCCTAAGCAGAGGTGGGGCAGTCATTTCTCCGCTGACAGCTTCTAGAAGAGACCAGAGCCCACCAAGCTTCCAGAAAGGTATTACAGGTACTACTGCAGGCGTGAACTGCCGAACTCCTCTGAAAAAAACAAAGATGCTAGAAGAGGAGAGAGCTGGAGGGAAAACAAAAAAAAACACCCCAAAAACAACCCAACAACTTTATTAAAGCTTTTCTCCTTCCTCTGCTTAGCAAGGAGAATGCTTAATTAAGTCATCCTTCGAGTCTTGGCACTCACTCCAGCAATGCTCAGCACAAAGCAGATATTCAACAATTTCCTTCACAGCACAGGACATCTCAGTGGTACAGTAATTTGCATAGTCTAAAGAAGTGAAATTGCCTGTTCTCTGTTGTTCAGCCTTACGCAGTGGGGAGGGATGGTATCAGCAGGGGGCACATTTTAGATCTGCTCAGTAATAAGGGAGAGCAGGAGGGGAAGAAGTAAGTTGCTGTTTTCTCAAAATCTGGAGCCTTCCCAAGGCAGGAGTTTGACTGTGTTATGCACACACTTTTGGTTTATTTGCAAGTCTCTTTCAGCTTACTAGGTCAGTTTAACTGGCAACTGCTGCTGATTTTAAGCCCAATTATCGTCACTTCTACCTGGTGACACAGCCCCAGTTCTGCAGCCAATTCTCACCAATTAATGGCTTCAGAACTGCTAGACCCTGCTATTTGTAGCAATCTCAAGTTTGACCTCAGAGTCACAGTTTCCTGCCATAATTTCAGCATTGTTTGTTTTCACTGGAACACTTCCCTGGGTGCTCTCAACTACGGAGACCACTTCTCCTGTGTACCGAGTAGAGTTACATATTAGAGGCAAACTTTCAACTTTATCCCACCTATGACAAAACAAACAAACAAAAACGTTCAGCAACTCCTCTTTCCGGGATGAAACTATCACCATAGACCCTCTACTAGAATCCAGGCATTTCTAGAGAATTTGTCCTCACCCTCATGATTAAGTTTTCTTAGCACAAAGGACCACAGCAACAGAGTGACAAGAAATTCCCTTTTTCCTGCCAGGTCTTTCAAACAAAAAAGAACAAAAAGCTCCAATAAGCCAGTGGTCCTCAGCCCATCCATCTGCAATTTAGGGAACACGAAGGAGGACTTTTAGCTATGCACATCCCAGGTAACCTGGCTCGACACGTCTGCACCACACAAAGTGTACAGAGGCAGGCAAGTGACCCAAATTCAAAGAGGGGCAAGCACGAGACTCAAGACTCAAGCTGTTTGCAAGAAACTGCAGCAGGATGGATTGAAGAAAGTGTTTGTGCTTCCATTTCTCCCTCTGAGTATTTTTTAATTCCTCCAGCAAGCCTCACAAGCGGCCTTGCATTTCACCAAATATTAGATTTATTTTGACCTGAAACTCCATTAAAAAGGAAAAAAAAAAAGCGTGCTCTGAGCAAGATGTTGTTTGTGGCAATTAGAGGATCTGGACTCCACAGCAAGAGGGACACAGAAGGACCAGGCAGAATGAAGACACCCAAGTGTGTCCAGATTTGAGTGTCATTATGCAAAACATACAACGCAGCCCCGGATTATTCAGTACAGAGAAATGAAGTGGTTTTCCCTGTAACAGAGCAACCGCTGCAGAACTCACCACAAGGTATAGCAAACCCACCCGGGAAGGAGCTCTGAAGCAGGGGGATGGACGGAGCAGTGTTTCAGGACGGAGAAAAAGCCATAGCCACAGCTCTGCGTCATTTAGCTGGTAAGCTGGACAAGGTCAGGTCAATGCTGGTCTGTAGGAAAGTTTTCCTGAACTATTGCGATTCCTCGGGACCACTGACCATGAGCTACATACTACTGTCAGGCACGAGATCCAGGTCCTACAGGCTTCCAAGCTGCAAGTCTCAAGCTCAGCAAGTGGAGCATCAGAGCCTCCTTGCCAAGTCCAGAGCCACAGACTTCCTGCACACTGGCAAGATGGCTTGTCAGTCCTAAATCTCCTTTCACAGCTCCCTGCCTAGAGGGAGGTACCTGCTAACAGATGTTAGCAGTCTCACCTGGAACCCAGGGCAGAAGAATTTGTGCTCCAAGGCAGTTTAGAAACATGCCCAGCTCAGATGGGCACAGAGGCAGCACGAGGGGCAAAGACTACAGCAGGGAAGCACATCCAGCCAGAAGAGGGTTGTGTTGCCTTAGGAAGTAGCAGTTCAATCAAACCTCTTCCTCAAATACTACACAAGCACAGACAAAAGAGTCAGCCTTAACATACCAGACTCACACCCCACAATAGCACTGCTGCTGATGGAAAGGCTGCCAATACTCATTTTCTTCAAGTAGGAGAGATACTGCCTGTATTGCATGAGAGAGAATGGCAAACTGACAGCCCTGAGCTGGTGATGCTTTCTGACAGAAGGCTGCTGTCATTTTCCACAACTCCTTCCCTAGGGTTTACCCTGAGGCAAGAGACCAGCAAATATTTCCACTCCCCCTTACACCCTCCCAAAGGTTTTGACAAAAAAAAAAAAAAAAAGAAAGTATGATCAAAGAGCCTTTGTGCATTTATAAACCCATCAATTTTGCTAGAAGACTTAAGGCTTTAAAGAGTCCAAAACATCTATTTGAAATTTTCTATACAAACAGGTTTTTTAATATTTAAAAAAACCCAGAAATAAAATATTTAGATTTTTCTGAAGTGAGGCATTCCAACAGCTCCAGACAGGAGCGCTGGAGGGGAGGAGGAAATCCAATTCTTAAGTTTGACAGGAACAGTTTTTTTTGTTTCTTTTAATTGGCAGAGAAACAAGACTACACAGCTATTTCTCCCCCTGGCTCTGACAAGGAATAGCTGGGATGAGCAGCACAGGAAACAAAACCAAACTTACTTAAGGGCTGCCAGTTTCAGGTTCCTGTCCCACGCCAGCCTGCCTCACAGGAAAGATTCCCCGAGCCAACAGTACAGCAGTTTTCCACCCCACCATCCTGCCCCTTCCCCTCCACACACTGCCATTACCTGACATTTTGCCTCCAAAACCCTCCCACGCAGAAGAGAAGCAGGTTCCGCACCTAGAAACACCGTTCAGACACAGAGGTTTTGGGAGACCTCAGTCTTTTTCACAACTTGATTACCTTTTTCTCTGGTTAGCGAGAAGAACAGTTGAGAGAGACAAACATTCGGCAGCACATTTCTTTCTCCTTTTCCATATAGTTCCTGTAGCAGCTGCAAAGTAGAGCACAGCATGGCATCACGGGCTGTAGGCTGCCTGCCCACCCATCAGTGCCACAACCAGGAAATATATAGTATTTTTTCTATATAAATACATTAGCCTAATCTAAAAGTGTGCTGGTAGCAGAGAGCCTTCCTTCTGCCATGTCAGGGAAGGAGAGCTGGAAACACTGCGCTTTAACCCCAGACCTCGGGCCTCTGCTCCGCTGGCAACTATTAGCTAAGTAGCTCATTTGACTTCTGGTAACCAGATGCTCTCTGCACCAGTTTCGCAAGCATGTGACGATGCAGAGGAACCCCCACCTGTATCCTAGGTCTAGTGCCACCCTTACACAAGTTTCTTCAGTACCAAGAAATTGTCCAAGCACCCTGCTCCAGGATGTCTACCATTGACACTGCATTTGGGCAAAGGATGGGTAGGAGACAGCAGGGATGTGCATCTGGACTGAGTAGATGACAGAGCAGACGCTTCCTCCATTTTCACTTCCCTGCCAGCATCATATTAGCATGGCAAAAGCTGCCCAGACTGCTCCATTTTAAATGGCTGCTTCTCCAAACAGTTTCCTCTGCACCCTGTGTTCTCACCTCACCGGCAACAAGCTCTCACTGGTGAGGAATCCTTGAGCCAGAGGGTGACTCAGTTTGGGCACCGTCCCAGGGATCAATGGCTGCCCACAAGGTCAGCTTTCCTACATCTGCTACCATATAAGGTTAAAAGCAAAGGGGTTTTTTTGTTGCAACACACCAGAAACAGCACAAGTGTGACATTGGCTAATGCTCTCAGTTCCCCACCACCAGCACCCAGTTTCTGGGTCTAGAAACTCAAAGTGTTTCACTCAGTGAAATCCCAGTACAGCAGCCTCTTCTGTTAAGTCTCAGACAGACGTTGCCCCAGCTGTCCACACTGAGTAGACCAGGGATGCCCACGTAGACTGCGGATGGCACACACACCCCTATCCCAGCAGGAAATCCAAGAGCCCCTCATTCGGAGGCACAGATTCACGCCAGATGTCACAACAATCCCATTTTGCTCTGGATTTGATGCAATGCAAGCCTTCCAATAGAGCTGCCAAATCCAGCAGAATTTGCACCAAGACAACCACTACAGCTGGTACCAGACACACGTTCCACAAAACCCTCACCCTGGATCCTGCCTGTTTTTCTGCAGTGAAGTCAACGTCGCCAAGAACCTGGTTCAGCTGTTAAACAGATGCTTTCTAAAGTTTTGTTTCAGACAGCAAAAGGTAGCTGTTGACTAACACACTACATTCCTTTTTGCAAAGTATACGTGTACTCAGTAAGGAAGTGAAAAGCCTCTAAGAACAAGATTTTGGTTCATATTCCATTTCTGAAGCATTCACCAGATCACATTACAAGTTTTCTCGGGCAAGCCACTTTGGCAACATCACAGGATCTAGACTGAGGTATGGCTTAACTAACACCACCTGATAACATTGTCTTAATCTATTTTATACTAATTCCACTCTGTCATAGTAAAAGCAAAAAAAACACACCAATTTTAACCGGCACCAAAGCAGAAACTCTGAGACAACAGTGGTTTAACGCGTACTTGGCTTACCGACACATGTGTTAGCTGTACGTGCTGCTGTCTCCAGAGCGAGAGCCGACAAGCCTGCCCACTGCCTCCCCAAAGGCACAATGCCCTGCCACTTCCTGGCAGCACAACCTCAACATTAGCGAGATTTCTGACTTGCCAACATATTTCAAATGAGTCTAAGGGAACACATGAGGCTTCTAGAATCAGGACTTTACATCTTTGACACTACCCACATGCCAAGTCTCCAAGAGCAGCTAGCCAGCCACCCAGATCTATTTCATAAGTAGTTGCACTCACCTAGCAGTTTGGTAGCTACGTACCCCAAGGCAGATCAGGATGAAAAGAAGTGCTTTATTTCAGATTTCCAGAGCAGTAGCTAATAGTGCCTTCAAGTTCTTGTCACTTCAGAAGTACAGAACAACTTTGAAGACTTAGTGTTACCACAGACTATTCAAGACGACGCGGATGTATAGGACGCCAATGTGCAAGGACAGCCCTCTACCAAAGCAGTACCTGGCAAAGGCACTCAGCCCACGAGACTGGCTTTTCCAGCTGCACCAACTGCTCTGGAAAGATGTCACTGCTGTCTACAAGCCTTTTTGCAAGTGCCTAGCTGTGACACACCAAAGAAGAGGGTTCATATTCAAGGGCTGCTTTGTGATCTCAGAAGCTGGGGACTGCATCGCCTTCTGTGTCTGTGAAGAGCACCAGAAGTATGGTGCATACTTTTGGGAACCAGGTAGCGCTTTGGCCAGTTTCAAAGGGAAGAACAGAATGAGGGCAGAGACTAGTGTTAGTCATCTTTTGGTGGGGCTAGGGCATGACTAAAGCTGGCAGGATTGTGCTGTACTCAGCCTGTGGGCAAAGGGAAAGTTTGCCTTGAGGATTGCTCACTTAATACCTCCAAGGCAGAAGAAAAAATAACTTTTAATGAACATGAGTACTTGCAGCATTGTATACTGAAGTACTTGCAGTGCAGAAGAACTGCTGTAACTTGCCAACACATCTTAAAGTGAATGAAAATCATACTTATTAATCCAGAACATTATCACCTTGAGTGCCAGCCTGCTGCATTTCATTGGTTTTGAAACATTTCAGCAGCCCCTGTCTCCCTGCCATCACCCTGACCTACCTACTGACAAGAGTACACATCCCCCCAAGAGAAACTGCACGGAAAGAGTGGGTGCTCTCAGCTTCTCACCTACCATCTGTAACCTCTGTCTGCCAAATGTTTGAATCAGCTGTCCCGACAGTAAGAGAAGCCTTCTGCATTTTCCCAAGTCACTTACTAACTCAACAGTTTTGTGTTTGGTCTTTTTTTTTAAAAAAAAAAAAACAAAACAAAAAAACCCAAACATTTTAAATACCGAGGGGTTGTTACAGCCTGTCTAAGCACTCTCTCTTCCACGGGGATGGAAAGCAGTTCTCTCACCTTGCCAACTTTTTCAGCTCATTGTTAATATCTTCGTTAAACGGCTGTATACGCTGAGCCCTGACCAGGAAATCCCGGGCTTTTTCATATTCTGTCATGCAGAGACAAGCCTGCCATTGAGAGAAAACAGATGCATCGCAAGATAAATATAGACGCACTGCCATTCTTCAGGACTGAAACATGTGCAGCTACAAACACTTCTGAGACAGATCCAGGTAGCTCAGGAATCCTCCATGAAAAGATCTGTGTGACAGACTTACAGAGACATTTTCCAAAATGTCAGATGCAGACAAGCCACCTTGACTGCTGCAGCAGCTTAGGAGACCTGGCCCAGAATTCAGTGGTTCTCCTCGGTTCACTCAAGGATCTCCACAGTAAGTCAGACCACAATATCCCTTGATGTGGCTACGGGAGAAGTTTATTTTTGCCTACCTGGCCACACCTGAACAGCGCTTTGGCATTTCTTTGGTCAATCGCCAAGGCCTTCTCCCCATACGCCAAAGCTCGGGCAGGACATTCCAGTTTGAGGTAAGTAAGCGAGAGATTCAGGAGCACTGGCAACTTCACAGCATTGATCTGACACTGCTCTGCCTCGCTGGAAGGGCTGCGCTGGAGGATGGATAATGCCTGAGCAGACAGGGAAAAAGAGCAAGCGCACAATGAATCTGTTTGGAAAGCAAGAAATCCATCTCATCAGCCAGCTACACTTAACTTTCTGTTTACCTTTCTGTTTCAGTTAAAAATAAGAATAATCATAATAATAAAATTCTAAATATACTGCACAGCATTATCAGCGTGCCTAGCCAGCTCAGCTGTAAGACTACAGGTTTAGGAACTATTCAAGAAACTTGAAAGCATCAGAATTTTAAAAAAAATTATACCCAGAACCCATATTTTAAGGACTAAGATGGAAGAGAAATCTTACAGGGAGAAAGGCAATTTCAATTATTTTTGTTACAAAAATACCGAGAAAAAGCAACTCTGAATGGGGGAAAGAAATCTCACAATACCTCACTACTTCTGAAACAAAAGCATTCCAGTTTGGGAACACCTGAGTATTTTCCCCGCCCAGAGAGGCTGTGGAGTCTCCATCCTTGGAGACGTTCAACACCTGAATGGACACAGTCCCGTGAAGCCTCCTGCCAAGGCTGATCTTCCTTCAGCAGCTGAACTAGACAACCTCCAGAGGCTCCTACCAACCTCAAGTACTGCGTGATTCCCAACGGGAAGGCTGGAAGTAGAGCCCCCAGGACGCCAGCGATATCTGTTTCCACACTGTGTGGATTCTAGGCTACTTCTCAAAGCGTTTAACAGCATGCTGCTGCAATGCAAGGCCATGCTGTGCTACAACATGTGCCAGCAGAAGCTGACCCAAAAGGTTCCCCAGTTCAGCAGCCGACCACACAAACCACTCGGGGCTCACACAGCTGCTGAGATGCATCTTCCATTCCAGCTGGAGCCCACAGGCAGCAAGCCTGACGGAAAAGGGTTCTGCCTGTTTCTGCCAACCCTTCGTCATTTACCACTGCCGCTCACACAAAAGCGGGTGTCTAAGATCTATTCTTAGATAACAAACTATGGCTGGAAAATATAATGAAGTTATTTGATCTCCAGATTGTACTTGGTACAGTGGGTCAGCACTTAATTGCTCCTTTCACAACTTTTCACAATGGAAAACACTTTTTTCTGGTGTCGTACCTTTTTGTATCTCTCTTGGGCAGGCTCGAAGGACCTCTCACGGTAGAGGTAGTTGCCAAACTCTCTCTCAGAGTCTGCTACTTTCAACACCTTTTGTAGCGGTAATGTATCCTGCTGCTCCTGTATAAAGAAATACCTGAAATTTCAGCTCAAACAAAAGAAAACAACCGGAGAGCTCAGACAGGAGCGTCCTGTCGAGTCCCCTCTATTCACAGAGCAGGAGCCAGGCCAAGGCCCATGCAGTGTCCAGTCAGGCCGCCACCACGTGGCATTTCCCTTCGTCAAGCTGAAACATGCCACGGTTCTTGTGCTGGTAACTCTTGGTGCAGAGCGCTACTAACCATGTCAGGAAGCTCACCAAGATCGGAGAGGCTCCAGGGCGGGGGGCCAAGGAAGCAGGAATTTGTTCTTAAATCCTGCCCAACTCTCTCACCTGCTTAGCACAGCAGACAGTTAACACAAATACTATTGCTGGCAAAAAAGGTGAAGCAGATTGAAAGGCTCCAACGGCTGAGCATCACCCAGGGTGGCTGCCTCAGGCCAGCTCTGGGACCAGCCACACATCCACACAAGACCAACTGGCAAAACAAAAAACAACCCCAACAATAATAATAAAAAAAAAAAAAAATAAAGGGAAAGGTTTTCTTCTGGGTTTACAAGTTTGAATCAGCTCACAGAGAGAGGTCAGTCAGCCAGAAAGAGCAGGCAACTGGCAAGAAGGGGAGTAAGCTCTCTTGCAAACACGTGTGGTTTGCTCGCAGGGCTATGTGCGGACAGAGCAGCCTGGGCAGCAGCAGGAGGGAATAAAGAGGGCCTCCCCCACCAGTGTGGCTGCCTGTGCCCCACTCACTGACCCACAACCACAGCCCAAAGCCCTTTACATGAAAAGGGAGAGCTAACAATAACACCGTAACTCACCAGGGAGGAAAGCAAACAGTAAGGAGCACTTGGGAGAGTGGCCAAGAAGCAGAAACAAAGAGGGGGTAGGGGGGTGGCAGTTGAAAGCTACAGACTGAAATAGGATTTTTAGACAGGTCATTACCACTCCTTCAGAGAAATTCCTGGAAGCTGGTGCCCTCTAGTGAAACCATGAGGTTTCTTATAAAGCTAAAAATAAATGGAAGTTGTTCCACTGGCTCCAGCACACACAAGCAAACAAAGGCAGCACCCAGCTTCTTCCTCCGCACAGGAGTGCAAACACAGCAAGGCGTGCAGGGGCGGCATAGAGCGCATGTGTTTGTATCAGAGTGGGGCAGCAGCCCAGGTCTGGATCACTGCACCTGCAGTTACGCTAGGCATATGCAACACAGGAGCAACACCAACTGAAGAAAAGACAACAAAGGTTTAGCCTCCAAATTTAGGTCTCAAACCCTGTTAAGGCAACTCACAGCAGTCAACTTGAAGAATGCGTCAGATTCAGCAGAGTCGAGGAAGTCCAGCACCTCCACTTCGAACATGACCGTGGCATTCGGGGGAATGAGGGGAGGACAGCCCATCTGCCCATAGGCATAATTTGGCATGAAAACAAATCTTGCCACCTCTCCCTTCTTCATCGTCAGTATGCCAATTTCCAGGCCCCTCAACGTAATGTCTGTCGCGACAAGAAATGGAAGGTCATGAGAACCACAAACCCGGAAACCCCCTCAGACTCCAAACAATTTCTCCTAAAGCCTGGAGGAAAAAATCCTTGGGAGCTCCTATCTCAGCAACCACAACGGCCAACTGCGCCCTGTTACGGCTTATCAAGGCAGTCTGCTGTGGGAGCAAGCACACCATGAACAGTGACATCTCCTCACGAGCGATTTAAAAACAACAAGACAAGCAGCTGCTTCAGGGCAGGTGGCAAGCACCCCCGCTGCCACGAGCGGCACGGGCACCACGGCTCACTCCTACAGTCAAGACGGGCAGAGAGTGACCAGTTAGTCCCAGACTGACCATCACCTGTGTGAAGCAGGAGGCTTTTGGACACCATTGACAAGTTTTAAAGGTTTCAAATAACGTAAAGATACTAAACAGCATTTAAACTGACATATCTTAATGGGCTGGTCTTTATAATGCTGAGTCCCAGGACAAACTTTTCGTCTCAAACCTACCTTTTCCAAGTTTCAGTAGCCCAGGAGATGCACCATAGCGGTTTACGCAGAAAGGCTCATCCAAGTGTTCCAGGAACCCGGAGTATGTCACTGCGCAGCGAGGAGCAAGGGAGCGAGGAGACAGAGAGAAGAGAAAAACAGGAGTTTGATTTCATATCCAGAAACAGTACCATTGGAAGCACACTGGGAACCGGTTTTGCAGCATCACCCTTTTATCCTGCTTTTCTTCCTTCCTTCCTTCCGCTGCACAAACCACCTTGTCTTTACGCCAAAAACCCAGTCACATCCAAGTAGCCAAGCAGTGTTGATTGTGTTTTAACACCCAGCACCAAATAAAACAGCTGCTTTCCAAGTCTTGATGTCTTTCTAATCAAGAAATAGGATTTTGCATTTCTAGGAACTGGGATGGAAGCTTCAGCTGTAGCAATTAACATTCCCCTATTATCTGCAGAAATACGTAATTCAGCCTTCCCCAACCAAAGCTGGAGGCCTAGAAAGAGAAACAAAATGGGGAAAGTGTAGCCCCCTGAGCTCAGCCACTCCCTGGGGAGCTGTACCAGTAACTCCAGTTCTCACTCAAGTAGAAAACCCACTCTAATGGGCTTCCCCTGACACAGGACCAGGGCCTTGCACTTCAGGAACCACTGAGCTTCAAATTTCTTCTCTGTACCGTGAACACAGGTGGGACCTGGAAATCCTGCTTTTCTCAAGGTCAGGATGTCCTTTCATTTAATCTCTCAGCTGCAAGAAGTTAAACAGAGTATCCCAAGTGCTAAAATACCGATAAGGGAGAGCAGTCTCTGAAACAGAAAGACATACTATGGTATAATATAAGCATTTTTGAGCTCTCAGTCTCATGCCAAAGTTCAAAGCACTCAGATTGGCAGCCACAAGGACCTCAACATTAGAGGCTCATGGGATCTTTTACAACAGCTTCTGTCCTTCATTTCTGCCAGCGCACACTCCAGGCCTGGCCATACAGACCTCACACCATGACACAAAGGAACACAGGACCCTGACCTCAGTCTATGCTTCCAAGGGTTTTGGGTATTCTTAGTCCTCCTAACCACAGATCAAATTTAACAATTGCCATTTATAAAGAAAGCTGCTCAGGAGACGGTCAGCGGGGCCTGCAGGCTTGTACCCAGGAAGCAGGGCACAAGGTTACAGCAGAGCACCCAAAGCCCCGGGGAGCCCGGCTGCAAGCTCAGGTAGCAGGACGCCCGACTGGCGGCAGGCGCAGGGGACACGCACCCCGGGGAAGGTGCGAAAGCCAGGCCGGGCCCCGCGGCAGGCAGACGCCCAGCCCCCGGCCTCCCACGGCCCCGGGCGGAGCGCGCACCTCGGCCTGGCCCGGCAGTACCTGCCACGGAGGCGTCCGGGGGCACAGTCTGCCCGGTGCCGGCGCGCAGCTCCTCCTTGCACACCCCGCCATCGCCTGTCAGATCCTGCACGCCCCGGGACCGCACCAGGCGCTGGAAGGGGGACGGGGACGCGGCCGGGGCCTCCGCCGCCAGCTGCGCCCGCCCAGCAGCCCCGCTGCCGCCCGCCATCGCCTCCAGCGCCTCGCCTCGGCCCGCCTCTCGCCCTCTTCACCAATCGCCGCCCGCCATGGTCTGCGCCTTCAGCCAATCACGCTCCGAGCAGCCGCTTCGTCCCATCGCGCCGCTTCAGAACCACGCGCCGGCGCCTGGCGGGGAGGAGACGGCCCTTTCCCCGCGCGCAGCTAATCGGCCAATGGGCGACTGACGCGTCATGGGGCTTCGCACGGCACTCTGGGGGACCGAGCGCGCGCCGCTCTGCGGGGCATGCGCCGCCGCGTCCCGGACCCGCCCCCCCCCCCCGCTGCCCCCGCTCACACCGGGCCGGCGCCGTGCGGCCGGTCCCGGGCGTTGTTTCCCGCAGCGCTGCAGGAAAGGCCGCGGGCTGGTCCTGTAACCTCTGCCTGGGCTTCCCCCACCGCACCGCCTGCGGAGGGCCGCCCGAGGCTCCCGGCCGAGGAGCCATCCTCATCCTCAACCTCATCCAATTGAGCGTGGGCGTAAGGAAGGAATGTTTTCTGCAGAGGGGGGCGAGGCACTGGCCCAGGCTGCCCAGAGAGGCGGTGGATGCCCCATCCCTGGAAACGTTCAAGGCCAGGTTGGACGGGGCTGTGAGCAACCTGATCTGGTTGGAGATGTCCCTGCTCCTGGCAGGGGGGTTGGACCGGATGGGCTTTAATGGTCCCTTCCCAAACCTGTGATTCTGTCCCCAGCTTCCCCTGGGTGACACTGAGAGGGAAGCCCCTGGGGTGGCCATGAGCTAAATGCACCCATGAACCAGGGGTGATTACACAAGAAACCCATTTTTGGCACAGTCAGACAAAAACACACGCGTGCCTTGCCCCACACTGGGGCAATGCTTCGGGTTTCCTTCTGGTCTTTTCCAAAAGAAGGGAAAGTTTTCACTAAACAACAAAAAAAAAAAACCCACCCTGTTTAAACCAAAAAGAGAGCTTTAGTTGATAATAAGGTGTTTTGGTGAAAACGCTTCCGCCGACCCAGGCAGCACGGATGAGTGAAACCCCACTGGGGAGACGGGCCGCCCCGGGAGGCAAACACCACCAGCTCTTATCAAAGCTCCTGCCCACGCAGTCATATGATGTGTGTGCCTGTACCTGCGCGGCGGGGCAGCGGGCAGCCCTTCGCAGGGGAGTGTCATTGTCCTCTGAGCCGGAGAGGGGGACAAGAGGCTGCCTGGCCTCTCCCCGGTGAGCAGGGACATCCTCGGCGGGGCTGAGGCTGCGGGAGGGTAGCAGCTCGGCTTCCCGTTGGCCACCGGTCCCACCACCTGCCGTGGCCACCCCTCCGGCGGGCTGGAAATCTTCAGCTTGATAGGGAGCAGCTGAGTGACGTCCATCAGACTCGGTGCAGTGGGACGAGTGGAGCCCACGCTGGGGCCAGGAGGAAGCAGTGCGGGGCACGTGAGTGGTGTGGTGAGCGGGAGGCTGTTATTTGCGACTCCGGGAGGTGTTTCTGTGTGAGCAGAGGGAGCAGCTGAAGCTGGTTCTCCCATACGGACTCCTACAGTGTCCGATGGGTCACAGGCTGACGTTCAACCTTTCCTTGATTCACCAAGCTCCTAAAAGTCAGCCTCAGGACACAGCTGCTCCTTTCCCTGGGGAAATTACTGTGTCTCTGACTTCAGGTTTATTTTCTTTGACTTCAGATTGTGTCTTTGACTTGCCCAGCACCTTGGCAGTTACATCCCACAGTGCTGGGAATGCTACCTGAACCTTACAGCTGTTAAACAGGCTGGCCACGTGCAGCCCAGGGCCAGCGGGAGAGGGAGGGATTTGGGCTGCTGTCTCTTGGAGGTGCTGGCCCGGAGTGTGGAGCGCTGCGGGGACCAGAGACCACCCTGTGTTTCAAGGGGGTGAGCTGCAGTCGCAGCCCTGCATGCTGTGTCTCAGCATCCCAGCCCTCCTGTCGCTCAGATCCAGCCACACAGGTGTTACTGCCTGGTGCTCGTCCCTGTCTCCTAGATAAATGTACTTTCTATGATTTCCTTCTGCTTCTGCTTAGTCCGTCATTTGAGCCAATGCCAGGCCATCTGAGGATGTCCATGGACTGAGACAATCAGCCCAAAGAGATCTGGAGGAATTCACACAGGCCAGGGTCCGTACTGGAATTTTTCAGCAGAAAATCCCTCTCGGCTCTGTCCCCAGCCCTGCCACACAGGCAGGTCACCCCAAGATGGGCTGCAGCCTCACACCCCTGCCAGGCAAAGGCCCAGGTGGGAGCAGCTCGGTGGTGACTTCTGACACCTTAGGAGATCCAGCAGGCACGGCCGGCTGTGGTCTCACGTCTCCAGAGCCCAAACCCACTGCAGGTTAAAACAAGCATCTCAGGCTTTGTGTGGAGCCTAACGATGAGTTTGCAACTGCCTGTGCTGCTGCCAGGGTGGGAGGTGGAGGAGTTTCTCTGTTTCGCCTTCCCCAGGTGCTGAGCTCCATCATCACTCATCTCTGCTTCTCTTGCTCTTGGAACAGGACTGATCTCCCACGCGTGTTTCCCTTGCCAGGTCAGTGTGGGAAGGTGGCAGGATGGCTCGGAGGATGAGCATCGACGAGCTGGAGGACCAGCTCCTCTGTCCCATCTGCTTGGAGGTCTTCAAGGAGCCCCTGATGCTGCAGTGTGGGCATTCATACTGCAAGTCCTGCGTGGTGTCACTCTCCGGAGGGCTGGACAGCCAGTTCCTGTGCCCTGTGTGCCGCCAAACCGTGGACTGCAGCGCCTCGCCACCCAACGTCACGCTGGCCCGCGTCATCGAGGCGCTGCAGAGCCGGGGTGAGGCAGAACCCACCCCGGAGTCCTGCTCGACCCACCACAACCCCCTCAGCCTCTTCTGCGAGGCTGACCAAGAGGTGATCTGCGGGCTGTGCGGCACCATCGGCAACCATCGCCAGCACAAGATCACCCCCATCTCTACAGCGTACTGCCGGATGAAGGTTGGCCAGCTGAGGCTCCTGGGATGGGGGTTAAGGGCCAAATGTCCCCTGTCCTTCAAGGGACAGGCTGGAAATGATACCAGTGTGGGGACCACGGTCCCACGGCACAGCTAGATGTGGGGCAGGGTCCTCGGGTTGGGGGGGCAGCCATTTCTCAGGCTAAGCACATGCCTGGCTGAGAGGGCTCAGGGTTTTGGTGGCTGAACCACAGTGGAGGGGCTCGAGGAGTCTTGGCGGGGCCTTTCAAGGCTGTTTCCAAATACCATCGAAAAGAGTCTGGAGATAAGGGCTGAGGCGAGGTGCCACAGGAGAGCAGGGAGGCAGGGAAACAGGAGCCCCAGCCAAGCAGAGTAAACAGCTGGCGTCCCCTGCCCAGCATCACATGAAAGCCCCAGGAATGGAAAAGCACGGAGCCACCCAGCCGCTCTGCTCCTGGCACCGGGGAGATAAGAGCAGGAGGAACCAGAAACACTCCTGCCCCGGCCAGGCTCTCAGCACTGGCACTGGGAGGGTGCCGCCGGCGTGGCGCTGGCTTGTGGCTGCTCGCCGCCAACTTGCCACTCGCTCGCCCGGTGCAGAGCCACCACGGGGTGTGAGATACAGAGGGCTGGGAGTGGGAGTGGAGACACAGTGCTCCTGGCAAGAGTACTTGGTCAGCAGTGTCCAGATCGGGGCCATGGTCTGAGTGCTCTCCTGCCTCTGGCAACTCCAAGTCCTCTAGATCAAGAGAGTAAAGGTCAGCAGGACATGCAGGGCCTTAGAAACCTTAGAGAAAGCTCAGGAGAATGTGGCTTCTCAGGGCCACGTGCTCCTTGCGGGGCTGACAAGCACTGCCTGCGATCAAGAAGGCTGTCACAGGTCACCTCCTACAAAGGTGCTGTCTTTCCAGGAGGAGCTGTCTGTGCTGCTGACTGATGTCCACCAGTACAAGAGGAACCTGGATGAACACTTCAGCAAGCTCATCAACAACAAAAGCCGCATCGCAGTGAGTGCCATGTGTCCCAGAGTCCTCTGTGTCCCACGCAGACCCTGGAGCAACCTCTCTACTCCTCTCCTTCTCTTTCCCCTCCTGGGACAGCAGACAGGGCTCATCCTCTACCCTGTTCCCTGAGGTTCACGTTCTCCATCAAACTCAGGGGTTAAACATAGACCTGTTTTTGGGAAGGGTGACGTAGGCCTCTCTGGTGGCACAGCCTTGTTTTCGGAAGGGGTGATGTAACCCTCACCAAGTGCCCTGGCAGGAGCACCACTCAAAGCTGGTTTGACTGAATGTCCTTGGAGGGGGGGAGGTGGAAAGGACCCCGCTCGAAGCAGGCTTCCCAAAAGAGCAACGCCATTGGTTTCCCGTGGGTTTATGCCTGGTTTAGGTGTGTGTCAGTTTGCCATGCAGTAGACATCTCCAGGGGACCTCCTGGCGTCCCTTCTGAGGCCAGAGCTTCCCAGAGCCCTCAGAAGGGTTCAACCCAAACGAAAGTGCAGCTGTGCTCTGCTCCCCCTTAGCCCAGGACACAGGCTGTTCCGGAGGAGCAGAGGGATCCAAGAGCTCTTTTCAAGGCTCTGATGAAGCTGCTTGGGACACCAGAAAACTGAAATCTTGGGGACAAGAAGGTGTAAGGCAGGGGTGCCGTGGTGGTGAGCTGCTGAGGCCAGCCGGATGAAACAACCCCTAGCCTGCTGTGAAGAGCTGCTCTTTATTTGGAAAGCCAGTGGAGGGCGGCTTGGTGGGACATGTTGACATTGCTGGTGGCATCTCCAAAACCAAAAAGTGGGTGAAGGGGATGGAGGAAGGCAGCCCTGCGCAGCCATTTGCTGTCTCCCGGCAGAACGAGGCGGATGTCTTCAAGTGGGTGATCCGGAAGGAGTTCCAGGAGCTGCACAGGTACATCGATGAGGAGAAGGCCACCTTCCTGGAGAGCATTGAGGGGAAGGCAGCCCAGCTCATCACCTCCATTGAGTCCCAGGTCAAACAGACATCAGATGCCCTGCAGAGGCTTAAGGAGATGCAGAGCTCTCTGGAGGCACTCAGCAATGAAAGCCAGCTTGATTTCATCCGGGTGAGCACCCTCGCTAGTGAAGGCAGCGACGGTCAGCCAGGCTCTCCAGCCCTCAGCTTGCTGCTCATAGCCCTGAGCCCTGCCCTGGGCAGTGGGAACCCTCACCAAGCATAGCTGGGTCACCACGAGAAGCGAGATGTCCAGCCAGGGCTTCCCCTGATGGGAGAAACCTGCCCTCCACGAGAGGCAATGCCCTTAGCTCTCTCAGGAGAGGAGAGCCCTGGCCTGTCCGGCCCAGGGCACGGACCTGTGCAGCTGTGACCATGCAGAGGAGCTGCCATTCTGTGAGTCTCCCACCACCGACTCTCTCTTTCTCTTGTGTTTTCCAGAAATACAGCTCCTCCCAGTTCAGGTGAGTGGTGGGACCCAGCAGCAAACAGCAGTGATGGGGACGGCAGTGCCTCCGCACCAGGGCCAGAGGTCCCAGGCCTGCGGGCGTCTCGGCACTGCTGGGGCAGCCTCGCATGGACGCTGCTGTTGCGATGGATAGCCACGGACAGAGCCATGCACTCAGCCCCAGAAGAGGGCAAGAGCAGCTGGCGAGACACCAGTGGCTCCATCACACGTGGCAGCCAGGTGAGCAGAGGTCACGCACCATGCCCATCACCTGCGTCACAGCTGCCCGTGTCTTTCCAGGTCAGAGCTCCCCAGCCTGCACCCCGGCGATGGCATCTTTAGCCCCGTGTCCTTTAAGCCATGTTTCCACCAAGACGACATCAAGATGACTGTGTGGAAGCGCCTGCACCGCCGCGTCCTGCCAGGTACTGACCTGCCCCGCTGGCAGCACGCCGGGTGCCCCGGCTGCCTGGCACATGGGACAGGCTGCCCAGCCAGCGCCACGCTGCCTGGCCTCTGTCTTGCTCTCTGCTTGTGCGCTCCTCAACCTAGGAGAGCTCTGGGAGCAGCAGCTGCCCGTGTCTCGTGCCAGTAGCAGCCTGCTCTGGCGTAACGCTCCCGCTGCTTAAAGTTCAGCAGTGCCAGCGTGTCTGGCTGTGCCAGCCCCCGGCATTGTCTGGAGCTGGACCCCTGCCTGCTGGTGTGCCTGGAGCCTGCCTGCTTTCCTTCCAGCTCCAGAGACGCTGAAGCTGGACCCGGTGACAGCGCATCCCCTCCTGGAGCTCTTCAAGGGCGACACGGTGGTGCAGTGTGGGCTCTACCAGCGCCGGGACAGCAACCCCAAGCGTTTCAACTCCAGCAACTGCATCCTTACCAGCAAGGGCTTCTCCTGTGGCCAGCACTACTGGGAGGTGATTGTGGGCACCAGGAACCACTGGCGCGTAGGCATCATCAAGGGCACAGTCAGCCGCAAAGGGAAGCTCAGCAAGTCTCCGGAGAATGGCGTGTGGCTCATCGGCCTGAAGGAAGGGAAGGTCTACGAGGCCTTCAGCACCCCGCGCGCCGTGCTGCCGCTGACCACCCGGCCCCAGCGCATCGGCATCTACCTGCACTACGAAAAGGGCGAGCTGACCTTCTACAATGCTGACAACCCCGACGAGCTCAGCCCCATCTACACCTTCCAGGCGGAGTTCCAGGGCCAGCTCTACCCCATCGTGGACCTGTGCTGGCCGGAGCGAGGGCCCTACTCCCCTCCCATTATCCTGCCTGCGCCTGCCGCGAGCCAGCACCCCTGGGTGCCGTACAGCCGTTCTGCCCCAGAGGAACCCACAAAGCTGTAGCCTGGCCAGCGGGATGAGGCTGTGGCTGGGGAGTGCTGTGGCTGAGTCCCGAGGGCCCGCAGCAGAGGACAGTTGGGCTGCATGCAGGGATGTCCTGAGATGGAAGCTGTGGTACCGCAGAGCAGGCTTCAGCAGCACAGGGGTGCTCCTTCCCCGCTCCTCTAAGAGCACAGAA
Organism: Chlamydotis macqueenii; assembly: GCF_036417535.1. Lineage (NCBI taxonomy): Eukaryota > Metazoa > Chordata > Aves > Otidiformes > Otididae > Chlamydotis > Chlamydotis macqueenii. The sequence continues at coordinate 9,914,890 of NC_141574.1, forward strand.
TGTCAGCCCTGACCTCTAAATCCCCATCCCCAGCCTGGCAGGCTGACCCGAAAGCTCGCCTGCGAGGATCTCCCAGGGGAAAGGAGTGCCTGCCTGAAAAGCCTGAGCAGGGAGCATGTGGGGTCTTTGTTGGTGTGGCTTTCTTCTAAATAAATAGTTTGTGTTAGGGGAGCTGGTTGCTGGCTGACCCTGGCACTGTTTCTGAGGAACCGACAGCAGCTGGAGCTGAGTGGGCAGCCACAGTGCTCTGCAGAGGCACAAGGGGCTGCTGGGAGGGGAAAATGGGAACAAAAGAAGCAGCTGCAGAGAGGTGTTTGCTAGGCAGCAGCAGTCCGCCCGCAGCAGGAGGACGCTGGCCGGGCCGGGGCAGCGCCTCTGCCAGCTACAGAGGGGTGGGAGCTGGCACGGGGACCCGCACAGAGCCGGCCGGCCTGGGACGCTGCAGCTGGGCCCTGCAGGAGGAGAGGCTGGGACACAAACCAGGCCACTTCCAGGGAAAACACCCTGCCCTCGAGGCGGCTCGGCCAAAGCAGGGCACCCGAATGCGGTTTTACACGAGGCCCTTACGCCCCTCAGTCATTCGGGTACCACACGACCGGCCGGTCGCTGCCGCCCATTGCTAACGGCGGCCAAGCTTTGCGAGCCAGCGGTGCTTCCGCAGCGCTCTCGCCGCACGCTGCCGCTCCTGGCGCCGCTGTCGCTGCAGTTACCGGTCGCACAGACGACGCTGCGCGGGTTTCAGGGTGCGTCAGGGCGGCTGGGCCGCTGGCGTCACCCGGGCTGACCGCGGTACCCCCGGCCCCAGGGCCCGCGCTGAGCTTCCCGGGAGCCGCGTCCTGCCCGGGCCGGGAGGCGCTCTCGCCCGCTCCCCCCCGCTCCCCCCCGGCCTGAGCAACGGCGACGCCTCCAGCGCGGCCCCGCGCCCGCTACGGCCTCCACACCGCGTGACCGCGGCCCGGCCCCGCGCAGCGGCGGAGCCACGGGGCCCCGCCCGCCCCCTGCCGGCCGGGAGGCCTCAGCGCCGGGAGCCGCGGGCACGCGGGACATGGCGCTGTACAGCGCGGCCGCCGCCGTCCTGGAGGGGCTGGAGCGCGGCCGTGGCGGCATCAAGAGCCTGGTGTACAACAGCCGCTTCCCGGTGCGGGGGCGCGGGGCCGGGGCGGGGAAGGGGGGCGGCCCGAGGGGGGAGTAGGCCCGTCGGGGCGGGGGGCTTAGGCCCGTCGGGGAGGGTAGGCCCGTGCGGAGGGGGCCGGGCCCGAGGGCGGCCGGGCTCAGGGGGTTTAGGCTCGGGGCAGGATTAGGCCCCGGGGGGCAGGCTGGGAGGCCCAGGGGGTCGGCGGCTGGCTCGGGCTCCGTCCCCGGGCGGCCCCTGACCCCCCCACAGCACATCCGGCAGCTGTACGCCCTGGTGTCCGAGACCCTCCGCTACTCGCCGGTGCTGGAGAAGCTGCTGGCCGGCGCCGCGCTGCTGCAGGCCGAGAAGAAGCTGCCCCCGCAGCTGGCGAAGGTAAGGGCGGCCCGGGGGCAGCCCCTCGCCGGGGGGCCCGGGGCGGCGGTGCTGGGCTGGGCTCACCCGGTCCCCGCAGGTGCTGGTGTACGACCTGCTCTTCGGGAAGGGCCTGAAGTGCGGGGGCCGCTGGAAGGCGCTGGCCCGGCGGCACCGGGCGCGGCTGGAGGCCGAGCTGGCCCGCCTGAAGGTGCAGCAGAAGGTGAGCCGCAACGAGGACCTCCTGGCCCCGGCGCCGGCAGCCAGCCCCGGAGGTGAGAGGGGCTCGGGGCCGGGCGGTCTTGCCGCGCTGGCGGCAGTGATGGGTTGTGTCTGACCCGACCGGCTCCCCCAGGCTCCCAGGTACCGCGCTACGTCCGAGTCAACACCCTGAAAACTTGTGTGGATGATGTGATTGACTTCTTCAAGCGCCAGGGCTACTCCTACCTGGGCAAGGCAGCCAGGTGAGCATTCTTTCCGCCATCCCACCTTCTCTAGGACATCAGCGAGTGGGAGGGCCTTGGGATGAGGTCCTGTGGATGTTGATCTTGGTACTCGCGGTGGGCAAGTTGGGGTCTCTGTCACTTCCCCCTCTTACTTTCTGTCTCTCTGGGTGCTGCCTGGCGCTGAAGGGGGGAGGAGGTGTGAGACAAAGGGGTTCTCAGCCTGGGCTCTGGAGGGCTCTGGCTTTGGGCACAGTGAAGCAGGACTGTGTTTCTTCTCCCCTTGTTGTGTGGGCAGCGTGGAGGAACTGAAGGCTCTCTCTGGGAAGAAATTCTTGTTGGATCTGCATCTCCCGGAGCTGCTGGTTTTCCCTCCGCAGACAGACTTCCACGAGAACCTGCTGTACGCTTCAGGACACATAATTCTGCAGGACAAGGTGGGGGAGCTGGGGAGCGGAAGGCTGCAGGGGCGGGAAAACCACTGGCACGGGTGAGGGTCAGCTCCTTCCTACGTGCCGAGGGCTGGGCTTGGCGCAGCTTTGTGCAGCACTCACAGTCAAAGTGTGAATTGTGAATGCAGCTGTGGAGCTGCTCTGTGGCTTTGCTTCCATAACCGGTGGGTACAGGATGAATTGCTCTGAACTGGACTGTAAAAATGCCTTGCAGGGAGCTGGGGACCAGCAGCTGGCAGGGGGCTGTGGGCCGGGCAGAGGCTTCCAGTGGTGGTGGTGGACTTGGACCTGTGTTGCTGTGGCTGCTGTGCCCCCGCAGCACCAGCTGTGCCCCGAGGAGGGGCCGGGGCCCTTGCTGCCTGCAGCTCTCACGAGGCTTCGCCCTCTTGCAGGCCAGCTGCCTCCCTGCCTTCCTCCTCAGCCCTGCTGCCGGCTCCCACGTCATCGACGCCTGCGCTGCCCCGGGGAACAAGACCAGCCACCTGGCTGCCATCCTGAAGAACAAAGGGTGAGGGCAGGTTTGGGTGCTGGGGTCAGGGAAAGGGGTTGCAGGTGGCCCTGGTGCCCCTGAGCCTGCAGAGAGCACAAGGAGGAGGTGACAGGAAGGGCTGCAGCCCTGCCCCGCCAATTCAGGCTGCTGCCCGCTTCTCCTGAGGTGGACCAGGAGCTCTGCTAGCGCTGGGCCGTTGGGAGGGCCTGAGGGGCTGTGAAATCACGCAGGGATTCGCTTCCCAGCCCCTGAGCCCGCGCTCTGCCCGGCACCGGGCCCTGCTTGGTGCTCCGGCCTGGGGGAGCAGCTCCCGAGCTGCGCCTGCCCAGCAGAGGGCCAGCATTCGGGGCTGCCACAGCGCGGTTCCTGGGGCCGAGCGAGAGCATTCATGGCTCTCCTGGGTGCCTGGCTCTTGCCTTCAGCCAGATCTTTGCCTTTGACATGGACACCAAGCGGCTGGCCACCATGAACACCATGCTGATGCGGGCTGGGGTCACTGGCTTCCAGCTGGCCCAGCAGGACTTCCTGACCGTGGATCCCGGAGACCCCAAGTACAGCAAGGTGACCCATATCCTCCTCGACCCGTCCTGCAGCGGCTCAGGTAACGTGGGGGGGCTCCGGCCACCCCTCCCGGAGCTGTGCTCTGGGCACGTGGAGCCCTGGGCCACGGCTGCTGTCCCCGCAGGGATGGTGAACCGGGTGCCAAAGGAGGAGGCTGGCTCCAGCGCTGAGCGGCTGCAGGCGCTGGCTGGCTTCCAGCGCAAGGTCTTGAGCCATGCCCTGAGCTTCCCGGCTCTCCAGCGCCTGGTCTACTCCACCTGCTCGCTGTACCGGGAGGAGAACGAGGACGTGGTGCAGGCCGTGCTGCAGGAGTGGGGCTCGGCCTTCGGGTGTGTTGGGCGTGGCGGGGGGGGGGGGGCGCAGCGCTGGGTGCTGTGGGCTGCGGTGCTGACCCTGGTCCCTCGCTGCAGGCTGGTGAACGCCTTCCCTTCCTGGCCGTGCCGAGGACTGGCCACCTTCCCCGGGGCGGAGAGCTGCCTCCGCGCCTCTCCTGCAGAGACGCTCACCCACGGCTTCTTCGTGGCCGTCCTGGAGCGGTGCGGAGAAGGGGCTGCTGCCCTCAGGTGAGAGCAGGGCCTGGGGGGCCTTTGCAGTCCTGGGGGCGACCACGGCTGGGCTCAGGGCTGCCAGGGCATCCAGCGGGAGGGGGTGTGCCCTTCCTGGTGTGAGGAGGAGGAAGATGGAGGGGTCTGGCTGCGGCGGGTGCAGGAGGAGAGGGCAGGAGCCGTGGCACTGGTGAGCGGCGTTTGGGTGTGTGGCTCAGGCTGTTGGCTCTGTCCGCAGCTCCCTGCCCGCGGCGGCTGAGGAGAACCCCCAGCACGGAGAGGGAACAGAGCCAGGAGCAGCTCCCAAAAAGAGGAAGAGGAAAAAGCAGCGGGTGAAGGAGTGAAATAACATTTTTAGGACTGCCCAGGGCCCAGCTGGGGCTGGCAGGGAACGCTCTGCAGCTGCTGCTGCCTGGACAACAGCAGCACTGCTGAACGCCAGCAAAGCTGTGTGGCAGCTGCAGCCGTGGTGGAATCCTGCAACGGCCTGGGCCCCAGCGGGGGAACTGCTCCCCAGGGCTGGCCCTCGCAGCCAGCCCCCGGCAGCTTCCCCTCAAAGCCGTGGGAAGGCTATGAACGGCACCAGCGTTCAGCTCAGCCCCCATTTCTGCACCTGCAGGGCTGGAGTGCTCCAGCTGGGTTATGGGCGTTATCTCACCATGTTCCCCACCTCCCAAAACCATCCTTACCCCCACCTCTGCGGGGTTTCAGCAAAGCCTTTGTGGGGATGCAACACATTAAAGCTTCTCCCTCTCCCGTATGTTGCTTCTCCTTTTCCAGCATGTTTGTGTGGTCTCATCCTGAAACTGCCACTCTTCACAGTGGAGGCAAAGTGAAATAATAATAATAATAAAAAACAACAACAATCCTGTCCACACAGCTGCCTGAGAGCAGGGGCGCACAGGGCAGAGGGTGTTGGAAAGCAGCGCCCTGTACTGCACCAGCAATGCCTGGCCCTGCTCAGCCCCGCGTCTCAAACACAAGCAAGGCCGATGTCAACAGAGTCTTTTTATTTTAAACCAGGGACAGAAGAAGCAAGAAAAAAAAAAAATTAGCACATTCACACTAAAATCCTCATCAGCCACACTGGGAATGATCCAAGTCTTCAGTTTGAGTTAAAACCCAGCCTCCCCCAGCCCGGACGGCAGCGCAGGCACAAGGGTCTCTCCGGGCAGGGTCTGTGCGGCGGGGAAGGGATGCAGCCCGGCTCCTCCGAGGGCTGGGACCCGCGTGGGGCAGCACCAACAGCCACTGCCTCGCAGGGTGCCCTCGCCTGGGACCCTGCTCAGCCCATCTCCCTCTGCCAGCCAGGTCTCGCTGCAGCCCGCCTGGCCCAGCCCCAGCTGCCTCAGCCCCGCAGCCGCTGTCCTGCCCTGTGCCACCACCCCCGCAAGGGCTGGGGAGTGGGGCTCTCGGCGCTCAGCACTCTGCCCAGGGTGCGGGAGCACCGGGGGAGCACCTGGCACTCGCTTTCTAAACCCCAAGGATGCGTTTGCCCGGGCACGCAGCCCGCCCTGCGCCCAGCCTGCTGGCAGGGAAGGCTGCAAACCCCCGCCAGCACCGGCAGCAGGTCTCTGCCCCGCTCGCTGAGCGGCCGCATCCCCTCTGCGCTGCACACAGCCCTGTCACCTGCCCTCCTTCCGCCTGCTGGGAGAGACGCCTTGTTCCTGGCAGACAAGAAAACCGCTTGTCACCGTAACACGCAAGAGCTCCTGCTCCTCATCCTCGGAGAAAGAATTAAAAAAAAAAAAAAAAAAAAGTTTAGTCACATCCACATACATCACATTTTAAAATGAAGGAGATGTTGTTCCAGGCCGGGAGGAGCGCGCAGTGGCAGAGCCCACGGGCTGCAGCTGCCTTTCCCTGGCACAGCTGGCTCCCGCGGGCAGAGCCGGGGCACGGGCCGGCTCCTCCCCGGGCTGCGACGGCACAGCTCAACACTACCAACAGCGCGGCGGGGTCAGGCAACCTCACTGAACCAAGCTTGAAGGAATTCAAAGGCAATTTAGCTTAAATATAAAAATAAATTTTTACTTTCTTAAAAAACGTTTAAATATTTGTAATTTTTTTCTTCTTTTTTTTTTTTTTTTTTTAATTTAGACCTCGGCAGACACACACACTCACACGGCTCGGAGAGTAAAAAACCTGGCAGCAGAGCACTCCTGGAAGGGGTGGGAGCCTGCGGGCAGAGGTGCCCGTCCCTCGCCTGGGGCTGGGCGGGGGGGCAGCTCTCGGACCCCCCGGCTCCGCAGTCTCTCCCCCCACGGCAGCTCCCAGGAAGGGGAAGGGCCCCGCTCCTGGCTGGATGGGAACAGGGAAGGCAGCACCGTCGCTCCTAGGAGCTGGTAAAACCCCAAAGGATGGGGATGAGCTAAAAACGAAAAACAATTTGGATTTGGGGAAGGGGAGAGGGAAACCCATCCACTCTGGACTTCTGGTAACGGCTCCAGAGCACCCCGAGGCGGGGAAGGGCACCAGGAGAGAGGGGGAGGGATGGGAGAGACTGCCGGGGCCGGAGCCCCCACGAGCAGGGCCCAGCCCCCCACCCCGGCTGCCTGCCTTTCAGTCACCGCGACGAAGGGACGACTCCCCTAGTGCGAGCAGCCACGCGGTGATGCTACTGTCAACATCCAATTAGCCAGGGCGCGTCCCCTGCAAACGGGACGGGCGCCCCCCGAAAAAAGAAACTCCAAACAGCAAATCCGGCATAACCAACATGCCGCCACGCACACGGTTCAGTTCTTCCTCCAAACTCGATTCAATGAGCGCGTCGAAACGGGAGCACGAATAAAGCAGAACAGGGGGTTTGACACGAGCAGGGTGGGGGTGCCCGCAGCCCAGCAGGGAGCAGCGAGGGGGGTGCTCGGTGGCCGGGAGGGGGTGCAGGGACCCCCATCCCCACCCCGCGCCTCCAGCCGAGGTGCCGGGGCTACAGCGCATCCTTGGCTGGAGCGCTGACGGGCAATAAGTCACAGCGAGGGGGTCGTCACCCGGCTGCAGAAGCCGAGCTGGTCACCAAGCCGCCCACACCAGGCTGGCACCAGCCCCGGCTCCTGTTCCGCAGGGACGGCAAGGAAGCAGAGCCCTCCAGAGGGAGCGTGTTCACCAGGCCACGGGATGAAACAACCGGGAAAGATGTCGGGACCTGGTGAAGACGGCGTCCCTCAGCAGCCTGGAACCGCAGCCGGCAGGCGCGCAGCACGTCTCCGGCCAAGCTCCGAGTGGGAATGCGTGGCTCTGCCGGCCGCCACGCTGCGGGGCAGCGGGCTGACTGGCAAGGGGCTGGGGAGGAGGGCACGAGGACAGCTAGAAAAAGCAAATGGGGAAAAATTTACACGTTATGAAACATGGCAAAAGAAAGCGAGGGAGGAAACGCTGCGGATATGTACAGAGGTTCATCCAGCCCTGGCTGTGGAACTGTTCAAGTAAGAAGAGTTTGGTTTATCCTGTCCCACCCTGGTCACTGCCGCGCAGCATGGTCTCTGTCTGGCATCATCTCCGGTCCCAGCACGGGGAGCACCCTAGACCAGAGCCCCCCCTGCGCGTGCTGGCGCAGGGGCTCCTCGCGCAGGCCGGCAGCGGGGGCCCAGCAGCGCTGGAGGTTACTTTTTGCGGGTGTGCTGTCTGCGTGCCTGCAGCCGCTGGCGAGCGCCTGTCTTGGATCCTGCCCCGATGGAAAAAGTGGGCGTGGACGAACCTGGAAGCAGAAAGATTGCTCAGGTCTCCGCAGCCTCACCCACAGCTGGCACGAGGGCAGCATAATCCCCATCCCGGGGGGAATGGATGGTTTTGCCTCCCCCAGAGCCCAGCAGGTACCACCCAAGCTGCTCCCGGAGCACAGCCTGACCCTTCTGCCGTCCCCATCCCGAGGAGACAACGTGACCCTGCAGCTCCCCGAGACCGAAGCACTGACTCCTTCCTTACCAAAGGAAGCGCCGACTCCTCCGAAGCCTGAAGCAGGAGTGCTGGGTGTCCCAAAGGAAAGGCTACTGCTTCCACTCCCCACTGCTCCCGGGACAGGCGTGCTTTGCCCAAAGGTGGGCGCAAGAGTTCCTGGAAAGCAACACGCCACTGTGAGCCGGGGTCGGCAAAAGGAGGAACAGCCCGGCAGTGCCTGCAGGAAGCACAGATCTCCCTCCGGCAGCTGAAGCACCGCAGTCCCCAGGGAGCAGCCCCTTCACCCAAAACCCTTTGAATGCAAGAAGTCGCTCTCTCATCGTAATCCCTGGGCTCTCCTGCCAGCAGCGCAGCACAGGAGGATTTGCAGGCCAGCGAGGAACAAAGGCCTCTGTCTTTCTAGATCAAGTAGTTTGCTCAGCACGTGGGTTTCAACTCCGCAGGCAGTGGGACGGCCCAGGGTGCAAAGCAGTAGGGAAAACCTCACAGAGCGAGCAAGAGGTGATTGCAACTGCTGGCAGTGTTTCTACCCGCCAGGAAGCTCCAGATTGCTTTTACGCACTGGCAAGACCTTGGCTTCTGCAGGGCACCTGGCTGGGCTCAGCACGCGTGAGGAGCCAGGGAGCTGGCGTGTTCAGAGGGGCCAAGGAGTAGCAGACTACAGGATGTAAGGAATCCCCTCCACCACCGAGGGCTGCGGACCCAGACAGCGAGTGACGGAAGCGCCTTCCCTTTGGCTGGTGAGGCTCTGCGCAGCACAAGCGCCAGCCCATCCAGGGTGCTCAGCAAGGCCCGGCAGGAAAGGCGCTGCCTAAATGTAGCCCTGCCCTCCACCCCTCAAGAAGGCCGGCCCACCCCGGCTCACCTCCAAACACAGGCTTATTGTCGGGCGTACTGGGCACGGTGAAGGCGAAGGGCGTGCTCTGACTCTGCGCACCCAGCGCGCTCTGCGGCAGGGAAGAGCCGAACGGTGTTGCCGCTGGGGTTGCCCCGCTCTGCCCAGCCCCGAAGCTGAACGCCATGGCGGGAGAGCCGCTGCTGAGGGCGGGCGTGCTGATCCCGAAGGCGCTGGTGGAGGGGCTCGGCTGGGCCGCCGCCCCAAAGGTGAAAGGAGAAGGGGCGGTGCCGAAGACAGCTGTGCCGGTGCTGCTGCTCGTCGTCTGCGTGGTGGAACCGAAGCTGGCAGTGGTGGAGGTGGCTGTCCCAAAAGAGAAGACCGACGTGGTGGTCCCGAACACTGCCTGCGTGCTGCTGGTGCCAAAGGAGCCCTGGGCGCTGGTTGTGCCAAAGGCTGGCTGAGCACCACTGCCAAACGCTGGCTGAGCTGCGGACTGGGCCGCAGGGGCTCCAAAACTGAACGGGGGGCCAAAGCTGATGGGGCCGGCAGCGGGCTTGCTGGCAGCCGGCTGGCCCTCTGCCGCACCGGTGCTGAAGGCAGGCTGACTCGCCGTGCTGGGGTACGGCGGTGGCGGCTTTGTGCTTGTGCTGAAGGAACTGCCAAAAGCTGAAGCAGAGGAGCCAAACATCAACGTCCCTTGACTTGTGGTGGCTGGGGTAGAAGACGTCAGCGTGGTGCCCCCAAATATGCTAAAACCCACAGTGGTGGTAGGAGCCGTAGAGTTTGAAGGTGCTTGGCCAAAGGCAGGGTCTCCTGGGACACTGGTGGTGGTGGCAGTGACTGTGGCTGGGGGGGGCTTTCCAAACTGGAACACAGGCCCCGGGGTAGCAAAGCTCGTTTCTGTGCTGGGAGCTGAGCTGGTGGGGCCGCTGAACAGGAAGGGCTGCGACGTGCTGGTGGACGTGGCAGTGGTGACGGTCAGGCTGGCGGTGGGGCCGGTGGAAGCAGGTGGGTTGAGCCCGAAGCTGAAGACGGGTTCAATGGTGGCATCTGTGGAGGAACTCTGCGTGGCGGCAGTCGTAGCTGCAGTGGTGAAGATGACGTTAGGGAGACCTGTGAATCCAGCCAGGGTAGTCGTGGAAGCTGCTGGCAGATCTGTGGCCGAGGCTGGCTGTGATGCTGGTTTGAAGGCAAAAGGAGAGACCTTCGCTGGAGACGAAGCTGCGGTGACACTGCCGAAGATAGGCTTGAACATGGTGCTGGTGGTGGAAGACGTCGAGGAAGGGCCTGAGCTCACAGCAGGCACGCTGACCGAGACAGAGACAACAGCTGTACAGGGTGCCGTGCTCTCGCTTTTCGGCAAAGCGCCAAAGATGGGTTTGAAGACAGGGGTCGTGGCGGGCACGGCAGCGGTCGTGGCAGGCACAGCAGCGGCTGTGGTTGTCGCTGGCTGGCTGGTAGGAGGGGTGTTCAGCACCCCGAAATGGATGCTTGGCTTCGGGAAGGACGGAGGCTGGCTGGGTGTCTGGCCCAGCTCTGCAAACACAGGAGGTGCCAGGCTGCCGGGGCTCTGCGTCCCCAAGGCAGAGGGGGCAGCAGGGGCAGGCGTGCTCAGCACCGGCACAGGCTTGGTGTCAGCAGAGGTGGCAGGCAGAGAACTCGACTCGAGCGATGCAACAGGAGCGGGTGGCTGTGCGGCTGATGGAGGAGGCTGGGATGCTACCACAGCTCCAGTGGAGTCTGGAAAGGGGAAGAGAGCGTATTTAGGCACAGAGGCTCACCTACAGACAAACAGCCCTGCCAGGCAGGCACTCTGCTGCTGCCAAGGCTCCTGGAGCAGCACCCACCTGTACCAGACAGACCCAGTCCTCCACGCTACCGCAGCTCCCAACAGGAGCACCGGATCAGTATCACCATGCTTGCCCCCCTCAAGACCTGCCTGCCAGCTCTGCTGCCAGCGGAGCATTTGAACAGGGAGTTTTAGAACAGAACGGTTTGGGTGGGAAGGGACCATTAAAGCCCACCCAGTCCAACCCCCCTGCAAGCACCAGGGACATCTCCAACCAGATCAGGTTGCTCACAGCCCCGGCCAACCTGGTCTTGAATGTTTCCAGGGATGGGGCATCCACCACCTCTCTGGGCAACCTGGGACAGTGTTCTACCACCCTCAGTGTGAAAAAAAAATTTCCTTATGTCCAGTCTGAATCTACGTCCTTCTATTTTAAAACCATGACCCCTCGTCCTGTCACACCAGGCCCTACTGAAGAGTCTCTCCCCACCTTTCCCACCAGCCCCCTTCAGGCACTGGGAGGCCGCTCTCAGGTCTCCCCGGAGCCTCCCCTTCTCCAGGCTGAACAGCCCCAGCTCTCTCAGCCTGGCCTCACAGGAGTGAGGCCACGCAGAGCTCCCGCTGTGTCTGCCTTCCTCTCTCACAGGCCTGCTCTGCTGACTCCCCTCCTCCTTACCTGCTGGCAGGGGCGCAGCCTGGCTGCTCTGCATCTTCTTCAGGCTGTCCAGGAGCGAGTTGGTGCTGGCTGGGGCAGGAGCTGTCAAGGCAGGCGCAGGCCCTGGGGAGGTCACGGAGAACGCCGGCGGCTTGGACACGGGCGTAGTCTCTGCAGTGGTGCTGGGGATCGCATCTACTGGGAAGGAGCAAGAAATCAGGACACGCAACTCACTGTAGGTTTTACCCCTTAGCAGAGCTTAGCGGGTAGGGAAACTGCACAAACATCCCACAGCTCTGGCCCTGCAGAACCTCCCCCATCACCCTGGGGACTCTGGAGCATGAGCTCTCCTGAGCCTGAAGGCACTAAGAGCATCCCCAGACCCTAGGACCAGGCCGGACTTGCTCAGGAGCTTCCTCAGTCTGCGCTACACCGACATCCCCCTGCCCGGCCAGCCCCAGCCCTGAGTCTCCACTCCTTGCCGCCGCCATGTTCCCAGCCTGCCCTTACCAGCCTTATCCTCCAAGACTTTGTTGAACCACTGCAACGCCGCCTTCTTCTCCGCATCCAGGTCCTCTGATGTGATGGAGTAGCCCAGCTGAGGTGGTGGGGGCTGCCAAGAGAGAGCAGCAGCTTAGCTCCTTCTCAGGGAAGCCGGTAGAGCCTCTCTGAACATGTGGTGAAGGCCAGCCGTCGCAAGACCCGTGGAAGCAGGTGGTTCTGGCACAGCACGCTACCGCGGAGCTCCGATCCCCATTCATTTTGGCCCCCGGCTTGGCGCTGAGGGCACGGCAGGCCTTCCCCAGGCCATTACCTGGTCCGGCAGCAGGCAGCACAATCACGCACAGCCCACCAGACACTGGGGCTGGGGATAGCGTCACTTCCCACTCGGCCAAGGACGGGGCCTCCTTCCTGAGGGCAGGCAGGTCAGTCTCCCCCCAGCCCTGCAGAAATTGCAGTGAGCACATTCTATCGCCAGAGGAGGGCACAAGGGGCTGCGAGACAGCGACGTACCAGCGCTAGCTGGTCCCCCCGTCGAGACGACAGCAACCGGATCTTCCGCTTGCGCTTCCCGCTGCTCCCCGACACGGACGGTGGGCTCAGGGAATTTCGCTTCTTCCGCACCGGAGTCTCCACCACTACAGAAGGAGACAAGTCAGGACCAGCTCCGGGCAGAAGAGGCGTTTGGCTTGTACCAACAGGGTTGTCCCTTCAGACTCTTCTCTGGACGACCCATCTCAGAGGGCAGAGCCAGGGTCACGGCTTTGAGCCGAGGACAAGGCTGCGATGCCCTGGAAGAGCAGCTAGCCACAGCACATCCCAGGCAGGTCTGTTACAAGAGCCTGCTGGGGCTCCCACCTCCACGGATGATCCTTGCATGCTGCCTACCCGAACCACAAACCATGGGCCACACCTAGTGCTGTGCCATGGGACCCAGGCACCCATCTGTGACAGGCACAAAGAATATTTTCTCCATTTTAGCTGAGGAAGCGTTGGAATAAACTCAGCCTGGAATTTCATCAGGGTACTACATGTACCACAGCAGATCTTGCCCCAGGGCTGGCACCTGGACCCGTGCTGGCCTGGAGGCTGGTGCTCCCCCTTGCAGGCCAGCTCCCACGCATCTGCGAGCACGCAGACACTGTCAGCACCGCTTGCTTATCACCTGAAAGACCCTTTAGGGCAGCGGCTGAGGGCAGCAGCAGTGTCACTGCCTCGGGACCAGCATGCTCCTAGTTTCCAGGTGACACCTCACGCCAATCCCACCCGCAGACCTCAGCTACCTTCTGTCCCGCTGCTCGCTCGCACCGGTGGCCCATCCAAGCCCGGCCCAGAGCCAGGGCCCTCCTACACTCACCTTTCTCTGTCTGCAGCTCCTTGTCCGATTTCACCGGAGTGGAAGTGTTGGAGCGATGCAACTCCTCTTCCCTGGGCAAGTGGGAGAGAGACAGTTAGGGTCAACCCCAGCCTTGGCCTCATCCCCAGGGAGCAGGACAAGACCAAACATGCTGAGGACTCCCACCAGCATCCCTGGTGTGTTTCTTTGCCTCTGCCAAACAAAAAACCTCAGGACGACAGCCTTGCCCTCATCACACCAGCCTGAAAATGGCTCGAGGCAGAGGAGGTGCTCCCCCCCGCTAGACCCCAACTCGGCCGGGCCGCCGAGCCTGCCCACCCTCCGCAGGATCAGTCAGCCGAAGGGCGGCAGCTGGGGATCCCGGACAGGAGCTGCTGCCCCTCACAGGTCCCTGGCTTGGACCCACTCTGTCATCAGGGTGGGCACCTGTGTCAGTTTTAGTTCTGACATAAGCTCAGGTCCTTCTCTGAGCCGGCAGAGAGGAGAACAAGGGCCTACGCTCCAAGGCAGGTGCTAAAATACAACCCTACTGTAGCTCCCGTGAATTGAATTTGAGGAGATGGTAAAAATCAGGGCCTGTCTCTTCCCAATGTTTCGGTGCTTGAGCAACCCAGGCCACACCAACGTCACAAGGCATCACCACCTCTGCAGCAATCTGTGCCCTTAAAATTCTAACCCGGGCCAGGAGCAGCGCAAGGGTGGTGCAGCTCAGTGCTGGTGCTGGGACCGCGGTGTAACAAGGCAGCGGGGAGGCAAACCGACACAAAGGGATTTCCACACTGGTGGGTGACCCAGGAGCACGTCTCGGAAAGGGGCTTGGACTGTTCCGGCCCTGGTGGAGAGTGGGACTTTGGCACTGGGACAGCTGGGAAGGCGACTGGTCTCTTCCCGGCTGGCACTGACGTGCGGGCACTCGCCAGGCGAGCGGCTGGTTACCTGGCTTTCTTGAGAGGCCACTCTGGTGTCTGGGAGCGGGAGGATGCTGGGCTGGACAGAGGGGACACGCTTACACCACTTCTCTTCCAGAGCTGGAAGGCAGAAAGAGACGGGCAGTAACTCAGTATGGGGACTGGCAGGGAGCACAGCCTCCCATCCTCCTTGTCCGCAGGTTAAACACCATCTCCCAGGGCCACGGCTAACGAGCCCAGAGTCTCTCTTGCTTCTTCACCGCTTAACTTCCCTCTATGTTCAGCGGAGCGCAAAGTCTGGCCACCTCGAACTGAATCTGCTCTGGGAGCAAGCAGCCTCCAGGCTTGTTACAGCCTGGCCCAGAGGATGAGGAGGGAGGACGCTGCTGGCCAGATGCCGGCTCTCGCCTTCACGCGGCGCAGGCAGAGGCTGCCCGGCTGCCTCAGACACTCGCGTGTGCGGGGCCGCCCTGGCAGGAGCGGGCTGCCTCTCAGAGCAGACAGATCTCACTTCAAGGACTTTAGACTCACTCCAGCCAGGGGAAACCTTCCCTACCAATATATCCTGGAGGAAACCTCTCCCCACACAGACCGCAGAGCTCCACTAGCCACGGCTATGTTCCACCACCACACCTGCAAGCCTGACCCAGGATGTCAGCAGTGTTCTGTTACAGCTCAGCAGCTGCTGAGAGGGCCTGGCTCAAAGCGGGAACACAAGGCTCCCACACTTGCTGACTCCAGCTGAAAAGATGGCAGTGCAGCAAAGTGATTTTTTTTTTTTCCTTTTCACCTGGATCCAAGCAACCTCACTGTGTTGGAGATGTCCCTGCTCCCTGCAGGGGAGTTGGACTGGATGGCCTATAAAGGTCCCTTCCAACCCAAACCCTTCTGTGATTCTATCTAGTCACCCTAGCAGAGTGGCCAAGGGTGAGTAGAGAGGGGAAAGTAGCCACCTTCTTGCTTCGATGTAAAACAAGCGCTGCAGCAGGACAGCTCAGCCTGGGGATTCCCCGGCAGCGTGCACCGAAGCACAAGTAACATTGCTGCCGGCCCAGCTGCCTGCCCAACCCACGAGGGGACGAGACTGCCCAACTGAGCTGCACCAGAGACTCCTCGCGAAGCTCGCTGCCAGGCACCCAGTGACACTGCTCTCTTCTCACAAGCCCAGGGTTCAAGTTACACAGAGCGATTCCAGAGGAGGCTCCAGCCACCCTGCACCACGCTGAGTTCTGGCACTGCTGTCGACAAGGCCTTTCCTACCTGCGCGAGGCCCCGGCTGGAGCTGTAGGAGCTGGCGATGGCATTGCGGATGGAGCTGGGGATCCCGCCAGTGTACGTATTGTTGAGGGAGCTCATGGAAGAGGTGCGTGACCTCTTGTTTGCGCAGTCATCGGGGCACTGAGAGACAAGGCCCCTCTTCAGAGAGCCAGGCCTGGAGGAAGTTAAAGAAGATTTTATGAGCTCCCCACCACTCTGCCCCCAGGTCCTTTAAATGCAGGGCGGGTGGAGGAAAAGCAACCCTGCTCTTTATCACAGTGCAGGGCTTGGAAAGAAGCCGCAGCAGCGGCACAGCCCTTATAGCCACTGGCCTGTGCTCAGGGTGACAGCCCCAAGGCATGGCCGCAGCCTCCCTTGCTCTCCCCTGAAGCTGAGCTCCGCCAGCAAAAGCCAGGCACCTTTTCCAGAGCCGCCAGGCTTTGGGACCCCCCTCCCAGCACACAGCAGTTACTTTTGGCCCGACAGGCACTTACTTGGGTATGAGAGAGGCGGGGGCACCGTTGGCTACCAGAGGCTCAAACGCTGACTGCCCACTTCCACTGCTATCGTGGCGCCTGCGGGAGAGAGGGCAGAAGTCTGTGGTGGTGTGGAGGCAGCAGAGACCAGGGCTGCCCTTCCAGCCTCAGGAGAAGACCCCTTACAGGCAGGCCCAGTGCTGAGAAAGCACAAACTTTGATTTTTCTTGTCTCCCAGTACCCAAGGACAGAAGTTTTCCCCATCCACATCCTGCTTCTGATTTTCTCCCCACCTGGTCCTGTCCTCAGTGACTCTCACCCCGAGTCACCTCCTCCACCAGCTGCCTGCTGCGCAGCATAGGTTTGATATAACAAAATCTTTGCTCAAGTGCATTATTCTAAGCCAAAGCATTTCAGAGTTCGTTTCTGGAAAGGACTTGAGCTCCAAAACTCAGATATACCTCTTCCTAGCCAGTGCCCTCGACTGTTTGAGTCAGAAATTGAATCCCCCTTCCCACAATGACTTGTAGAAGATCTAAAGTCTGAAGGTCTTAAAGCAAACTCTGTCGCGAAGCAGAGCTGGAGGAGTATGATCAGCTGTGTCACTCAGCCCAAGCACTTCGCTCCAGCTCAAGCATGCTGACCCCATCGCACAGGCGATCCTGCACTCTCCAGCTGATGCAAGCTCCTTTCTGTCCTCAAAGGTCATGGGATTTTCTGCCTACAAGCATTCTTCGTGCCTGCCAGGCTTTAATGCCTTCAAAACTGGCTCTCACGGCAGAGCTGGGTATCAACACGTTAAAAAGCAGAATAAAGAAAAAAACCAAGCCGATCTCGTCTGTGTACCCATCCTGTTACCGTCCTGCTCAGCTCTTGTGAGGCTCAGGCTCACCAAGCAGAACTGAATCTGGCCAGGGATATAAAATGTAACAGGAAGAGCTTTTATAGGTACGTAGGGAACAAAAGAAAGTCCAGGGAAAATGTAGGCCCCCTCCAGAAGGGAACTGGTGTCCTCGTTACCCAGGACATGGAGAAGGCTGAGGTTCTCAATGACTTTTTTGCCTCAGTCTTCACCGACAAGAGTTCCTGTCCCACCGCCCAAGCTGTAGAAGGTGCAAGCAGGGACTGCGAGAATGAAGAACTGCCCATTGTACTCGAAGAGCAGGTTCGGGATCATCTGAGGAACCTGAAGGTGCACAAGTCCATGGGACCTGATGAGATCCATCCGCGGGTCCTGAGGGAACTGGCGGATGAAGTTGCCAAGCCACTGGCCATCATATTTGAGAAGTCGTGGCGGTCTGGTGAGGTCCCCAATGACTGGAAGAGGGGGAACATAACCCCAATTTTTAAAAAGGGGAATAAGGAAGACCCAGGTAACTACAGGCCGGTCAGCCTCACCTCTGTGCCTGGCAAGGTCGTGGAGCAGATTCTCCTGGAAGCCATGCTAAGGCACATGGAGAGCAAGGAGGTGGTTGGTGACAGCCAACATGGCTTCACCAAGGGCAGATCGTGCCTGAGCAATTGGGTGGCCTTCTATGACGGGGTGACAGCATCGGTGGACAAGGGACGAGCAACTGACATCATCTACCTGGACTTGTGCAAAGCTTTTGACACTGTCCCCCATGACATCCTTCTCTCTGAACTGGAGAGGCATGGGTTTGATGGACGGACCACTCGGTGGATAAGGAGTTGGCTGGATGGCCGCACTCAGAGAGTGGTGGTCAACGGCTCGATGTCCAGGTGGAGACCGGTCACGAGTGGCGTCCCTCAGGGGTCCGTGCTGGGCCCGGCCCTGTTCAACATCTTTGTTGGCGACATGGACAGTGGGATAGAGTGCACCCTCAGCAAGTTCGCCGATGACACCAAGTTGTGTGGTGCTGTCGACACGCTGGAAGGGAGGGATGCCATCCAGAGGGACCTTGACAGGCTGGAGAGGTGGGCCTGTGCCAACCTCATGAAGTTCAACCAGGCCAAGTGCAAGGTCCTGCACCTGGGTCATGGCAATCCCAGGCACAAATACAGGCTGGGCAGGGAATGGATTGAGAGCAGCCCTGAGGAGAAGGACTTGGGAGTGCTGGTGGATGAGAAGCTTAACATGAGCCGGCAATGCGCCCTTGTTGCCCAGAAGGCCAACCGCATCATGGGCTGCATCAAGAGGAGCGTGGCCAGCAGGTCGATGGAGGTGATTCTCCCCCTCTACTCTGCCCTGGTGAGACCCCACCTGGAGTACTGTGTCCAGTTCTGGAGCCCCCAACACAAGAAGGACATGGACCAGTTGGAGAAGGTCCAGAGGAGGGCCACAAAGATGATAAAAGGGCTGGAGCACCTCTCTTACGAGGACAGGCTGAGAGAGTTGGGGCTGTTCAGCCTGCAGAAGAGGAGGCTCCGGGGAGACCTGATAGTGGTCTTCTCAAGGGGGCCTACAAGAAAGATGGGGAGAGGCTGTTTAGTAGGGCCTGTTGCGATAGGACAAGGGGTAATGGTTTTAAAATAGAGGGGGGTAGATTTAGATTGGAAATTAGGAAAAAATTTTTTACAATGAGGGTTGTAGAACACTGGAACAGGTTGCCCAGAAAGGTGGTGGAGGCCCCATCCCTGGAAGCGTTCAAGGCCAGGCTGGACGAGGCTCTGAGCAACCTGACCTAGTCAGGGATGTCCCTGCTCCTTGCAGGGGGGTTGGACTAGATGACCTTTGAAGGTCCCTTCCAACCCTAACCATTCTATGATTCTATGAAGCCAAGGCAAAGGCTCAAAGGCAGAGGGAAAGCCAGCAGCAGAGCAGAGGACAGCATGCCCTGCTGCAGCAGGACAGCAGCTGGTGGCTCCCCGCAAACAGCCACTCACCCTGTGGCGCTCTCGGGGCCACCTCCAGCAGCAGCCCCAGCACAGCAGGCATGACAAAACGCCTAGGCGCTGCCCAAACTGCTCTCTGCGGTCTCTCAGCTGCCCTGCTCAAGCCCAGGCAGGCAGCCGTGGCACACGAGGGGCAGAGGTGAACGGTCTCCAGGTACACAAGTGGAATGATGAAAAAGTGGAGGAGAAAGAAAACGGGCAAGGCCGTGCTGTGCTCGGGCAGTCAGAAAGGCTCCAACAGTCCCTGGCACTCAGGATCTACGCCTTGTCCTTCCCAGAGCACTGGCAAAGACACTGCACCCTCATTTCTTCGAGCTCAGAGCTGGAAATTGCTGACCTTGACTAACAAAAACAGGAGATAGCCTCTCTTGTTTACTCTCGTGTTTTTACCTCCTTTTGCTAGCTATAGCGCACAAAGCAAGCGTGCAGATCTTTTAAAGCGTGATGCTTCCACCTGGGGTTGTAAGAGTCGGGGAGCCAGTCTCTCCTGGAAGCCTGTGGCTGACTGAAGGATAGAGATGAGGAACCTACAGCAGACAGAGGCATTTCCCCCCACCTTTCCCCAGTCTGCAATCCCCTATGATGACAGGGGTCGCTTCCCTGCCAGGGAGCCCTGCCAGGCTTCCCTGATCCGCATCCCAGCCTCTCCCAACCCCAGCAATGTGGGGGAACACGCTTGACCCACAAGCTTGCCCAGACAAAAACCTACGCCACATCCCTTTGATCTCAAGGACAAAAAGAACTGTCTGAGGACTTTCTGACACAGCCCCATCGGGCGCGCTTCCTCTCTGCGGTTCAATTCCCACGGCGTTTTTCCATCCCAGACTCCTGGTCACACCGGGCCCGGTGCGCTCCGGGACACATTTGTCACCACTGAAGCGCTATCCCCATTTACGACCTTCCCAACACTGGCGGCAACCTGGACCGCTGGTTTATTACCTCCTCTTGCTCTCCTGATCGTTCCCAAAAGCCTGGTCCTCCTCCTCCTCCTCCTCCACAGCCCTTTTCCTTCTCTCCCTGATGGCATTTAGCACAGTCTCTTTTGCACATGGGTCCAGGCTGCTGTTGGCCGGGGAGGCCATGGGTGAGATCAACTGCTCCAGGCTGGAAAGCAAAGCAACGCAAGGTGTTAGGAAAGCTGGGATCCCCAGGGCGAGATCCCCCCCCACCTGCTGCCCCTGTTGCCTCCAGGGAAGGGGGGAAGAGGGCTCTCCAGTGCAGCCTCTCCAGGAAGTTTGAAGGACAGGATCCTCCCCAGGAGGCAGCAATACTCGGGAGAGGGATGGAGCTGGGGAGCAGCATGCTCGCCCCGGGACACTGCTCTGGGCAGCACAACCGGCCGAGGGCCGGGCAACTGGTTTCCCCCCCGTTCAGTCCAGCCAAGGCAAAGCTCCCCCGGCGCAGAGGTGATGCCGAAGCGGGGCCCGGTCCCCCCCCGCCTCTACTCACGCTGGGGAGCGGGCCAGGCCGACGGCCGGCCGGGCGATCTTCACGGTGACCGGGCTGCGGAGCGGGGCGGCCCGGCGAGCCCAGGGCGCGCTGCGGGGCGAGCCGCCCTCCCAGCGGGCGGCGGACAGGCCCAGCGGCACGGCGCTTCGGGCCTGCGGCAGCGGGTACCGGCGGCGCGGGGCCTGCGGCGGGGTCCTGCGGGGAACAGAGCGGTCAGCGCCGCCGGGGCGCGGGGCTCCCGCCCCGCCGCGCCTCCCGCCCTCCCCTCCCCGCCCCGCCCCGCTTACCCGAGGCCGAGACCGAAGCGGCGCGGCGGGGCTCTCACGGGCCGGCCCGAGGCGGCGGCCGGGCCGCCGTTGGCAACGATTTTACCAGGCGGGCGCGGCGCGTGCGGGCCGGGCCGCATCGCGCACCAGGCGCCCGCCGCGCCCAGCGCCGCCGCGCCCAGCAGCGCGCCCCGCAGCAGCAGGCAGCCCAGCGCCACGGCCAGGGCCAGCGCCACGGCCAGCGCCAGGCCCGCCGCGCCCCGCCGCCCCCCGCGCCCCGCGCCCGGCCCGCCCCCCGCCATCGCCGCGCCGAGCCGCCCGCCACCCGCGGCCGCCCGGCATGCACTGCGCGAGGCGGGGCGGGGCCTGCTGAGTGGGCGGGGCCCGGGCCACACGGGCAAGGCTCGTGCTGTGTGGGCGGGGCCTCGGCGGGGTGGGTGGGGCCAGCCCCTTCCCCGGCCTCGCCCCCCGGCGGGGCCCCCTGCCCCGTCCCAGCCCCTCTGGCCCGGTCCCGGCCCGTGTGCGGCCCCGCCACCCCCGCCCAGTGCCCCCGTCCCCATCCCGGCCCGTGTGCCCACCCTGACCCCCGGGCTCTCCCTACTGCCACCCACTGCGTCCCCCTGTCCCTAGCTCCACATCCCCACTCCGAAACCAGCGCCCTTGTTGCCGTCCCAATCCTCACGTCCCCCCTGTCCCATTCCCCGCGTCCCCACCCTGTCCCCCACAACCCCCTGCACCATTCTGCCCTGTGCCCCCCCCGTCCCAGCCCCTCCGGTCCCTGGTGTCCCCACACGCACCCACCCTGACCACGTGCGACCCGACCCCACAGGCACCCGCGGGCGCAGGGCCCCAGTCCTGCCTGTCCCACCATGTCCCTGTGTGGCCACAGGGCACCACGGCAGGGACCACACGGAGCAGGGCTGTGGGGACAGAGCAGGGCCGTGAGGACAGGCCGTCACGCAGCCTTCAGCAGGGGCCGGGACGCTGGGGAGGCCAAAGCCAAAGAAGGACAGGGGCGATGTGCAGGGTGGCCCTGGGGACAGAGCCGGGAGAAGGAGGACATCATTGCCAGGACACCACCCAGGTCACCTCGACAGCATCTCCCCGAGTTATTTTTTTGGGGGGGAGGAGCCCATAAGGGCAGAGCCCTGGCACCCCTGCGGTGACACAGCTCCCCTGCCAACCACCCTGGAGCCAGCAGGGCTGGGCTGAAGGCTTTATTGAAAAATTGAAACACACAACGTAGTAGTTATTATACAATGGGGAAAAAAAAAAATCAACCCAACCTGCAGTAGAGGGGCACCCCCACCATCCCTGTCACCAGCCGTCAGCGCTGGGGACCGGGCGGGGGATGGTACCCCCCCGCCAGCGCCCGGCCAAGATACAAAACTGAGAAGTGGTTTTGACCGAGAGCGGTGCTGCTGTCCCCGAGCCCCTGCTGCTGCCACGATCCCATTGCCCCCCCGGCCCCGACCCGACGGCCTGAGGTAGTTGGGTGTACCCCGCGCAGCCGAGACCTCCCCCAGAAAAGCAGGGGAGGGTTGTGGGGCTCCCTGCATCCTGCAGCAACAGGATGGTTGATACTGCATCCAGAGGGGAGCCGGCGTGGGTCGGGGTACGGCGTGGGGACGCAGCGGGTCCGCGAGGGGGACTGAGGGGTCCCGGCTGGGCTGGGGGCACGGAGCAGGCGCGCTGGTTGCAGGACTGGCTGGGGGAAGTGGGGACACCAGGTCCCCGCACGGTGGACGGTTGCGCTCTGCTGGGTATACGGGGTGGCAGCCCCGAGGCCACAGCAATGGCCTGGCCAGGCGGGGGGACACAGGCAGGTCCCCCCGCTCCGAGTGCCAGCCAAGAACCAGAGGATGTTAGTGGGAAAGCACGTGGTGACAACTGCCACCTTGGGCGACACCACCACTTCCTAAAGGGAGAAAGGCCAAATCCTGCGCCCCCAGCACCTTGAGGGAGCTGGTCTGGGTGCCTGCCCCCCAGGAAGCGGCAGGGTGCAGGCACTGGGGACACCCTGGCCCTGCAACGGGCACCGGCAGGACCACGGGAGACAGGGACATTGCTGCATGGTCTGACACCAGCGTCCCCACTGCAGCACAACAGGCCAGGGGGCTTGGAGCTGGCAGACACCCCCTGCCCTCCGAGCTCCCTGCTCCAAGGCACAAAGGTTCCCCGGCTGGTGCCAGCCCCACGGCAATGCTGGCACCGAGCCCCCCATGCACCCAAGAGGGTGGCGAGGACACAGAGGTGGCACCAGCCCAGAGTGAGCGGGCACGGTGAGCTGCTCGCTCTGGCTTCAGGATGCTCTAGTTTTGGGGTACCCCAGCTGCCCCTCGAACCCTCTGTGCTGCTGCCCTAGAGCCACGCCCCGCCCCCAGGAGCTGGTGGCTTGCGTGGTGGCACCACAGTTGCCCAAACCCGCGCCCAGCACCTTGCGGAGGGTTTATTGCTGGCATGAACACAGTGATCTGTTGGGGCAGGGCAGCCCAGCTCCAGGGTCGGGGGGGCATTCTCGGGACCTGGGATGGGGGGCAAGACCTCACCGCAGCATCCTGCCAGCTGCTGCTGGCGCCCCAGTCTCATGGGAACGCTCCCCCCCCGCGGGCCTTGCAGCGGCCAAAGGCACTCGGTGCCCCCACGGGAGGGGGGAGCACACCTAGCACCAAGCCTAGAAGCACCCCAAAAAGCTGGCTCCTGACCCGGCGGCACCCTCGGCGCCCGTGGCACCGCAGCAGGGCCGGGGCGTTCACGCCGAGCCAGGGACCGGGTTAAGGCTGGAGAAGCAGCGAGAGGGGAAAGAAACCTGACCACTCTCGCTCAGCCAGAGCCGGCTCAAAGAGTTCAAAAAAATCTGTGCAAAAACAAAACTAAAGGATTAAAGACCCCCCCAGAGACCTCCCCGCCCCCCACCCCAAGCAGCTCTAATAAATACACGTGCGGTTTGCGGCTGGCGTCGGGCCGGCGAGCCCTCGCTCCCGGCCCCGGGTCTCGCCAGGCGGCTCTTGGCGGGGCAGGCGCGGAGGACGTGTGCTTCAGGGTGGCTTTTTGCGCCGTTTTTACTGCGGATTTTCCCAGAAGGCTGCACTGAGCTGGGTCCCAGCCCGCCGTGGGGGTGTCCCCCGTGGGCTGCTTCTGCCGTGGGTGCTAATCCGCAGCTGGAGGGGGAAAGGGGGTGAGGAGGTGTGGAGCAGCGAGGTGCCCCCCAGCATCCCTCCGCCCCATCCCCGCGGGACCCCAGGGCTTAGCGGGGCGGCAAAGCCCCAGCAGCACGCAAGCACCCTGCGCAGGGGCCGTGTGGGTCCCACAGGCTCTTGCGCAGATCAGGGTCCCTGCGGCTTTGCCCACATGTGCCAACTATCCGCAGGCTCCGCTTGCGCCAGCTGGAGTTAAACCCATGCCCTGTTTGCTGCCCGGACCGCAGGCAGGGCTTCCCCATCCTGCCCCGCTCCTTCCTGGAGCAGCTTCCTGGCCGGAGCAGGACTGGGATCCACTCACCGTCCTCCTCCCAGCCCTCCGCCACTCCTGCCAGCTCGTAGTGCTTCTTGCGCAGCTCCCCCAGCCTCTGCCGCTCCTTCTGCAGCTGGTTCTCCAGCTCCAGCACTCGCACCTAAGGACGTCATGCATGCCATGGCCACGGAGCCGTGCGGGCCTGGGCACCCCCTTTTCACACCCATTCTCTCCCCAACGGCCATTGCCTTCGTGCCTTGGCCTTTCCCCTGGGCGGGCGGGCAGGCAGGGTGCCGCAGCCTCTCGTTAGCTGTAATGAGGCACCAGCGGGCACGCTTCCGAAAGCGCGGGGAAACGTCCTACCTGCGAGTCCATCTCCTGACGCTTGATCTGAGTGAGCGTCATGCTGGAGAAGTCCATGCTGTCTGTGGAGAAAGACGCCACCAGTCTCCCTCGAGCTCTGCTCCCCAGCTCGGACCCCCTGGCAGCCCCCACGGTGCTGGCAGCATCCACCACCACGTGACACGGGGCAGCCGCAGGCAGAGACCACTGGGGCAGGGCCAACCGAAGACAGTGAGCACAAAGAACAGGTTTCGGGACAGGTCTGCGCTCTTGCAGCCCCACGCTTACCTTTCTCTTCCACCTGCGACTTCCCAGCCTTGGTGGAGGCCACCACGCCGGCCGTGGCCTGGTTGACGCCCCGGGAGGCTTGTTGGAGCTTGGA
Source organism: Chlamydotis macqueenii (assembly GCF_036417535.1). NCBI lineage: Eukaryota > Metazoa > Chordata > Aves > Otidiformes > Otididae > Chlamydotis > Chlamydotis macqueenii. The sequence goes on from NC_141574.1 coordinate 9,939,290, forward strand.
AAGGTTGGTGCTGTCCTTGTCTGCCTTCACCTGCCAGGCAGCGAGGAGGGGTGCGCTTATGCCGGGCGAGCAGATGACCAGTCCCGTGGTTTGGGGTCAGCACGCAGGGCCCCAGCGTCACCCCAAACCACGGCAGGGGAGCAGGGCGGTGGCACCCCAGGACAGAGCGTCTCCCAGTGTGGGCAGCGGCCGGGGAGCCTCCCAGGGTGCCGGGCTCCTACCTTGGAGGCTGCCACCAGCTGAGCGGTGCTGGCCGCGATCTCCCGGGAGCAGACCATCAGCTCCTCGAATGTCCCCTTGCCTTGCACCACCAGGTCAGCAGCGTCGCTGCGGGAGGGAGAGAGAGGGGCTGCAGCATCCTTCCTGCCATCCTCTCCCCGCCTCTGCTGACAGCGGCACTTACACCATGACAGTGGCACCCCAGCCTACGGCCTTGGAAGCGGAGATGAGACCCTCAGTCCAGCGGGAATTCTTGGCGTAAAACTCCTTGGGGGACGCCACGCCCTGCCGTCAGGAAAGGCACAGTCACACGTTGGGGATGGGGGACAGCAGGGCCTGGGATCCCCAAACTCCCTCTCTCGGGGTAACGGCGTAAGTCAGGGTTTCATTCAGGATGCGCATGGGAGCCGGGAAAACACCGAACCCAGGGTGAGACCCCAGGGCTGGGGCTCGGAGCAGCACATCCCTGGCACACCAAGCATGCGCTGCCCCGTGCCCTGCCAGCACCCTCGCCCCTGGCTCACCCGTCCGCTCTCCACAATCTCTCTCTGGAGGTCCTTGGAAGCCAGGACCAGGACGTGGATGGCCTGCATGAGGCCCGTGCAGGAGCCCAGGATCCTGCAAGACAAACCCCACTGAGCCCCAGCGCCGTGGGGCGGCTGCTCTGCCTGCGGCACCAGGCCTCCTCCTGCCTGCCTGGCTCTCTCCAGAACCCCGGTTGCTGCTCACCTCTCATTCACTTCCAGTTTGACCCCAGTGTCACCAGCCCGGGCTTTGCTCAGCATCTCCTGGTAAAGAGGGGAGAGGCCATGCTGAGCCCCACGCACCGCCCCGGATTTGCACCGGCAGTCCCGACGGGCATGGTGCCCACAGGTGCCTCACGGCACACGGTGACCCTCACCTCGATGCGGGCAGACGCCGTCTCAATGGCTGCTGCTGTCGCTGCCATCTCCTTGTCCACCAGATCGCCCAGCTCCTCCTGCTTGACGTCCAGCCCTTTGGGTCGCAGCTCCTGGGGACAGAATGAAAGGGACCGTCCAAGGGTGGCACAACCCGCCACGACCCGACACAGTCCCACCAGCCCTCCTGGGCCACCCACCTCCCCGATGGCGCTGATCCGGCCCAGGCAGGTCATCACCGGGTTGCAGTCGGCGCCTTCCACCGTCCCTGGGTCTTGCAGGGCACTGAGGTAGCTCACAGCCTCGCTGCCGCACTGCTTGCACATCTCCAGCAGACCTGGGTGGGCAGCACTGGAGGCTGAGGGTGCCGAACGCAGGGATGGAGATGCCCGACCCCTGCCCGCCCCAGCACCCTACCCGCCGTGGCCCTGGCACATCCCAGCACCCTGCCCGCCCCAGCACCCTGCCCACCCCGCTCCCTGCGTGCCCCATTGCCAGCACTCACGGTCAGCGGGCTCCATGGGGGCCAGGTGGGAGGTGGCGCTGCCCTGCAGAAGGGTGTCGCTGACGAGGTGGGCGAAAAGGGCCAGGCAGGGCAGCAGGGAGCCCACGGCTGCGGCGGGAGAGCAGGCACACGCCTCAGTCCCAGCGGGCACTGCCCCCCCCAGCCCATGAGTGCCAGAGCTGCCCCCTTTCCCCAGCCCAGCCCCGTCCCGGCTCTCACCTGCCCGGTTGGAAAGGTATTTGCCGTGGGCGTCTTGCAGCCGCTCCACACACTCGGAGGCTGCCAGCGTCCTGGACAGGAGGCAATCTGCAGGCAGACAGCAGGCAGGATTCAAATGTGAGGCGTCCCTGTGCACGGCGCGGTTGCACCCCGCTGCCGGCACGGCCCAGAGGGCGGCAGGGTGGGGATCGCGCCAGGTTTGGCGAGCACCAGGGAATGCACCTGCTGAGCCGGTGCAGCTGATGTGCGTGGGATCCTCAAGGCGGCCGAGCGCATCCTGCACCATCCGCTCCGCCTCCCGCGCGGTGCCCTGCAGCAGGGCAAACTGCTCCTCGGCCAGCCGCTGCTGCAGCGCCCGCTCCTCGCTTTCCTGCCGAGCCGGCACAGGCGTCACGGCCCCTGCCACGCTGGCTAGGATTCACCCCCGCACCCCACCGCCGCCTCCACCGAGCCCCTGCAGCTCGGCTGGGAGGGCGACGCCCCGTGCCAGCGGTGCCCCCAGGACACCTTGTCTTTCAGCTGGGTCTGCAACGTCTTCAGCTCCATCTTGCTGCTCTCCTGCTCGCGGCTGAGCGCGTCCCGCAGCTGCTGCAGCTCGGCCCGCAAAACAGCCATCTCCTCCCCGTGCCGCTCCGCTGCCTGGCTCAGGCTGTCCCTCTCCCGCTCCAGGCCCGTGATCCGACTGCTCTGCTCCGCTCCCGCCTGGGTGGGCACGAAACAGCGGTCAGGGCTGCGCCAAGGCCGAACTCTCCAGTTTAGGGACTTGTTCGTGGGCCAGGTTTGGGCCACCCCGGCCATCCCTGCTCAGTGCATCGCAGCCCGTGCAGGCCGCAGCCCTGCACCACCCACCACCTGACAGCTCCCTCGCAGCACTGATGGCCTCGCTGTGGGCCGGCCAAGGCTCCCTGGGGAGCCCTTTCAGTGAAAATCGGTGAAAATTCACTTTCACTATGACTGTCAGCATCCTGACAGAGGAGCAGATAAAGGGTGCTGGCTGCCGGCCCCAGATCTGGGTCTGCCCGTCCCTGTCCTGCTGACCCCAGCTGCCTGTCCCGGGGCAGGGGGGACGGGTTGGCGGGGGTCACCCAGGGGGTCTCACCTGCGTGCTGGACTCCAGGGTGTCCTGCAGGACCTGCAGCTCCTGTCTGCTGGCTGCCAGCTCCCGCTTCAGTGTGTCCAGCACCTCCGCCTGCTCCTGGGACTGTGGGCAAGAAGAGAGGTTGCCGGCACTGGTGTCCCACAGGGGAGCCCCCTGCCCATCCCTGGCACGTCCCTCCTCACCTTCCTCTGCGCCTGCTCGCTCACCCGCTGGAAGGAGTCCTCCAGCTCCTTCTTCTCCCGCTCCACGTCCCCCTGGGCCTGCCTGGCCACCGTCACCTGCTTGGTCACCTCCGCGTTCTGGGGATGGCAGAGAGGGAGCTCAGCAACCTCCGGCGTCACAGGGGCATAGCTGGGAAAGGGGAGGCCAGAGGGGTTTCGGGGAGTGCACCTTCCGCAGCAGGTCGGCGTGGTTCTGCACCAGCTCACTGTATTTCTCCTTCAGCTTGCTGTAGCGCTGCTCGTTGGCCTGCGCCCGCCCTGCCACATGCACGGGGATGCCGAGGTGAGTGCCGGGGACCCCCACTCCGGGGCTCACCCTGCCCCCAAGACGGGTGCCCGGCTCTCCCCACTCACTTTCAATCTCTGTCAGGCTCCTCTGCGCCTTCTCGGTGTCCTCCCGCTGCTTCTTCAGCTCCTCCAGCTCTGCGCGCAGGAACTCGCTCTCGTCCTGCGCCTGCTGCTTCAGGTGCCGCTGCTCAGCCAGCTCGGCCTCCAGCTCGCTGGCACGACCGCGCAGCTGCACCGTGCCCCGTGCGCTCTGTGGGAGGGCAGGCGGTCCTGGCACCGATGCCCACTGGTACACACCCCGCGGGTAGCATCCCGCAGAGCCCCAAACGCAGCAGGGTGAAGCACTGAGGGAGCTGGGCAGTGGGGGTGAGTCTGGCCCCCCGAGCAGGGATGCAGTCCCCCGTCCCTCCCAGGCCCAGGACCCCCCCATATGGGGAGGGATGGCTGCGCCAGGGACACAGAAGCCATCGGGGACGGGGCAGGACAGACAAAGTCACCACCTTGCCCGCCCATGCACACAGCCATCACCCCACCAGCCCCGTTCCCAGCCTGAGCCACCGGGTCTCATCCCACCCCTGGGTGCTCACCGCGTGGCACCACTGGATGGCTGTCACCCACCTCGGCCTTGAAGTTCTCCAGCTCCTCCTTCAGGGCTGCGATCTCCCCATAAAGCTGCTCGATTAACCGGTCCCTGGGACGGAGAGACACCGGATACATCCTCAGTGCCACCAGCCGCGCTGGCGCTGTGGGGACGCATCCCAGGAGGGGAGGCGTCCCCTGTGCCATCGCAGCTGCAGTGCCACAGCAGCCGGTGGTGGTGTGCCAGGGAGGGAGCTCCCGGTTCGATCCTGGCCGCCTCGGCAGCATCATGGGACTGCTCACTTGTCATCCTTGTTCATCCCATTCTGGCTGTTGAAGTTGAAGGGATCGCTGCTGAAAGAGCTGCCGAAGATGTCGTCAAACTTATTGTCAAAGAGGCTCTGCGGGGAGAGCAGCACAGACCTGGAGTGAACCCAAAACCACCCGGGAGCCCTCGTCCCCTCCATGTCCCCCGTGGCACCGCTGAGCCCGCTGCCTGCTTGCACTGCCTGGGCACCGGGGCTGGATCCCCCCGTCGCTCCCAGGGTGCTGAACGTGTTGAACATCGAGCATCTCTGGTCTGTCCCCACCTAACTCCTGGGAGTGGAAGATCCCCAAAGCCATGTCACAGCATGCCCCTTCCCCTCCCGAAATCCTCAGTGCCTGGGGACAACCCTTGGTGGAGAGGGGCGTGAAGACCACACACAAGCACGCAGAGCTGAGGGGCGACGCTGGCAAGCCAAACATCTCCAGCCACCCATCACTGGAGGGCACCAAAGCACCAACAGAAGCACTGTGAGATGAACTCAGCCTGGCTCAGACCCAGCAGCACCCACACGTGACACCCAGCACCCACACAGCCCCGTTGCAGTGATGCTCCCCAGTGCCCGAGGCCATCCCCGCTGTCTCAGCCCCCACCGTGGCATGGTTTTGGAGAAATGACCCCAGTCTCGGAGCTGAAGGGCACCTGCCATCCTCTCCGCAGCCAGAGGGGCACGGGCAACGCCGTGGCAGCTCACCTGCGAGGCCGTGTCCATTTCCACCAGGTCTGTGATGGGCTCGCTGTCGGGCGAGGACGCCTCGGCGGGGATGACCACCACGGGGCTGATGTGCTCCGACAGTGCTGAGGCGCGCAGGAAATTGGGAGGGTTCTGGGGAGGGATGGGAGCACGGCTGGGCGGGGGAGGACCAGCACTGCCACAGGACCAGGACTTTGGGCACAGCTGGTCCAAATCCTGCCCCAGCGCTGAGCTGGATGCGCCTGGACCCGTGGGAAAAGAGCCAGGACCCACAGGGACGGATCCCGTCGTGGGCCGAGGGTCGGTGCGAGAGGGGATCCCAGCTGGAGGGGCAGCTCCATCCCGCCCAGGGAGGGGTGCAAGGATGAGCCTCTGGCCCCACCAGCCCCACAATGCCACCCCCACCTGCAGGTGACCTTTTCTGGACCGTCCCCCAGTGCCATGGCCCCCATTGCTGCTCCTGGCTGTGGGGACAGCGAGTGTGGGGACCAGGGACCACGGGGTCTCACCTCCGGCAGCTGTGGGATCTGAATCAGCCGCTTGAAGTACTGCAGGTTGCTGGAGCGGTAGAAGAGGTCCTTCAGCCTGCGAGGGGCAGGGAACGGTTAGGGACGGCTCTTGTCCAACCCAGACACCCCAGCCCAAAGGTGGGTAGCTCCGACCCCTCGCCTGGCTCCAGGAGGGTGTCGCTGGGCCACCGCACTGCGCTGGAGGGGACGGTCTAGGAAGAGCCCGCCACCAGCCTCCGACCTCTGTCAAAAACCGACTGCTGGAGCTTTCTCCCGTAAACCCAGGACGTGACGAGCACAGAGAAGGTCTGAATCTTGAGTGACCTGGTCTGGTGGGAGATGTCCCTGCCCAGCACAGGGAGGTTGGACTGGATGACCCTCCAAGGTCTCTTCCCACGCAAACCACTCTGAGCCCGTGAAACCACAAACTGCAGCAGAACGGCTGCACTGGGTCGCACTGAGGTACAGCCACCGCCCCGTGCTGCGCTCATCACGGCCAAAGCTGCAAGGGACAGCCGGGAAACACCACTACTGCTCCCACTATGGCACCAGCCATCAGCGGGTTGGGGGCTTCCCGCCTGGAGGCCATGTCTGCACCACCACCGTCAGCTCCCTGCAGGAGCATCTCCCCCAGGAGCAGGGCCACCTCCCTGCAGGATTTCCAGTTTTGGGGAGAAGCAGCAGTGCCTGGCCATGCCACTCGTGGCTGCCCTCCCACTCCGCCATCCCAGTCGCTATCTCTGCGCTGTTGGTACCCGCCCCGAGGTCTCTGCCCGGGTGGTCAGAGCCCACGGACAGCCCCGCTATCCGCTGACCGGTGTTTTTCCCATGGGCACTGGTTTGCAGTTTGTGACCTTGAATAGAGCCGCCCCTCAGCGCCGTGACATCCTCCCCCTGCTCTCGGAGGCCAGTTTTTGTTTTGACTACCCTAAATAATCCCATATCGGAGGCCACGGCACTTCACTGCTTGCTCTGTTTTGATCTCATTTAAAAGACAGCAAGTGGATCGGTTCCAGCACCGTTGCTGGGGATCACCGAGACACTCGTTCGTACAAAATCCGACCATTTGTCTCCTTTCCTTCGGGCAGTTACTAATCCAGGGGAGACTTGCCCTCACATCTCATAGGATCACAGGCTCACAGACTGGTTTGGGTTGGAAGGGACCTTCAAAGCCCACCCACTCCAACCCCCCTGCATGAAGCAGGGACATCTCCAACCAGATCAGGTTGCTCACATCCCCGTCCAACCTGGCCTGGAATGTTTCCAGGGATGGGGCATCCACCGCCTCTCTGGGCAACCTGGGCCAGTGCCTCACCACCTCAGTGTAAAACATTTCTTCCCGGTGTCCAACCTGACCCCAGCCTCGTTCAGTTTAAAGCCGTTGTCTTGTGGTGAGGACCCCAGAGCTGGAGGCAGAGCTCCAGGGGGTCTGAGGAGAGCGGAGCAGAGGGGGAGCATCCCCTCCGTCGACCTGCTGGCCACGCTGCTGGTGATGCAGCCCAGGAGATGCTTGGCTTTCTGGGCTGCCAGCGCACGTTGCTGGCTGATGTCCCGTCTGTCACCCACCAGTGTCCCCCAGTCCTTCTCTGCAGGGTGCTCTCCACCCACCCACCCATCCTTCTCAGCCCCTGGGCACTGGCAAAGCTCCAGCAGCACCCCTGGGACCCTCACGTCCAAGGTCTCAGGTAACTGGGTGACTGACTCAGTCCCACACCTTTTATCTGCTGCTTTTAAAATCTCTCTTCTTGATATCTTATTTCGGACAGACACAGTTGGCATGAGCTTTATCCTTTTCTGTGTCCCCGCAGGGATGGCTTTTCCTACCCAAAAGCCACCGCTGCTCCACTGCACCACCCAGCAGCATCCCTGGCACCCAGGCTCTCTGCAAGGTTCTTCATGGACCCCTCCTCAGCTTTGCAGCACCAAAAGGTTTCATCCTTTGGCCGGCCCTTTTAACAAGTTCCCTCGGGTTTGCACAACTGGCTTTTTAAAAAATTCAACAGAATTGAGGGGAAAAATCTCTTTTCCCTGTCCCACAGCCCCAGCACCATGACCTCGAGTCCTCCCCAGGGCTGTGCGGAGCCCTCCCCCCTGCAGCAGCACCTTGAACGTCCCCCATGCGCTGCTTGCATTCTCCTGCCCTGCTGCTCCTACCAACACATCCCTCTCCCCATGGAGCCAACGGACCCACCGTGAGCAAAAAATACTGCTGAGGGTGCTGAGCACCCTTCTCACCCCACATCCAGCCTGGGGCATCCCTGGAGCGTCCCCACCGACAAGCCCCCACGCTCGGCTTCTCAGCCCGTGCCCAGACTTTTATCTGAGCACGTCAACCGCAAATTGCTCTTAAAACTGCAATTAAAGGGTTTGAGGGTTTTAAATCGTCAGATATGCCATCAGCGGCCGAATGCTGCCGTCGCTAGAACTAATAATGCCGTTAGCCGTTAATTCAATAGCCGTGGATCAGCCGAGCGGAGTGGCTGTCCTGGAGGACGCTCCAGGACAATCCAAAGCAGGCTGGATTTCAGAGCCCCAAGCAAGATCGATTCCTGCGCTTCCTCCGTCTCCCTTGCTTGGCTGCCGAGCCCTGGTACAGGGGCTTTGGCATCCCTTGGCGCTCCCTCCGCCCCGGGAGCATCCCTGGAAGTGAGGAGAACCCGCGCCCCGGGATCTGGGCACTTACTTTCTGAACTGCTCCAGGAAGCGATCCCGGTGGCCCTGCAGCGTATCCGCCGGCAGACCTGGAAGAAGCAGCAAGTAAAAACGTCACCGGGCATCTCCATGCCAGGAAGGAGCACAGATCGGGGGACAACCCATCGGCGCAGCCACACAGGGATGAGTTTTCCCTGTTGCATCCCCACCCTAACACCCCCAGGGCAGGGAAAGGCAGCGAGCTGCCGTTCAGGCAGCTGCGGCCACAACTTGAGGTCCTGGGGGGTGGGGGTTTTGCAGCCAGTGCCTGCCCAGTGCCGAGGGAGCTCCCGGTGGGCAGCAGCCCCACAGCCGAGGGGCGTTCAGCAGGGCAGGCTCCTCAGCCTGGGAAGGAGCTGGGGGGGGCGAACGGCCCAGCCTGAGCAGGGTGGTGACCCCCGATGTCTCCCTCCACGTCCCCTCCCTGTCTGAGATGGTGGCGCTGGGGACACTTACAGGAGTGGAGCTTGAAGAGGAGCTTGACGGTGTAGTCGTAGAGGTGGCTGCAGTCCAGGATCACCTGGATGAGCGGGGCCAGGCGGCACTGCCCCGCGGCCGTCACCGACACCGAGCGCGACATGTCCAGGGAGCTGAACACTGCCGGGACAGAGCGTGGGATCAGGCTCCAGCAGCACCGCTGGGTGCCATGCTGCATGGGCCACGTCTGCCAACATCACCCAGAGCAAGAGACCCGCTGGCCCTTGGGGACGCAGCCCGCCGCCCCGCACCTGCCTGCGAGCTCAGCAGGAGTGGAAATTCCAACTCGGGACTCCTATGCAGGCCTGGGAGCACCGCGGGCTGGAGGTGCCCAGTCCTGAGCCCAGCCGGCTCCCGGCCTCTGGAGGAGATGCCGCCCCTGCGCTCTGCCCATCACTGTGCCATGCGTGCCAGCGGGGAGACGCTCCAAAACCAGCTGGGAGCAGCTGGCAGTGCCTCACGTCCGCAACCCTCTGTCTGTGTGATGTTGAACTGCGTCTCGTGCCGGCGTTGCAGGATGGACCCCACAACACCAGGGAGGAAGGTACTTCTGCCAGGGCTGGGGCCGGCCTGGGGCACGGGATGCTGGGCTGCTGGAGATGCACCCAGTGACCACCGTCACAGTCCAGCCTGAGTCGCGGGACGCCTGCCCTCGAAGTGCACTGGAGCAGCAGGCAGGCTAGCAGGGCGGCTGGAGAAGACGGCAGCTTCATCTCCCTCCATCCAGCAACTCCCCTCCAAGGGGCAGAGCAGCGAGAGCTCCCGGGAGCGCTCCAGGTATGGGGCTGTACCACACAGATGAGCCTCCCGGCACTGTCCCCGTCCCGCTGGGCCGGCGCGCAGCCACGAGACGAGGGTGCTGCTCTGGTTCCGTGGAAATACGGCCCTGTCCCGCCAGCACCCACAGCCCGCTGCGTGCAACAGATGAAGGCTTGTCCCAGAATTGCTGTAATTCACCCCAAACCTGATCCTGCTCGAGCACACAGAGTGCACGACAGTCCTGAGGGTTGGGCCTGGCCTGTTTTTACCCCTCCGCTCACTTGCGCAGGCGGGCAGCAGGGTGCCCCCATGTCTCCCCCAGCTCCAGCACTGCCGCAAGCACCCACAGCAGCTTGCGTTCACCACAAATAAAAACCAAAACCTGTCATGAGCCCATGAGTAAGATCAACAGAAATCCAGCCCAGGGAGGCTGCTGGAGTGGGAGAGCCTGAAGTCTGGGCGGTGGAAGTGATGTGTGTGGTGGGGTGACGTGGCCAGCTCTTCACCACAGCACGCAGGCACTTCAGCTAATAATAATTCAGGGGAAGTGCCCGGAAAAGAGATGAGTTGTGATGTCTCAGACAGCATCCCTCTCGGAGCCTCCCCCCAACACAGCTCAGCCCTCAGTACCCTCCCACCTCGACCGCCAGCAAGGCAGCGCGGGGGCTTACCTGTCTGGAAGAGGTTCAGCTCACACTCCAGGTAATCAAACATCTCCACTGTCAGCTGGAAACTGGGAAAAAGGGATGAGGATGGGTTGGGGAGCATCCCCAGAGCCACCCACGCGGCTTGCCCACTGCCGGGTGATAGCCCAGAGGGACAAGGGGGTCCTCCAGCGCAGATGTGCCAGCCTTGTCCGGGGCTCTGCCCACTCCCAGCGCCTGTGGCAGGGGTGGGGGGAAGGTCCCTGGCTCCGCGGTGCTGCCAGTGAGGTTGGGCAACGCTGTCCCACCCGGCCTGCATCCGCCTTCCTCCTCCCTCGCCTCCCACCCCTGCCCCGGGCTCACAAATTATTGACATCGTTCTCTCCCGCCTCGTCAAGCTGCCGGTCGGACATCTGGAGATTGCCAGGGAAGCGGGGATTCTGCGTGGAGAAACAAGGGTCGGGAAAGGGTTTTGGAGGATCTCCTGCTCCAACCACAGCCCTGGGAGCTCCAGGGTTGCCAATCTGGCTGGCGGCCTCAGCGTAAGAGGGTGGAACGACTCTTTGGATGTGCTGAGGGAGTGATGTGGGGGGGAAGGGAGCGAGCACGGGGTGTGCTGAGCCCCAGGTGAGTGCAGCATCCCCAGGCCACGGCACCCACACTCTCCTCAACAAGAAAAGCCAACTCTCCTCGGGCTTAGAAACCTGAGGAGGAGACAGGGCCACCAGATCACGCACAGCATCACTGAGAGCTGGAGGGGAAGGAGCTGATATCTGCTCCAGAGGGCAAAGCCCCTTCCTGCTGCCCAGTTTTGGGGATCACGGCTCCAAACAACATCTGTGTGATGGGTACAGCCTCAGAAAACACCTCTTTCCAGCAGAGCTTGGAAAAGAAGGAAAAACCATGCGTACCAAACCTGCCGCAGCCTGCTACCGTAAGGACGAGGGCGCTCGAAGCCACTCAGGGCTTCCAAGCCCACCATGACCTCCCATTCTCCTCTCGGCAGCACGCTGTCATTTTAATGCCACAAGCACATTATATTCTATTCTAAACAGTAATAAACAATAAGCCTCATACGAGAAGCTCCATCAATGTAAGCACGGCTTCCTGAGGGGTGACAGGGCACCGATGTCTTTCTACAAACATGCTCCCCACCACGCTGACTCTGGCCGGGATAGTCCCGCAGCATCCCCGGCGTAGCTGTGTTCACCAAGCGGGGCAGGCAAGGGAGGGCAGAAGCCCGGGCAGCAGCGGGGCAGCTGAGGGCTGAGGGGTTTGTTCTGTGCATCTAAGGTGAGATTTAGGGTCTGCGACGAACTGGGTGTTCACAAAGAAACCTCACATCTGTGACTCTGTTAGAAGCTCAGCCGGGAACTCAGGCTGCGCACGCTCAGCAGTGCTCTGGTGAAGTTAATCACTACTTCTCTGTTATTCTCGAATTCCCAGGCTGACTTGCTGCCTCCCCTCCACTTGTCCTGCCCGTATGAAAACCTTATTTCAGAAAGCACCGGAGTGTCTTCCATCCCAACTTCGGCCTCGATCAAAGGCAGGTTTCTATACACATCTGTTTCTCCTTTGCTGACCTTCCGTGCTCGCACGCTGGTCGGAGCAGGCGCTGCTGCTCACCCTCCTCACCCCAGCCCAAACCCCCAGCCCCCCTCGCTGCGTTTGTGGTGACGCAGAAAAGCCAAGCTCCGCTGCAGGGTTTTCCAGGGGATTCACACCTCGGTGCCAGCCCCTGCCCTGCTCACGCTGCCTCCTGCCCGGCCCTGGCTCGCTTTATCCCTTGCCGGGGCAGCGCTGGGGATGGGCAGGTGCTGCTCCTACGGTGTTGCATGGCACGGCACAGCCTCTGCAAGCCCTCCCTGCTCTAGAACCCCATGGCCTCTTCCACCTCTGCCCGCCTTGCACACCTGGGAGGGGACGTGCACCCCAAAGCTGGGGGTGTCTTACTGCTTCCTGGAGCCTCCCCAACTTCCAGCCCAGCCCAGGTGCCTCCAAGGAGCCCTGATCCACCATGAAACCATCTGTCCCCAAGGTGTTGGTCCTCTTATCCAGGCTAAGGACAGACCCTGGCAGCCTGGGACATGTTTCATGGAGGCAGTGGGATGGCCGGACGGAGGAGAGGACGTGGCTCTGCCAGCCCCTGTCCCACACCGTAACGCTGCCGCCAGCGCGCCATCACCCAGCCCTTGCTGCGGCCATGGGGATGGGGACGGGACAACGCTCACCTTGGTGTGAAACTCCATCTTGGTTCTCAGCAGTTTGAGGTAGATGCTGCAGAGCTGCCCGTAGCCCTCACTCAGGTGGCCCTGGGGACACCAAAAAGCTGTTGAGATCTGGGGCAGGCTGTGAAAAAGCCTTTTCCCTTTGCAGCGTGAGCGACCCCTCCCTTATCTCCCCCAAAATCACAGCCAAAATCCTCCTCACTGACACATGGGCTGCGGGTTGGCCTGCAGCAAACGTGCCGAACCAATTTGTTAAGACCTTCTCACCACCTTCTCTGCAGATTTCAATGCTGCGTTTGACCGCAAGAGTTGGATTTTACGGGGTTTTGCCATAAAATAGGAAGAAGGCATTTGATTTTGGTGGAAGGGAACATCAAACAGAACCAACAAACCCAGCCCAGGGAGGTCACGGCAGCCACGGCCCAGCATCTGCTCAGCCCTGGGAACCTGGCTCCTCCTGGTGAGACCACGGCCAAGCCAACACCACTCCAGCCTGGCTGGGGCGCTGGGTGCCGCCGAGGGACCCCTGGGGTGTCCCCAGCGCAGCGGCTGGCGGGGTCGGCCGCTTACCCACATCCTGCTCATGTCGCTCAGCTCATTCTTGTATCTCACGGAGTCTTTCAGGACCTGCAGGAATGACGACGAAAATAAGTTGGCAGCAGGCAGAGCACCAGGGCAAGGCGTGCCACACTCGGAGCCCACAACTGGGGTGAGGAACGGGAGGTTTTGATGCGTTCCTGACCCTGCAGCCCGCTGGTGGTGTCCCTACTGCCAGCCCCAGGGTGCCTCAGTTTCCCCACCTGCACATGGGGCAGGAGGATCCTTGCTAAGGGCTCCTGCACTGATGCCAACGCCCCGGGCCGAGCGGTTTCCTCCGGCACCGGTGCTGCGGTCGGCACTGGGGTGTGCAGCGCAGGGAGGCTGCGGCAAAGCGAGCAGGGAGAGGTCTCTGCGCTGGTGCCCACCCAGGACTGACCCCTAGGAGGGCACCCGCCCTCCAGCACCTCCCAGCGCCCCGTGCCGCCCCACGGGGGAAAGGATCTGGTCCCTGGGCAGCTGCTGAGCTGAGCTCGTGGCGCTCACGTTCGAGTGGCCGTCCCGGAGGAGTTTGTGGAAGACGTGGCAGAACTTCCAGCAGAGCACGGCGTTGCCCGACAGCGGCAGCCGGTTCACCACCGACCAGAAGGTCTGCGCCCCCTTCTCGTGGTGCGTGCCCAGGATGCATGGTGGGGGCCGGTCAAGGAAACGCCCCTCTCCCCTTCGGCGCTCACGGAAAGCGGCCACCCCGAAGCCAGCTGGTAGCTGCGGAGCCAAGGGGAGCCAGGCCAAGCCTCGGCACACGCTGTCCCCAAGGGCCACACGCGCTGTCCCCTCTCCCCCAGCCCCACACCACTGTGCTGGGAGCACCGTGGCATGCTCAAGGCTGGGGCTGTGCCTCCGCCGAGCCCTCCTGGCTGCCCTGCCAGGACGCTGGGGATCCACTTTTGGTGCCAGCACGCTCACCAGCACCTGTGGGGACCAAGCATCCTCGCTGCAGGCAGAGAACCTGCTGTGGGCACCTGCCTCTCCCACGGGATGGCAGCGCTGGGAGCGCAGCGCTGGGCACCACCGACAAGCGAAGGCTGCAGGAGCAGGAGCAGGGATGCCGTGCCGTGCCGGAAAAACCCCAACCGTCAACAAGAGCCCGAGCGTCCCGTCCAGCCACCCTTGGCACCCTGGCAGCCAGCCTGCAGCGCTAGCCGGGCTGTGCCACCACCCCTCCCCACGCGCTGCCGTGCTGCTGCCCCTTTTCTGGGCGGCCTCGGCCCTGCTCCCACGCTCGCCTGTCCCCTGGCCAACTTTGGGAAGGATATTTCTGGCGTGTTTCTCCTTGACAGCCACTTCCTGCGCATTAATGGCCTTATTGATGCTGACAGTCTGCAAAAGAGAAGTGGGGGGCGGGGGGGTGAGATGGGAAGGGTTCGAGCTCCCTCCCCGGTGTCCCCTCGCCCGCTGAGACCCCCCGGCTCTGCCGGCACCTGTTGGTGGCTGGGCCCCATCCAGGTCCCTGGCCCCCGCTCGTGCCAGCTGGATGCTGCCCGCAGCCGGATGCCGTTCTGGGACGCGGTTGGCATCCGCTGGGTTCAGCTGCTGCCAGGGCTCATTTACTCCGCATAATAACGATGCAATTAAAGCAGCGACCACAAAGGACCCTCTCCTGCTCTCGGAGTGGTGGGACAGGCAGAGGGAAGGCAAATCCCTCCCCTGCCCTCAGATCATGGGCAGCAGCTGGCAGCTCCTGCTCCGCTTTCGGGGGGGCTGAGTGGAAAGGGCATTTCAGGGGGCACAGGGAATCCGGCAGTGGGACGGCGAGACCACCATGCGCTGCAGAGCAGAGCAGCGCCCCACGCTGTCTGGCAGCAAAGGACACGGCCTCAGCTGCGGGATGGAGGTGGGCCATCAGGAGATAGACTCGCTGCCCGCAGCGCAGGCAGCTGCCCCGGCCGGCACCCGCTGCCCCCTCTGCCCCGCCGATGGGCGCAGCCAGACGTGGCACAACCGGTGCCCACCGCCCGCAGCTCCCCAGCTGCTATGATCCCGCAAAAGCTCCCGTGGGGCAGGCAGCTTCTCCCCAGCGCAACCATCCCGCCCTGCCTGCAAGCCGCCCCCCTGCTCCCTGCCAGGACTGGCGGCACGGAGGGCAGCGGCCTCGGGAAGCCCGCGCTGAGGAGCCTGGGCAGAGCCTGTGCTGGAAGCGTTTGCTGGGCAGGATTTTTTAACCCTAGCCCATTCCTGCCCCTCGGGGAGCTGTGCCGGTGGTGTGGGGACACCGTGGCTGGTCCTGCTTGGCCACGGTTCAGGGGGAGCACGGCGACGCTGGCACAGGGCTGCCCCCTCCCCAAGGTCCTGCATCGCTCGTGATGATGCCGAGTGCTTGCCTGGCACCTGCTCCGCCAGAATCCTGCTGCTGAGGGAAGAAACTGGCTCAGTGCTGCCAGAAGCAGCTCATCACCGATATAAACGTGTTAAAGCAGCAGGATTAACCCCAGTGCCTTCCTCACTGCAATCCTCGCACCCCTGCTCACTCACCCTCTCCCACCTCCCCAGAAAGCCCCTCTGCCATGGAAGCATCTGCCCCGGAGCGGGGACAATCTGCCGAAGGGCCAAGACAGCTTCTGGTCTCGCCCACAGCTGCCGCCTGCACCCCCAGCCCAGGGCCGAGCACCCCCTTAGCTGTAATGCGGGGTCTGGGTCCTGATGTCCCAGTATGAACATGTTCTGCCGCAGGGACGCTGCTGCTCACTGCGAGCAGGGTCACTCCACGCAGCCCCGTGGTGTCTGCAGCCCCATCCCGGCGGCGCTGGCGCTGCCGCGTCTCCAGCCACACTGAGCCATTCACCGCACTCACCAACGGGTCCCTGCTTACTGGTGACCGTTGAGGTCAGGGAGGTGACCAGCAAGGACCATGGAGGTCACCATTAAGATGCAGGAGGCTCATTTCAGGGTGGCAGGGGACCAGAACCTGCATCTTAGCTTGGATTGAAGAAGAGCTGATGGAAATACTGGCGGTGGAGAAACTGGACCCCATCGGCTGGATGGAGGCCAGCAGGTTCCCAATGCAGGAGGACCAAGGGTTGGAGCCACCTCTGCATCTCTGCCCAGCCCCAGAGGCGCAGCCTCTTGTCATTTATGAAAAACACAAAACAAAACTCAGCATTAAAAAAAAATCCCAAGAAAATCCTCAGGAAGGAGCCTCTCTGCCAGCAGCTGCAGCATGGAGGGAGATGCCCACATCCCGACAGCCACTGGCAACGCATTCCATGGATCCAGCTCCAGGTGCAGCTTGTTCTGCCCCAAAATCCCAGTCCCCAGCCATGGGGCGCAGGCAGGCAGGGCGGCCGTGACGGGCCACCCGGCATCGTGAGGAGTGCCAGGATCAGCGTTTAAATGCATGGACTCACAGACTGGTTTGGGTGGGAAGGGACCTTCAAAGCCCACCCAGTCCAACCCCCCTGCAAGGAGCAGGGACATCTCCAACCAGATCAGGTTGCTCACAGCCCCATCCAACCTGGCCTGGAATGTTTCCAGGGATGGGGCTTCCACCACCTCTCTGGGCAACCTGGGCCAGTGCCTCACCCCACTCAGTGTAAAACATCTCCTCCCCGTGTCTGAGGACACACGGCATGTCCCACCCCGAAACCGCGCTCCCGGACCACAGGTCACAAGCCAGGTGCAAAGCCGGAGCCAGCGAGTGGAAGATTGTACCAGAGGCAGGATGCGGGCACTGCGCTCCCAAAGCCGGGGGCTTCACCGCGGCATGTGTCTGCTCCCCAGTCCTTGAAAGACCGGACAGGGGTGGTCTCCGGAGGGAAGCAGTGCCGGGGGCTGCCGCATCCCTGGGAAAGCTGGAAATGGAACTCCCAGTTCAACTGCTCTTTCCTGCCAGCTTTTCCTGGCAAAGCAAGGACACGCTTTTCCAACCCGAGAGGTGCCCAGTGACCCCCTAGCGTGGGGAGACACGGTGGGAGGGGGACGGGGATGCTGGCGGTGACCTCCAGGACCCTCCGTTCCTGAGCCCCTCGCTCTGTTTGAAGCACAGGTGATGTCCCTGGGGATGGCACAAAGTTATTTCAAGGAAAAGCCAGATCCCACAGGCACCCCACCTCCCCCCTGCATCGCCCAGGGGGGCAGGGCACAGCTCCCATCCCAGGAGCCGCTCAGAGCGGGTACCGGCACCCGGGAGATGCGCAGAGCACTGCTCCACCGGCCGGCGGCTCTGGCAGCGCCCGTGCAAGCAAACCGGAGGAGCACACGGCAGCAGCGAGGGACCACAGCTGCAAGCGCCACCTCCGAGGGACGAGCAGGGCCAGGGAGGGCGACAGCAGCACCAATTTGGGCTGTGAAACTGGGTCAAGAAGGAGGGAAATTTGGGGCTGCCTTGAAAAAAAGCCCAGACCCCTTTGCCACGGAGGGGGTCTTCCACCCCCACCCACAGGCGCTGCTTCCCAACACCATCTGGCACCTACAGCTGATGGGATTTTAATTTTAATTTCACTACGAGCTTCTCCACCACGAGGGCTGTTTCTTACCGGCCAGGCCACGAGCGCACCCTCGGCAGCGCCACTGGTTTCTTGCCAACGCAGGGATGCCAGCCCGCGGTCCCTGTGCCCACGTGGGTGCCCAAAGGGCTCCCCTCCAGCGCTGGGAGGGGGCAGGGGACCACGGCGGGCGTGGGGCAGCCGGGCCCTTCCTCCAGCCCCGCTGCCGGGAAAGGAAACCCCGGCGTTTCCTCTTGTGCAAGGCTGTGGGGCCGGGAGGGAAGCGAGAGGAGAGGCCAGCGGGGCCCCGTTTGCACAACGAGAACTGCAAAAAGGGGTGACCCCGCCATGTCGGCCCCCCAGCAGGGCCACGGGGCTGGCGTGTGGGGCAGAGCTCAGCGCAGCAGCACCCGGGGCAGGGCTGGGCCGAGCGAACAGCGCCCGTCCAGTCGCGAGCGCTGGGATGAAACCCCACCGCCCCAAAAAGGTCTTTTCCTGGCACTGGATCCACCACTGCAGCCCTGCCCTGGGGAATTTAACGCCATTCCCGTAGGATTCCAGGAACCCCGCCAGCAAGGAGCATTGCCAGTCCTCGGGGCCAGCCGGGCCACGTCCCGCGGGACTCCCTCGACTCCCGACGCACAGGAAGACACAACACCAGAGCCGAGCCACCAACAGCTCCGCGCCGCGCGCAGCTCACGTCAACCAAAACACCGCTCTGGGCGTGCGACCGCAGGCTCCAAGCAGGGACGGGGTAGCCCAAAAATGGGATCTAGGACAGCGACAAAAGCCTTCTGAGCACCGAGAAACACTCCTCTCTTTCACATGGACATATGCACGCCCACGTCCCCCCGCCAGACCTCCCCAAATTACGCTTTCGGTCTCCTCTGAATTGCAGATCTCCCGTTCGGACGCGAGGAGCCGAGCTCTACTCAGGAGCTGCACAGTGCCTTCCCGCTTCTCCTTTCATTTCTAAAAGGAAATGAGTGTTGATTAAAAGAATCCAGAACTATTGCAAATTATTTGGAGAAACTGAGTAAGTCGCAGTGCAAATCCTCTTAGTAATGCTCCCTCATTTCTCCTTAATTCCTTTCTATAAATGGAGAGCTGGGATGGAGTATACCTCCGGAAAACCGCTCGCAACCAAGCCATGCAGACGCAGGGGCTCTGGGGGAAGCGAACGAGAAGGGAGACCCGACTACGACAAGCCTGGGGAAAAAAAAAAGAAATCCATGAGCTTAATTAAAACACAAATCCCAGCCCAGCAAAGCTTTGCTCTGGCCCCCATGCAGGACACGGGGGTGCAGGCAAGCTTTTTGGAGAGCACACGTCTCTCTTTAAATATTGCTCGCCAACAGCAGCTAAAAGCAAATGACAGCCTCGCCAGGGCTCAGGAAAGGTTCTTCTCTGGCAGAATCCCAAAGCAAAGCCAGCTGGATAACGCCGGGGGTGCTCAACATCACGCCAGGGACCGGCAAGAGCTCCCGGGGAAAGCCGGGGTGGCCGCGGTCCCCCCTCCGCTGGGAGCCGGTGGGTTTCAGCAGCAGCGGCAGGAGCGAGGAGCAAGCCCAGCTTGGTGCCTGCTGGCAGCCGGAGGGAAAGGAAGGCAGGGCCGGCCGGCCGCGCGGGGCCAGGTGCTGCGTCCCCGTACGCACAGCGACGTATTTCTGGGTATAGGAGAGAGGATGCTCAGCACAAACCAGTCTTCCCGCTCAGTCCTAAACGCTTCCTTTGAGCAGGGAGTGAGGAGACATTAAAAACACAGCCCCATCATTTAATCCTGGTTACTTGGCTGCATCTGCTGCTGGATCCATGAGTTTAGAAAAAAAGCGCTCCTCTCCCGGCCGGCTACATGCCGGAGCCGCTCTGGGGATGCAGAGCCTTGACCAAGGCTGTGCGAGCATCTCCCTGATGGTGCCGCCGCTTTTCTCACCTCCCACTCCCACCAGATGAGAAATAATCCTCCAAATGACACAAGTCTCCAATTTCCCTCTGCTCGGGCCATAAAACCAACCACGTTTTCCCCAAAGCGGTGTTGGCCTCCAGCGTCAGAGACCCTGAAACCCCGCCAGCGCTTGCTCCCAGTGGCGGCAGCTCGAGATGTCGAGGAGATGCTGACGCCACCAGCTCGGAGGAGGAGGACCCAGGTGCACCAGAGACAGCCCTGAATCCCAAGGGACACCAGCATGGGGGCCTCGGGGGGTGTTTGGGGACACCTTGCCCCTCACCCTGCCCTTCTGCCCCGCTGCTGCCCCACGGCACACCCCAAACTGGAGTGACCAGGAATCCCCTGGGCTCCGCGAGCCACGTTGGGAGCTGACGGCATCACCACGAGGCTCTTTGTGGCAGAGACCTGCCCTGGCACTGCCGCCTCCGGCTCTGCTCTCCGACGTCGGGAGGACGATGAGTCCAGATCGACATCACGCCCTGTGTGCTCCACCGTTGTGGAGAAGCTGTTCCAGCGCACGCGGTGCTTCCAGGGGAGAACCCCCCAGGCCAGGCCGAGTGGTGTGATGTTCAGAGGTCTCCACCCGAAAAGGATACCAAGGCCTTTGCCTCATGAGCTGGGCTATTGTTATCATGGCAGAAAAATAAAAATAAGTCAAAGGATACACATCTGGAGTGTACCCGAACAGAGTGCCCACTAGCTCCCAGCTCCTCCTCGGGCAGCGGGCACCAAAGCAGAGGTTGGGATCCACAAGGCGATGCACCCGTGAGCCACACGCGGGGCCGAACCCACCGCCCTCCCAGCCTTCCCACAGCCTCCAGCAAAAATCACGAGTTCAACACCACCACGAGAGCGGGGCCAGGATGAGAGAGCACAGTGCGATCGCTCCAGGGGAAAGAATGAAGACAACCACCAAGCCACTCGTGGTGGGGCCCAAGGACTCGAGCGAGACGTCTGATGCCAGGAGGGGGGAGCCGGGCTGGGGACCAGGGCTGGAAGGGTTTGGTTCCACCAGCGCCGGGGGCTTTGAATGCACCACTGCCCACCATCGTGGGACCAGCACCCAGAGCTGGGTCATTGCACTTCTCCAGGGCCGTAAACAATTTATGCAGATTAATTACTTAACCAGAGACCCCACGGCACAGCCAGCCCCCGTCACGGGTGGCCGAATCCCAGGAGAGGCAGAAAACCAGAAGGCTGTCCAGGACCCCTGCACCCCCACCAAAACCACCCCTTACTCTTCCCGATTCATTACCGGTACGGGCACGCCAGCCCTCGTGCCCCGCGTTGCCCAGCCGCCACGGCCAGAGCCTTTCCTGCCAGCTGCCCCGTTAGCCGGGCTTTTAATTTTAAGTGGGGATTTTATGCAAAGATAATCTCTTCCAGCAGCCGTGATTTCTATCTGGGGAGGAGGACGGCTGCGTTTTCCAGGGTCGGTGGTTCAGGAACCTCCTCCACCGCCTTCAAATATTCCTGATAACACTCCAAACGGTCTCAACTGGGGACTTCCACTTCCCAGCAAACGCAAATATTCGGGCATTTTTTGAAACAGGAGGGAAGAATGGAGCGAGGCAGGCGGACGCGGGGAGCAGATGTCAGGAGCGCATCTCTGGACGTGCGTTTCAGTGATCAGCTGCCACCCCAGGAGCAAAGCTTCCCTGGGAAGCTTTGCCCCAGCAGGAACACCCAGGGCGCGTATGGCCCTAGTGGGATGCTCCCCCATTCCGGGGAGCCGGGATGTTCCAGGGACACAAAGCTCGGCGGTGCCAAGGCTGCTTTGGTGGAAATCCTTCCACGCCACACGTCCCCGCCAGCAGGACGGGACGTCTGTTGCCTGTTATCCCTCCGGGACGTCGGGATCTCACAAGGGAGCTGACGACAGCCAGGACCGGACGGGCTCCATGCTGCACCCAGGGCCCTCGCCCACCCCTAAAGCGGCTCTGCTGAGCACCCTGAAAAGCAAAACCTCTCCTCCCAGGTGCGCAGCCAGGGGGTGAACCTGCCTCCCTGCGGGAACGCACCCTAAAAAACCCGCTTTTCACCCCAAAGCTGTTTCCATCACCTATCGCCTGGGTGAGGGGCTGCCCCCGCGGGCTGAAGGGGCTGTGAGAGCAGCGCTGTGGGGGGAGACAGGGGGACGTGGGGATGTGGGGACACGGGGACGTGGACACGGGTACGTGGGGTCATGGAGACACGGGGACGTGAGGATGTGGGGACACGGGCACTCGTGGCACCACCCGAACCCAGCCGAGTCGGAGCTCCGGGGGAAAGCGAGTGACACGGGTGGGTGCGTGGGCACAAAGCCGAGCCCAGACGATCACAGCCCCCTGACCACCGAGGGAGGGGGGTGCCCGATGCTTCCCCAACCCCAGCCCCTGCTCCCCCCCCACCATTCCACACCAGCGGACACCGGTACCCGCGGGCTCGCAAACTTCCCCGGGGAAGGGGTCCTGGGGCAAACCCCTCCTCCCGGAACGAACCTGGATGCCGCGCTCTGCCTGCGCCGAGGTGCCGGGGGGGGTGTCGGGGGGGGGGGGTGTCGGGGGGGGTGCCGGTGCCGCTCACTTACCACCTTGCCCAGCTCCATGGCGGAGGCGCGGCCGGGCCCGGCGGGCTCAGGGCGGCGCGGCGGCGCCCATGGCGGCGGGGCCCCGCGGGGCGGCGGCGCTGGAAGGTTCTGCGTGGGGGGGGGGGGCGAGGAGGGGGCGCGCACGGGCGCGCTCCCGCGAGGGGCGGCACAGCCGGGATGGGCAGGCGGCGGGGGGGGGGCGGTGCGCCGGTGGAATGACAAAGGAACCCCGCGGGAGCGCGCGTGGGGGGGGGGGGGGCACGCGTGGGAGGGGGGGACGGCACGGTTCCGCCCACCCTGAACCGCCCGCTCCGCCCCCGCCCCCCCTCCCGGGAGCGCCCCGTGGGTTGGGGGGGGCGGTGGGGAAGCGGAGAGGGAGGGGTTGTCCGGAGGCAGGGGGGGCTCCGCACCCTCGGGCAGCCTGCCCAGCCCCCTGCCCCATCCCCGCCCCACAGCCCGACCCCCTGCCCGACCCCCTGCCCCATCCGCTGCCCCACTGCCAGACCCCCTGCCCCACTGCCAGACCCCTTGCTCTATCCCCTGCCCCACTGCCAGACCTCCTGCCCGACCTTCTGCCCCACTGCCAGACCCTTTGTCCATCCCCTGCCCCACTGCCAGACCTCCTGCCCCATCCCCTGTCCCCCCTGCACCCCTCTGCTCCTTCCCCACTGCCTGTGACCCCCTGCCCCACAGCCTGTCCCCCTGCTCCACCTCCTGCCCCATCTCTGTGCGCAGGGGCGAAGCTGCACTCCAGGCTCTGGCCGGTACCCGCACAGGGTTTCCCTCGCACAGGACCCCACTGGGCTGGAACAATCTCGGTTCCAACCACAAAAACAATTAAACTGGCACAGTAAACGAGTCCCCGACCTCAGCCCACCATCCTCAGGCAGGCACCACACGAGCAGGGACTGCCACCCCGCCGGGGGACAGGCAAACACCCGGGCAGGAGCATTTAATTTTTTCCCAGTTCCTACCAGTGCTCAAGAAACACTTTAGCATCTTCCGATGGAAGGCATGAAAGAAACCCAGACAATTCTATTTTATTGTGATCACCTAAAAGGAACCCCAAAGCAGGGAGGAGGAAAAGCACCGCAGCCACCCCTTGGCCGATGGCGGAGGAGAAGCTTCACGGCCCAAAGAAAAAACTGCTCCTGCGGTGCTGGCCCTGGCCGGGCACGCTAATCCCCCAGGATTACTACAGTCGAGTTGTGGCTCAGCCACTTACTCCGGGATGGTGACTTGGCCGCTGTTAATACGATAATGGGATCCCAAATACCTGCAGTGACAGAGCCCCCCTGCCAGCACCCAGCTCTGCACCCACCCTGGGGAGGGGGCAGCTTTCGGGGCAAAGATGCAGGTCGTGTTCTCCTCAGGTGGCTGTCAAAGCCTCCACTGCAATTCCCGGGACGGACGCACTGCTCTTCTTTTTTGCTGGACTAAACATGTTTCGCTGGACCAGATGGTTTTAAGCAGCAGCCAAATTCCTCCAGGAACAGAGTCTGGTCCCGGCTCTGAGCCTGGGGGCGAGCGCGAGGCAGCGCTCCGTCTGACTGCGGGTACCTGTCCCTGTCCCGGATGCCTGTCCCTGTCACAAATTCCTGCCCCTATTGTGGATATCTGCCCCTACCACACCTGGCTCAACAGCCCCTGTTGCGACAGGTGTGACAGCACGTGTGCATGGCAGGAATGACCTCTGCCGCGGTGGCCACGGCAGGCACAGCACCAACCCTGGCATCCCCAGGACAGGGTGCCCAGGCCCCGAGAGCAGAGGGGACAAACCCAAAATCAAGCACTGCGGCTGGAGAGGGGCAACGGGGTTTGTGCCCTCCCCACAGCAAAGCCCCTCGGCGAGCGATTCCAAGTTGTGCTCTCAGCACGGAAAGCGACAGCTTGGGTCCTTGCACAGCCCAGCCCCCAGCCTGGTGTTCCCCTCAGCTTAATGGGATCCTGGAATTAATTAATTCACCCTCAGCTGGGTTTAGCATCACTCTGAACCCGATGCCGCAGCTGCCTTGCTGTCCCGGGACGGCCTGCAGATATGGTCCGTGCTCCAGAGGCCGCGGCCCTGCGATCAGCACTCGCCCATCGGGTTTTGGTGCCTCAGTTGCACCAAGAGACCTTAAGGCAGGTGCGCAAAGAGCACACGAGGACGCACAAGTGTCTGGCTGCGGCACGGGCACAGCCGCTGCGTGGTTCCTCACGGCCGAGCCGCTCCAGGCTGGCAAAGCCTGGATTTTGGGGGCCACTGGGAAGCCCTCGGGGAAAAGCAGAGAGCTCCAGGCCCACCTGGCTTCACAGCGAGGGGGGTCGTCAGTTAGAGAGCAAAAGAGTCACAGCAGCTCTAGAGGAAAACCTAGAGGAAAATTAATTACAAGGCAATTTCAGGAGCCCTGGAGCAGAGGGAAACCCAAATTCCCCAGGGACAAGCGAAGCTGCGCTCCCCAAGCTGAAAGCACGGAGCGGGGACTGCAGCGTGCCTGACCATGCTGGGGCTCCGGAGGGGCCGGTGTGACCCATCCCACCGCAGCGAGGTGAAAGGGATTTCCTTCTCGCTTTACTGAGCCCGCGGGAGTTCCCTGCTGTGGTTCAGTGCGTTGCCACGGACAAACGCTGGTGCCGGCACGTGAGAGCCTGCACGATGCTCTGGGGATATTCCCAGGGGCTCCTGTACCCGTGCAGGAGCAGCAGCTCTGCTTCCAGTTTCCTACAACTGCTACAGATAAAAATAAATTTATATTACACTTAACTCAGTCGCGCCAACCCTCCGAAGGCTATGCATTAGTGAATTTGCTCTAAATCTCCGTGCCGCTGCGGCAGGACCGGGGGTCCAGCATCCCATCTCAGCAATTCGGGATGAGCTTGCAGAGGACCAGCCCTAGCACACCTCTCTGGAGCAGATGCGCTCCAGTCGGGATGGAGGGAATTGTCTTGCGAATGAGGGCAGATGTGGGGATGCTGTGGGGCTGCTGAGAAACCCCAGGGCATCAAAGGGGCTGCTCTCCACCCCCCATCCCCCTGCAGCTCCATTATTCCCCTGCAAGCCACCAGGATGGTACGTGCGGTCTGGACCACGATGGGTGAAGAAGGAAGAGACGTTCAACATCGTCCCCGAGCCTGCCAGAGGCTCCGCAAGCAGCTTTTAAATTCCATTTTGGCAACGGACTCCCGTTAAAGTGAAGGGAACTAGGGCTAAAACGTCTCGGCAAATGTGGCCTTTTGTCATCACAGCCAGCTCGACGAGGTTAGTCCAGTAATGAACTTGAAGGCATTTTTCTTTTACTGGTTTTACATCCCCTACTTCTGTTTGAGCAAATCTCCGCCTGAGCTGACGCTCGGGGCAGGATGGAGCGGAAAGCTCAGGCCGCTCTGCTCCACGAAGCATTTACGCCTCTCTCAAAGGTCTCCATGCCTCTTTTTTCCCCTCCTACTGTTCATTTTACCAGGTCTAAAAATACTTTGAAGGCTTTTAAACCCTCTTCCCCAGCAGCCGCCTCCCTCCTGGATGACTAATAATATCTGTTGCTCCCTCTTGATCTCTCTGTATTTCCCAAGTCTTCCCTGAGGGAAGGAGCCAAGCAGGAGCCGTGCTCTCAAACCACCCCTTGGATTCACAGCCTCTAAAATTAGTTTTCCTCAGGGAACGGCACTTTTTTCCAGCTGCTCCAGTGGAGAAGCAGTTTAAGCCCACCTCCCCAGAGCAGCTCACAGTAAATCAGTCCTGCCCCACGGCTGAACTGCGCAAGACGCTGCTGGAGCATCTTTCTGATACGGGATCTCCAGGCTCCCAGGGATTTTAGAGCTCTAGGCAGAAAGCAGAATAGAGAAAAACCACCGAGCGCTTAGTAAACCATTTATTTTCTGTTTTGCAGGTTTCAGCTCTGTCTAGCGTCTCTCCAGATCCGGAGCACTCGCTTGGGGGACGCGCCTTCGTTAGGCTGGGTTTAGTGTCTGATCTATGGAGCTGGGCGAGCATCGCTGGCTGTGCACGGAGTTCTGCTTTTTACGAGAAGGGAGCGAGTGCTGGGCACCGGGGTGTATTTGTAGTAGTGTGATTTAGAGGAAAGAACCCACCTCACCATCGCTGTTTGTGGTAATGTTTTTTTTTCCCACTGAGCTGGGAGGTCAGAGCGTCGTAACACAGAACAGCGTTCCTGACTGATCCCCGTGCTGCTCTGCGCCCTTCCGAAACAGAGCCGGGTCCTGCCCGGGCCAGCATCACACCACGCGTTATTTGGGACGCAGCGACGGAGAAGTCATGTTGGCAAAAGCTGAGGGTGTGATGAGTTTCTCTGGACTCAGACACCGCAATATGACCAAGCCTGATCCCACACCACCGTGATTTTCAGAAGAGATTCAGCCACGAACAACCTTCAGAAAACCCTTACACTAACCCTGGTGATGTAAAAAAATATCCCTTGGTGAACCAGCTCCTTTTCCGTACCAAACCTGTACTCAAATGGGAGGCAGATCTAATGGGAGTCTGGGTGTGCCAACACTTCTGGAAATCCCTCTGTCCAACTAATGCCCAAATACCTTTGCAAATCTTGATTTAGGAAAAATATCCGCTCTGGAGCAGTGCTTAAAAAGCTCAAGGCCATTTTCAAATCCTTGTAATGCTGCCGTTTCCTGGGCGTGTGAAAGCGAGAGGAAAAAGCAGATCAGTCTGAAGCGGGCACGGGTCCAGGGCTGGCGGCCGCACCGAAGGCTCGCGCCGGCACGGAGCGGGCAGCACGGGGCTGTGGTGAGGGGTCATTTCAGTGGGCACCGAACTCCCCCAGCTCCTCACCATGGGCTGGAGCAGGATGGGGAGTCGGGGAGGAGTGCTGCCCCTCTGCATCGCCCCAGGCAGAAGGTCAATGGAGGGCTCCCGGGATGCAGAACTGTGCAAGCCCCGCGGGACCCATGGGCGTGGGTGAAGCCGGTGCCACTGCCAGCCCCGGGCCGGGGCACGGGCAGGGAGCCTGGTGCCATTATCCCTCCCGCCTTTACAGGAAGGTGCTTTGTTGTGTTGTCAATATACAGATTTTCTTTAACAAAAAAAAAAAAAAAAGAAGCCAGGTTTCATGCTGCCGTTATTGATCGTTCGTTATTTTTAGCTCCTTGTTCAATCTATAGCCGTCGGTGTAACAGCAACCGCATAAGCCTCGCGTAATGTCTGTCAGACAGCGCCTGCGGACAGGGCCAGTCCAAGGTTAGCAGGAGCGCAGCCAGCAGCTCTGCAAAGCCAATGGGATTAAAAATACAAGAGGGAAAGAGAGAGGAAAGAGAGAGGCAGGATAAGCAGTGTCCTCCCCCTGTGCTGCTTCACCCTCCTGCCGATGTTGCAAGAAGCCGGGCAGGTCCTCCCATCCAAACCTGGCACAGAAAAACTCCTGTTCCTGGCTGGCGTGGAGGGCTAGGAAGCCGTAGAAAGGGTGACAGCGAGCTGAGTGGTGCGGTCAACACGCTGGAGGGAAGGAGTGGCATCCAGAGGGACCTGGACGGCTGGAGGAGTGGGTCTGTGTGAACCTTGTGGAGTTCAACCAGGCCAAGTGCAAGGTGCTGCATGTGGGTCACACAACCCCCAGGACCAGCACAAACTGGGGGAGGGAGGGAGGGATGGATGGAGAGCACCCTGTGGAGAAGGACTCGGGGATACTTCAAGGTCAGGTTGGACTGGGCTCTGAGCAACCTGATCTGGTTGGAGATGTCCCTGCTCCTTGCAGGCGAGTTGGACTGGGTGGGCTTTAAAGGTCCCTTCCAACCCAAACCACTCTGTGAGCCCATGATCCTGTGACGGACAGGGAAGGCATCACCTGAAGTCCTCAACCCAAGAGGACAGCCTTCAGCAGCCACAGTAACAAGCGTGTGCAAGTGAATCATGGCAGTGGGATGTAAACCTGCATGCCTACCTCGGCTAATGGGTACGTGACCTCTTGCTTATCTCTTGCAGATCTCTTCTGTGTCCCCTGCAGCCCCAGCCGTACGTGCAGGTTGTCCGGAAACCTTTCTTGACTCCGGCTGAGGCTCAGTCTTCCTTTACACACGCACAATCCACCACTGCAGTTAGTCGCTTCCTTCTTGTAAGCCTAACGCTGACACCATCGATGAAGGCAAAAACACCCAAAAGATGGAAACACGGCTAGCAAAGGTCACAACCGCGCTCCTGAACTGTCAGCCCTGTGCTCACTGCTCCCATTTTTGTCACCTCGCTGCTCCACCCCGACTTTGTCTGGGCTCCTCTGCTTCACAGCCCCTCCATATCCGGTCAGCGCCTTCAGAGACTCAGAAGATGGTCAGTTCAGCTCAGCTCCCACCAGTTCCCGTTTGAAGCCCCTGAATTCTGCCCTGGAGGCTTCATGTAATGGGGAGCTGGAGGCTTCACAAGGAGGACGGCTGGCGCCCGTGGGGCCAGAGACGAAGCCGTGCCAAAATACCTCCAGTGTCGGCCCTCGGATGCCTTCCTCCCTTTGGTAGTCCCCAAACCTCTGTCTGAGGTGACCTTCAAATTGCCCCATCAGAGGAATAATTTTAATTATCTGCTTTCACTTGTCCCTTGAATTGAGCCCCACAGAGCCGGTGACAATGCCACCCATGTGACGCTTCAGCCCAATGTCCCATCAAGATTTGCACACCCACTGCCCAGAACCTTCTCACGCCTTCTCCCGAGCTTTATTTCCCTGTGAACACAAAAAACGGAGGAGAAAGGGGCTGAGCAGCTGCTACCGGCAGATTTGCCGCGCACCCGCACACCTCAGCACCCACAACAAACCCTAAACCTTAACAGCTTCGGCACAGTCGCGTAACAAACGAGGAACAAACTCGTCTGAAACGAAACTGCCTGACGCAATAGGTTGGGCAATGCCGCGGCAAATGTTTTCCCCGCTGCCGGACCCCTGCCAGACCCTGCCTGTGAAGCAGCGCTGGAGGGATGCGCAGGGCTCCCGGAGGTTTTTCCGCTTCCTTTGGTATTGGGAGCCGCTTCGCAGCTCCCTTGCTCCCCAGCCCAGCCGACGAGAGAGCTCTGTCCCCGTCCCCGTCTCCGGAGAGCCGCTTCCCAGAAGTGCCGGCGTGCTGTGGGCTCATCTCCCACCACCAGACCCGGCGGGACCAAGGTGCCCATTTCAGCTCAGGAGGGGAAACGGCGGAGCAAACGACCTGATGTCCAGGTGACAGATAAAAATGTCATTTTAAATTCACTGCGCAGCACTCCCTGCACGCAGCAGGCAACCACTGCCGGGACGATGCCCCGTGGCTGAACCTGCTCCCCTCTCCCCCAGCAAGGACACAGCTCACTCCTGGTGTCCGAATCTCTGCCATTGGGAAGGTTTAGCTTTTATAATTAATAAATAATGTTTTAATAAGTACACAGAACCTAAGCCTACATGTATTTAATAAATACACAGGACCTAAGCCTAAAGGTGACAGAGGGCTGGAGGATGGAGCGTGCAGCCCCCTGGGATCTCCCAGGGCTCCAGAAATGAGCGCCCAGCTTCGTTAAGCCATGACTGCGGTCCCTACGCCCCGGTCCCCAGCGGCCCAGGCCACTGCGCGCTGCGGGCTGTAACCGGAGCTCAGCGCCAGCGACGGGGCGTTCCCCCATGCAGAGGAGCAGGATGGGACAGAGGAGGAACACGGGATGTTCTCTGATGGATGTATAAATGGAAAACAAACCAGGCTTGTTCTCCTACACCAGCTTCGGTATGCTTTTCAGGGTACCAGCAGCCACACTCCCCATGTTCGACGCCTCCCCTGTGTCCACGGACGCTCCCTGCCGCAGGGGCTGCTCCCCGCGAGCGGCTCCGTGACTTTGCCGGGCGGCAGGCATCTGGCACGACGCCCACTCGCAGGGTGTGGAAAGTGCCTGGGGAGCACGCAGAGCCGGAGCAGGGATCTCCGCTGGGACACAGGGTGGAGCCCAAGGTGGAAAAAAACCTGGCGCATAAAGGAAGCTGTGTTTTATGTGTTATTGCTGCCTGTCTGATGCTTACCAACGGGGGAATCGCAGGCACGATCCGTGCAAAAGCCTGCGAAATCCCTTCCCAAGATCTAAATATTAGTTTTTACTCATTCTCCTTGTTCGAAAACAAGCACTGCTGGCTGGAGCGCACTCCAGTACACCCTTCGGCCTACCCAGCCCTAAAATAAAGGTCTGCTCTGTCCCGCTCCTGCCAGCCCCGGCACTGAGGCTGGAGCGGAACCGCGAGCATGAAACCCGGCTCCGGGTGTGGAAAACACGCCTGTGCCTCCTGGCAGGACTGGGAAAATGGATGAGAGGCACTTGGACTGGGCAGAGGCAGCGAGAGGCCGCTCCAGCGGGAGCCGCTCCAGCAGCAGGAGGTGTCCCTGTGTGATCCCACATGTGATCCCACAGGGACACAGGCCGGGGTCGGGGGCTGCAGTGGGATGTGTGGGATGGGGTTGGGGGGACGCAGTGCTTTTCCCCACAGTGCAGAGGGTGAGAAGAGCCCTGCACACAGGCTTGCCTACAGGCTGTCACCCTGCCTGCCCACTGTCACCCTGCCCACTGTCACCCTTCCTGCTGTCACCCTGCCCACTGTCACCCTGCCCACAAACCACAGCTGCGGGCAGCAGCGCAGCACCGGCCGGTGCAGGACAGGGAGGCAGCTGCAGGGCTCTGCACCCCAAGGATGCCCCTGCCAGAGCTGAACAGGGCAGAGGAAAGGGCAGCCCCAGTATCTCCACGATGTTTCAGGAAATTGCAGGGTATAATCTGAGAGGGAAATCTCTGCTCTCGACAGCAAATCACAGCATCTGGAGCATGCGCAATGCTATCCCTGCCAACCGCCTCCTGCCCGATGCTGGGTGTGCATCGCTGGCAGAGGGGCACACAGGACACCAAAACGATGAAGTAGCAGCTCCGAGAGACAAAAAGTGAGTGCTTCTGGCTACGTATTGACAGCTGAGCTGGAACTGAGGTGCAAGCAGGCCCCTCTGCCCAAACCATCTGTCACCCCCCATCTGTAACACAGCGCCTGCATCAGCAAACGAGCCACATGCAGCCGCTCAATCCCGCTCTCCCAGAGGCAGCAATAAGGGGTCTGGCTGGTGCAGCAAAACCCTGAAGTCCTCCAGGCACTTCAAATCAAACATCCTACTACATACACCCACGCTCATTCTTTTCTGTCAGACACCGCCAGGCCGTGCCCAGCGCAGGGGACTGTGGTCCTCACCGCTCCCAGGGCATCCTTCTGCAAGGGACACGCTCTGCCGGAAGGTGACAGGGCTGGCCGCTGTGACGTGGGGACAAGGGCTCCCATGAAAGCCGGTGGGCGGCAGCCAGCCTCGCGGACACACAAGCCACAGGGATCAGACTCACAGGGGCGAAGGCGGATGGACGGCTGAGCGAGGTGCCAGCCCAAGGACCGCGGGAACTGCGCTCAGTGGAGAAAAACCTCTGTGCTCCTCTGGCATTCAGGGAATCAGGACTTTTTTTTTTTTTCACATTTCTGGATAAAGAAAGAAGATTGTGCTAGAAATCTACTGACTGATATTATCAGAAAAAACCTGCAGAGCCCTGAACACAGCCCAGCTGCCATGGCCAGTCCCCCGTGCCGTACCCAAGTGCTCACCGGTGAAGCACAGAGAAACAGAAATCCGCCTGGTGAGAACTGGTGAGAATTTGCACGATGCTGCTACCTGGGAGAAGAGCATATTGCAGCTAAACACCAAGGCCAGGAAAAAACGCGGGTGAGAAGCAGGCATCCCTACTGCGGTGCTGCAGCTGTTCCGTGGGGTGGGAGCTGAGCACCGGTCCTTCTTACTCTGCAGGGCTGGGAAAGACGGAAATACCTCGGATAAGAAGAAGAAGCTCTTGCCATGGCCACATACGCTGCTCACAGGTTGCTTACCAAGCAATAAACACACCGCTTTCTCCGGAAAGAAACAGTCCCTTGGAGGCGCTGGGATCAGAGACCCAAAATTCGCTTATCAGCAGAAGAAAGGAGCAGTGGCAGGAATCCGCAGCTCTTAGCAAGTCCACAGCGTGCAAAATCCCTTTTTCCTGCTGATGGGAAGGGAAGCTGGATAGACAGCAATTGCTCCAAGAACTAGGGAATGCAGAAAGGGAGGAAAAAGGGTTAAAATGATAACGATGCAGCAGGGACAGTCTGGCTAATTGCCATTTCCACGTGATGGCTGATTAGAGGAAAGAATTGCCCCAGATTTGACCTCAGATTAATTTTTCCCAGGTATGTCCTGCTCCCAGCAGGCATCGGTGTCACGTCAGCCTGGCCTGGCCGACGCAGCTGTGCTGCCTAAAGGATGCTGGCACACACAAGGGACGGTGGAGGCCAGAGACAAGGGGCAGCAGGGACGCAAAATGGTTCCCGAGTAATAAAACCTCTTGGAGGGGGAGATTGCAGCCACGGCACATGTAAAATTGTAATCTGAGTACAATAGATTTAAGAGAGAAGTCTAGAGGTGATATAGCTAATTATACCCGTCTCCTGCGGGAGAGAGGAGCTGGGATGCCCGTGGAGCTGGCAGCTCTGCCTGCGCCCCTGCCCTGCCTTTGCACCGCAGCCAAAATCCCCGCTAATCTGAAGGGGCTGAAAACCACAGGTTTTTTCAAACAAATTGTCCTCGCCTTTTTGCTCTGGTTTATTCGCGTCCGTGCAGCAGACGAAGCTTCGCTTCCCTCCCAGTGAGCAGAAATCATGGAACATTTTGTCTGAGCTCTTTCTCCCAAGGTGTGAAATCTGGGGGTTATGGAAAATACCGGCAGCGGTGAGAGAACTCATTCCCTGAGAAAGCCATCTCGCCGAGGCTCAGCAGCTGGTGTGAGGGCATTGGGAATAAGGCAAAGGAGAAAGAGACCAAATCTGAGTGGAAAAAATGCAGGACATGATTCCCAGCTCAGCGCTTGCGGCAGTGGGACTCTTCAAACTTGGACATCTCAGCTAAAAAAATAATAAAACTGGAATGCACAAGCAGAGAGCAGCCCTATTTCTAGCTGCGACTCCTCCCTGTGTGCTTGGCCTCCCAGACGACTCAGAAACTCAAGGCACTTCTTTCCGAGCTATAAAAAGAGCTGGAGCGGGACTGCAGTAGCCAGGAAGACAAACAAGAGAGGAGCATGTCCTTCCATTGAGGCCAAGAGCATCTCACCAGGAGATGAGCGAAGCCAGGAGATGGTCTTGCTCAACCTCAGCTAATGTCACCTTTTGAGGAGCCCACAAGGAGGGAAGGCTTGGGGCATGGCAAAACTCCAGGCTGGATGCCACCCACTGAAATGTTGCCTGTGCCATGTCTCAAGTCACCTTGCCACCTCTCATCCCTCCTGCGTGAGGAGAGGAGGTGAAGGTTCAGCTTCGTGCCGTGCTGTGTGTGACCCTCTCCACCCATCACCCCAATGCAAGCCCGGGTCCCCGCAGCAACGAGATGCTCCGTGCTGGAGAGGAGGCGCGGGTACCTCTGCCAGCATCAGCGGCAGGTACCATGGTGAGCAGAGACAGGGCATGAAGTGTCCCCCAGGACCATGAGGAAGAACGAGTGGCACTGAAATGCACCTCCTCGCTCTCCAAGCTGGCTGATGAAGGGGTTAACAGCCTCACCTGACACCCATCCGCGCATCCCAGCAGGACAGCCCAGACCATGCAAGTTCCAGGGAACAGAATGAGACCATAAAACTCAGCAAACTCAGGAATACCTACCTTTGCCCTGTCCAGACAGGTATTTACCTCCACGGAATCAGCCAGACCTTGCTGTCTCTGTCAGAACACTTCATTCCTGTTTGTGAAGTGCACAAAACATTTCTGGCTGGGAAAACACAAGGTCTCCACCAAGTCGCAGACTGGGAATGGCTCCACCAGAAGAGATGACTTCTTCTGCATTGAATAGTCAATGAAGTCATTCAAGAAGTCATCTCTTCTGGTGGAGCCATTCCTAGTCTACACTGACTTCTTCAGCACAGAAGAAGTCAAAGTCTCCACTTCAGCATTGCCTTAAGACCTTGGCAAATCTTCACCATGCCACTAACTGGTGGTGTGGGACTTTCGTTGTCAGCAGTTCTGAGGGTTGTAGAGCTGGACTGGGTGGCCCACATGGAGCAACCTGAAGACTGCATGCTTGGTGCACGCAGTAACCCCAGCTCAGGAGGAAAGGGACAACCATGATGCCTACGGATCAGCAAGGATGAGGGCCAGCAGCAGTGTGACCTGCTGCCAAGCCCACATGCTGATCAGTGATTGATTCAGCTGATTGCTGAGGTTGCACTTAGGCCAAACCTAGATGACCAACCCTCACCAGCGGCAGGTTGAGGACCTCAGGGCCACATGTCGCTCGTGCAGCAGATGCAAACTGCACTCACGCCATCACCTCTTTTCTGGGCTGTCAGGAGGAGGAGGGACAATTCATGGGTGTCCCTTATGCCTTGGCACAAGCACCTTGCAACCCCATTTGTGCTTACGAAACCCCGTATTCTTGTTCACTTCCACGTGAACACAATGACTGGAAATCACCATTTTCCAGCCAGTGTCTGCTAATTAAAATAAAAAGCGATGCCACGCACTCTCTAGAGAGCGCCGAGCTGCTCGCAGGGAATAAAAGAGACCAACAGTGACAGCGAACAGCAAGACTCCAACCCGGCCCTGGCGACAGAAGCCTGTTCTCCCAAAGGGTCCCTTTTTTTGCTGAACTTGCCTCTTTTCTGCACGGTAGATATTTAACGTGCTCTCCTCGGCAGCAGCGCCCCGCCGGCCGGCCCAGCTCCGGGTACAGAGTGGTGTTGACCAACGGGCTGTGCCGTCCCACACAGGAATCGGGTCACTGGGCAAAGTGGTTAGCGTGGTGGGAAGCCGGGCGGCAAACGTCGCACCCCAGGAGACCCCCAGGGAACAGAAACTCAGGTGACAACAGCCATCGACGCAGTGTTTGGGGCAGCACGACCGAAAACCCACCCAAGAGGGACACAGGCCGATGCTGTTAAACTGGGATTTACTGCAATCGCATCAAGCTGGCGACTCGTCAGAGTAGGGAAAAATTGTGTGTAAAATTCCCTGGAACAAAGTAACCACAGCTTCAGCAATCCGATCTGCAAGCATGCTTAGCAGAGTTTCAGTAGTTCGCTCAACGGCGAGGGAACCAAGAATCTTCTCCGCCTTCAGCACTCAAAGGATGGCAGATCGGGGCAACTCAAGTCAACCTCACAACCCAAGTTTCATGTCTGAGCCATAAAGAAAGCCTGGTAACCTCACTATGAGCTGAAAAAAGCTGAACTACCTGATTTCTCAGTCACACAGCTTTGCAGCCACTGCACTGATGGTTTTTGTGTTGGTGGAAACAGAGAATGCAACGGTGGCTGCTCGTCGGAGCGTCAAACCGGCCGGCTAAAGGCAGGGCAAGGAGGGATCGGCAAACCTGCGCCAAGCCTCACGGGAAGGCACAGGCTCCAAGACACCGCTGATAGACGTACCCACCTCAAAGCCAGCGGTGGGGCTGGGACCATCTGGGAGCACCTCTGCGCTGGACTGAAGATGTTTTTAGAAGCCACGGCCAGGGCCAAACCCTGCACCAGCTGTGAGGTAAGCCTGTCCTCGTGATGCAACACCAACCACGACCACAACCAACCCGCACCACGCGCTCCACCGGCGTGAGACTTGTCAAGCTGCAGAAATGTCCCACCAAAGAAGGGACCCAAATTCTGTGGTGACAAAAGGAAACTCCATGTGCTAAGAGATAGTTTTAAACTGAACGAGGCTGGGGTCAGGTTGGACACAGGGAAGAAATGTTTTACACTGAGGTGGTGGAGCACCGGCCCAGGGTGCCCAGAGAGGTGGTGGATGCCCCATCCCTGGAAACATTCCAGGCCAGGTTGGATGGGGCTGTGAGCAACCTGATCCGGTTGGAGATGTCCCTGCTCCTGGCAGGGGGGTTGGGCTGGGTGGCCTTTGAAGGTCCCTTCCCACCCAAACCGCTCGTGAGCCCGTGATAAAATATTAAATATCTGCACATGCCTCTGAGCAAGTAACTTCACCTTTTGCATGTCAAGCAGGGATCATTTGCCTTCCATGGTAATCAGCTCAGAACCACGGTGATTCGCTCAGAACCACGGTGATTCGCTCAGAACAGCACACGATGTATAATTAGTCCAGCCGTGGGCTGGGACTCGCACATCCGGGCTAAAATACCGGCTGTGCTGCTGGTTTCTGCTGTCACCCGGGGAACAGCCTGTCCCCAGGAAGTTTTCTTATTTGGTGACTGTGCAAAATAAATGGCCCAAGCTGGTGGCAGAGACCAGGACCAGGATCCGGCCCTTCCTCCAGCGCTGGTGCAGCTGTGCACCCCCTGCAAAGCCTCTTCTCCTGCCCGCACCAGTGTCCCCGGGACAGTCCTCACCAGCCCTCCCGGCGTTGTGTGCTGTGTGATGATTAAGGTTTTTTAAACACAATTATCAATATTATTAAGTTAAAAAAAAATTTTAATAAAAAAATGATTTTTTTTCAAGTTATAGTGTCAGGTTTGCACAAGAACAAGCCTTGCAAAGACGTGGCAACCTCTGGCTCTAACTGCTACCCCGTTTCTTGCTTGCTGCGTTACGAACACATCCAGTTTTTCGGCGCAGAAGATGTGTCCGAGGACCCGGGTGTCTGCTGAGCTCAGGAGCTGACAAAGGCTGGGGCAGCCGTTTCAGCCTGCCAGCCACAACAGCGCACGAGTTATGCAGCCGGAGGTCGGCGATGGGACGAGCACCAGCACGGCATTTGGGTGCCGGGGCTCGCGCCCCAGTCCCTGCCTGCCGGACAGTGCCGGAGCGGGCGACGCTCAGCTGCAGCATCCCACCCATGGGACGATGCACTGGGAGCTGCAACGGGCGCCTTCTCCCCATCCTCGGTTTCTCAATCTTCAACCAAAACTGTCCCTCCTGCAGCTTCAGCCCCTTCACTTTGGTCCAGAGGCTTTTTTCCCTGGAAGGGTAAAGCTGGGACAAGCCACCCTCTCCTCTGCCAGGCGCCTGCATCCCACGTGCCCTTCCCCACCATCTTCTCTGGGTTCAGAAGTTGCTGCCGGTGCTGGTGGAGGGGATCGCGCTCAGTCTGGAGTCCTCCCCTGGGGAATTTGGTAAAATTAATGCACCTGGCAGGCTGCTTCTCCCCAGCTTTGCAGGACAACAGAGCTAAACAGGCCGAATTTCAGAGGGCAAGAGCCCCCACGCTCCTTACCACAGGACACCCTCGGTGGGGAGCCCTCTCCTAACTGCAGAGTCACTGAATTCAACCACCCTGGGTCACATAACTCATTCTGATTCCTATTGCAAAGATCAGATTTTAAAGAGGCTCTTGAAACCATCAAGGCAGTGTGTGCTGATCGAGGGCAAATGGTTTTTTTGGGGCAGCAATGTCCCCCAGCATCCTCACCTTCCCACTCAGCCTCCAGTGTGACTTGGGGTCAAGGTCCCCCCTTGTCACTGGGTGGCCCAAAATCATCAGGTTCCCGTCTGGAGCAGCCCCCTGGACTCGGTGGCAGATGTCCCCCACTTTCATCATCGAACCGATTTAGCTTCCTGAGGCTCGGACGCTTCTGGAGTCCATCACCACATTAAAAACCTCAGATATTTCTGCACATATTTAAAAAACCTCCAAACCTCTCTACCCCAGATTGCACTGAAGAGAAAAGCAGCACCTAATCTGGTAAAAGATGCGCTATTTTCTTTCCCCGGGTATGGAAATAAGTTCCTAAGAGGGACTCGCTGAAAAGAGACGAGATGACTCATGTCTTTGCCGCTGAAGCTGTATTCAATCCCAAGCACCTCTGATTCCGACGAAAAGACAGGAGACCGAGAGCACGGGGGTTCGCACAGCACAAAGCACAGGAGCGCATTTTCCGGGAATGAAAGAGCCGTGAATTCATCCCCTGCACCACCTCCTCCCCGAGGACGGGCTCAGCTGCCTCCAGCCCTCGCTCCCCGCAGCCAGGAGCTATTTTTTCCTGTTCTCGCTAGTGTCAATATGTTTCTTTAAATATCTTTTCGGAGAGGCTATATATATAGTCCCACTCTGGTGCTTTGAAAGGAGCCTCATTTCCTGTGTAAGAACTGAAGTTCTTGGCAAAGCTGCCGGCGGCTGCAGCATCCGAACCACAAAAATTGTTTTTTTTCAGTAGTAAAATGGTATTTCCTCCATGACTGCAAGCCACACCGAGCCAGGTCTGGTCTGAAACCAATGGGGCCACTGTGGATGGGAGAGACGGTGCCATATCCCCAATTATGTAAATGATGGGGGGAAAGGGATTAATTGCATTAATAGCGGTGGCCAGGCTGCAACGGTGCCCGCAGGGGGCACAGCCCGTCGCAGGGACCAGGATGGGCACAAAGCTGCTTTCGCTTGGCTGTGAAAAATTTTAGTTTCCACATCAAAAGGATTTACTAAACAACACTGAGGGAGGAAAAAAAATAAAGCCAATTTCATCTGACAGCACTTTGTGCCTGATAGATTTTCTCCTTCCGCACAGTCTGTACATTTGGAAAGGGCTCCTCCAGCAGCAGAGCAGGAAAGAAAACAGCTTTCCAGCCCCTGCGAAACGGTGACGGGGTGGCTCATGGATGCTTGGGACCTTAAAAACCTTTCTAAGAAGATGTGGCAGCAGCTGGGATGCAGCTGGGAACGTGCTGCACCTCCCCGGCAGGGAGCCCCAAGCTGCAGGGTCTGACACCACGTCAGGGACCTCTTATGATAGCAGCAGTGATGCAGACAGATCAGCAGTCACCTTCTGCTGCAGGTATGTCTTTCCCGGGCCATTTCTGAGTCATAAATTGCTTTTATTGCTGGTCCACCAGCAACACACAGTCCTAAGCACCCAGCATGCAAACGTGGTGGCCGTGGGCAGCCCAAGTGGTCCATGTTTCTCTTTGTGACTTGGTGACTTTCTCAGAAAAAAATCTGCAGTCAAAGAAGATAAAGTGCAAGTTTTTTAGATTTTTCTGGAGGAATTTTAAACAAGAAGTGTCTTCTCCCAACACTCACCACTTTCAGGACAGATCACCCCTGGCACTGTCCCCAGGGGACAAGTGCACAGGGACCCTGACGGGCACCTAACCTTGGTACAAGGCAGCACCACGTCCCCTGGCACACAGCCCCAGCAGACACGAGCTCTGGGGGCAAGCATGAAACTTCTGTCTCCCCCTTCAACCCTGGGCACGGTCTCCACCAGCGCTGCATGGATGTCCTCATCACTGGGACCCAGCACTGCATCCAGACTGGGCAGCTTGCAGCAGCGACGGCTCACGATGAAGCAGGGCCGGGGCACTGGCTCAGGACCAGGGGGAAATACAGGAGAAGACAGCACACAAGCACAATATACCGCTTTCCTTCTGCCCAGAAGCCGCGGGGACAGGAACAAGGACTGGAGCTCAGCACATGTCCTGCTGGGACACCAAGGACACTTCTCCGTCTCTGCTTTCTGAGTACATCTGCTCCTCTCCAGCATTTGCTTTCCTGAAAGAGGGAGGGGGTGGATTCAGGAGCAGCTGAGCGGAATGATGCCAGGTCAGGAAGGAGACCTTCCCACACCTTCAGCTTTCCATGAGGCTGCAATTCTGCCTCCACTGATGTTGAGCAGTGCCTGGCCTTGCTGGCCACGTCCCTGCTGGGAATGAAGATAAATTCCCCATGGCAGTCCAAAACACGAGTGAAGCGGCAGCACAGCCTGGCATTTCACCTCGGTGTGCATCCTCCAGGCCCTGCGGAGTCCTGCGTCCTTCTGACTCCATTTTCACCCTCAGGACCTTGGCTCATCCAACTGCTGAACATCTGATCTTTGCCAAACCAGCCAAGTCAGCACAGAAGGAAATTCGCTCCTCGACACCATCATGGCACGAGGAGATGGCTGTGGACAACTGTGGTGAGGAGAAGGGGAGGGAGACCCAAGGAGGGAAGATCCCAATGTACCAACCTAAACGAGGAGATCTTCAGACCTTCCCTGCGGAGCTCCGACACCAGGACATGCTCCTCAATACAACCAAGAGAACTTGCAGGGGATGCAAATGTCAGACTTGGACATCATGTGAGATACATTTATCCCAACATACAGCAGAATTTTCACTTTTGGTGATTTTTCTCCTCCCTTGGTGACCTTTGCTCTGTCCAACGATTTATTCTACTGAGGCTGAGGCAATAAGCAGTGGTGAATCACAGCAAGTGAAACACCAGCAAAAGGGAGACAGTCAATGCAACACTCATCCCCTCCACAGCACTGACACACCCCGTATGGCCGTGCATCTGCAGGACAGCAGAACTGCAGGATTGGGTGTCCTTGTTGCTCAGCTTCCCATGAAAACTGTCGGCGTTGATGGCAAAAGGAAAGGGGAGCCCTTGGGAGTGTGTCCAAACCAGATGGCCCGATCTCCACCGTTCCCACAGAGCAGCTCTCGCCCAGCAGGCAGCAAGGACACACGCAGTGGCACAACAGCAGGGACATCGTGTTTCAGCATGTCCTCAGGTTTCTCAGATTTGCATCACCAGGAAAACCGTGACACTTGACCAACCGTGGGAGATGAAAAGAGGCCACCAGGAAATTTATTCCCATTTGTCCCCAAGCCAACCAACGGACGTCGTCAGGGCAGAGCCATTGTGCAACACGATGACCACCGAGAAAGCATCCCACCACCAGAGTTTCCCACCACCATGTGAGTGTCCCGCTACCAGAATGTCCCACACCACGACAGTGTCCAACCACCGCACCGTCCCACCACCACAAGAGCTTCCAACCACCAACAGTGTCCCACCACCAGATCCTCCCACCTCCAGAATGTCCCACCACCATCAGCGCATCCGTAGGGTACTCTCATTTTTCCGGACTGAGTCTCAGACCCAAGTAAGTGTCACCTGGGCCCACTGTGACACGCTTTCTGCCTGTTTGGGCTCTTTTGGCTCAGAACAGCCTGGTGAGCATGCTGCTGCCACAAGACAGGCAAGTTTGGAGCCGAGGAGGGAATGAGCCTGTACATGCAGAAACACGGGTAAATTCTTCATTTTAGAGGCCATTTAACAGATTAAACGTTTCTTAGGAAAAGGCACTTTCAAAAAAAAAACCTCAAACCCCAAAAGCCCACAAAGTTTCTATTAAAAAACTCAGAAAGAAGAAGTTTGACAAAACTGCGGATGACCAACATGTGAAAGATCTGAGGTGTGCCTGGCAAGTTCCCTAAACTGGAGAGAAAGAGAGACTTCTGCGAAAAAAAAAGGGAGGGAAAAATAAGGAGTCAGAAAAGAAACTGCACAGAGCTGAACACACAGAAGAACGAAAAGCCAGGCAGAGACTGAGCTCTTAAAACCCCGTGCTGTGTCATTTGCCTGCAAATTGGGCAAGAAAGGTTATACCCAGCTAGTACGGATGCGGCAGGCCGCGCAAGGGCTCGTGGTGCCACCGGTGCGGTGCTGGGTGCCGCTCATGCCGCTCCTCCAGCCCCACCGGCCGCCCTCTCTGGGTCTGCCCTTCGTGGTGGAGCAGTGGCTCTTGGGGAGCACGAGGAAACTTCGGGGATCCCGTGGGGCCGCTTGCTGACACATGGGACCAGGCAGGCAACTATGTGCACCGAGTCCCAGTTCCACCTCTAGTGCTATAAATAATTGATTTTTCAGGTAACTTGAGCAAGGAAGGTAAGAAGACTCCCTGTGCATAATCTCCCATCCAACCTTAAATGCTGATGTTTCTCTTTCTGCAAAAAAAATCTCCCTCAGAGCTGATCTTTGGTCTTTATTTTCACTGCCAAGCCATTCCCACTCTGGTCCCACCCAGATTGCAGGGGAGCTTTGAGGAGCAAACTACGGCCGCTTTTCAACACGTTGGTGCCTCCTCCCAAGAGCTGTCCCTGCCCCGTGCCCTGCCCAGGCCAGGTGTCCCCAGCAGCACAGGAGGTCTGGGGGGTAACACCCAAGGGGGTGCCTGAGTCACCACCGAGCCGCCCCGCGTCCCCTCCTGGCGGGGCAGAGGCTGTGGTGTCCTGAGGGTGGCTCTGTGGAGAAGACGTGAGGTGGAGCCCAGGCGGGGAGAGGGCACCGGCGTGGGCACGACGGCCGTCGCCAGGGCCTGGAGGCCAAACCCCGCAGCAGCCCAAGGCAGCCAGTAAGCGCCCCCGCCCCGCAGCCGAGGCCTGGGCTCGGCCCCCCGGCCCCTGCGAGAGGCGCTGGCGGAGGGGCTAGGCCAAGCACCCCGTGCCCATGCCCGTGCCCGTCCCCATCCCTGTCCCCATCCCTGTCCCACCATGGCAACCCACTGCCCTCCTGGGCGAGGTGGTCCTTGGTGGGCGGAGCCAGCCCCGCCCTGCCCACTCAACCCAGCTCCACCTACCGGGAGCAGCCCCGCCCACTGCAGCCACCTGTGCAGCCCCACCCCCTCAGCCCCGCCCCGCCCACTCAGTTAAGCTCCACCCCCACACAAGCCCCACCCAGTTGCGCCAACATCAACCTACCGGCCCACCGGAGCTAGCCCCGCCCACCAAGGACAGCCCCGCCCCCGCGGCTCACCTGGGCTGGCCCCGCCCGCTCGACCAAGCCACGCCCACATGCACTAGCCCCGCCCGCGCGGGCCAGCCCCACCCGATTGAACCAATCCCAGCCACCTGGCGGGCTCCGCCCCTCCGGCCGGCCCCGTCCCCCCGGGCAGTGTCCCCGCAGGTCGGCACCACCGGCCCCGCGGCCCCGCCCCGTACCTGGGCGCGCTCGAAGCTCTCCCGCTCCGCCTCCAGGCCGCCGCCGCCCGCCCGCCGGCTGAGCACCTTGGGCAGCGGGTTGGACACCTGCTTCATGGAGCTGCTCACGCGGTCCATGCCCGCGCCGCGCCCGCCGCCGCTCCGGCCCCGCCGCGCCCTCGCCACCGCTCCGCTGGCCGGACCTCGAGCCATTGGCCCGCCCCAACTGCCACTCACGTGCGGGCACGCCCCGCCGGCACCGCCTCCAACCCGGCGGCACCGCCCGCTGTCCCGCCCCTTCACTCTTATTGGCCATCTTCACTGCCACTCGGGAGGAGCCACCGCGTGGGCTGGCCGCTAGGGCGCTCAGG
The DNA here is from genome assembly GCF_036417535.1 of Chlamydotis macqueenii. NCBI lineage: Eukaryota > Metazoa > Chordata > Aves > Otidiformes > Otididae > Chlamydotis > Chlamydotis macqueenii. Next base: position 9,982,178 of record NC_141574.1, read on the forward strand.
AGGCCAGCTCACGTGATCACCGCCAAGCTCACTGGCCTGATCGGACGCCACTCAACGCCAGCTCCCGCCCCTCCGCGAGTGTCTCACCCTCCGCCCCGCCCTCAGGGACCCGCCCTCTTCTCACCGGCCGCCTCAGCCCTGTGGCCACGCCTCCCTTCCCCCGCCCTGTGATGATTGGCCTCCGCGCCTGCCGCTCACGCCCCGCTGCCCCCCCCCCGCGCCTCGCCCGTGGGCGGAGTGACGCCCCCTGGCGGGGATGGGCGGGGCCGCCGGGGCCGGGGCTGGGGTGGGAGCGGGGCCTCGGGCCGGGTTGCGGGGCCGCTGGGGCCTGGGCCCAGCCCGGCGCTGAGCGAGCCCCCGCCAAGGGCTCTGAGCTGCGGCTGGGGCCGGGTGGGCAGGCGCAGGGGGTCCCACAGGCCCGGGCGTGTGGCCTGCGCGGCTCCCGCTTTCCCGGGGCCCTGTCCCGGGCCTGTCCCGGGGTGCGCCGTCCGCTCTGCCCTGCAGCTTGGCCTGACGTGCGAACAGGCCACGGGGAGCAGGGCTCCCTCCCCTCCCCTCCTCTCCCTCACAGGCTCGGGTCAGCCCCTCCGAGCACTGAGCGGCGGCTGCCCAGGCTCCGCTCCGCGTCCGGGGTGCATTCGGGGCGAGCGGCAGCCTGCAGGAAGGGTGCCTGGGCCTGCGCCTTTTGTGTCATCCAGGCCGTGGCTGGGGAGCTCTGAGGGCTGTGCGCTCGGGCCGGGGCACAGCTGACGGAGCAGGGCAAGGAGGGTAGGTCGTTCCTCTGGTAGCATGGCCAGAGGGGCAAAGAATGGTTCCAGATGTCTGAAAAACAGGGAAGGGGAAGCGGGAGAAGGTTTTCGCTTCCCCTGAGGCAGACTGAGGGCTGAGATCCAGGCTCCTGTCTGTGGCCCCCTCACTCACTGACGTGTGCTGGGGCCTGATCTGTGCCCTCTCTCAGCCTGGCGAGTTGCTGGACTGGGGTCGGCTCCTGGGGTTTTGACCAGGAATCCCATCCCACGCTGGAGGCAAATTTCCCACTGGGACCTTTGCCAGAACTTGAACATTTCCGCAAAATTTGGACAAATTGGTATTTTTGCAAAGAGACTGAAAGCTCTTTAAGCCTGCTCCCCAGTTGATCCCCAGTGATGGCGAAGGGGCCCGTGCTGGGGTCGTGCCAGCTGGGTTCCTGGATCCTTAAAAGCAGGGCACACAGCATCAGTGTCTTTGCTTCAGGTGGAGAGTAGCTGTACGAAACGGTCCTGTCTGCTGCTGCCAGGGCAGGCTAAACAACGGTTTAGGATGTGGGTTGTCAGGGGCTCTTGTGCAAGCAATACTGCCTGCGTAACTCGCTTCTGTGGCTTCGTTTTCAGCCGAAACAATCACCATGCAAGCGCTCTCCTGTCGGTGCCCGGTGTGATGTGTGAACAGGCCGTTTGCAGGATAGACTTTATCTGTCTCTGTGCCTTGGATATCAGATTCACAGCTGATGGGAAAGGGCCTGCACTGCGCAGCAAGGCCACCCCATCCCACCCCAGCTTGTCTCGACTCCCTGTCTGCCTTCTCTCTAATGTACTTTCTGGAAACCTGCCTCCTTCCTTGGGGCTGGTCCCAGAGGAAGTTTAATGGGTTTAATTCGGCCACTGTTGCAGTGAGGTGATTAATAATTGAAGAAATGAAGTCATTGCCAAATAGAGATGAAGGAAAGAAAGAGCAGAGAAGGGCATTTGACAAAGGACAACAAGGTCTTTGTGATCTGCCGACCTCTCCCACCCCTCTGCCTGGCTACGAGCATCCTGCTCCTGCATCACCTTTCCAGCATGCAGGTCTGGACCTCGGAGGGCCGGACCTTGGCCCCAGGCAGAGGGACCGCGAGGCTGAGACTTCTGTTAGCTGCTCCCTCCTACTGAAGAGCAGAGTCACATCCTCTTCTTCCACGGCCAGGGCTGGGTGCCCATCCTGGGACCTGGGCTGGCCAGCTAGGCAACTCCTGCCTGGGCAGGAGCTGAGAAAGGCGGCTGGATGCGCGCCAGAATGGGCTGTTTCTGCTGCTGCTCCTGCCTCCTCCGAAGACAGGGGCTGTAACAGGATGGGGCTGGGACCCAGCCCACGGGCAGCTGGTCAGACCACCCTGTGCTGGCCCAGTCCGCCCAGTGGCTCTGCTGCATTGTGCTGTGGGGCTCCGGCCCAGGCGCGGCTGCTCTGCAGGGGTTTGGGAGGCTCCCTTTTGGTGGGACCGTGTGCTTTGTTTTTAGGCTGCTCTGCACGGATTTGGGGGCTACTTTCTGGTGGGAGAGGGTGCCTTGCTTTTAGGCAGGTTGAGAGGTACTCTGTTCCTCGTGGGGTCTGTTCCTCTGCCTCAGGTTTGATGTGAAGATGATGGAGAAGGACTAGTGTGCAGAGCAGAGGAAAGGTGGGCAGGGCACCACTGCTCTCACGGCACATCCTTTATGGAAGCCATTGCCGAGTTTCATCTGCTTGGTTGCTCTCTGCTCCTCTCGCTCCTCTCCAAGAGGCTGGACTGCAGCCTGGAGGCAAATGGTGGTGGGAGAGCCTGTCATGGGGGTGTCTGGGCTCTGCAGGGAGGCCCAGTGCCACCCATTCCGGTGCAGCCGCTTTCACATTTCGGGGGCAGGAGGCCTTGGGTTTGGGCTGTGGAGCATGGTCACCTTGCTTTCAGTAGCTGCCTGGGATGTCTGCACCTGAGTATCTTCTGCAGGGAGGAGACCATGGGTTTGGTGTCTGCTGGGACATAGAGAGGATGGTGTGTCCCCTCTCTCCTTCCCTTTGGGCAAACCAGTGCTCAGCAGCGCGTGATGCCCGTCAAGTGCTGGCTCGGGCTGGGCAGGTGGGACCCGAGCTGCTCCTTCCCCCATTGCTGGGCTCTGCAGGGCAGCCTCCTCTTTCTGCTCCCATGCTCTGAGGCTCCTGTCCATGGCAGCCCTAAAAGGGGGGCTGCTCCCTCTCCGGCAGGACATCACTCCTCAGCTTGGTCTCAATCCAAAGGGGAGGAAGAAGTATCAGGAGAGGAGCCAGAGGGACTGCGGGGGCCGTGCCCTGGCCGGGGCTGAGGGATGCTCTTTTCCCGGGGGCTGGGAGCTAGAGGCTCCCTTTCCAACCCCCTCCCCAGCCAGCGCCGGGAGAGTCCCAGGGTGCTGCTGCAACACTCCTCTCCCTCCCGTGGGCTGGCCCAGGCTCAGGGAGAGCACAGATGCCCCTTGTTTCAGTGAGAAAACAGAGGCACTGAGTGCCACAGTCCCTCTCTGTTACCGAGCTGGCTGCGGCACAGCAGGCGGGCGCAGGGCTCTGTGCAAAGGTCCCGCTCTCCCCGCTGGAGGTGGGGTCCCAAACGGACCCCCTTCAGTCAGCCCTTTAGCCCCGTCTCCTGAGCCCACCCGAGCAGAGGAGCCGTCCCTGGAGGGCACACCTTCTGAAAAACCACGCAGGGTGAGGGCAACGGCCGTGACCAGCCTTCCACAAATGCAATCCTGCACCCACAAACACACCCCTGCCTCGGTGACAAGAGCTGTTTGCTCAGACCGGGGACAAAAACATCTCATGAGCCAAAAGTGCCCACCTGGTGCCGGGAGAGGAGAGGGGCTTGGGTGCAGGGCGGTGGGCCCCAGCAGGAGGGTCCCTGGGAGAGCAAAGAGCACTTGGAGCAGCACAGTGCTCCAGGAGCAGCCTGCACATGTGTGGGGGGTTTTCATCTTTTTATCCCATTTTTTAAATGCTTTGAGCAAACCAGATGCTGCTGCTGCTGAGTCCTTGCCTGCTCGTGCTGTCAAAGAGCCCCTGGGCTGGGGCAGTGGGTGGTGAGGGAAGGGACAGTCCTGGTGTGGGACAGCCAGCTCCCACCCAGGAGAGTGGCCGAGGCAAGAGAAGCTGCTTGGAAGGGGTCAGGGAGGGGATTTTGGAGAGGACTGCTTAGCTAAAGACCGTGAGGGTCCATGGAGCCCTCACCTCTGTCCTGGGCGAGCTCTCATGCTTTCCCAGGTTTTACAAGGAGGGATGTAACCCCAGAACATCACCAGGTGTGTTCTCTGCACTAAAGCCTCAGTGACTGCCTCCGCTCATCCAAGAATTCACAGGGAAAGCTGAGCGTGGTTTCCAGCTGGATCTACAGGAGAGGACCCACACCCAACCTTGGACTGCAGCTCTGCAGGGGTGGCTGCCTGGGTGAGAAGCTTTCTCCCGAGCAGGGCCTGGAGGTGGGAAGTGTTTGCTGGAGAGCTTTCCTGTTGCAGGGGCAGCAGGTCCCCATGGAGCATTGCACCCAGCCCAACATGCAGCCCCGGGACCGGCCGCCTCGCACAGGCTGCTTGTGCCAGGGGCAGGTGGTGGGAAAGGCTGGTCGCTCCTGAGGTAGGACATGGCAAGCTTGCTTTGCATCTGTGTGGTGAGCCAGCCTTGGCTGCCAGAACGTGATCACTGAGAAAGGGTTTTCTGTGCGTGACTTGGGACGTAGAAGGCTGTGTTCAGGACCCCTGTGCTTGCTGCAGAAGAGCGTGGGGAGTGAATGAGGCAGGGGCTGCACGGAGGCCTGGGCTGTGGATCTGGAGAGCCAGTCTATCCCCATCTTCCCTTTATGAAACTGGCAAATCCCAACATTCACCAGTGCTCTTGTGGAGCGTTTTTTTTTTTCTAGATTCTTGGAATCCTACGGTCTGACTTGCAGGCGTCACAGGTGCCTCCAGCTGAGGACGACAGGAGGCAGGCTGTGCAAGCACAAACACCACGCGGTGCCAAGTGCTCGGACATGTCAGCTGCTGGCTGTCTCAAAGTTAGCACCCAGATGGTTTTGCTTTTAGTTTCTCTGAACCAATGCTGCCGTAGCTAGAAAAGTCACGCAGTACTATAGCTGCTGGGCGAACCCTGCTCAGCTCCCTAGCAGGCTGGTGCTCGGTGCTGAGGGCATCTTCAGGGAAACAAGGGTGCATCTGCGTGGCTGTAATTTGGCAAAGGCAAGCCTGCGTCTGTCCTTGGGAACACTTCCACATTTCTGAGAGGACCACCTCCTGACACAGCAGCTGACCACCTACCGCTCTTCAGGCTCTTGGTCCAAAAGGCTTTTCTGGGCACCCCAAATTTGTCTTGGAAAATAACACAAACTGCAGCGATACACTTCTGCGTTGCTGTGTGCTTAGAATGGTTGGTGTCTTTCTGCGGACATTTACCAAAAATATTAGTCTGGAGGCATATCCTGATATATCAATTTCAGTCCAGGGATTTCAATGCGATCTCACAAGCTACCCTGTAGACCGTACAGTCCTGTAGGAGCGGCTGCCCTAGGGAATCCAATAGGAACAGTCCCAGAGGATGTGGACTGAGGGTCCATCTAGCCCAGCATTAATATCTCCAGATGTGGCCCCAGCAGACCCCTTGAAGAGAAAGGCAGATATTTGTGTTGCCTCCCTGGAGTGTGCTTCCAGCCTCCAACCATTCTCATTTTACAAATCTTCTCGAGCTTCTTGCTTTGAAACTCAAGCCCTGACTCAGACACATGGAAATTTCCTTGCGATCACCGTGTCCCCTGGCAAGGAGGTCATTGTATGGAGAGCTGCTTCCTTCTGTTCATTTTGAACCTGGCTCTTGCCAGCTTCTTCTGATGGTCCATGGTTCGTGCTCTGGGAGAGACTGAATAATCACTATTTATCCTTCTTTCTAGGCCACCCGTCATTTTGAAGACTTCAATTGTATCCCCCCTGGCAAGGTTCCCTTTCCCATGCTGGGAAGTCTTGATGCCTCTGGAAAATATCTCTTCTCATCTGAGATCTTGCTTGGTTTTCTCAGAGCTTCACCACCCTGCGATCATTGACTACCTCCAGTCATTCTCTTTCTATTTCCAGCTGATTTGCTCCCAGTTAAAACCACAATTTCCCACATTGGTGATCTGGCAACTTCCCGGGGCACTGTGACAATGTGATCCCCCAGACATGAGTCCAACCTGAGAGTCAGTGTGGTGGAGCCGGCTGCCTTCAGAGCTAAGAAAAGGCTTCCTCCTGCATCCCAAATCTGTTCTGGTGATGAATCCAAAGATACCATGTGTGGTTTCTATTAAAAGCTGAAACACACCATAAGGTAGAGGTTTTACAGACTCCATAAATAGCTACTATTTAGGATGTATGATATGGAGGAGGCTTTAGAAACCAAAATATTTAGAGATTTGCATTATTTGTCTTGGCAGGAAGGAGCAGCCAAGACTGAAATATGAGATCTTCCTTCAAGGAAGGAACAGAGTTGAGGAAAACAGTGAATAGGGGGAATAAAAGAGGTGTCAAAACCTCCAGGAATTCCATTTGTGATGAATGGAAGCAGGAAACCCAGCCCGGTAAACCTGAAAGGAGAGAGAATTCATTGAAAATGTCTAGGCACATTTATATTCCTGATAGAAAATATTGATTTTTCAGAATGAATTTTGGCATTTTCATCAAACCCGTATTTGAATATTGCAAGAACATCCAGAACATTCAGCTAAAAGCAGCTCCAAGCTGGGCTGTGTTGGTGTGAGCTGCATCAGCGAGGACGTCTCCAGCTCATTTCCCAGCCTCTTCGCCTCCTCTCAGTTTTATTCTGGTCTCTGTGTGGAGATGTGTAACAGGAACATTAAGATTGGTCTGAAGGGGGAATGTGTGCAAATGTTGGGTCTGAAAGCACCGGCAGAAATGGCAGGAGCAGGGCTACTGGAGTGGTAGACCTTGGTGGCACTTAGGGTAGCAGGTCATCAGTGCATCATGATCATCTTGCCTCATCTCAACCTGATCTTGAACTCATCTCTCCATGTGGTTTCCCAGTCTGCCACTCGGTCAGATCCGTCTCCGAGCCTGTTTGCTAGAACCCCCAGCCTCAGTCTGCCGTCTGTTGTCTCAGGCAGGCGTGTCAGTCTTGGTCTGTTATCTTGGGCACGTCAAGCTGTCACGTCTCTTGTCTCAGGCAGCAGGTCCGTCACTCGTGCATGGCCAGCCCCGTGGGGACAGGGGTGTGCGAGGGACCTGTGTGGTCCAGGCAGCTCCTGCCCATACACCCTGCTGCCTGCCCAGGAGCTCAGCTTCACCTACACCGGCTCCAGCATCCCTGAGCAGCAACTGGGGAAAAAGGGCGCCGAGAGCTCCTGGAGGTGAGGAAAGCATGGGTGCAGGGTGGAGGGAGTCGCTTATGGCCAGGCTGGAGGGGCAGCATGGCTGAACTGGGGGTTGGGATGGAGGGGAGCTGCTCTGGCTTGGCCCCAGATGTCCTGAGAGCACAGACGGACATGCGTCGCAGGAAGAGCTGGAATGGGGAGGCAGAGGGAGTGCAGTGGTGCTGTGGATTTGGGATCATGGCTCGGCACACATCTTCCTTCCAGGTTCACCCTGCTGCTGCCAGTGCTAACGTCTCATGCAGGGTGTGCTGCAGCCTGCCTGGCCCCTTCCTGGCTCCCCGCGACAGCCACTGTCCCCAGGCTCCCTGCCAGATTAAGCCAGATACTTCAGGCAATTTCGGACCACTCAAGGGATGGACCAGCAGCAGGCTGACATCTTCCTAGCCCCACTCTGTGCAGTGGACCAGCCCAGGACATTGGTGGTGGGACCTCACACCCCCGGAGGTGCAAGGCTTCATCCCAGCGTCTGAATGGGCTCTGGAACACAGGACAAGGGGGATTATAGAGCCGGCAGGATCCCAGATGAATCCTGAGATCCTCGACTGTTCACAGTGGGGTACCATGAGTCCTTCTCCATCACAGGCGAGTAAGGCCTCCCACTTGATTCGGGCTGTCTTGATTCACTGTTCCTCTTGGGTTTAATCCTGTCCTCTGTTTAATCCCTTGGCATAATCTGGGATGGCATCAATTCCATCAACGGGGAAAGAGAGATGCAGAGAGGCAAAAGGATGTGCCAAGGCACTGCTGCAAAGCTGGGGACTGAGCTACGATGGCTGCAGAGGAACTGTGGGTTGTGGGCTGAATGGGGGCTGCCTTCTTGCTGTGTGACGGGAGATGCCTGTCCCTGCTAGGGAAGGAGGACTAAAAAAAGCCGTGCTGGCAGCATGTGCCCTGGGGTCCCAGGTTGCTGTGGGCTGACCCTCCCTGACTGCCCGCTTTCCAGGCTTGCACGGGCACCCTGCCTCCACAGCAGCACAGCCCCCACGTGTGCTCTCACCCTGGCTCAGTTTTGCTCATGCTCAGTAACACAGCGTTGTAGGGAAACAAGAGGCTCTCTGTAAAACAAATCCTGCAATGCCACCTAGCCCACGCTTTCTAACAAGTCTGGCTCACTTTTTGAAGGAGTTCAGTCTACTGAGCCGTGATGATGGTGTGCATCATGCATGAGCACTTGGGAGCCCCAGGTCTGGAATCGGCTCTCCTTCAGCCAGTCCAGGGAATATTCTCATTTCCTTTCTCTTTCCTCCTCTGGGTTCCTACAAAGCCACCACTTTGGGCAGTGGTTTCTATTTTGTAGTCATCCTCCTCCGCAGAGGAGCTAGGTCCCTTTCTTCATTGAACCATCACGAAAGGCAGCCTGCTGTGGCTGTGGTTGTCCAGCGCCTGGACACGCTCGTTCACCAAGAATTCGCTGCGCTTCCCCAGCTCTCCTGACGCTTTGTCCACCAGCCTTTGCCTGGAAGTCAGCAGAGCCCTTCTGAAGGGATGTAGCATTTCAACAGGAGTTTCTCTGCCAGCACAGTGACACCATTTCTGTCCCAAACAATATGAGCTAAACCAGCAAATCCCTTCTGTGTGTCTGCTGGAACAGTGACAATGACAAAGCCATGTCAGGATGGTGTCAATTCTACACTGCTGGAACTAAATAATAATCTAAGGCAACTCTACTGTGCCAACATGGTTGTGAGCTTCTAAAGCTCTATGGAAATATTGATGGCCGATTCTCACGTCCATGGATAACACAGTACTATTTTACGTGTCACTGATATTTGTGAAGCTGCAATGCGGCCACAGAACCAGCTTCCTAATGACTTGCTGCAGGTGACGGTCGGGGCAGAAGAGGAGCCGAGACCTGGGGTGGCACCGCGCTCTGCTGTCTGCACGCTTACATGATTGTGGGCTTCTGGGAAAGCCCCCATCTCCTTGGGGCAGGGCAGGGATGCTGTGTGCCTAGCTGGCCCGCTGAATGGGCAGCTGGGGCGGGCCGCCTGATTCACGGGCTCTCTCTGCGGCAGCCGCTGTGGAAGAAGTGAATTGTCCCCAGTTTGTGGTACAGATATTCTTGGAAACACGAGTGTGTGACAGCCATGGTCATTCTCCATCCATTGCCATCATATGACTTCTAGGCAAGAGGTCCATCACTGATCTGATCGTTACTTCTAGAGTGCTTTGTTCAGGGGAAAGGAAAAGAGAGGTCATATCCTGTCCTCTGCCATTTCATGGTGTTGTATCAGGATATAATATACCACAGAAGGGCACTGCTGTCATCGGGGTTCCGGGCACTTCCCTCCACAGGATTGCGTGCCACCCTTGACACAGCACTTTTTCCACTGTGTCATGTCTTTCAGCAATGTTTCCGGTGTGTTTCCATTCTCGGTCCCTGTCTCCTTCTATAAAGCGGGCTGAACCCGGGGATCATGCATCAGGCAAAGCAAGGGGCACTCGGCAGCAGTCTCACCTGACTCCTGCCATTTACCTCCACCCAACGGGAGCATGAAGACCTCCACAGCTGCCCTTGCTCTACTTTCTGTGGCTGTCCTCTGCCACCAGGTCTCCTCTTCTCCAGGTGAGTCCAAGCTCTCCTCTCTGAGGAGTTATCTTCTTTTTCTTTCTGCTGTTTAAGATCTAGTATTGCTTGGCAGCTCTCCTTTCCAAGCATCTGCTGTGGGAAAGGAGAGGCATGTCTTGCTGCTCTTTGGCTTCCTCAGGGAAGGATGGCCGTGGTGGGAGCCCACAATGGGAGCAGCACCTCCTCCAGTGGGGATCTTCTGGTCTTCTGACCCACTGGCACTTTTCCTGATCTGGTTTAATCAGAAAACTTAACTTCTCTTCCAGATTCTGTCAACCTTTCTGGTCCCTGCTGCATCAAATACAGCCACAATGCACTTCCCTCAAGCCTCGTGGTGATGTACGAGTACACAGGCAGCCATTGCTTCCAGCCAGCTGTGATGTGAGTAGATCTCCTGCCCAAATCCTGGGGGCCCTGCTCCACTGAAGGGTGGCAGTGCCAGGAAGCCCAATGTTGCACACCATCCTGGCAAGGGAAAACGCCAGACTGGGTTCTTCTGTGTTAGGAGAACAGCCTGGAAACATCTCGGAGACCAATCCCACATCCCAGGCAGCCAGTTTCTGGACTTCCCTGTTAGATTTGAGCCAAAAGAGCTTTTTGCTGATCAGCCCAGTCATCCCCAGATAGTGGGACCCAGGCAGGGTGGTGTCCCAGCTGGAGTACCATGCTGGGGATGAAGTGGCTTAAGTAGCAGAGAGCAGGACACCTGTAATGACATGAAGCCAACCTCCCACCCCCTATTTCCATGGGGCTGTTCTGCAGCTATAGAGGTGTCTGGTTTGGTGGGCGTCACTGGTGGCAAGGTGGTCCTCTCTTCTCCTCTCCTTGCCTCGCCTTGCTTCTCACCTACATTTCTGTCTGCAGATTTACCACGGTCAAAGGCAGGATGGTCTGTGGCAAACCAGATGATAAGTGGGTCCAGGACATCGTGAATCACCAAAAGGACAAGGCAGGCAGCGGATGAGCAGCGCTCTGCTCCCACCAGGCATCACCTCTGCAAGGACCTGCTCTTGTGGGTGCCTCCCAGACACGTCCCTGTTTTCTTATGGCCTGTGAATTTGATAGATTATTTAATACACTGTGCAGCTTTTTTACTTAAGTTTATGGAAAGGCAATTTTAATTTATTTGGCATTTTCTGTGAAACTTTTCATTCTAATTTGTACTGATGGTGTCAAAGTTATTTTTGTATAATAAAAAGGAGCAACACCTGCAGCTTCTACTGGCTCTCGGGATGCTTCATGGAGGCTGCGGTGGGCAGTGGCGGCTGGGAGGGGATCCAGGCTGATGCTAGATGAGTCTGTGGGCTGGTGGGGTGGCTCCTGCCTGCCCCCCAGCCTCTCTGTGCTGCACACCCCAGCACGCTGGAGTGTTGCTCATCCTGCCCGCTCCGGGCAGCTGCCTGTGCCTCCTGCCCCTTGCTGGCTGGGCTGTGCTTGAGCCCTGCCCCGGTTGATACCCAAGCTTGCGGCTCTCTGCAGCGGGTGAGTGTGGTGGGGTACATTTCGGCTTGGTGAAGTGTGGGGGTGACCGAGCTCGGCCAGTGTCTTCAGGCAACTTGTGAGCAAGCAGCAAGTGGGCAATGCTGGGACTCCTGCTGCAACCACAGGTTGCTCCGCTCAGCAAACACCAGAGATGACCCTGTCTCCTCTGCCGTCCCGATGCCTGGGGTTTTCTATGGGCATGGATTATTTCTGGCGCTTCCTAATTTGTCTTGCTCTCCCGGCAGGGTTTTTCTTTCACTTTGACCTACCAGGGCTGGAGGAAGCCCCAGCCTTCAGGGCTGGCTGCAGCTGTCCCGGCCGGAGCCACGCTCCTCCCACAGCCGGCACGGAGGTTCCCACGGCTGGTGTCGGACGGTGAGGCCGGCGTCTCCTCCAGGCTCTTGTGTTGCTGCCGCTGCTGCCTCGCTGTGAGGCAACCACGCCTGCCTGTGAGCCTGCCTTTGCTGGTTGGCCCCGGAAGAAGGAAGCACATAGCGAGGCCACCCGTCCACGGTGGCCACCATGGCCCTGGCAGGTGCCCTGGAGCGGCTGCAGGAGGAGGCCATCTGCCCCATCTGCCTGGAGTACATGAGCGAGCCCGTCAGCGTTGACTGCGGGCACAACTTCTGCCGGGGCTGCATCGCCAAGCACTGCCAGGATAAGGGTCTCTGGGCCGACGGGCCCTTCTCCTGCCCACAGTGCCGGGCCTCCTGCCACCGCAGCGGCTTCCGACCCAACAGGCAGCTGGCCAACATCGTGGAGAGCATCCGGCAGCTGGGGCTGCGGGGCGGCCCAGCGACGGAGATGGGGCCGGGGACCCTGCTCTGTGCCCAGCATGATGAGCGCCTCAAACTCTTCTGCGAGGAGGAGGAGGAGGCCATCTGTGTGGTGTGCCGGGAGTCCCTGCACCACCGCTCGCACACCGTCTACCCCATCGAGGAGGCCGCGCAAGTGTACAAGGTAGGGGAGGTTGGGGTGCTGGGGGTCCCCGTACTGCCCTGATGCATCCTGGGTACACCGGCGCCAGGGGGATCGGCTGCCAGGACCCCACCACCCCTCTCCTAACAGCACCGGGAAAGCAAAGGAAGGTGGCACCCACCCAGCCACTCTCATCGCAGGGAGGAGGCTGGACCTGCCGGCTCCCAGGTTGTGGAGGCACCCAGGCTCACCCCTGTCCATCCGGGCGCACGGAGGCACCCAGGCTCCCTGCCCCTCCACGACCCCCCCAGAGAAGGGCGGGCAGTGGGTCCTGCCCTTGGGACGTTTTGCCACGGTGGAGGGGTGCGCCCAAACCCCATGTCCCAACAATGCTCCTGGCAGCATGCTACCAGCCGCCCCGTGCCTCAGCATTGCGAGGAGCCATCACTTTGTTCTCCAAAACCTAAATAGTGAGAAAAATATGGGGAAAGCTCAAGGAGCGTGGAGAGGGTTAACACTGCGGGCAGAGCGAAGAGCACAGCTGCTGGGTTCGGGTGCCAGGGCTGGCACCGCCTGGCACCCAGGGTCACCGTCTCCTGGCTGACCGCTGGCACCCTCCGTCCCAGGGCAGAGGGGGCCCAGCCAAACTGCAGCGCTCGGCGGGTGCTGCTGGGGCGAGCTGAGCCCATTTCTCCTCTTTTCAGGTCAAACTCCAGAAATCCCTGGAGCATCTTTCAAAGGAAATGGAGGACCTGAAGAAGCATGAGTCAGCGGAAAGGATAAAAACCCAGGAGTGCAAGGCAGGTGCCTGGCTTAACTCTTAACGAAGGAGCTTCAGAGATATCAGCAATTATGATCTTCCCTGGGGCCGTGAATTCGGCGTAGTCCTCAGGATGGGACATGTGCCATGTCCTGCTGTTGTGTGGAGCACTGGCGCTGGACACCAGGTTCAGTGACTGCAAGTGGCTCTATGAAAAAAATATAAAAAGTTTGCAACGAAATGCTCTGCAAAGAGCAGCATGCCAGCTTCACCAAAACCACAGGGGCTCGTGTGCTGGTTAAACAAAGAGACACTGGGTATTTTTTATTTGCCTTTTGTTTTACCGTGTGTGCTTGAGCTAGGCATGAGCCGTACAGTGAGCTCTGCTCCACAGCAATAGGAGATACAAGTGTTTTATTAAAAAAAGAAAAGCTAAATTACTGCTCCTCTGCCTGACTCCAGGCAGAGATACGATGCCAGGAAAGCAGCTGCATTTTGCATCCCTCCGGAGTGAAAACCGGAAAGTGAAAGTAACTGCAGAAAAGGAAAGGAAACTGCTGGATGGAGTTATCCAGCCCTGAGCAAGGGTTGGATTAGTCAGCTCTGGCAGGGAAAACAGGTTTCTCCAGACTCCCCTAGCTCCCCTGCCTGCTTGCCATGGCCCAAGCAAGGGGGTTTTTGGGGGGCCCCTGTGTGCCTGCTGTCCCCCCCGGGGCTGGGCTGGGGCTGGAGGTGGTGACAAAGCCGTATCACTTGCCCCTCGCCTGCCTGAGTCGGGGCTCCGGCTGCTGCTTGGCTGTCTCTGATTTCCTCCCGGCCCAGCGGCGGATGGCTTATCAAACCGTGGTGACTCAGATCCAAGAAATCATGTGCTTGGACAGAAAAATCAATGCAGTTCAGTTTCCTTTTGTTTATCTTCTGCGTTTTGAGGTTTCATGGTCCTGGCTAACTGCAATGTCTCTTTCTGGTGCTTCAGGTTTCGAGCAAAGTGACGATTTTTAGGGCTCAGGTGCAAACCTGCGTGTTGCTGGCTGTGGTGAGAGCTCTCAGACACCTGCGGAGCCCCCCGGCTCCCTCTTTCCATCCCTCCCCCGTCCTGCGGCTTCCTCCTCTTTCCCGTGGCTGCGGGTTTTTCCAGCCACGGAGCATTTCCTCCGGGCTGCCCGAGCAGCGGGATAGCCCGAGTCTAGCCGGAGGTACGAGTTGTGCCACATGTAGTAAAACCTACCCCGACACCTGATGGCATCTCCTGGCTGCCCAGCAGCCCCCCATCCCCCTCTGTGCTCCATCATCAGACATCTGAGGTCCAGCCGAGCAGAAACGCCCTGGGCAATGCCCTGCTGCTGGTAAACTGAAGATGTTGAGCAGGAACTCAGGCCAGGTGAAAGTACAGCAGTCAGCCTCTGGCTGTTTTTTTTTTAATAAATGCGCTTATCAAAAAATTGCGGTGGTTTCCCAGGGCCTGATGGTGGGCATTGATGCCGGAGCATCCAGCTAACGTTGGCTAACCTTGCCTCTCCTCACCCTGTGTATCTTCTTACCTCAAGGATGCGGTGAAGAAAAAGCGGGAGAGGATTGTGAGCGAGTTTGGGAAGCTGCACCGGCTGCTGGCTGATGAGGAGAAGCTGCTGCTCCAGAAGCTGGAGGAGGAGGAGAAGCAGATTCTGCTGATGATCAATGAAAATCTGGCCAGGCTGGTGGAGCAGAAGTCCTTGCTGGAGGAGCTGATCCTGGAGATAAATGAGAAGGTCCAGCAGCCGGCCGATGGGCTGCTCAAGGTCAGGCTATGCCACCAGCACTGCTAACTCAGCCCCAGTGCCTTCGCCGTCTGGGTGGGTGGCCATGGCCAGGCCAGCTGGTGGGTGGGAGGCTCTGGAGCCCCACACCCAGAATGGTTTTTCTCTTCTCCTTCTAGGACATGAAAAGCGTCCTGAGAAGGTAGGTACCCGTGCTCATTCATCCTACTGTCCCAGGCTCTAAGGGAGATGTTCGTGTCTGCTCCACGGCCACCACCCCCTGTCCTCCCTGCCCCACGTCTGGTTTGGTCCTTCCTGGGGCTGACAAAGGGACCGAGACCCATGGGGGCTGGCAGAAGAGACCCCATCCACTTCTTCCATGGCTGCAGGGCCAAGCTCTTGCCTGGCCTCTGCATCATGGGGTGTGTCCCCTCCTAAGGGACATGCTGCTGGGCTGGCCTTGCTCCCTCCTTCTCGGGGGCTGGCACTGCTGTGCTGCTAACCGTGTCGTTCTGCTCCGCTCCCGTCGGGCTTGCCGATAAGCAGACGGTTTTCCTTAGTGTTCTTCACAGCTGAAGACCTCACGGGAAGAGATGCAACTGTGCAGCCAACAGAAAGGCATTGACGCCCCTCCAGCTGGAGATCGGCTGTGCTGTGGGCTCTGGATACAGCCCATGGGCATCTCTCTCCTTTCAGGTGTGAGGGGCTGAAGTTCCAGTCCCCCGAGGCTGCGTCCGTGACCCTGAAGGAAGATTACAGCATCCCCGAACGCTGCCTGGGCATGAGGGAGATGCTGAAGAAGTTCAAAGGTAAGGGGGCTGCTTTTGTGCCAGCTCCTGGCACATCTGAGCTCCAGTCCTGCCCCATAACCTGGCGCATGAGGCGGTTTCTTCAAAAAGCTTTATCCAGCTGGTCCCAGTTTGTGTACTGGTGAGTTCAGGCTGGTTTCATGGTGGGGAGACTTTCCTCATTCTGGTCTTCCATGGGTTGTGAGGTGACCCTGAAGCCTAGGAGGTCACTCAGGCATTTCAGGCTCCGTGTGCCCCTGAGCTCTGCCTTTCAGCGCTGGCTGTTTCTGAAGCTGTGCTGGGGGCTGCAGAGCCGCCCTTGTTCTGTTCCTGCTCTGCTATTTTGATGTGGTTTACGGTTTGCACGATTTTCTCTATTGCACTTCCCCACCGCTGAGCCACGCTGGGAGCTGTGCAAAACCATGGGCACAAACAAATAAACGCGTGAGGCAGGAAGATCTCCAGAATCCTGGGTGCAGGCACCCGCTTGTGCCCACGCCTGCAGACCCCTGAAGCCCCGTCTGTCCTTCCACCCTTCTCTCGCTGCAGTGGACGTGACTCTGGACCCCGAGTCGGCGCACCCTGAGCTTACCCTGTCCGAGGACCGCAAGAGCGTGCGGCGCGGGGGCAAGAAGCTGTTCCTGTGCCTCTTTGACAACCCCAAGAGGTTCAACACCGTCCCGGTGGTGCTGGGGAGCCAGGTCTTCTACTCAGACCGCTGCTACTGGGAGGTGCAGGTGGGAGACAAGCCTGAGTGGGGCTTGGGGCTGTGCAGGGAGTCTGCCAGCCGCAAAGGCAATGTCCTCTTCTCCCCAAACAACGGCTACTGGGTGCTGCGGCTGCAAAATGGGGGCAAATATGAGGCCCTCACCTCACCTGTCTCCACGCTGAGCCTGAGCGTGAGACCTCGGCGCATCGGGATCTTCCTGGACTACGAGGCAGGAGAAATCTCCTTCTACAACGTGAGCGACCGCTCCCACATTTACACCTTCACTGACAAGTTTTCAGGGAACCTCCGGCCTCTCTTCTTCCTGGGTGCCTTTTTGGGGGGCAGAAATGCAGAGCCCTTGGTGATCTCCTGGGTCAGGGACACGCAGGGGACCGGGTGCGTTGTCCTGTGACAGTGACTACCCTGACTTCTCACTGGTGAGCACAGACCTGGGAGCCCCCCCGCTCTGTGTGCCTTGGTGACCGTGCTGGCAAGGTCCCTGCGTGCTCCCGGCTGCTGGGGGTCACCCACCAAGTGTGATACCCGCCCCGTGCCGTGCCCGTGCTGGGAAGGGCGTTTTGCAGCAGGGATGTGCCATGCCCCGCTGTGCTGCCCGTGAGAGCCTGCTGCCCACCGCTGCCATGCCGCTCATGTCACAGGCTGCTGGAGAAAGTTGCACGCCCAGCCTGCCACATAGTGTTGATTTTGGTGTGAATTGTACTGGAACAAGGCAATAAAGGGTTGATTTGGGGAGCCCTGTGTGGTTAGCAGCGTGGTTTTGTGGTGCATCCATCCCTGCTTGTTAGCCCCTGCTAATCTGCAACGTCTCAGAAGGTGCTGCTGGACCTGGTCCTCTCTGACCCAGAAAGGGTCCTCCAGGGGTCCCGCTGTGGCGTCAGTGGGACACTGCGGCAAGCCAAGCATGCACCAGGCAGGCCTGCGGCAGCGGCAGCCACTGGTGTACTTGGCCACGCTTCAGCCTCATGGTGCTGGGGCCTGGGGTGAAGGCAAGGAGACATCTGTATGGGTGTGGGTGCCTGGTGGCTCCTGGGCTGCTCCCTCTTGTCCCCTGGAAGGGAGATCACCTTCAGTTTGGTAGGTCCAGCCCCCCTGCCACCCTTCACAAGCCTCGTGGGTAAGAAATCTCCAAGTGTGGGCAGTCGTGTGTTGCACATCCCAGGACGGGAGCACTTTGGGGGCTGCAAAACCCAGGGAAAACATAACCCAGCCTCTGCTGATGTCTCCAAAGGTCATCTTCAGTCTCTCCATCTCCTGGGAGATCCCTTCTCCTCCAGGCTGTATTGCTCCAGCCTCTTGCGTCAAGCAGTCTGCCACCGTATTGCTGGAGGAAGAGCTCTCAGGTCCTTAAGCTCGGCTGTGGCATCAGCCAGTCCTACTCGTCCAAACCAAAGTGTCTGTGGTCCACGGGGCCAGAAGAGAGGAGACACTGCCCTGGGCGCAGACGCGGTGGAGGCAATGGACTGCCAGCTGCAGCGGCTGTGGAGCCTGCCCTTCGGACAAAAATAATGAAGCTGCTCAATTTAAAGACTGGTTCAATTCAAGTAAAATGAGATTTGATAAACCACTGTCTTAAATGCTCAGCACAGGTTCTCTGGGGATGTCCTGAATGGTACTTTAGGAGTCTCCTCATGAAAAATGACTGGACTTCAGACAGCGGAGGCTATCTGAAGTTTTGTTGCGTTTTTGGGAGTCCCACCCTTCTCCCTTCAGCTGCAGGCTCTTTCTTTTGGAGGCTGCATGGCAGAGAGAAGGGACCGGCCAGAAGAGCCCAGCCCCAGCTTTGCTGTGTCCCAGGGAGAGGGGCAGTGGGTGTCGGTGGGCTCTGCGGCGCATTGCCCTCCATGGCGATCATGCAGGGGAGTTTATCAGGCCTGGGAAGAAAGGAGTGGAACATTGAGGTCTTGACAGAGGGCTGGAAGCAGAGGCAGCTGTCGGGGCGGGTGGTGAGGACAGCCAGGGAAACCTTGTGCAGGGTGACGGTTGGGAAAGGACCAGGCTAAATGTCACTGAACATGTGGAGGAGGTGGTGGGATGGAAACCATCCAGAAAGCAAGAGCGATCTGACCATGGCAAGGTGACAGATGAGAGGCACTTGTGCGGCGCTGGAGGGACGAAGAGCGTAGCCAGAAGAGGTGAGAGGAAGTGCAACAGTTCAGAGATCTTGCAACTCGGGAGAAGAAATTAATGAGCAGAAAGGATGTGAACTCACCCCGATGCAGCATCCAAGGCCTTCCTAGAAATCATGAATCTGTCTCTCCCAGAAACACGCGCAAAGGTTGAGGGCATGAGATAGCCCTGAACATGCTATAAAATTTTCCATCTGGTGGACTCTCCACATCACCTGCAATGAAGAAACCGCACGGGACAGGTGCCATTCTGCCCGGAGGTGCCCAGACTGGCTGGCAATGGGCAGCCAGAGAGAAGCTGGGAGCACTGGGACCTGGCTTTTCCACCTCCCTGCTGACTTAGAGCTAAAGCTGTTCCTGGAGCTATCTGCAGGCAGGTTTTCTGTTTTAGTCACAGCGAGTCCAGCTTGCCCCTGTCCTTGGTGGAAATGCATTTATTGCCTGGCTTTAGCCTCCATGCGGGCCCTGCCCAGCAAGGACTCGGTGGCGAGGGACGGCGCAGTGTGGTCTGACCCGGCCGCCCAGGCTCCCCGCGAGCACTCCTGCTTCCCAGCTCCAAGTGAGCCGGTGACCCTCTGACGGCATCGTCAGGCTGTTTGTTACCAACTGACCTGTATGTGCCAGGTCACACCATCGCCGTTTGATTTCCACAGGAAAATGGAAGATGGGCATATCCATAAGGTTATACGAGTATTTTAGGGGGACGTTTTGAGTTGAGATGGTCTCTTGCTGTGGGACTGACCTGTTCAGGGCATCTGGTTTTACTGAAGGTGGTAATCCCTCGGGATACCACATCTGGGGGAATGGCCGTGGGTTTGGGTTGGGTGAACGGCAAGCTGGTTTTTTCAGCCATCAGTAGATTGATGTCACATTTTTATGCTGTAACTCCTGGGGCAGTTTAGTCACCCAGAGGCGCTGACCGCGTCCCCCGTTAGGATTCTTGGCAGCAAAAATTACAGACCTGCGGTTTTAGAAATGTGTTTTCTCAACAAATGCTAGCATCTTTCTTTCTCTTCTAGTATAGCGGAAAATGTCTCGTCATCTTAGGGGGATGTGAGTAGTTGTCTGCATCTTTCTAAGAACTGAGCAGAAATGTTCTTTTGGGTTTTCATTGCCACTTCTGCCTTCTGTTTGCCATTGGAGGGAAGGCGATAGCCAGGCGTCTTTTCTAGAGTAATAGTTCTGTGTATTCCTCAGCCCTGGAAGTCTGGGATACATCACTACTTCAGGAAAATATTTATTTTTTAGCAGCATGCAAAACCATGCACTTTTTTTACATGCCTTTTTTGAGTGCTGGCCCTCCAGAAGAGACGCGCTCACCCTCTTGCCATCCCCGGGAAGAGTTGTTTGGGGTGGCAGGCTGAGCCTCCCCTCCCTGTGCCGAAGGGATTTTGCCTTCAGGGTGTCTGATTCCTCTCTGAAAAAGTGGAGACGTAGAAGCTGCCAGACCACGAACCTCGATGGCCATCAATCTGTATCTCCATCAGCACAGCCCCGCTCCTCCTTCTGCGCAACGCCAGGCTCCGACCTCCAACTCCCCTCGCCGTTGTGACACCTCAGAATGCCACAGACACACCGGGTGGTATAAACACCAACTGTACAGAGATGCGCGTGTGCATAACAACGGCATTATTCGTATCATGGTAATGATTTTGGTTTTGTTCACAGCTAGGCTTTCTCAGGGTTTTAATTAAAATTCCTTTTATACACATTGCACAAAATGTTCAGTAAATATCAAGCTCTGGTTTCAGGATGAGTCTCTCTTTCAGTAGTTTACAAATTCTGGAACCCTTCACACCATTGCTTTTGTCTTGGTCTGAGTCCAGAGGAAAGCCCCTGAGAGCCACCCTCCTCCCATGTCCCAGCCTCCCCTTTCTCTTCATCTGCTGCCTCTGGCTGGGCACCCGCTGCTTCCTGCGTTCCTCCGTCCCGTCTCCAGCACGTGCTCCCTGAGCGTCCCACGAGGCTGTTTCTGGGAGGGGGATGAGAGTTGGGATTAGCCCCTGAGACCCACGTCTGAGCACCAAGATGTCCTGGGACCCTCCAAGGGCTGCACGGTGTGAGGGTTTCCTTGCGTTGCTCCCGGGCAGGGTAACCCCTGGGTGCAGGTTTGAGCTCACGGCGACACGGGTGCTGCGGCCCTGCCTGTCCCTGCTCTGGGCCCCCTTCCTGCCCTCCTCCTCCTCCCTGGCAAAGCGCAGTGGCTCTGAAGATGGCCAGGGATGCTTTCTCCGTGCGCACACTGCTGCTTGGGGGCCTCGGAGGCAGCTGCTGGTTGCCTTCGCCTTGCTCGTGTGGGCTTCGTTCACACCTCTGTGCCCGGGGGCGTGCATTAATGAGCGCGCCGTGCTCCTTGTGTGCACGCTGAGGGCTCCTCTGAGCTGTCACGTGTAGGTGGGTGTGAGATCGAGAAAGACATGAGCAATGTAAGACTCCTCACGGGCTCCCGGAATAGCGGTGAGGAGTTAGCTGAGGTGCCCTGGGTGGGTGTCTGCTGTGGGTGGCTTGGATGCGACCCGGGTTGTTAAGGATGGCGGCGCATGGGGTTGTTTGCGACAGGCTCAAACAGCACAGGGGCTGGAGGGGGCTCCCCGGACAACCCCGCGCTCTGTGTTCTTCAACAAGCAACCCCCAGGCTGCAGATCTGTTTCCAGTGCCTTAGGGCCAGATGGGGCTGGTATCCAGGAGGCACTGGGGAGGCTCAAGCCATTTTGGGATGACCCTGTTGCAGGTCTCCTCACTCCTGTCCCCTGCTCCTGCTGTTCCCTGAAGCGAAGGGAGCTCTGGACACCCAACTTTTTGCCAATCTCAGTCCTCAGGTTGAAGTTACTGGGTTCTGACACCCCAATACGGGGCTGGCCGGTACCCAACGGCCAAGGTGCCCTCACCTCCAGTGTGGCCATGACGAGCCCTGCTCCCGGAGCTGGCCCTGGGGCATGCAGTGCCTGGGGAGTCAGGGCTGTGACCAAAGCCACTGCTCTCAGATGCAGGAGCAGCTCCTTGTCACCAAGGCATGGCTGCCTTCGTGGTGATGCCCACGGAACCTCCCAGCCATGGGCTTCCTCCCAGCAGCTTCTTGGGGAAGGGGGCTCTGGTCTTGCTCGCTTGCTCTCCATTTCACCCCTCCTCCTCCCCGGTGCTGTTTTGAGCTGGGTGCAGCCAGCATCGCAGTGGGCTGACTGACGGGGTGCACACCGCCTCGTGGGCTGAGGAGCTGGGGGCTGCGGTTTCTGAAGTGACGAGGCTCCTGACATAACCAATATGCTCCTTCCTCCCCCAAACGCACCCACGTCCCTCCAGTCCCTTCCAGCCCCACCTGAGACTCTTCTCGCCGCACAGCTCCCACTCAGCCTCTGCTCTCAGTCTTCCTATCTTCACCCCTCCCCATGAGCTCCCTCTTGCCTTGCTACCCCGTGTCTCACTGGCATTCAGGTCTGTCCTCCCAAATCCAGCATATAAACGCTGTGGAGTGAGCTGAGTCTCTCACCTGGGCCTTTTTTCTGTGGGCTGCCCTGAGGTCCAGGCAGGAGGGGGATAAACTCTTCAGCAGGGCCTGTTGTGACAGGACGAGGGGTCATGGTTTCAAAACAGAGGGAGGTAGATTCAGACTGGACGTAAGAGAGAAATGTTTTACCCGAAGGGTGGTGGAGCACTGCCCCAGGTTGCCCAGAGAGGCCGTGGATGCCCCATCCCTGGAAACATTCCAGGCCAGGTTGGCCGGGGCTCTGAGCAACCTGATCTGGTTGGAGATGTACCTGCTTCTTGCAGGGGGGTTGGACTGGGTGGGCTTTAGTGGTCCCTTCCACCCCAAACTGTTCTATGATTCTAACACTGGACAGGCATCTCCAGAGATGGGCAGGTTTTGGAGGATGGAGGAAAGGCACCTTCTCTCACAACATGGCTGTAGCTGCTAAGCCTGGCGTCCCAGCTAAAGGAGAGTTTAGTGAAATAGTTCTAAAAATCTTGTAGTGATAGGTAATTCTTGCATCCTCAGCTCTGGGAATAGCTGATCCATTTTAGCTGCAGCTCTCAGAAAACTTTCCCTGACACAGCCAGCGTGTTAAATTCCAGCCCCTGAAGGTAACATTTTAATTGCCTGTAATTGGGCTGGTGATGGAACTCAACTAGCTGCCTGCAGTCATAGTGAGTAGTGACTAAATACCTTGTGAAAAGAGTGAGCCACGCTACCTGAATGTGATCTGTGCCCTTCTCACACCTCCTCCTTCACGATCTTTCTCATCTTATTTCACAAAGCAGCACGTTTGGACAGGGAAAGCTTGTGGGGGTTTTGACAGTGTAGAAAAGGGAATGAAGAACATGTTGCTGCCGTTATAATTTCAGCTATTGTCATCGCGAAGAGTTGTAATTAAGGCAAAGACAGAAATTTCTTATTTCTTACAAAAATATTTATTTATCAAAATTTGAATTAAATATCACATAAAAATACAATGAAGTAAATACAGAAAATATAATCTGAGCTTGAGTCTTCATTTAAAAATATATATATTAAATAATACTATTATTCTGAAGTGGAGTTATTGCACATGATCCCTCTCCTATAAAAAATTAATTAGTAAAACACTAAAGTCAGATTCTGGAACATTTTCTAACTAGCTCTAAATGAGATTGAAGCATTTCTGATGGAGCGCACAGCTGGCCATGGCTCGCTCGTCCAGCCATTGGGGAAGCGGGTGGCAGGGTCTGTCCCAGACCTCAGTTCAGCTCCAGCTCGTTCACATACTGCTGGACCCACTCCTGCTCGGGGTTGGCGCAGACTTCTCGGCCCTTCTTCGTGATGAACCTGTGGGGTGCGGAGAGGTAAGTTTTCGGTGGGAGAGCAACGCACGGAGGGGAACCCTGCCTCAAACCCAGCCTCTCCCAAGGATCAGCAGAATTTGGGCATGCAGCACATGGTGCCCATCATGTTGGCAGTGGTGGAGCATGACAAGCAGTGGAGCATCACCTCTCGCCTCTTGGCCTCCCATCCCTCCTGTCCCCGGGGCCAGACTCCATCCCCTGTCTTTTGAAAAGAGGTCTTTCCCGCTCTGGATCCTCATCCCAAAGGGAGAGCCCACCGCCACCCTGGAAGAGAGGACTTACACGACGGCTGGCTGGGAGCACTGGCTGTTGGTCTCATAGTACTCCACCACGAAGCTGCGGGGCAGCTGCCGGGGGGTGTAGGTGAAGCAGCAGGAGGTCGGCGGGTCAGAGCCAACTGTGAAAGGCAAAGATGGTCATCAGCAGTGGCAAGGGATGGGGAGCAGGGGCAGGGTGCTGGGACCGCAGATCCCTGGGTCTTGGGAGCAGGGAGAATGTGGAGGAGGAAGAGAAAACACAAGGACCCAGGGGTGGAAGGGCTGAGAGAAGGGACCCTGTCCCAGCAGCGACACCTCTCCTGTCCCCATTTAGAGAGGAGCGGGAGAGCCCGGACTTACGTGGCACAGCGGAGGTCTGGTAGCAGAAGACAGCGATGAGAACGGCGAGGGCAGCCACAGAGACCTTCATGTCAGCTGAGAAGTGGTGGCTGGAGCTGAAGCAGGCAAGGGGAGCTTGAAAGCCTCTTTTCTGTCTGGTGCTGAGATGGCCAGCAGCTCCCCAATTTATGGGGCGAGGAGGTCTGCACAGTGGCTTGCGTAGGCATCATGGAATTTCCCCCAGAGAAGAGGCTGCTTGTGGTGAAGTCTCGTGGTGGAACGGAGCAGCAGCCTCAGCCCCGGAAGGGTGAAGCTCCCCCCTCAATTCAGAGCCTCCCCAGTGACACAGGATATGAAACAGTCACCACTGCAAGTTCTGCTTCTTTCATGCATGTCCCTTCGTAAGAAGTTCCCCTGTGGAGGTTCCTGCATTTGCCAACAGGCCCGTGTTACCCAACCTGCCCAAGCAGCTTGGAGGCCAGAGTGCATCCTTCCAAAGGCTGTGCCAGTGGGACGAAGAGCATGGATGGGATGAGGCCAGCTAGGAGAAAAGGGGCTGAGGTCTCCTCTACTGTGGACTGTTTCCCTCCCGAATCTGCACAGCCCGTGCTGCCCCAGCAGCAGGAGATGGGAGCCGTCACCGGTGGGCTCCATGTCCTGCACGTGCTTCACATAATTTGAGGGGACTCAGGGCATGTCCTGCAGCCATAAAAACACTTCAGGCACCAGCACAGATAGTGGTGGGCATGGGATAAGACTCCCAGAAGCTGAAGCACTTGAGTTTCCTCCTCAGTTTAAGGGAAGGGAGAGCTGAGATGAGGCATTATGTCCTGGAGGTGCCTACTGCATTCCAAGTCCCAAAAGGAGACCCTAAATGACCAATTTAGATTAGACAGTTAAATTCCAAGGGCTACCGATAGGTGAGGTCTATCATTGCTAGGCATGGAGATGCAGAGAGCCAGAAGAAGTATGGAGACATTGACTGTGACCCTGATGATGAGGCAGGAGGTGCTCCAGGAGCAGGATGGGGAAGAAGACACTGCTTCTGAAGACCAGGAGCAGGTTAACTGGAGGACAAGGGCAGAAACTGGGATTTCTGGCAAGAAAATATAAAATTGTGATGACCACAAACAAGGAGGAAAGACCCCATTGTATGGGAGAGAGTAAGAGCTCACAGCTCTCCAAGGGCTGGGCAAGGGCTATGACACACTGGGAAGAAGTCACCAGCCTATTTATAGACTGCCATGGAGGTCTACCAAACACCTCTCTGCCCCAGTGAGGAGAGAGAAGGCTTGGCGGGGAGGTGCTGGATGATCTGGGAAGAGCTGAGGGCTGTCCATCCATAACAAGGTGTTCCTAGAAGGACGTCTCTTCCGAACAGGGAAGCAGACGCATCCCTTGGAAATGTCTCCATTTCATTATTTTCAAGATGTTACCGAGTGGTGATGTCTTGGCAGATGCTGCCTGAAAGTCAATGGAAGGATGATAACGTAAAGTGAAACAACCCAACCACACCGCCAACACCTCTGCATCCCTGCCGCAGCACTGAGCACTGACTCACTGCGTTTCTATTAAAGGCTCCCAGCTATTGACCCAAGCGCCTTCTGTAAATAACCTGGTGTTTCCCAAATATCACTCCAACATTGCATGGTGTGCCCAGCCCTCTGCCAGCCGTGGGCTGCCCTGCCTCCCCTTCTACTAACTGCAGCAGGTTAGCTCCGTGTGGGTTAACTGCTCTGCTCCCTGCAGACAGAGAGGGGTCTGGAGGAGAATTGTGGTCCTGGACTTGTACAGAAGAAGTCCAGCTCTGGTGCCCCCCAAATCAGGAGGCCATGAAGACGATGAGAGGGCTGGAGCAGGTCTGCTGTGAGGCCAGGCTGAGAGAGCTGGGGCTGTTCAGCCTGGAGAAGAGGAGGCTCTGGGGAGACCTTAGAGCAGCCTCCCAGTGCCTAAAGGGGGCTGCAGGAAAGGTGGGGAGAGACTCTTCAGCAGGGCCTGTTATGACAGGACGAGGGGTCATGGTTTCAAAATAGAGGGAGGTAGATTCAGACTGGATACAAGGAAAAAAATATTTACGCTGAGGGTGGTGAGGCACTGGCCCAGGTTGCCCAGAGAGGTGGTGGATGCCCCATCCCTGGAAACATTCCAGGCCAGGCTGGACGGGGCTCTGAGCAACCTGATCTGGTGGGAGATGTCCCTGCTCCTTGCAGGGGGATTGGACTGGGTGGGCTTTAAAGGTCCCTTCCACCCCAAACCATTCTACGTTTCTATGATTCTCAGTCCCAGAGGTGGCCCACCCTCAAGGAGGCTCCTGCTGGGAGCCGTGTGCCTGCCCCTTACCCTGGCTGGGGACGGCAGATCTGCCCCATGGAGCAAATGTGGCTCTTGCCCAGCCAAGCATCACCTCCTTCCTGGCCACATCATGGCCAAACTGGTCCCCTCTCCATCCTTCCCTTTGCCATCTGCAGAGAGAGGCCCCTGGCAGGCTCACCCGCCAGCTCAGACCCCACTCCCCATTCTGCTTGTCAGCTTGCTTGTCCCCAAATATCCTGGGAGGATGAAGAGAGAGCCTGCCTCCGCAGCCAGGCCCACCGCCAGGCAGGAGACAGGAACCTGGAGTTCAGCCGGCCGCCAGCTGGACCAGAAATGGTCTCTGCGCTAGCGTCGGCTTACTTGGCTCCTCTGTCTGGTTGCTTGGGGAATATAGCTTGCAGTTGTACGTAAGAGTGTGACTTGCCTCTGAGCTGTTCCCCGTGATTGTACCTTCCAGTGTTCATGGGTCATGTCTTGAGATCTGCCACCTACAGCCATCTGGTCCTGTCCTGCTCCCAAGGCACACGACGTAGGGCAGGTAGGAGAAATACCATTTATGGTGCAGAAGTGTTCTGAGAAAAGATAAGTTTTGTTTAAACAGAAGAATTACTTGGAAATCTGCACTGATTATTCAAATGTTTTCAGTGAGATATTATTCTGTTTTGGGCAGCTGAAAACCTCCATGCCTTTATGCTTTTGTCAGCAAGCAGATGACAAATTATTTTGGACTGTCAGAAACCATTTCTTAAAAAATTGATTTTTTTTTTCTCAGTTTAGCTGAGTTAGTTTAGGATCTGTTTAGCCTAGATAGCGTATTTTACAGGGGCCAAGTAAGGGCTGAAACTTGGCTTGAAACTAAAGCTGAAAATATCCCCCAAATCGGGGTGTTTGCTTCCCAGGGATCTGTTTTTTCCTTAGAAATCTGACAAAAGCGCTGACTCTGCCAGCTCTTTTCAGGCTGAATGGACGTGGGAGGCTGTAGTCATATCAGTGATGCCCTCAGATGTCGCAACATGCTCCTAAAAATGTTTCCTTACCCACTCCCTCACATTCCAGTCATGATGAAACGAGAAAGTAATTTCTTCCAGCTCTTCTTCTTTTTAGAAAGAGGGGAAGTTGCATCTTTTGGGTGAAGGACCGTCTCACCCAGGAGATGAGGTGGAGAGGCAGCTGCGGAAGAGCAGGCTGGAGCACCTCAGGGGGAGTTAGCTTGGCAGCACAGCAAAACTGTGGCGTAAGGTAGAAGTTTTCCCACTGTGGCTCCAGCTGTTTCGGGATCCATGTCCCAGCCTGTGGCCCCGCCTTGACCCCATGGCTGGCAGGCAGCAGGCCGGGCAGTCGGAAGCCACCTGGCTGGCGCTGGACCAATTTACATAGAGGTTTTCTGCAAGCCCCTAAAAAATCCCAGGAGAAAGTGCTAAGTAAAGCACATGCCAAAAATATATTCAGTGATATCAGAAATAGGGAAATTCGCAATCTTGAATGAAAGGGGAACCCTGAAAAAAATGAGACTGGTTGATGCAAGTTGTTATTTATGGTTTTGATGCTGAGGAGTCAGAATCGGAAAAGGAAGTACTTAAAAATGTCCTGAGTTCAGAAACTGCCTCTAGGACAAGCTCCGCTCCCACCTGCAGCAGTCTCCATCCTGCCCTGCTCAGAGCTGAGGCACTGGTGACTTCCCATCAGTGTCCAGAAACCTCACTCCTACCGTTTTGGACATCTCTGGAGAAATGCTGGAATTTTTCAGATGATGATGTCATGTCCCGGAACTGGCTCCAATAGGAACCTGTGGCTGTGGGAGTGACTGGGAACCATCTGTCTCCAGTGTGTCAGCTGAATGGGAGAGCAGAGCCATCCCGACCGGGTGGCGTGGGCGAGCACCAACCACCGCTGATCACCTTGCACAAGAGGAGCCATCATGTTTCCCTGAAATTGTGTCATGCTAGGAAAATGTTTGTAGCTGATAAGAAAAATGTATCTCACTGAAGCCTCAACCTTCCTCCAGCAAGGACATTTCCTGAAAAAAATACCCTGGGGAATACTAGCCGATGCCTCAAATTTTTCCTGACCTTTCTTTTGAAACAAAACAAACCAAAGAGGATTCAGCGTACAGTATTTCAAAGCAAATTAAAGTTAAATAAAAAAAGCCTCCTTGCTCCACACCCCTCTCCATCCTTGGCATGAAAGAAAAAGAAAGAATCAGGGAAAACAATTTAGAAATTTTTGAGCCTTAGGGAAGCAACTATGGCGGTGGATGCCCCATCCCTGGAAACATTCCAGGCCAGGTTGGCCGGGGCTCTGAGCAACCTGATCTGGTTGGAGATGTCCCTGCTCCTTGCAGGGGGGTTGGACTTTGAAGATCCCTCCCAGCCCAAACCACTCTGTGATTCTATAAAATTCAGGGCTCCCCTATGATGAAAAACAAACCCAGTTTACAAATGACCCTACTGGGCCTTGTGTGCTTGTCATAATCAAGCAAAAAGGAAAAGAAGCAAGCCAAAAATCAATTGTTTTCATTCTCATTAGTGCTCCTGGAGCCCAGCTCTCTGGGGTGGCCTGGCTATGAGCAGCCTGCAGAGCACAGGGTGGCCAGCTGCACCTCACAGGTGCTTTGGAGTTGGCTGAGCATCATCACCATCCCCTGCTCATGGAGGGTTAACCAGGGTCAGGGCCATTGCCACAGCTGGGGAAACTCCCTCATGTGTGGCCCTCGGACCTCCCAAAGACCCCGTGTCCATCAGCGCCGGCTTGGTCCCTCTCTGCGGCATGCTGACAGGGGTGTGTCTGGTGTTGGTGCCCCCTCAGCACTGACGTGGGGTAGGAAACTTCACGGGAGGCATGGGCTTGCACTCCCACAGCGAGGTGTGAGCTTTCCAGCCAGTCATACATGGAGGCTGGCAGCAGAGCTCAGATGTTTACTAGCCTCACAATTTATTTTGGGCTTGTTGCAAGGTGGCAAACCACTTCCCATGCATGGGGACTGTTTGTAGGTCAGGGTGCTCTGCAGTGTCTCTCTGAAGTGCAGGTCCCATCCTGCTCCCTGTGGTGCTGAGCCTTTTACCACCCCAGATGGGTTTGTGCCCTTCAAAGGGGCCATTGTCCAGCCGCCTCGGCCAGCACGGGCTCTGCCTGGCACCCGCATCCCCTGGCTGAGAGGGGAGGGCGCAGGGAGCCCCGGTACCCTTTGCCAGTGTGCCATGGCTCCGCAGCCTCCCTGTGCAGCCTCCTGCATCCCTCGGGGACCGTGCAGCGAGGTGCAGCCGCAGGAGGGACTTGCTGGGGACGTGTCGTAGCTTAGCCCCACTCAGGACCAGACTACGCAGTCTCTCTCTCACTCCCCCCACCCTCCGAGAGAACAGGGAAAGATAATATAGGGCAAAGGCTGGAGGTTTGACATAAGGTCAGGGAGAGATCCTTGAAGTTACCGTTACAGGCAAAACAGACTTGACTTGGGGAAAACTATTCATTTATTACTACAAACAGCAGGAGAATGAGACAGAGAACAAGATAACCTCCTCCACCCCTCCCTCTTCCCAAGCTTAACATTATCTCTACTACCTTCCCCCCCCGAGTGGCACAGGGGGGAAGAGGGAATGGGGGTTGCGGTCAGTCCATCACACGTTGTTTTACGCCGCTGCTTCATTGTTGGGGGAAGAACTCCTCACATTCCTCCCTGCTCCTTCGTGGGGTCTCTCCCACGGGCCACAGTCCTTTATGAAACTGCTCTGGCGTGGGTCATCTCTTCCATGGGGTGCAGCCCCTCCAGAACGGCTGCCCCAGCGGGGCCTCCATGGGCCACAGCCTCCTTCAGGCCTCCACCTGTTCCGGCGTGGGGTCCTTCACGGGCTGCAGGGGGATCTCTGCTCCTCCGTGGACCTCCCCGGGCTGCAGGGGGATCTCTGCTCCTCCGTGGGCCCCCACAGGCTGCAGGGGGATCTCTGCTCCTCCATGGGCCCCCACAGGCTGCAGGGGGATCTCTGCTCCTCCACGGGCTGCAGGGGCACAGCCGGCTCCACCGTGTTCATCACCACAGGCTGCAGGGGAATCTTGGCCAGGAGCTGCATTACTGCTCCCCCTCCTTCTGCACTGCCCTTGGCATCTGTAGCCATTCCTCTCACAAGAAATTCTTCAGAACAGGCTGACAGATGCCTCTCAGGGTCTCTTCACATCCCATCTCCTCTCCTCTCCACTCCTTGCAGCCGGGCCGGGCCGAGTCGGGCCCAGTCGCCGCCTGGCGAGAGGCCAGAGGGTGAGGGGTGCAAGGCCCACAAGACTCGCGCCTCCCCCTCTATGCCCCTGCTCAGTGTCTTCACATCGTCTTCTTTTTTTTTTTTTCTATTTTCCACTCTTAAATACGTTATCGCAGAGGCGTTATCACAGAACATCCTGTCACCAATTGGTTCGGCCCTGGCCAGCAGCGGGTCCCTAGGCCTGGCTGAGTCCACTGGACAAAGGGGAAACTTCCAGCAGTTTCTTACAGAAGCCACCACCGTAGCTCCCCTCACTAAATAAAACCAGGACAGGACGGTTTATGAGCGGGAGCAGAGAGAGGCTGGACTTGGTCAGGGATGGCCTTTGGCCCAGGCTGTGAGCAGAGGTTGTGACCCCCCTGAGCCCCACACCTCTGCCCCAGAGGAAAGCACGAGGGTCTCAGAAACCAAAAACCCACATGCATTCGCTCGTGGGCTTATGCGCAAGAGGGTCAGACAGCAAGCAGGGGTGACAGGGACAGAGTAATATCCCTTTACGTGCTCAAATAACGGTGCTACGGTGCCAGGGCTCGGGGGGCACAGCCCCCACAGATGAGCTGTACCCCCATGGGAAGGCAGACGAGGCCACCCCGCTGCCCAGGCCAGCCCCCACCCTTAAGCAATGCGCCCTGCACCCCTCTGCCCTCGGGGTATGTGCTTTGTCACCTCTGGCTCTTGGTGAGGACAGGTTTTTGAGTGCCTGAAGAAGTCGCAAAGCTTCTGGGCTAATCCTTGCTGCCATCTATCCGAGAGGATGAAGACTCAGCACCCACTATAACATCTTTCCCCGAAATCTTCCTCTTTGCAGGCAGGGACTCGAAGCCAGAGCCCTGTGGCAGCGGGTCAGTGGCACAAAGGAGTGGCCAGGGAGGGAGAGGTGCCCCCCCCCCATCCAGGAGGCTTCTCGGCACTCTGGGGGAAACAACATCATCGCTGACAAAAGGCAGTTTGTGAGTGCGGATGGGTTTGTGCGGATGACATAACCAAGCCACCGCAGCTGCAGCCGCTCTTCGCAGACCCTTCTCCGGTTCTGTCCAACTCATTAGCAGCGAGTGACAGCTTCTTTCCTTCCACTGACCATCCCAGGGCTTCCAGATGGAGGACAGAGCTACCCGATGCAGATCACATCACACCCCCATCACACCTCTCCACCACCCCTGGGTGCTCTGCGCAGCGAGCGAGACACAGCACCGCGCTGGGCTCTGGATTGCTCCTTGCAGGCGGCAGGCTGGGGAGCAAAAGCTGTGAAGTTCCCGTGAGCGAAGCTGTCTCTGGCCGCTGTTAGCCACAAAGCTGTCTTTCTGCAGCCACAACCTTTCTCACCCGACAGTGCAGCGCCGGCAGCCGGCGATTTGTCATTTCCCCGTGCAGACGCTAGCATGTGAGTTGCAAGCACAGAGGAACATAAAACTCCCACTGTTGGTTTCTGCATGATTTATTTCCATGGCAAAAAGCCATAATTTGGTTTTGCTCTGCAGCAATTCAGCCAAAAGCTGGAGCCACTTCTTGTTCTGCCATGCGCCTCTGCCCAGAGCTGTTGGGACCAACCCCGGGAAAGCAGAGCTGGTCCTGCCAGGGCTTCTGGGAATCTGGCAAAATCAGACACCTTCCCCAGTACCCACGTCAAGACTTACGGAGTCTTTAGCCCCAGTAAAAGCAGCTCTTGCTTGCAGCTCCAGGGTAGCCAAGCAGAGGATTTGTACTTCCAGGGATGAAAATCCAGGTGCCAGAGCCCACCCACAGGCCTGAGCATCCTCTCTGCGGTGGAGGGGGCTCTGACTCCAGTTGCAGCCCCAGGTAGGACGTCAGGAAGCCCCAGATCACCGCTGTCCCCACAGAGCTGCTGCTCTGCTCCACTCCCCGGGTAAGAGCTGACCCGAGCCACCGCACCGCGCTGCCACCATGCCAGCGCCAGGGACCTGCTGAGGCTTCAGAGTCTCTTCCATGCCAGGCAGATTCTCCACCACTCATTTCTCACCTTTTTGGCCAGAAAATCCATCTTGGCCTCAAGGGAGCTTTTGGAGGGAGCAGTTCAGGCTGGCAAAATGTCTCCGGTGTGGCAAACCACCTTTTCCAGCAAACTCCCTGCTACCCTGGGGGCTGAGGTTGGGGGCCGCAGGAGACCCTCCTGCCTTCAAAAAGCCTCCAGAGCAGGGTGAGATCCTGCAATTAGATCACTTTGTGGAGGCCTGTGGCTGTTGAGGTGACTGGGAGTAGCCTGCAAAGATGAGTCGGCTGGCTTGGTGGATGAGGGCAGAGTAGCGCATCTCGTTTATTTTGACTTTAATAAGGCTCCCATAACATCCTCGTAGGCAATGTGGTGAAGTATGGGCATTTATTAGGTAAATGGCAGGGAGAGGGACTGAGAACTGGCTGAGAGCTGGGTTTGGAGGGTTGCGATCCGTGGCACAGAGCCCGGCCACAAAGATGATGAAGGGACAGGCGCATCTCTCCTAGGAGGAGAGGTTGAGTGGGCTGGGACTGTTTATCCTGGAGAAGAGAGGGCTTGGGGGGATCTCATCAGCACGTCTGTGGGGAGCAAAGTAGATGGAGCCCGACTCTTCTCAGTGGTGGCCAGCGACAGGACAAAGAAGTGAGGGGAAATTCTGTTTAAACACCAGATAAAACTTTATGACTGAACACTGAAACAGGCTGTCCAGAGAGATTGTGGAGCCTCTGTTCCTGAGGATATTCAGAGTCCATCTGGACCCAGTCCTGGGCAGCCTTCCCGGCTGACCCTGCTTCGGGGGCTGGCCTGGACAGTCTCCAGGGGTGCCTCCAGCTCCTCGCTGGTCCGTGTTAAGCCAAACACTACGGGACTGGTAGGGGCAGAGCACTTTGGGGAGCACAGAGCCCGCGGTCCAGCTGCCTCTCAGCTTCATGTGCTGCAGTTTAGCAGCCTTTGATAAACACCCGGCACATAGCAGCATTAGCGTACTTTGGAGTCTGCTTGTTTTTTTTTTTTTTTTTTTCCAGATTTGCATAATCTTAAGCAAACATTGTGTCTTTTGCTATACAGACACACAGGGAAAATCCCTCCTGTGGTTTAGATAAAGAGTTCTCCTCCTTGTGGCCATGCCACTTGGCACATTTTTTGTTTCCTTTTTATTTCTTGAAATCGAAAATGAGCACTGAGTCAGAGCTCAGCACACTTGGCTCCAAAGGAAACCATATCCCATTCTTTCTTTTTTTCTTTTTTTTTTTTTTAAATTCCATTTGGCTATTTCACTTTCGTGACATCCTCTGTCATCATTCCGGAATTTCCACTCAGGCTTCTCCCAGCTGTCCAGGACTCCTTATTAAAAGGGAGCTGAATCCAGCTGCTGCAGTCTGAGCTGCATCTGCCAGAGCTCCTGGTCCTGCTCCGACAGCCCTCACGAGACGGGAAGATGAAGACCTCTGCAGCCGTTTTTGCTCTTCTCCTCATTGCAGCCTCTTGCTCCCAAACTTTCTCTGGCCCAGGTGAGTCCTACTTTTTCATTTCTGAAGGAAGAACAGGTCTGAGCCTTCATTATCATGTTTCTGTTGAGCTGTCCTGGCAGATAATTGGGAATTTTTCACCATTTGTACTACTCTCCACTCTGCACTGAGATCAGCTACATGTAGGAACCCCAGAATTAGAAAGTCATCCATTCATCCATCCTGTCCAGCCATCCTGGGCTCGGAGCATTTATTCCTGGTCACAGTTTAGAGACTTCAGGCTCTGCCCTCGGGCTGGGGGAGGTGGGGAAATTAATCTCTGAGCAATGACTGGGTGGGCATCTCCCACAGTACATGAGAATACTGTTCCTGGCATTGGACCAGATGATCCCCAAAGTCCATTTCAACCTTAATTGCTCTCTAATTCCTCCCTCCCTTCCCCGCCTGCCCAGCTCCCTGTGCTGATGGGCTGACGGCTCCCAACGCACAGCCCAATGCAAGCTCAGGTTGTCTCTCCTTGCCTCTTCCAGTTGGATCCGACCTCCCAATCTGCTGCTTCTCTTACACAAACCACAAGCTCCCGCGGAAGCTCATCCTGCGTTATTACAGCACCAGCACCAGTTGCATCCTGCCAGCCATCGTGTAAGTGCCAGCGCTGACTCCTGAGTGCCGACAAGCTGTGGCAATTGGGGGACAGAGGCTGTGGGTTGTGAGTGACCAGCTCTGCAGGGTGGCTATGGGCATGGGCGTCTGGAGGAACAGAGCAGGGTGAGGAGAACCCCAAGGGGAAAGGGTTTGCACAGGGAGTGCCAGGGTGCTCTTGCAGGGACGCCCAGGGATGTTCCTGCAGGAGTTGAGGAGGTGATGTGGGAAAAGGGGTGGGCACGGAGGAAATCACAGCCAGCCACTGATTTTAGCATCAGCTTAGGACACGGGGAGAACCTCTTGCAATGCCCCAGGGCTGGGATCCAGGCTCTCCTGGGATGCAGGTCTGAGCAGAGATCTAATACGTCTCATCCCTGTTCCACAGGTTCATCACAAAGAAAGGCCGCCAGGTCTGTGCCAACCCCACTGACCCCTGGGTTCAACATTACCTGCAGAACTTGAAGAAGAACTGAGCAAAGCAAGATGCCAAGCGTAGTGTGAGTCGCGTTATCTGAGCTGTGATGGAGCAGGATGCTGGGATGACAGGAGCTGCACGAGCCCACATTGTCCATGGGCATCTCCAAGGGACAACTGGAAGAGGACCACAAGACGCCTCGTGTCAGGGTGCTGCTGCTCGCCCTCGGCTTGCACGAACCAGTCAGCAACCTCATCCCTCTGCCCTGACACCTCTGCCTATGGCCTGGGAAGGCCCATCGGACTGCACCTCTATTATTCTTGTATTATTTTAAATTATTTAAGAAATTATCCTGTGGGATAGGCAGTACTTTCTTCGGTGGACAATAATGATATTTATGGGAGGATGGCAGGGAGGGTATTTATGAGAGGGTGGTTCAGAGTCTGAGCATTGGATGATGGGTGGCCCTGACTTACACATGTGAAATCATGATTCTAAAAAATACAGAATTTGGATAAAACCTGCGCTTTGTGTCCGGTTATGTGCTGTTCATCGGCACAGAGACAAAACCTCACCCTGAGGCTATCTGCACACCCAGTGTGGCATGTAATGATGGGAAATGGTTTGTGGCAGAACCATAAAGTTTCCATACTGCAGATATATGAAATCCTCCGATGCCTCATTCCCCAACCACATACACCCCAGCCTCCCACATCCTCTACAGAATTAGACATGTTTGTATGCACATATAGGCCCTATACACACATGAATATGCCCCCCACGCCCCCCGGGCATATCCCATTTGCTTGCTTGCACTCCCAGCCCCACACGCACATCCCAAACTTGTCTCTGAGTGTGCTGTCTGCAATGGGGTGGTGACAGGACATGTGGATGTAAGGGGTAAAATCCCACCAGAGGCTTTGGGAAGGGAGCAGGGAGAGCAGCTCACGGTCCGATGGGAGTTGCAGAGGGCATGGAGCTGCCTTGGGAGCTGGCAGGTACCCAGGGCTCCTGAGCTGCTCGTTCACCCTCATGCCCAGGATGCTGGGGCTCAGAGCCCCAGTTCCCCCGCTGTACCCTGCCCCTCTAGCCATTTCTGCGAGCTGAGCAGCAGCGTTTCCCAGCACAGAGCCCACAGGCACCCCACAGGCACCCGCATGCACACTGTGGCATCTCTCTTCCCACGTACCAGCTCCTCCAAGGCATCACCGCATCTCTGCTCGCCAGCCCTCACGTGCAGCCAGGTCCTGCCGAGCCTGGCAGTGCCACCTGGAGAGGAGCAGGGACCTCAGCGAGAGGGGCTGTTCCTCACTTTTCCACCAGTAAAATGAAGGGAAGCATTTGGCTATGCCACAAGACAGCCACTAGCCAACCTTCTTTCTCTCAGCTGTAGTCAATCCCAGGATGTGACTTTGCATGGGGATGTGAATGAGAGGGAGCAGGGCCCAAGAGTAAAAGCACAGTGCTGGGCACCGCTTGCCCATTGCAGTCGTGCTCAGAGTTCTCTGCTTCTGCACTCTGAGGAGAAATGCCCCCGACAGCACAGTCACCAAGAGCCGAGCTGGCCTTGCAGCCATCCTGTTCCAGTTGTTGTGTCTTCTTCCTAATGCAAAAAAAAAAAAGTGCTCATATTGTTTCATTTTCCCCTGCAGCTATAGAGCAGACTTGGCAACCCTGCGGCTGGGAAAGCACCTCCAAGTAGTCTTTTGATTTCCCTCTAGTCTTGTGTTTTCCCTCTAGTCTCGTGTTTTCCAGGCTGGAAAGCTGGCTGCAGGCCGGAGGGCTCACAGGGCACTCAAGGAGCATTATCCTAACAAAGGGCAGACCCAGCCCAGGCAGCATGTTGTGCCCCAGGAGATGGTGCTGGTGATGGGGACTGGGCTCCTCCAGCTCTGTGGGGACGGCTCCTCACCACCTTGCTGGGAGGATGATTTGGGAAAGGACCAGTCTCTCTCGCTGTGGTCCCCGTGCTCCCAGAGCAGAGAGGGTCCGGTCCCAGACGAGGTAGATCAACATGTTTGCAAAAATCTTGTCCCCCTCTACGACCAGAGCTTGCCATCGCTGGGGAGAGACAAGATCTGCAGAGAGGTGTATCCTGAGCAGGGTTTCCCTGCTGTGCTGTGAAACACCGGAGCAGAGAGTGTTGCAATAAGGGCATGGACTCCGTGGATGCTGTACTGGAGACCTTTATTGACCATCAGCCTAAGTCTTTTATAGCTTTTCTCAGTTACATGCGGAATGCATGCGCTTAATCATCCAATTCAATTGGTAGCAATATACTGTTCACGCGCCTTAAACTTCATTCGGATTGGTTGTAGATTTTTAGTTGTCTTTACTATTTTTGCCTTTGGTATCTACTTATCTTGTTCTAATTGCTGTTTTTTTTTTATTGAGCAAGTGGTGTTCAAGGACATAGCTCAAATTCTTCAATATCAGACAGCTGTGCTGCACTCTGTTCCCACAAGAGAGCGACTGCTGCTTGGTGGTGTGGATGGAGAGGAGCTGCTGCCCACAGTGGGCAGGTGAGGACCCCAGGAAGGGGGTGCTGGGGGTCTCTGTTCCTGAGGGCATCCCAGCCCCCCATGCCTGTTGCACAATCTTTTGTGCCGAGAAGTACTCCCTGGTGAGGGGCTCTGCGCCCTGCGAGAGGACGGGGGATGGATGTCGGGGGATGGATGTCGTGGTGAGAGGGAAGGCTCGGGGGGTCTGAGGTTCTCCCCAGGCAGGGGACAGGCTGGAGAGGCAGGAGAACTCAGTGCTGCAGTTGGCTCTTCTCTGGACAGTCCCTGGCCGGGAGCCCAAAAGAATGCGGGAATTTCCCTCTTCAGCCTTTCTGGTTTCGGTTTCCTTCTTGAAACTCCCGGAGCAGCCACCAAGCCAGCCTGCTCCAGGAGCCCTGCTCCTCTCTGACCCAAATCTCTCTCCCCTGACATGGGCCAGGCACCACGAGGGCAGGTCCCTCTGCATGGGGACCACGGCAGCCCGGCCTGCCTGTATCAGCCGTCTGGAGATGGGGCTGGTGGGAAGCAGCACCGTGGTGGGGGTCTGTGAGAGCAAAGGAGAAATCGTAGCCCCAGGGGGGAAACGTGCGGGGAGCAGCCTCTCACCACCGGGCAGGGGAGGGCAGGCAGGAGGGGACACTTGGACAAGGCGGGAGAGTTGCTGTGGGGAGAGACACTGCTGAATCCAGAAATGCACAGAAATCTGCCAGAGATGGCTCCCTTACAGACCAGTTCCTCGCCCCGACACCCTTCACGTCCACTCTGATGGCCCAGCACTCCCTTTCCTCCGTTCAGGAACATCTGTGCTGCAAAAAGGGGTGTGGGTTGGGATGGGCTCCACCGTCAGACTACGTGCGGTGCATGGGGTGCAAGCAGACGTGGAGCTAAGTATCAAGCCTCAGGATGTGACTTGAGGCTCAGTAAGGCCAAGCTGTTCACAAACCAGATCTGAGCCAAAGGAATGAGAGTCCAGCTGAGAGGCCAGGGAAGGGTTCAGCTCTCCATTTGCCTGCTGGAAGGTGACCATCACTCAGCCATCAGGCTTCTCCCGTACTTAGGAGGGTGGACAAAAGCCAAGGCCAGCTGCTCCCACGGGGCCTGGTGGATTGGCTGTGCTGGACCCCATGAACCACAGGCTTTTCCTTCACTGCCTCCTGCTCAGTAATGCCCAGAAGGCACCCAGGTCAGAAGACTCTCATGGTGCCATGGGCAAAGCACCAAGGCTGGTCCACAACTGGACATGGGCTGGACCTGGTATCCTTGTCCTCTCTGGTCTTTTTGAGAGCATGAAGGCTGTCCCCTTTCTCCCAGTAAAGCCAGGAGAAGCCCTGGGGAGGGAGGTGAATCATAAAGACCTTCAGCCCCAGAGGCTGCAGTGTCTCCTTGCTGGCCCCTGTTTCTAACCCAGTTCTGTAGTCGCCCCCTCCATCTGCAGTTCTCCCATCCTCTTGCTCTCAGCTGTTCTTCTCAACATGAAGATTGGAGTTGTGATCATTTCTAGCCGATGCTGCCAAAGCACCCGCTGTGTTAAGGGATGTCCATCCTCTCCCTGCAGCTCTGATAGCTGGTGGTTTGAACATGGCCTCATGGCTTAGCCTCTTTGAGTTTTGTCTTTCTAATCCACACTAGCTGTGTTCTGGCAGCTCCACGTCACTCAGTAAGCCTTTCTCTTAAACCCACCCATTTATACCACCCATCATCAGTGCTTCCTCATGGAAAGCAGGAAGTGGCTGGATCAGTGCTGAGCACAAACATGGTCTGTCTGTCTGCTCAGCTCCTGATGGGAACACGAAGGTCTCTCTGGTAGCCCTTGGTGCTCTTCTTGGTGATGCCCTCTGCTCCCAAGCCTGCTCTGCTCCAGGTGAATCCACCTCTGCCTTTCGGTTAGTTTTTCCTCTCCTGGAGAAAGAAGGGTTCATGATGGTGACCTGAGGAGCAGGCATGACCTACTCTGACTCTTTGGTCTGGAGAACAGCCCGGTTTTGTGGTTTGACCTTGGTCACCACACAGGTTCTCGCTCACCCTCCCCCTTCCCAGTGGGATGGGGAGAGACTTGTGAAGAAAGAAAAACTCGTGGGTTGAGACAAAGTTTACTAAAATAGCAAAGGAAAATGACAACAATAACAGAATATAAGGATACTAAATATAACAATATTA
Organism: Chlamydotis macqueenii; assembly: GCF_036417535.1. NCBI lineage: Eukaryota > Metazoa > Chordata > Aves > Otidiformes > Otididae > Chlamydotis > Chlamydotis macqueenii. Next base: position 10,021,540 of record NC_141574.1, read on the forward strand.
CAATAATAATGGAATATAAGGATACCACCCTGATATTTGTTGGAGAGACAACACGACAGGGCACAGGCATTCCAGGAGGTTCCTGGAATGCGTGGACAACAACTTCTGCCTGCAGGCAATAGATGAGCCAATGAGGAGGGGTGCCATGCCGGACCTTGTTCTCAGCAACAGGGAGGGACTGGTGGGGGATGTGAAACTCAAGGACATCCACGGGGGACCGAGGAGGCTGCGCAGCAAGCTTTCCACCCTGGACTTTAGGAAGGCAGACTTTGGCCTCTTCAGGGACCTGATGGGCCAAGTGCCATGGGAGGCAGCCCTGGAGGGAAGAGGGGCCCAGGAAAGTTGGTCCATATTCAAGGAGCTCCTCCTCCAAGCTCAGGAGCGATGCATCCCGATGAAGAGCAAGTCAGGCAAAAAAGACAGGTGGCCCACATGGAGAAGCAATGAGCTCCTGGACCAACTGAAAGTAAAGAAAGCCTATCGAGGATGGAAGCAAGGACGGGTAACCTGGGAGGATTACAGAAATGTTGTGCAAGCGGCCAGGGATCAGGTAAGGCAGGCTGAAGCCCTGATGGAATTGAATCTGGCCAAGGATGTCAAGAGCAGCAAGAAAAGCTTCTACAGGTACATTGGGGACAAAAGGAAGTCCAGGAAGAATGTAGGCCACCTCGGGAAGGAAACAGGTGTCCTGGTTACCTGGGACATGGACAAGGTTGAGGTGCTTAATGACTTTTTTGTCTCAGTCTTCACTAATAAGGGCTCTTATTGCATCACTCAGGTTGTGGAAGGCACAAGCAGGGACTGGGAGAATGAAGAATCACCCACTGTAGCAGAAGAGCTGGTTCGGGAACATCTGAGGAACCTGAAGGTGCACAAGGCCATGGGACCCAATTAGATGCATCCGCAGGTCCTGAGGGAACTGGCAGATGAAGTTGCCAAGCCCCTGGCCATCATATTTGAGAAATCGTGGAGGTCTGGTGAGGTCCCCGATGACTGGAAGAGAGGGAACTTAACCCCCATTTTTAAAAAGGGGAACAATGAAGACCCGGGTAATTCCAGGCCGGTCAGCCTCACCTCTGTGCCTGGCAAGGACATGGAGCAGATTCTCCTGGAAACCATGCTAAGGCACATGGAGAGCAAGGAGGTGGTTGGTGACAGCCAACATGGCTTCACCAAGGGCAGATCGTGCCTGACCAATTGGGTGGCCTTCTATGACGGGGTGACAGCATCGGTGGACAAGGGACGAGCAACGGATATCATCTACCTGGACTTGTGCAAAGCTTTTGACACTGTCCCCCATGACATCCTTCTCTCTAAACTGGAGAGACATGGGTTTGATGGACGGACCACTCGGTGGATAAGGAGTTGGCTGGATTGGCCGCACTCAGAGAGTGGTGGTCAACGGCTCGATGTGGAGACCGGTCACGAGTGGTGTCCCTCAGAGGTCTGTGTTGGGCCCGGCCCTGTTCAACATCTTTGTCGGCGACATGGACAGTGGGATAGAGTGCACCCTCAGCAAGTTCGCCAATGACACCAAGTTGTGTGGTGCCGTCGACACGCTCGAAAGGAGGGATGCCATCCAGAGGGACCTTGACAGGCTGGAGAGGTGGGCCTGTGCCAACCTCATGAAGGTCAACCAGGCCAAGGGCAAGGTCCTGCACATGGGTTGGGGCAATCCCAGGCACAAATACAGGCTGGGCAGGGAATGGATGGAGAGCAGCCCTGAGGAGAAGGACTTGGCGGTGCTGGTGGATGAGAAGCTCACCATGAGCTGGCAATGTGCACTCGCAGCCCAGAAGGCCAACGGCATCCTGGGCTGCATCAAGAGAAGTGTGGCCAGCAGGTCGAGGGAGGGGATTCTGCCCCTCTGCTCTGCCCTGGTGAGACCCCACCTGGAGTACTCCAGCTCTGGAGCCCCCAACATCAGAAGGACGTGGAGCTGTTGGAGAGGGTCCAGAGGAGGCCACGTGGATGATGAGAGGGCTGGAGCAGCTCTGCTGTGAGGCCAGGCTGAGAGAGCTGGGGCTGTTGAGCCTGGAGAAGAGGAGGCTCCGGGGAGACCTGAGAGCGGCCTCCCAGTGCCCAAAGGGGGCTGCAGGAAAGGTGGGGGGAGACTCTTCAGCAGGGCCTGTTGTGACAGGACAAGGGATGATGGTTTCAAAATAGAGGGAGGCAGATTCAGACTGGACATAAGAGAGAAATGTTTTACACCGAGGGTGATGGAGCACTGGCCCAGGTTGCCCAGAGAGGTGGTGGATGCCCCATCCCTGGAAACATTCCAGGCCAGGTTGGATGGGGCTGTGAGCAACCTGATCTGGTTGGAGATGTCCCTGCTCCTGGCAGGGGGGTTGGACTGGGTGGCCTTTAACTGTCCCTTCCCATCCAAACCATCCTGTGATTCTAAAATATACAAAATGAACACTGCACGATTTCTCACCACCCGATCTCCCAATGACTGACACAGCCTGTCCTGAGCAGCGATCACAGAAATGAAACCGAGCAGCAAGCAAAGGAGGGGGAGAGAGCCAGCGAGAGAGAGAGAGCAATGCCAGCGAGCAAGAGAGGTGGGAAGATGCCCCCCCCCCCCCCCAGGCAGCCTTCACTGGCCATGACGTTTATGGCACGGAATGTCTCTTTGGCCAGTTTGGGTCAGTCTGTCTCTCTCCCAACTTCCTGTGCCTGCACATTAGCGAGACTTGAAAGCTGGATGGTGTCCTTGGTCACAACAACTCATACCATCAGGGTGTTTTTATCAACATTCTTCACATACAAAATCCAAAACACACTGGCTCCTGGGAGGAAAATTAACTCCATCCCTGCCGAAACCAGAGCACTGTGACCGCTTGTTCTCCACTGGTGACACACAGCTGATGGCACACATCCGCCTCGTGTCCCCTCCTGGTCGCATAGATTCTGTCCTGCACCCCAAATCTCTTCCAGCCGTCCCTGACACAGCCATGCCCTGCTTCACATGCACTTGGCAGCAACTTTCCAGGAAAGACGTGAAGGAATATTTGTACACCACCAGCAGGTCACCAGCTCTCGTCTGGGCAGGGGCTCTTGCCCATGCAGGAAGCCTTTGGCTCAGCCCCGCACGTCTTTCTCCCTCCTGAGACCAAGAGCGGGGCTTGTCAAAGTGTTATCTGGGATCAGCATCACTCAGTCCTGGCAGGGAGGGACGCTTTCCCGTTGCAAGGAGATGACTGGGCAGGACCTGCCCACGCTGACACGGGGCTGAGCCCAGGGCGGGGAGGGCAGGAGGTTATTCCTGCCCTGTGCTGTGCAGCTGCCCCAGCATGGCTGAGAAAGGGCTCCCAGGCGGGGTGGTTGGCATGCAGTGGAGAAACACCAGAGGGTGCCTGCCCCATCTGGGGCCCCAGCACGTTGCCCCCCATCTACCCCAGCCAGAGCTTTGCTCACTCTGCAAGGCTGCTGTTAGGGTGGGCCCCCAGCCCCTGTGCCTGTAGAGCCCACCGACCCAACAGGGCTCTTCCCATCCCAGACCTAAGCGGTGGGATTCCTTCGTCTGCTGCATCCTCCCTCTCCCTCCTCTGCTCCCAGCCTCCCAGCTCCCTGCCTCTTCCTTCTCTGCATCTCCTTGCCCCTCTCTCTGCCCTCTGCACCCCAGGGTGCCCTACACCCACCCCCCAGCACCCCCCTCCACTCCTCTACACCCTTCCTCCCCATCCCCAGGGACAGCTATGCTGTTCTGCCTGGAGCTGGTGCCACCTTGTGCCCCATCATCGAGCATCTAGGACCACCTCCATCCCTGGAGTCCCCTCTGTCCCTTAGCACCCGGGCAGCACGTGGGCAGGAGGCCTGCCAGGACACAGGGACAGGGCTGATTCAGGTTGTGGCACCAGGTTTTGGTGCACAGCCATCTCCAGGCTCCCGGCACTGCCTGCTTTCGCTGGGAGGATGCTCTGCCAGCTCCTGGCAGACCGGGGTCTACCAGTGCTGCGAAGGCCCCTTGTCATGGCTGGGGCAGCCCCCTCCTCTCTGGGGACACTCGACCCGGGCACTGAGAGCCTCCCTTGTGCCCTTGGGCTCTGTGAGGTTCCTGCACCCATTCCCTGCATGGAGGCAGGCGGTCACTAGTGGGAATACAGTCCCAGGCTGCAGAGAGCCCCGGGAGCAGTGGCCTCGGCTCCTGCCAGAAACAGAGACTTTGAGGTAGTGAATAAAGAATGGCAATAGGAAAAGGTGTTCAGTAAACAAGGAGACCTGTGGGGAGGTGGTGATGAGCAAGGAGAGAAGAGGAGACAACCTGAACATCTGCAGACCACCGTGGCACCAGTGGGCTCGGGGTGTTTTACAGACACTGCGTCTCGCTCTGGTTTGTTTACCCCTCGTGATGGGGGATCGTTTGTTGCTAGCAACGAGGGCAGCCTGAGAAATTCCTCCCAGGGGCAATGAGCTGCTCATTTTCTGGTGGAAAATATCCCAGGAGATGAAGATTTGACGTGGGGTGGGGATGCTGTTGTGCAAGGGACAGTACAACAGTGTCTGAGCTTTTGCTTCAGAAGCTCTGATGGAGACAGCCTGCAGAGCAGAGGTCCCCGTCCGCACCGCTGCAGAGCGTCAGGGTGGTCAGAGCTGGCCGTCTCCTTCTCTACCCACAACAAAATCAGCCGGTTATAAATGCAAACCAGGGCTGATAAAGCGCTGTTATCAGTTTTACTTGGTGCAAAAGGGGGACAAAGGCGGGGGGAGAGGGCTGGGTGGGCAGCAGCACAGGGGCTGGGAGGGAGCAGCCCTGGGAGGTGCTGGAGCTGCGATGGGGCTGCTGCGGGGCTGGGGAGCAGCAAGGCGATGCAGGAGGGAAGGTTTTTAGGGCTACGGAGGCTGAGGCACTTCCAGCTGGGAAGCTGAAGTTCTTCCTCTGTGCCTCCCAAAACGGTTGTAATGGGGTCCTATTGGCCCCACTTTTGTCGGCAAGAGAAGAACTTCATCCAGGGCTGACACAGAGAGATAAAAATCTTTATTCTTTGGCACCAGCAAAAGACAGCGTTTTGAGAACAAGGCTGAACAATGTGGTTCCACAATGAGCATCCTGTAAGTAACCAGCGTACCACTTCCTCCGCCGAGGAGACAGATCTTTCTGACAGCATCTACCGTCCCATGGCAGAATTCAGCCAGCTGACTTGGTAGTCAGCCTGGGTTTACATGACAGCACTCATACCTGATTCTGACAAACCGCTTCCCACAAATAGCTCTGGGGATAAAATCCCCCTCCCGTTCTAGCAGCAGAGGCACAAGGAGGGGACAGTTCAGCCACATGTCGCAGAGCAGGCTACACCGAGACAGGTCTGCAAGGCCAGGAGGTCCCTGGTATCACAGCTGCCCGTAAGGGTGGTTAAATTATCACTGCTAAATGGCATCTTTGCAAGACAAAAGGAACTTCAGGGGTCCCAAGGTGGCTTAGCAGGTCCTAGTGCTTGGCAGCTGGATTTCTAGGTCTGTGCCAAGACTCTGCTGGGTGGTTTTGCAGGACTTCTCCAGGGCAGAGACCTCTTGGCTCCCAGCACTCACTGCAGCTCCAGGGCGTTGATGTATTCCTTCACCCATTTGGCATCAGGGTTAGCACAGATCTCCCGGTTCTTCCTGGTGATGAACCTGTCAAGTCAAGCAGGGAGGTGTCACAGCCCCGGAGGGGGACAGGGACACGAGGGCCTTGGATCTCCTCCTGAGCAGATGCTGACCTGCCCTGCCATCAGGGCTAGCTCCCAAGGAGATCATCTCCCCTCCCAGCTCCCATCCCACAACCCCCCATGCATCTGAGGGCTGCAGAACCTGCTAAAATCCGGACGGCAGGGTCTAAATCTCTACAGGTCCCCTGGGAGAACCCCGCCATGCTCAGATATTCCTGGCCATGTTCAGTGCAGAGGCGAGTCTGGACGCAGCATGTGGGCGGCTGGCAGAGCTGGTGCAAGTCTGGCGGGTGGTGCGGTGTTTTGGGCTCATCACTACTGGGAGGTCCTGCTGGTTGCACAGGGACCTCCTTCCCATGTCCAGCACCAGGATGGTTCAAGGAGACCACTGGTTTCTCAGCCGAGGGGAGTGAGAGCTGACGTGCTGCCCCCTTCCCTCGCTCTAGGCGTGGTTCCTCACACCACCGTGCTCTTGGCTGTTGGATGTGCAGTGAAGAGCCCAAAGGCTGGCAGAGCCTTTCCCCAGAGCCCCGAGCGGGAGCCGGTACTTACACAACTGCTGGCTGTGAGCACTTGCTGCTGGTGTAGAAATAATCCTTCACATGACCCTGGGGTGGCTTTCGTAAGGTGTAGCTGAAGCAGCAGACAGTTGTGTCAGCCCCAACTGGAAGAGATCAGGAAAACCGACATGAGTCTGTCACTCATGGCAAGGAGAAAAACTGCACAATCCCCAGCTGAGAGCATGGGCAACCATTCCCTTCATCAGCTGTGGAGCCCTCTTCCCTTCCTATTTCCCCAGAAAGTCAGCAAGAAATTGCTGTGAACGTCAAAGTTTAATTAAGGTCCTTGCTAGGATGTCTTGTTAAATGTTTTGCACTCACTTCCAATGATAAAAATCACTTCAGTCACCCTGGCACCACTCCTAAAGCCCAGCAATAAAATTGGAGGTGGTGAAACCTGAAAACTTGCTACCTATCAGTAAAATTCATCATCACCTCCATCAGAGAAAAGGATGCTAGGAAGGGAAGACCAGTCCCAAGAAAGTAGGAGAAGCTATTCACACAGGTTTTCAACATTTGTGGCTAACTTTTTCCAGTTTTGCTTCAAAATTACTGCCAGTCAGAGCAAAAATCCACCCCAAGAGAGCAGAGAGAGATGCTGTACTCACGTGGAGCAGGAGAGGCCTGAGGAAAGAGGGTGGCAGCGAGGATGATGGAGAGGCACACTGCGGAGACGTTCATGATGGGCAGAGATGAGTTGCGAGGGCAGAGGCAGGATCAGAGCAGATTCCTCCTGTGTCTGGTGTGAGATGCTGGCTCAGTCCTTGCTTTTATAGGGATGGTGACTGGACCTGTCAGTCAGACTTCAAGGCAAACCCTTGGAGTTTCCAAAACGTAACGGAGCTGATGTCACAGCACCTTTGCCTCAGAAATGCTGAAAAAAAGGAAGCAGCAGGTCAAGAATAGCAGAATATCCTTTGTGTGAAGTCAGTCTGAGCAAATTGACAGCCGCATGAAGGCTATACTGACCAAGACAGGATATGAAACCACCCCTGAGGAGCAGCTTCACACCTACATTCGCCAACGTGACAGCAGTACTCACTGAAGTCATCTCAGCATCCTCCCCAAAGGACCAAGAGGACCTCATCTCAGTCTCCTTTTCAAGGAGCCAGCCCTTGAGGACAAAGGCCCTCAAAATGGCCTGGGGACAGAGCAGGTCCAGCCGAGGGGTCCTTGCTCCCATGGTGGGTCTGGGCCACGCACAGGGCTGGTGCAGGAGGGTGGCGCGGGCAGCAGGCACGCTCTGAGCTCTGCTGCCTGTGCGGGCAGCAAGGGTGGCTGGCACCCCGGGGACTGGTTGTACATCTGGGCTGTCACAAAATCCTCAATGCTTTGCTTCCAGTTTGGACCTCACGAGATCCAAACCCCTCCTAACACACACCAGCATCAGCCAGAAGAAGCCTGGGAAGCATAACTCAACGGTCTGACTCTGCAAATGCCATCTTCTCCCAGAGACACGGGGCAAACAGCAGCTCCAGCGTGGCTGTGGTACAAGCTGGGATGCAGAAGGCAGAGCAGGAGATTCCCCTGTCCGGGGAGTGGAGAGGGACCAGCTCTCGTGCAAATGCCACCCTCATCCTCTTGTGCACACTCACCGTCACAGGGCTCGTGACGTGGCCTGCCCAGAGCCCCCTGCACTGCCCTCGCCACGAGGCGGTGGGCTCCCCGGGATGCCCCAGGGAGCATTTCCCCTTTCTCCACCTCCCTCTTCTCTGCAACAGGCACAAATCCGCCAGCTCACAGCCTGTGGTTTCTCTGGGTATTTTCATGCCCAGCTCCCAGCAACAACTGCCGTTCATGAGGCACCACGAGCTCTCTCCCTGGGATTCCCTTGCTCTCCTGCAGCCCTGATAGTGCAACGGGGACCCCAGGGCAGTGCTGCTCTGCTCCCACTCTCCTTCTCTCCCACCACGCCGCGTGGGTCTGCGTGGGGCCCTCGGAGACCTTGGGAGACTCTGCTGCAGGGAGCAAGAGCCCTTGGCTTTCCCAAATCATCCTCCTGGGAGCCCTCCCTGTGGCCTGGGGGGACCTGAGGACCTGATGGTGGCCTGGGGGACCCTGAGGACCCCCGCCTTCCTAAGCACGGGAAGGACCTGGAGCTGAACCGAGCGGCTGTCAGGAAGAGGCGGTGGTGACATTTTGGGGCAGCACAGCAGCACACTAACACACAAGGGACAGCACACTAACACACACAAGGCCTGTCCCAGGCCTTGCAAGGGACAAAACCTCAGCTGGAATTTGCCAAGGGACATCCCGCTCTCAGAGACGGGGAGAAGGATTATTTATTGCTACTCCTGTATTCTGTACATTCCAGTATCGCAATTATTGTTCTGGCTAACTTCTGTATGCATTGCTCGTGTCCCAGATCCACTCAGGGGTGCACAGCAGGGCCGCGTGTCTCAGCCTCGTCTCCTCACTATAATAGCAGTTGCAATTTTTAGCTGCATCACTTCCTCATTGCTTTTGGTGGGGTGGCAATCGCTCACATCCCCTTCCCCGCCGGCACAGCCAGAGGCCGTGTCCCGCTACAGGATGTGCAAGGAGCCTGCTTTGATGTGCCCGGATCTGCTGGCAGAGGAAGGAACTGTTACCGAGTATGACAAAATATCTGCCGGGTCTAGATAGAGATCTAAGAAACCGCAGAGAGATACTGACCCAACCGCAAGGCTGCCGGAGCTCACGCGCTCGGAGAGCTTGGTTAGAGGCAATCGAAACCATGACATCTGTGTATCTTCAGAGTGCAGGGCGGCTGTGCCCCAGCACAGCTCCCTCTCCCTCGTGCCTGGCCTGCCCCAGGGTTGGCATAATCCCACAGGAGATGCACAGCCCAGTCTTGCCCCTTGCCTGGGGATTTTGGCCCTGTGTAGGTTTTTGCAGCAGGGAAGGTGGATTCTGCATCCCTGACCATCATGGCAGAGGTGCCACAGTGTGGGAAAGAAGCCAGACCATTCACCGTGGCTCCGTCCTTGCTCCAGGTCAGCTCTTGCAGGACGGTTACGCTGCTCTTCTCCTCGCCCTCCTCCGCACTCCACCACCTAGCCCTCCAAAGCTGCCCTCCGCCTCCCGTCACCCCTTCCTGCTCACTGCACTGCAGCTCCTCAGGGAAAGGCGGTGGCAAAGGCAGCGGCCAGCGGCTGGGATCGTGGTGAAGTCTGGGCAGAGACCCCCCACCATGGGGCAGGGGGTCCCACTGAGACCCCAGGCCACGTCAAGGAAGGGCTGAGGGGGGGACTGTAGGGACCACGATGGGGTCCTTGGATGGAGAGGGGAGCTGTGCTGGCCATTTTAGGGAGCTGCATGGGGAAGGTGAGGCACGAGGAGGTTTCCCCAGTGCTCTCTGACCCCGGCAAGTCAGAGAGCTTTTATTTCTTGTGGAGGGAGGCATTTACTTCCCCTCCCAACCACACCCGAGCAGCCAAGGAGCACCAGGCCCTCTGCTGTCTTCTGCAGGAAATGTTCTTGCAGCCCTTTCACTCGAAGCCTCTTTTCTGGGGTGCAGGTGACAGGGGAGAAGTCTGGTTTTGGTTGTGCCACAGCCTGACTCTGCCTCTTTTTTACATTTTTTTTTTTTTCTTAAGTGAAATGTATTTTTAAGTCTGATTTTCTTAAGTGAAATATATGGGGTCAAGGAAAGAGTGGCTATACGTGGCATGCAGGAAAGGGTGGAGGGACCGTCAGCATCGCTGCTGCAGGACGCCCAGGCAATGCCAGCGCGTTGCTGCCACCCGTGAGTCCTGCTCCCCCAGCACGCCGGCTAACGAGGGCCCGCTTCCTTCTGCAGGGTGAACGAAGGGGAAATCTCCGCTCCTTTAGAAGGATTCTCTGGAAAGCATCTATGTTTTGTAGCTCATGATGAAGACTCAAAAGATGGGCCCAACTGGCAGTTTTCCCCTAGGAAAACAAGATGCAGACGTTACCGTAAGCCCCGTAGGGATGGGGACTCCGGACACCTTCCCTCTCCCAGCGAAGGGCTCAGACCCCGGCTCTGCTGACATCAGTCTGCGCCTGCGCCGTTCTGCTGCTCCCGAGGTGACTACGGGAAGCCCTGGCCGTGCACCGGGAGCCGGGGTTGTGGTGTCCGTGAGGCCGGATCACCTGTGCCCAGCGTGATGTGTGTCACACGAGCCTGGCAACGTACAGCAGTGCAAATGGGGTCCGTGCTCCATCACCAGCAGGAATGAGCATCCCTGGGGAACCCCCAGGAAACTACTCATTCTTTTCTTGAACCATTGACCTTCCCCAGACCTGCCTTCAGCAGTGATCAGAGCCCCGGCATGGCCACCACCCACTTCCCAGGCCTGGCAGAGATGTGGTCCTCTTGCACAGAGGGGCTGCCCAATGCCATAGCCCTCGGAAACGAGCAGGCATCCCTGTAAATCCGCCCCCCCAGAAAGGCTGTGGCATCCATCCCTGCTGGTCTGGACTGTGGGACCCCAGTGTCCCTGTCACTTCAGGGCTTGGCTGGTGGCCACCAAGAGGTCCAGCACCATCACCACCTCATCCCTGGTGGTCTAGTGGTCAGGATTCGGCACTCTCACTGCCGCGGCCTGGGTTCGATTCCCAGCCAGGGAAGGGGATCCCTGCAGCCACCACAGGTCCCAGACTTTTCCTGGGTGACTGCACTGCCCTCAGGTTCAGCACAGGGTTCAGGAGCTCCCACACCCAGAGATGGGATGAATTTTGGGGAAAAATACACGAAAAGGAGGGCAGCCACTGGCCTGTGCCGGTTGTAGGGAGTGGGGTGACCCAGGATGGACACTGCTATTGCAGGATTTCTTCTTGTGAAAATGAGAGGTGCAGGGCTGCTCCCCTGAGCACTGTCTTGCCCCTCTCCTAAAGGGAAGGGGTCCCCGGGAGACCAGGGGCAGGGGGAGCATGCAGGGCCCCTGGACGAGAGTGGCATATCTATGTGTCTGTCTGTCTGTCCCAGGGACAGGAGGCCAGGGGCTGCCAGTAAAAACTCCCGCTGTGAGCAGGATTTGAACCTGCGCAGGGAATCCCCATTGGATTTCAAGTCCAACGCCTTCACCGCTCGGCCATCACAGCAGCTTGCACAGAGGGGCTGCACAGGAGCCCGTGGCCGTCACGCGGCCCCAGGGGACACAACGGGGCCCAACCCCACCTGGAGCTGGGTTCTGCCGTCCTGGCCACACTGCGTGCCCAGCTCGGGGGCTGCTGCCACTGCTGTCGCCTGCCCTGCACAGGGTGAAGGCCAATACAGAAACCACCATCTCAACTGCTGGGGAAGGGAACTGGGCAGGAGTCACGACACCGGCGGGACGTGGTGAGAGCTGTGTTCCATCTTGTCTCCTTCTCTCCAGCAGATGGATGACCATCCCCAGCCTTCTTTCCCAGTCTGGGAACATCCCAGCCTCCTCCATCTCCTTCTCGTCCCAACACACGTGCATCTGCCCCTTCCCTGAGGCAGTCTGACACAAACCAGGTGCTGTTTTGTCCTATCGCTGGCAGGATGGTGTTGCAGACTTGCGTGGTTTTCACCAGGTTGCTGCCTGGCTTTTGGCTTTTGGCAGAATGCATTTGGAGATAGGAAGAAAAGCTGACTGTGGAGAGGAAATCCTTGCTGAGCGAGGTCTGGCAGTGACCTTGGTCTCCTTTGGAGCAGAAAGGTCCTGTTTGGAGCACAGTGCTAGAAGCACTTGATAGAATCACAGAATCCTCAGAGGGTTTAGGTTGGAAGGGCCCTTCAAATCCCACCCAGTCCAACCCCCCTGCAAGGAGCAGGGACATCTCCAACCAGATCAGGTTGCTCAAAGCCCCGGCCAACCTGGCCTGGAATGTTTCCAGGGATGGGGCATCCACCGCCTCTCTGGGCAACCTGGGACAGTGTCCCACCACCCTCATCTTGCCTATCCCTGGTTTGGGTTGGAGCTCTGGGGATCCATCCCGAGCCCTCTCTGGGTTCTCAGCATTATGCCCAAGACTCGTGCAAGTGCTTCACTGTGTCACTGGCACCCCGTCCCTCTCCCATGGGGATTTATCTCCAGGAGGTAGTGTGGATGGAAACCTCACCATGTAGGAACTGCTTCCCCGTGCTCAGCTCCCAGCCCAAAGGAGGGTCTGTCTGCACTGTCACCCTCCCTGGCCTCTGCCTGGCTGCATAGCTTGACTTCCCTGCTCCACTGGCCAGGGAGGAGCACAGTCCTGATGTTGAGTCAGGCTTGGCACAGTTCCATAGGCATGGATGGATGTCCAGGCATGGGTGGCCACCTGCTCAGATGCATCAATGCATTGGAAACCAGGTGCTCAAACCAGCTCCATCACTGGGTACATGAGACAATGAGTAGAGCGAGGCCAGCACATATGATAGAGCCAAAGAGATGGGAGAGTGGAGACAATACCATCTTTAGACAATTATGGCGAGACTCAGGAGAAGGGTTAAGCCTAAATTCACCCCTTTCAGTTATTCAGGTTTCCTTCTCTCTCTTCTAGGCTCCGTGTTCAAGTTTACAGCTGGGACATACTGGATCTCCTGAAGTGCCTGGGGTTCAGGTTAGGGCATGGCATAAGAGTGGAGAGTCGTCAGAGCTGGAAAGCCGCTAACGTCCAGATAGGCACAGCTAATGAAGATGAGATCTAGAGTCTGGAATGAGCTGTTTTTCCTTACTCCTTTTGAGGATGAAGTACTGAACATTTGGTATCCAAAGAGCTCTGTGGAGGTGATGTTTCATTTCAGAGTAAGAATTCAAACGCCCTTCAGATGGCAAATGGAGGATCCAGATCAGAGTGCATAGGCTTGTACATTGCTGGAGCCCAAAAGCAGGGGCCTGTAGGGGTCCACAGGGCATATGGAAAGGCCCAGGCAGGTCCAGACTCCAATGGAGAGATCTGGAGAGGACCAGAGAGGGAGCAGAGGGACCTGGAGAGCCCTGGTACCCAAACGGAGGAGCTTGGAGGGGGCCACAGCTCGAAAGAGAGGACTGAAGGGGTTATGGAGGGCAAGCGTGTTCTGGAGAGCTCCAAAGCCCAGACAGAAGGGTCTGGAGGACATTGTATCCTCAGCTGTTCTTGCAGCTTGGCTGGACTCAGACTTCTGCTGCGCTGGCCAGAATTCCCACAGTATTTCTCAGAGTGGGTTTGTTTTATTGACTTTTTTCCATATCTAATCTTGTGTCATTAGCAGTGAATACCTGTGTTCATCTATGGTTCTTGTGACATTTACAGACAATACAGACAATATTGCCTAGTAGAAAGAACAGGATGTTTTTACAGAAAAGTTCAACAGGGAGTTGACAGCTCTTCTCTTGTAACAAATGGCACTTTTCGGTATTACGAAACGTAGAAAACCACAAGGTCTGTCATGAGACAGACCTTATTCTTCTTCAAAGAAATATTCAAACTCTGCTGCTTCTTGCACGTTTTCACCCTTCGATCTTCCAAGTTTCAGAAAATAGTGACTGCCTTGCTCGAGTGCTGGCTTTGCTGGACTCAGCACACAGCGGTCACCATACACTGCTGCATCCCATTGACACTTCGTCCTGACCATAAAACAGTGCTGGGGCATCTCACTGGTTGTAACACCATGGCATATGATGGTCAAGAGGAGACCACTGCATGTGCATTGTGAGCACTAATGAACCTGGCAAGCTCTGTCCATACAGACATCCCTTCACATTGAATCAAGCCCCAAAATTTGTGCTAATTTTTTACATCTACTCATGTACTCAACCTCTCTAGAAATTAAGTTGTAGTCCAGGGAAAAAAGTCCACTGCAGCAAAGGACTCCAGTGCCTCCCAGCTGGTATGGCATGATGAAAATGACAATGAGTATCTAAAGTTTCTTCCACTCCCTCTTTGTTTAAAATAAATCCCTGGAACTTTTGAAGCCATGTATTCTCCCAGCGGCTTTCTAGGGGCCTGACAATCACTTCTGTGTTGGTGTTTGGCTGTGTCCCAAATTCCTGGATAAGATGGGAACTGGTTCCAGAGCAGGAAGATAAAGTAAACTGGAAGAATGGAGAAACTGTCCTCCTGCTTGGCATAAGCAGAGGTTGATGTCTCCTTCTAGACCTGCCAACCTCATCTCCAGGGAAGCCATCTCCTGTGCTCCAGTCTCAGCATGGGGTCATGGTCTGAAAGGAAAGCGGAAGGAATTGAAGAGGGTTTTACTAAAAGATGGAGAGGAAGAAGTTTGGTTCATGAGGAGGAGCTGAAGGTTTTATTGATGGAGAACAGAGCGAGCTTGGTCCATGGGAAGGGGAAGAAGGCGCTAGTCCCTGGGGAAGGAGACTTGATCACAAGGGAGAGGAGTGCTGGCTGCTGCTCAGGACAGGAATCACGTGTGGGCCCTGCAAGCTGAGGTCTTTCCATGGATGGAAAGGTCCCACTGAGAGAAGAGTCAGAAGTGCGCTGACCATGCCATGGGCGTGGGGCCCGCAAGGACGTGTGCAGCTACTGCAAGACGGGTATCAGCTCCTGACGGGGGACTGAGGGCTTTTTTCAGCAAACCTCACCAGTTGCCACCCCAGGCTGCAGAGCGGGACCCTCCTGGTGTGCCGGTTCCCCTCCTGGCTGATGGGGTAAATGGCTCGAGCCGTGGGCAGAAGGAAAGTGCTCCGGGTGGGCGAGCTCTATAGTATGATGACATAAAAAGGAAATAATCCCTTAGCCCACAGATTCTCAGTTTTTAATGAATGTGCTTTCAACCCACATTGCTGCTCTGGGGTTGGCCCCTTACGTATTTACCAGACAGCATCCAGTAGCGAGCCTGTATCCAGACCCTGGATGCACCCCTGAGTCGCCAGAGCCATTCCAGGAAGCTGGAGCCAAGTATTGTCACCACCGGCTTTCACCCGTGCACCCTCTTCTGACGGTGCCCTGCTGCCCAGGGCTGCATTTCAGCGCCTTGAGCATAGAGCCAGATGGCCTTCTCCGTAAAGAGTTAAAGTTCCTTTTTAGTGCTGCAGCCTTTATATTTTTAAAGCTGAACAAACTGGTTTTATTAAATGTTATCCCTGAGCTGCTGGGAACTTTTCCTCCTCTACTCACCCTACAATTTCCGTGCTGCCAACCTATCACTTCTGACTTTTTTTCTGTTTTATCCTGCTCGCTCCATCCCTGTCCAAGCTCTGCCCTTCATCTATTGGAGCAGAAGATGCACTGGAGATAGTTTTGTTAAACTGTAGTGACTCTTCCATGCCACTGTGCCCTGGAGAAGGACAGGCTTGGCGTGTACGGGCTGCTGGCTCTCGGCAGTACGTAAATAAATCCACAGTTTGAAATACGGGAGAGATACGCTATTGGCAGGTGAAGAAGCAGCTCTGTATGTTTGAAGTTGTACCTAAATTAAGTCCTTAATCACAGTTAACTTTGAGACATCGTGGCTCATGGCTGGGTTTTATGAGCATAACCGTGTCTGTGTGGTGAAAATAGCCGCTGAAAGCAGCCGGCAGGAAAATCAGCGGTGTGTCGAACGGGAACAGGGAGGGTGCTGCTTTTTGCCCTTAGGATGGGAAATAAGGAATGTGATAATGAGCTCTTTCTTTTCTGCGTTGCTTAGGTTTAATGATCTTGTTGCTATAGCTTAATCACGTTTAGCAAACACCGTCAGCAGTCACAGAGCTACAGGCTGCCAGATTTACACGGGGGTCTAAGGTGAAGACCTGCAGCCCGAACAGTAATATCAGTAATACCAAGAGCCTGGAAGAGGGGAAATCTGCAACTTTTAGTCACCTCAGGACAGAGAGGAGATCTGCTGGAGGAATCTGCTGCTTGGTAGGCTAATTAGTGGATAATTACCGCCCTGGCTGCCCTCATGTCTTGAACGCCCTGCTGAATGAACATTGGCCTTGGTGGGCAGGGTACCCTGCTTCCTCTTGATGCTCAAAAGATTGCACCAAAGCACCATAAATCCCAGCTGGAGGTGACGCAGGACACGTGTGGACATGTGAAAGCCTTGCGCTTACTTGGCACATGGCAGGTGACTGCGATCTTGGGAACAGCATCGGGCCGCCTGCAAACGACGGTGCACGTCCTTGAAGGCTGCCGTCCCAAGGGCAACTGAGGGTTCCCAGACTGTCACTGAGGCACAAATGCAATTGCAGTGTCAAAATACAAAAGAAATAGCAAAACCACCCTTCAGGTACCTGGACTGCTGCTTACGGACATTTTGTAGGCAGAAAGCGGGATGGGCAGGGCAGAGCGCCTGCCGGGGTGATCAGAGCTCCTCTGACACTGGGGGCCAGCTTCTGCCTTTGGTTTTGAATTTCTCTTAAGGGGAGAAATATTGGCATTGTATTTGCAGCTTCTGAAAACCTAATCTTCACAAATCTTTCTTTCTTTTTTCCTTTTTTTCATATTTTAAATGATACATGTTTGTTAGCTGTTTCCTTTCTCATATTTTCTTTTTATTTATTTTGGCTTAATAAGAACTCTGAAAATATTTAAACAGTAGGAAGGATTGGCTACCTAGTATTTTGAAATTTACATAGCTGATTGTCACTAAGAATTCAGCATTGTCTTTTGTGATCAGCCTGACTGATGTTCAAAGAATTAAATTACTTCCGCTACCTTCCCGTTTGTTGACTGAAGTACAGCCCTTTTCCCAATTGTATAGCTGCCGTAACCCACATTGAAGTACTTGGCTGACCCAACACTTTGTTCCTTTCTGGGTGTTTCAGGATGGAATATCCCATTTTGCACTCCCAGTCTGTTCGTATTTGCGCATATAGAACTTTTTGTGATCGTCTGAATTAACACGCGTGTGATTTTACTGAGCTTGCTCTCTGCACCTGCCTTGTTCCTTGTCCCGTCTTTGTCATCCACAACGGTCAGCAGCTATTTTAGACGCATTTCCAAATCACCGTTGATCTGGCTGCTGTTTAATTATACAAACCATTTCACTAAGCAGTTTTAAGTGGGACACAGCTTTGGTTTTCCTGGATACAAATTTTGGCAGGTCCACCATTCAGACGTGCTATATTCGGGTATCGGTGTGCTCCGCAAATGCGTGTTGGCAAAACGACCCATTTCTGGCTTACCAAACGATCAGACACGTCAACCGACAGGGAAAAAGAAGCTGAGTTCCACCGTCACCTTCTACCATCATAAATATAGCTGATCTCTTTCACTTGCAGAAAAGAAACATGTGCCTTCATTCTTAGTCCTTTTTTACTGACTTGTCAAAAAGTAAGTCAACATTTACTCAGAAGGAATGGAGAAGTGTGCACCTTTCTGCTTGATCAGGAAAGCAAACCAGCAGATATTTCCTCTTGGCTCAATCTGGTCCTAATTTCTCCCTTTTTATCCACACCCAGATCAGACCCAGCTGATCCCTGCCCTGGTGCAGGTATTATAAGGGACTGGCTTGTTTCCCAGTCCTACCAGCTCTGCAGAGATGGCAGGTAGGATCAGCGCATTTTAATTTCATATCTGTACTTGACTGCGTTGATATTGCTAGCTTAGGTACTGGTGCATTCCATGTGTGAGCCTGAGCAGATGAGGAGACAGGGTAGAGTGTTGGGAGCTGGTGGTCCTTCATACTTCCTTCTTTCCCACCTTATGTGAAATACAATTATTTTTGGAAATGAGAAAATACAGCTTTCCTGTCTCATGTAGCAATATCCTGCAAGATTGCAAGCAATACAAAGCCTTGAGTCCTTGTGAAGACGGTTGAATTTCCACAGACCATAAATGTAAGATAACCCGCCCCACTATGAGAAGTTAATTAGTTCATCTAAATTTTGTCTGTCTTTCCTGTTCTAAACATTAAAATATTGACTAAATTACTTAAAATATATCTAATTGCAGACTTTTGGTTAAAGATCTCATTTCGGGGATATATACTGTTGTATATAACACTGATGAGACCAAATGATACACATTCCTAGTGTTAATGTGAAAAAGGAATAGAAATACATTTCAGGGACCATAAAGAGGAATAATCAAGGGGGGCTGAAGGCTGGAGGACCAGTGGTAGCCATAGGAGCTTGTTTTGCTCAGTAACAAGACTGAGGGGAGCAGAGAGGGACATGTGGGGTCTAACCTGCTCTACACCAGCCACCTGAGAAGGACAGCCCCAAAGGAGGGATGGCGGGACACTGCCCTCTTCCCAATGGTCTCCATCTCTGGGGCCAGGGCCGTACTTCGCTGTCTCCTCCTTAGCAATTACTCAGCCCAGTTTACGAAACGTCCCGCACCACAGGGATGTCCCTGTGTCCTGCCAGCTCCTGCAGCCCTTGCAAGCCAGAGTCCCACCTGTGGACCTGACCAGATGAGTGCTGTATTTTATGCCTAGATCCTGAAAGAAATATTCAAACCAAACCTGTCGATCTCTTTCGATGCTTCTGTGAAGCCCTGCCCGTTCAGAAGATTTCTGTTGCATTTCCCTCTAGGCATAAACCCAAGAATTTCTCTGTTAGGATCCGTCATCACTCTCTGCTTCGTCGGAGCACTGGACTCCTCATTAAATAGTAAGTTTCTATTTCTCATCTACTGCTACTGTGCTTGAAAGGGAGTGAGTCAAAACTCAGTCTGAGTTCCTAATTAGGTATAGCTGCAATGCAAAATGAAATATCCTGTAGATTGACCCACATCATGGTTTCAGCAGAGATGGAGTTAATTTTCCTCTCAGTAGCCGGTGTGTTTTGGATTTTGTATATGAAGAATGTCGATTAACACCCTGATGACAGGAGTTGTGAATGAGACCAAGGACACTGTCCGGCTTTTCAAGTCTCGCTAATGTGCAGATGCAGGAAGCTGGAAGAGAGGCAGACAGAATAACTGACCCAAACTGGCCAGACAGAGTGTTCCATGCCATGAACGTCATGCTCAGTATATAAGCGGGGGTTGGCCACGAGGGGGGGCATCTTCTTACACCTCTCTCTTGCTCACTGGCATCGTTCCCTCTCCCTTGCTGGCTCCCTTTCACTCCTTTGCTTGCTGCTCGGTTTCGTTTCCATGATTGCTGCTCGGGATGGGCTGTATTGGTCATTTGGACATTGAATGGTGAGAAATCATGCATTGTTCATTTTGTATATTTTAATATCCTTATATTTTGCTATTCTTGTCATTTTCCTTTGCTATTCTAGTAAACTGTCTTCATCTCAACCCATGAGTTTTCTTTTCTTCCCAATTCTCTCCCCCATCCCACCAAACTGTGTGGTGACCAGGGCCAAATCACAACAACCCAGTAACAGTGAAGTCAATGCCTAAGAAAATGGAATTGTCTATTACGTCAACAGGTCTTGGAAGCACGTGATCATTTTATGACAAGGAACCTGGGCCTCAGATCATGTATTCAGCTTCTTCTGTGCATGGTCCTTCTTACAGGGAAGAATGGCTTCAAAAAGAAGGGTGAAAAGTATCTCCCTAAAAGCCTCCCAAAGCCATCAGAGCCAATTCTGTGAAGCAGATAATAAACTACCTCTTTACAGTCACTTCTTGTCCTCTGACTTCCAGGACCTCAGCAATGGGGTGAAGCAGACGAGCAAGAGGAGCAGAGATAAAGGTGTCTGGGTAGCACTAAACGCACAGCGGGAACCGCGTGTGAAGCGAATCCGTGCACCTCAGCGCCCAGCGATGCACTGGGATGTATGTCTGCTGGTGGGCATTACAAAACATCTCAATTTCTGCCTTTTCTTCTTTTTTTTTTTTTTTTTAGTACAGGGCTCAGAAGTGTTATCAGACTCATCTCTTCTCAGCAGCATTAGTGAAGCCAGGCAGCTGGTAGACACAGCATATTTACATGCTCGGAGAAGGTGAGTCCTTTTTGCATGACAGCCCCAACATTGTAAGGAAATAGGAGAAAATGCACGTGTGTTTCTTCTGTTTTCCAATGCATATCTCTTACGGAGATGCCCTTGTCCAAGGGCTCTGCCTGTTGTACCTGGAGAGAATCTTTTGCTCAGTTTGGCTGGATTCCAGTGTCCCATTGCCATGGCCACCCTTCGATTGCCTCCTCACTTGTGCTGCCGTGGGCACCTCTCAGTAGTCCGCAGTGGCCATGCTGAATGCATGTTGAGTCCTCTCCTAGCTGCTGAAGTTCTGCCCCTCTCTGGAAGGACCACGGTCATGGGACAGTTGTGCAGATGAGCACCCTGTCACAAATCAGTTTCAGTGGATGTCAAAACCCAGGCATCCCTCCATGCGTTGTTCTGGGAAGCAGGATGCTTTGGGGAGGAGTCTCTCTCCTACCCTGTGGAAGGTTTTCTATTGTGCAAGAAAGGCATGGGACCAGGAAGAGAAGCAACTGTCTCTCTGGTCACAGAATATATCTCATGCCATATTAAACGTAAAATTTTATCCAGTCACCGAATAACTCACTTTTGCACTGATCTAGCTTTTCACATGATATAACAAAATTTATTTTGACAAGGACATAATGCAAACTCGAAACAGGGGATCACAATGATTTGTTTGCCAAAATCTATCTGAGATGATGTGCAAAGCTGATGAGCAGCCAGCTTGTCCTAGGTGAGCAGAGCCTGCCCAGGAGCCAGCAGTGCTGTCGTGTGGAAGTACACCCAGCCTAGCATGACAGAGCCGGTCTGATTTCAGAGAATGCACTTTATGGGACTCTTTTATGTTCAGCTTAAAGAGAAAACTAGATGAAAAGGTTGCCAACCCAATGGATTTCCTGAAGCACTTAAAGGACCCAGTAGGAAGAACCAGATCTGCAGTCCGTGCTGCCGATTACTTGGAAACTACTTTGAAGCTCCTCAAAATAAAGATGCATCTTTCTGGGAAAAGGAGATTCAATGTCACAGGTAATGTGGTTTAGACCAAAATGTCTTACAAACAGCTAACAGCAGAAAATCTACCACAGCAGGAGGGTCAGAGAGCAGCTCTGTCGTGATCCAAATAAACTGGTGATTAACCCCTTCCCCTTTAAGCATGCTCAGAGGCAGACTGGACCACATGATGTTTTAATTATCACCTTTGGCAGTGCCTGTCTCATATCTTTGATGGTAAAAACAGCCTAACAATAAGTGTGATAAACCTGGGACAAAACGCACAGAGTGCCAGGAGGCTCTGACTGCTGAGAACAGAAGCCCATCTTCCAGCTCTGGTCATCACGCCCACCCGCCCAGGTGCATCCTCAGAATTTTGTTCCCAGTCTAGGGTAGAACGTTGCTGGTGGTGATGCTCCCCATGTTCCCCTGGAAAGTTGTTCCATCCCTACCCAGTTTCCCTAGCCTAGATGTGAGAGCTGATCCACAAAAGGGTTTAGGCACTGTCGTAGTTCAGCCCTGATCAGGACCAGACTACGCAGTCTCTCTCTCACTCCCCCCACCCTCCGAGAGAACAGGGAGAGAAAATATAAGGAAAAACGGCTCGAGGTTTGAGATAAGGAAAGGGAGAAATCCTTAAAGTTACCGTCACGGGCAAAACAGACTCAACTTGGGGAAAACTATTCATTTATTACTACAAACAGCAGGATAATGAGACAGAGAACAAGATAACCTCCTCCCACTCCTCCCTCTTCCCAAGCTTAACATTATCTCTACCACCTTCCCCTCCCGAGCGGCACAGGGGGGAAGAGGGAATGGGGGTTGTGGTCAGTTCATCACGTGTTGTTTCATGCTGCTGCTTCATGGTTGGGGGAAGAACTCCTCACATTCCTCCCCTGCTCCGTTGTGGGGTCCCACCCCTACGCCACAGTCCTTCGTGGAACTGCTCTGGCGTGGGTCATCTCTTCCTCGGGTGCAGTCCCTCTAGAACAGCTGTCCCAGCGGGCCCTCCACGGGCCACAGCTGCCTTCAGGCATCCACCTCCCCCAGTATGGGGTCCTTCACGGGCTCCAAGTGGATCTCTGCTCCTCCGTGGACCTCCATGGGCTGCAGGGGGACAACCTGCTCCACCGTGGTCGTCACCACAGGCTGCAGGGGAATCTTGGCCAGGAGACGCATTACTCCTCCCCCTCCTTCTGAACTGACCTTGGCGTCTGCAGCCGTTCCTCACAACAGGCTGGTAGATGTCTCTCAGGATCTTTTTTTACATCTTATTCACTTCTCATCTCCTTTCCACTTCTTGCAGCCGGGCTGGACTGAGTCGGGCCCAGTCAGCTGCCTGGCGAGAGGCCAGAGGGTGAGGCCTGCAAGGCCCATGAGGCCTGCGCCTCCCCCTCTGCGCCTCTGCCCCCACTCAGCTTCTTCACATCTTCTCTTTTTTTTTTTTTTTTCTGTTTTCCCCTTCTTAAATACGTTATCACAGAGGCGTTATCACGGAACATTCTGCTACCAATCGGCTCGGCCTTGGCCAGCAGCGGGTCCGCCCTAGGCCCGGCCGAGTCCACTGAACAAAGGGGAGCAACTTCTAGCAGTTTCCTACAGAAGCTACCACCTTAGGCCCCCCCCTCACTAATAAAACCATGACAGGCACCAAACCTAAATTAAATTAAAATTCAGGTATTACATACCCACAGCTCTGGCTCAGCTGACTCAAACAGCCTAGAATCCTGAGAAGCTAAAATAGAAGTGAGTAAGTGCAAATGTTGTTTTGCATGGTTTCTCTTACAGACCTACTAGACAGAAGACAGAAGGAGGTGATTTCCAAAGAAACCGGCTGTGATTATCAGATTCGTTCCATTAAATGCCCAAAGCATGACATTTACCGGACCATTACTGGAGAATGCAACAACAGGTAGGATCACACATTTATGTATGTGTGATAGAGCAAGTTCACCGATGACACCAAGTTGTGTGGTGCCGTCGACACGCTGGAAGGGAGGGACGCCATCCAGAGGGACCGTGACAGGCTGGAGAGGTGGGCCCATGTGATCCTCATGAAGTTCAGCCAGGCCAAGGGCAAGGTCCTGCACATGGGTCATGGCAATCCCAGGCACAAATACAGGCTGGGCGGTGAATGGATGGAGAGCAGCCCTGAGGAGAAGGACTTGGGAGTGCTGGTGGACGAGAAGCTCACCATGAGCAGGCAATGTGCGTCTGCAGCCCAGAAGGCCAACCGCATCCTGGGTAGCATCCCCAGCAGCGTGGGCAGCAGGTCGAGGGAGGGGATTCTGCCCCTCTGCTCTGCTCTGGTGAGACCTCACCTGCAGCACTGCGTCCAGCTCTGGAGCCCCCAGCATCAGAAGGACGTGGAGCTGTTGGAGAGGGTCCAGAGGAAGCCACAAAGGTGATCGGAGGGCTGGAGCAGGTCTGCCGTGAGGCCAGGCTGAGAGAGCTGGGGCTGTTGAGCCTGGAGAAGAGGAGGCTCTGGGGAGACCTTAGAGTGGCCTTCCAGTGCCTGAAGGGGACTTTCAGGAAAGACGGGGAAAAACTCTTTAGCAGGGCCTGTTGGGATAAGACAAGGGGTGATGGTTTTAAAATAGAGGGAGGTAGATTCAGATTGGACATAAGGAAGAAATTATTTTACACTGAGGGTGATGGAGCACTGGCCCAGGTTGCCCAGAGAGGTGGTGGTCAGGCCAGGTTGGCCGGGGCTCTGAGCAACCTGATCTGGTTGGAGGGGGGTTGGACTGGGTGGGCTTTAAAGGTCCCTTCCAACCCTAATGATTCTATAATTCCACAATTCTGTTTACTTCTCAGTGTCTTCTGGCTATCACCTCTATCACCAGAGTAATCAGACATGGGTTAAAGGGCTGCAACACATCAGTCTCTACAAGCCTGTTCATTTCTAAAGTAATACCAGTGTTTGCTTTTCTTCTTGTGGTACTCCAGAAAGCATTCCTATCTGGGGTCCTCGAACCGCGCGTTTGCTCGCTGGCTCCCGGCAGTGTACGAGGATGGAGTGTCTGTTCCCAGAGGAGTAAGTGAAGGGAAGCTGTACAATGGATTTCCACTCCCGCTGGTGAGAAATGTTATTCTTGTCCAGAAAACAGTAGTGGACGTTGCCATCCATCAGAAATGAAACAGTGGCAACATCTAGAGCATAAACAGATCCTTTCCTCTCATCTCAGGTGCTAATTTGAGGCTTGTTTTCTATGACTGAGCTATGGCTTGGGGTGATTTTTTTTTTTTTTTTGAGACAGACATGAGCAAAAAGGTTTTGAATACTACACTAAGCAAAGCATGGACAACATAACATTTTCAGAAGTGTGCATCGCAAGGTTTGGTGCAGACAGCACCACAGTGTGCTCAGGTACACCAGGATGCTTAAACAAACCATAAGACTTGGGTGTTCCTCAACCATCTTCTTGACTTTCTGACGTCTGCACGTACATCAGTTTCAGCCGTAAAAGGCTTTCCATGGACTTGGCTGAAGGACAGTGCAGTCAAGAGGGTACTACTCATCACATCTGTTTTCACAGAGCTGGGATATGGCATGGATCTGTTTAATGCCATAATTAACTCTCATGAGCTTTTCTAAGATCATCAAATGCATGATCTCATGGTGGATGTTTCACCATGGTAGGGAGAGTCACACACATTTTCATTTTGATTCTCTGCAGGTTCGAAAAGTGTCAAATGAAATTGCTCGCACAGCCAACGAGAACATAACTCAAGATCAAGATCTCTCTCTTGTCTTCATGCACTGGGGCCAGTGGGTCAACCACGACATTGACTTAGCCCCTTCCAGCGGTGCAGGAGTGAGCCTGGAGCTTCACTGCGAGACCAACTGTGCCTTCAAGTCCCCTTGCTTCCCGATCAAGGTACCCTGACTTTCATTTCATTCCATCCCATGCTATCTTAAGGCAGTAAAAATAAAACCACATCAGTTTCTGAGGCATCGCTTGTGTTTGTTTGCTTTAGTTTCCCCCCGACGACCCCCGGATGCTGAGGTCAAACTCTTGCATGCCGTTCATCCAGTCGGCCTCCGTGTGCAATCCCAGGACGTTCACTCGTGAGCAGATCAACGCTGTCAGCTCGTTCATCGATGCCAGCACCGTGTACGGCAGTGAAGACTCTGTGGCAAGGAGCCTTAGAAATCAGACAAACCAGCTGGGTTTGATGGCTGTGAACCAGAATTTTACTGATGCGGGGCTGGAATTTTTGCCCTTTGAGAACAAAACAAAAAGTGTTTGTATTCTCACCAATGAGAGCATGAACATCCCCTGTTTTAAAGCAGGTAAGGTGCATCTGTGGAGTAGTGTTCAGCGGCCCGTGAAGCCAAAAAGGATCATTATGGGCAGGTGTCTGCTGTCTCTTTGTATTTGTATGAGGTGCTGCAAGCCATGATTGTGTAAGGTGAAAGACAGGATCCTCCCTAAAATTAAAAAATAATAATAATTGAACAATAGTTGTTTAATTAAACACAAAAATTATTTTGTTTTAATTTCCAAAAAGTTACAACAAATCATCCTCCCTTTAAAAAGTCTTTTCAAAGGTAGGAGAAATTTTCAGTAGAATAACTACCAGTGTTTAAAACTACTCAGTGACTTTTTTCCCTTCCTACCTAGAATTCACCATTCAGTTTTCAACTCAATCAATGCTAATTAAATGCTCTTAATCAGTTTAGTTAACTCTCCCTGGTACCACATTCTAAATTTTTAATATTTCAACTATCCCAACCTTCATCAGAAGACAAGTCTAGAAGTTTGTCTGCAATTGAAAAAAAAAGCTGATCACTGAAAACACAGAGATTTTTAAAGTGGGAAATGATCCATCACAGGCACAATGTTTAAAAAATATTGTAAATGTGAAGCTTGCAAGGTCAGTCATAAGAACATAGAGTGTTCTCCTTGCACGTTATTTTCTCATCCCCCGTGCACAAGAAAAGCTCCCAGCTGAATGAGGAGCTCTCAGGGCTTCTGCTGCCAGAGGGTCGTCACTGCATTCTCTCCAGTTTTCTCTCGGTATTTCTGCTGAAGGCCCATTCACAGACCTCTCGGAGGTGTTCAGAGCTTGGGTGAATGGAGACGAGTTTTCACAACCAAACACTCCGTGCTGATACAAAAGAAGATTGTATCCTTGAGGTACGAATGGAAGGCAGACGCGAGATGTTTCACAAACCAACACATTTACAGCTGCTTCAGAACCATATGCAATGTAGTTTAAATTGCCCAAAGCCTCTTTTCCAACGGTTTTGGTGAAATGGTTCAGACAGATAATGTCTTGTCTATGTCAGAAAGAAATATCTGGCATGAACGATGACTGCTGGGAAGCTTAACCGTGAGCATTGCTGCCGGTGGCACTATCAGTCGTTACTCATCTGTCCTAACACAGAAAGCTGCTGAAATAAAAAGCAATTTACAATATTCCTAAAATATTTCCATTTGTAGGTGACAAACGGGTAACTGAAAACCTGGGACTTTCTGCACTGCACACTGTCTTTGTACGAGAACACAACCGCCTGGTTACAGAGCTGAGGAAGTTGAATCCTCACTGGGATGGAGAAAAGCTTTACCAAGAGAGTCGAAAGATCGTAGTTGCCATAAACCAGGTACCGATCACTGCTCGCTGTTTATCATCCACATGCTTAGGAATGGCTTTTCCTCCAGGAAAAGGAGGAAACCTGTGCTTTGTAGAGCTAGTGGAGTTATTTCTGAATTGTGAATAAGGATGGTCCATCTGAGTCAGCACGGGTATCCAGAGCTTTTTTATCCATTATTTTACCAATTTGTCAATTATTTACTATATTAAATAACTTTAATATATTATGCCAAGCTCGTGCCATTACTACAGCTCTTTTTTTTTCCTAAAGATCTTAATGAACTCTGCTACTGGATGGAGAGTCCATATTCATGCTCTGCACTTGACTTTGACGGCATTTCTGCAACAGCTGCTGACCACTTCCTCTGCTTTTGTGCTTTTCCAGATAATAACATACAGAGATTACCTCCCACTTCTGCTTGCAGAGGAGAACAGCAAGTGGATCCCTCCATACAGTGGCTACAACGAGACCGTGGATCCTACAGCCTCAAATGTGTTCTCCCTGGCTTTCCGATTTGGTCATACGTCAGTACAGCCTTTTGTATCCCGTTTGGATGAGAGTTTTCAGCCTCTGGGTTCATTCTCCCATGTCCCTCTTCATTTGACCTTCTGCGCTACGTGGAGGATTATAATGGAAGGTAAGAACATAGGCAGCCAGCAGCGCTGGTCTGAGAGAGACCAAAAGAGTGACAAAAATTCTCTTCCTGATTTGCAATGAATGCAGGTGGCATTGACCCACTGATACGGGGCATGGTGGCTGATCGTGCAAAACTGATGAAACAGAATCAACTGCTTGTTGAGGAGCTCCAGAACCGCCTTTTTGAACAGACAGAGATAATGGGTCTGGATCTAGCAGCCATGAACATGCAACGGGGAAGAGACCATGGCCTTCCAGGTAAGGAGACACAGGTCCACTCATCCTCTGAACAATATTCTCTTTTTCTTCTGCTGTCTATAGGAGTTCCATGAATATACTAAGCTTTTTCCATACCAATGGAAAGAAACAGTTCCTTGATTTGAGGGGGAAGGATGAATAGACATCAAGCTCAGGGAAGAAAAGCTCTCTGTATTATAATTTTTTTTTTTTCTGAGGGATTTAAGACGAGGACAAAAAGCTTGGAAAGCAAAGATGGTAGTTGGGATAATAAGGAGGAGTAGAAACAATAGTGTGTTGCAAAGAGAACATGTGGGGTATCAGAGGCAAGGAACCAAGTTCAGCTTTCACGTGGGCTAGACAAGCCCTCTGGGCTTTGTTCTTTTCCCATCAGTGCTTATTTTGTGTCTTCAGATAACCCAGAGCTCTGAGCTTGCACCCACAGGTATGATTGTCCCCAGGCGCTGGAGGAAAATGGGTGCTCTTGGGTTAAGCACAACCAAATATTGCTCTTTCCTAGAACTTTGATTCTGGAAATTTTCCCTTCCAAAACTGGAAAGACTGGTGCATTCACCCTCAGCACTAGGTAGCTCTAACCAACAGCGTGCGATGAACCTGTAGTCCCTGCAGACAATCCAAATTGTTAGTTTAGTGTGTGCATACAAAAATGACTTTTGAAAACATGGCATTGGTTGTGACTGTCCAGACAGTAACGTCTTCCAGATCCCTTAATGCCATGAGAAGGAGCAGACATTGCTCATGGGCCAAGGGGTCTTTTTAGCTCCTGAACCTAGGCAGATGGTGAGGAGACACGGGTCCTGATCAGCTGCTGTTCCTGCTTTTGCAGGTTACAATGCCTGGAGGCGCTTCTGTGGCCTCTCCCAGCCTCAAAATGTAGATGAATTCTCTGAGGTTCTAGGCAATGCCAAACTGGCCAAGAAGTTCATAGAGTTGTATGGGACACCAGACAATATTGACCTCTGGATTGGGGCAATCGCAGAACCCTTTGTTCCCCAGGGCAGAGTTGGACCCCTCCTGGCTTGCATCATTGGCACCCAGTTCAGGAACCTGCGTGACGGGGACAGGTAGGTACCTTGGACAGGAAACCTCTCTTCGGCATTTATTATAGAATCATAGGATGGTTTGGATGGGAAGGGACCTTCAAAGCCCACCTAGTCCAACCACCTTGCAAGGAGCAGGGACATCTCCAACCAGATCAGGTTGCTCACAGCCCCGGCCAACCTGGCCTGGAATGTTTCCAGGGTTGGGGCATCCACCACCTCTCTGGGCAACCTGGGCCAGTGCTCCACCACCCTCAGTGTAAAACATTTCTTCCTAGTATCTAATCTGAATCTACCTCCCTCTTTTAAAAACCGTTACCCTTTGTCCTGTCACAACAGGCCCTGCTAAAAGGTTTCTGCCCGTCTTTCTCAGAAGCCCCCTTCAGGTACTGGAATTTTTAATGGGGAAAAAAATGCTGACATTTTTATGCAACACACTAATTTAGCCCATCTCCAACACACCAGTGAGAGCTCCCAGCAAGGCTTACTTTGATTTTAGCCCAGATGCCAAAGAGCTCTTTTTTTGCAACCCATTCCCACAGACCCATGCAGTTGAGGCCCAGGCCATGGGTGATCTGTAGCAGTCTCTCCCTGAGGCGACGTTTACTCTCAGGGTACCAAAGGGAAGGATCAGTCACTGCATCCCAGCAGCCTGGTGATGCTGGGTGGAAGAGGCAGGCTCCCTGCACTGGAGACACCTTGTTCCCAAAGGATGTGCCTGTTGCCTGGTCAACCAAGGTGGATCAGAGCAGAGACTCGCCTTGCTCAGATTCCCATCTTGGCAAGTAACCAGTACCAACCGCCTCCGAGAAGACTATAAGCTGCTTATGAAAAATATCATTGCAGATTCTGGTGGGAGAGACTGGGAGTTTTCACTCCGCAGCAGTTGCATGCACTGAGAAAAATCTCACTGTCGGCAGTGATCTGTGACAATACTCGTGTCAAAGAGATACCCAGGGATGTGTTCAAGGTTAACAGTTACCCTGAGAACTTCGTTGACTGCCAAGAGATCTACACGCTCGACCTCTCACCCTGGAAAGATGAGCCTGAGAGTGGCACAAAAGGTACGCAGTTGTTTGAGGTCGGACAAAAATAGTAAATGCTCTACAAAGTCAGTCTCTTCCACACCTAAAGAAAAAAATAACTGAGGTTATCACAGTGACTCTGCCCCTCAAAAGACCTTGACCATCCATTCAGCCCCACTCAGACACCGCTGGAGGCAGAGGTGCTGATAGCCTGGTGTCCCTCCCACCATCTTCATCGTCCCTTAATGCCTGCCTCTTCCTCTTCAAGTAGAAGGGAAATCTCTGAAAATCCAGCCTGTTGTGGCCCTTCTCTAAATGCCTTATTCCAGGACAAATGGAGTCTTATGTCACAGGAAGAGTGTCCATGAAAAAAAATCAATGAGAATTAGCCAACCTGCTCCAAATTCTGACTTGGCTTCTCCAAGCCCCTGCTCTGCCCTTGCCTTCCCTAAAGCTTTAAGGCATTTTAAGGTATATCTGGAGGTTTTTTGGCACTGTATGGCCTGACACACCCGCAGTTTAGGACACATAGTTAGAGATTATGATGTGCCACATCCTGAGAGACAGTAAAACAGTGTCTTCATATAAGAGCTGCGGACACTAGCTGTGTCCTCCTGCTGATACGGGCTCTTCCAGTTGAAAATGAGAACAAAGACTTACAGAAGGCAGGTATGACCTGAGCGGAATGGACTGGATTGAAGTTTTCCTTCTGGCAGCCCATTTACAGATGGTCACAGTTCCTGGGGCTCACCTGCTCTGTCCTTCTGCAAGGCACAGGCCACAGAGCATCTCTGTGCAGTTCCTGTTCGAGTTTGATAAACTGTATTTGAGGCAAATACTGCCATTTAAGACAGACATTTTCAATTGATATAGAGGCTAAATCATGGTGACTTCACTCCATTCTTTATGAACTGAGTCCAGCTGAGGCTCACCTTCTCTCTGAACAATAGTCTTCCTGACTTTTTATTAACTTAGTCTTTTGGTCACTAAAATTGCTGAGTGGTTTCCTGTGGCTGTTTTATCACCAGGCTGGGAGGAAGCTGAACTGTTTGCACAACCCAGAGACAGTGAAATCCCAGGGCGTTACAAAGCAACTGCTAAAAGTTTAACCTTTTAAAGTGCCAAGAAATTGCCCCAAAACCACTAATCCAAAGGGCTGTCTGATGCGAGGTTGCTGGAGGTGCCTTTTGGGAAGGCTGAAGCACTGTGGTGTCTGAGAGGAGCAAGAGTTCAGGGACGACCGGGTTCTCAGTCACCCATTCACCAGTGACTATTTTAAGCTATGGAGTTAAAAAAAAAGTATGGAGAAATACTGTGTGCTGGAAGGACGTTCTGCCTCTCAGTAGCTTTTTCTGCTTCACTGACAGTTTCTAATCCTGGCCATCAGACCGGCGTTGGAAACTCCTAACGGTGGCACTGGGCTGCTCGTGGGAAACTGCTGCCTGGATCCCGCTCAGCCGACCGCTGCCGACTGAACCAGACACGTGGTTTTCCAGAGAGGAGCTTAAGACTGGGCCTAGTCTTTTACTTGCTGTACAGTGATTTTTATTTCATTCATTTGTAAAAGCTTTCAGTAATGTAACACTTCAGACAGAAAGGTAGTGACATTTTATTGTCTGTTGTCCTAAAAAAATGTTCAGAGCTGTGCAAGACTTGGTTAGGTGCTGGATGCTTTGTGACTCTCTAAAGGTGCAATCAAAATAAATTTTTTACTTCCCATCCTGAGTGGATGTCAAATCTGGAGGTTGGCGTGCTTGCATTTCCTTATCCTTTGTACCTGCTCAGAAATTCACAAGCTCATGTAAACTTTATCAAAATTTTCCTTATTTCCTTGTTTTGCACAAGAGCATAAACTGTTCAGGCTGTTGCTCATTAGCAATGAGATTTCGGTCTTTGAAGACACTGGAGAAGGGCAGCTGCATCTTGAAGCCTAGAGATGCCTTTATTTAACTCCTGCAGTGAACATGTGTGTGTTTGGGTGTGCTGGGCAGTAATACATAGCATGCACTCATCTGCATTTGGCATCAATTCTGATATGTCAAACGTGTCCAAAACATTCTTTGGCTGTGCTTCAATGATAAACGCATCAGCACAAAAGCAGCTGGTACGTAAAGCGTTAGGGTTAAAAATTAATCATCTAGCTGGGATGATCACTCCCAAGACCACATTAAGTCAATAAATACCAAGCATGTTAAAATCATGTTAAGTTTCCATCTCTCTTTGGCACAAGCAGGAGGGAAGGAGGGGACTGGTGTGGATGTGGTGAACCGCACCACATGAATGAAGCTTCTGGGTGGAGCAGGTGTCTCTCTGATGAGGTCTAAGGAAGACGCTTGATAAAACCTCACAGCTACGGCATCTGCACACATGGTCTGCCGCAGGGGGTTACGCTGGTAAGTCACTGCCGTCTCAGGCCAGTGCCCCATGCTGCCCACCCATGGGCTGGGGGTCCTGCAGGAGACCTGTGGGGCTGCTGGGGCCCCGGGTGAGTGACGGAGCGTGGGGACCGGGCTGATTCATGAGCCCCCGGCTCACGGGTGTGGGGAAAGGTGGTGGTGACCCTGGGCAGAGGAAGGCAAGACGTCATCCTCTAACACATGGCTGACAGGGCAAAACCAGGCAATATTCAGAAATCAGGAGCTGCAGCTCCCAGCTCATATTTGAACTGAAAAATATATAGGTTGTGTTAAAAACCAGGAGATTATCAGGGCACGGCAAGGATATTAAGCAACACGTCTGGTGTTTGCCTCTGGCTTCTGAGTCCCCAGGCATGTTCCCCTCACACTTTCAAGATCTACAAAGTAAAATCTTGCTTTTCTTGAAAGGAAGGCTAAGAAAAAAACAAAGAAAACACCAACCCCTGCAGACACATCTTTAACTCCCATCTCCCAAAGCTGCCTTGGTTTTCCCCTCTCGTGGCAGAGGTACCTCCCAAGTCTGCTCCACGGAAAGAGGCGGGAGACAGTGCCTTCTCCTGAGTGTGCTTCCAGCAGCCCTCAAACCCCAGGACCGCCACTTCCCTGGGCAGGATGGCCACAGGCTCGGGGATGAATGCCTCCACCTGGTTTGGAATATGAAAAGTTGATTATAAGATGCTCACAGGAAGGGTTTGGCTGGAGAGAACTTCTTGGGGTTATGATCACACAGAAATGTCAGCTGTCCACCGTGTGTCTGTCCACACAGGTGGCACAGTTCTCTGGAGGGAATATGGCACCCATTTCCCCATATATAAGCTTTTCTTCCTCTGAAGAATAAGCAGTCATTCCAACGCCCCAATCTCTTTCTGTGTAGGTTGAAAACTTTGAAAGGATGGTCCAAAACATGTTTTTGACAGTAAAGATAACTGAAACCCAGTGTATGTGAAACTGCCTAAGCCAGAAGTTGGTTTCATTCAGAGTCAGTCTCAGGCTGACTCATTTTGCTCTGCTTTGTGATGCTGAGTGATTTGCACAGATCTGGGATGTCTTTTCATGAAGTTCTTTTATTGCTGGACTCCATCTCATTAGAAAAGGCTTCATGCAAACTAAATAAAGCAAATGACAGCAATCATGCCCAAATGTTTCAGGCAATAAAAGCACACATAGAGTAAAAAAAAAAAAAAAAAATCCATCTCAGTATCTTCCCAAGTTTGGACTTCTGGGGAATCCTCTATGTTCAGCATTAAAAGTCACCAGATGCTTCTTCTACAGGACATAAAAAGCAACGTGTTAAAAAAGAGAAAAGGATGTGCCATGGTTCCCTGTTATCTTCTGTGACTTATTTCCACAGGTTAAGCTGGAAGAGAGGGACCAATAACTCTGGCACTGGTCCCGATTGCTCTAAAGACCTTTGGGGAGCCCTCCTTGACTAAAAGATCCTGCAAGCCTCACTTTTTCTGGTACCATGAACATGGCATTTATGGCTGTACCCTGCCATACGTTCAAGCTGATAATCCCATAGCCCTGCGGAGAAGATAATGAACCATCCTCACGGAAAGCGGCAGCTGACTGCAGACGGAGTTGTTTGGACTCTTAATGCTTGCTGTTAGCTGCAGAGCTGCAGAGATTTGTTCCTTCTCAGAGCCTGGATATTGTAAGGCAGGGCCTGACCGTCAGAGCAAAGGAAAGGTGATGTTTTATTAGGAAAAGGAACGGCCGTAAGGCACTGAAACAGCCCACCTTTCTCAGGGGAAAGCTACTCTTGCCTACATCCACTTCCCAGGGATTTCAGAGCACATTTTGGAAGAAAAGCATTAAACCTCAAGAACTTTACAAATCCTGAAGGCAGCTGAGGGAAATACCGTAAATATAGGCAAAAACTTTTCTAGCACAAGTCAAACTCCACAACCTCTTCCATAAAGTGGGAATCTCTACTTAAGCTCAGAGCTGCTTTTGGTCTGACCAGGGTGTTCTGGCAGCCTGCTCAGAGCTGTGCCAAAGACCGACCAACCATCTAGACAGAAAGACCGGCCTCCTCGACCCAGGCATCACTTCCCATGCAGAAAAGCAAGGGTAACAACAGCGAAAAGCTAAACTGAAAAGTCTGTTCATCAGAAAAATCCCAGAGCACTTAGCTTGGTCTTGCAATGCTGACGCCAGGAAAGCTGAAGGAACTGCTTGCAGTGGACCTGACAAAATGGAGCTGGATACGCGTGCTAGATACGTACCTGGCATGTGTGGTCAGACCTGTTCTAGGCAGCCCTGTTCTAGAGCCTCGGGCTCTGGTTATCTCACGTGTTTGCAGCAGGAGCTCTGTTTGACAATCATACCTTGCTCTGTAACTTCCTCCGTCCCCTTTGACTTCCAGGGTCTGAGGTCAAGCGCTGGGATCTGGCTGCAGCTCACAAAGCCATGAGGATATTTGTTGGACTGGAAGATATGTCTTGGTACTTTCGGGATGTGTGTGTTGTCACATATTATTCGTGACAAGGAGATTTTGGCCAGTGAAGAGCGCTGCTGAGGAGTGAAAACCCCTCTGTTCTCCCACCAAAACCTGTGGGAGAAAGAAGAACACAACAGATTTTTCCTTTCTGGCTTCTTCACATTCAAGACTCCTGCAACATTATTTCCCATTAACACCACTAACACATTACTTTTGCCAAGAACAAATTTAAATTTCTGTTATTTAAATCAAGAGCCCTGACTCACCAGCTGGATCACTTAAATTGCTTTTCTGCCATGGACATATAATAAAGATGTAATTGAATCAAAGCCTTGCCTTGTGTCCCCTGAAATGAAGCACAAGCACCCTCTTTCAAACAGGAAAGTCAGCACATACTGAACACAGACTGCGGTTACATCCACATGATTGCCGTGCTGAAACTAGCCCTATAATTTCTCTGTTTTTAAAAAAGAGGTTCCTACATCCTGCCATAAGAACAGGATTTCTAGATGTGCAGTAGACTGTTTGCCTTTAAGCTCCCCATATAGGTTTTGAGCTCACAGTGAGTCCTTCTAGGCAGAAAAGGTTCCCAGAAACACTGGTCAGGATCCCATTTGCCAGCGATGTTGCTAGCCAGTACAGTGGCCTTGCTTCAGAAACGCAGCCTAAAACGGGGCACGTAACCCACTTCCTTCTGCCCCTGTTGCCCCTGAGCACATTCAAGGAGGAGGAGGACTTTGGGTATGCCAAAAGCACAACATGCTCAAATGAAATTGCCTACCAAGCAAACCCCAACCCACCCATCCCCTGGTGCAAGCGAAGCCCAAACACTGACACATGTCAGACCACAGGGTTCCAAACCAGAACTGGGATGGAAAAGAAAAACAGCGAAAAATCATCCCTCAGACCTCTGAGAAGCGCATGAGACACTGCGGTGGTGCAAAGTTGTGTATTGCAAACTCAGGAGATGGGAAGGTGGGAATACGATTGACTTTTGCAGGGCACAGCAGCCCAGAAAGAGCAGTCCCACTGCTCCAGGGATGGTCAGGGTGTGGTCAGGGATGGTTCCTGCTCCAAGGGGCCAGGGATGTTGCCAGCGCCAGGGAAGCATTCGGCTGAGCTGGGTTTTAACCAAGAGTTTTACTCCTTGCAAAGCCTGAAAGTGTGTTAGTCCTTCAGCAAAATCCCTTGGTCTGCAGGCAAGTTTTCAAATCTACCCGAAGCATGACCCACCACATCAACAAACGCTGAGCATCTCCTGCCAGTGCAAGCCATTTAGGCTGATTAAACCTAACAGCTTTTTTTTTTTCTAATCGATAACTCAATCCCTCTAGATCCTGATTTTCCCACCTTTAGAGCTATACCTGGTTTTCTTGTGAAGGTATTTATATGTTTCCCTTTGCTGGAGTGAGCTACTCTTTGAACACCGAGTAACACGGGCCTCCTTCACACCATTTATCTGACAGAGGAAATGAGCTCAGACATTCACACTGGGTGTGAGCCATCAGCACGGAGGAGGGCAATCCAATTTGCAGGAGTAGTGATGGGCAGTGAATGGGCTGGGGGTGAAAACACTTGGCTGGGAAGGGACCTTAGCCTAGGACCTCAACCGTGATAGATCAAGACAGGGAGTAAGAACGTCACCAGAAATGGAAAATAACATTTGGAAGAGTAAAAAAAAAAACCAAACCCAAAACCAGCTGGAACAGTTTCCAAATCTGCATAAAGAAATCCACATAAACTCCAGCCTCCTTCTGTCCTTTGGGGTTTGTACAGCCAGTTCCTCTCTTACCTGTCCCCATCACGAATGTTCCTGAACTGGGTGCCAATGATACAAGCCATGAGAGGCCCAACTCTGCCTCCGTTCACAAAGGGCTCTGCGAGTGCCCCAATCCAAATGTCAATATTCTTTGGTGTCCCATACAGCTGGATGAACTTCTTGGCTAGACCACGATTCCTCAGCACTTGAGCAAGTGCCTTCAATCCAGAAGGCTGTGAGAGCCCACAGAATCGTCTCCAGGAGCTGTAACCTGTGAGGAGTTGGGGATCAGAGCAGATAGATCAATAATGTTTTTCCCCCTCCTTGAAAGATTTTTTTCCTCTGTTTTCCCAAAGCTGAGGCACAGATAGGGTCCCAATATATTTAAAACCATTTTCTAAGTTTTTCTCTATTTCTGTTAATGCCTTTGACTTCCCACCCCTCCAGAGTCAGTTCATCCTGCCTGGCATTTCAGCGCTGTTTGCGGAAGGGCCGTGTCTCCACAAGCGATCCCTGCCAGTGGGAGTTCCTCTATCACTTTCCAGCGCCATTTTGCTCTCCCACTCAGCGGCAATGCCGGTGCCTGTGCAAAGGCTCCAGAGCCACAGTGTGTCTGAAACAACCTCCTGGTGATGTGATCCAGGGACTCCGGGAGACCCACGCCCTGCTGAAGCAGCAGCAGAGAGCCAGAGGAGCGATGCCAGGGCTTTTCAAATATGCTCAGGGAGCGTACAGGCTCCCATACCTTTAGACAGAGCCACAGGAGAGAGGTCCTCACAAAACTTGTGGATGTTGCCCTCATTGAAAGCGAAGCTGGACAAGATTTTGATGCTACCTCTTTCTGTACAACAGCAACATGGGCCAGTGTTCCACCATCCTCAGTGTAATTTTTTTTTTTCCTGATGTCTAATCTGAATCTACCTCCCTCTGTTTTAAGATGACGATGCAGCATACATCCCTGCTATGAGCGGAATGTCTAAAAACTGGGGAGAATTCAGATCAGCTTATGGCACCTGGATGACACCACCACTAAACAATTCCAGGAGACTGAGAATTTGCTTTATCAGAAAAACAATTAGGAAACTTTTTTGATCTTGCTATACCATCATCACCTTAACAGGTTGTCTAACGTCAAGGAGTACAGTAGCACTTGGAGGTGGGCTGAGACCCAAAGGCTGGGAGCTAAACAGAGCACTGGCCCAGGGTGCCCAGAGAGGTGGTGGATGCCCCATCCCTGGGAACATTCCAGGCCAGGTTGGCCGGGGCTCTGAGCAACCTGATCTGGTTGGAGATGTCCTTGCTCCTGGCAGGGGGGTTGGACTGGATGACCCTTGAAGGTCCCTTCCAACCCAAACCATGCTATGATTCTATGATTCTAAACACAATTTCACACCAGAAATACTTGTCAGTTCCACTGCAGCAGAGCAGCAAAGCTATAAATTCAAGATTTGTGGTTCAGATCAGGTTCTGCACAGTAGTGTTCCTCAACAAAGGATGGAAAAATTGCAGCTTTCTGTTGTGGCAAAGGCAGAGCAATCCTGTGACCTGACTGTCGTGGTTTTGTTAGTGAGGGGGGGCCTAAGGTGGCAGCTTCTGTAGGAAACTGCTAGAAGTCGCTCCCCTTTGTTCAGTGGACTTGGCCGGGCCTAGGGCGGACCTGCTGCTGGCCAAGGCTGAGCCGATTGGTAGCAGAATGTTCCGTGATAACGCCTCTGCGATAACATATTTAAGAAGGGGAAAACAGAAAAAAAAAAAAAGAGAAGAGAAGAGAAGATGTGAAGAAGCTGAGCGGGGGCAGAGGCGCAGAGGGGGAGGCGCAGGCCTCATGGGCCTTGCAGGCCTCACCCTCTGGCCTCTCGCCAGGCAGCTGACTGGGCCCGACTCAGTCCAGCCCGGCTGCAAGAAGTGGAAAGGAGATGAGAAGTGAATAAGATGTAAAAAAGATCCTGAGAGACACCTACCAGCCTGTTGTGAGGAACGGCTGCAGACGCCAAGGTCAGTTCAGAAGGAGGGGGAGGAGTAATGCGGCTCCTGGCCAAGATTCCCCTGCAGCCTGTGGTGATGACCATGGTGGAGCGGGTTGTCCCCCTGCAGCCCATGGAGGTCCACGGAGGAGCAGAGATCCACTTGGAGCCCGTGAAGGACCCCATACTGGGGGAGGTGGATGCCTGAAGGCAGCTGTGGCCCGTGGAGGGCCCGCTGGGACAGCTGTTCTAGAGGGACTGCACCCGAGGAAGAGATGACCCACGCCAGAGCAGTTTCAGGAAGGACTGTGGCGTACGGGTGGGACCCCACAACGGAGCAGGGGAGGAATGCGAGGACTTCTTCCCCCAACCATGAAGCAGTGGCGTGAAACAACGTGTGATGGACTGACCGCAATCCCCATTCCCTCTTCCCCCTCCTGTGCCACTCGGGGGGGGGAAGGTAGTAGAGATAATGTTAAGCTCAGGAAGAGGGAGGGGTGGAGGGAGGTTATCTTGTTCCCTGTCTCATTATCCTGCTGTTTGTAGTAATAAATGAATAGTTTTCCCCAAGTCGAGTCTGTTTTGCCCGTGACGGTAACTTTAAGGATTTCTCCCTGTCCTTATCTCAAACCTCGAGCCGTTTTTCCTTATATTATCTCCCCCTGTTCTCTCGGAAGGTGGGGGGAGCGAGAGAGAGACTGCGTAGTCTGGTCCTGATGGGGGCTGAACTACGACACTGACCATGCACCTGGATGTATTGCAAAGCCTCTGTCTGAGCTTAAAACCTGTCAATTCAGCACGCTTTTCATCACAGTTTCAAAGTGAGTCCTGTTGCATCCCCAGGACGTCACTGACACAGCAGCTCTAGGCACTTACATTGGTCCAAGAACACCATTAGGCAATGATGCACCCATGAGCCGCTGTAAAGTCCTACTGACCATCTGTTTCTCAAGACCATCTTGCAATGCTGTTACACTGCTTTTGCATCTTGCAGAGCCCTGTGAGTGGTTCTGCCACGCTTTTTTTCTGGGATATAGTCTCTACAGAGAAATTAGGATGAGATTTTCCTCGCATATTGTGATGTGCTCTCCCAGTCGTGTGGCTGGGCTGGACCACTACAGACACTTGAAGAGAAGCCACAGGGGACTTCTGGCCCTAACTCCACTCTGCAATCTTGCTGTCCCAGTTTTGCCACTTGAACAGTAATGTGCCAGTTACTGACCACTTGACTCTGGTCTGTGCAATGCCCCATGTTCTCCTGGCTGTGTGCCTCCTCCAGCTCCAGCCGGGCGCTGACTTCATTGCTCAGCTTCCTACCCACTTACCTATGGTTGTACAGAAATTAAGAAATGCTTTGGGAAAGAGTAATTTCAGCCAACCACGTGCTGGAGATGTTTCCCAGTGTTCAATAACAATCAGTGCCTGATTTCCACTTGTTTTCCTCTGGAAGATCTGTTCCAGCAGCCAACTTACCCGGGAGGCCGTGATCTCTGCTACGCTGCATGTTAAGCGAGGCTAAATCAAAGCCAATCCTTTCAACCTGCTCGAACATGTGATCCCGGAGCTCATCCACCAACATCTGCTGCTGTGTCCTCAGCTTGGCCTGGTTAGCCATCAGGCTCAGGAGAAGGGGGTCAATGCCACCTGCAACGGTGACACAGGGACTTGTGAGCAGTGCGCGGTGGCAGGCGGGTGTGCAAGAGGCTCAGGAGAGCTGAACGCAGCTTACTTTTAATCATAAGCTGCTACTACAAGAGAACCAATTTTCCTGCACTTAAAGCATCAAAAAGAAAATACTTTTAATAACATTCTTAGAGACTACAGCAATTAAGCAATCAGACTGCGTGCTTCATCATAAGATGGGCCGCATCTGACTGCAGAGAACAGCTTTGTTGGGAAAACTCTGGTAGAAAAAGCAATTTCATACACTTAATGCAATCTGCTTTTAAGTTTGGCTGAAGCATGAGCTCGTCCAGAGAGGGCAGAAAAGGTGAATGAAATAAACTTACACTGCAGAGGTGCAAGAAAGGCTTTACCTTCTTTCACGATCCTCCAGACAGCAAAGAAGGCAGTTCTGAGTTTAATTTTGGGACCTATGGGTTTGTAATTTTCATTTAAGCGGTCAACAGTTGGGGGAACTGAAGCATGAGCAAAACGAAAAGCCAGGGTGAAGACATTGGATATTCGAGGATCCACAGACTCATTGTAGCCCCGGTAGCGAGGAATCAGCCTCCGGAAACTAGTTCCCAACAGAAGAGGCAGGTAGTCCCTGTAGGTTATAATCTAGGGGGAAACAAGGAAAGTGAGAATTATTGATTGCTTGGCTGTCAGTTTCTTGGGAAGCAAGTTATTGTTCACATCTCAAACTATAGAAGCTGTCGCACTGAAATTCTTTGATGGGACAGAGGGTAATGGTTTTAAACTAGAAGAAGGTAGATTTAGACTGGATAGAAAGAGGAAATTTTTTTACACTGAGGGTGGTGGAGCACTGACCCAGGCTGCCCAGAGAGGTGGTGGATACCCCATCACTGGAAACATTCCAGGCCAGGTTGGATGGGGCTCTGAGCAACCTGATCTGGTTGGAGATGTCCCTACTCCTTGCAGGGGGGTTGGACTGGGTGGGCTTTACAGGTCACTTCCAACCCAAACTGTTCTGTGATTCTATGATTTATGTAAGAGATTCTGCTAGCACAGACGTGGAGCAGAGAGACTCCCCAGGTCTTGTGCTTCTTTCACCTGATCAGACCCTCACTCAGCAACTCCAGCAGCCCAGTGAGGGTCTTTTCTGACACTGTCGAGGAACATTTTTGTTTCTTCAGCTCCTTGGCCTTGGTTCAAAGCCTCTTCTCACTGGGCCACTGTACCATGCCACAGGCAGTGCAGATCCAGGCACAGACACGGGCAC
Source organism: Chlamydotis macqueenii (assembly GCF_036417535.1). Taxonomy (NCBI): domain Eukaryota; kingdom Metazoa; phylum Chordata; class Aves; order Otidiformes; family Otididae; genus Chlamydotis; species Chlamydotis macqueenii. The sequence goes on from NC_141574.1 coordinate 10,062,487, forward strand.
TACAGGCCACTGCCTGGGCTCCTGGTTCCTCCAGCCATGCATGGTGGGATCTCTGTAGCAGCACTGAGATTTGCGTGAACATGCACTGATTTGCATGAAAATGCAAAGTGGACATAACTGCTCCAGCAACATTGGGAAGCAGAGACGAAGCTCGTGCCTGACCCACACTCATCCTCTGCCTGTGCACCGGGACCCTCTGCCATTGGTACCGAGGACTTGGCACTCAGGTGTCCTCAGACACGCTCCTGCCTCTCTCAACAGCTTGGCAGGTCAGAGCCTGCCAAGTGCTCCCAGATATTCCCTCTTTGCGCTGTAGGTAGAGGCCATTCCCATCACCGGGTAGAACTGCATTTCCTCCTCCCTCCCTACATGCTTCAGATGACAAAGTCAACACTGTTGGCACAGATGGCATCACCACCCATGGGCAGCTGTGTCAGTCCTCCCACGGCAGGGGTTTCCAACCCTGGTCTCATGTCTCTCTAGGATACTGAGGAAGATGCATGATATAATTTAAAAATAAAATTATTTGTCAGTAGGTAAACTGTCTTAATTGTCTGGAGATTGCAAGAAGATTAAACCGTTGATCTAAACATGATGATGGACACAATGCTTTTAGTGCAATTGTTAGTCTCTCCACATTGGCTTACCCAGCATATTTATTCAACAATATTATAATATTTAAACTGACAGTTTTAAAAACTTAAACCATTTGATATTCCTGCTTTTTTTGTTTTTGTGTTATTGAATCAGCTCAAAAGACAGGCTTCCAACGAGGTATGACTAAGCATCGCTTTTGGAAACCCCATGTTGTCTTCTCTTGCAGAAGCCAGCCACATCTGGCTTTGAAGGTGGTCCTGCTCCAAAATGGAGGCTGGACAAGAGACCCTGAGAAGTCCCTTCCAAGCACAGAAATATTTCTGTGACCCTAAGATCTCATCCAGGGCCAAGTCTGTGGTGCAGCACAGTCCCAAGGGGCTCTGTGCCCCAGAGCGGTAAGGACAGAGGAATGCCACGGCTGGTTGTACCCACCAGCACCTGCAGCTTCTTGAGAGGAGGAGGCTCATGACCCAGAAGGATTTTAATCCAAGTCGCCAATATAATTTTTATCCTGTACCAAACACTGCTTGGAAAAACTTTCCTCTGACTTTTCTGTCCCCATGTTTCTCAAATAAAAATGAGCACTTAAAAGTCCATCAAGCAATTTGGAAATTTAACCATAGAGGGACATCAAAGATTCAGTGAGACCCCTCTGGAAAGAAATTCTTTCTGGTGGAAAGAATTTAGTCATTTGCCCCCCAAAATATTGCACCCTTTGGACACCCACACTAACAAACCCATCACATTAATTTGGTGAGACTGCAAGCCACGGCAGCAGAGTGAGGACATATGACATGGTGGCTGGTACCTGGATCATGGCACCCAGGATCTTTCGTGCCTCCTGGTAGAGCTTCTCTCCATTCCAGTGGGGATTGAGTCTCTTCAGCCCTCTAGCCAGGCGGTTGTGCTCCCGCACAAAGAGCGTGTGCATGCACACCAGCTCCAGCATCTCGTTTGCTCGAGAATCACCTAGGAGTATCACAAGTGAGCGGACGTGTACTGCTGGCAGCCTGCCTACGCTTGGCTGCTTCCCGCTGGAAGGAGGCGAATGCCACACTGGGAACCATGCGGAGAGAAATGCTGAGATCTCTTGATATCTGCATCGTGAAGAAGATGGGCAAGAAACACACAGGAGGAGAAGGAAAACCTGTGAGGGTCAGGGGCCCGAGGGTTGGGGAGCGCCTGTGAAAAGCCAGGTTTCTGCTGAGGCAGCAAAAGCCAAGATGCCACCAGGGTTGCGCTCGACATCACAGAGACATGGGGAAGGTTTTTTTCAAATAAGGACTAGGAGCATTAACTTAAGAAGCTAAATGCAAGTAGGTGTTCTCCAGGCTCCCCTAGCAGAGAGACGGTCACAGCACAAGAGAGGAACAAAAACGGGCAGAGGGGAGTCAGGATGGCCAGGGGAGCTCGGTAGGTGCCAAGGTGTCCTTCAGAGCAGCTGAAACCACAGCCAAAGCAAGATGGCAGTCACAATGAAGCCCTCTGGTGAGTGAAAGTAAGAGCAAAATGAATCACAACTTGAAGGAATAAATCACAAATGGCATCACTGTGAAATATTAAATCCTTCTTCAAACATCTAGGGCAGGAAATCCAAGAGCAAGCAGGTGATGAGAGCATGAAGAGGCACTCAGAGAAAAGTAAATCTGTCGTATTTAGTCCCCTAGTCCCACAGTAAATAGAGGGATTTGCTCTTGCCTTCAGCACAGAGCCCTTTTCATGTACTGTCAAAGGCTGTCTGTAAGAGAGCCTGGAAGAAGAAACAAAAGCAGCACTGTGAGGTTTCCTTGAGCAGAGAGTATTCTCCCCGGGCTCCCAACAGAGCTCCTGTAGGAAACTGCTGGATCCTGTTAGGCAACTGCACATGTAGAATTTCCCCAGTTCTCAGGGACCGGAAAAGTCACAAATAGGACACTGAATTTTCAAAGGAGCTTCCGAGCCAGCCTGGGCTGTTCACTATAAAATCATTGATAGCTATGTACCCAGCTACGGATCAGCAACTGCTCTGGCAGCCGCTGGGCTACAGCGTCCTGGAGGCTGGGAGCCCACCCTGGGAAGCACCCAGCCCACTCTGCTCCTGGCTGGGCACCTGTGTTGGATGACGGCTCCCGCATGGTCCCCACCGGGGAGAGAACTGGGGGAGCAGTGAAGACGGAGCAATGGATGGGACAGATGGACAGGTATGAGAGGCCAAAGGGAACATAAAACACCAAGAGATCTTCTGAGCTGCTGGAGGATGACACCAAGTGGAGCTCTCCTACTGGTCCTACCATCAAATCCCGATGGTATCCAAGGACCATGGGGATGGTTAGATGGTAGACGCCCCATCCTGGGTAACATTCCAGGGCAGGTTGGACAGGCCTGTGAGCAACCTGATCTGGTTGGAGATGTCCCTGCTCCTTGCAGGGGGGTTGGACTGGATGGGCTTTAAAGGTCCCTTCCAAACCAAACCACTCTGTGATTCTATCTTGTCCAGAGGAGCTTGGGTCAGATATGTAGGAGGCCAAGGGAACAGAAATCAGCTCCACAGCAGATGAGATCTGGTGAGCCCTCAAGCTTTCTCTGGCAGCGCCTTGAGCAGCCCAGCGTGGCCAGGGCCAGCAGCAGTTAGCCAGAAGGTCCTGCTGGCCAAAAAAAAAAAAAAAAAAAAAAAAGGACCAGGGAGTGAGAGCCTAATTCAGAAGAATTATCAGAAACAGCCCTCTCGGGGGTCCCACAGGTTTGTGGCAACATCCTGGTCCTCACTGGCAGGAGCCAGGGAGAAGGGAGCAATGCCCAGGGTCTCAGGAGGTCAGGTATTTCAGCCCCATGTGCTGGAGACAGGAGAAGACAGCAAACGGCAGCAGATGGGAAGGTCGTGGCGGCTGTGCAGTGTTTTGGCTGGAGGGGTGGCTGTGAGCAGGACAAATGGAGTTAGTTTAGGTTGAAGAGGTGGTCAAGGGGATACCAAAAGCGCAAGCAGAAGGCTGTCTCAGTGGGCGAAAGGCCTGCGCTGATGTCCTAGTCAGCATGCTGCCAATGCGCTCCCCTACCCTCAGTGGTGAGGAACACATCTTCGAATGTCACCTCAGTCTGCAGCGTTCTCGGTCCAGCTGGGATCTGGGCTGCTCTCACAGTGCAGCAGATGCACCAACGTGCAGCAGCACGGGCTTTTTTTTTTTGTTTTGCGGAGGTTACCCAGCCCAGCACCAACACCCCTCTACCTGTCCCCATGGACGAGAGACAACCACCAAATGACATCTACAGACAAGCTGTCATACAGACAAGCCATGGCCTTCAGGCCAGGCTGCTATTGCTGTGTTCGCTCTGCTCCGTCCAGCAGCCCCACATGGCAGTGCCCCCAGGTCAGCCCCACGCGCTTGCTGGGCTCTGCTCCGAGGCTGCTGAGTGCAGACGGGACAGCGTCACCCCAGGCACACAGCCAGAGGGCCTGGAGAGGGCAGAAACCTTTTCTCCTACCCACAGCCTACCTCCGTCTTTCATGGTGCTTTGCCATGCTCCATTTTCTACTTAAATAAGAAAACTAAGCAATTAAAGAAATGAGCCAGAGCTGGTGCAGTCGTTCACTCTGCATTTCAGGGGCACCAGCACCCAACTTACCGGCAAGAAAGCAAGGGATTTTAGCTCCCTTGCTGACCGTCAGACAGGGGTCTTTCTGCATGCTGTTAAAGGGCATAAATGCCTTCCCCCTATCAGTGAAATTTTGGTTAACAGCCATCAAGCCCAGCTGGTTGGTCCAATCCCTCAGTTTGTTGGCCAAAGGCACCTCACTGCCGTACACCATGCTGCCATCAAGAAAGGAGGTGAGCGCGTTGATCTGGTCTCGAATTGCTCTGCCGCTGGTGCAAGCAGGAGCTGAGCGGAAGAAGGGAAGGCAGTCTCTTGTGTTTTTAATCCGTGGGTCGTTGGGTGGGATCTGCAGAAAGATAGAAGAACTGTTCATCACCACTCCAGGGCTGCAGGGACTGTGATACTACAGCCACAGAAGAGCCAGGCAGAAGCCATTTCAAGACAGTCCCCGTGCTAGATAGTGTGGAGACCAGTCAGAAGTCTCAGACATGAAGGGTCAGATTGACCCTGGCCAAGTCACAAATATGCATGAAAGCCTGGAGATGCCTAAATTTCCATAAAGTCTTATGGATACCTAAACCTTTTCCCCAAAATAGATACATATCGTATTGAACCTTAAAAGCTCAGGGGTTCCTATCTCGTGTTGAAGTCTAGTGTCCACATCCACAGCTGTCATCCAGAACTTGTGATCCCGCCTGCATTCTCAAATGCATGTTGGGCAACTACTCAGTAGTGCTCCATCCCCTCACAGTTTTCCTTGAAAGGAAATAGGGGGACCTGGGAGAGCCAGAGCTGCAGGACATCTTCAAAGCCCTGCGAGCAGGGCTGCAGTGTGGACGTGCATCACTGAGCATTTAGCAGAGCGGAGACCACGCTGTGACTGTTGTGCTAATGCCTTAGCCACTATTGAGAGATGCTCATCACTTCCTCGCCCCGTGCTGAGCATTTAACCATCAAATGGGCATGGATTTGCGGGGGTATTGACACCCATCAGCTCCTGTCTCTGATGCTTTTAGTATAATCCAGGCATCACCTGCGTTGCTGTTGCACACACCTCCAAACCAAAGCCACATCCTTGAGGGAGGTGGGTAAATGGTTGGAAATGGGGGAAAGACGGGCTGTGACTGCACCTGATACCTGGGTACAGTCCTGGGACCCGGCGCTGCCACCTCACACGAGCAGGCTGGCCTCCTTGGGCTGCTCTAGGAGGGTGTCCCTCTGCAGCCAAGGACCGGGAGAAACACCAGCATCTCCTGGTTGGAGTGTAGATACCCTCTCCTCCCCTTCCCTGCAAGAAGGTGGCCGGCTGTACCTTGATGGGAAAGCAAGGGTGCTCCTTGGCACAGCTGGTCCTACAGTCCACCTTGCCACTGAAGGTGACTCTGGCCGGGGTGTCTGGACTGAAATCCAGGTCGTGGTCAATGAACTGGCCCCACTGCATGAACATGAGGGCTCTCTGCTGGTCCATCCTGAGCTGCTCGGGTGGGAAGCGGACAATCTCGTTTGACACTTTTCGAACCTGCGGGGGATGAAGGCGGAACACGTGCATTAGGAAATCGCGTGTACGAATGGGTGCATCGGTGTGTGGGGTTGGCAGGAAACATTCACAAAGCATTAACTCCTCCTACTTCACAGAAGAAAGCCCCAGATCTCCGTCTGAGGTGGAAGGCATTACTGAGGGCTCTCTTTGTTGAGCACGCTTTAGCCAGGCTTCTGAGCCTCTACGCCAAGAGCATCCCTTGATGGACATATGGAAGCAGCTAAGCACGAGCTATACTGAATAGTCTGGGAGAGGGAGGCAAAATATTTTAAAAGACTGCTTTGAAATAGAAGAGTGAAAAAAAAAATCTTCAGGAATTTCTGAAGGTTTTCCCAGTAAATCCCTTCCAGTGGGATACTCTCCCAAATCTCTTGTCTCTTCTCATCCCTTCTCCACCCATCACAAATCCTTCCACCAGCTCTTCCTTCACCTATTACTACAGAAAAAGCAGTCAAAACTCGCTCAAGCCCTGACACTGTGCTGTGGAGCAGAGTTAGGAAGTACAACGAAAACACGAGCATAAGGCACTCAACCCAGAAAGTGTCAGAGCTCCTCATTAGTGCTGTTCTTGCACCAAGCCCAGGTGATCAGGAGCCACCTCACAGTGCTTCCGCTCCGGGTGCCACAAGAGCCACATGAACCCTCACAGATCACCCCACTCACGGACCCACAGACAGAACTTCTCATTGGATATTTTTTATTCTGGGGATTCACTTGTTCATTTTATCCTCTGGCGTATTGCTTTTCAGGAGACAATCAGCTTCCACAAACCAAATCAAAACATGTGAGTAAATTACTTTGGCCTAAATGCAGTTAATTTAAAAGAACACATTGTGTAATTCTTTCTTTATCCCAGTCCTCCTGATCATCACCAGCACTTTGATGCCTGTGACCTATCCAAGCACTCGCAATCCCTAAGCCCTGATACTGCATTTTTGGGCGACTGTTACAAACGTTACCAGTGGAAAGGGGAACCCAGAGAAACGCTTTCCTTCCGTCCACCCATGGGGGACTGAGAATCCATCCTCATACTCTGCTGGCAACCATCTGACCAGGGCTCTGTTTGAAGCTCCTAGCGATGGGTTTCTCCTGTCAGAGTGAACGGAAGAACAGCAAATTATTACTGGCGTCAGGATCCTGGCAGGGCCAAGAGCTCATGGATGTGGAGAGAGACAAGAACCTTGGTATGGGATCACTCAGTGAAGCACAACGGTCGGGGAGCTGCTGCAGCCCCGTGGGTTTGGTGTTGCCAAGCGCTAGCAGTAACCTCACGTTTAATAATAACGACAATAATCACAATAGACACCAAGTCTCACTTCTCCTAGGCAAGAAGTGAGGTTACTGGTGACTCCTTGTGTCACCCAGCCTGAAGAAGGGCCCTCCACTTCAGACCATGCATGGAAAACAAAGATGAGAGCTAAACAGCAGAGAAAAAGGGGGAAGAGACTTATTCCTGTTCATTTTACGGTCTTACCAGTGACCTTTAATAGAAACGGGGTGATTTGGATTGTGAGCATTACTATGCTGTAATTGGATGAGATGGTTATCCTAGTTTGATGAGACTGTTAAAGACTTAATTAGACTAATCACATATTTCATTTTGGAGGGCATGTATAAGATGTGTTCTCTGGTTGCCCATCACACACTGTGGGTGTCACACTGCCTAGGGCCAAGGAACAGAAGGACACAGAGCAGAGGGCACAGCTGAGCCCCCCTTCTCCAGGGCTTCAGGGTCTGGTTCAGGTGTGACGGGCCCATCTTTACCCCAGAGCTCAGATCCCACTCCTGGATGAAGCCACCACTTTCTGAAAATGGAAGGAGGCAGGTAGCTCTCCCCCTGCTTCTTGAAGAGACACCTGAAGGCTAAAGCATCCCCAGGCAGGCAGCCCTGTCTGAACCCCTCCCCGTGCCTGAGGTGCTCCCAGGAGATGCTCTGCCTACCAGGCTCTTGGAAATAGGGGAGGGATGGGGAATGCTCCTATACTGTCCCTTTTAAAACACGCCACTGCTTAGCACAGCTTCCCTTTCATTACACTAGGAAAGCTCTGGAGACACCGAGAAATAGTTTTTATATCCCATGTTAGAGTCATGCCCCTCCATTTGTCCATGCCCGGGACGTGCACAAGGTGCTCTCTGCCAGCCCGTGTGCCCAGATTTCCTCTTAGGCACAACGTGGGGCACAGAGACTACAAGATCATGCCCCTGTATGGCTTTGGGGCAGGAAACACTTCGAGACCCTGTGAAGGGGCAGAGCCAAAGCCAGGAGAAAGCAGAAGGATGCAGCCTGATGACAGAGACTCTGGGCTGGAGGGTCTGTCCCCAACACGGAGCTATCTGCATTTTGGCCAAAGAGCTAGTCCATGTGCAACACCAAGAGCCCTCGAAGCAAGACTGTAATTAAAATCCCCACACATCTAGGAAACAACACTGGGGTGTAAAACCCCAGAGAAGGCGTCCTACATGGATCATCCCTGGGGATGTGAGTCTGATTCCACCGATGGAGGAGCCGTCCCCCCACCCTTCCACTGACACAGCCCCCTCACCTGTTGTTGCACTCGCCAGTGATGGTTCGGTAGCGGAGAGAGGCCTCACAATTTATGTTCTGATCCTGCAGGTCACATCCGCTCACCTTGAAAATCATCCCCAGCTGAGCCGGTGTGAGCACGTCTGCCAGGTAACAACAGAGAATAAACACGCGGGAACGTACTGGTCCTGCTGTGTTTGCAGTGCCTCCCGGGGTCAGGAAAAAAAAAAGTTTTCCTTCTTCTACCCTTGAAATGGTTTCTTATCACAATATCACCTGAAAGAGCACAGGGGGCTCTCGTTTAACATCTTCCTGCCCACAGATGTGCTGAGAGTGTTCTCTAGAGCTGCAGATTGCTTTGTTCTGGGTTTGGTTTTCATTTGCTTTCTGGTTTGGAAAGCGTGAAGCCCAGCTAAGGTGTGGTCACATCACATTTACAATTACACATTTAGCACTGCCGCAGCAGAATGATTTTCTAGCATTAGCGATTCTTTTTCCTTCCTCTTCCCTTTCTTTTTATCTCCACCATAAATCGCTAACAGCTACAGTCATCCTAGTGGTGTGTTACAAGTTTTTTGGTGCCCCCCCGCCCCGTCGCCTCAGGAACCAGCCACCAGTGCATGTCACCACTGTTCAGAACTGCCTGGAGAAGAAATCATCAGGTGGCTGGGCAGCACAAGGGGACGCTGTCTTTGCACTTCCACCGTGCAAATTTCCTTGTGCATGGGAGATGGGTGCCCATGTTCAACCAGCAAAGCCTTCTTGGCTGCTGCTGCTAGCAGACCACGTCCTGAGCCCCTTGGAGGCTTCCCAGCCACTGCTGCCACCAACAGCTTGGGTCACAGGGTGGTGTAAGAAGCCACCGCTGCCTCCCAGGCAGGGCGATGAGAGGTGGCAGCCGGGGGCTCTGGCATGTCTCTGGAGCGGTGCTGGAACATCGCTCCTGGATGGAGATGGAGCTGAGCACACTCAGCTGCCTCCTTCTTCCTGCTCACCCCAAGCCGGAGCGATGCTGGAGCATCCCATGATGCATGTCTTGGCCTGGCAGTGCTTCGTTGTAATGCTGGGGATCCCCAGGAGTTCATCTTTAGGTGGCAGGAGCCCTCCCTGAACTGTTTCTCTTACTGCCCCTAATTTCCCTTCTCCTCTTGGCAAACTGCTCTTGCCAGGAGGCCAGGACTGCCACCTCATGGAGGACATCGCTCCATCAAGACACACACTGTGTTCCTTCACATTGCTCTGTTCTCCTTCTGTTCTGTTCCCGATGCAGAACAACCTGACTTTTGACTACTGCTAGCTGAAGTCTGGCAGAAAAACTTCTTACCTCCAGGCTGAGCTATTGTGAGCCATGTTCTCCGTGTTTGCTCATTCCTTGCTTAAGCAACAGAATATTATCTAGCAAAGTCCTATGAGCTTTGACCCATTGGCACGTTAACTGCCATACTGCAGAAAGAACCAGGGAAGTGCACAAAGTGCTTTCATTAACTGATAAACCTCCAAATAATTTTTAAGATGGAAAAAAAAAAGTGCAGAAAAATAACTCAGCTTAGCTCCCTACCTGTGACATTGAAGTCCCCCCTCACAGCCCTTTGCAGCTTCTCCTTGAGGAGGTTCAGGGTGGTTTCCATGTAATCTGCAGCCCGAACAGCAGCCCGAGTCCCTGCCACCGGCTGTTTGAAATATCCCAGAAGCTCTACTGGGGTCAAGGCATCGTTCTGCAGCTGCTCCTTTATGCTGCAAGGGAGAATAAGACAAAATCTGCAGAACTGAAATGGGACAAAGTCAAGAGTCCTGCAGGTCCACACCTGAGCGCCGGGCACCCCAGCTCTGCTGGCCTGTTACTGGTCTGAACTGAGTCATCAACCTCCCTGCATGGTATCTGGAAGAGACCAGGGCTGCTCCTCTTAAATTTCCCACCTTCACCTGCCAGAAATCTGTCTTCACAACCTTGAGGCAGCCAAACCTCACTCAGCTGTTCTCCAGCTCATCAATATCAGCCGGTGCCGGTCGCTGTACAGAGGTCCCAAATGTCTCCAAGTTACCCTGTTGCTGCTGCAGCCCCGAAGAGCTCTTAGATGAAGGGGTCCCTAGGCCAACGAGGGGTTTCAGAGGATGGTTACGGGCTTGTAGGAAGCTGTACACTCCCAAACCATTACGGCAAAAGCTGGGCTCTCCTCTCAGATCTCACAAGACATCCTCACTGCACCCTGCAACAGTTTGCTCACTCCATAGGAAGGAACCACTAGAAATCAGCAGGAGCCTCTGCTGGCTCCGGTTCTCCTTGGAATGTCCCCCAGGGATGAAATGGAGCTGAGGACTGCTGAGCTGGGAGGAACGGTAGGCACGGATGAGGACAAAGTTATAACCCAACAGACTGGTGTAAAACCAGAATGAAAATGCTGGATTACAGCCCACTGTGCTCCCGGAGGGCCTCACACCCTCGCCTGCTCTGCCAGAGTGAGGAGGAAAGGCTGGTGATGCCACAGGGAAGGGCTGCAGCCCACAGCAGCGCCCAGGCGGGGCACGCAACCTCTGCCAGCAGCCAACTCTCACCGGTCGCGCGTGCGCTTGTAGGCTGCGTCCACGAGCTGCTTGGCCTCTGCCGCGCTGCTCAGGAGGGATGCGTCCGACAGCTCCTCCAGAAAATCTGCACAAGGGAAAGGAAAGGGCAGAGGTGAGCACGCTGCTGCCCACCCGGGAGCATCCTGTGCTGCATCCTGGGGCTCTCTTTGTGCCTCCAGCACCCAGGGATGTTGGCACAGCATGGCTGCTGCTCACTCCAGAGAGCGATGTCAGTACATCAGTACATATTCCTCAGGGGAGGCTGAGGGAGTCACTCCCAGGCATAGAAAGGATATAGAATCACAGAATCACAGAGTGGTTTGGGTGGGAAGGGACCTTCAAAGGCCACCCAGTCCAACCCCCCTGCAAGGAGCAGGGACATCTCCAACCAGATCAGGTTGCTCACAGTCCCATCCAACCTGGCCTGGAATGTTTCCAGGGATGGGGCATCCACCACCCCTCTGGGCACCCTGGGCACTGTTCCACCACCCTCAGCATATATCATTTTTTCCTGATGTCTAATCTGAATCTGCCTCCCTCTATTTTAAAACCATTACCCCTCGTCCCGTCACAACAGGCCCTGCTGAAAGGTTTCTCCCCATTTTTCCTATCAGCCCCCTTTAGGCACTGGGAGGCCACTCTAAGGTCTCCCCGGAGAGAGAGATCTCCTGGAGATCCCCATCAGTGGAGGCTTCAGATAGCCACCATGAGAGATGTAGGTGTCATCCCTCCCGCTGTTTCACAGGAGAGCAGTTGCAATTCTTTCAAGCTATTTTGCAACCCCAATTAATGTGATTCATCTTATCTCTACGCCCCCAGACACAGCTGCCTTCAGAGAGCCCGCACGGATACCGCTGGCTGCCATCACAAGCACTAAGAGCTCTCATCGGCTGTTTTGATCTCATCACTGTCTTTACTCCCCCACTTTTTCTCCCAGGTTAGTTATAGCCACGTTGGCAATACACCTACGGAGAGTTTGGGTCCTTCCCCATGGCACCAACTGGCCCAAGTTCAAATATGCCCCCCTGCACCTCAAGGCAGAAGGATACACAGCCCGATTTCCCACTGCTTTCCCCAGTCTGTCCTGCAACCTCCAGCCACCCTCACTGCTCCCTGTCCTGCTCGGGAAACTCCCAAAAATGAATTGCGTTCCCATTGCTGGCTGCTGGTCACAGAACAGGAGGGGACAGCCCCAGGGGGGCTTTTCTGGGTGAGAGTGTTCTAGGGAAGAGCAAAACGTCAGAAATCAGCACAATGGGGACAAACACCTCGGAGCTCTGCCCAGATTCTTTAAAATATCTTCCCTGATAAACCCAGAGTTCACTTCTTTGACAATCTTCATGATAAAAGTTATTGCCTGGACCACAATTTGAGACAAATGAAAAGTCAGGCATGTGCTTTCCATAAGGATTTTACATTGTAAATTAAAAGGCAGAGGTCTCTGTAATTTTTGGAGCAGTGATTCAGGCCTGGAAAAGAGCCGCGTGACTGCCCCATCCCCAAACTCCGCAGCCCCTAGTAGCTCCAGTTCACCAAGCACCGCAGCAGCTGAAGTGAGATCAAGCGACAGTATCTCATTCCTCACTCTGAGAGCAGGAACCAGCCCCCTGGGGAGGGGAGTTAAGGTTTCAGCCTCCATTAAAAAAATAACACTAATGCAGCAAGGGCTGCCCAGCTCTCCGGGGAGAGGCTGCGCTCGCCGCTTTGCGCTGTGTGGTGGCAGGGAGACGGTTGTGCCGCGGCGATGGAGTGGTTCTGAGAACTGACCTCTCCTTCAACGTGATTTTAAGAAATCATATAGGAAGTTGACTGCTAAAAAACATGAAACAGCCAGGATTGCTGCCACAGTAGACACAAACTGACTGTGCTCCTTCTGACACCTCTTCAGGACTTTGCTGCTTACAGGAAGAATAATTTAGACTTTACTTTGCCTACTCAGAAAAGCTCCTGATTTGCAAAACCTGAGAAAGGACAGTACCGGAAGAAGAAGATACAGATGCCAGGAGCAGGTTGAGGAACACCAGCAACCCAAGGAAGGTTTCTGCCTTCATCCCTGCAAAGAAATGTGAGAAGTGAAGAAAAACCAAGAAGCCGTGGATCTCACCGTGCATGGGAAAGGTCAGTGCCCGCACCGCTGATGGCACGCATCAAGGGAGCTCATGAGGCATCCCCTTCCCAACGCAATGCTCCCTGAGCCATTGTGCTGCCTGGGAGGTCCTTGCCACGGCACGGGGAAAGGGAGCTGCCTCCTGTCCCGGGGAGCGTGGGCTCCGGTGGGAACGCACTGCTTTGGGAGTATGAGTGCAACACAAATGGAGCGGAGGGCAAAACACACCGCCAGCACTGCAGCTTGCCGGGAGCCCGGGCAGTGCCACGGAGCGTGCAGGGAGAGCTGAGGCATGGGGCTGGAAGAGCTGGAGGGGAAGAGATCAGGCAGGGCAGCCTCTACGCAGACATTTGGGGTGGTTTTGCCCAAAGCTGACCTGCTCACCTCCCAAGGCTGCTCCAAAGCAATCAGCTCTATCAGAATCAGCCTAGAGCTGGGGGCTGTGCCACCTGCACATCGCTTAGCACCCACCATGGAGCTGACGGCAAAGGCAGCCCAGTGTCCACCCTAAAATGGTGAGCTAAACCCATTCCCTGTGGAGGAGCCCCCGGAGACAGCAGCAGCGTGGTCCAGCCACATCCTCGCTGTGCTCTGGCTGTGCTTTGAGCGGAGCAGGGCGGGGGAAGCCATCCCACAAGCATTGGGAAGCGCAGATCCCAGCTGGATGCTCCAAACACAGTCCCAGCCCCTCAGTCCCCCACCCACGGCACAGAAGGAAGTGCTCCACGGAAGCAAAAGCGACCGACCAGACTCTCACCTGCGATCTTCTGCTGTCCTCACCACAGCCCCCCTGCGCCTGTGGTTTTTATCTGCAGCGGGGTGTTATCTGCAGCGGGGCGTTATCTGCAGCGGGGCGTTATCCACGGCAGGCACCCCAGCGGGGCTGACCCACAGGGCTGGGGAAATCCCCCACGGGTGCAGGAGGCCAAGGCAGCACATTGCCCACCGCCCACCCCAGCCCCCTCGCAGGGAGGCTCCCGTGCGCCCACCTGGACTCACAGCTCAAGCAGAGCTACCCCAGGTTTTGAGGGGAGATGTAAGGCAGCACTTCGCCATGGTCTGAGAGTCTTGACTCCTGCTGGGGACATCTTGCAGGGACCTCTAAAAGGTCAAAAAAGGCATCTTCATGTCCACCTACGGAGGCAGCAGCTCTGAAGAGTGTCTGCTCTGCGCAGCACTCCCCATATCACCTCCCCAGCCCGCTCTGCCCTGGGTCCCTGCTGTGGTCTGGAAGGGTCCAGGAGCGCTGCTCCTTGTGCACTGCCCTGTGTAGGCAGGAGCAGCAGGAGGAGGCACGCGGATGACAGTTTGAAGAGGCTTCGCCAGCCTCCAGCTGCTGATGTGCAGCACAGGGCTGCTCAGGCAGGGCCTCGCCCTTGCACAGACTGCCGTTGTACGGGGAGCTCATCTGGCAAAGAACCACCTCTTCCCCCGGCCAAAGCCCCTCTCCCTGCCTGAGTGCATGTCCTGGTTTTATTTAGTGAGGGGGGGCTACGGTGGTGGCTTCTGTGAGAAGCTTCTAGAAGTTGTTTCCCCTTTGTTCAGTGGACTCGGCCGGGCCTAGGGCAGACCCATTGCTGGCCAGGGCTGAGCCGACTGGTAGCAGAATGTTCCCTGATAACGCCTCTGCGATAACGTATTTAAGTAGGGGAAAACAGGAAAAAAAAAAGGGAGAAGATGTGAAGCAGCTGAGCAGGGGCAGAGAGGGGGAGGCACGAGCCTTGTGGGCCTTGCACCCCTCACCCTCTGGCCTCCCGCCCAGCTGCAAGAAGTGGAGAGGGAATGGGATGTGAAGGAGATGTGAAAGGATCCTGAGAGACATCTGCCAGCCTGTTGCGAGGAACGGCTGCAGACGCCAAGGGCAGTGCAGAAGGAGGGGGAGCAGTAATGCAGCTCCTGGCCAAGATTCCCCTGCAGCCCGTGGTGATGACCGTGGTGGAGCCGGCTGTGCCCCTGCAGCCCATGGAGGCCCACGGAGGAGCAGAGATCCCCCTGCAGCCCGGGGAGAACCCCACACCAGGGGAGGTGGATGCCTGAAGGAGGCTGTGGCCCGTGGAGGCCCCGCTGGGGCAGCCGTTCTGGAGGGGCTACACCCCATGGAAGAGATGACCCACGCCGGAGCAGTTTCACGAAGGACTGTGGCCTGTGGGAGGGACCCCACGAAGGAGCAGGGGAGGAATGTGAGGAGTTCTTCCCCCAACGATGAAGCAGCGGCGTAAAACAACGTGTGATGGACTGACCGCGACCCCCATTCCCTTTTCCCCCCTGTGCCGCTCGGGGGGGGGAAGGTGGTAGAGATAATGTTAAGCCTGGGGAGGGGGGGTGGGGGGGAGGTTATCTTGTTCCCTGTCTCATTCTCCTGCTTTGGTTTTAGAAATAAATGAATAGTTTTCCCCAAGTCGAGTCTGTTTTGCCTGTAATGGTAACTTTAAGGATTTCTCCCCGTCCTTATCTCAAACCTCCAGCCTTTTTTCTTACATCATCTCCCCCTGTTCTCTCGGAGGGTGGGGGGAGTGAGAGAGAGACTGTTGCTTGGTCCCGAGTGGGGCGCACACCGAGCTGACAGACAAATCCTTGCCCTGTTCCAGCTGTGCCGATGAGGCCGGGCAGCGGGATGCTGCTGGATGTGCTTGGACAAGCTGGCGTACAGAAGTGCAAAGGAGCTGCTCACCAGCGCTGCTCCTCAGCTCGCTCCTAACTCACTGCACATTGCCAGCTGTGGTTTTCCGTCTGTAACAGAAACTCCTTGGTTTAGCAGCACAGACGGCGAGCTGGAGTTCCCCCGGGGAAGGTTCAATGAATGTCTGTAGCTGACCTCTCCCCTGCGCCGGGCACTCCAGGAACCGCAGTGGTCGTACAGTGCCTCTCGCAGCGACTCTGCAGGCGTCCCCGGCTCCGGAGCAGGGCTACTGGCTGGTGGAGACGTACCTTTTGATGCGTCGTCTCGGTCCTTTGGTGCTTCAAAGAAAATCTGCAAATGGCAAACCTTGCAGTGAGTCACAGGTGAGGCTGCACCTGGAGCACAGCTCCTCGGCAGAACCTTGGCCCAAGGCGGGTTGTCACAAACGGGAGGGAACCCACCCAGCGCTCGGGACATACGAGAAAGCTGGGCTTGGTCAGCCTGGAGGGGAGAAGGCGCAGGGAGCCTCGCGTTGGCTTCAGCTGTCTCACGGGAGGGTTAGAGAGCAGACAGAGCCAGAGACTTTTCCAAAGTGCACAGTGAAACGATGAGAGGCAATCGGCACGTGGTGCTGCACAGAAAATTCCCACTAGACATACGAAAAACACCCGTGAGAGCAGTGTGGTGCTGGGACAGGGCCCAGGAAAGGGGTGAGATCTCCACCCCTGGAGACAGCGCTCACTTCAACAAGACCCTGAGCAGCCTCCCCCAGCCTCGGAGGCAGCGCTGCTGTGGACAGGGGGGGACCAGAAGCTCAGGAGGTGTCCCCACCCCACACCTTTCTGTGATCCCGCGAGCTCGGCGTGTTTGAGAGAGAAGCAGAGCACCTGCCCGAGCTGCCGCCACCACCAGCTGCTTGCACAACGGCGAGCACAGCACCGAGCACAGCTCTTGTGCAAGGGGGCAGGGCTGGCAGATTTTCAACGCCGTTATCCACGTGCTTCCTCTGCTGTATCATGCAGCTCACCAGTTAGAAGAGGATAACAATTTTTCGAAGGACAGGGAGACAGTTAGTGTCCTCTGTGCTGGTAATTGCATTTCACAATTAGGAACTTACTTAATTGCTCTCAAAACTGCTTCAGAAACCATGGAAGTGGGAAGGTTGGAGAAATGCTTTGTCTCTTGAACGCTCACTTTCCCCAGAGACCGTGAACCTGCTCCCACAGCGATGTATGGGAAAGGCCACGTATCTGGGTGAGCATTCTGCTGAGCATCAGCGCAAGAGCCAAGCCCTCGCGCTCAGCACCTTCAGCAGCCAAGGAGACCATGCGCTGCTCCTCTACAGCAAGGAAACAACGATATGTCGGTGCAAGCAACAGTGCCTCAGCGCAGAGACATGCCACCAACACCTGGGATACAGCACAGCAATTGAACGCAGAGGGTGCAAAGCAGAACATCTAGACTGTATTTGCATTTGATGTTATTTGTTTTGTTTCTTGTAGCCTTTTGTGTTTAGCTACCAAAGCCTGAAGGTCTTAAACCTTTCTCAGGAAGACTTCTTTCAGCTTTGCTGTAAAGCCTGCCTGGTGTGGGGGAACCAACCGAATTAGCGTGACTGCTAAACGATGACAACCTGTGTCCATCACAGCAAAATTTGCCCGAGGCAGCCCCGCACCCTGCACATGCCTGGGGAGCAGAGAGACAGCGTGCACCTCCTGTCACAGGGGCTCAGCCATGGAGGGAGGGAGGGAGGGAGGGAGCACCAGCAGCGAGGGAGCCGTCCCGCAGGCACCGGCGGCAGACACGGCAATGCGCAGATCCCAGAGCATTAGAGCTGCTGCTCTTCTTCCCACAGGTTTTGTTCGTCAGTTCATCAGGGGATGCAACGACGGTTTCTTTCAAAAGCCCTTCAACAACTCGCTTAGTAAACTTCAGCTGCTAAATTCGGTTAGAACAGCAACAAACTTCCTCCACAGCAGGGCAAGCTGAAGGTAAATTACTGGATTGCTGATGACTTTCATCACTTAGGTCTGCTCAGAAGGCATGGAAACTCCTTCCAGCACTGATTTATTATTCCAGCAACTTTATTACTTCAGAACTCTCAGTCCGTCCTTGCCCCGATGCCTGCTCACCACAGCAGACGCTGGTTCACTGCAACATCAAGATCCTTCTGAAACACCTCTCTAAGGTGCGGCAGCTTCCCAACCAAGTCCCTCCCATCAGGGGAAATGCAAAATCCCCAGAAAAGCCCACAGTGACTTTTGCCACCTTGGCTGGATTCCCAGAGGACCAAGGTACAGAACTGCCACTCCACACAACTGACCCAACGTTTATGCACCAGTGGCCTTCGCAGAGCCCCCCGTCACACCACAAATGGCCGTTTCAAACGCCCACGTTTCCACTGATGGGACTATGAGGCATCTACTGCTTAATGAATCATAAGAGCAAGGTACACAGCCAAGACCTGCAGTCTGACCTCAGAGCTTTTGGGGTTTCCTTATTTTTCCCCCTTTTAGGCAAAGTCTATTGAAGAAGATCATCCAGCTGAACTGTTCCAGCTGGATGAGAGGTGAAACCACCTTTTTCCTTCTCCTTTCGTGGGGTCAGATGTCACAGACAGCAGCTTTGCTCAGTTCCAGATGTCTTCCAGGGAAACAGGCAGAAAAACTGCAACTCCTAGCAACGCTGGAGGAAAGCTCAGTCTGTCTCCTGCACTTTCACCCCCCTCTTGCCAGACCAGAGACCACCCAGGGCTGAGGCCCTGCAGAACTGAGCAGCTAAAGCAGATCCACCCAGGAGGATGGGACATCGAGTAGGCCAAGACTCGTGTGTCTGCTGTGGTGGCACTACAAAAATCAACAATAATAGCATTTTTGGTAATACACATTTAGACTTTTGCATAGAGCAACCCAGGACAACCCCAAACCGGGAGACACAGAGGCAGCAAAGCCCGTTCTCCAGCACAGCCCCGGCTCAGGGCTCCTAGCAGTAGGCTGGTAATCTCTCAGGTAAGAAACATGGGAGAAAGCCCTCACTCCTACCTCTGAGCAGCTGCTGGCAGCGTTTGGACAGGTCATACTGGCTGGGCAGGACCACTCACTGCTGGCACGAGATGGGCCTGGACTCTGTGGAAGTTACCTCAGATGTTTAGGAAGCCTGCAAGTGCACTGTGGACTCCAGGGACAAGATTGTTGTGGTGGGGCTGGTCTCTGCTGGGGCCATTTGTTCTGACAAAGCCGGTTATTGGCTTAGTCTATTACCTGAGCACAGCAGCGGCTGTCAGAAGACACAATAACTGCAGAGTTGGTCTGTCCCAGCCAACCTGCCCTGTCAGCACAGCATGAAGAGAAGCCAACATCTACAAGGGATATGCAGATCTCCACAGGTGTGTGTACCCAGCCTGGCTTGAAGGTTTTTCCATTAAAAAATGGAAAAAACATCAAAGCATCTGAAACTTAAAAAAATAAAAGCTATACTTCTAACAAAACCCACCATGGATCTCTTAAAATTCACTCTGTTCTAAAAATGAAATCATCAGGGAATGAAGCACTACGGTCTGGATGCAGCCGCTATACCTGACGCCGCTTTCTCTGCTCTGCTATCACCCACACGCCAGGGAAGCGCGAGTGCAGCTGCACGGCCCCGGTTCTCCCCGCAGCCGCTGCCCAGCAATGCTCCCTGCTGACCTGCAGTCCCTCTGGAGAAGGCGTCAGCTGTCAGGACAGTCGCTCCAGCCTCGTGCCTTTGGCTGCACACCCGGGAGCACGGACACACGGGTAACGCTGAAGAGAACTGCAGGAAGGAATCTGGCTGTGCAGGTCCCCCGCCCTTGGTGGCACCCACAGCGAAGGGATGCAGCACCCAGATGCAGGGACTAGTGCTGCATGGAGCCACCACGGCAGGGCCAACGAGCATGTCCAGCTGGTCTTTGGACACAGTACAGCTGCGCTCCGGCAGAGTTTAACACGTGTAACTGCACCTCGGTGCCTTCTCCTCCACGACTAGGTCTCTGGAACAGGAGAGGCAAAGCCTTGGCACTCCCAGAGAAGGCAACTTGCACCATGATGACAAGAAAGGCAGGGTCCCACATGGAGTGCTGCGGAGCATCCTCAAGCTGCAAGTGGTTGGTATCATTCTCCCCTCTGCGCCCCCCCCCCCCCCCAAGAAGGATCAGTGAATCTTTTGCTTTTTTAAGGAAAATGTATTTTTGTGAAAATAGACTTTATTATAATAAAATTTGATATTAAATAAAAACATACCGTATCAGCAACACTCGTGGACACTGTGCTGGCATCATTCACATACCTCACGTAACTGTCCTTCTCAAAACAAGTACCTCACTGAAACATGCAAAGAAAGAAACACTGAAAAGGATAGAAACCATGTAGTACAAAACTCTCCGTGGCTTAGAAAGGGATGTGTATTAACTCAAGGAACACATCATCTCATATGAAAATAGCTGCAAACTCTCCATCCCCAGCTCTGCTCTCCAAATGCTCCAACTCAGGAGCAGCTCACTGGAACAGCCAAACAAAACCGCGAAAGAGGCAGACGAACAATAAATAAATAAATAGGTAAATAAATAAATAAATAAGGCAGAGTCCCCAGCCAGCGTGTGGTCAAGGTGAACCAGCCAAGAGCAGCTTACAGCAGCCCACGCCACAGGAAGAAGTATCGCCCCTCTTCAGGGTGTCGCTCCTTCCTCCATGGGAATCCTCGTGCTGGAACATGACTGAGGCAGTGTAGGATGCTCCTAGGCACAGCTGCATATTTACAGGTTTACAGTACAAATAACTCACTCGTCAGCCCAGAGACAGCAAAGGGATTCACGGGAACAGAAATGTGCAACTTTTCTTTGCAGGAAGTGAAGGAGTTGACACAACCTCTTTTGGACCAGAGAAATACCAGGGTGTGTAGTACAAGGGAGCTCTTCCGAAGGGGCCGGGGCTTTGCTGGGAAAAGCCATTTAGCTAACTTACAGCCAGAATATAATCTCTAAACTAAAATATTTACAGGGAACCGGTGCACTGAGGGCTGCACGGAGCAGGACACACTACTGTGGAGTGTATCCTAGAGCTGAGGCCTCATGCACCCCAGTGCCATGATGCTGTGTTCAGAGCCACTGCCCACGCTGGGTGGGCGCCCACAGCTGGGCTCTCAGCAGAGACCACAGCTCACAGACCCACTGAAGAGTTTTCTCTATTCAATATACACTTTTTCCCCTATGAAAATACTCTAATCAGCTTATTGCAGAGGGCTTCTCCTAAATTTTCAGTCCCTGTGTGGACTGCATTAGCAGTCTTTACAGAAAAATAAATCCCTTGTTAATTTTTCTTACTGGACCCAAGTTTTCTGAAGAGCTTTTTTCCTTTGAAGAAGAAGCCTCTCTTCTTTTTACTCTGACCAGGTACATCAACGCATTTGAGAATGGCCAGCGATGCCTGCTCTGGACACTGCTCGCCCATGACAAGGCAGGAAGGTGGTACAGCAGGAGTTGGTGAGAAGTCGCTCTGGTCGACAGACCCATCTGGATTTAACTGAGTGGGAAAAAGAGAAAACAACAGAAAAATAAGTTGTTAGGAGGACATCGCACCAACATAAATCTCAGCCAGAGAACCCTGCCTTCTCCCCACCTGTCTGTCCCTCACCCTGCAAGACTCAGCTCCTCTGTGCAATTACAGATTCAGTTAGGAAGCTTCCAGCAGATTTAAACTTTTTTGTACCCACTACCCAGACCCAGCCTGAGCTCAGGCATTCTGAAACTCCCTAACGGGCTAAGAACAGGACAGCAGAAAAGCCCCACTGAGGACCTGAAAGATGCTGCTTCACAGCTGAAGACACTGGAGGTGAAGCACCTCCTGAGAGCACGGATGGGCAGGTACTGATGCATTCACGTACGCCTGCTGGCTGCCTGGGCTGGGGGAGCGTGGTGGTCTCCCACACGCTCTGCGGCAGAAGGCAGGTCAGTAAGGAAAAAACTAACCTCAAAAGAACAAAAGCTGTGCAAGACCTTCAGACATTCAAGGAGGCTGGCTAAGCTGAGAGGCTTCTGCAACAGTGGCCATGCTCCACCATGGTCAGAGTAGAAATTCAGAGCCTTGCAAGGCTGCGCAGCATCCATCAGATCTAGCTGCAGGAGGGGCAGAAAGCAAGTCTGATGCTCTGCAGCAACACCAATAATGGAGAAAAAGTTCATGAGACACGGAGAAGTCTCGGATTAAGTGGCAGACAGCAACTAATGTGTTCCTAAGTCACCTGAGCATTTGAGAATGTTAACTGGGATCCACAGTCCCAGATGATGGTCTGTATGCTGCTCCTTGGCAAAGGGCTTTTGGAAATCAGAAAGTGCCCTAGTCCTGGGCGCAAGTTTCCTCTTCACAAAATATTAATGGCAGGTCAGCTCCCAGCAGTAGCCTTCTTTCCAGTATCTCCTTTTGCTGGGTTTAGGTGTCTGGACAGTGATCATTTCTGATCTGGCAGAGCAAGCTTTCCCAAGAAGTTGCAAAATTTACCAGGGAAGAGGCTCTGGGTTTCCAAGGCCCAGGAGAAAGCTTGTCTCACTGCCTTCTCTTCCACACAGCTTTCACAAACCAGCATCTTCCAAGCTCCCAGCTGTACATCCTATCTTGGCATTCCCCGCGACACAACACAACAGTGGCTGGAGCTGTGTCAAAACCACACGCCTTCATCATCTCTCTGCTTGGGTGCCAGTAAGTCAGGGCGAGTTGAGTGTGTGACCCTCAATGGTCTGTACACAGCCACAGCTCCAACGGGGAAGATGAGTTAGTGACACTGGCAGCAGGATGCTCTGCCTGGGGATGAAGCACTACCGAAGAGCAGAGACACTAGCCCTGCACAGGAAACGCGTGAGCACCACAGGAGCTGTTTGTAGTTCACTGGCACGAGTGGATGCGCTTTGGGCCTGGTCCCACGCCACGCCTGGGGAAAGGCGCTGAATCAAGCAGATGCACAGTCGTAACACTGCTGCCCTAGCTGAGGCACAATCACACCCGGCGGGCTGTGGGTTAGTTTAGTGAAAGTTTCCTAGGGTCAAAAGCAAAAGCAGCACTGCTTTATCCCCCTGCTGCTGTTTCAGCACCCCACCTCCTGCATGACAAAGAGCACAAACGCTGGCTGTGACCTCTCCTCCCCTCACAGGTTGACCTCATGCTGCTGTATTCCAGTCGCTTCACTCCGCTGCAGGAAGAGAGCACTCTGGTACCAGATGAGCAGAAACCTCTTCTCTAGAATCAGACTCAGTATGTGCAAAACCTGCCAAGTCGGTCCTAAGCAGGCAGTAGCACCGGACTTCTGGAGAGCTGTGTTATGCTGTGAATACAGGACCCCTCCCAGCTCCAGAAAGTTGAGAGTCAATGACCGTCTTGCAGCAATCACTTTGAACTGTCCCAAGTGACAGTGATCTCAGACTCTCTCTTACTTGAACTCAGGTCTCTGGCTAGAGGGACAGAGCTGTAATCCTCTCCACCCCTCTTTGTTACAGTAAACAATACAGTCTCCGATTTTTCCTGAACTCACACTCTGTTTTCACCTGGAAACCTTGTTCCATACACTTTCAGAGGCACTTCTACAACTCTCCAGATGTGCAGCACTACGTTGAAAGGCAGCACTGTGGAAATCAGTCTGAGTGAATCTAGATGAATCATTTTCAGCCAGTAACGCAAGGCTTACGGAGGCAAAGAGAAAAAGTAGGCCATCTGAGGGCTAACCTGCTGGGTTAGCCACGTGCAAAAGTAAGAATCCCTGGGTTCTGCTCCAGAAGGTATTTATGTGTTGTGCAATGAAGAATCCTTGGATAAAATGCACAAAAGCACTGGGCTAACATCAGAAGGCATCTCACCAACACGCAGTGAGCGGTCTCCCCTATGAAGCTCAGGCCTTGTGCTGTCTGGCTCAGCAGCCCCCAGGGATGCAGGAGTGATGTAACGGCCCCTGTGCAGCCGGGGCAGAGGAGGCTCAGTGCTCACGTACCACTGGAAACCATTTTTCTAGCAAAGGTGGAACAGTTTTAGGGCAGATCTGAAGTGGCCCAACAAACCTTACAAAATTTCTCCTGTAGAGCTATGTACGAAAGACAGCGTGCAAAACAAGAGGCAGGTACTCAGACCAACTCCTAAATGTCACAATTATCAGAATCAATGCCATTAGCAAACACTGAGCAGTTAAAAGGAAGTGACTAGCAGTTTCCTGTCTTTGTGGCTGCAAGTCCTGCTGATTCCCAGCTGTGGAACACGACGCCCAGGCAGATTTCCACACACAGAGGCACTCACAGACACAAGCATGTGCAGATGTTCTCAGAGGTCTCTACACGGTAGAAAAGCAATAGAACCAGCTCACAGATTCATCAGGTAGGAGACAAATTATACTAAAATTAGGGTTTCTTCCCTAAGAGAAGCATGGAGGAAGAAATTGCTCTGTCAAGATGCTGATACAAGCTATCAGAGTTGATAAACAGAAGAGTCATGTTAGTTTTCAGGTGGTTTTAGTGCTGGCTCAGGTATTACTGATTTGCATAATTTTAGGAAAACAATGTTTGAAACTAAGAAAAACACAGATCTGCTCCCACTGCCCCCCCAAACCAGGGGTCTCACCTCCCTCCAGCCCCAAAATTGTTTCATTAAGTGAACAGAAAGAACAGATAGAACAATTATCCACACAAGGCTGGTTTTAGGGACTATTACTACTTTCTTCAGTTGATGGTGTGCAGGGGTTTTTCAGGACTATACTCAGGAAGGAGTAAAATCGAGAAGAAAAAACCCGCAGGCTGAACAGGGGCTGAGCTCAGCCTGAGCAGGATCTTGCAAAGGCTAAATGAAGCTTTGGTTGTTGATGTGCTTCAACAGTGGTAGAAGGGCCAGGCTGAATTACAAAACACGTCTTTTCTAAACCTGAGTATCCAGCACAGTCCCATCATGGTCCCCAAAACCACCAGATAATTGTTCCAAACAATTGCACTTCATATGCTGAATAGATCACGGCTTGTCTTCAACACAGAACCAATCTGGCAGCTCTGCCACCAGAGGATTTGAAGCTGGACTTGCTAGCAGAGCCCCAGACCAGCCTGTCAAACTTCAAGCAAGAAAAGTAGTGAACTGCAGGGACAGGACCCTTCAATATGCCAGGCTGGGTGGGAGATTGAAGAGATCTTCTCACACAAACTTACATGGTTGCTCTATGTATCACTCATATCTATCACTGGACTCTTCTCTTCCTCATTCTCTGAAGAAAAGAACCGTCATGGGTGCATAACACAGGCAGAAATAAATACATGAAATCAATTAGAATCAAACACTTTCTGAAGGTGCTTTACAATCAGTCTTTGACAGAAATGGCATATTACTGATGCAAAAATATTCATTCAACAGCCGCAGCGCTAAGGCAACTGCTCTAAGTTGATGAGCATGAGTGTTTCAGGGCCATAGCCTGTGATCATAACTTCTTGGATAACTCTTTGTGCTGTATTTTTTAGTGCTTAGTTTATTCCCCAAATGCTGTCAGTTTGAAAGTTAAACTGCTTTTTCAGTTGCAGGCATTTTAAGATTTACTCAGAAATAACTCAAAATGATCCAACCTCCCCAGTTCAATTTGGAAAGTTAATTGCCATTATTCTCAGACCTTTGGCACTGCAGCAGGGAGAAGGGAAGTGAGAAGAACAGACAGGGTGAAAACATCAAATCCAAGAAGTAACAAGCAATTTAAAAATCACTCATGATCATGCTAGAGAAGCTTCTGTTAAGACTGGACGTGTTAGGTCTCACGCTGGGACTGGCACATTTGATGGGAGCCTGTTTTGCCATGCTGTCTTTCAGAAGATTCAGACAATACTTCTCTAGAGGCTGCCATGCACCTTTTGCCTTTGGTGATTTTTTGCATACTCCTCACTCCCCCCATCCCCAATGGCAGCAGCAAAAATGCTTCTGTCTGTGTTGTATATGCCAGCCACACACTTTAAGAAGCTCTCAGTGACTAAGTCGCTGGAGCTTGGAAAGGCTCAGGCGTGGCTGTGTCACTGTGAGAGCTCATTCCGGCTCAGGGTGGCCCTTAGAATACGTATGTTTTAAAGGAGGAGGTGTTCCTTCTGCCTTACCCCTCAGATGTTCTGTCCGTAGGCAGGGATGCTGTGAGTGCTGTGACAGAGCCAAAAACTCAGTGGGGTCAGGTTCTGTCTCTCCTCAGTAATCACCAAACAGACTAAAATGCAGTGAACTAACACAAGCTTGGTCATGAGCAGGGTAAATGTACCGCTTTTAAACGGGAGCAAACATGCCCTTCCTATCCGGAAGCTGTTTAGATAGATCTGGATTGCAAAGCACAAGCAGGAGGCAGGACTGCACAGAGTTAGAGTGCTACGTCAGTCACCCAGGGCAGTATCCCGCTGAAGCAGGGAGGCAGCAAGACAGAAGGCAGTCTGTCAGCACACAGAGGCAGCCAAGACAAAGTCATGCCTAGATAGTTCATGTGGATTCCCACTGACATAAAATGGCTTAATCATCATCAACAGAATTTTCCAAGTCCCTAGACTTCAGATTACGAAGAACAGCAGCTCGTGGATCAGCTAAGTAGCAAAACTGCAAACCTATCCTGACTCTAAGGCAACAGCCTCCTGCTCTGCAGACTCAAAGCCAGAGCTAAGGTGAGAGGAAGCTTCTGGCAGAGAGAAGCGGAGACAAATGAGGTCTGAAGGGCAGGTAAGCCTGACACACGTCCATTTTATAGGGGTTGGCTTTAATCACATTTGAAAGGCATTTCTGTTAAACAAACAAACAAAAAGTGTCATGAACCATAGCAAAAAGAGCTTACAGTCTTGAGCATGCACAGATATCTGCGCCAAACTGCTGTGTCCAGGGGAACAGCCACTCACTGCTGAAACCAGCACCACTGGAAAGGGGAGAGGAAAGCGGAGCAGCAGCCAGTGGCAGGGCAGCAGGCAGGAGCAGGCTCGTGCTGCCTGCTCAGCAGGAGAGCGGACAGGACTTTGTTACCCTGTGAGGGTGTGACAAAGCCTGGCTCACGGCAGGCCAAACTGGTGTCACAGTTTCCTCCCCAGTAACACAGAAGAGAGGGATGCAAACAGGAATACTCAAGGTAAGGGCAGATTTGTTGTATATGTTACCCTGTTATCAGCCAAGTCGCTCTCTCTTACCTGCCTTTAATAAAACACCATTAGCCAAGCCAAACACTTCACACCTGCAAGTGGCAGGCCAGCTATCCGAGCCCTGAACGCTACCTGAATTTCCCTATGGCTTCTGAGAGGACTCAGGCTGGGGCTGGAGTAACGACCCCTGGCATCTGAAATGGGCCCTTGTTGCTGCTGGCTGATGCCAGAGGAGGGATAGATCTGTAATAAGCTACACTGTGAATTCAACCTGTTTCAATTTTACTGGTTCAGGTTTCCTTTGGCACCCTCTCTTCCAATAGAGGAGTAATTTCATAGAATCATAGAATGGTTAGGGTTGGAAGGGACCTTCAAAGGTCATCTAGTCCAACCCCCCTGCAAAGAGCAGGGAAGAGTAAATCATTTTGAGAGGGAAACTGAGGAAGGAAACCCATTCTGAATGCTTGTTTCCCCCAAGAAAGATATATTTGTGTAACCTCAGGGCTCTTAAACCCTGGTAGTAACAGCTTAATAATCTTTGATTCCCCAGCACGGGCCAGCTCTTATAGGCTGGGAGAAAAGGGACCGAGTATCCTGAATAGGTAAGCACAAGGGATCCAGACAACTTCTGAGTTTAGAAAATAATCCAGCAAGCTACCCACAAACCTTATTTCTGAGTCAGGCCTGCCACTCACTTGCTGTAGTGCAGGCCCTGTGCCCACAAAGCTTGAAATGCGTGGAAGCAAGAGACAGGGCTGCAGGTGAAGCCTAAGGGAGATCAGGTAGCATTTGAAGACAGAGATGGGAGGTGGGTACAGAGAAAAGGAAGAGCTGAGCATAAAAAATAGGACACGGAATGCTGCAGAGAGCAGGAAAGCTAGGGTGGCACCAGTGGAGAGTTCTACTGAGGAGGATTCAGGGCCATGTACTTCCTTAAGGACCAGCTCAAAACCAATCTGGGCCTGCTGTTACACTTTTATTGGTCTAGCACCACTTGACAATGTCAATAACCGCCCAGGAAGAACTGAAGATTGAGTACATGTCAGCTGGGACCAAGCTGCATCCCTTCCCATTCTCTAGAATGACACAGCACATGAGGTCCAGGAGCGACCAGGGAGGTGCCACACTTCTGGCCTCACCCACTGAGGACAGACTGAATCTGGCAGATGACCCAAATCTCCTACTTAAGTACTTGTTTCAAGAGTATCAGCAACATAATGCAAGGGGTTAGCTGAGCTTTTGAATTCCCTGCATTTGTGGGTTGCTCTCAGAGCCTTAGGATCCATCCCACAGAGCTGTTTGGGAAACTCCCCAAGGTGTTTTGAACTTGTCTGAAAGCACCTGGGACTGGATTAAGATATATCTAACTCTGGACAGGTGGAAGAGCATTGGTGTTCGGGTGTTCACAACTCCAGAACACTTTGGCATGGATGCGAGCATATTTGAGGAATTTAATGTGTCTGGAGAGCTGGCTGAACCGCTTTGCCTGCAGCAGGATTTCACCACTGACCCTTTGGTGGATCTAAAGAATTTGCTGCTGGGACCTGCGATGCTCTTTGCTCATCTGATCATGAGACTGCGGTCCCAGGGGATGTTGTTTTGTGCCTCTTCTTGCACCACAAGTCTTCAAGACGAGCTCCTAGCACTCCCCTCTAAGCTTCTGAGCATCTCCCATGGGATGAACTGAACTGCATGCAATAATTTAAATGATTCCATCAGATGCTGCATGCTGTGCAATGCCCCGTCTCCAGCCACATCACAGTCTGGATGTCTCTACTGTGCAGTGTCACACAACCTTACCTGGCTCTCAGCACTCAGCGGAAAAGCCTCTTTATCTTTTGAATTAAGTTCCTCGACCACGCCTCTATCAGAAGGGACAGCTTCCAAGAAGTTAGACGGGACAAGACCTCTCTGTTGGTTCAGCTCTCCCTGCAAGATCAACATTCAGTTCTCACATCAGGTTTCCTGGCTGATGGAGAAATAACAAACAGAGCAGCAGTCTCGTGCAGAGAAGGCCAGCCTATGGCCCGAGAGAACCCCAGGAACGTGCTCATGTTGGAAGGATCGACAGCAAATTTCACAATTCACATTCTTGCTTAGTTCTGGAACAATTCAGAGTGCAAAAGCACAGAAAAGAGTAAAGGAAGAAAAGATGGCAGCAAGCAGTGACAAATGTATTCCAGCAACATGGCCACTTCTACAAACCCCAAAAATTTCCACTGCTATCCTGGAAGCAACTGGAAAATGACTGTGCCACAAGCTTTCTAAAGGCCTTTGATTTGCTCTAGTATTTATTTTTTTTTTAAAGAATGAGGTACTACTGGTGCAATGTCCTGTAGACATTGCCTCAATGCCCACTGAGGTCCCAACCTGCAAATCAAGCTTGGCTTTATGTCTAAAAAATTGTCTCCAGTTCAACAGCAGGTGGTTGGGTGAGACAAAACCAAGACCAGCAATGTTGTTTGGCCAACACTATAAAAGAAGTCAAACAAAACACTCACACCGATCGCTCCAGACTTTACCTGGAGCCGAACCTCAACTCTAATGTGCGAAAACACACTGTTTTCTGTGCAGGAAAAGGTGGATGATCCAAGGGCCAAGGATCGTGTCTAGCACACAGCTTGTTGGCAGGCACAGTTCCCACGTATGTACAGTAAATTAAACAGATACCAGTGCTTCCGGAAGTTGATACGCTAACGTGTGGCTGGACAGGGGTCACATTTTTTTATTCCTACGTTAACATTTTAGCTTGCTGTCCTGGATAAGAGCACATGTCCGAGTGCTTTGTGACAAATCCGCTTACAGCAAGTGCGGATTCAGCTGATGGATGTACAGAAAAATGCATCCTAGGCTTTGGGAAACCTGCACTCAAGTTATGCCAAGAAATACACTCAGAACCATTTGGATATTGGGTTTACAGGAGGAGCCAGAAACAATCTGCCCTAAGCAGATACAGGTTTATTTTTTTTCCCAAAACCAGAATATTGTGTTCCCTGATTTCTGCTCTCCTGCCACTAGATGGACTCCAGCGATTTCAGATGTAGCCACAGGACCTTCCCAAGCCCTGTACTTACATAATAGAATCCATCATCATCCATGGACCCAAACACAGTGATTACGTCCCCGGCACTGAAGGTCAGTTCAGCCTGCAAACAGCAAGAGAACAACGGTCACAGGAGAAGCACTGCCTGGAATTTCTCACCAGAAATATGAGGTCACCCTGGGCTTCTTGCACAACCTCACCCTGAGGGAGGGAGGCCACTGTGTTAAAACTTGCAGGACAAGGATGCAGAAGAGCATCTTGAAGTGGGTGACGGTGGAACTGAGTGCTAAGGAAGCATTTTATAAATTAAGACAAGAGCAAACCCTGCTTCTTAAACTGATTTTAATAAGGTTTCAAAATAGTACGTACCACCTGTTCTGGAAAGATATGTTGAGAACAAGCTGAGCAAGCACCAGAAATACCTTTCATTTCTTTAAACGTAAGTACTAAATCCTGCTCCCTCGGATAAGCCTGTTCTGTATGCAATGCTCAGGGATTACGCACTAGCAGGAATGCATAGAAATGGGAAGATTTGACCTGGAAACAGAACAGTACTGCATGACACACATGATACTTCACCATCAAATCTGTCTGTCCTGTCAGCCACCCCAGAATGCGCTACATGGAGCACAAGACTGAAGACAGAGGTGTAAGCAGTCTCTTCCAATGGAAGAAACTGCCCAGTTACAACAAAAAAGTTGCTCTAAGAGGAAAAAAAAAATGGAGTCTCCAAAGAGGCTGTGTGCCACTCAAGACACACTGGCTTTATACGCACGTCACAGAAGTATTAGTGGGAAGGGACCTACCTCTAATATATTTACCTTATTATATCCCTAGTACTCAATTTATCTCTCCAGGTTGCAGGTTCCTGCTGTTGGCTGTGAATTACTTTGTCCTAGCAGAAAGACACTTACAGGGAACTTCACACGCACAGAATGCATAGCTGATCCTATGTCTTGGTGCAAGTTCACAAACAGCAGCTGTAGCCTTCTAGCAAAACAAACGTTCTGGCAGTGTGAACGGGGAGCGTCTCCAACAACGCAACAGAGCTGCACCAGCTTGGTGCAATAATTTGAGCTCTGTCCACAGTGAAGGTTCTAGGAAGACCAAATAACTGCAAAAAATACAACCACCTTGTTGACGTGGGCTCAAAAGTGTCCTTTGGCCAGATGTATAAACACCTGTATGGATGCTGGTTGATATATGGTCCCACTGTATCTCTCCCAAGATAATCCACCATCCCTAAAGCACTCTGTCCTCAGAAGCAGACCGTCTTGCTCATCAGATACTCAGTCTGGGAGGCAAGCACTACCTGAACTGTGCCACCTCTTGGCCATACACTCCTTTCTGGATGCATGGAAAGAACCTGAAGCCAAACCTCACGTTTATGTTTGCTCAGGGCAGGCTAACACTGATACGGAGGAACAGAGAACAGAGCATGTTCAAATTGAGACATGTTTTTGGCAGAAAGGATTCTGCGTTGTGATCTTTCCACCTGAAACAGACTTATCCACAAAAATAATGTTTGGATTATATGTAGGGATTGCTTCATTAAATTAGAACTAAGTCTTCTTGCTTGAATGAAGATCTACACAGGTAGTTAGCACAAAAGACATGCTCCAAGACATGCTCACCTGATTTAGCAGAAGTCTATTCAAATGTTTAAGTTAAGTTTTCCCTTTTGCCAGAGGGTGCCCTGGATCAGTTGCTAACAGCAGGGGCTGCTTCTTCCTGTCCTAGATCTGCCAAATCCTGTCTAAGCACTAGAGGATGCTATGAGGGCATGAGATGCTCACACAGTTTCACTGAGACAGATCATTCAGGGGATGTTGCTTCCTGTTCTTCACAGATAGCTGAACACTCATCAGAGAATGCACGAGAGAACATATCGGCAAACTCTGCATTTTATGACTCCAGCCAACCCCTTTTAGCTGTTACATTGCCAAGCTGCAATCATTTTGTTTTTGACCAAAGTGCTAAGTGTCTGGGGATAGAAGAAAAGAGAGGAAAAAGAAGCCTAGAAGAGGAGTGAGCAACTGGTTGTTACCTCTACGTCTGCATTTGGAGAGCTCTCCTTCGGGTTGTAGTCAAAGACAGCCACCATACTTCGAGCAGTCAGTAGTTCAGCTTCAAAGTCCTGATGCTTCTGGCCTGCAGGACAAAAAAAAAAAAAAAACAACCAAAAAAACAACCAAAATACCCTGAGCTGGAAGCTCTAAGACAAAATCCCAAATCACAGTAACTCCTTCACTGTTCTTGGAGTGGACTGAGCAAAAAGAATACTAGGGGGAAAGCGAATGGAAAACTGAATGGGAGAGAGATCTCAGAGGCCTCAGGTAAAGCAGTTTTCTCACCTCCTGAATCACCTCACAAGCACCGCACTGGGGACATCTCCCCTTTCCAGCATCCTGATGTCCTGTCTATAGATACAGGAATCTTCTATTTTATGTTTTCTATTTATACATACACACATTTACATATACTCACATAAACAGAGGACAGCAGTCTCTTCACAGTGTCTCAAATGGACATTTCTCCTCTCTCCACACAATGCTCTGCTACTGAGCTACAGAATTTGTCCTCCAAGTGCCAGGGGAATAGCAAGAGCCCTGGACAGCACCGACCAGCAGCCCAGCCGCAGCAGCACAGAGCTCACCACGAAACGGAAGGCAGGCCTCATCATCCAGGAAACGTGCTGCATTTTCACAACCACTGCCTGCTCAGCTCCATTACTTACAGACTGCTCTCAGTCTACAAAAGCAAAGTCTGATGTAATAGAAAACACACGTTGTCTGGTATTTTATCCTAAGGATTTAAACCCTGTTTCATGTCAACACCGGATGGGCTAGCAAGGGGTTTGCAGGCTTGGCCTCTCTGGACATCAGCTGATGACCGCACACCTAAGCAGAGTGAGCAACCCCACAAGGGACCTTGGATTTTAAGGACTGTGGCATCAGATAAGTAAGAGATTTCCCTGCTCCTCCAAAGCACAACCATGCATGCCCTCCACCTTCAAACACCCCCTGTTTAGTCAAAGACCACTGCACCCACTACTAAATAAAAGAATAAAACTCTTCTTTCCTGAGAATGACCATTTTCATACAGTGCTCTGAAGGAGCACTGCAGGGCATTGGCCCTTGATCACAAAATATGTCTGTGTTACGATCATGCAAACATACCAGCCCTCTTCTCAGAGCAACAGCAATTCTCACCTGGATGAGACTTGTACTTCTCCTGTTTATCCAGCCCTGCTGGAAGAAGGAAACATCTCATCAGTGGGCATTCATCTTTCAAAAGTGACCACACCACACAACTGACAAACAACAATAAAAAGAACAAAGACCAAGGCAGCAGACAACAGAAGCAAACCATTCATGCAACTCTACATCAGTAACCGTGAGTCAGGGATGTAACAGGAAGCAGAGGTCAAGCTCCAAAACTATAAGACATCACTGTTGTTAAAAACTTAACACCAGCACAGGGATGGGCTCTCTTTCCACTTCCTAGCAGTTGTACAGAGACAAACATGTGAGGGTCCTGTAAGCAAGTAGTAAAAATTCAATGCAGTCTGTAATCCGATTGCAAAAATCAAAGAGGAAGCAGTGGGTGACACAGACCTTTCTTGGAGCGTCTGGGTTTTGGAGGAGGGACGGTTTGGCGGCGTGGAGGTGGAGAAAATGTGCCATTTCCTTAATAAAAATCCAAAAAGCAAATAAATAGACAAGAGAAACAGACAGTGAATGGAAAGTGAAAAGCATCTTGAAGAGTGAACAAGCAACACAGTAGCATGACACGCTTCCCCTGGGAAGCAGACATCGTGATTTCTGTGGGCAAAGCCCGAATCTCCATTTCTCCTATGTGGACTCAGATGAGGTATGATCCACATCCCAAATACACACAGAAATCCACACCGTATCTATGCCCATCAGCCATACCACAGCACACATCAGACAAACTTCACCACTTTGCTGCATTTTATCTTTTAGCAGTAGCATCATGAGGATAAAACAAAACCTTGTACCATTAACACCTGAAAAATGCCAGGTGAGGCGCAACCCATCAACTCACTCGGGTGGGAAGGGACCTTGGGAGGTCTCTAGCTAAAGCTTCTGCACTGAGCAGCGTCACTACTGGACAAGTCCCCAGACAAGCCCACAGGAGTCCCAGACCGACCTCTCTGAGGCACTTCCTTGGTTATGAGGCTGTAATACAGGCTTACGGCGGTAGGAAAACAGCAGAGGTATGTACAGCCTGGCTGTCTAAGGAAACAAGGTTCATTCTCTGCACGCACATGTGAAGTGTATCTTTTTCACTACTGCTGCCCTCCTGAAAACTTCCAAACCCACTACATTTCACGCAGTCTCAGAGCTATTGACTTCCTTTACTCTTCTGAGAGTACGCAGGGGAGCAGGCAACAGAGTGCCTTGTATTTCCACACTGGGACAAAGGCCACCACAGGCATGTAAAGGATACACTCAGGAGAAACATCATGAATGTCCCACGCGTGAAAAAAGCCTTACTGAACCATGTACTTCAGGGAGGGAGTCAGGAGGGGCCCAAGGACCAGGTCTGCTCCTTGTACACTCCTGACTGCCTAATTTGCTGTCTCACACCCTTCCCTCCCCTTCCGCAGGAGTCCTTCTCCATCTTTCTCCATTCCCAAGTCAGATTCTCTCACCCAAGAGCAGGGTCATCCCTACGGGTTCAATTACACACTCGTAAAACAAAGGAGAGAACACAGAAGTGAAAACTGTCATTCACATCCTTCAGCTGCTCTTCAAACTTTTTTGTTTCCCCTTCTCTGGTGAGGACCAGCCTCACTCACACTCCGTGCTGAGTTCACAGACATGACACCTCGAGCACAGGAGCAGCTCTAGCAGCTGCAAATGCAGCCTTGGGCAGCGCTGCGCTGCGGTAGAGACAGGTGGGAACCGAGATCACAGAACACCTGCCTCCCTCACCCGTCGAGACCTCCCTCCTTGCTACCGCAACAGCCACTAAGCAAGCCCTCAGATCCCAGCAACCACCCCTAGAGATCGTTCTGGAAAGCTGCACTGGCCACACAGCTTGACAACATGACTGAGCGTTCCACATTTTAGCAGAGATACGCTGGCAATAGCAGAGGACACCCGTAAAAGGACACACAGTACCTATGCTCTCCATTGGTGTGTCAGCAGGAAGGAATCCTTGCTTTAGGAGCTGCTTCTTGATTTCATTATTCTCCACCTGGACTTCAGATACCATGTTACAGGGTATGTACCCCTCCCTTCCTGCACACTCGCCCCGGTAAAATCCATCGGCATCCTTGTCTCCACACACCTGAGAGGGAAAAGACATGCCAGAGACTGTTTATGCTACAGGGACTGAGACAGACAGAGAACAGAGAAAGGCATGCTGAGGAAACTCCCAAGATGGAGGAGACTGCCTCCCAAGGTTTATGCTGTCCCTGGAACATCAGATGGATCCACACAGAGCAGGAGACATTCACTAAGGTGCTCTTACTTTCAGGATCTGCCCCTCCTTAAACGGGAGCTCCTCTTCTGCTGCATCAGGGTTAGGAGACATAGAAATGGGATCATAGTCAAAGAGAGCCACGAATATTCTAACGCCGTCATCTTTAGCAGAGGTTTCTGAAGCCGTGCTCCTTGGAGGACCTGTGTGCAGACAGGGACACACCAGAGAGAACATCAGCAGCATTCCCCTGCCGCAGCACCGCATGGCTAAATACCACCTACCAGCCTCTCCCCTGCCATTCCAACAGCCTCCCTTCCTCCTGCTGTCCGGCTCGCTCCCCTCTGTACACTCACCCGGATTAGAGACCAAAGTTTTCTGCATTTGGCGGCTTCTTAAGCTCTTGTTCCCTCTTCTGCTGGGAGGCTGCCAGGCAGCTGTGCCAGGCAGCTCCTGGCCCCTAGGATCTTTATTACTGGGTGCCTGCAACAGGAACCACCAGAGCGTTAGTAGCAGCCTCTGCCTTCCGACTCGTGTGAACAGCGCTCACCCCAAACGCACCCCACAAAGAGCAGCGCATCCAAATGCAACATTCCTCTTCAGGGACACTCTAGAGCTGAAAACACCAAGGGAGTTGGAAAGCAGAGCTAAGTACAGACAGGAACCCTGCCAGGCACGAGTGACGAGCCCCTTGGTGAGCGTGAAGATGCAGGAGAGGGCATTCTGAGGGGACACAATGACATTACAGTCATCATCTACACAAAGCTTTCACCAGGGATTTTCATTTGGGTCCCACAGCCTTCTGCCGTGGGGAGGAAGACCCAGTGCGAAAAGGAATACTGCATCGGTGACACTCAGTCATTTAGCAGGAAAAGCAGAAGCAGCTAGTACAAGAAAAGCCACGGAGCAGCACAGAACTACTGAATCTCTCAGATCCTTCCGGACAATCCTAGAGGGTCCTTTCTCTGGACAACACTGAACAAAGCAAGATACAGGCAGGCCAGGGAAGCAGAGGGAAGCTAACACCACTGCAAGCTGCTTCAAAGCCAGAATAGGAAAAGTCACCCAACCCTTTTGTGCAAGGAGGTGCTACGTATCCCCTTCGAAGGATGTTCAAGCCTCCTTCTCCAGCCAGGTGACTTACAGTCCAGCTCCCAGCCCTGCTCCTCAGAACTGCTCTCACATCTCAGTGCTTCCTTCTCCTGGCAGAAGAATCGCAGGTGCTGGCTTGGAGACCCAGCCCACTCCATATCCTGCTCTTCCACCATCTCCAGTCTGGCCAGATCCCTTCTGTCACTTGTGTGGGCAACCTCAGATTGACTGGAGCAATCACTGCAGTCCCCCTGGCAGCTCTGGGACCTTTCTAGCCACAGCCTGCTCTCAGGGGGGGATGCACAGGTCGAATCCTGATCATCTTCAGAGTCATATTCAATGTCTATTTCCAGGCTCCTGGGGCTGGAGTAGTGTGTTGCCATCACAGTAGGTTCAGCAAAATCTGAAACTACTGATGATTTCTTGTGGTTTTTTCGTAAGGTGCCTTGTCTGGCACGACTGTACATATCAAACCCCTCCTTACCACCAGCACTGCTCACAACGTTCAGCTCTTCCCTGAGGCTCGGAGCTCTGAACAACCTGCCTCCCATCTGGCTGCAGTTGCCCAGCAGACGACTGCAGTGCTCTGTTAAATCATTCTGTCTCTTCCTACCCATCTCAGGCCGACTCCGGATCTTCTCTCCATAATTATTACCCTTCTTCTTGCTCCAAGTGGGACTTGCCCCAGTCCCAGACTTTGGATCATTCTCCTGGTAGCCCCAATTCCAGTTTGCCTTTTTCTGACTCCAGGCCAGCTGAGCAGAGGCAGGATTCGCATGGTCAGCATCCCTTCTGCTCTCCTTAACACCATGCTCCTCCTGTGGAGTCTGAGCAGACAGATCTGTGGAGGTTTTACTCCCATCTGCCTTTAGAAATGGCTCTTTGACTTTGAGTGGCTTCTCTGTCCTTCCCGGGTGGTAGGTAAGCGTTTCTAAGGAGTCCTGAGGGTCTTCCTTTTCCTCCGTAACGCACTTCTCATCCTCATCTTCATCCTCATCCTCAGTGACTTCAGGGATGCTAAACAATTTCTTGCTGTGGTTCTTCTGAAGGGGAAGCTCTAGTATCCTCTCCAGAATCTCCTCATCGCTGTCAGTATCACAAAGATCCATCTGTACCCAGCCCCAGAGAAAAGCCACAGCCAGGACAAGCAAAGGAAAAAAGAGAGGAAATAAACATTAAAAAGAGAGGCAAAGTTACAGCTGATTCCCTCCCAGCACAGCAGGATGGAGCGGCAACTGTGGTCTGCAGCGAAGCAAGGGTAGGAAGCACAAGAGAGCAATGGGTCTTCTGGCAAAAGACAATCAGATGAACTAGCAATGCAGCGGAAAGCGAGAAAGGCCAATGCATGGAAGAGCTCCCTCCCAGCCTCTGCCTCTACACACACAACTACCTGCAGCACCTTTCACCCTGCCCGCTTGATCCCCCTCAGCTTCGGCATCCCCAGGCTGGGGTGACCGGCAGGGAGCAGCACAGGTCCTCCACAGCTGCTCACTGCGCGTTAGAGCTGACCGGGTTCCTCGCTCCGTAGAGATGAGTCTCTCAGCCTGCGCTCATGCAAGGACACACAGTCCTCCCTTACCCCTCTGTCCTCATACAGAAGGAAGTGGCCCTCTGCAGCAAGACACCCTTGGCAATGGTGCTGCTATGGGAGAACCTTCCCCCGGCCCTTCCCGTCTTCTGTCAGCGTGCAGCTCTACCACAGCTTACTGTCTGCAAATCCAAGTGCGCAGAGCTGCCACAAATACAGATGAAAACTCCGTGCCTCAAAGAGGGTACACAGACTTGTATTTCACTTGCAGCTGGGTAAGAGCCTACCAGGTTACACAAAACTTGAGAAAACACAGCTGAATTTTAAAGTTTGTCTTGGATCAACTGTAGAATTTATGTTTTGTCCCTTACTACACTTATACTAAAATAAAAAGGTAGAGTCCTAGATGCATCATGTAATTTAGGTCAGAAGACACCACTGGAGGTCTCTTGTTCAACTTCCCTGACAATTTATATCATGACATGTTCTGAAAACATTTACAAATCATTTATGAAGCATATGTAGCTACTGATGTTTTAAGCTACAGGCACGAGCAGGCCTGTTCAGAGATAATTAAAAACTGAACCACAGTTGGGGGGAAAAAAGGCAGTTGTAAGCTGCCTACTGATTATTCCAACCTCCATAATAACTTTTTCCAAGAAAAAGCTGGTCTTGAATTATATTTAGAATTGGTTGAAGAGGCCTCCAGAGGTCTCCAGTTCAATCTCCTAATTGCAGCAGGACTGTTGCTGACAGTAAATCAGTGTCTCTGCTTAGCTGAGCCTTGAAAACACCGAAGAACGGAGACTCCTAACCTCTCTGGGGACCTGTCCCAAGGCTGCACCACCCTCCTGGGAAGGAAATTTGTACTCATCTCCAACATAAACCTCTCAAACAGCAACTCATGACTGCTGCTTTTTTTTAAATCATCTGCCATGAACAAGACGACTTTGGCTCTCTCATCCTTTCAGCGATCCTTCCGACAGCTGCAGGCAGCTACTAGATCTCCCGTTAGCCTCCTCTTCACCAGACCAAACAAGCTCAGCTTCCTCAAACTCTCGTTACAGGACATGTGCTCTAGGCTCCCACCTTGTTAGCACCAATTAGTAATACGCAGAATTTATAAATGCAACCATAAAATACTTCCAGTAACTGATTTTAGCTGTTTATAAAGCTGCAGCTTTTGCCTTTGAGCTTTAATATAATAAATGGTTTCAGAAATTAAACAATGTATCTGAGGTTCAACATTTTAAAAGCAGCACCCCTCCATTCTTTCACCCGCCAAATCCTGAGAGAGCTGGCTAAAGAGTCTTGAGTTAACCCAAAATGTTACTAAATACGCAGAATCCAGGAAAACAGCCCTGCTGAGACCTGGCCCGCTTCAGTCACCATCTTCCTTCACTCTATAAAGCAGTGTCGGGAGCTCTGTGCCGTAAAGCTTCCTGCCCCTGACGCCCTTTCATCATCTTGTCATCCTTACACTCTCAACTTGTCACTGCCAGAACAAAAAACAGTAATTTTATCAGGTCAAGAAGCACCAGGCTGCTCAACTCAATAGGATGTGTGTGGGTTTTTGGTGTCTCTTTCTCAGAAAAAAAACCAAAACCAAAAGCAATGAAAACCAAAACACAAAAACATCCAGGCCAATAAAACATCCAGGAAAAAGGGACAAAGAATGGCATTCCTGACTGTGCTTATTTCCTCTTTTTCCTTCCAGGGAAGCTGGTTTTCTTCCGTTTTTTTTTCCAGTGCAATGTCAGTAGCCCTTTCAACAAGTCCTTCCCAGGCAGCCCCAGCATTTCCAGCCTCCAGACTCTTCTGGGGCTCCTGACACACTGCACGTCCAACCTCCCCCACATTCAGCAGCGCTTGCAGGATTTAAGCCAAAATGTTACACGCCTTAGGAGAGAAGGTGGGTTGGTACAGGATCTATAGACGGGTGAACTTTACAGATTCCTGTGTGCTCACTGTTTATATCTTTGTTAAGAACTCGATCAACAGGATTGATTTCTAACCCTAGGTTCTGAAGTCCACAGAACATTGTGTGTTTTTCCAACTAATTAAACCCTGGCTACATTCATTACATACAGACACTCTTCCCTCTCACAAAGAACTTGCATTTTTACTAGCTTAAGACAACACTGGGAGTGAAAGCAGAGCAGGCAGGAACTTAGCCAAGCACTACTGAGAGTGCTGGGCTCAGACCAGCACCTCCTCCTGTGAGCTGATGACATGGGATGGCTGCGCTGGCGCTCCCCGCAAGCGTTACTCTGCTACCAGTTACCTTTTCCCCATTCTCCCGGTAACATGACTCTCTCTGGTCCCATTTCTTCTCTTCTAGAGCTTCTGAAGAAAGTTCATCTTCTTCCTCCTCTTCCAAAATATCTGAAAGGTCAGAACTACGGTTGTGCTCAGCAAAAAGGGTCAGCTGTCGTCTTCCCATCTCAGACATTTTTTCTTCTTGCTATTGAAAAGCAGAACAGATTTCCTCAGTCCTCTCAGGCATTCTATTTCAGCAATAAAGCAGTATTTTACCTTTCTCTAGGACACACACAGCTGAAGTGTGGCAGGAAATAAACTGAGCAGCACCCAATGCAGCAATTGGCACATGTGTACACCCAAAGACACACAGAACCAGCAGATACATTTCTTAGCCTGCAGAAGAACAGTACTGCATAAGATTGTAAAACCTAGAGGTGTCAAATACAATCCACATCCCTCCATGGGCAGAGAAATTAAACCAAGGTTAAACAAACCTCTCTTTTGACTCTGGACATTTCTTTCATCACCTCCTTGCCAGGGGACAACCTCAGGAACTCCTGGCAGCTGCTCCCACCCATGCTTGCATCTCGGGAGGTGCCCCCTGTCCCCTCAGTCTGGCTGGGGGAGGGCAGAGGCTCTGGACTCAAGTGCTTCTCCTTTGCCTCTTTCTGTCTGTCAGCACTGGGACGTTTTGGTGACTCTTCTGTGGAGCATGCATGGCAGGTCTCCACACCTATCTTCAGACTACTGTTAGACGGGCTTTCCAGCTCTGGTGCTTTGGTTACAGATTGCTCCACCTGGGAAAAAAACAAAAAAAAAAAAGGTCACCACTAACAATGAAACCTGAGGGAGATATCACACAATCATTATGCGCCAGAAGGTGGCCCTTACCACTCCAAACTCTCGGAGAGAAACACTATGCGCTCTATATGTGGGCAAATGAATCACAACCATTGACCTGAGGTACCATGAACAGCAAACAATCAGGGGTTAAAGAATGATGATTGAAATTTTGGACTCAGCATCTCAATTCTTCAGTGAATTTACCCAGCCTTTGGTCTTGGGCCCACACAGCTGCTGGTACTCCAGTAATTATGAGAAGTCTTCTCCGCTTTTGTTTAACCCTGAGCCTCTGCAAACTCACAGTGCCATGATTACTAAGGTCTCACTGAATTTAACAGTTTGAAGCACTCCCCTGAGTCCTCGATGCCAAAGGTCAGAATGGGAAAAAGATCCTCTTTCCTGATATAATGCATCACAGAACAACAGGACCCACTCTCCACTTGTCACAGAGTGAGCATCTTATAGACCACTTACCGGTTTTCTTATGGGGCTCTCAGACATCCTCAAAAACATCCTAAAAAAAACCCTGAAAGCACTCACTCATCCTACAGGATTCCAAATATCCAATGTCATGACAGCTTGACAGCTGTTCTTCAGACATGGCTACCTTGCTGTGCAGTCCACCAAGGTGTCCCGTTGTACTAGAGCGCCTACTCTGCCTTGCGCAAGCCCCCTAGACTGGAGAAAGACCCCTTCAAGTCAGAGAGCACAGCAATGCCGGACTAACACTGACATCACCATCAGTGAGAACATCCTTTTCACCTTCAACTTCTGATGAATTCTTGCTTTCCTAACTCTCTTCCTGATCTGCTTGCATATATGTGATCAAATGGTGAGCTTCACATCTCTCTCCCAGGTACACAACAGCAGCCAACAGGACCTGTTGGTTTGCCAACCACTGGACCGTGGCCCAAAGGCAACAGTGTGTCACAGAAAGATAAAGACGATCAGTGGCATTTTGTTCCACTCTCCAAAATGATCCACACTCCTTCCCAGCACACGTGATACCGGGCAGGAGTTGTAAGCACTTACCTGCACCTTCAGCCCTTCGCGCAGGCCTTGCAATTCTGCTTCACGTGAAGGGACAGGCTCTGTGCTCTCACCAGGGAGCACTGCGCTGACAGCTTGCTGAGGAGGCACAGTCAGGCATTTCTTGTCTCGTGCAGCACCCGATCCCTGGGGGGAAGTGTCTAAAACCTGCACCAAGGAAGCACTGGGAGAGGAGAGGTGTGGCGAAGAGGCGTTCTCTGGCAGAGACTGTGCTGAGCTGTTGTGGCTGGAGGACAGATCAGTCAATTTGGCATCAGAGCTATCAGTGGGAACGTTTTGTCGAAGCAGCAGCACAGCTGTCTGCGTCATGGGTGGGCTGTGTGCCAGCAGAGAGCCCTTGGGTTCTCCACGGGGCAGTCTAGAGGTAAAAGTGGTAGAATGTGAAGGTGAAGCGTGGTGAGAGGCTCGCAGCAAGACTGAGGAAATCTGGGCTGGAACTGAATCCACCGACTCCCCGTACAGAGACATCGTTCTCACAGAAACTTCCCGGCACACCTGGAACATCTGAAGCTGGGACAAGTCCACCAGGACACTCCCAGCTGTTGGAGAAGTCACTTCTATTGCCTGCAAGCAAAAAAAACCAGGGAGCAATTACTTACTGTGCACAGTTCAGCCCTTCTGAGAATGACAATTCCTGAATCCAAAGTAAGCAACAGACTCCAAAGCCCTTGAGAGCAGGTGTGCAGAATTCCTGCCTTCCTGCACAATGTCAGGGAAGAATGAACAGTAAAAATAAATTGTTACCATAACCATTTGAGAAACTGGATATTCTATAAAATATTACTATATTCCCTCCTACTCCAGGTTTTAACTCTCCTTGTTCCCTACACTTTAAAAGGCCATCCCTTTTTTCTGGCCTCCCTTTTGCCTTACCTTCCCAGACTCCTCCTTTTTTAACCTGCATAGAGTAAAAAGCATTTCCATGACAGAAGAGCAATCACCAACACAGCACCACTCTGTTTTGCACTGTGCTCCTTCAAACAGCAGTGGCTTGCCTCTCCCATGGCCAATGGCACAACATC
Source organism: Chlamydotis macqueenii (assembly GCF_036417535.1). Classification (NCBI taxonomy): domain Eukaryota; kingdom Metazoa; phylum Chordata; class Aves; order Otidiformes; family Otididae; genus Chlamydotis; species Chlamydotis macqueenii. The sequence continues at coordinate 10,105,411 of NC_141574.1, forward strand.
ATGTGTGCAGAAGACCGCAGGCCATGTTTCCTACAGAATATCCTTGGAGGTTCTTTACCAGTATTCATACTGGACCCTGGGGGTGTTTGCACACCTCTCCCTTCACCTCTCCCTAATTTGAGAAAGGGCTGGAGAACTACACCTCACTTCTCATAGCCCAGAGACAAGCCCCAACTGGTGGCAGGGTTGTGTACTTGTACTCTGTGGACTCATTGCTCATTGAGCTCACTGCTTCCCCAAGGATCAAGCTAGTGCCTAGGTGAGACAGAGGAGGCTGACACCCGTTGTCCCATTTTCCTAGCAAAGGGTCCTGCCACAGAAGCTTTCCTAGCTTAGTTATGCCAAGAACACATCAAAAATCTGGACAGATGTCATTTTTGGTGCGCATCAGTCAAAACAAACAGCCTGAGCATTGTCCCTTCTCCAACATCACTCCTTTCCAGGCCGCGGAATGTCATTGCCTCCTCATGGCATGCTTACTGGATCAAGCTTTCCAGGTCTTGAGGCTCTGCAATCACCTGCTACTGCTGCACCAGCCTCCAGCCACCCACCAGCACAGCATCAGCACAATACCTTCTGTCCATCCGCGTACACGGCGTAACCAGTGACTCGAACTCCATTGGAAGATCCTTCGGCATCAATGGTGACAGGTAACCAGCTGATAACGAGGATACCTGGCGAGGGACCAGCTTCTACCTGGACATCCAACGGAGCATCAGGCGTGCCTGCAAGAGACCAAACAGATTTTCCTCTTGCTTACCTCACTACAGCACAAAGCTCAACTAAACCATGGTCAGAATCAAACAGAAAACTCTCACACCAGACTTGCCCCTGCAGAACCTCACTAGAATAGCCAGGCTATTAGGAAACAAGAGACAGAACCAGAGAAAACAAGGTGCTCTTGTTCTGTGAAAGTTTTAATGCACAGCAAACAGAACTTTGCAAAAGTAGCTGAGGCCAAGATGCAGCAACCCTTAGAGCAAGGTCATGGCAAACCAGATCTTCCATCCCCTGAGAGGCATGCTGCTCAAATCAGCAAAGAGGATGTCTTCCCAGAGCAAACAAAAATAAAAGAGATAATAAATTTTTAAAATAAAGGAAGAAAAACATTAAGACAAAACAGTACAGCATCTCAGGCTTTGGGACCTAACAAACCTCGCCTCCCTTTGCCCCAAGGCTTCCTAGCAAAGCACTGACAGAGCACCCTGCTCCAAGCACTCCACGCACAGTGGCAATGCACGTGACGGCTCTGATACCTGCTAGCAGGGTAGTGAAGTGTATCACAGCCGAGTTCTGCTCCTGCCCCTCTGCGACCTCTTCCCAAGGTGCGGTCGGGGGTCGGGCCTCCAGCTTGGCAACATACTGAGTGCTGGGCTGCAGGTTGCGGAAGGTGTACCAGTAGACCCCAGCTTTTGTTACGTCACACTCCTCCCCATTGAGATACACCGCGTGGTTGTAATTGCTGTTGCAGGGAAGCCACGTGACCTCCGCTGATGTGGCAGCGACGCTTCTGACTTTCAGCATAGTTGGCGCCACACAACAGTCTTGCCCCACAAAGAAAGTGCATCGCAGTTTATCAGAACTGCCTTGCTCTGTCACACTCTGCACAGACACACGGTAAGCCTTTGTCTTTAAATCCAGCTTTTCAATCACTGCTTTGGTCTGAAAGCCACTCTTCACATTTTGCCGTAGCTCTTCATCCACATAGACATTGTAGCTTTGTACATCTGGGCAGCCAGCTGGCATAAGTGGTGGTTCCCAGCCTACAACTATGCTTCTGGCAAGCTGCTTGATCAAAGTCAATTTTCTTGGGTAAGGCACTGCTGTATGACTAACAGGTTCCTCCTGGTCTCCTTCTGCTCTACTGGCCAAGGGACTGATGCTACTCTCTTCAAGGGAGAAGTCACTCTTATCTCCACTGCTGGTGCTTGCACTGACAAAACTTTTCTCCTGGTATGAACTATGGGTGAGATCATTCAGCTCCGAAGGCAGAAACGTCATGAGGTCATCATCTGAAACTCGCTCAACAAAATTGGAGGGGACCAGCCCTCGCCGGCCATCCATCAGCTCCCCTAAACGAAAAACAGGAAACCTGTTACCACTGCGCCTACCGTTCAGCCTTCCAACCCATCTGTGAAGACAATGTGACAGTGTCTACACTAAGCCGTAACTGCACTGCAGTCAGGAATGAAAAAAAGCCTCTGGGAGGTTATTTCTGGCCACCTTTCCTAAGGCTGTCCTAGGCAGATCCTAAGGGTCACAGTGAGAAGACTCACTGCTCCACACACTCCAGAGCCAACTAACTACACAGTTGTTTCGTGTAATTAGCTTAAGAGTTTTTCCTTTTTCATTATCCCATTGTTCCTCACCACAGCTTTTTCACTAACCTAAGCGTCTGTTTCTAGCCTTCCTAAACTACGCAGATTGATGATTTTATGTCTTCTCTCAGCCATACAGATTTGGATTTTGTAGTACTTCCTCATGAAAATCCATCTTTCCAGCTCTGTGTTCAGCTCTGGCCTTCTTTTTAGTTCCCTCCTTTGTTAAGTTAGCTTCTATAATAAAGATGTCCCAAAAGGACTACGGGAACGACTGATACCACAGCACTCTTGGTACGTGCAAGAGCCAGCAAATCACAGTCAAATGAGCAGTGTGTAGGGATTGCACTTACTTTCCCCTTTCAAAGTCTACCTACAGCAAATCAACTGAAAGCAGGGAAAGCAGAAAATGTTAGTAAAGAATAACCTTTTTATTCTTTAAACAATAATCAAACAAACAAACAAACAAATACATGAGAAGCTTGGAAATAGAAAGGAAGAGCAAGCCAGAACAGTCAAAGAGCAAGCAGTGCAACATGGCATGCATTCGCCTCAGCTCTTGCAAAGCACCTCACTAAATCAGGATCCTTCATCGCTGTAAGTCAGCTCCACAAAAACTTCATTACAAATTTACAGTCCGCAACTCTTGGTTTTAATTCCACCTGCCTATTAGTCAACCAGGATGACGTTTTCAAGGACGTCAAAAGAAAAACACCCTGTATGACACCAAATAGGACAACGACTGTAGTTTGGGCTGTTTAGCTTACACTCTACTCTACCAAAAGAGCAACAAGTAACCAAGACCATCAACCGCCTATGGTCTCTGGCTCACTATGCAGTCACTGGAAAGAGGGAAACAGACCATCTGCAGAAGGTGCCCAGGGCTGAACACGTTCCTCTCCATGCCTACGGAGGAACCACATGGGGATGAAACCTGGAGCTCTGCTGAAAGCAGTGGCAAAATTCCCACTGAAATCTCTTAGAATAGGATTTTATGTTTTAAACTTAATTTAATCATGATGTAAGTAAACTCTATTCCAACAGAATCTGTTCTTTCCTTTAACAATTTAACTTTGGGCAGAAAATCTTTATCTTGAGGTTTCAAGATTCACTAAATTCCTCTCCTGTTTTTTAGAAGATATCAGCTCTCCACAGCAGTTCGGTCACATTTCATTCTACTAAAACGCACCTTCAAAGAAGCCATCTTCATCCATGTCGCCATAGATGTAAATATATTCTCCAGCAGTCAGCGGAAGCTCTGCCTCTGGATTTTCATTAGGTCCATCAAAAGGATTGTAGCTGAAATATTTACAATATGAAGACTTACTTTGTGTAGAACTTTCACAGCAGCACATTCAAGCTGTGATGTTAGATCAGCTTACAATTCATTGGGACTGCATCCAGTTTTTGCAAGCAGCAAATTCCACAGACAAAGGTCAAGACTCTAGTTTATGGTTTTATATATAACTAATAACGTATTGCTCCATGTTCAAATGGCAGCTAGGAATAATTTTCTGAGCAGCAGAACAGATGTCTCGTGACGTCTGAAGGAACAGACCAGAAGGACTCAAAAAAGCGTTAAAAAAAATATTGGAATTACCTGAGTGCCGGCTGTGTACTGAGCAGCGAAGTTGTAGGACTCTGCATTTCTAAAAGGGACATCCTTGAATTCACCTGCACTCTGAACTACTTTATGTAGATAGCTCTCTATATTTCATGTACTTAATAGTTTTGGGGGAAAAAACCAAACCAAACCAAACCAAACCAAACCAAAAAAAACCCCAACCCCAAAGCATCAAAAAGGCCCCAAACATTTGAGGTACACTTTATCAGCCAACTGCTGTCATGGACAAGCCCAGCACAGAATCTCATAATTCTCATGTTTAAAACTCTCAGAATGAGCTGATTTGTGCAAGAAGAAACTTACACGAGTGAAGAAAAGGTTTCTAGCCTTTTTCTTCATAATTATCCAACCCTCAGGATCCAAGTTATAGAACTCTCAGCGCTGTAACTCCACATTTTAAACAGCAGTCCAAACGCTCCACTAGCATGAAAATTATAAATACATGGTGATAGGATTTGGACTGCAGGTAGTTCTATCCTGCCTACACAGGAAAATGCCTCACAAAAAAAAACCTTTATCTTTGCAAGCACCTACTGCTAATTCCCACTCCTTAGTCTTTAAAGGGGACTTCAACATGCCAAAGCAATGCTATCACCTTTATGAGCTGAGCGAGACCTTATGGGCCCGAGACTCTGACCTGAAGACACGGATCATGTTTGATCTGCTCCTCACAATCATCCCAGTTCTCTTCCTCCCCATCCACAGTCCAAAAGCTGAAGGGTATGCCAATACTTTTTGAATGATGAATAGCTAGTGGCTATTGCTCAGTGGAGTGCAACAGTTATCAGAAAGATCTGGGTTTATCCTGTGCATTTCTTTTTTCTTTTGAAATTACAACTGGAATGAACTTGGTCAAAAACTTCAATTCAGGATTTCTGGCCTGAAATTTTCTTAATTGTTGGAATAAGATTTTCTCGGAGAAAATTTCTTGGACTGTTCTGGAGAAATCAGACATTTCAAGGAAGGTGTCAGCTCAAATTCAATTTTCCATCCAATATAATATTTTTTAAAAGTTTCACACAGTGCTGTTCACTAAACAACAAATGAGCTTACCATGTTTTTGTTAAGCCAAGCACATGGGATTCGCTTGTACAGGAAATAACGGGTCACAGAAAAAATCATATGGAGGAACAAGATACACGGCCTAACGCAGCACCCACCCCTAACCGCGGCTGATGCTAGAGAAAAGGGCAAAGCAGGCAACCGTGCTGTAACCCGTCTGACCTCACAGCCCACAAAAAACGACCCAGTACCTGTATCGAGCCAAGAACACCTGGAGCTTCGCAGGCCCTTGGCTGCCTGGCTCTGGCATTAGAGAGATGCTGTCAACATCCAGTTCTTCCATCTCACTTGCAGTGTCCACCTGAGAAGATTAAAGAGGAAGGATATAATACAGCCCAAATCAGAGTAAAGAAACACTCAAAGGGTTCGAACATCAGTGAACAAGTCCTTGTTCTGGTTTTGTTAGTGAGGGGGGGCCTAAGGTGGCAGCTTCTGTAGGAAACTGCTAGAAGTCGCTCCCCTTTGTTCAGTGGACTCGGCCGGGCCTAGGGCAGACCCGCTGCTGGCCAAGGCCGAGCCGATTGGTAGCAGAATGTTCTGTGATAACGCCTCTGCGATAACGTATTTAAGAAGGGGAAAACAGAAAAAAAAAGGGAGAAGATGTGAAGCAGCTGAGCAGGGGCAGAGAGGGGGAGGCGCGAGCCTTGTGGGCCTTGCACCCCTCACCCTCTGGCCTCCCGCTGGGCAGCTGACTGGGCCCGACTGCAAGAAGTGGAGAGGGAATGGGATGTGAAGGAGATGTGAAAGGATCCTGAGAGGCGTCTGCCTGCCTGTTGCGAGGAACGGCTGCAGACACCAAGGGCACTGCAGAAGGAGGGGGAGCAGTAATGCTGCTCCTGGCCAAGATTCCCCTGCAGCCTGTGGTGATGACTGTGGTGGAGCCGGCTGTGCCCCTGCAGCCCATGGAGGCCCACGGAGGGGCAGAGATCCCCCTGCAGCCCGGGGAGGACCCCACGCCAGAGCAGGTGGAGGCCTGAAGGAGGCTGTGGCCCATGGAATTCTGAGGAACTTAAAGGTGCACAAGTCCATGGGACCTGATGAGATCCATCCGCAGGTCCTGAGGGAACTGGCGGATGAAGTTGCCAAGCCCCTGGCCATCATATTTGAGAAATCGTGGCAGTCTGGTGAGGTCCCCGATGACTGGAAGAGAGGGAACATAACCCCAATTTTTAAAAAGGGGAATAAGGAAGACCCAGGTAACTACAGGCCGGTCAGCCTCACCTCTGTGCCTGGCAAGGTCATGGAGCAGATTCTCCTGGAAACCATGCTAAGGCACATGGAGAGCCAGGAGGTGGTTGGTGACAGCCAACATGGCTTCACCAAGGGCAGATCGTGCCTGACCAATTTGGTGGCCTTCAATGACGGGGTGACGGCATCGGTGGACAAGGGACGAGCAACTGACATCATCTACCTGGACTTGTGCAAAGCTTTTGACACTGTCCCGCACGACATCCTTCTCTCTAAACTAGAGAGACATGGGTCTGATGGACGGACCACTCGGTGGGTAAGGAGCTGGCTGGATGGCCGCACTCAGAGAGTGGTGGTCAACGGCTCAATGTCCATGTGGAGACCGGTCACGAGTGGCGTCCCTCAGGGGTCCGTGCTGGGCCCGGCCCTGTTCAACATCTTTGTTGGCGACATGGACAGTGGGATGGAGTGCACCCTCAGCAAGTTCGCCGACTACACCAAGTTGTGTGGTGCCATCGACACGCTGGAAGGGAGGGATGCCATCCAGAGGGACCTGGACAGGCTGGAGAGGTGGGCCAGTGCCAACCTCATGAAGTTCAACCAGGCCAAGGGCAAGGTCCTGTACATGGGTCATGGCAATCCCAGGCACAAATCCAGGCTGGGTGGGGAATGGATGGAGAGCAGCCCTGAGGAGAAGGACTTGGGGGTGCTGGTGGACGAGAAGCTCAACATGAGCCGGCAATGCGCCCTTGCAGCCCAGAAGGCCAACCGCATCCTGGGCTGCATCAAGAGGAGCGTGGCCAGCATGTCAAGGGAGGTGATTCTCCCCCTCTACTCTGCCCTGGTGAGACCCCACCTGGAGTACTGTGTCCAGTTCTGGAGCCCCCATGGACCTGTTGGAGAAGGTCCAGAGGAGAGCCACAGAGATGATCAGAGGGCTGGAGCACCTCTCTTATGAGGACAGGCTGAGAGAGCTGGGGCTGTTCAGCCTGCAGAAGAGGAGGCTCTGGGGAGACCTGATAGTGGTCTTCCAGTACCTCAAGGGGGCTGCAGGAAAGATGGGGAGAGGCTGTTCAGTAGGGCCTATTGTGATAGGACAAGAGGTAATGGTTTTAAAATAGAGGCAGGTAGATTTAGATTGGAAATTAGGAAAAAATTTTTTACAATGAGGGTTGTAGAACACTGGAACAGGTTGCCCAGAAAGCTGGTGGAAGCCCCATCCCTGGAAACATTCAAGGCCAGGCTGGATGAGGCTCTGAGCAACCTGACCTAGTCAGGGAAGTCCCTGCTCCTTGCAGGGAGGTTGGACTAGATGACCTTTGAAGGTCCCTTCCAACTCTAACCATTCTATGATTCTACGGAGGCCCCGCTGGGGCAGCCGTTCTGGAGGGGCTGCACCTCGTGGAAGAGATGACCCACGCCAGAGCAGTTTCACAAAGGACTGTGGCCCGTGAGAGGGACCCCATGAAGGAGCAGAGGAGGAATGCGAGGAGTTCTTCCCCCGACCATGAAGCAGCGGCGTGAAACAACGTGTGATGGACTGACCGCAACCCCCATTCCCTCTTCCCCCCTGTGCCACTCGGGGGGGGGAAGGTAGTAGAGATAATGTTAAGCCCGGGAAGAGGGAGGGGTGGGGGGAGGTTATCTTGTTCTCTGTCTCATTCTCCTGCTTTGGTTTTAGAAATAAATGAATAGTTTTCCCCAAGTCGAGTCTGTTTTGCCCATAACGTTAACTTTAAGGATTTCTCCCCGTCCTTATCTCAAACCTCCAGCCTTTTTTCCTTATATCATCTCCCCCTGTTCTCTCGGAGGGTGGGGGGAGCGAGAGAGAGACTGCGTAGTCTGGTCCCGGTCGGGGCTGAACTACGACAGTCCTCTGAGCTCATGTATGGTGCCAGTCTGGCCACTGGGCTAAGAACCATCTGGAGCAATGACTTTTAAGGTGAAGAAGTAGTAATAAGCAGCAACAGCTCCAAGTTGCAGCTTCAGGGGTCCCAGTCAGACATCAGGAAAAGCTCCTTGCCCAGGTGGGTGATGCAGCTGTGCGACAGGTTCCCACTGACGCGGGGGGTCTCTGTTCTTGAAGAACCTAGAGTGTCAGCTAGGCAAAGCCATGGCTACACCGACCTAGTGCTGGTGACAGTCCCACTGCGAGCAGGAGATTGGACTAAAGACTCTGGAGGGCCCTTCCATCCCACACACCCATAATTCAGTGTATTCATTTCTTGCTACTTGACCCTAAACTGTCACATCAAGTGATGTACAGCAGAGAGGAGGAAAGACTGCTTAAGCGTACCCTACAATACTACAGAAGAGCTCCTGGGGAGGAGAAGCAACAACCGTCTGTGAGATCTTGGTGACACAAACAAGCAAAGCCTATTAATTTCATCCCCCTGCTAGCACAAACTCAGCATCTTTTCATGGTCTCTTTCACCCAGTAAAATTAAAAGCACCAGCAAAGAAGTTCATCCACAGCCCAAGGTCAAAAAGAGTCTGAACACAGCTCCTCAGCATGTTAAAAGTAACAGTTTGTAGCCTTTGTATGTTTTAACAGCAGCTGAGATGTCACAAGGAAGCTTAGCAAGAGCTTTCCCACACTTCCCACCAAACGACCTCCCCATCTCACTCCTTCTCCAAGCTCCTAGCACTCTGTCAACCCAGTTGTTTCCTTCCTGGATCACAGCAATATGTTCAAACGAGCACTAGAGACACAGGCATCAAAGGCCTTTTCAGTTTTTACCTACAACTGTTCTCTTGTTTCCCCCCCTTCTCTTCAGGCAGCCAGGAGGGAATGAATCCCGCATTACTGGTGCTCTCAGCGATGCATTTATTCCCTTGCGGCTGGAAAGCACAGGCTGCAGATCTGACTCCCACACTGACCTCTGGGGTTGGGCAGGACTTCGGACTGTTCTGTATGGATTCTGATTTTGAAGAGTTTGACTGAGATTCCACTTTCTTGGCTTGTTTCTGAGAACTGGAAGCAGCAACTGGGGAGACAACAGTGGCATCGGGCGCTCGCTGTGATGACTCCAACTCATCAGTTTCTTCATTGTGAACCTTCTTTGCGCTCTGGTGAGTGAGCAATCCAGGAACAGTTGATTCTGCAATAAAATAATCTGTCCATTACTTTTAGCCACAGGCAGAACACAAGATCAGCAGTGAGCATCACAGTGAGCAAACACCCTTTAGAGCAGCTCAGGTCTCTAAAACTAGGATTGATCTAACAGTGCAATAGACTGGACACCCTCGGCTCTCTTTGGTCAGAGAAATGCCAAGTTCTCTTTATGAGTACAAAATGACCCAAAGGTATTTATGAGAGAGAGTGCCCAAAAATTAATGAAACGTTTGTATTATTTCCTTTACACCTTTCCATTTACACAAATAATAACTCATATGTCAAAATACTTCTAGACATGTCCAACAATTACCCTTCTCCCAGTGCAGCTGTGGGGCTGAGCTGCACAGAGCAAGAGGAAGCTCAGAAGTCACCAGCGTAGAGGTGAGAAGGTCGATTTTTCCTGTTTGAAGCCGGAATTGTTTGAGTTCCTGAGACAGGAGGCTGAACTGCTCTGTTTGACTGCGACACTGGTCTTCTAGATCTTTCACCCGGGCCTGACAGGAGAGACACAAGATGAGGCACAAACTCATGTCAAAACCACTAGCGAGGCTCCAATCAGAAGTTGCATTTGCTGCATCTTTTCAGTGGGTCTCAGACTCCAAGAACCTAGAGGTGTGCCCTGCCCAGGAACGGTCAACAGGAACCGGCAGCTCCGCATCCACAGTATCTTTGAAAACCTGAGACTCATCACTTGTGAGGAGACTGACTGCAAGCTCAATTAGGAATTATCCCTGAAATGCTGCGTTTGAACGTCAATGTCCTATCCAAGGCCTGCAAAAGACCAGATGAGATAAGTCAAAGATAAATAAGCCTTGAAAAGAAGATGATGGAAAAGGCTTTGCATGTTTATTGGAGCATTGAAATCACATCTCCAAAAGGAATTGCTCTCCCAATGCTCTATCTCCTCCATCACTTCAGAGGCTCCAGCAAGCTTCCAAAACCTTACCCTGGCCTCCCCACCATTCTGGGCAGGACTTCTGCTTGTCCCTCCAGATCTTGGCTCCTCCAGGCGTTAGGGAGGGCAGAGAGCATCAGCACCCTGGCCCGTGCTGCAGAACATTTCTTTGAGGCAGGCAGCCTACACGCTTTGCCAGCAGGCCCTGCCGGGACGACTTGCTCATGCATGCTGAGTACAAGGGGGCTATACCTCAGCAAGGTGAGATGCAGGGAGCCTTGAGGAAATACTACGGAGTAGGAAGGACACATTCCTCCTAGGGAATCATTTGCATTTTCTAGTATTCTCTTTCTACCACCTCTAGATCTTCCCCTTCCAAAATACTGCTGAGTGCTGTCTGTCCTTACACATCCCCACATATTCCCTAGCTGTAGACATATCAATTCGCAGGAGAACGCAACTGTTCCTTTCCCTCTTCTCACTCTTCCACTGTGCAACACCTTACTCTGGCTTCCGAGACAGATATCCTGTGCAGACCCTGCTCATGCACTTCAGGTAGGAAGTAAACAAAAAGCATTAGTGCTGGATGGGAACATATCACCTAATCAGCAGTTCTGCAGCTGAACTAATGCAGACGACATTTGATTTGGCATTAGCACATTTGGCTGAGGTGCAGGCTCTGCCTTGCAAGAGATGACATTTGTTCCCTTTTTTCTCTTTGGGCTGAGATCACACCAGGCTTTGTAGTCACTCATCTCATCATTTTGCGCAGGGAAGATGCATCAAAACAGATGACTGCATTGTGCTCTTCAAAATTTTCCTGTTGTACAAAATGTTTTTGATGTATCTTTTTCTCTGTCCAACTTAAAAAAATAAATCATGCCCTGAAATATGTGAGATAGAAAGCCTGGTTTTTAGGCAGCTCTAAAAATAACACATCTGACCTGGAAAAAAGCTTCTTTCTTGTCTCAGAGTACCACAAAATCTTTCTGGCCCGCTCCCTACCAGCTTAGGAAGGTGCACGCATTTTTATTTTATCGTGACTTATCTGTTTTAAACATGTCAGTTTACCACTTGTTTTCAGTCGTTATCACAACTAGCTAGGTGCTCTCAGTCTTTAAGGGAAGCCTGGTGAAGTCTCTGAAGCCTGGCAAGAAGTAACTGTCTCTGAACAGAAAGAGAATATGGGATGCCACGAGCAACTTCCAGAAATGTCTGCATTCTCCACTTGCTCAGAGTCACCTCCCTGCTCACTAAGTCACGTTGGACAGGATTCCTTCGCAATCGTAAGTGTTCAAATTTGCTTACACTTAAGATTTTTCGCATGAATGCTTCTCCCCTACACATTACATCTTAATGTAGAAAAGAAACCATGAACAGAAAGAACAGTTGCGATCAAAGTAGGATCAAAGTAGGGCGTCCTCTAGACCAGCACCTGTCCCTGACCCTACCTTTGGGCACAGCCTACTGCAAGCGACAGGTACAGAACAGCTGCAGGATCAGAGAGGGTTTCCCATCTTGCCTGGAGACCTGAGCAAGCAGATACTGTGCTTAATAGCATCATAATGGTACCTTGGTACTGTAAATTTATTAATCACAGTTTAAATCCATTTATACTGGTGGCTACGCCAATAGCCTGGATTTAATTAAGCCATAGTTTAATTCTGAGACACCTAATTAGCCAGGTGTCTTTTAGATCTTGTGTTACTCAAAATGCACAAACATCCCTTAAGTATCACTGCCACAACGCGTGCTTCTAGCAGAGTACTTGCAGAGGTCCACGCACAGCTGGGCAAACAGCAAGTTTCCAGGGCACAGCCAGGAGCCAGCAGGATAAGGAAGAGAAGCCCAAGGACACAGCCAGGAGCTTCAGGGAACCAGCAGGAACCAAGCCCCAGACACAGAAGAGACAGGAAACTTCTGTGTCTATGCCCGCCCCAAAAGGGGAAGAAAGAGGAGCCGCACGCCAACTGAGACTGAGCAGCATGATTACCAGAAGAGGCTGCAAGAGCAGGGGCAGAGCTTGGTGGGGTCAGTTTAACCACCCATTCTGATTTTTCACACCGAGCTAGACCAAACCACCACAGCTCAGCCCTGTCCGCTCAGACACTCTCCTTCTTGGCTGCTCCACTACACTTCTCCTACAGATGATGTTCCCCATCCAGACATCCCTTTACCTTTCTCAGTATCTTCTGCTACATGTTCTTGAGATCAGAGAATCATTATTTTGCCAGAAGGGAACTCTGCAGTCCAGATTCCCGCTGAAAGCAGGGCTAACGCCAAAGGGATCGAAGGAACGTCCACAACCCCACACAGACGTGGGTGCTACTTCTACAGGATCTGGGCACACCCTATTAATGTCCTTGGGCTGCTCCCAGTTCTTTTCCTAAATGTTCCCAACATTGTACTTGCCTTTTTGACCAGATTTGTGATTTAGGCTGACATTTCCTGCCACAACAGGTAATTTTAACACTGTGCATGTTTAGTCACGGCTGCTGCTCCTCCACGGGCATGCCTCTGCACAGTCAGTGTTACTGTCATTTAATCTCCTCGTTACTCATGAGATCCTCTCACAGCTCTGTGCAGCTGGATCTGAAGGTGATTCTTGAAAGCAGTTTTCTATCAGCTACAAACTCCATCACTTCCATACAAGCCTTCTTTCCAAATAATTTGTGAATAGGCCAGCTAGCACAGCTCCCAGACTATAACTTCATTAGTTACTACCTCTTCTGTGAAAACTATTATTCATAACGTCTGCTTCCCATCTTTCACCAATTCCAAAGCCAGTAAAACCTGTCTTTTTCTCCAGGACACTTTCATTTGTAATGATATTGCCATTGCTTTTGGGTTTTGAATGAAATACTTCACTCTTGGACTGCAAGTAGTTCCCAAAAGACCTTTAAATGTTCATGACGCATGGAGAAGGCGCACAGTTGGACAATTCTAAAGATCTGGAAATGCAAAAAAAAATAAAGCTCCTAATTGGTTGAGAAAGCAAAGCATTTAAACAGAAAAGCAGCTCCTCTATCAAAGGTGGTAGCTCCTTTAATTACATTTATTTCTTGGAGGTGACACTCTTGCAATCTTTTCTAGAGTATAGTTAAAATAAGAATATCCAGCAACTGTCAAAGTCAGGACAGAGGAGAAAAATGTCCCATTTGACAGGATTATAGCAGTACCTGCATGCAATCCAAAGTACTCTGGTAGCAAGAAGAAAAGCAGAAAGAGATATAAAACCACATCAGCAGTTACACTAGCCAAAAATCAACAATCTGCCAAAAATAACCCAACCTTCAGTTTGAATAAAGTTGTTTTCTCACTGACTTACAGCAGCTGCCTCGTTCCATACTGAGATTCCCACCTCATTCCCAGAAGCATCTGCTTGCTTAAACAAAAGCCAAATCCCACATACCAAATCATGATTAAGATAACCGTGCACTTTTTGAGGGCCTCCAAATCACAATGTGCTTTGAGCCAAATCACAATACGGCTCAAGTGTCAGTGCTACTCTTCAAGCCCTCTTTTCCCAGCATATTGCAACCACCCATAAAATCAGAAGAATGGACACTTTGTGTGCAGACATTTTCCCAGGTTTGACACCAAGGAGTGCTGGGAATCCAGGCACAGCTCAGAACCTGGCTTTGACATGATTTCAAGCAGCTAACAGCCTGCTCAGTCATACACCTTGCTCCTAGGTCAGGGAAAACAAACAAAATTAGGCTGTATTCACCATGTTTGCCAACAAAATTCTACACTGGATTCCAGTAATCAGGCTGTCGCCTTTTGTATCTTTGCAGTGCAAGAGGCAGTTGAGGATTCTGTCTCACGTATTTTGGAACTACTACTGAACTCCTTCTTCCTGCAAGCACAATCCTCGAGGATTTCTTTCTAAGCTGAGACAGTCCTTTCATCCATGGCATCTCTGCACACAGAAACCATCCCAAACTCTACCCACACCCATCGCTGCCTTATCACAGAACTGCAGGGTAGCTGAGGTTGTAGGCAGCTCTGGAGATTACCTAGTCCAATTCCTTCAGCTCAAAGCACGCTCAGCTAGAGCAGGTTGCCGAGAGCTTTGTTTAGTTGAGTTCTGAACATCTCCAAGGAGGGAGACTCCATCACGTGGCTGAACTCTTTAAACAGGGAAACGGACACTCATTCTTCATTAATATTACATCAAAAAGCAATCCAAACGTGTAAAAATGACAATATGCAGTGTAGGCACCCCAAAGCCCCTAATTTTGCCCTACACTGACGTTCTGGAATGACTAGGATTACAGTTAAGTCATTTAAATGACAGTTGCTCCACATTAAACTAGATTTTAAAGAGAATTTATCTTTCTTTGGTGCATGTGGTGTCATTGACTTACAAAGCATCTCTGTACCAGTAACATGAAAGCAAGAATATTTAACTGATGAAGTCCTTGCAGAACACGATCAGCCTCTCAAACACAGAACAAAATGACTGTCCCTTTCTTCCTTTGCACAGGTAGATGTCTAGATTAAACCTAAGTAGCTTCTCCAATCCTTCAATGAATTAGTTCAGAAAACATTTGACAAGCATCTAACTTCCCTCCCCTTAAAGGCTGCCAAGAAGCCAACTAAACACCAGCCGACGTAAGAGCAGCACCCATATCAGATCTGATCCTGTCTCTGCAGCCAAAAGCAGATGTCCCAGACAGGACACTGAAACGGGGCAATACATAACATCACTTCTCCGCGATATTCACCCAGCCTGCAACAATTTCCATCCCATTCAGTCTGAGCCCAGCACTTTCAGGCTCAGAGTAGGTCAAGCCTCCTTCAGAGAAGAAGCTATTTGCAGCCATGGAGCAATCCCCTCCATCAAGAACACTCAGCATCTGGCTCAGCTCTCCTGGGCTCCTAACAGCCGCAGAGATGCTGCACAGCGGTGACACAGGGAGTGCAGCCTGTCATCTCTGACTGTGCATCACAACTGCGGACAGCGCCGTGGCCTCATTAGTGCGAGATCTCACTGTCCAGCTGTTGTACAGTGAGGCATTCTGCTCGGTCTCACACGTCTTAGTACTCAGAAAATCTCAGCGGACTGGGAGAGCAGAAGCTGCCCTATTTGCCTTTACACCTAACCCAACTCTCTGGCAGCCACGAAGTCACCACATCAAGTTCCACGGTTTGGTGCTTTGCCTTTGCAGCTCCAGGAAGCTGCAGCCGAGGTTTTCTCCAAAGTCATCCCAATAACCTCTGAGATAACGCAAATCAAAACCAAAACAGCACTCATCTCATCTGCCAGGCTGCACGGTTAAGCCATCTGCCACCACGGCAAAGCGTGTTCTGTGTGGATGTCAGAGCACTCGCACATCTGGTCCCAGTCTAGCAAACGGGACACGGGAGCTGTCTCAAATGTCATCACTCATTATGCTCAGGCAAAGGTCACATTTCTTCCTTTTTTCCCCCCCAATAAAAAGCATAGAGCACATATACACAAAAGACATTTCAGATCACACGGACACAAGTATTTTTCTCCCTGCAGACAATTCTGGAAACTGGAGCAGGCACATCTGAGGTTGGTTATTTAACGCATCCCTGAAAGAGCTGTTGGGCACAATCTGAATGGAGTAACCTATCTGAGGATTGAGCAGGCCAGGATTTAATCCCCAAAAACTCTGACCCCAGAAACTACTCTGCCAGCACAAGTGATACTTGTTCACAGCAGTAACATGTTGTGTCTGATCAAGACGCTAAAGCATTTTGCTCAAGAACTAACAAAACCCAGGGCATCAAGAAAATCAATATTAAGAACAAAAGATACCGGACCTGCAGCCACTAATCCATCTCGTTTTCTTCTGCCTTACCTCTAGAAGCTGTACTGCTCCTTCATGTTCTCTTTTTGCCTCTGCCTGCGCCTAAGAGGAAATAAGAAACGGAGACATAAGAAAGCAGCCTACCTAAGTTCACTTCTACTGTCATCATCACCTTGATAGACCATTATAGATTTAAAACACAGGCTGAAAGCATCTCCGGTCTTTGGAGAAACAGCAATGAGAGATCAGAACTGGCACTAATGGGAAAAGCCCTGCACTTTGCTCAGGTACCAGAGTTTGCCTAGACACAGATACTCTCCCCGGGTTTACTTTATCCTGTAAACTCACATATACCTTCTCCATATATCGCGCTTCCAAGGACACAAGGTGCAGGAGTCCCATTACTTTCCAGAGATTCAGAGAGTAAAACGTCCATTCTCTCACACACTGCATACCTGCTGCAACCGTCTGACTTCCTCTTGCTTCTCCTGCAGGACTAGCAGCGCTTCCTTGTGCTCAACTTCCAGCTGCTGCCTTCGCTCAGCCACATTTCTCATGTGCTGCGGAACAATTCACAGACAGCTGAAGGGCGGCATTACTGAAATGCTGCCTTACGCCCTACCACAGGCCATAGAGTCAAAACGTGGCCTGTATTTCACGTCATCATTGAACAGAGGAGAAAGTAAGAAACTCTTACCACAAGTCAGAGCAATACAGTCAAAAGAAACCCTTAAATCACTGATGGCCACCTTATTTCCCCTCCCACCCAAATCCCTGAAGTAGCTTTTCTAAAGCCCCTCTGCCCACTTTGGAAGGCCATGTTCCAGGATCCTGCAGAAAGAGAATTCCCAACGGAAGGACAGAGACAAAAGAATGGACAAAAAAAGGCAAGGAGACAACACGTGCCATCCAAAAGCAGCACTAAGTGTCTGGACAGTCCTTCCAGCCATGTGGATCCTACTGACCTTCAGCACCTGCTCTAGATTCTCCAGCTTGGTTTGGAGTCCTTGATTCGTCTGAACTACTGAATCCCGTTCCTTAGTAACCAAAACAACCTGCAATTTCAGGTCAGCATTCTCAGATTCAACCTGAAGAGAAAGGACTTTCAATTAGCACAAGTAGCCATAGGTATTCCTTGTGTAAATTATGGAGGACAATTTATTTCTGTATCTCAATAGGTTGCTTTGCAGACCTGCTTTCTACTTGTAACGGTATCAAAACAGTGAAGCTCATCTCCCTCTGGCTTTCACTCAAAACAAATACACACGCATTGGTATCAGTCCTCAATGTGATGAACACTTTATTTGCACATACTACTTCTCCCACTGGACTCATCTGCCCTCTCCATTTGCAAGGCGGAAGGGTCTGGGACAGCAACAGGCTACATACTGAAGAGATTCGAAAAAAGCAGAGGTCTGCAAGTTTTTTAACCCTAGATGGTAGGATTAAACACAGAGAACAGTACAGAAAGCTCAGTAGCCTGCTCAAATCACATTTACCTCCTCCACTTACTACAGGAAAACCCAGTAACATATTTTGGTTGTAGAGTGCACTATGGCTCGATGACTACTAGCAATGCAGATTATCAAGCAGAGACAAACGTTTCCACTTAGAACAAACAGTTATTAAATACGTCGGAAGCCTTATGCATAGTGGCAACACTTACACACAGGACAGACAAGTGACTTTCTAACTCTTGCGCATTACACTTGTCCAGAGGAGGAGCTGGGAACAGAAACCCATGGTAGATCTTCATTGGAGTACCAACGCTTCTACCATTCTCACATGCAACAACACATTCCTAGAACACAACCCTCTGAGGTGCAGCCACTCTCCCCTGAAATCCACTCTGCAAAATGAACAACGCAAGTATCTTGCCCTTGTCCCGAGACCTGAAGCTTTTCAGTTTTCCATCTGGCAAGGGCAGCTCTGATTTGCAGGAGTGGCTTTCTCACCCACCCCATCATCAGCCACCAAAACCCCTCTTCAAGGACGACAAAAAAAGGTCTGAGGTGACTGAGGACATTTTGAAAGACTCCATCTTTCAAACACACCATATGCTTGCATGACTTGCAGTGATGGGTTCTGCTCTGCCACCACTCTGACCAGAGCACGCTGCTCCCCACCAACCACTGTCCGTCTCTGGTCATGAACTTACTAACAAGTTACCAGAGGTAAACCAAGGACAAACCTAAGTAAGGACCAAGCATCTCACTCCAGTCTTGGGAAACTCTGTAACAAAAATAGGGCAGTTAACTCTGCTTGCGGTTACCACAGGGTACACAGGACAGAGAGGTATACAGATGGGCGTACAACCACTACTCAGCTGGCAACCTGAAAACCTAGCATGCTAGCAAGTTCTTCTCAGCAAAATTTTACAGAAGCTAACACTGACAAACATGTGACAAACAAAGATATTGCTTTTTACCTGTCCTGCCCATCCAGCCTTCTCGTTCAGCTGCACATTCTCTTCGGCCAGTCGTGCATTTTCACTTTGTACCTCCTGCAGCTGGATCTCCTGTCCAGAAAGAGCAGGCATTACCACACCAAGGTCCTCAGGCTAACTCCCCCAAATTATTCTGCAGAGCAGCTCCACTGCTCCTGTTGGCTGATGGTGCAGAATACTGATGGGATGCTGATTGAGCGGTGGAAGGCAATAGCATGCACACTGCTCAAGCAGATCGCAGCCCTGTGTCAGAGCCTCAAAGCCCAGAAAGAGAAAGTCACATCCTTGTCTACCTCACAGGTCCAGTGCCATATTATTTACATACTGCTGTCTAGAACTCCATCTCCATGTACAACAATTCATCAAGTTTCACCTTTACTTCAAGATCAGAGTCCTCTTGACAAATTCCAATTAAGGAAGAAAAATTATTTGGAAGAATGATGCTAAAGAGAGTTCTAGACCGCAAACTCAAGAGTTTTAAATGGCTGACTCTGAAACCAGGCTTCACTCTGGAGTTAAGAAAGCAACATGAGCCAGCTATCACTGCCTTAGAGAATACTGCCTCTGAGCAGGCAGGAGGCCACGGACATTTGAAGAGACACTGACTGAATTTGTCAGGTCCAGTTCATCTGCAGCAACTTTGTACAGCGTTAGAGGAATCTAACAGTTGCACAGCCACATGACTCCACAGAGACACACACACACCTCCCCATCCCAACGTTTAACAGATCATCAAGTATCTTCTGGCTCTTCCAAGAGCTAATTCCCTGTGCATGCAGTCTCAGTCCCAGTACTTCAACGTGAGTTGGCCCCTTCTTGAGCTCGAAAAGCTACTGTCTAACAACATACAATGACCAACTTATTCCTTAAATGTCCTACTCTAACCCAGACAGTAAGGCTGAGCTATGCACTGCAAACTGCATATGAGTCTGAGCTACGCATTAGAACTGACATGAACTGAGATTTGAGCAAGACATCGAACATCTACTCAGAAGGTAAGCACCCTTGCATGAAACCATACGTTGTCACAGTTACTAATGCCACCAGTGCTGCTCAGCAAAGCAGAAACAGAAGGGAGAAATCCAGATGCTGTGATATGACCTGCAAAACTCCCATGAAATAAACAGAGGCAAGATTTCATTCCACCAATAAGAAGCGCAAGAACATGACCATGGGTTTGTGTAATTACCCTCTCAAGATGCAAAAATCTTTCAATACTTGTCTGGAGTGCATGTGAAAATGGTAAGCATCTCCTCAAACTAGCAAAGGCCATGGAGTTTCATCCAGCGATTTATGCAGCTATACTTAACCCAAAGACAGCTGAAAAACTAAATAAACAATTCAAGCTTCAAGGGCTGGAGTCCAAAATTTGTGAAACCTTTGAAATTAAGAGAAAGACTGGCGATTGCTTATTCAGCTGAACTGAAGAGGATCCAAGAGAGGCACACAACAACCTAGCTCCTCTTCTACCGTTATGCTTACAACAGTAGGCAACAAGAACACTTACCAGTTCTTTGCATCTTTTATGCTTTTTCCTCACTTCATGCTCAAGGTTTTCACATTTTTTGCGCTTTTTCTTGAGTTCAAATTCCTGCACAAAACAAGCATAAGTAGATCAGCAAGTCCACATTCTTAAAATGTATAAGAAATTCAAACGCAGCTTCTCAGACCCAATGTTGTATTAGCTATTTTTATTTTCTTAAGAAAATCTCTTTGTGACAAACATAAACAACATAGAAAACAAAGGAGGGTTTTGTAAGGTAGTAAAACCAAAAAACTTTCCAAGTGAAACAGCTATTCCTCTCTCCCCCAAGCCTTCCATCTTCTGGAAACAGTTCTGTTTCCCATTTGCACAGATTGTTCATATTTGCATAGCACAGGAGGGGGGACAGGATGTGAGGGACAAAAAGACAGAGCTGTGCTAAATATTCAGCTTGAAACACTGGCTGTGCTGTCTTAGCTTCTATCCTCATCCAAATGACATCTACCAGAGAGCAGACACCCTCTGGGTGAGTACTTGTATCTGCAGTTACTCACTACCACTTATGGCTCCTCAGATAGCTAAGAACTGCTAAAACTCACTGTGAGCTGCCCCAGTTTGCTGGAATAAGCCACAAGGGACAAACATGCTACCTGTCCCAGGTCAGTCATATCTGTTCCCAGTTCAAATGAGACTAAACCAAACACAGCACAGAATCTATTCGCACAGAATCTATTCCCTCCCAGTTTAGCAGGATATATTCCCCCACCAGCCCAATACCTGGAGCTGCCACCCAGCAAAACTTTCCATGCAGTCAGGCATCACAACTCACCAGCTGCTGTATCTGTTGGCTGCTCTCTTGGTCTGTTATTGCATTTTTGGGAGGGAAATTTTCATGTCCTTCAGAGGCAGGTCCCAGTGGCTGCACACCTGATTCCACCTGGAAAGCAAGTAAGATGCCAGAGAGCTCAGGGACAGCCAGGACCACAGAGCGCACCATGTAGACCAAGGGAGAGGAGGCCCTCCTAGCAGCACTGCCTGGGAAAGCAATGCTCCACATGAAAACCCCTGATCGCTCCACCAGACAAGGAGAAAGGTGAATGCCATGCCAGAGTTCTCTCAGCCACCAGAGACCTGTGCTTGGAGTCTTCTGGAGCCCAGCATCAATCAGTCTAGTTCGACTTAACCACCCATGTGCAACGGTGGGCTCCAGAAGGCTCTCAGATCTGAGCTCCCATTTATGCCTCATCTAAGGTTTCAATGAGAGGCACCAGTAACACCTTTAACAGCCTTCTTCAGAGCAATAAAAAGAAGATGGAAGATGGTCAGAAGGGAGAACGTAACCCTTACAAAGAGCAGAAAGTAGAAATCAGTGAAGATCTCAGAATGTAAAAGCAGGGAAGAGCAGATGAAAAATACCAAGAAACGGAGCATCTCACCTCAGCTGGTAGCCGAGAAGGACTGAAATGGCAGCAGACGTGCTATGGCTTACATGCCACCACCAAAGCAGATGAAAGGAGACACTTTTCTGTCCACAAGTTTCTAACAAACTCCCTTGTAATTTGGGCGACAGATAAACACACCTTTAATCCTTTGAATTTTCACTCTCAACTGACATTTGACTTCGCATTGTCTGCCTAGAAATCTGAGAGCAGTGCAAGGCCTGCGGTAAACAGAAGAGGGCTTTGCTAATGTCTTATTTTACATCTTGAACTTAAAGTTATTTCTGATAAATAGATTTTAGGGACAGGAGATCTTCAGGATCATCAAAGCCAACTTGTACAGTGAGCAAGCAGCAGGATTTTGTGACTCCTTCTCAGCCCTTAACCTTCGGTTGACCTCTCATCTTCTTGAACTTCACTTTTCACTTTAAAGACCTACAGTGCTGAGGGAACTATGCCACCAAACCTGAGCTCCCTTCACAGTCAGTTGTTAGGACAGGATCTAAGCACTACACCCGACATCTGATTTCTTTACCTATTTTAGGCTCTGAAGCCACAGGTTTTAACCACGTCTATTTTCGTGGCTCCACTGCTGAAAGCCAGAAAACTCCAAGAGACTACACTCAAGTCCAGGCTATCAAGGTTTTCACATCTTCTGCTACAAGGAAAAATTTGAAACCACCTCCCATGGAAAGCTTATTCCCTGCCACTCATGGAACAAAGTCTACTTGGGAGCCTGGCAGTCTAAGCAGCAACCAGCGGCTGGAAATCTTGAGATCCTCCACCCAAGCGACGGCACCTTATGAGCCCCAGCTGCGGGGAGCTTTCAGATGTGCTGAGAAACCATTACTTAACTCTGGAATATCCATGCACACATGTTTCTGAGACTTTTTTTTTTTTTAATCACTTGGTACATACTAAGTTTCAAATCTGTATTTCACACCTCCCCTCCAAAACTGTGCTTCCTTGCAAACTGAAAATGTTGCATTTTAGGCAACTTTATTGAAATTAGGTCCCAAGGAATGCTAGTGGATGCCAGCTAAGGTTAGATACTCACTGCACAAATACCATGCACTATGCTGCACAAGTCATGCTCTCCTGCAAATAGATATGCAACACAAATTTGCTCATTTGTGATTATTTCCCAGCAAAAAGCTAAACAAAATGATGACATTCCCAATTACAGACAGCTTACAAAAATTACCAAACCACAAATTTGCCCCCATGAACCTCATTTCCCCCAAAGAGCAATGCCCCCAGTCACATGCTCATATACTGTTATTTTTCCACAGAACCCAGACCCAGCACCACACTAAACAACTGATAAACGAGACTGGCACAAATCAGGAAGAGAGCAGCGACCTGGAGCTGCACCACCTCATTGAGAGCAGGGACTGGAAGGTGCTCAATGAACAAGTCAGGTGCAAGGGATCTGTTCAACCACACAGTTCAAAAGTCACTGTGGAACAGCTGCTTTCCACCCCAGTGCTACCGCGGTGTGCAGCGACGCTGGCAGAGAGAGCAGGACGGGACTGCATCTGCATCCCCAGGCTGCCGCAGCTAAAGCCGAATACACAGCAGAAACAGAAGTACCTGTACTTTGGAAATGACCAGAAAGTGTAAAGCACAAAACAGAGTAAATTAAAAGTGTGGTAGACTTTCTAGAAAGCTCTGCCCTTGGCACCCAGAAAGCATCATCACAACCGTACCCCAAAAGAATTGCTACAGCGTTTGCCATCTAACCACAGCCCATCCCCTCAGCTGTGCCAGGGCAGCTCTGCACCGTGTCAGACAGAGCCGGACCAGACCACTGACAAGGGTTTCAGGACAAGGGAGGAGGAAGGCTGGGTTTGCTGGGTTGTTTTTAACTCAGCTCTGTCACATCAACTGCTCAACACGAGTTGCACTGACAGAAGTGAAGGAGCAGTGGGAACAAGCAGCAGGGGAACAGGAGGCTGTTTAAGCCAGCATGGCCACTGAAAGAAATCCCCGCTAAATTATGATTTGGCATTACAGAGATAAGCACCACCCTAAAAACCTAAATGAAGAAGTAGAGCAATCAGAAGGAGAACAGAGAAATGGGATTTTCCAAGGACACTCAGAGGAGAAGCTTGCTCTTTGTACTGTGAGGAAGTTCTTTGAAAGCTGGGGAATAGTGACTGCCCTGACACACTGTGCTGGGGAGCAGGACAGAACAGCAAAGCAATTTATTTTAATTACGATAACTGTGGTTACTGCCCTGATGGCTGACTTCAACCCCAGCATGGCACCACTGCGCCCGCACAAACACAGCCCGTTGAGCCCGAGGTGTTCTGCGCCACAGGTTTCAGCAAAGAGACTGGCAACAGCCTCCTTGCTCCTGCTTCACTACTGCCGTCAGGCTGTCTTGCTGCTATTTATCAGCCAGAAAATCTTTTGACGATGAGGACAGACTCTCATGAATCACAGAAATAAAGAGTATCCATGAGAATGACCGTAATACATGTTCTTTTCTGATAGAATCTGCAGGGTCAGTTGAAAATCAAGGTACGGAAGGGCTGTTCAAGGAAGACAAGCGTGGAGCACAGTGGAAAAAAAAAGAAATCTGTGCATCCCTCTTCATCATGACGGAATCTGAGGGGCGAGGGGTCACCAGGGCAGAAATCTTAAACTATGAAGAACAGAGCTGAGGATCTCTCTCAGACAGAACTGTCCATAAGAACTGTGGAAGCCAACAAAATAAACAGTAACAAATCACCAAGGTTAGACGATAGGCTTCAAAAGGGTTTAAAAACCCTGATCAGCCTGAACTCAGTCTCTCACTTCAGCAGTAACTGAATCGAGACGTGCAGCGTGTCACTTCTCTGACACCACCTTAATACGAAATAACCGAAAGGTGGCACTTGTCACGTTTTAAGAGTATTCCAGTAGAGATCTGGGGAAACACTGAGCAGTACATTTGATATCTGGTCTGGGCAAACTGATGGAAATTGCAACAAAGATTAGGCATATATATAAAAAAAAACAAACCCCAAACATATATTGGGAAAAAAAAATTCCACACTTGCAAATCTATAAAGAGTTTTTCTAAGGTGTCAGCAAGCAAACAGGTGAGGAAGATCCAATAGGTACAATCTGCTTCGGTTCTCTGAACACATTCCGCTGCAGTGCTTTGAAAAGCTTCTGCAGACACCGAGCCACCACGGGATGAGGGGGAAGGTTTTCTCTCGGGTAAATACCTAGTGAATATGAGAGGACTAAAAGAGCGGCAGCGGGAACCGTGCTCTCCAAGTACTGATGCAGCAAAGAGACAAATGGTGAAGAGGGCCTCATGACACTGAGAGATTACAGAGGGCCGTCAGACAAATGATGTTTTAATAGAACCCAGTGCTTACCAAAAAGGCAGAGATCTACTGGGAAAGGGAGAGAAAACATCATTATGCCACCATATAAATCAACGACACAGTGCCTGGCTTACTGCGTGCAGCACTGCTTCCCCCAACACAAAAACGACAGAGAAAACGTACAAAGGAAGGAGATAAAGATGATTAACACTGACTAAGAGACTAGAAAGAAACAAAAAAAAAAAAACGGGTGAAGGAGAGGGGCCTATAAACTCACGAGTGACTTGGAAGAGAATGGAATGAATATTCAATACATCTTCTGTAAGAGCTGAGGAGCAATAAATGAGAGCAGCTGGTGGGAGCACGGCAGGAAGATGAGCATCCTGTCCTCACACGGCCTACAGATGCAAAATTCTGCCACGGGACACCGCGGGTACCCAAAACGCCGGAGAGAAACCGGGTGAACCCACGCAAGACAAACCCGCCGGGAGCTGGGGGGCACCGGGGAGCGCCTGGCACCCGAGCCCGGCCTCACGCACCCACCCCCGGGCAGCCCCGGAGGCCTCTGCCGGCCCCTCACCCCCGGCCCGGTCCCGGCGGCGGTGCGCCCTCGCCGGAGGCGCCCACCAGGACCGGCCCAGACCTCGGCCCCCACGGCGGGCTGAGCCTCCCCGGCCCGCTCACCGCCGCTTCGACCTCCTTCGCGGAGGGCTTCGCCCCCGAGCGCTGAGGAAAAGCCCCGCTGCCCTACCCCGCAGGCCCCGGCGGGCCTGTCCCGGTGGCCCGGGAGCGGCTCGGCCTCGCCGCGGGAGAGGCGCTTCCCGGCGCTGCCTGGGGCCCGCCGGCCTCGGCCCCCGGCGGAGGCGGCGCCGCAGCCGCCCCCGGCCCGGCCCGGCGAGGGGCCCCGCGGCAGGGCCCGGCCTTACCTGCCGGCTGCGCGGGCCGCCAGCGGGGAGGCGGCGCCCTGGGGCGGCGGGGATTTGCCGGGCCGTACCACTGCGGCCGCGGAGGGGCGGCCGGGCCGGGCCGGGCCGGGCCGGGAGCGCGGGGCTGGGCTGCGGCCCTGCTCCTCAGCGCGGCCTCGGCGTCAGGCCCGGCCTGGCCCGCCTCGGGGGTTCGGCCTGGCTGGGGCCGTTGCGGTGGGGGAGGTGGGGGACGCGGCCGTGCGGCGGAGAGGGCCCGGCCCTGGCTGGGGACGGGGATGTGGGTCACAGAGCAGCAGGCCTCCCTGCCGCCGCTGCCATGTCCATGGGTGCCCATCGCTTACGCACTGGGCCCCAACATCCAAACCTCCGCAAACACCAAAAACATGCGTTTTCAGCAAATGAGGGCAAAAAGAGGGGTTGTTTGGTATCCTAGGCTGGAAAATACAGTGCGGGAGACCCGTGCCCGGTAAGATGAACAGGACCGAGCCCCCGGCGTGGCTCAGCATCCCCGCGCTGGAGTGAGCTGCTGGCAGCATCCATGTCCCACATCAATGAATCGGTCATTTCAGAAACTAGCACAGCACCCGTTCGCAGCAGATGTGAACCGCAGCACTCGCATACTCTTAAGAAGTTTCCTAAGTACAGTAATTAATTGAGTAATTAAAAAGCAAAACTTTCAGATCGCTGACCCACTTGTCTCACCTCCCTGTGTGCTTCCCCTCCAAGTGCTGGGTCTCCCAAGCGGGCCTCCTTTGGTGGAAGTGAACCTTTGATGCAGGTATTTAGCGTTGGTACGGGTGGTCCCAAGCGTGTGGCAGCACTTGGCAGAGCGCCGCCTGAACTGATTTTAGAGGAACGTAGACACTCCTTGAAATTCTTCAGCGCGATCTGTCTCTGCAGCCGTAATACCTCTCGCTGGGATTCTCGCAACAGGCGATCGAACTCGATGACGTTCAAGCAGCGAGGGTCATCCTGCGGGAAACGCAAACAGGACATGGTGTCGCTGACAAGCTCTGAAAGGTGGAACAGGTCAGGGCGGTGATTTAACATGCAAACTGAAGAGATACTGGTGAAAACCAGGTAACGTGGCACACAAAGATTTCTGTTTCCAAAGCCTCAAAATGCGAATACATTATTCCGCCCTCAGATAGAAACTAGCCTGTAATGCTTCTGCAGCTGCCCCAGCGGCAAGCAAAAGGGCTTTTCTGGGCGAGCATTTCTCGGTGCTTGCCAGCAGAGAGCGTGTCAGGACAACAGAATTTCCGTTCCCAGCCAAACAAGAGTCTTGGCAGGTTTGCCTCCCTGGGGTGGGTGCTGGCATTCTCGGCAGCCCTAACGGTGGTTAGGGCTTTAAATGCTGGAAAGAATTAAGAACATCTGGGGCTTGTCCAGTTCTCACTCAGGGTAATGTTTGGGTTTCAAACATTCTTGAATTCTAACCTCTTCAGAGACAGTGTGTGTGGATGGGCCCCTATTTTTAGCACGAGGGGTCACTCCCATCCACTCCAGACCCAAAACAAGCAGCTTTTGAAGGAAACCAGTGCAATCTTATTCTCACAAAAATCGTGAGAATGTGTCACCAAGCTTGTTTAATTCTTCAAAGGTTTTCAGATTTCAGGAAGATGAAAAAACACGTGCCTGCATGTCCGTACATACGTACAAAAGCTGGTTATGAAAACCTGTCTTTACAAATATGCTGCTGGAGAAGACATTGCTCATTCCCCTGGAAAGCTCCTAAGCCAGTGACTTCAATGCATAATTGGTATCCAGGACAAATTTAGTCTGCTTCCCTGTTCACTTCTTATTTGCCCTAAAAATAGCATGTGCTTTATAAATACAATTTGTGTAGAAAATCATGGTTGCTCTCATGCTACAAAGGGGAAACTGAGGCAGCATTAATGGGAACTGATTACAGATTCAAGAAGTGAGCAGCTGGGCCTGCTCTGTGCCGGACCCATGTTCAGGCTATCAGGGTAGTAGTTCTTTAAACAAAATTGTCTGTATAAAATCTCCCTTCCCCCACCAAAAAAAACAGGGCAGCTATTCCCAACAGACAGCTTCTAAAGCCTGGGGTGACAAGGGAGTAGAAAAAAAAGCTCAGTCCTCCACTCACAGCTTCTATTCTACACATTGCCTGCCGCTGCCTTGCTGTTCCCTGCAATCCCCCGCTTCCAAGAATTCCTGCTGCAGGAAATTGCAGTTTGGTATTAGCTGGAGCTGGGGTTTGACTGGAAGCTCATCACCAGAGTATGATCTCAGGAAATAAATTTTATCCTATCCTAAGAGCCCTGACTTTGCAAAACAAGGCCAATGCTTTCGCAGCCCAGCATGCAGGGTGTCTGTCCTGGCACTGGAAAGGAACTGAGTGGATCCATTTCATAGCTACGGAAAAAAATTGTGCTGATTTAAATACCCTAGATTAAAATTTATGTGGTTACAAACTCTGCGCGTGCACATAGTATCTCCGCATACAGACCCCCTCATTGGCATAATGCATTTTGCATGCTGCAGACAGATTAGGTGAATTTTGAATTTTAATTAGCTGGAAATTAAAATTTAATGAGGGGCTTGCTTGGAAGAGAAATGGGAAAAATGAGATCAGACAGAATTATTTCCTCTCTTGCTCTCCTCGCTGCAGATTCCCTGCTCGTGTGTCGATCCCCTCCGTCACTGGTGCCGCGCAGTTACTCAAACCAACGGCCTCACCTGAGCCAGGGTGGTCACCCATGCCCTAGGAAAGCAGCCGCTGAATTCGTCAGCCCTGAGGATTGCACCCATGTGTATTTCCTTGGCCAGTAGTGAATCTTGCTCACTGCCTTTGTCACATTCCTCTACGGTTTGTCACTCTCCTGTCCCTAGCAGATTCAGGTTGCCCAACACCCTCTGCTAGGAAAATCAGACTGCTCTGGAAAGGGTCCGTTCCCACTTCTGGGGCGTTCTGCAGTGAGAAATCAAGGGGACAGGAAGGGAATTTCTTCTTGGTGACACCGTAGAGCACAGTCAGACTTGGATAATATTTTCCTGTGGTTTAATGCCAGAAGGGGATTGCAGCCTTGCTGCAACCCGGTCATTCTTGTCCTGATGAGATCTACATTAGGGAAAGTCTGAGGATCTACCCTCAAACCATAGTTAACATGAACATATGGGGAGGTCAGGGACAGAAATAAAGCTGCTTTCAGCAAGGAAGTATCTGTCACCTAAATATTATGTAAGTAGGGTAGGCAGAAATGTAAGTATTCGTTCTGCTCGGCCAGGTGCAGGAAGGTAGGGTTGCACTTGACCACATCTGCATTAACAAAACAGAGAGAATCCAGCGCGAGCCCTAGCATGACTGAGCTTCTCATGAGAGTTTATTAACTGACCTAAACGGAAAACATCCAGCTCACGAACAAAAGACGTATCTGACATGCCCAGAACAGGCTGCTTTAGTCACCTGGAGTGGGAATCACTTCACCTAGCTTCAGATTCTGCAGAGGGTCCTTTCAGAGTCATCGCAGAGAAGCAGTGCTTTGAGGGAGAGACACATCCAACCACTTTTAGACATCTGTCTTGGGACAAGCTGAATTATCCCTTTTATCCCTTAATTTATATCGGCAAGGTCTGTGTTTGTGCTGAGGGGAACGTAGGTCACCAGCCCAGGTGGAGGCGTCAGCACTGCAGATGGGTTCATGAACACCCACCCCTGGCTTGTGATCTATCCCCTTCATCATAGTCATCGCAGGATGCACCCAGTTATCACCAGTCTCGTGGTGGCTGTGAGCACTCAGAAAGCTGCAGCTCAAGACATGGGATTTAAACTGGTTCTTGGGAACACGCTTAGCTGTTTTACTTTTTAAAGAAACACTAAAGGAGGTCTTGCTTCCACATCTTTCTAGAAGCTCAGCACTGTGAAAAGTTATCCTGCATTTGTGGCTTCTCAGGGTTTTCCAGAGGAGAGTTTTAGTCACTGCTGGAAATGGCAGCTCAGACCCACGGATTCACAGAGGGACAACTGGGGTGTCCCCCACACAGTGCTCTGGAGGAGCCCGGACACCGGCTCTGCCACACACTCACTCGATGTTCCCCACCCAAATCACACATCAAACGCCCTCTGTTTTCAGTCTGCATGTGGGACTATTTGCCCTCACACTGTTTCCTGCAGCCTGGTTGCCATCACTGCTGTTGCACTGCTTGTCCCCAGCCACTGAGCGATGTGTCCCAGAAAGTGTCTCACCTTCCCTGCAATGAGTTTCGCCTGCAGCTCCCGGCACTCCTGCTGCAGAGCTTCGATCTGCTTGTCTTTCGCCAGGAGAGCACTGGCTTGCTCTGTCAGGTCCTTGGCACGCTGGTGGGCAAATGCTTTTTTACACAACTCCAGGCTGGAGCCCTTCAGAGGCACTGGAGCAGTTACCTGCACCGGAAAGAGCAGCAAGGGAGAAAGCGACATGCGTTGGTGTTCGTTAACCATCGCCCCAACAGCCATTGGGCAGGGTGCAAGAGAAGCAGCCTAACCCCGAAGGACAGACAAGCAGACAGCGGGGCATGACAGATGTATGGAAAAGTGGGAGGAAAAAGGAAGGGCTGGATGGAGAAGTGGATCAGAGAAGAGCTGGGAAGGAGAAGGTGCTCAGCAGATGAGGCCCAACAGGTATAGTCAGCATGGGGGGGCTGCAGGCAGGGCAACAGTGGGTGGGGAGAGGAGAGAAAAACCGTTTGAAGGTGGAAAGAGAAGAGGAGGCAGCAAAGAAGGGGAGGGGAGGATGGCAGGAAAGATGAGCATGGGAGCAAAGATGGAGGTGGCCAAACCAGGAGGAGAAATGGAGCTTCTTGTGGGTTTCTAGGTAGCGGGAAAGAGGGCGTTGGCATGGATGGGTGGAAGACACAGGCAAAGGGGGAGGCAAGAGAGAGCCCAGCAAGGGCCAGCACAGCCAGGGGAGGACTGGGAGATGTTCAGCACGAGAAGCAGTTCAGCTTAACATGTTCCCTGCAAGAAGGGAAGAGCAGGAGTGGGGACAGCAGTGTGCTTCAGGGGGAGCAGGGCCAACAGGGACGGGCTGGACACAGGCTCTGCGCAGAAGCCCCGGGCAGGAGCTGAGGATGCCCGGTTGCAGTCTCCCTGGGATGCCTGCCCTCAGCATGCACCCCTGTCCCTGGGGCCGGCTCTCCCTCTGGGTACCAGCACTGCGGAGCAGCTCATGTCCCCCTGCTCAGCCCAACCCTCTGGGCAGCGAGGCCACATACAGTCCCCAAGTTTATCAAACCCTGCCTCTCCCTGTCTAGCTCTTTTCATCTACACAAAGCCTGGCGTCGCCTGGCCTTGGCGAAGGGGGACTCTCTCCCCTGCCTGATCAGGAACATGGCATCTTCTGTGCAAACGTTTCCTCCCCAGGTCTTCCTGAGCATCTCACCCAGAAGCTGCATGCTGGGCCCTAGCTTCCTGGGGACCTGCATACCAGGCACTGCCAGATTAACCCCAGCTCCTCAGGGCCCCTTCCCTGGGGACGCAGCTGCTTCCAGCCCACCCTCCACGAGCCTCAGCTGTCCGGCTGCTTTCTGCTGTTGGGAGACCTGGGGCAGCGCAGGAGCTCAGCACGTTGGTTCTCCCAGGGCTCGCACAGGTCTTAAACTGTCACCACCCCAAAGTTTCACTCGGGTGAAAAAAAAAAACACTATTTGTATAGTTGCTGGAGGGTCTGCGTAGCTGTTGGATGTATATCAAATGATTTACCTTAACATAGCATCTGACAAGTCCATCTGGCAGCAACTGTTGCCCTGCAAGTACCAAAACCCTGTGAGAGAGGGGCGGCACGGTGCCTGGGGACAGAGGGCAGGCAGTGCCAGGAAAAGCCACTACCTTGTCTTCAGCAAAGTTTTTGCTTCCTCCTTTCTATCCTAAAGGGCTTGAATTCCCCATCACAATCCCTGGTTTCCTTCCAATGAAATAACAGTTTTGCCTTACTCCACTGCAATCCACCTTGAGGAAGCTCATGCAAGTGCTGGTGCCCAAGATCCCACATCCTACGGCCATCTCCCACCACTCCTGCGCCGTGTCAGATACTACACGGTTTGCAACAAGCTGCTGTTGGGTTGGAAAAAGCAAAAACCATGCGGCTTGCGCAGCACTGCAAGTGAGGTGTGGATGGGACAGAGCAGAGTCTCTCACCCCTTCCTGTTTTGCTTTACCGCACTCCTTTTCTTATTCAAATACTTCCTGTTTCTTTTTGGTGAAGTCAGATGAATTATTTTCACGACTTGCCCAGGGAAAGCTGAGCTAATTATCTTAAACTAACACCTTACGGTAGGTCAGCACATTTACAGCGAGAAACCAAGCCGGAGGAAATTGCTCAAAGCTTCTGCAGGAGCAGAAGCAGCTGGCGATGGCTGGGTTTTGCGATTCTTGCCCTGCTGCTGATGTGCGAAACATGTTTGCTGAAGGTTTAAGAAAAGGGGAAACAAAAGGCCTTTCTAGCTCAATAGAAGTAGCAAGTGAGAAGTCCCGGTGATGAGGTGCTCTCCGAGCTCAGCTTCCCAGCAGTGGCAAGCGCCCGCACTCACAACTTTGAGGTTTGCCTCCTGGAGTTTCCGGGCTCGCTCCTCCAGGCGCTTGGCAATCACCGCCAGCTCCGCGTTCTTCCTCTTCAGGTGCTTCACCTTCTCCTGCGTCTGGGGGAAGCAGCTCCTGCGCTGGATAATGGAAGTAGAGATTCAAGGTGAAGCCACACGCTGAGGGATTAGGGGATGCTAAGGTCCCCAGCCCTGCCTGACACACAGGGCTTTTCACAGCCAGGGCTTGGCCTGTTCTCCTAGAACTACCCCAACCATTAAACACCAACCTCTTCTCTTGTTGCCTCTCCAGCCACCAAAACCTGTGTTCTTCCTGGTATTTTTCTTGATGTGACCTCTTGAGATGCCCCTCACCCCACCCCAGGCCATCCCACGTAGTCCCTCTCCATCCACAACACGCTCGTTGCAGGCTCTGCCTTTGGGACTCAGCGCGTCAGCATCAGCCTATCCTGGCTGCCCACCCTTTGGGCTTTCTCTTCCAAAGTCTTCTCCGTTTATTTCCCGGGGGTTACAGGCCTCAATGCAGCACTGCACATTTGTGCTGTGCCACCGCTGCGAGCTTAGCTGTTGTCCTTTCCCTCATGCCACCAAAGCATGAGTTGGGGGGAGCGGGAGAAAGCAGCAAAGGACTTTATGATGTTTGCAAAGCACATTTCTTTTTTCTTCCTATTGATTCTGTTCATTCTTATTTCCCTTTTATTTATTATTTGTCCATTTTGATAAGCTGCCACTTGCTGATGGCTCATTCTCTCAAGGTCGTACCCAGATGTGTTGTGCTGTCTTTTCACATCAGCAAAAATGTCAGGTCAGTTCATCCTTCCAATTATTTTCCTCCCTACCCCTGTGAGATCCCACCATGGGCGCTTGCTGCTCTCACTGCTTTTCTTCAGCCAGAAGATCGAGGGTGATTTTTGAGAGTAAGATTTGATGAGAGCTTATATGATAGTGCTTTGCTAAAATCCAGATGACTGATACGGGGTAACCCCCCAGCGTGCAGGTTGTACTGGATTTATGCTTTTAGCATAAGAAAATTATCTAAAATATGCATTTTGAATTTGGTGATATAGATCTGAAATGCTGAGCAATCAAATTTTCAGGCGCCCAGGATGGCCACATGCCCAGGCCATGGGGCTGCGTGAGTGGCTGGTGCTCTCCGGGGAGGATGCAGGAGGGGAACATCCCCTCCTCATATTCCCCAGGGGTCCCGGCTGCCCGCCGTGGGCCTGGGGAGCCAGGGACGGGGAGCGGGGTGGAATGAGCGGCCCAGGCTGTGTCAGCCTGGCTTGGCTTTGGGAGCAGCTGGGGAGGAGCCGGGTGCCGAGGTCCCGTGGGAGCAGGGGGCAGGGCTGCACTGTCACCCAAAGCCCAGGCCGAGTGAATCAGTGTTTCTGCTTTTCCAATTAAGGAGGAAACAAGAGCGACTTCCTCCTCCCCTGCCATCAGCTCGCCGCTGCCTGAGCAAGCTGCCAGCTCCGGCGGGTGGCTGCGTTAAGGTCTCTGGTGGCTTCCAGCAGACAAGCAGCACCAGACGGAGGGCAGAGGGTCCCAGCTCCACTCCGCATCATGAGGATGAGGGGCTGCTCCAGCCAACAATGGGTGGAGTGTGAAGGCACCCAGGGGCCGCAGAGCACCCAGGCCCCCTTTCAGCCCTGCCCAGCCCATCCCGTGTGCCAGCATCCCTGCGAGTTGGCAGCAGACGGCAGCTCGCCTCGGCCGGGACTCCCTCCCCACAGAGCATCCCGTGCCAGCAGCCGGCCCAGCACCCAGCCAGGCTGCAGAACGGGGCCGCGTCCTTTGCTCACCAGCAAGCTGTTCTCCTCGGCCAGGCTGGAGCAGCGGTGCCGCAGGTCCTCCAACGCGCTCAGCAGCTTCGTGTTCTGGCTCACGAGGAAGCCGTAGTCAGCCCCGCTCTGCAAAACAGCGCGGGAGAGGCAAGGCCGGGCTTTGCCTGCCCGGGGCGAGAGGGACCGCGGCTGCATGGCCCCACAGCCAGCCCAGCCCGGCTGCGTGGGCAGGCTGGCAGTGTCGGGGTGCAGGCAGCAAAGGGGCAGGGTGGGATGTGTAGGCTGATTTCAGGAGGCCAGGGGCTGCATGTCCTCTGGGGGATGAGTGGCCTTTGGGGCCAGTCTACATCACCTGTGGGTGACAGCTACCATCTCCACAGCTTTAAAGATGCTGGGGGAAAAAGCCCAGACCCTCAAGTCATACTCAGCCACTTGCCTTTTGCCATGGTACCACCTAAACCAGCCCAAGTTAAACTCTAGGAGAGCCAGCAAGAGCCAGGCGGGCAGGGTGCAAGCCATGACACCCCAGAGGCGTGCGCTGCTGCCCACGGCTCAGGGACCCGGCAGCCTCCAGCACCACACAGCTTTCGGAGGTTCCTCACCCACTTCCCCATGCCAGCTCCCCCAGTTTGGCCCAGGAGCCCAGCCCCACGCTCTGCCCTCTCTGTGTCAGCCTCGGCTCCGGAAGAAGGCGACATGTCGGATTTCTTTGCAAAACACCACCTTAATTTTGTCACATCAAAAGCAGCAGCAGCTCTGCCGGGAGCTGTATATATAGCTTTGTGGTTACTGCTTCCTGCTCAGAGCAGCTCACCGCAGGCTCGCTGCTGAACAGGCTCCCAGAAAGTATTTTTGTGCGTTAGCAGAGCTTGTAGCCAAGCGATTGCTTCACAGCTGCCATACGGCATCTCGGGAAGACCTAGCCAGATGTTTTCCCAGCAGCCAGGCCGGTCCTGCAGGACCCATTCCCAGTGCCCAGTCAGCCTTTGCTGGTGCTGCTGAACGACCGTGACCTTCCTGGTGCCCAGCGCAGCTTCTGCAGTTTGCAAGCCAAGGCTATGACTGAAACGTCCCTTGGCTACCAAATAAATGCTGCCCAAGCTTTCTCAGTAGCAAGAATTCAGACAGGCAGCTCACAGCTCTCGGATGCTGCTAAGCTCTAGGAGGTCTGAGACTGGCTAAAACTCACTACACTTTTGACCAATACTATATTTTGGCTTCTCAATCACATCCATTGGAGAAAAAGGGCAGGAGACCAGTGCCACAGAGTCCACCCCACTGAATCCCCCGACGCGGCTGCCGTGCCTATGCCACAGCTCTCCCAACCTCTCATGCCTTGGCAGACCAAGGAAGGAAAACACAACTGAAGGACACTGAAAACCAAAAAAAACCACCTCAGAAGATAACACCCAGCCCTCCTTGCTGGCCTCACACAGTGTTGCCATGTCCCACGAGCCTTCTGAGCCACCAAGGGGATGTTAGGTGTCACGAGTGGACTGGCCTTTGGCAGAGTGGTTTGCAAGCGTCCACCCTGCAGAAATCCCAGGGTTTGAGAAAGCTGGAGGAAAATGCCCCACTGGGAAAAGATTTGTTTTCCACTTGTGTGAGACCCAGTACCACATCCTGTGGCATCAGTCCCATCCCTGCGAGATGTCCTTGTGAATATTTCCCCCAGGAACAGCAAAGCACTTCCTCGGGCTGGGGACCCGTGCAGGGGACACTGCAGGTGCTGATGGGGGGACAGAGCAGGGTGGGTGCGCAGGGATGGGGGGATCCTCCCAGCACCTCCCGTGCTGTGCATGGCAGAGCCTTGGGCTGGTTCACTGCCGCCATCCCCAGAGTCAAGCAGACAGCCCCTGGGATGAAGTCAAAACGCATTATTTCCGTCTCCTTGCTGCTGCCGAGAAGCCTCGAGCTCCTTGTCTGTGGCCACTTGCACCGAGACAGGCTGAGCAGACTCAGCCAGCAACCCCTGCGCCCGGGGTAGGAGCTGGAGCGCTTTTCGGAGGAGCTGATGTGCTCCTACCTCTCCCCATCAGGCAGCCAGGACTTCTGATGCCATCAGCAGGTGACAATTGGCACTTCCAGCGTGGCAGGGGGACCTTTTGGGGACCCACATGCAAATTGCTGCATTTGAAACCCCTTTTCTGTAGCTACAAACAACAGCTTCATCGGGGCAGGATGCACACGCTCCCAAGCACTTACCCCCAGGCTGTCCCCACTTCAGCCCAGGTTTCGTGCCACGACTCCAGAGCCCATGACGTGACAAAGACTGGGACCACACAGAGACCTTTCCAGTTCCCTGGGTGCTGCAGGACCCCCGGGCCAGGTGCCATGGAGCAGGAGAGCGTGGCTGCGCGCTCCAGGCAGGGGCCAGGCCCGCAGCCAGGCCTCTGTGCTGCCAGCACGTCCCACTGCGGCTGCAGCTCCCTGGGGCTTTGCCCGGAGAGGCACAAGGGGCATCTGCAGTGAGAAGACGTGGAGGTAGGAGATCCTTGCTGTGCTGGACGTCTGTCCCACGCAGGGACCTCACTGCCCCGGAAAGCTTTGCCAGTGCTGAGCCGGCCCTGGCTGCATCGGCTGAACCCTCCTCCCAGACCACGTAGAGCCTGTAGCCGAAGGACTGTCTAGACGTCATCCCACGCTCATTAAACATTCATTTCCTATAATGAAATAGCTTTTAATTTATTAACCGCTCCGCTGTTCCTTACGGTTCCCGTGCTGCACGGTGCAGCCTCACTGCAGGCCTCGCTCGCGGCACCCTGGGCGCTGCTTTTCAAAGGGAGCTGGGGAAATCTTTGGGGAGAAGAGGCACAGAGGCTCCCGCCAAAGCGACTCATCTTGCTAAAGACATGCAGAAGTGCTGGCAGGAGCTGAAATCCAAAATCATCCCTCGAGCAGGGAGCTGTTCCGTGAGCTGGAGTCGGCAGGAGCCAAGGCAGAGGTGACACTGCAGGGTGGCAGGGACGGTCTCCGGGCAGTCACGTCCCCGAGCATCCTCAGCCACTAAAAAATTAACCCAAGTGACATGTTCTTTGGGAGAAATTTTCTAAAACCAGAGCAAGGCAGGAGAAGAGCAGCAGGGAGGCTGAGGGAGGAGAGCAGAGCGCGGCTCCCCTGCACAGCGAGCACACGGCTTTGAAGCCGCCTGTTACAGAGAAACGGTCGTCATCTGCTGCCTCTTTTGGCAGGTACAGCCCAAAATACAGCTTCCTCGGGATGCGTTAAGAATGAGCAAAGAAAAGCCTCAGGGTGGCAGCTGCGAGAAAGCTGCTGCTTTTTCACCTGGAAACTTCAAAAGCAATGGAGACCTGCAGCAGCTTTTGCAGGGAGAGGTGCCCAGCCAGGCTGCTGAATCGGTTACGCAGTCAAAATCCCCCCTGGAGCACCCAGTGGAGTCTTTAAAGTCCTGCGGAAAACTTGCAGGAAGCCATTTGGGGGACAGTAAATCAAACCGCGGCGAGGACGACAGACACTGCCTGCAGCTCTGCAATGCGGCTTGGGCTGCCGGTGCCTCACGGCACGGCCTGGCATGGACCAGCCGAGAGGGCTTCCCCCACGCCAGCCCCGGGGAACGTGCCAAAAACTAAGCCCAGCCTTGTTTTAAAATCCCTGTGGAGAGCCAGGGGAATTTACCAGGTGGCCCCAGGAGCGGGAGGTCTCAGGTGGCCTTTGCAAACTCTCACGGCTGATTGTAAAACCTACACACTTCCAAGATGTCCCTGCAGTGACTTCCCCATCTCCAGCAGATATGGGTCCTTCTGCCAGGTTTGCTCCGCAAAAGCCAGCTCTGAAAACCAACCCCTACTTTGCAGACCTATTTCCTAGGTGAAACTACACCAGCTCTGCTCTCCTGCTACCTTGGATACATTAAATTCACCACTTGTCCTTCATCTGAAATCATTGTCACCAAGCCTCCACCATGTCAAAGCCCTTTAGCTGTTCGTTCCAGCTGACTTTGGTAATTATTTCCTTAACTTCTCAATCCTCACCACTTGGAAATGAAACCTGTCATTGCCAATCCATTTTCTTTTCTTCCACCCAGTTTCAAGGGAATCAGCTCCCTCACAGCACAAATTTATTTTCCATAGGCTGCTCATCTGCAGTGCCCTCGCTGCATGTCAAAAGCAAGACAAAAATAGTATCACCTCCTGTTCGGTCAGTGAGCGAGAGCAAAACCCGTCCGCTGCCGAGGACACCTTGTACGGTGGTGAGCACCATCCCAGCAGGGGTAAAAGGGATATTTCTGTTAAAAGGGATATTTTTGTTAAAGGTATGGGAGAAGTAAGAGACGTGCCTGGGATGCAGTCGTGGCGATTCTGCCGCTCCTGTGACAGGCAGTCTGCGTCCCACTGCACTTGTTCTGCTTCCTTCATTTTGTGCCGGGTTCCTGGTTTCAGGCGCAAACAGCTCTGTTCTTCCGTTGGCTTCACGGCACTTCTCCACCAGCTCCTCGGCCTGCGCGTTGCCAACTCCTGTTTCCATGACTCAGCATTCTCTCCCACCGCCAGTCCCTCTTCCAGCCTACTACTTGCCCTTATTTATGCGATTTCCTCACTTATCTGATCGTTACCACCCCATGTAGCAAATTCACGGAAGAAAAAACTCCGTCGGAGGCTATTAACTTCAAAAATACTGCCTGGAGCCACAAATTGCAAGATATTAAGAGAATATTCAGGGGAGCATCACTACGGAGTTGCTCTCTCTCACACTTTCCCTGGGCATCCTCTCCCACACACCCTCTGACCACTGCCAGCTCGTCGTATGTTCCTCACAGTGTGTTTAAAATGCGATATGCAGCTAAAATTGGAGTCTCACAAATTCATGTCCTCTCTATCTTTAAAGCCTCTTATGAAAGCACCGTCGTTGGTCCCAGGAAAACAAACTCAGCTACTCCAGAAGGAGAAAAGCAGCTTGGTAGCCCTGACCGCCCTGGCTCGGCTGTCCTTTGATGAGCTCAGCTTCTCCAGCCTTCCCAGCCAGGGAGAAATTAATGTTCCTGCAAAGCCAACGCACGGGGGAATGTGAGTGGAAAATAAACTCTCAGGGCAGAGGCAGAGCATCAGCTCTCCAAAGTCCAAGGCTGCAGCCAGGTCCAGCATGCAAGAGGCATGATTTCTCACCTTTAACATCAAATCCAGAACCCAAGTGGTTTTGCAAGCAGAGGAGAGAAAATGACACCAAAATACCGCACGGCTGCTGGAAAGGCAGCTCTGAACCACTCCCGACATACTGCGCACACGCTTCTTCGTCTTTCACAATCAGACATAAACCAGGGCCGTCAGTTTAAAGGAACAGAGGATCTGGAGAAACCCTTTCCTTCCCCCCAGGGCCAGCCTGTCCCCACGCCACAGAGCCCAGCACAGAGACCCACAGCAAGCATCCTCTCGAATGGACCCGGAGGGGACCAGATCACCCACGGCATGGTGAGCAAAGCAAGCTCCTCAAGTACAACAACATCATCACCTCCTTGCTCTTGGTTCACTTGGTGACTCCTGGGCACCCCCATGTCCCTTGCACGCACCTTGTGAGAAAGACGCCTGCATTTCGTAGGGCGAGAAAGACGTACAAAGCCTGTGCTACCAACTAACACTGATCTACAAGCTTCTCCCCTTTCTCTTAACAGCTTTCGGAAAGATTTGGCCTAGCCCCACTCCAGTTAAGCAGGACGGAGCTCCACCACAGTCAGGGGACAGTAACGGCATCTCTGTTTCATTGCACAGCTTGGAAATGTGTGAAAGCCAGGCTGTGCACCATAAAACTAGTTCGGCTGTAAAATTCAGGTGCCCCATCAGGAGCCAAGACAGCCAAGCTACCTTTCTCCACCATTACAGATTTTTCTGGGTGCTGCTGAGCAAGTCATTGAATCTGCAGAGAAGCAGGCTCAAGCAAGAGTATTTCCACTAGAAAACAGCAAAACGTAGACGTGGGAAGTAACCGTGTTAACATCTTCAGAGCAAATACAGAAAGACTTCGCAAGCTCTCCTTATTGTGTACTCGTGCATGTTGCCAATCATTTGAGCTAAAACATGGGTATTGGCTTCCTATAGAAATTTTGGGGGCTTTTTGTTGTTCAGCTCTGAGCAAAGGTCAGCCTGCAGCTCCCAGCCCTGCAGTCTCAGGCCCAGACAACCCCAAGGTCTTTGTGGAGCATCTGGACTCTTTTTGGACGCCACGTGTCAGATAATTCTATTTTGTAAGCATGCAGAAAAAAAAAAAAAAACCTGGGGAAGAATGATAAAATTTAGCTCTTTCCAGGTTTGGTATTTTGATGGCTGGAGCAGGGACGATTGTTTTCTGATATCTCATCTTTCTTGTAACAGAAACTCTAATCCAACGAAACACTCCCTAGAAAGGCGTGAGACTTTGGTACTGACGAATGCACTTGGGAACAGAGTGCCTGTCCACAGCGTGCAGCCCCAGGCTTCACCGAGCTGCGGTTCAGTACTTCCCCTGCCTGTGCGGTGCCACTGCTCCCTAACAGGGTCATAGCTCAAAAAGTTAATACCAGGTCTCCTTCCCACCTCAGAGCTGCAGCAACAGAATTAGTCGTCTCCCAAGTTTGCTTTTATTGAGTGGAGGGACTGAGTTACCTACCGTGTTCAGCTCAGTGGGCAGGTGGGCTCTTCCACCTTGGAAGACACATCAGGGAGCTAGAGAGGCAGATTTTATATGCACAGCTCAGTTT
The DNA here is from genome assembly GCF_036417535.1 of Chlamydotis macqueenii. Classification (NCBI taxonomy): domain Eukaryota; kingdom Metazoa; phylum Chordata; class Aves; order Otidiformes; family Otididae; genus Chlamydotis; species Chlamydotis macqueenii. Next base: position 10,146,031 of record NC_141574.1, read on the forward strand.
TTGCCCAGATATCTGCTCCACAGTTCTCCCTGGCTTGTTCCTGTTTTCCACATTACTTGCAGTTTCCCAGGGGCCAAGAGCACCTTTTCTCCTTGGGTCACATTGGCTTAGAACCCCTTCCAGTTGCTCGGGCTCTGGCATGTCGGAAACGGCGTTCCTTGCCGCTCTCAGTAAAGCAAGAACTCATTTGGGGCAATTATAGGATTTTGCCCTGGACTGAGAAGCCCCAAATCTCCAATGGCTTTAAAAAGTAGCCAAGAGATGGAGGAGAAAAATATCATCCCCATGTACCAATCACAAGAGCCAGAGGTGCTGTTCAGTCGTCAATATGGAAATGTGAATGGCAAGAGCAGCAGAAGACTTATGGACTGATGCCCAAAAGGGTATTTTCCCAGAACTGCTAAGCAGATGGCTGGGATGCAGAAAGCCTGCACTCACAGCAGGAGGAGGGCAACAAGGCTGCCAGCACTGCACATGCCATTTTTCTTTGTGTTATTCCAGCCGGAAGGAAGCCTACAGCCATAGGGCACCCAAAACAAGGAAGCAAAGACATTGGTGGGTCCCCTCACCAAAAATTTATGGAGGGTGAAATGAGAAAGATGCTGAGGCGAAAGATCACAGTGCAGTAATGGCCAACACCGATATGGTGTGACAGCCCTGTCCCAAACCAGTTGGTCATCACCAGTCCAGAGAAGCCAAGGACACAGTGAAGAGGTGATGGCCGGTGTCACTCATCTTCCATGTCGCACCCAAGCGACCTGGCTAAGCCACTTAGACATGTCTTTGCCAGAGAGTGTGAGCTTACTTAGAAAGACAGTTAAAATGAGAATTACCTTCCCCTTCTTACAGTCTTGCCTTGCCTTGTCTTCCATTCACTCCTACCAATAAAGCCACCCTGGCTCTTCACAGTGGGCAGCTCTGAGGTTGGCTGTACGTTCACAGTGCTTGCAGAAAACAGCACCAAGTCATTTGCATGAGGCCAAGCTTTGCCAAGGCAAGAAAGATTAATTTACTCAGATTTTGAGCAAGCTGGACTACAATCTTCTTCTAATTGGGATTGCAGGAAATGGTGTCTGGAACAGCAAGAACTGGCTTCATTACCCAGGAAGACCTTTTCGTCCTACTGCCATCTTTTATTTGGCTGACCTGCCCTCTCTGGTCAAGGGTACAGCCCTACACACCCTCGGACATTAAATGAATAATTTTGCATCTTTGCCAATGGAAAATTTGAAGCTCTTGAAATGTCAGAAATTCCTGCAAAATGCAGCTTGGCCTGAACACTTGACATGGAGGACGTTTACCAGCCGTTTATAATTCTTACTGTGTGTGTGCTTTGTGTTATTAAGCCCCACTGGGAGCAACAGGTTCTTCTGTGGGTATTTAAATTCCTACTGACTGGGGGTCTCCTTGGTTCAAGCATTTTCAGTTAGGTTTTACAGATTTATTGGATATTCTCAGCTCCGTATGACCTCAAGGGAAGCTGGGGCTTCCCTGCATTTTAAGAAATGCAGATCCAAAGGAACCTCCAAAGATTGGGAAGTAGTCACGATAGCCAACTCCGAGCACCCTAGCTGTGTTTCTTCATGTGCGGTTCATGGGGTGGCAGAACAGGGACGTGGTCAGCCACTGAGCTCATCCCTTCTCTAAGTGCAGCTGGAGAGGAGAGGGGGATGGGTAATCCTGGAAGGGAAGGATGCAGGGAATGTGCAGGAAGTGAATGACCTTGCGCCTCTCCCCTCTACCGATTTAGGGCACTGGGAGAGAGCCTTCAGTTCAGCACCCCACTCCCAAACCATCCTGAGTTTCCACAGCCAAAGCTTCAAATTTTCTGTTGGCAAAGATGCCTGCTTTGCTCCACAAACTGGAGCAGCATCCCATAAGAGATGCGGACAACCGAGCTCTTGCGGGATGTGCTCTAAAATCCGTCTGGCACCATTATGAGAACTTTCCAAATTCCAGCCAGACCGTATCTGTGGTGCTTTAACCCCATTCTTCCTACACATACAATCTTTTTTCCCCTTCTCTGATGTTCATTACTCTGACTGGGGTCCTACATCTGCAGTGCCTGCAGATTCAGATGACAGGAAAGTCTTTTCTTACCTCCTGTATCCACACAGAAATTTAGGAAAGCAAGACCAGAGTGATTCAGAAGCCCACGACCAAGAATGGGAAGACACAGGCATGAGTCACAACAAGGGAAATTCCCACCATGCCTATGGAGAATGTTCTTCTCCATGAGCGTGCTGCAGCTTCAGCACAGGGTTAGTGGGATGGTGGGATGCCAGCCCTTGGAGATATTCGACAAAGAGGTGCTGAGCCAACCTCTTCCAGCCTGGGAGCCAGCCCTGCTCAGGGCAGGGGTGGGACGGAAGGCGCCAGGTGCGTCTCCCAACCCACCTCCCTAATTCCAGAGAACCCTTGCCAGCTCCCAGATGGGAGAAGGGCAACAGCTCTGTGCCCTCAGCACTCAGGAGGGACCAGAGCAAGAAAGCTGAGATTAATTTGACCCATGGATAGTCTTAACATCCACCCATAGACTGTCCCTGAGGGAACGGCAGAACAATAGTGGCAGAGGCTGGGACTCACGGCGAGAGCTTCATCATAAAATCAACATCTTTAATCAGCTCTGTCAGCGATGAGCCCTCAGGAGGCTCTTCCCCACTCTAGGAGATTACTCCCTGGAGGTCGCTGTCCTGTTTGCATAATGCAGCTCTGACATCCCAAGGACAGATGTCCTACAGGAAGCCTGGCTCCGGCAGGAGGACACACGGCTTCCAGAGTGCTCATCCCAGCCTGGCCGGGAAGAGCCATGCTTTTGGAGGGGAACGGTGCAAGCATCCCCTCGTCCCCAGCTCTAACACAGCACCTTGATCCCTAGGAAGTGGGTTTGAGGACGAGGCTTCCACGGCCCAGCAGCACCAGCACTTGCTCTGCCAGGGACAGCAGTGCTGAGCTCTCTCCTGGGTCTGAACTGGAAGCTTTTCACATCACTAAAGCCACTTGACTTCAGGAGGAAATGCTGGATTTTATCTTTTTTTCCCAGGAAAAGACAACGTAAACTTCCTGTGGCACTACCGCAACCCAGCAGAGTACCACCAGGTACCGCAGTACCGTTGCTCTGATACTGATACCATCACAGCACTGCCAGTACTACCATGGTACTGCCCCAGTACACTGGTACTGGGATGATACTGCCATGGTGTTGCCACCACCCCATGGGAGTAGAAAGGGAAACATTAGTCACCCACCAAGCCAGGAGCCTCTGAGATCCCAGGGAAACAGTCAAAGCAGCCTGAGGACCAAGGGAAACCCGGTGGCAGGTGCTCAGCAGTCACCACTCACTCCCTCCACCGCCACCCAGGGACCCATGGGGGACCCACTGCAGGGATCAACTACAGTGGGGTGTGCAGCCCCCACCCCACAGGATGCTGTTTGGCTGCTGGAGCACCCACAAACACCCCTCTGAACCAGCCACCTGCCCCACCGGCACTCCCAGCCTTCCCACCCAGGCTCGCCTCACCAAGACCCCGCGCCTACCCGCTCCCTCACCAGCCGGCTCTCCCAAAGGGAGAGAAGACACTGAGTTTGGCACAACTGATTTGACTCTCGGGATGGACAGAAAAGGAGGGGTGGGAGGAGAAATACTTCCTACTCTGCTGCTCCATTTTTTGGCTGGGGTGCTTCTGGAATGGCCAGGGGCTGTGGCCAGAGGCAGACCAAGGACCACACGGTTAAACGTGGTGTTTCCCTAAGCACGACGATAAACAGCCATTCCAAAAAGACCCACAAGAAACCGTCCTTGAGAGAAACCATTTTCTCTCTCTCTGTGGGTTTCCAGCAGCGCGGTTTCTCCTGCGGTTCGGTCCAGCCTGCTCTTCAGCCAGGCTCAGGAGCACAGTGCAGGCTTGGCTCAAAAACCTCCTGCTAAACCCCAATTGGCCCTGCTCAGGCTCTTCTCCCCCATCCTCAAGATGCCAAGAACTTATTCCTCCCTTATTTTAAAAGCACCGCGGAGCTACCGCAGGCTCCCAGGGGATCCCAGAAAGATGGCTGATTTTACCCATGGGAAAGGAGGGCAAGCTGTCCTAGGAAGGATCAGCTGATGAACTTTTATGGTCTGGATGGAGGAGGTGAGACTCTGAGGGAGCATTTTGGGCTGTTTGAGATAATCGAGGGGTCAGGCATTGCATGGCCTCCAGGTGCCCGGTGCAGATGCCCCAAGCCCCCATGGGCTACCCCGAGCTCAGAGGGGATGCTCTGGAAGGGGTGGCAGTGGATCACGTCCCCATGGCAGAGCCGCTGATGCTGCCAGAGAGAGGAGATGCCGCGGGACTGGCTAAGCCTTTGCTGGTGCAGGGGTCATGGCTCTGCCCAGCGCTGGCCCCATCGCGGTCCGGTGAGACCCTCGCACCAGCTCCAGCCAGGGGAGAGGTGGCTGGAAATCCCTGCGGAAGGGCAGCGATGGCAGCAGCTCTTTCTCTCACATGCCGGTGCGTGGCAGCGGTTCTGGCAGCCCTCAGCCCCACCGGGGGAAGGTTTCGTGGGTGGCTCAGCAACCGCCAAGCGCAGCTGTTTCCCATGCCCGTCTCGTCCCGAGGCAACGTCCCTCGACGCCCTGACGCCTCAGCCCCCAAACCGCGCACCGCCGCGCCCCGGCAGCCCCCTTACCTGGGGGGTTCCGTCAGTCCGGTCACGGCCGAGCCCCTCCATGGCTCGCAGCGGCCTAACGAGCGCCGGTGCGGAGCGAACCCGCTGAGGGTCCGGAGGGGGTCCGCGGAGGCTCCCCCGGGGCTCTGCCCGGGGTTGGGGTGCTCCGGGCCCCTCCGGCCCCGGGGACAGCTGGCAGCTGGCCCTGTCACCCCCCACGCCGTCCCGCGTGTCCCGGTGCGGGCAGGCGGGAACGGCATCGCCCGCCGCCGGCTCAGCGCTCTGCCCCGTTACCGGCTGCGACATCTCCGCGCCGGGCGCCCCCCCCCCGGCTCCGGTTCCTGCACGGCTGGGACGGGGCGTTGGGCTTCACCCGCTGCCGCCGGAGGGTTCCCCGTGGGAGGGGATGCGGGAAAACCGCGGGGCGTCAGAGCCCCGGGAGCAGCCCGGGCCGCCCTCCCTCCCGCCGGGGCCGGAGGCGGCGGCCGCCGCATCCCCGCACCGGGGGAGGCTCCATCCCCGCCTGGATCGGCCGGTTCGGATCCCCACCCCCGCTCACAAAAGGCTGCCGCCCTCAGCCCCCCGCCGCCCCCGGCCCCATGCCCGCCGCCCGCCCGGAGGGGCCGGGGGAGCCTTTGCCGAGCCCCTCACCGCGGCTGCGGGCAGCCCCCGCCGCAGAGGCTGCCGAGTCAGCGATATCAAACTGGGCCCTGCACCCCCGGAGGGGGGGGGGCGGGGGGAGAGGACGGGAAGGGGGGGCACCGCGCTCCGGGCCGCCAATCGCGGCGGCTCCGCCGGTTTCCATGGCAACGGTGCGGGAACGGGGGGTTGCGGCTTATTGATGAGGCGGCGGGGGTGATGCGGTAGCGGGGTGGGGGAGGAGGGAGAAGGAGGGACGGCCGGACTGACCTGCTCCCCGCCAAGCAACCCATCACCACTCCGCACTCCAGGGCTGGGTCCCTCAGAGCCCCACACCCCATTGGGATGGGAGTTTTGCGGACCTGAAGCCCACATCCCCTTGGTTCATGGGTTTTGGGGGACCTCAGAGCCCCACACCCCACCGAGGTGTGGGTTTGGGCACCTCAGAACCCCACACCCCGCTGGAGTGGGGGCTTTGAGGACCTGAGGCCTGCACCTCATTGGGACAGGGATTTTGGGTCCCTCAGAGCCCCACACCTTGCTCGGATTGGAGTTTGGGGACCTCAAAGGCCCACACCCTACCAGGACAGGAGTTTTGGGGACCTGAGGCCCACACCCCATTGGGACAGGGGTTTTGGGGACTTCAGAGCCCCATACCCTGCCAAGATGGGGGTTTTGGGGACACCTCAGCCCTCAGAGCAGAGTGAGCGAGCCCACTGCCAGGAAAGCCGATGGGTTTTCCCCCTTCCCTCCCGCTCTGATCGGTACTGGGCACAAGAAGGGGCAGCTCGGCTCTGCCCCAGGGATGCTCTGGGTGAGCAAAACTTCAGCCCCCCTCCCCCCTAGCCCACAGCCCAGCCTGCTGGAAACAACCCACTGCCAAAAAACGTAGGCTGGGCCCTGCCTGCAGCGTGCCCAGGGTAGGGGCTGCGGTGGGCAAGAGGGCAGGGATGGAGGCGGGGGGTTGGTGTGATCCAGGGAGATGGGAGTTCGCAGCTAATGCTACGGCAGAGCGGGGCCCTGCCAGCTCTGAGCGCACAGCCACGCAGGCAGACGCGTGCTCTGTCTCATCTCCGCGCCTTTGATGAAAATCACCCCATTCATCAGGCTGCACTGCGTTAGCGATGCTCGGGGGAAAGCCACTGGGCCACCCAGGGGGACATCCCAGCCCCATTCGGAGCTTGTCCCACTGCTGAGCGAGGTTTGATGGGCACAAAACTGAGGAGGGGGTGGCACAGACCCCGCACCACTGCTGAGCAGCTGGGGACAGGTGCCACCTCCCCGTGTCTTTGTCCACGGCGACAACTCCCAGTCCCACTGCTGGTGCCTCCCTGCTGCAGGCTGGGGACAGCGTTTGGCATGTCACCACACATTGCTCCGTTTGTGGTGGTGTCCCGCACTGGGAGAGCCTGCTCTGGGACTCCTGCTCCAGGGGACGTGCCGGGGTGAGGGGGTCTTTCGTGCATGTTTCAGACACCACTTTGTGAGCGCCTCTTTTGAAAGCTCCATCGGCACTTCCAGATGTGCGCTGTGCAGATGTGCCAGCCCTCGAAACGGATGCCCGTGGCTCTGCGTCATCTCTGCCTGAGCAGAGACAGCGCAGGCAAAGCGCCACCGAGACAGTTATTTCTCACCGCCGACTGCAAAGGGTGGAGATGACCCACTTGGATGGAGTCCCGCGCCGTGGGGAGCTACCACCTCGCATCTCGCAGCGTGTAGGAGCCTGCCACCCCACCCGAGTCCCACACCTCCAAGCCTTTTGTTTTAAGGAGTCCACGCATGTGGTGGGGGAAGCCCTGAGCTGCAGTGAATGCAGCCAGCAGAGCGACAGCAAGATTCCAGGCAACAGATCCCACCTTTCTGCATCTCCTGGTGCTTGTGTACCTCCAAACACCATCTGAAGTGCCCCCTTCCCCTCCAGGAACAGCTCAGGATGAGTCCCACCACCTCCCGCTGCCAGGGTCCCCCTCAGTCCCTGCCCGTGACTGTTGCCCCTGCCCCAGGGAGACACCTGGCAGGGTCTCCGGGAGCTGCACGCGTGTGGGAGGAGGCCCAGGTGCTGCACAGCTCACTGTCAGGATGGAATCGGGGGGTTTAATTGGCAGGAGGCAAGAACCAGCAGCGGGAAGGGAAACGTGCCGCTGATAAGATCGTGCGGTTGCGAGCAACGCGCACGCCGCTCACAGTGCAGCCTCCTTGGAAACCCTGCTCCGACACGTCTTGTTTTGCTCTTCCACTGCCCTGTGCTGCTCACGGTCTCTGCTCATCTCTGGGACCTGGTGCCACCACGGCCCTCTGTGTGTCTCACCGGTTCCGGACCTGCGAAGCTCCATGGCACTCCCAGGACCTGCCACCCTGGAAAGAGAGGGGCCAGAGACAACCCGGGATCAATTTTGGACTCTCACGGCCTTCACTGAAGGCCCCAATTGGGCAAGGTGAAGGCCTGGGATGGGATGTCCGCACTCCCCCCACAGCCACAGGAAGGGGATGTGTCCTGGGGCCCGGAGCTTGGGAAGCTGGAGATGGTCCTTCACTCCTTGGCTGGCTGCGCTCATCATGGCTGCAGACCGTCCTTGGAAATGGAGGGTGCTTCCCTTTGAAAGGGAGAGAAGACAAAGCCATCTGGGTCCTTAAACAAAGACGTGGTGGCTTAGGAGCTCGCTGAGCTGCAATTGTGCGAAGTCTTCATGAGAGCGATGGGGATGGGGTACTACAGGCACTCCTGGTCTCTCAGGGATCTGCTGGGGGGCTATGCTCCCTGTAGAGGAGATGGGCCAAAGCATTTTCTAGAAAGACCCTGGAAGCTCTCCCAGGAGAGGGGAAACCACAGGCTCGGGGACAATAGGTGGTGGCATAGAGCAGCAGGTGAAAAAGGGGCGATACTGGAGAGCTCGAGGAACAGCTCAAGTCTGGGGAGATGAAGAAGGATCCCAGCGGAGATCTCCAGCAGCATTCACTGCTCTCTAAAGGCCTTCAGGGATTGGGCTGCTCCACAACGGGCAACAAACAAGAAACCAAGTGTGACCCCAGCACACACAGGGTCCTCAAAACCCAGGGAGCCATCCCACAGCTTTTGAGCAGGACATTGGTAACAGGGTCCCTTGGCAGCCCCAGGCAAGTTCACCTGGCCCAGGTGAACTGGGCCAGGACCAGGGAGCCCAGCCAGGAGCAAGAGGAGACAGAGTTGGGGCTATAGACAAGGCTACAGCAGCGGTGTGGGGCCTGCTCAGGGTGCACTACCAGAGATGTGTTACCTGCAAGGTCATAGAATCCTAAGGTTGGAAGAGACCTCCAAGATCATCAGCCCAGACGTCAACCTAACACCGCCATGTCCACTAAACCATGTCCTGAAGTGCCACGTCTACACGTTCTTTGAACACCTCCAGGGATTGTGACGCCACCACTTCTTTGGGCAGCCTGTTCCAGTGCCCCACCACTCTTTCTGTAAAGAAAGATGGACCTGGGGTCCATCCAGAAGACAAGCTTCTTGCAATACAGACCTAGGTACCTTCTAGGAGACAAGACCAAACAGAGCTTCATCTACACCAAAGCTCAAACAAGGACTGAAGCCCCAGGGCCGAGCTTAAATAATGCTCCTGGCTGGCGGGCAGCAGGTCTGCAGAGTGGGGCCCCAGATGAGCCTGCTCAGCGCAATTTAGACCACAATTAAGTGCCCACTAGGTCCTGCTGAGCTCCTCCTCTGGCTCTGAGGATGGCGTTGGGCAGGGACCAGGAGGGCTCCTGGGAGCTCCACTGTGGTCTTAGCTGGAGGCAAGGATGAGGACGCGCACCCAGGGCCATGGCAGCCCTGGGGGACACACATGGGTGCGGGGACGGTGACAAGTATGGGCACCTCTGGATAGAGGTGACCGCTGGCTGCCAACGCATTTCCACATTCTTTCCAGCAGATCCCCGTGGGACAGCCCCAGTGTGACAACCCCTCCCGCCTCTGTGCGTGAGCTCGGCCGCAGGGACGCACGGTGAGATGCTTCCCACTGCCGCGCACCCACCCTGAGGCCGGGGGTTGCTCTGACGCGTCCCAGCGCAGATCTGCCGAGGAGACGCGCGTGGCCGCGTTGCCCACTCTTGCTCTTCCCCCTGCTCCTGCCAGCCCCAGCAGCACGTGGCCGCCAGCAGGACTGTGCTGTGCAGCAGCCTGGGGACCGAGCCCCGGTTAAAAATAACCCAGCAGAAAGGAGCATGTGATGGGCTGGCCCTGCCAGGGTCGCGGTGCAGCCCCAGACGTGGCGGCGTGGCGCCACGGCTGAAGCCGGAGAGGCTGGCTCTCACCCCGCACGCTGGCGGAGCCCGGACAGGCGCTGTCAGTGCCGACAGCCCCCGGTGGCACCGGGACGGGCACCCGCAGCCTCTGCAGTCTGAGCTCCCGGCCCTGCCCTGCTCGGGGCATTTCTGGGTTCGCAAAGCAGCGGGGGCCGGGGACCACGCAGCCTGCCTGCCTCTGCGGTGTCCAACCGGGAGAGGGATGAATGAGCTGAGGGCCTTCGGAGACCAGGAGCTCACCCCCGCAGGGAGAGGACATGTTTCCTTGCAGAATGCCAAAACGCATTCAGTACAGAGGGAGTGCACTAAATAAAGTTGTATTTAAAAAAACAACAAGTCGTAGTTTCTGTTTTGCTGCTCTCAGCACGTTTCCAAACGTCTCTGCTGGCAGCGAGCGCTGAGTGCCGTAACATGCGTCACCACAACAGTCCTCGATCAAAACCCATCAGTATTTACCCTTCCTAACACTTGAATATTCGTTATTTGGAGGTGAACTTTCAGAACTTTTGCATGTTAAAAACTTGGGCTTGCTTTTCCTTTCCAGCACCCAACAAAACGAAAGCTGCTCAGGCCAGTCTGCGCTGGCTGCCTGGGGGTTTTTTAGCCCTTTTTCAGTTTTACTGTTTAAAAACTTGCCTCCTTGTGACCATGACGACAGTTTTGATTTGATTTTTTTTTTCTTTCCGCATCCTCTTCGAACAGTCACAAAGCCAGGGAACGTGGGAAAGCCGGGACAGCAGGGAGAAGAAAAACACCCTGGTCCTTTCTGGCCAGCCCGAGGAGCGGTCAAAGTGAAAGAAAAAATACCCCAGAGTCAATAAAAGCACACACAAACACCCCCAAAACCAGCACACAACGTGGTTCAAAATTGAAACTTTCCATTAATATTTGAGCTCAAAAAAAAAAAAGTGTATTTTTAGTGTATGTTTTCTACTATTTTTGGATGTCCTCTCCCATGGGCAGGAGCTGGGGAGTCCAGGCCAAGGGTGAGGGTGCCTGGCGGGGTTCAGGGGGTGATGCTTGGAGAACAGGGACCCTCCTCCTGCCTCCCTGGGAGCTGGGTTGGTTTTAGACCCCCCCAGGCAGGATGGGCCGGGGTCTGTGGCTGGAGGGACACAGGGGCCGTAGGAGGGGCTCTTTGCGGCCTGGTGACTGTGGGCACGGCAGCTTTGCCAGCGAGCCTGGGGGGACCGAAGCCGAGCCCCGCATCGATGGGCTGAGATTTGCTGGCTTCTCCTGAGCTAGTTCCACCACCTCCACCCGTGGTCCCACCAACGCTCCCCAGGCCTTTGAACGTGGTCTCCAGCAGCGTGCCAGCTCGCCGTGCCCCCGCTGCGGGACAGCCCCGCTGCCCCCAGCCACTGCAAGAGGGTCTTCCCTGGTTTTGCATTTCCCAGGAATAACAAAGTCCACAAGTCAAAGCCGAAAGAGTTTTATTTGGCAGCCCCTCGCCCCGCAGCACACAGCAATCGTTCAACAGCACAAAGCCACCCGGAAGCGCCCCCTCCACCACCCACGCCTCCCCCCATCGCACGTGGCCGCCACCGCCTGGCTCTTCCCAGGGATTCACCAGGTGGGAAATGAAGATGGAGGAAGAAAAATGGGAATTGGAGGCTTGGCTACCTACCTGGCCTCCCAGCACAGTGCTCGCTGCGACCCGGCGGGCCCCTCCATCGCGCGCATGGGACACCAGGCCACGCAGCCCCTCTTCCCCGCACGGCCAGTCCCCATGGGACAGGGGGGACGCAGCCCGGGGACGGTGGCAGTGCCCATGGGATGGGCGGCCAAGCGTGGACACCCTCCCAGGCATAGCCAATCCTCCACGCTCAGACCGCGCAGAACTCCCGGCGGGCGCGCGTGGCGACGGTGCTCTCTTCTCCGCAGCCCACAGTACACTCATCCATAAAGTAGGAAACACTACACCCTGCAGTGCTGTTTAGTAGTGCTTTCTACTTTATGGGTGACTGCACTGTCTCTCAGTCGGTGTCCGGCGCTTGCTGTCCTCCAGCGAAGTGCTCGCTTCTGCCCGTACGGGGCCACCTCTCGCAGCCCACGTGGCCTGGCCGCGGGGCCACCTTCGGTGTCAGCATGGCCAGGGACATGAATTGCAGGTCTGGTCTTGCCCCGGGGATGAAGCGCCCATGCTGGCATCACCTTCCACCTTGGAGAGCTGTGCCGGGCATGGGGGACAACCTCGTCCCCATGGGGGAGATCCTGCCTTGTGCCCCCTCGTCCCCTGTAAAATTCCATCCTTGGCACAGGGGACATCCTTACCTTGTGCCCATGGGTGAGACCCTACCTCATACCCTATCATCCCACTTGAGCTCTATCCTGGGCACAGGGCACCTCCTCACCTTGTCCCCAAAGCAAGGAAGCCACCCAATACCCCATCCTGGTCATAGCGGACAGCTTTGACTTGTGCCCAAAGGAGGAACCCCACCCCAGAGCCCGACCTGGTGGCAGGAGAAAGCTTTCACTTGTCCCCCAAGGACGGACTCCACCCAATACCCCATCTAGGTCAGAGACCACTTTGACTTGCCCCCACAGTGGGGACCCCCATCTCAGACTCCATCCTGGGCACCTGGTCCTTTTGCCTTGCCTCCATGCAGAGACCTCCACCTCAAACCCCATCCTGTTCACAGAGGACCACCTTGCCTTGTCCCCACAGGGGAGATCCCAGCTTGAACTCCATCACTGCCCTTCAAACACCATCCCAGTCACAGAGAACCCCCTCATCTGGATCCCAAGGGTGGGATCCCACCTCAGACTCCGTCATTGCCCCTCAAATCCCATCTGCATCACAAGGGCCCCCTTTGCCATGTCCCCATCAGAGGACCCTACCTAAACGGCACTCTGCTCACAGAGGACTCCTTCGCCTTGTCCCCATGGTGGGGATGCCACCGTAACGGCACTCTGGTCACAGAGGACTCTTTTGCCCTGTCCCCGTGGTGGGGATCCTATGGAAAATCCCATCCCCGTCACCCTTGGAATGTCCCCATGGGGGACCTCACCTCATCCCCCCACCCCCTTTACCCCCTTGCCCCATCCCCTGCCCCTGAGGGGAGCTCCATGGGCAGGACCCCACCTCACCCCATCTGCCAGCCCCATGGAGACCCTTTTGATGCCTCCATTGCCCTTTGGGCCACATGGTGGTGGTCACCATGCAGACCCCCAGCCCCAACAGCCTCACCTCATCTGCCCCGCCAGCCTCCGCATCCACCCGGTCCCGTTCCCGCTGCCACCAAAACCCCGCCGGGTGGCACTTCTGCTTTGGGCGCTTCCCGCCTCCACCCACCCACCACTGTGGCGCCTCCTCCCTCCACGCTGCCCCACTGCGCCCCGCTCCCCAGGATGGGGGGGCACCCCCTTACCTACCGTCAGCCCCCGGCACCCACTGCCTCCCTCGTGGCGGGATCAGGGCCGCGGCTGCTGGCACCCCAGGAGACCCCATGCTGCTCCTCAAGTGCCACGTGGGCGCCTCAAATGGGATCCCCCCATTACCGGGTCGGGGCGCAGGTGGCCCGTGCTGGGTGCCGATGGCCCGTGGCTGGGTGCTGGTGACCCACGCTGGCTGCTGGTGACCCACATTGGGTGCCGGTGGCCCACGCCATGTGCCGGTGGTGCATGCCGGGTGCCGGTGCGGTGGGGTGCTGCATGGGGTGATGGTGGTGGCCGGGGAGCAATGGGCCCCTGCGGGGAGCGGGGCCGCTTTTAACCCCATCCTGCCCACGTGGCCCGACCACAGGAAGAGCCGTAGCTGCTGAGGAGATAACGGTGCATGGTCCCACCCATCGCCACCCCGCAGCGCGACCGCAGCCGGCCCAGCCGTGGGGCGAAGGGCGGCTGCCACCGAGCGCCGGAAGCACCGGGGGCCGTTGCAGAGCAGCCAGTTACGCTCTCCTGGGCTTCACTGCTGAGACCGACAAACATGTTTGTGCAGAAAAAAAAAAAAGGGCTGTTTGCACAGGGTGATAGTAACCAAATCCACCGTGTCCCCTCGCCCTGTCCTGGTGGGGGGACCTGCACGGGGGCAAGACATTCCTGAAGACAGAAAGAGGGGTCAGGGCCCGTGGCGAGGGTCTGTAGGATTCGGGGCACTGCCCGGTGGCAGGGGCAACACAGGCGGGGACATGGGTGGCAGCAGGCTGCAGCCCCAAACCTCTTTAGGAGATGTGTTGCCCAAGAGAGCTCCTGGAGCCCCTCACCCCACCAGACCAGCGCCAGGGCAGTGGTACCGGCGAACGTGAGGCCCCTGCAAGGAAAACCGAAAGCTGGGTTTGCACGCCCAGGTCGGGACGGTTGTGGCTGCCTGATGGTGCTGGGGCTGGAGCCGGCGTGGGATGCGGCACAGGGGCGGTTTGCGCAGCCAGCGCCATGCTGCATGCCGGAAGCACGCCCTGCCCCGGTGCCGGATGAAGCTGCCCATTAAACGAGATTAAAAACTGTGAGCTCAGTGCCCCAAAGTGATGGTCAATGGACTGCACCGGTCTGTGCACTGGTTTTCATGCGGCTCTGCAAAAAGCTGGTTTTTAGGCCAACACGATTCACTTTCTATATTGATAATCTGGACGGAAACATTAAAAAAAAACCTACTGGTGAGTTCTGCAGAAGGCAGGGGAAGAGCAAAGTCAGAAATAGCCAAGCAGCAGCACAGTCAGACGTGATTTGACCTGCACAGCACGGTGACAGCAGGTAGAAGGGGCTTTGGTGGAGAGGGAATTGGTCATGAAACTCTTTCCAAACTAAGGCAGAACTGTTCAGAGAGTTCCACCAGAAAGAAAAAAAAAAAAGAAACGGCTGCAGCGAGCCCATCCACCTGCCCAGTTGGCCCCATCCCTGTGCCTCCGGTCCCCAGAAGGCTGCCGGGTCCTCTGCCCTTTGCTGGCCACGTGCCTGTCTCCATCCCTTACGGTCACAGGGTGGGGACATCGCACTCCCTGCGCTGGCGAGGAGTTCGTCAGGGAAATCTCAGCAGCGTGGTGGTGTCTCCACAGGGCTCTGTTTGGCAGCAAACGGAGGTCTGACCCAGGAGAGCATCCCCCTGCCTTGCCGGAGGCATGCAGCGAGCAGCTCCTTGCGGCGATGGAGGTCACCCCGTGCATGTGGCTGGTCCGATGTGGAGCTGGGCCAGGTGCCTCCTGAGCTCCCCGAATTAGACACCAGAAATGTAAAGCGCAGGTTGTTCCTTACCCAAAGACCCCCTGCGCTGTCGGCCACCTCAGTGCCGCGGGATGGCCCCCAGTGCTGGCGAGCGCCGTCATCAGTGGGGTCAGACTGCCTGGGGTACGGGCAACCATGCTCTTACAGAGAAGCTGGGAAGCCTTTTTTGGGGCAGCCACAGGGAGCTTTGGCCCCAGAGGTGCTGCTGAGGGACTTTCCCCCGTGCTCCAAGGTCGAGGCCACGTTTCTTGCAGCGTGCCTTGCTCCGACGACAAGCACGGAGCAAATACAGGCGGCTGGGACGCAGGGGTGATGGTGAGAAGCTGGGCCCTCAGGAGTCTTGTGTCACCTGGCGATTCACAGGCTATCCCAAGGTTGGGAGAACAGCTCTGTTTAATGCTAACCGTGTCGCAAGATGAAGATGTGTTTCCTAACGGAGGCAGCCGTGCTGCCGGCTGCGCCCAGCCGGGTGCCAGGGAGCCGCGCGGGAAGGCCGCAGGCGCCTTCTCGGCAGGGAAGTGGGGAAAGGCGATGCTTCCTCTTTCCCCTGGCCGAGCACGGACGGAGGGACATGACATTTTGGGTGTCCTGAGCCGGTTTCCTTCTTCCAGCAGCAGCCACCCACCGCCCGCGCTGCCTCTCGGAAAGGAGGAAATCAGCAGGTCTGGCTCCTCAGCTTCAACCAGGCTCCGACTGATGATGAACTTACCACATCCCCCGGCCATTGGTTCATGTCACCCACCGGCAAACCAGGTTGCAGGAATTTCTACCCCAGCCCCGACTCTGGAACACTGGTCCCACTCCGCTCGGCACGCCCGGCTAAAATAACTCCCAAAGGGCTGAGAGCACGGAGGCTGTTTGGGGTTGAGGGAGGCTGAAACGGTTGCGGGCCAGACACCCACAGCGTCCCCGCACACCCGGTTTTTGGACTGTATGGAGCCCTGGTGATGCGTCGCTGCCGCCATCCCTGGGGCCCGGGCTCCCTGTTGCCCCGCGGGACACGGGCTGTTGCTTTTCCAGTAACTCCCAGTATCGGCGAGTGCAGGGGAGCGGGAGCCAGGGGCTGGGGGACAGCAGTGCCGCCGGCCCTGGGCCATGGGCAGGGGGAAGGGCCCTTGTCAGGCTGCACAGCCCAGGCGCTGCGAAAGCGCTGATATTTCTTATCGCTCCGTGCAGCAACTTCCCCTCCTCGCCTGCGGTCGCGGCACTTTGCTGCATGCAGGGGAAGTGGTGACCAAGCTGGCTGCCTTCGGCCCTGCGCTGTGTTTAAAGGAGACGAACTCCTGCCGGCACCCCGGCCTGCCGACCCGGCCCTGTGCGGGGGTGGGCAGCTGCCCACTGCCCAGCCGTGCCCATGGGGCTCCCATCCATCCAGCACCCAGCAGGCCTGGGAGCTGGGCTGGAGGAGGAGGAGGAGGAGGAAGGGGGTGGTCCCTGAGCCCCCTCCACTGCCCTGGGGCTAGTGGGACAGGAGGTCTGCTGGATGGCCAGCAGCGTCTCCTGGCCATCGTTCTGTCAGACCCCAAGAGAGCCACAGTGCCTCAATCATGACACTGTTAACACTGAAGCCTAATGACTGTGTTCCCAACACAAGCCACCATCTCCCCTCTGAGAACAGAGGACAGAGGTGCAGGGATGGGCGCAGCTCACTCTGCTTTGCAGCACAAGGGGTGGCTCCAAAAAAGACCCCTGGGACGGGGGCTCCAATCTGGTGATGCTCCTGGAGAGTGCTGGGAGGGCTGCTGCTGCGCAAAAGAAAAAAAAAAATCAGGGGTGCCCAAAACAGCTCCCAAGAGCTTTTTGGGTGGGCAGAGCCTCGATCACTGCTGTCCTGCCAGGCACAACAGAGCACGAAAAAGACCCGCAGCACCTGCGGCACGGCCCCGCTCCCCCGAGCGCCCACCTCTGTGCCCGCAGGGCTGGGCTTGGGGTGAGCCCATTGGGGTGAGCCCATTGGGGTGAGCCCCGCTTCACCATCACGCACCAGGGTGCCGGTGCCGGGCGGGGTGCTGGGGCGTGCTCCCGGCCTGACCCCGCTGCCCGCAC
Organism: Chlamydotis macqueenii; assembly: GCF_036417535.1. Lineage (NCBI taxonomy): Eukaryota > Metazoa > Chordata > Aves > Otidiformes > Otididae > Chlamydotis > Chlamydotis macqueenii. The sequence continues at coordinate 10,162,804 of NC_141574.1, forward strand.
CCTGCCTGTCCCCCTGGGAAGCGTCGCTGCCGGCAGGGCCGGGTTTGGAGCGAGGCCGTTAAAAGTGAGTCAACTAGAAACTGCCGGGTGAAACAGGCGGCGAGCGGGAGGCAAATGAGAGCGCGAAGGGAAACCTCAAAAAGCTGAAGTGACGTGCCGGGGCGGGCGCGGGGGACACGCGGGTTAACGCGGGCGCTCGCTTTGCCCATATATAGACAAATCGCAGCCCGTCTGCGCCAATGACGGGCGCGGGACCGTTGGGCTGGCGCCAGCGGGGCTCAAAGTGCCCCGTCATTTTCCATGTCACCTGCTGCAACCGGCCTCGCAGGTGGGGGAAGGGGAGACTGCGGGTCAAGGGGCCCCCACAGAGCCCCCCACAGCACCCGGCGCTGTGCTGCAGCTGGACTCGCGACTCCTGTTTTCCCTTTTCTGGTCTTAATCCAAGGGTTGTGCAACCTTCCGCGGTGTCGGCGCCAAAGTGGGCGCCGGGATGGAGGATGCTCCGGGCCGCGTCCACGGCACATTTTGCGAGTGGGCTGGGGCAGCAGCCTCGGAGCCCCCAGGCGGGCTGAAGCGCCGGGCCCTGCCCCGCGCCTGGGCTGTTTGGAGACCCGGCGGAGGAGGTGCAATGTCCTCACCCAGTGTGTGTCTCAGAGTTTGGGCACTCAACAGCTCTTCTGCAACTGCCCACACAGGAGGAGCATTGCCTCGGGGAAAAAAAACACCCCTTCCAGCCCAGCGCATGCTGCGGACCTAGCCTGGGTGATGCACATCTGGCCAGGAGAAGGGAGGACAAGTGCCACCCGGAGGTCTGAGAGATCCGGGGATGGGGGAGACACTGTCAGGTTCTCAGATCCCTCCTGTGACTTCAGCCGTGCCATTTGCTCTAAGGAAACGTGTCCCCAGCACCCCCAGTGACAGGATAAGACCCCAAGCTGCCCCACCGAACCTTGGCATGTCCCCTTCCTGCAATACAGAGCTGCAGGAGCAGGCCAGGGAGGCAAGAGGAGGTCTCAGCCCAGAGAAGGTTTGGGACCCTCCACCAGCTTCTTGTGTCCCCTCAGCCACCAAAACCCCAACTCTGCTGGCAGAGCAGTGGGTTGAGAGGGGTCCACCATGAAGAAGCTGCTGGCGTCTTTGCAGAAGGGTGGATAGACGGCGCTGGGCGTGCAAGGGTTGGCAGTACCTCCTTTTGCTGGTCTTTCTTCAGGAGCTGGTGGCCCACCAGCCTGCCTCTCCTTCACAAGCAGAGCCTCCTCCTCCCACTGCAACTCCTGAGGGGCAAACACCCAGAGGACCCATCACACATCAGAGCTCCCCGTTTTGCCTGCAGCTCTCCTCAGCAGGGAACACAGCCCAGTTCCTCGCCCACCCGCCTCCGTCACCAGGAACCCCTCGGGACAGTGCACGTGGTGGCCATGGCCCGTTTCTGCCACGCTTTGAAAGCTTTTGTAGCTGCCTGCACCTCCGAAACCTGCACCCATAACCTCTGCAGCCTGTCCAAACTGCTGTTGATAAAACCCATGCATGGGCCACCTCCTCTCCCCATCACATCAGACATGCTCAGGCTCCTTGGTGGCTTCTGCCCATGGGCCCTGACACAGAGGTGATGGGCAGAACGGGCCTCCTGTTGATGGCACGCACCGTGGCCTGGCCATCTTCTCTCCAGCAGTGTCTCACCCCAGCCCTGGGCAGGCAGCATGGGTACCAGGAGGACAACCCAGGTCATCTTCCCTGGCACCTCCACCCTGCTAAGGTCTCCTCAGCCAGTTACCAAGGAAAACAGTTTTAATCTGGGGTTTGCTTTCGGGTTTTTTCTGCCCCCCCCCCCCAATAGCTACCACCAAGGGTCCCCACACCCCTGGGTTAACCAGCCCCAAGGGGACAGCTGAGACACCTGGGAAAGTCCGAGCCTGTGCACTGGAAGGCAGCGAGGCAGCAAGTGAAAGCAGATTTAGGGTGAAGCGGGGCTGGTGCTGCTGCAGCCGGCCCCAGGCAGCACCTCTGCCTGCCAAAGGCCACTTCGCACCAGCACAGAGCTGACAACGGGGGAGGATGCCACAGCATGCACAGAGCATCCTCGGGAGCAAACCAGCCCCCCTTGGCCAGAGCCCAGGGCGCTCTAACACGTCCCCTCCGTCTGAAGCCCAGCTTGCCCGAGCTACAAGACAAAGGCCAATGTAAGCCACTTCTGTCCCTGGGCAGTGGCGTGCATGGGCAGGTCCCTGTCCCCAGGGTGGCACGCGGAGGGCCCCCACGCAGGTGGAGACGGCTCGGCTGGGCATTTCCCAGCACCGCCGGCAGCTGCTTCACGTAAAAACGCTGTGCACTCTGCGGTTTTGGAAAGTCACTTTTCTCAGCCAGAGGGAGAGCAGAGGTATCGGTTCTCAAAACCCGCACAAAGAAATCCACCGGCTCGTGCTTCCTCCCTGCGCTGCCGGGGGCTGCCCCGACCCCCCCGCTGCTCCAGAGCTGCCTCAGATGCCAAACTCGCAGGATTTTCAGGCCTGGCTGAAATATTTTAGCGTCATTTGGTGCAGGGGGAGGAGTCTTAAATTGCCTCAGATCTACAGCTCCCTGCCCTGTCAACGCTTTCTCTCCCGATTACAGCCCTGGCTGCTGCTGCCGCACATTTTTCCTCCAATTTCTTCAACGTGAGAGCTCCCTGCCCTACTTTTCTCAGCAGATAAAGCTCTGTGCACATTTGCTTTTTGCTGCTACAAAACGCAGGCAGCTCCAGGGCTGGAGTCTAACCGAAATGCTCATTTTGGTTGCTTTGTAGAGGTCCAACGCTCGGCTCCGACAGCCTGGGAGCAATGAATCACTTGGGCAGCGTGGGCTGGGAGATGAGGTGCGTGCGTGGGCGAGCGAGCAAGCTCGCGGGAAGAGCTCACCGAGCCAGCCCGATCAGAGACACTGGGTTCTCGGAAGTGCTGCGAGCTACTGCAGGCAGAGGAGGTGCAGCTCTCTGAAAGGCCACCGGCGTTCAGCCCGTTTGCCTCGCAGTTCTGGCTCTACGGCACGTGCGCTGCAGCCCTCGCCGGTCTTAACTCTGGAGCGGTTGCACTTCCGAGCAAGGGTGAGGTCCCTGTGGGGTGTACAAGCCCCCTGACTTTCCCTGAGAGGCACAGTGACAACGCTGCTCCTTGGGTCAATTTTCTAAACAAAGCTCCCACTAGTCCTGGGCAGTGACTGTGTTACTGCAAGACAGCAGCTTCCCAGGAAGGCAGACATGGATCACCATGCCCACAGACCCACACCGGAGCCGGTTAACAAGCCCACCCTGCCCACGGCCCTTTTGTCACCTCCTCTGCACTGTGGGGCCAAGGAACAAGGTGGCCTGGGACTGGGGAAAGGGTTCTGATGCACCTCCAGCGCTGGATCAGCCCCTGCAGGGCCACCCCCGACCCTAGAGCCAGGCGAGGGGGACACAACCTGCAGCACAGTCCCTGGGAGCGAAACGCGCTGTGACACGCAGCAGAAGATGGAGATGTGCCTCGGGTCTCTCTGGCTCAGGTCCATCTCCAGCAGCTTCAGCGCAGCCCATCACCAGGCTCCAGCCCTGCTCCGCAGAGCCGTGCTGCCACCCCGCGGCAGCCGGAGGGTGAGGCTTCGAGGGCTGGGCACGGCCAGGGTGGCTGTCCTCTGTCTCCCTGACACCCTTCCAACCTGGCTGGAGCCAAAACCTCACTCTCCAGACAGACTCACCTCCCTCCAACTGGAGGAAGAGCTGCCCAACTCATCCTCCCTCACCCCTTTCAATCTGAACCCTGCCACCTCCCACGGCTGCAGCTTTCCTGGGCCATTCTGCAGGGGATGGACACACCCCTGGGGTGATCCCACCTCGCCCCATGCCTCTCACACCACGGCTGGCTCAAAACCGCCCTTTGGGGCCTGGAGGTCCATGCCCAGAATGTCTAAACCTGAGCACCCTGTGGGACAGTCGCACCTCTCTCCCACAGGAGATTTCTGAGGTACGTCTCCTGCCCAGTCTCTGCAGCCGAGTCAGCCTGGAGGATAATTATCAGATAACTCGAGCACTTTGGACATTCACCAGGGATGTGTGAAAGCCACGGTCAGCTCCCTCCTCTACCTGAGGACATGAACCTGCTCCTCCATCTTCCTAGGAGGAGGCTCTAACCCCCTGGGGCCAGGGGCTGAAGGACTCTCAGCTCTTCCCACAAAGCCACCTGCACCTGGAGGTGCCTGCTGGAGCCCAGAGCCCACCACCAACTCAACCCCGTCCCAGTCTGCACCAAGCAAATGCTCTGACCTTAGCATCATGTCTGCAAGTCCCCAAAAACACACGCTTTAAGTAGTCTTTCTCTGCAGCGTTCCATCTCGACTAACGCTGCGGCCCCCACACAGCCCTCCTGTGCTCACGGCAGTCTTCTCCAGCCACATCTGCTCCAAAAACCTGGACGACCTGCAGCGCTTGGGACCCTTTTTCAAGGCAAGCTCCCCAAACCGGAGCAGGACAGAGAGCACGTCGCCTCCACGCTCCCGACAGCCTCACTCCTCAACAGCGACACGTTCCCTTTCCTGCAGCGGCCTTCATCCTAGATCAAATGCAGTTTTCAGGCTGTGTTGGTTTTCCACTATTTGTCTGCAAAAAACTGGAAGTAGGCTTTTCAGCTACAGGATTATCTCAGGGGTGGGGGGAAGCTTATTTCACAGAGACGCTGATCCAGGACTCCACCCTTGGAGAAGCCCCTTTGTGTAGGGTGGCTGCTGCTGAACTGGAACGAGACAAACGAAGCGAGAGCCATCGCAAAGGAGCCCAAATCTCTCAGGAGCCCATGCATTGCAGACACTACCCACGCTGACACTCAGTGCGCACAGTGACAGCCAAACAGGACACTGGCTGGGTGTTTCCACCCCTGCTTGTCCATCCCTCCCTTCTGCAAGGCCCGGTGCTGCCCCAAACCAGGCTGGTCTCGCCCTGCCTGCCCAAGAGGCCAGCAGTGGCCTGTTGAAGGGCCTCCGAGCCCATAACCACACCCCTCGTGCAGGACCCCAGGGCAGGTGCAGGGCACCGCAACCTCCACGTGAAATACCTAACATCTTACCTATTTAATCCATCCACGAGACGTAAGGCACAAATCACAGCCTGCTTGTTCCCACAGGGAAGGGCACCTCAGATTCATGGGCAGGGTCCCCATTTCAAGACAGGGATCTGGCCCATGGCATACGGAGAAATGACGAGTCACAGGCTCCAAGCAGTTTGGCGGGCAGGGGGATGAGCGTGACAACCCTCGCCGCGCTATCCGCTCCGTGCGGCGGGTGAAACTAGTGACTGAGCATACAAGTTGGACTTGTACATACAAGCAGCGTGTTTTATTGAAATATTTACACAGCTACCCCTTACCCCAGTGCTCCTCTTTTCCACACCAACTATAAAAAAAAAAGCTTAAACACCGCTCTCCCAGGCCTACTCACGCCCTCCCCCTTATTAAGGCTCAAAACAACATCTACGGTCTGTGTGGGCAGACGGCGGCATGGCAGAGTCCAGAGGTACCGAGCGAGAGGAGCTGAGCCAGCAAGCTCCCTCTGAGTCCAGGCTCACCTCCCCACACGCTACAGCTAAAAGGTTTCGGAGCAGAGCCCCACGTGCCCACTGCCTCTCCAAACGCAGCACCAGGGAATCCTCCGGGCAGGACAAGAGCCCCTTACGTTTTTATAGCTGTGTCTCGGGACTTGTAAGCCACGCCACGGCTCTTCAGCTCTCGGACGATCCCTGCAGCAAGGAGACAGAACACATTTCAGTATTCTCTAGGGATGGGGAGCCCTGAAAAATCTGGTTGCTCTGTCATGTAGCCTTCACTGCAGAGACCAAGATCTGGACAATCATCTTCTTCATTTCTTCTAACAGAACTGTTAAGAGCGTTCCCTCTTCTAGTTTAAGTGCCTAGAGAGAGCTCCCAAACATCAACTCTTATTTTGCCTTGGGAAAGAAATGGGTAGAGATTTTATTTACATTATTTCCTACCTGAAAATGTTTGAGTTTTATGATTGTACTGAACAGGTCAGGTTCTTAAGAGTGCTTCTTACACCTTTCAGTCACTTCTGTGACCTGCCTGCATGTCCCACCTTCCTCAAGAACAGGGATAACAGAAGAGCAGCGTGGGTTTCAGCACGGCTCTCACCAGCGCCACGCACCAAGGGACGGCCCAACGACAGCTCGCAAGGCCCACGAGTGCAGCCTGCCGCTCCCCGGTCCTCGCTCCTCCCCATGATGCGAGGATGGGCTGAGCGAGGCCAAAGACAGCATCTCCCACCTGTACTCCCTGCGCCTGCTGCCCTGTGCTCCCTGCCCGCAGCTGCACGGGGCTCCCGCCATCACCTGCTGCACTCCAGTTGTTGCGGGTGTGCCCAAGCTGCGCCAGCAGGCTTCAGCTTCAAGCCTCGTGATGCTCCAGCTCCTTCCCAATGCAGATGGCAGAGCTCAGGCCAGAAATAAGGAGCCGGGGATTGCACACGGAAGCACAGCCTTCCCCTGGGGATACGGGGCTGCAGCACTCCTGGGAAGGCACACAGGTTCGGAGGCTGCTCTGGGCTACGTACAGGGCAGGGGCTCTCAGATGGGCGGATGGTGCAGTTTCTGCCTTACAGCCAAGGCCAGCCCTCTCCACCCTCCACTCCCTTTATAAAGGCACAAACCCCACCTGAACACAAACCCCGAGTGCAGTATGGGGATGGAAAGGGGTAGCTGCTCACCGAGACTGCCGTAACAGCACCCTGTCCCATGAAACTATTCTCTACAGACAAACCTTCATGTTTCCCTGCATTTGAGATGTGCCCACTTTCTGGAGTCACCCTCTAATCACGGTTTATCCCTCTGACGGCCTGCTTGGTATCACAAGTTTTAGTCAGCAGCACCTTCAATATCAACTTCCGGCAGGCACAGTGCCTGCAAGTAAAAAACTTGTTTGCAAAACTCCGAAACCACCCTCCCGTTCAGCGTCTCCTCCTTGCAGTCACCAGCCAATCCCTTTGGTTTAGCACGGTGTGTGCTCTGTTCACCATACAGTGTTTGCTGAACCCCCAGCTCCTGATTTATCACACGGGTACAGCGCAATGCACCGCCCATTTTGTCACCTCGCAGATGGCTACAGCCCCACCGCCTAATCCAGCCAACAACCCCCAGCCGCCACTCGCGCAGGAGCTTGCCCTCGCACAAGCCGGCAGCGTTACCTTGCGGCAGGCGGCCGGTCACGGACACTGCATAGACACCCGGCTTGAAGTTACCTGGGGAAAGAAAACACCACGTTACCTGCAGTGGTGGGCGAGCGCCCCTGCCAGCCCCCGCCTGCGCGGGTGCCCCCTCGTCAGGAGCAGAAACTGCGGAGCCTGAACAGCAACTCCCACTGCCCCAAAGAGGGGCTTGCTGGAGAAAGGGGATCCCCAGCTCCCAAACGAGCTGGGAACAACCACTCACTGATTCGCTGCCACTTGGAGACCCAGCTGTCCTCAGGGCTCATCATGGCGATGATCCTGCGGGAGGGAGGGAGGGATGGCAGTGAGGGGACGTTTCCCAGTGACACCAGTGTCAGCCGGGGGAACACGGCCAGCCGGGCCCGGGTCCCACTCACCCGTCGAAGGAGGAGCTGGTGCAGTCGTAGACCATCTCCCGGTTGCCCTTCATCTGCAGGTAGGCATCGCAGTTGTCGCAGCCATCGTACTCGAACTGGTCGATGGTCTGAGGGGGACAGAGGCGTCAGCGCGGGGCTGGGGCAGGAGGAACGGACCCAGCTGGGACCGGGGCGGCCGCAGGGGCTGGGGAGGGTCGGCGGGGAGCCCCGGGAAGAGGAGGGGGAAGGCCCGGCCGGGCGGGGAAGCGCCCAGAGGCTCGAACCGGCGGTAGGCGAAGGGCCCGGGAGGCGCAGGCCGGGCGGGGGGGAAGGCCCGGGCCGGGGCCGGTCGGGGAGCGGGGCCGCGGCCGGTGGCACCTTGACGAGGGAGCAGAGCAGGCAGGCGCGCAGGTGCCGCAGGTCCTTGGGCACGGTCTCCAGCGCCATGACGCCGTCGGCGCCGCGCGCGCTTCCGCCGCGCAGGCGCAGAGCGGGGCGGGGCCGGGGCTGGCGGGGCCCTGCGCGCTGGGTCTGTGCGCCGGGGGGCGGCGGGCCCGGGGCTCCGGCTGCGGCTGCGGCAGGGCGGGGCGGGGCGGGGCGGGGCGGGGCCGGCCCTCGGGCCCCGGTGGAGCCTCCGGCCGCGGCAGAGCCGAGCCGGGCTCCACGCGGTTTTATTTCCGTGGCCGGGGGCGGAGGAAGCGCCTCTGGCAGCGCAGCCCCCACAGCTCGGGGTACAAAGAACAAAAGCAGGCGAGCAGACCGGGTACGTGGATAAATATATTAGTAAATAAATATATTTCTGAGCACATCAGCATATTCACACATCTTTGTTTCTGTTGGACATAAATACACAGTTCTGCATATATATAAAATGTATTCTTCCTTTTTTTTTTTTGGTCATAATTTATTTCCAAGCCCCAAGAGCCAGGACAGACTCAGAAAGAAAAAAAAACAAAAAACAAAAAACAAAACCAACAACAAAAAACCAAACCTATATTCACATTTCAAAAGGATCTGAAGGTTACGAACAGGCGAGCAGAGGCTCTGTGCAGGAAGGGAGGAGGCCCGGGCAGCCCCGGGCCCATCTCGGTGCGGTGGGATGTCCTGGGAAGGGCTGGGGCTTCGCCTTCGGGTAGAGGGAGTTCGGGATGCTCAGGCTTCCATCGGTTTTCAGCTGCGACTTTGGACTCAGTGAAGGAAAATGAGCTCTGCCTCATTGCAGTGACGCTGAAGAAATGAGTTGATGGAGCTCAAGGGTGCTGAGCACTCAGAAGCATCGCCCAGAAGTGAGAGGTGCAGGAACTGAGAGGAGCCGTTCCCCATTTTCTCAGATATTACTTCTTCCCTTCCAGGCAGCCAAGGATGGTAGTCCATCTATGGAACAGGATCTTAAAAACCGCCTTCCTGGAGAGTTCCTCTCTCTTTTCCCACCTGAGAACCCACTGAGGTAGGCCTGCACGCTCACATTCAGCTCAGCAAGCCCCAGGGATGCTGGGGCCATCTAGGATGGCCGTTTTCTAGATGAAAAGGAGCAGCAGCATAACATCAGGAAAGGAAAACACTTTAGAGCAGGCATTGCCCTGCGCGGCCTGGTAATACTGCAGTAGGGAGTGGAAAGGGTGCGTTAGTGCTGACCACCTTCTCCAAGAAGCTCAGGGCTTGCCACAGATTCAGAGCCCTCCTTTTTTTTAAGGATAAAGAGGGAAAGTGAGGAGGACTTCTAGACTGCAAACTAGACACTCGTTCCTTTGAGGCAGTGAAATGCATCCCTGGAGGCTCTCAGCCTTCTTAACTCCTCAAGAAGCCAGTGGGAGCACCCAGACTTGACGTCCCTCCCCTCTGTGAAGTCATCTGAGCCCTCCTGGATGGTCAAGAATGTAGGGAGCTGGTTGAGACAAGCCATGGACCACATGCACAAGAAGTTGAACAGGGGGGATCTAGATCCGCTCCTGGGTTTTTTCCTCTAGTTTAAGACTGACTTCCCTGTCAGGATGAAAACATCTGAGCTTGTGTCTTCTGCTTGCTCTGTAGGACAAGCAAGAAGAGACTGGAAAGGTTAAAATGTAATTCTGCTGGGTTCTTGGATGAAAGAAATTCGACTGAAGGTCCTGCAGTGGCTCAGTCACAGGAGACAAGAAATGAACACTAGCAAGGGAATAACGTTTTGTTTTAGACAGTGCTATCGGCTGACTTTTAATACCATCACTTGAATGTCAGTGACTGATTAGCAGCTGGGACAAAGATGCCTTTTTCAAAGATTAAGGGCAGAAAACCCCATAAAAAGCTTTTTTAGGAAGGAAGGTAGAGGCAGGATTATCCTGAACTGGGACTACAGAACCAGTGTGCTCTCCTGAACTGGAGAAGAAGCTGCTGCTTCAGAGGAAAACACAGAAAGCTTACTGAGCACTGAGCAGATGGGGGAGCACGGGGTTTCAAACCGTCGGGAGTTAGCTTCAGCGCCAGTGTTGTATCCTCACCAATGCCTCGTTAGCATTACCTCTGGAAATGCTTGGTGCCATATAAATGTGCGCTTCATGTGGGAATCTGGCTAATTCTTTGGCCTGGATGATCATTTAGGGCAACAGCCTAATTCCCTGCTGTATGAAAACTGTTTGGGTTCTATATGTTTTGAATTTGACAGGTTTCAAAATTTCCAAGTTCAAAATTCAAAAAACTTGAATGTCCCCAAATCAGGAGATGTAGGAAATAAGAAGTAGTCACATTCCAAAATAACCCCCACAAATGGGAGAGGAAAAAAAGTAATAAACCGAGAGCCTAGCAATTTCCTAAGTTTTCTCTTTCCATCATCAAAATGTTAGAGAAGGCAGAAGGGTATTTTGAAAAATTCCTTCACAGGATCATTTCAGGTGTCTCAGAAATACAAAGATAAGGCTGGGTGATGGATGGGGCTCTGCTTTGCTCTACATTTATTATGGATGTTTTTGCTGGGAATTTTTGCCATCTCCTGGGGCAATGAGGGAGGAAGGAGAGAAGCAGGAGCCATGAGAACTCAAGGATTTTCCGTGACTTTGTGACCAGGGCATCTCAGGTTTGAAATGCTCTTAACAAATGAGCTGTTCTTAACGGGGCTGAGCATCACACCTGTTTTGAGGGCAGATGGAGGAATTAGAGGATGGGTGAGAGACTTGTTCACATTGCCAGATGAGAGGGTGGATTCTTTGCAATGGAAAGAGTCTGACCCAGCTCCTTCCCAGAAATGCTGACATTGTCCGTGTGTCTTCACCTCTCCTGCTGCTGGCAAAACGCTGCAAATGGCCGAGATGGCGTCAGCTGAGGGACAGCGAAGTGATCAACAGTGGTGAGAGCTGTTGGTTTCCAGTGAAGTCAGAAGCAGCACTTTGCAGGGCAGACCTGTGAGTGGTGAGATGGAGAACAGCTTGTTCCTGTGTCTGAAATAAGAGTGGAAAAGTTAAATGAGGAAGTCTGGCTTTTGACCTAAGTGAGGAAATGAAGTCAGGAGCTACCAGGCCACAGAAAGTAATTTCTGCAGCTTTTGGTCTCGAAAGCTTGTTTATTTTTGAAGTGTTTAGCAAAACCTTCTGTGGCATGAACATGCCAAAAATAGCAGCTTGCACTCACTCCGCGAGCTCTCCAGCTGGTGACTCCCAAGACCGGTCTCTGAGTGAGCCAGCCCAAGCAGACAGATGCCACAGGATGAAGATGGGCTGCCTGTGCCTTCAAAGGAGAAGGTGACCTGGAGAATACGGCCCTGTTTGTGTGACCATCGCGATGTGGGAACGTGTGAGGAGACCGCAAGTGTCACATTGCTTATTTGCAGTCTGCATCTTGCATGGTCCACGCAGGTCAGGGCTGGTTATTATGCGTTGCCTGTGCAGAGAGCAAGATGTGAGCTCCTCCACGGCTGGTACGCTGATCATCTTTGTCCACTCCAGCTCTCCAGTAAGCAAACAGGCCAGTGTTTTATTAAACTGAGTGTTCATGGACATCCTGGACCTCCTCTTCAGATCCTGCATTTGAAGAAAAGGAAAAAGAAAAGTGTCAGCTACAACTAGCTGAACGTTCCCGGACTCTGCAGCTGCTGGGGCCTCGACCCTGCAATATAGAGAGCAGATGCTGCAGTGAAAGCCACTAAGTTTCTCCCAGTATTTTGGAGGGACTTTCCTGGCCACCTCCCCAGTCAGTTCATTCCTTTAAGTTAAAGCACAGTAAAAGGTAAAGATAAGACATCAAGCTACTTTTAAATATTTCAGAAGATACCGGCTCGGGGCATGGTGCACCCCAGGATTCACAACGCTACTAGATGTTTGCTTTCGCGGCTTTTTGATGTTTGCTCTTTGAGGAAAATCTGTACAGCCACTTCAAAAACTATTAGCAACAGAAAATAACACCGATTCGTATTCACACAGTGCCACGGCAGCACCTTCCAGGGACGGGACAACAGCCACAGAAACTCCACACAACAAAAGCAGACTGCAAGCGATGTGTCTGTGCAATAAAGGATGGCACATGCGTTTCAGGGTGTTCAAGAGGTTTCACAAATTGCTTCTGAGTCCCAAACGAGCCAAACCCAGTGAGCGGTGGTTGGCCACAAATGCCAGCCTCTCATGCCCAGCCAGCAAGGACTGCAGCTCATGCTCTTCCCCAGCCCCCTCTGCCTGGTGAATTATTGACAGTGCTGAGTAGTTTACTTTGAAACATTCAACAGAAGGGCTGCCTAGAAATGGGGCACCCTGAGTTACCGCTTCAGATAGCCTTTTTCTCTCCAAGTGACCGAGTGCCGACGCACACGCCATGGTACCTTTCCCAGAGGTCTCTCAAGTCTGCCCAGAGCTCTCACACAGGGTCAGCTTAGCCCACTAAAGGCATACAGCCGTTATTTTTCACATTTCCCTTTCCCTGAATGTTCCTGAGATCAAAAGGAAACGAATGCCCATATAGATATTCACAGAGAGCAATTCAAAACAGCTTTTCAACACAGTCACAGCAAATTCTTGTTGTTATAAATCACCAGCTGTAGGAACAGGGCCTCTGAAAATTAAAGATATGGGAAGAAAATAAGCAAATGAGATTCTGCTTTGAAAATGTAGCTAATTGACATGGGAAAATTAATGCACAGTGTTATACATATACATATGTGTGCAGGCATGGCGAAAGTACCAGAAGACGGAGTTTGAGCGTATCTGGCATTTGTGATTTGTGTCACCAGTACACTGAATGAGCCATTGCCAACTGCTTCTCATGTACACGAGCTTAACGCAAAACAGACTGCCCATCTTCCGTCACTCTGTGACCAGTCAGTTGCCCTGTGTCTCAAACAGCATTATTAAAATATTTTCTGAAAACTGTGCCTGTGTGAGTGTCCCCTGTTACACAAACAGAAAGGGAGGTTAAAAAAAGGCCCTGAATTGGGAGAGGTGGTAGAGCCTCAGCGGCTGAACAGGCCATCAAATCCCAGACAGGGCGATGACCTGAAGGAGCACACCTTGGTGACAGAACAGAAATCTTGTTCTCTGGGTACTAGGTTTTAATGGTGGTCTTTTTCTGCCCTCTAGTCCCTTTCCCCCTCTCTAGTAAAGATCAAAGACATGACATGAAAGGGAATGGCTAAGAGGATGAGCGGGAGATGCAGGAGAGGGGGAGGATGCCGACAGCGTTCTGCAGGAGGCGAGATTTCCCAGAGAAAGGAATCAAGAGATTTCATCAGCCTGTGCTGGGAGTAATCTGGCTGCTCTGGGACGAGATCCGTGTTCTGGGGTGGTTTAGGAAGCCATCTAGCTGTAATTCACTGCTAGTTGTCTGACTTCTCTTAAAAGGATCCATTCCACGTTGCTTAAGGATCGATTCTTCAGTGAAACAACTCCCAGCTACGGTCTCCCAGGCGAGAGAGGCAGGGATGTGTCTTTATGCAACCCCACCTGCATAAAGCTGGTGGAGGCGCTCAAGGAAGCGGCATAAACTCCAAGATCATGCAAGCATCTTTGGGATCACCTGTGGTGCCCTGGTAATGGCTGTGGGCAGCGTTATTCCCTGCGATGCCAGTACATGGCACTGCCTGCACAAGTGGAGTTTCTCCAGGGGCTGTGGACCAAGATTCAGTCTCACCTTGCAGCTGGGCGAGGTAAGCACACACCTGGAGGGTGCTGCATCCCACAGGGGCACCGCCAGCTTCTGGAAACCCTGGTTTAGGGACTTCCTGAGCCAGAGGGTGTATTTGCATCTCTGCATTTGATAGCTCTTGATCTAGGCTCTCAAATCCATTTTACTTCTGGCACCTACATCCTCTGGGCAAGGAGCACCAGTTTCACTACGGACCATGTGTTACCCTACTGGGTGTTTTCAAGCTTCTAGTTCCCATTTGATGCCACCATTTACTTTGTTATAACCACCAGTGAGTCTCTCTTATCTGCCTTCTCGCCTGCTCTCCTGATTTCATAGGCTCTCTTTCATATCGTCTGCTAATCATCTTCCCACATGAAAGTCTCTATATTCTTTCTTTTTTCTCTGAAAAATCTCATCATTGTGATTGTACTCAGTACCTTTCTGTATTTCTCCCAAGTCTGCTATATCCTTTTTTGAGAAGCCGTGGCAGATGCTAGCTGTGAAAACACCACAGACTTAGGCAGCCGCATAATGGCATAATGGTACTTCCTGCTTGTCACACATTTTTTCCTAAATATAATTTCATTTTTACTTAGAAGCGGTTCTGCACGTGTGTGGCATTTTGTGCTACTTACAGGGGATTCCATCCACCCCTCTCTTGCCTGACAACTCAGCAAGAGGAGATCCTTCTGTCACGCTTTGTAACCAGTTTTAAAGCAGACAGTCCTGAAGGATTTTGTCTTTTATAACCTTTGCTATCTCCTCTCCTTGTCCAGGATATTAATGCACTTGCTGAAAGGTGCAGACAGTTGGAGAACTCCACTTTCCTCTTTCTCTGAGTAACTTTCCTCCATTAAGACTGATCTGTATGTACTTTGTACTATTTTTTAGCCAGTTATTTACCTATGAGAGCACCTTCCCTTTTATCCTTTGAGAGCTTCATTCCCCTAAAAGATCTGCGAGGCGTTATTTCTCTCTACAGAAGTTGTGTTACTTCCTCCCCTGGTTTTCACATTTATCCATGTGCCTACAAGTCAGATTCTGTATTTGAATTTTTAACAATTTGCTTGGCAGGAAAGTCAGGCTCATCGTTCTGTGGCTTCAGCTATTTCAAGCTGAGATTGCCCTCAGCTCTTCCTCCTGGCTCTGGGCACGGGTGACAGATTGCAGTCCACGCTCATGATTTGTGCTTGAGCCCCTGCACGATGCCCAGGTGAGCGAGCTGTAGCCCTGGCAGTCTGTTCCGATCCACTTTATTGATGCGTTTCAGAAACGCTCAAACTGATGATTTGATTTATGAGGGATCCTCTATGCCATGCCCTGACCGGAGATGTGCCAGGGTGAGAACCTCCTCAAGCACTTCCACGCTGCTCACTAATGCAATAAATTCAGTTTGCTCTTCTGCTGTGCAGTTACAGCCCTTGAACATCCCTCTTAGACCTGCGTTACTCCCTGGACCTGCAGAGCCTCTGGCAGCCTTCTTCCTTCTGATGGAGTTGAAAACAGTTACATTAATAGTCTCTTTCTTTTTCACAAGTTGTTCAAAGAAATCTTTCCTGGCCTGCCTCACCGTGACTCTGCACTTAGCTTTGCATCCAACTCTTTTCTGATTTCTTTGTTTAGCCACACCTTCGCTTTGGAAGAACAGCTTTTTGCTTCTCATCACCCTCTCTGCTCTGCCAGCCCTTTTCTGGGGCTTTAAATGATCCCAAAAGCATCTTAGTTTTGACTGCTTCTTTCAGTATTATTTGAAGCAAGATTCTCACGTACACGCAGGCTCCTTTGTTGCAGCCGGTGCTGACGCAGTGTGTTATAGCCCAATATTGCACTCCTCCCACTGAGGCACACTGGGGGATTTTTGTGTTGCTTGTCATTGGACTTTGCGCTCTCCTTAATGCATAGTGTCCCTCCCATGCCACCAGAAGAGACACACTCTTCTCCTCTCTGTAATTTCACCTGGGAATTACAGGGTCCCACTGTTTGGGTTTTTTCAAAGTGGCTTTCTGAAAAGTTTATTTCAAAACTTTAATTTAAAGCCGGGCTTTCTAATTCATCCACTTTTATTTTTAGCCTTACATTTATCTAGAGGTATGTACGTGTTTCCCCTTGGTTTCCTTGTCTATTTTTTGTGTGCCGCTTACATAGGACTGTCTATTGAGATTGTTCTTGCCTCTTTTTACTTGATCTCTATTGATTTCTGTCCAGTCCCTTTCTAAGCTAAAGAACCGATGTGATTATAGCTCAGCGGCTGTGTTATGTCAGCCAGTGTGTTTTCAGCTTCATAAGCCCTGCTTGAGCTCCCGCTCTTTTCAACTGTCCTCAGTTCCTAATAAAGTTAAATCCTCCCTTCCTGTGTGTTTTCCCAATCTTATGAGGAGATTCTGACTCTCTGGCTGGTCCTGAAAGCATCCACAGAAGCTACTGCAGTCAAAGAGACACAGAGCCACACTGCTTTCAGACAAATTGAGCCTTCTAGCTCCTGGCAAAGGCTGGGGAGAGGGAAGGAAGGCTGTGTATGCTTGGCAAAGCTTGGCACACGGGCTCTGGGTGGGTGTCGGAGAGCCTTCCCCCACCACGCCATCCGGCGGTGGGCACAGATCTGGGCCGCTGGGACCGTCTACACAGGGACAGAGGCCTCACAGCACGGACCCTTGCAACGCCCTGGACACTGCGGCACCCAGCACCCCGCGTTAGCTGCACAGGGTCCTGCTCTGGGGACTCAGGGAGTCCTCCCAGTTTCATTTTGAGCTCAAAGCGACTCCTGAGCAGCCCACGCGCAGGCCAGGAGGGCTCCATGGGTGTGCAGGTCCCCTGCTGTGATCCTGGGAGGGCTGTGTGCTGGCAATATCGCTGCCCACCGCCTCCACCTTGGGGCACACCAGCACTCAGAGCCACTGGCAAACCAGAGAACATCTCTGCACATCTCCTTATCTCTAGAAACGGCAGCATCCCTCCGGGCCCTTTGAAGAAACTGCCGCATCTGCAGTCAGGCACTTCTGTGCCTGGGAAAAATATATGTTCCTGGGAGTCTGGGAGCCTGGAGTGCCGCAGGCAGCCAGCACCGTGCCCCCATCCAGTGTCTCCCCCTTCCCTGCTGCCTCCTCGGCAGGCACTCCTCCACCAGAAGCCTGGGTGTGGTGTAGGGCTGGATAGACGAGCACGGGGAGGAAGTTATTATCTCCACAGCACAATGGGCACGGTGAGTCACGAGTTTAAGGCCAGTGTTTTAACAGAAATTAGGCAGCTAGATGTGTATTTGGTACCTAAATCAAAACGATTTGCCGGAGGACCTGCAATGAGTCGGCGGCAGGGCGAGGAAGGGAGCCAGGCTGTGCTCGGAGCCAGCACCGGCCCATGCTGACTCGCAGGCTGCTGTATTCAGAGCAGCCTGAGAGAGCAAGACCTGGAAGCCCAACTCAGTTAGCTTCTTCCAAACAGCCTCATCTCAAATGCATTTTCCCTCTCTCAGAGAGAGATGTACAGCAGATAGGCAGAGGGCCGACCTTTAATCTTAATGTCTGATTTCCAAAAGACACTGAAAAGCGGCTTCAACGCAACACAGGCAGGTGAGAAATGAAGGATGTGCAAATCCATAAACTCACTCAGTCTGTGTTCCTACTACCAGTGGCCACACACACCTCCTTCCCATTGATTCCAGTTAGCTGGGGTTGGCTAAAACAACTAGAGCCCAATAATCCTTAACGATAATGACTCTGCCAGTAAGACATCCGGACTGATGTAAGGACACTGAGGAACACGGTTCCACTCCTTCCTTTGAGAGATATTCCAGCTGCGAGAGATGTTTAGTTAAAAACAGACACCTTATTTCTAGTTTCTATTATTTTAGGACGAGACTGCAGGGTTTGGCGCACTCATTAACAGGCTTGCTAATTGTTCAGGCCGTCATCTCCAGACAGGTGAGCCCTGAGACGCTGCTGTTGTCAGTGGTCCCGTAGGAGAGCCCACCAGGAAGGTACCATGTCTGCCGGCAGCCGGAGTACCTTCAGCAAACCACCCTCGTTCCCCTGCTTGCTGCAAGAAAAGGCAAACACCAGACTTACCCTGACTGCCCTGCTGAGACGGGCACCGGAGGTGAGAACTGCGACTGTGTCTGGGGGTGCCCGTCCCTGAGAAACCGGCAGGAACCGTGCTGTTTCCCTCCCGTCCTGACAACCCCTCCTCCTGCTTTCTCAGCTCAGAGCCAGGCTGCGGCACTAAACACTTCCAGAGCGGCCGAGTGCCCGAGCCACAGGGCAGGGGAGCGCTTGGGATCAAGGGCTGGACTTCGGGCGAGCAGCGGTAGCCAGCGGGATGGCCGTGAGGAACGGGAGCATCGCAGGCTTTGGGGAAGGCCGAGTCCTCGGGCAGGAGAGCGGGGTCAGGCTCCAGGGGACACTTTCTTTTCCTTCGGTGATGCCGGCTCTGTAAGCTGTGTCTCAAGGGCAGTGGGACAGGGGATGTGCCGGCTGCTCCCGATTGTCTGTTGGCATCTACACCGAAGTCCAACCGGTTTTGAGAAGCGGAGGGTGCGTGGGGGGGCTCCTGGCCTTGCTGGGGACAGGCTGGCTGTCCTGCCGGGGCTGCCTCCTGTAGCACAGCACTGCTTTCCAGCGGCTGCTGACAGGGATGGCCCTTCTCTGTCCGCTTTTGTGTCCGAGCACCATGGAAGCCAACCTTGGCCCCAGAGTACCGGGATTTGCGCTGCCCAGGCCCCTGCCCGGCCCGCCCAGGTGGACACTCAGTGTCTCTCCTGTAGTGGTGGTGCTGGTGGTGGTGGTAGTGGACGTGGCTGAGCAGCTGGGGCTTGGCCGGAGCCGCACTCCCAGGCACCATCAGGTCCAAGGACCTGGGCCGTGTCTCCCTCAGCGGCCGTGGCTGCTCCTGGCCATTGTCCGCGGCGGGTCCCTCCGAGCTGCAGTACACGAAGGGGTCGTAGTCGCTGCTGAGGGAGCTGCGGAAAGTGGAGCAGCTGCCATGGATGCCCTGCAGGCTGACATCCGTGCAGTTCAGCATGGAGTCACTGGAGGAACCGTGGCAGGGCCCCGAGCTGGAGTCGCTGCCCGGCCCGTCTGCCAGGTACCCGCTGTGCTCTGTGAGATAGCTCTCCCCTGAGCCGCTGCTGTTGTGCTGGTGCCCGTGGCCGACCCCTCGGCGCAGGGTGGGCGCCCGGTGCTGCTTCTGCGCCAGGGCTGCCTTGAGCCCCAGGCAGGGGGGCTGGGGCTGGAGAGAACAAGTCCTGTGGGGCGGCAGCGCCTGCCCGCACGCCAAGGGGTTGCGATGCTGCTGGCCCAGCAAGCCCGGGGCCAGTGAGGACGAGTGGCCGCAGGTGAGCAGGGAGGTGGCTGGCCTGTAGGGCATGTAGTGGATGGTGCCAAAATCCAGCTGGGAGAGCTCCGGAGAGTGGAAGAAGGAGTTGCCATGGGCTGGCTCCGGGGGAAAGCTCCTGAGGTTCCTCTGAGGATACGCGTGAGGGAGGTGGTAAAGGGCATGTCCCGGGTGCTGGCGGAAAAGGTGGAGTCGCCGTCCGGGCTCCATGTCCCGAGGGGCCAGCCTGGAGCCAGCGGCCGTGGCCTGGTCCACCGAGTCTCTGGCTGCGGAGAGAGAAGGGAGCATCCAGCACACGTCCCACAGCTCAGCTGCAGTAGCCCCAGCACCGGTGAGCCTCCACCACACTCCCACCACGGTCCCATGTCCTACCTGTGCCCTGCAGCTCCTTGCTGCCACCACCAAGCCGTCTTGATGGTTCTGCACACTCAGCTCCCTCCTTGCTGCCCCAAACCTCAGATGCCACCTCCCTTCCCCATAGGTGCCAGAACTAGATACCCATGCATCGCCCAAGGGTACGTGGACCTCCTGGGCACAACCCCTGCACCCAACCCCATCCCCGACCGGGAAATGCTGTGTCTGAGCCCTACCAAGAATATTGAACATGCAAAGTGGACACGTGTGGTGTTGCTGCAGCCAGGGGTCAACACACTCCCGGTGAAACTCATGGGAGCACGAGATGATCCGCAGTTCCTAAAGAGAGGTGGAAAGGAGTGTGAGCAAGGAGAACCATGTCCCAAGACCTGGATGGGTCCTTCTTGATGGAAGCGAGCCTTGCAGGATGGAAATCTGTCTAATGGTGAGTGATCTGCAGCCCAGCTTTGCAGGGAGAAGGCTGTGCAGCAGCCTGGCAGCTCTGGTTCTGCTCACTGCCTGCAGCTCTGGGGTGTGAATGCCCAGAGAGGTGCCAGCCCTCGGGAACAGGGGGGTTTCCGGCTGAATGCTTTGGAGAAGCAAACCCCACTTCTGCCCCATTGTTTCTGTTATGGACATTTTACCCTACAGCGACAGCTGGAGACCAGTCTTCACCGAATCTCGGTCTGCAGGCAAGAGACTTCAGCAGGGCCAGGGCTTTTTTGGCCAAGGGGCAGGCAGAACACGAACAATGCCGGTCCTTTCCCAGCCCTCAGGAGCTGCTGAAGGAAACATCCCAAGGGCCTGTGTTAGACTGCTCAGCTCCCACCTGACCGCGGCTGGGGAGCTTAGAGCTGCAGCAACCAGCAGCTGTGTCCACAGCCTACCTGGCCCTCGCTGAACTCCTCCAGGCAAATGGCACAGACTGGGGCTGAGCTGCAGCTGCTGGCCGAGTCCCACCGCGACGCCTGCCGGCACCGCGCCTGGAACCTGCGCGTGGCCAGCTGCCTGATGGCCTGCATGGTCTGCTGCTGCAGGGAGTCCTGCCAGAGAAAAAGGAGGCGTTAGGGATGGATCAGTCTTACCTTGCCACACTTTTCACTGGAAAGAGAATCTGGAAAAATCTTTTCCTGGAAAGACAGTTATTTAATTTGTAAGCTTCTATTAAGAATACTAAATCTTCTACTCTCTACCAATACAGACAATACTGTTAAATCAAGAGGCTGCAGTCCAGCTCTGCAGCTTTGGGTGCTGGGACAAGCTCTGGAAGGCGCCGGGACTGCAGGCTGCAGTGCTGGTGGGGCGGCCGGAGGAGAGCAAGGCCACCGCACGAGGGATGCTGTCAGCCCATCTCAGGATCACTCTGCTCATCCCTGAGCCGCCTCTGCCTCACGTGGCCACATCTTCAGGGCGCACCTACCCTCCCAAACTCTGTCCGCTCCTGCCCTTCATGTGTTTCTGTTTGCTCAGACCCAACTGCTCCATGAGATTCCTACCTGAGTCCTGTTCAGCTGGCACTTCGTGCGGACAACAAAAATCAAAATGATGACAACCACGGTGCTGACCACCGTGAGAAGAATCCACACGTCGTAGTCTGGCTGTTGGATAAAACAGGAAAGAAATTACTCTTGTGTGGCAGGGGTGGGAATCAGAGGCTAGGCAGGGGAATCCTGATGTCTTCCTGACCATCAGCCTTTGAATACATGACCCCTGGCCAAGCTCTATCTTCTTGCTCTTTACAGGTTCAAAAAAAAAAGGGTTCAATCTTTTCTGCACGTTCTACCAGGAATGGAATTTCTCTGTCTTGAGGCATCTCAGCTCCATAGAGGCCATGAGAAAATCAAGGCTTGATCTCATCTGAAGAGAAAGAGAATCCTCTCGTCTCACTCGTGATGTTTAAGCAAAATAAACTAAATAAGCTAAAGGGCTTTTGCGCCTTTATTTGCAGCATGTCATCCAAATGCTGCAGACAGGCAGCTCCTGCAAGGGGCTGTGATCTCCGTCCCTGAGGAGAAAAGCTCAGCATCTTTGGGAAAGTCCTACTCCATGGCACAGCAGCTTGGGAGGGAGGATAAAGAGGCAGTAGGAATGGTGTGTCTCTCACCCAAGCTGGTGGCTCCTTGACCTCTATCTTCACGTGGGCCTCTCTGTTCTTGTTCACGACGCCCATGAGAAGCTCAGCATCGTGGCCCCTGATCAGAACCACAGGCTGACTCAGACCTCTGGGCTTTCTCAGCTGCAAAGAAACAAACACAGTGAGAGATGGTCCAGAGCAGCCTGAAACAAGGACTGTCACAGCCCCCCAGGAATGTCTGGTTCCTCCCGATGCCTCTTGCACACACTTCATAGAGACCATCTGCTCCCCTGAACTTGCACTATCCCTCTACGATGAACTCAGATGGCAGCTCCTCCTCTGTTACCAACTCGTCAGCATGGCTTTCTTCCTTTCTTCCAATGGTGCTTCCTCGTGCGCAACTGGACACTGCGCAGTGCTCCTCTTCCAAGCCCTGTGCAGAAGTTCTTGGTCTCTCCTCTTCCACGTGGTAACTGCCAACAACACTGCTGACTGCTGCCTTCACCACAGAAATGCTTCCTCTCCTCTTCCTGTGGGACCCACCAGTGTTCCCCCTCCTCCCTCTGTGATCTGCAGGACATTCTCTTTGTTTCTGATGACACCAGCAGTTTTCCACCACGGTCCAGGCAGCCTGGCACGGGCTGGCTCAGTGGGTGTCCGAGTGCCCCCTCCTCCAGCCCTGAATCAGAGTGGCCACCTGACCCGTAACCACCTCCCGAACCCTTCCTGAGTGACCTCAGCATCACCTCATGGGCCTGCACTCGCTGCTGCATTTCTCTGGCATCAGAAATGAAGTAGTAAGTTCATGACAGAGCCGCGAGGAATGGATCCAGCGAGCAGGAGTCAGCCCAGAGCTGTGATTAGCTCAGGCACCAGCTCCCCTATCTGTCCTCTTATCTAGTGCTGGATGCTTTTCATTATCCTGTGATTATTTCGCTGGGGAACCTATTCCTACCCAGTGATGACAGCAGTGTTGGTGGAAGGGACCTCTGGAGGTCTCTAAACCAATGTTAAACTTGCAGCAGGAGTATCACCAACAGCACAGCAGGGTGGCCGTGACTTTGGCTTGAAAACTCGAGAAATCCTCTTTTCCCTAGGGTAGACCAGGGCTGTCCGTACTAGCTGGGATCGGGTAATCTGTAACTTCCCAAGAGGAAGCACCCAGCTCCTGGCAAAAAAAGCTCAACTGACTAGACAGTCCTTGAAGAGCAGCACAGTGCTGTTCGCAAGCTGCTGGCCGGCTTGTGCTGTGTGGAGATCTGGACGTGCCACGGAGTGAGCAGAAGAGAAAAGCATTGTCTGTGTGCACAGAGGAGCTGGTAAGAGCTACCGGTCAATGCCAGCCTGCGGTATCCTCCTGGGACCTCCCATGCGTGCTGGTGGCCGGTGGGTCCTGCTGTGGGCACGTTTTGGGATGGGACAGGAGCATTGTGGTTCAGCTGATAATGTCAATGGGGTTTGTACCTGATCAGCAGCGCTTTCATCATCGGTAATGTCAAAAAGGATCGCACGGGCTCCACGCTCCCCAGCCAGCTTTGCCTGTCCAAAAGAAGAGAACTTCAGTGGGCATTCTGTATGGCACATCTGTATGGACACCTACCATTTGGATATGTGTCTGCCTCCCTGGCTCTTCACAGGAGAAAGAAGCACCTGCTGCTTAGATTGAGAAAACAGTCTACACCTTGGGTTTCTGCACTTGTGTTGAGCCGCAGTGCCTGCTCTTGCTAGAGCTCTGTGGTTCACGGATGGTTTCTCCCTAAAGTCGTGGAGGCAAATTAGCTGGTGGCTTGGGCTTGCAGTCACAGCAACCCATAAACCTGAACACCATTCCTCAGCAGAAACCTCTGCAGGTTCCCACTTCTCTCCATGAGAGCACCAGCCATGGGCTGTCTATGGGCCTGACTCCCATGCACATTGCTCTCTCTGGTCCCCGTTGCCCACGTTCATCGGGGAGAAGCTCAGATGATGCCTGAGCTGCAGGTCTGGTCTAGGATTGGGAGTGGGATGGGTTTTTGCTGCGGTCCGAGGAGGACAGCTTTGAGACCTACCCAAATGAGCAGATGTGCCACCCTGGTGAGGTCAAAGCAGGCTGCCTGGGGGACCTTGTGGGGTCACCCACGTCCTCCCACCAAGCCCTTCGAGCCCTCCAGGCAGGCAGAGGCAGCCTCTTGTGAAAGGGAGACGGGAACGTGAACAAAGTGCAGGGCTGGGCCGCTGTTACTCATGCGGAGCCCTTTGATCTGCGCGTCCCCGAGCGCCTGTGCAAACAGGGAGCTGCCGGAGCTGCCGCAGCAGTTTACCTGCCGCATTGCCAAACCCCAGCTCGGGGGCCAGAGGTCAGTGCCGCCGCTTCCCAGCTGCGATATCAAACACAGGGCACCGGCCGAGCGAAGGGAAGGGGCATTCCCGGCTCAGCAAGCGGTGGCAGGGGAGCAGGTTCAGCTCCCTCCCTCGCTCGCGGGGGCTGCTCACCTGCTGGGTGCCAGAGCTGGGTGCTGGGGTCAGGGGACAGGGAGAAGGATGCGAATGGAGGTGCAGCTGGTCAGAAGATCACAGAGGCAGGGCTGAAGGCTCTGAGCTGCTGATAGGATTGGACACTCTTGGGTTTGGTATACCAGATGGGGAAGCTGGAAAAGCGGGATCAGAGGCTCCAGGCAGGGATCTGAGACTGAGGTCCTGCCTGGGATCAAAGGAGCCCCAGCGACTGCCAGCAGCAAAGAAGAAATAGGACTTTCAGGGAATGACTGCCACCCGTTGAAGCCAGTCAAGCTGATGAACAATGAATGGCTCTGCAAAGATTTTATCCTGCTAAGGACACCGATGATGGGGGAAACAAACAACTGACACTGGACAAGTGACTCTTCCCAACGTCTTTGTGATTCGTGTTGCAAAGGACACAACTTTTGTTCAAGCCATTCACTGCCTGCTTGCTGCAGTAATTTTCTGAATGCTTGCTGTCTTTGTGTCGGATCTCATCAGCCACATGGCACAGCTGACCTCCCTCTCTGAGGACTGAAACACTTTTGGTGCAAACAGGCATTTACAGGATTGTGTAGGAGGTTTCAGCAGTCTGTCAGCCAGACTTGCAATCAATGGTTGACTCAGAAAAAAAAATGCTAAAAAAATTACAGATTATGCATCAGAAAGAAAAATAAATCACTTTGAACTGATTCCAGACGTATTTTCCATGCCTTCCTCTCCTCTTGCACACTAAACACTTTCCCTACGGTTTTAGCTTTGGATGCTGGAGCAGGAGTAGAATTTAAGAGCGGAGAAGGAGAAATGTGTATCAGGTGGCTGGAGGAGTTATCCTCGTGCTGGGCTGGACGGGGTTGTCTGTGTGCACTGCTTGGCTGGGTGACAGCTAAAGCAGAGGTTATGATAACACTTTGCACATGGCTATTTTTATCATAATTGATATAGCACTGCAATTCAACAAGCAAAACTCCACTGGAGGAAACGCATGCCAGGAAAACAAGGCTCCTGCTCCAGGGAGCACCAGCCACATCCCACAGCCACATCCCTGCTCTCCCTGAGGAGAGCCATTGGCCAGGGATTTTGAGGAAGAGATCTGTACAATGTTGGACGGAAGGAGCTTGGCAGAGGACGGAGAAGCAGCCAGACAGCAATTGCAGGGGGATGGAGGAACCAAGGCACAAGGCAGGGCCCAGGGAAGTGGCCAGCTTAAGGAGCATCTGCCTGTATTTCATGGCTAAACTAGACCTATCCAGGGGCAGAAAGGCTGTGAGCCTCCTTGGGTGAGATGTGGGAGCAGGACTACCTGCAGGCAGGGTGGCAACCGATGTCATGTTCAGCTGGATCTCAAAATCCAGCGTTGGATTCAGCTCTGCTAACAAAGCAACGATGACTAAAGGCCAGTGAGATGTCACTCTATCATCATGAGCACAGCAATGAACTGAGGGGTTTGTCTGCTTTGGGGGGTTACTGGTCCTGGAGAAGGGATCAAGGCCAGTGAGGATGGCCCCAGTGCTGCAACACACCACATCTTGTCCTCTTGTCTGCGTAGGCAGACCTTCCTCAGCCGATCCCTGGACTCAGTAACACACCGGTACTTCCAGTGCTGGAATCAGAGACTCAAAGCTTAAAGACAAAATTAGCAAAACAGTTTTTAGGTTCTTAAGTGGAAGACGAGTCTTTGAAGCTGCTCCTTCCTCCTGTTCAAGATCCTCCAGCCAATAACTCCAGCACACTGGCTTGTACTAACAGCTGGCATCAGCTCCAGAGCAGCAGCAAACCAAACTTAGGCTTCCACCCTGGTCCAGAAAGGGACAGGCATTGCTGCCTGCCTGCCCACGCAGCTGTGGGGAAGCAAATCCATCAAATCCATCACAGCATCACATCCCTCGCCTTGCTTTTGTTGCCACAGCCTCTGCAAAAAAAAAAAAATCTGCTGTGCAGGAACAACTGCTTGGTGCAAGTTTTGCATGCTCTCTTCAGCCGAGCTGCAGGGAGCACAGAAAAGGTCCCCAGCCCCGGCGAGTCACTGCCAGCAGAAAGCAGACAACAGGGGCAGCATCACCTGAATGCAATCCAGATAAAGCCAAGAAGAGCTAAACAAGGGGTTTTTTCATGTTTGTGCACTGCTTATGGAAAACAACACAACATTTGGTACAGTGGCAATAAAAGGACGTGGTGAACCCCTGAAGAAGAAAGTAATGTTGGCCTTATCCATGCAACTTTATCAGAGACACAAAGATTTTAAGGCTTAAAATGACCCTCGTTCCTACCTGACTTCCTTATTACCGGGGAATTGTACCGGTGACCTCCGCTTTTGACACAGTAACTGCTGTTTCGCCAAGGTCCCTCTTTCACAGGAGACCCGATCTGAAGACCTCTGAGGTCTCCCATCCCTTCGTAGGGAGGGTGGTGGCCCGCGCTGTTAGAGAGCCACGTCCCACCACTAGCTCATCTGGTCTGCGTTTGTCTGCATTGTCAGCACTGATTCTTCACGTGCCTCATCCAGTGAAGTATTACAGTATTATTTTTAAAGACAGAAGATGTTTTCTGTGTCCATGTTTTCCCACAGGACAGAGGACGTGGGGAACCACAAATCCCCGCAATAGGCCAGCAGGCAAGGGGAGGCTGCAAAATGGGAGAGGCACGAGGCTGCCAGGCAGCAAAGCGTATGAGACGCTGGGGAAAGGTGTGAGCTGTCCCAGAGCAGGAGAGGGAAAACTCCACACCTTTTACAAAGCAAGGCAGTCGAAAAAATTAGGAAGGATGTGTATTGGGGATGGCTGGCACAGTGCCTCTCCCAAAGGAGAGGAGGAAGTGAAAGGAAGGAGTGAAAAAAACTGAAAGGTAGAGAGGTGCTAGGAATGAGAAGGGAGAGGAAAAGATCCCAGTAACCGCATCCTCAGTGAGTCCTGGAAAAACATCCATCAGCTTGAGCCAAGGTCCTTCTGCCAAGGACCCTGCTCTGTCCTCGTCCTTTTCCCCACCTTCCAACAGCTCTTTCCTACCCTGCTGCCTCCTCCTTCTCTCACTCTTTCCCGCACCAGGGGTTTCACTTCCCAGGTCGGTGCCACTGGGGACACTTTTGCACCTACCTTGTTAGCCAGCGACAGGCAGGGGTTGGGATCCCGATCCGGCTGCTCAAGCTTGACGATGGTGATGAATCCCGATTCGGTGTGTTCATCCTCGCTGGTGTTGCACAGAGAGAGCGGGTGGGACTGCAGGACAAAAGCAAAGGGAAACTCAGATCTTGGGGCTCGGCACTGCAAAGGTTGGCTCAAGCCCACCACAAACTCTGTGCCCTGCTGGTGTCGGACACCTCTGCGGCGGGCATCACCACTGCTGCTTCACCCCCTGGCCCTGGCTGAGGCTTTGAATGCCACAAGAAGCAAATCAAAGTTGTGGTCCACCAGGAAGATGTCCCAGAGAAAGGTGGAGTTTCTGCCTTTCTGGTGCCTGCACTCAGGTCTGACTTTGTCCCAGTCACAGATGTGCAGAGCGAGAGCAGCCGGTGAGACCACAGCCCTTGGCTTCTGGGACAGAGCATCCCAACAGCGGGGTCCTGGTGCTGCAAGGACTGCCAGCTTCCTCGGGCCACAGAACTCTGCCTGCAGCCAGCTTGCTCCCCGCCAGCGCTCTGGGCAAGGCGAAGGGGCCACAACAAAAGCAAACTCCCGGTGCCCTCAAACATTCATCACTTCTTGCTCTCAGCCACCAAACTTAACAACTCTGGGGTAAATTTGCAGAGGAGAAGCCAAAGGAAGGAGTGAAAAAACTGAAAGGTAGAGAGGTGCTAGGAATGAGAAGGGAGAGGAAAAGATCCCAGTAACCGCATCCTCAGTAAGTCCTGGAAAAACATCCATCAGCTTGAGCCAAACAGTTGGCAGCTGGGAGCCGAGACGGGATGGGGTCAAGGCACTGGGTCTGGGTACACACCTCTGCGAGCATCCAGCGTGTTACGGTGACACAAGCTGTGGGGCTCACTCCTGCCAGTGGCACTCAGTTTTGGTTTTGGGGGTCAAGTCCACCGGAGGTGGAGCTGCCCTGTTGCCGGGGCAGAGCTCGGATGGGTAGCGCCTGCTGCCCACAGCTGCATCTCATTCCTGTGCATTCACCGACACGCATCCTTACTGCATCGGTGGGTGGAGATGTGGGAAACCAGCAAGAAAGCTCAGCATTATAAACCAGGAGGATCAGGGCAGCCTTTGCATCTGGGGTCCATCCAGAAGCATGCCCAGAAGGCTTGCCTACCCTGCATGTAATCCTGCCACAGCATCCCAGTGCTGTGGAAAAAAAAAAAAAAAAAAGGCTGTTGTCTTGGCAGATTTAAAAGCAAGGAGAGGAATTGTCATCCCATTCTCAGGCTGCTGCTTACCCCAGCACGGACCTGAGCACCCAGAGGTGCTGACCCCTTGGCATGCGGCTGGCAGGAGCTGGGAAATGGGACAGGCTGGGAAACAGCCAGATGATGTTTCCAGGTGATTCAGACTGGATATAAGGAAACATTTTTTACACTGAGGCTGGGGGAACGCTGGCCCAGGTTGCCCAGAGAGGCGGTGGATGCCCCATCCCTGGAAACATTCCAGGCCAGGTTGGCCGGGGCTGTGAGCAACCTGATCTGGTTGGAGATGTCCCTGCTTCTTGCAGGGGGGTTGGACTGGGTGGTTTTTAAAGGTCCCTTCCCGCCCAAACCATTCTGTGATTCTGTGTTTCGTCCTCCCTGCCAGCTGCTTATTGCAGAAATCCAGCTGTGAGGGACAGGGAGAACGGGGCTCCCTTCACCTAACTTCAGACACGCTGATGTCGCCATTTAACATCCGAGCGGGTCGCAGGAACAGCTCCTTCAAGGCAGCGCGACTCTCCAGGCTGTTTTTAGTCACGTCCTTCAGCAGGAGATGCACCATGCCTATTTCTCACTGCCAACAGTGAAGGAGAGCAGGCAATTTGCTCAGGTGCAGCCATCCGTATGGAAGCCTTCAAAAGCTGAAGGAGACACGCAGCACCTCCGCTCACTCAGAGATGCAAAACGTCCTTGTTAGCCCTCCTGGGCACGGGACGAGGACAGCTCTGCCTGCTGGAGCCTCGGCATCTGGAAAGATCAGGGTAGATGGAGCTAAAATTGGCTAGGGCTGCGTGCTTGGAGCTGGTCCGGGGGCAAGACGGAGCATCCTGCCCTGCATCTCCCCGCCAGCCCAGAGCCCACCGTCCCCAGGCCAAGGGCTGCTGGTCTTCACTCCAACGCCTCCGGCAAAGCCCCAAGGGCTGCAGCAGGGACTGTCACCGCTTGCTGAGGCTCTTGGCCGCCCCGGCCGAGCTGACAGGGCCCAGCTAAGGTCCCTCCGGAGACAAGTGAGGCCCTCCCGGGGACCGCAGCTCCAGTACCCCCTTCCCTGAGCAGCCCCCTACACTGACCCTGCAGGCACTGGGGATTCCCTGGGAGGGCAATTTGCAAAGACAGAATCACAGAATCACAGAGTGGTTTGGGTGGAAGGGACCATTAAAGGCCACCCAGTCCAACCCCCCTGCCAGGAGCAGGGACATCTCCAACCAGATCAGGTTGCTCAGAGCCCCGTCCAACCTGACCTGGAATGTTTCCAGGGATGGGGCTTCCACCGCCTCTCTGGGCAACCCCTGCCACTGCCTCAGCCCCCTCATAGTGAAGAATTTTTTCCCTATATCCCCTTCGATCGCCTGGTTGTACCCATTGGAAGCGCGCAATCAGGCCGCCGGCAGGCGCGGGGGTGGTTTTGTGCAGCCTGTGCTGCGATGCCACCCGGCACCAATTCCGAATGCGCGAGGACCCTGGGACTGCAAAATCAGGAGGTGTCGCAAAATCACAGTGCTACATTTCGTAGCACTAAAGCTTGGGCCACAAAACAAGAATAGGTCCTGCAAAGCCATGAAAGCGAGTTAAAAATGGTGAGGATTAAGAAAAAAACAAACCACAAGCCCACAACCACAGACGTTTGTAAATTGCCCAGATTTTGAGGTAGGTAACACCTACAATCAGAAGAGTGTAAGGAAATCAGCCCCCAGACCCAACTCTCAGGAGCTCGGAGACCGAGGTGCATGGGATGGCCGCACGAGCGAAGACCCACGCTGCTGCACTCCAACACAGGGCACCGCCGAACCGCTGTGCGCCTCTGACCGGCCCTCCCTCACCCAGCTTCCTCTCCGCATCTCCCTCTCTAATCCATAGCGATATTAGAAGAAAAATGTCAAAACACCACATAATTTAGACTTCAGACTTTCAGATGCTAGAGGGAGTGCAATTGTACCACGCTGAGCACCTTAAACTCTAAAAATCCAGGGTTCTGGGGAGGAAATCCAACCCGTTATGACCTGGGAGTGCTCGGGGAAGGCTCCCAAATAACCCCGTGCTTCGCCCGTGCGACGGCAGGCGCTGCCCACACCAAGACCCGCACGGCATCCCGTGATCCCGCGGGCCCTTCCAAGCAACGCCATTACCTCTGTGCTCTGTTTGCTTGCCTGGGAGTTCTCTGCCTTTTGGTTAATATGTCATTTCAATAATCGCAGAAAAACACAAAACAGGAAATGTAAAGAGCGTGTCTCGTGACACTTCTAATAATTCTGAGATAAGCCTCCTGCCAGCGTTATCGAGCCTTCACCGCGTTGCTCCCGGAGCCCGGAGGAGCCCAGGCTGCTGGCGCTGGGGAAGAAGTTGCACGTCCCGGCGCTGTGCCCGGCCCTGGCTCGGAACGGCTTGGGGTGCTGTGGCGTTCCCGGGGCAGTGACCCTACAGGGACAGGGACAGGCCTGCGCGCTGAGCACGGGGCAGCCACTCTGCGGTGAGGACTGCCGGGCCTGAGCGCAGCGTTAATTACAAACACCAGGAATACGAGCAAGGAGCTGAGGCTCTGCAGCTCCACGTCAGCGCGGGGAGCGTGAATGAAACGCTGGCAGCTGCTCTGGAGGGGGATCCTGTCGGTAAATCTGGAGAAGATGTGCTGATGAACGCACCAAAGCCTTCCCTTTGATCTTTGAGCACATCACGCTCACAAGACAAGAGCAGACTCGAAAAATAATCTAAGGATGATAAAAATGAAATACAACGAGATTCGTCAATGCAGAGGACTTGTGCCCCAAAGGTGGCCGTGGCTGCAGGGCCAGGTCCCTCACACCCTCTGAAACATGCACACGTGGCTGCAGACGGGCTCAGGGACGGCAGGAGCGAAGGGTTTCTGCGGGCAGAGCATCCCCCGCTCTGCTGGGCTGGGCACCTCTGTAGCATCGACCACCAAAAGGTCATTTCTTCTTTCAGAAAGTCTCTCTGATCTAGCAGACAGGCAAAATCCAGTCACCGGAGATACGTTCATATCCAAAATTCAAGAGGTCTCGCACACGTTGTCTAAATCCCAGCACGCTCCCGAGCCAGCGCTCCTGCTCAGCAAAAGGCATCGCGCTGGATCCCGCAGCGCTGGGCCTTCCCTGCTGGAAGTCACATCGATGCTGCGCCAGACCCTTCTCCCAGGATGATCCCTGCCTGGCTCTGCACTGCTGGGATCCCAGAGGTGGGGTTGGGACAAGTAAGGGCCCTGACAGCGTTTGGACCCGGTCTTGGGTGATTCTGCCCTGCCAGCTCTGCCCACACCCTGGCCCTTGGCCCTCTTCTGTCCACATCACCTCTCCTTAAATACCGAATTTCTCTTTTCTAACTTACCTTTGCCATCCTTCCCTCTTTATTCCCCCCAGACCCACTCTCTTCACACCCACCAGCACCGCTCACAGGTCGCACCGGGCGGCCGGGCGCTCCCCTGCGGAAACGCCGGGGATGTGGAAAGGTCCCGGGGAAAGCCAGGCATAGAGGGGTGCTCGATTCTCACTTGGGGGGCTTCATGTATAAAACAGAGAAAAAAGATGACCCTGAGAGGTCACTGAGCCCACTTTGCTGCCCGGAGGCAGGATCAGCCAGACACATTCCTCAGAGACACTGGCTCAACCTGTTCTTGAGATCTCCAAAAAGGGAGACTCCTCACCCACTCCGGGGCTGCCTTCTCCTGCACGCCGGAAAGTATTTATTTTCTAATGCATGATCTGAATCAGTCTTGCTGCAGTCTAAGCCTTTCAATTCTCACTGAACCAACTACACCCACAGAAAAGAGATTATTCGCTTTTTTTTCCCCCCAAGAACCATCTAACCAGATCTGTTCCCCTTTCCATTCACAAAGAGTCTTTGGGACACGGGCGGAAAAAGGACTGGGAGAAGCGAAGTCGCTGACAGCCTCAGTTGTCTCTGTACGGGAACCCAGAGAGCTTCACACCCTTCCATCACGGGGGGTGAGTCAAAAGATTGAGATGATTTGAAGTGGCAGTAAAAATTTTACAGCCAACCAGTAAGGGGCATGGAAAAGAGGAAGAGAGCAGGACAAGGGAGTGGTCACCAAAGGGCTCTAGAAAAATCATGGACAAAACTGGTGAACTGTTAACGCCAACATGTAACTTGTCGCTGAATTGACTACAATACCAGAAAAACCGGAGCTAGCAAGCACTAAGCTGAATGTGAAGACGTTGAGAGCAAGGCAGGGAATGGCAGACGACAATCCTGACTTCCCCGACAAAACAAATGGCAGAAAACAGCGCAAGGAAGAGAAGAGAAGAACTAACAGTGCTTTGGAAAAGGAGAGGGATGCTTCGCCGACCCACACTCAGGGGTTCCTCAAAGCAAGCAGTGAGTGTGGGCGTTCAGTTACCGCTGTACACCGGCATCCCCTCCTCTGCTCTCCTACAAGGTCAAGGGTACAGAAGATGGCAGAGCATCACCCAGTACTGCTGGGGCCACCTCCAGAACTGAAATGTTAAAACTGGATACTGAGCGATAGACCGATAAAAGACATTAGCAAATGCAAATACAAAAAAATACATCTAGCCATTTCACGCTGGGATGAGCTCTAGGTTAGCTGTTAAGAAACAGGAAAGATCTTGGTGCCATCGTGGGGAGTTTTATGGAAACTGCTGCTGAATCACCCAAAGCAGTCAAAAGGCAAACAGACTATTAGGCATTGCCAGAAAAAAAATAAAAGAAAAAATAAAAAAGAAAATCTACTAGAGAAAGCTTCCGTGTGTCAACATCTTGAATATTACAAGAAGTCCTGCTCCCTCCACCTTAACCAGAGGGCACTATTTCTGTACAAGAAGAGGTAAAATGAACAAGAATTCTTCAGCTTAGTGGAGCTGGGGTATGTTAGAGCTACATGAAATCATTAAAAATCTGGAGAATTCAGGGAACAAAAGACCACGAAGAGCTGTTAAACGCCAAGATGCTGATACCAGCCCTGGCTCCAGCCGTCTCTGAGCCCAGCCGGCCGGCAGCCGCGGGGCTGCAGAGGGGCATCACTTGGTGTTCGCCCTCTCCCTGCACATTTTGGGGCTGCGCAGGGGAACTGCCCTGAGCCTGGTGCACCCACACGGGCGCTGACGGGCTGCACGCTCACCTCCCGGCAGGAGTACTTTTCCTGCAAATATTTGGGCTAAGAAACCAAATGACAGAATAAAGCTGAGGTTCTTGGCCAGTCCCGGAGAGCCGGGAGAGCTTCTTCCACCCTGCGGGTTCGTGCTGAATGCCGGCGCAGCCAGCTGCGGCCTCACCTGTGGGGGACAGGTGCCCGCCCTCTCGCCGACACGCCAGCAGCTTGAATCCCACGTGAGGCTTTTGGAGGAATACTCAAGCGTGCAGGGGCTGGAGAAGCGTGCAATGATTTTGTTCAGGGCAACAAGCCCTCCCACTGGCACGGCTCATGGCCAGAGCATTTTGCTTGTTGGAAAGGAAAAGGCTTGTTGGAAAGGCTCCCTTGCAGGTGAGCCACATGAGGAAGAAGGGAGCCTGGCAGCAGAGAGGAGATAAGCCAGGAGCCTAAGGCATGGCGAGGGTACGCAGCATCTCCAGCTTGTCGCTGGGAGATGCCCGCTCCCCGCTGAGCTGCTTGCTTCACCCAGTTGTGCCATGTCACTGTCACGGAGCGTGAGCTTGTGAGGGCAGAATACGGACATTTCTCTACTTGTGAATATCAGGGTCCAGCTCTATACCCTTCACAGGTTTCTATTCCTTCATAGGAATTCCTTCAAAGAGCAAGTGCAAGTGCTGTACTACCCTTCTCCCCATCTTTACTGCTAGAACTGACCTTGTTGGGAGAATTACTGGGCAAGATCCTCTGCTGCAGGGGACTATCAGGAGATCGAAATGGGGAACCCGCAATAGGATTGCCACTCTTCAGTTTATCTTGGTCCTTCAGCTCTGTCAGCTCAACAGAAGCTCCTCTTACACCAAGATCACGCCACTGCATAGCCGTCACCCCGCTCACAGACACGGCAGCAGGAATGAGGGGACACTTCCAAAGACAGAGGAGATGCTGCCGGGAGCCCGGCACGCAGCTACAGCAGAGACGATGCCGCTGGAAGGACATGGAGAGCGTGGAGGGATGCGGCACGGAGGTGAAGCGGATGTTAACCGTGAAGAAGACAGAAATGGCTGGTTGGAAAAGGAAGAGAATGGCAGAGTGTTTCCAGGGGCCTGAGGAAAAAAATGCAGCTTCCATGACTCCTGGGCATGAAGCTTAGCCATCAGGATATGGGGCTTTTTAATTGACCTGCATAAAGTTTCAAGAGCTGTTATAACAGCAAACACACCTTACCCACATGTGAGTCACGGACAAACACGTTCACAGATAACAAACACATTATTCTTGGAGAGACTCAGGTCCTACTTCAACATGTGAATAGCTCTGACAGCCATCCGAGTGCCCTGAAGGAGGGGAGAGAGGTGGGCGAGGAGACAAAGGATCCACAAGCTGCCAGTGCAACACTGCTGTGTTCCCTTACGCACGCTCCCGAGCTTCACCCTCTGTGGCCGCCTCAAGGGTCAGCAGTGCCCGAGGGTTCGGTACAATAAACCAGTCCCTAATCAATAACTGCATCTTCTTCTCCTTTTCATTACAAAGCCAGTGAGCAACAAAGAGAAGTGCTGAACCCCAAGAGGGATGTTTATTTGATTAGCACATGTGCAGGGTTAGATGGTTAAGGTGAGTCACTGGGGCCGGATCTTTTCCATCGTATTGCACAAGCATGGCCATGGTGTTGGAGAGAACTCTTGCTACACACCTCACTGTCCTACCGTCAGCTCCGTGGAATTTCGCTCTCCTATGGACAGAGGTCCAACAGAGGGGAAGCAAGTGTCACTTCCTCTAGCGCTGATGGTGATGATGATAGTATGGGACAACCAGGAAATCTGTGGCAAAGTTTCATCACGATGTCTGGTTATACTCTCTCTCTCTTTCTGGTCCGCATATCCATTTTGGAATATCAAAGGCAAAGGGAGGTTCTCTGGTCAGCCCTGACTCACACCACTGCATGAAAGCAAAGGCAAGCTGGCCCATGCCATGGGAGAGCAGCTCACGTGCCTGCTGCCTCCAAGCATGCTGTGGGCAGCCTGGACTGAAGACCCAATGAGCAGCATCCAGCCCATGTTGACCTGCTCACGTTTGAGGGCTCAACTCGTCCTTATTCTGGGGGACAATATCACTGGCCAGCTCCATAGTGCAAGGCCCTCTTACACAATGACCTTCTGCACCGTGCTGACCTGTTTTAGAGGTTTGGAGGTTAAAACTGCTCCATAAAACTCACCCAAGACTTGTCCCTCAGCAACAGCTCAAAGCACTGGCAAAACCCAAGCTGTGTGGACACCATGGCTGCCTGGTGGCATAGAATCACAAAAGGGTTTGGGTGGGAAGGGACCATTAAAACCCACCCAGTCCAACCCCCCTGCAAGGAGCAGGGACATCTCCAACCGGATCAGGTTGCTCAGAGTCCCGTCCAACCTGGCCTGGAACGTTTCCAGGGATGGGGCATCCACCACCTCTCTGGGCCTCCTTCCTACCACTCAAAGCACAAAGCTGTATTGTCACTTGGGACCAGCTTAGGGGTGGCACAGATACATAAGGTCCTCCACAACTAATACAGCGAGCACCTTTACAGAGAGAGCTCTGACCCTAAAAGCAACTCTGCAGTGACGGGGACTCACCCAAACCCGGATCGCTTTACCACAGAGACTGGAATGTCGCTTCCTTGACCAGCAAGTTCCTATAGTGGGTTTCAAAGTTAAAGCATTGGAAGTAGATGCCAGAGAGAACATTCTTGCTTTTCTAGAAAGAAGATAACAGATCTAGAAGAGCAAAGACACAAGAAAATTCTCCTTGGGGAGACTATGCCATAATTTCTTTTGAAGCATCACGCATCTCCAGGAGGGCTGACTTGTTCCTGGAAGGAGACCATAGGGTTCTCCCAAGCTCGATGTGGATTGGGGAATCATCTAGTACTCTCCACCCTCCCTGGAGGTGTTCAAAAAACATGTAGACGTGGCACTTCAGGACATGGTTTAGTAGGCATGGTGGTGTTAGGTTGACAATTGGACTTGATGATCTTGGAGGTCTTTCCAACCTTGAAGATTCTATGATTCTATGAAGATGAAGCTCAGCAGCAGTGTTGCCTCCAGCATTGCTTGTAGACTGCAGGGCCCTGACATGGACCTGAACCACCATTGTGGCCATTTCTGGAGAATCCAGCAACAGTCCAGGGAAGCCTCACCTGGTCACGAGTGAAACGTGGGCATTTGTCACGATGGCACGTGAACCTGCGCTCACCAGGGAAAAGCTGAGGGCAGGAGATGGGCATGGGGTGCAGGAGTCACCCCTGCCGAGCCTTCCCAGCTGGCGCGGCGTCCCGGGGGAAACGTTGCCCGATCCCCTCCCCCTTGAATACCCCTGGGCTCCACCGCCTCAGCCAGGTGCAGAACAAAAGAAAACTCATGATTTCGTTATTGCTCCAGCGCCAAAGGTTTGAAGGTCAGCCGTTCGGCGCGGCGCTCATTGTATGGCCAAGCGCTGCCTGCGCTGCCTGCCCTGCCCGCAGCCCTGCAGCGACAGCCGGCTCAGCAGGGGCCGGGGCTGTACGGCTGGCTTCTGAGCGGGGAGATGAAAGGCTTTTTTCTAATGTAATAACTGACGGCCTCTTCAGTGCCGTTTGAACTGTTTACAGACTGAGTTAACGATTACAGGCAATGTGTACCTTGGCTGCTGCCCAAAATTCTTACCCGCCCGTCAGATATTATCAAAGAGCCCTTCACTGCTGGCCTGGAGTCCTTCCAAAGCACAGCGCCGAAATGCCGGCGTAGAGGAGGGGCCTTCGGCGCTCGATCATGAAACCCAAGCTAGAAAGTCACAGATCCGCTCTGGCGAGGTGTGCCGGGGACCGGCCCCCGAGTCACGTAGAGACACGGGAACACCCGAGAGGCTCCTAAAGCCCCTCGTGCCCCGTGGGTCCATGTGGGATGGGCTCTTCCCTGCAGGACATCACCTAGGGCTTTGCCTGTGCTGGCTTCCAGGCTTTATTAGAGGACACAGCTCAGGAGCTCTGGCTGTCCAGGTTTCCCTCCCTGCACGAGGTCGCCGCCGTCCATACCTCGCTCTTTACACGTAGCCTGGGTGGCTGTGTTAACGCTGGTGCTTACACGGCTTCAAGCGACTCCTGCCAAAAGCGTTTTCAACACCCTCATGCCTGAGAGTGTGGACAAGAACAAACCAGGTGGTGGGAGATTAGATAAAACCACTTCCATTGTTATTTGTAGCTGGAAAAATGCAGGTGTAGGTATAAGGTCTGGCCAGATTTGGGTTAGAAAGCAAGCCCCAGCTCTTTGGGGCAAACTGCACCAGGCCTGGAAATCCCGTTGAAACGCAGGGGTGAAATCAAGAACTGGCACGCTCCCCTGCTTACAGCTGAGGAACACAGAGCCACGTTCAGGCAGCACTGGGGCTACAGAGCAACCTGCTTCCGAGGCAGGAAACATCGCCGCTGCGGAGGACGCGCCTGCATACCGACGGTCACCGGCACCGCGGGAACCTGGGCGGGTTCAGTGGGAGCAGAAGCTGATCTCTGCACCAGGCATTGCTCCTGGAGGCTTCTGTCACAGGAAGCTTCCTAAATACAACTCAAAGAAAAAAAAATATCCATTTCAGATAGAAACATGCCTCATGGACCATGGTGGTAAGTCACCCTTATCACTGAACTTTAGGCTTTAAAATGCTCTTTAATACTGCTCACTAGACCATCAGCAGGCTGAGCTACCATGGCTTCAAGGTATCCACAGACCATTGCTAAAAAACCTCTGCTTCAGTCCAGCCGGGCGTTTAAACCTCCCAGGCACACCAGCAGCGTGAACGGATGCATCCCATGCCTGCCAGGAGGCTGCAGCAGTGCTTGTGTGCTGCCACCCAAAAGCTCTTCAGAGAAAAGGCCAGATAATAAAAGTATGAAAATTATGTTGACATTTTTCTCCTGTGTTCCCAAAATAAGGCATTTTGTCCTGCTCCAGAAAATGCAAAAGCGTCTCTTCCGCAGGCTGACAAGAATTGGAGTTTCCAAGGGATGCTTTCCAGAGAAGGGCCGATGCCTACACATGGTGCCAATTGTGGGCTTGAAATATGATGTATGTCAGCAGGTCCCGGGCATAAGGGCGAAGATTGAATAGCTAAAGGAATAAATTACTTTATTTTAATCACATACCGTACCAGCTTCCCATTGTTTTATTGCTCAGATGTAGTTTTTTTAAATAGGGATGAGAGAGTGGCTGGTGAAGGACACAAGGATCTCTCTTGTTGGATGTTGTCGTACTGCCAGGAGACAGAAATGTAAATGCAAATACATTTGCTGTGATTTGATTCTATAAAACTTGCTAGTACAGTGCGGTACACTACAAAAATTGGTTCCTCCTACGCTTACTTGCTAAGACATGAGTTCAGGCCCTCTGGGATCCGTAATTCCCTGGCTGCTATCTATGACATCACTGACATCTAAGGAGCTGCAGGAATGCCGAGAATGCAGCTCCGGGCTCCTGGGGATGCTGAGCTCATCTGCTGCTACAGGAGGCAGGGAAGATGGGGTGTCTGGGGCACAGTCCTGGCTCACAGCCTTCCCCTGCCAACCTACTGCTCTTTTTACGGCCACACAACTCACGGTCGCACAAGGCTGCACCAGTTTAAACTGCGAAGTTGGAATTGTTTGAAAGTTGATTTCACCTATGTCTTCAGATACTGAGCAGAAACGAGAATTTCAGCACAAGCACAGGGAGTTGCACCCAAAATTGACGTAACCCTGTGACCTGCGACAAGCCAGCAGAGACCACTCAGAGCAGTCTTCCACTTTTTGTGCCTTTGCAGAGCTATTGGAGTCACTGATCAGGTGGTTGCCAGCCTGAGGGGTTTCACAAACACACCTCATTCCCTTTTTGCCCATTTAAACTTTCTTCCACAACATCCTCTGCAAATGAACTCCACAGAAGATTTCAGCCGAGCCAATAACTATTTTTTCAACTGAAGGTATTCTCACAGGAGACTTCCAAGAGCGATCTCTGTTAGCCCGCAGAGGCAGCCTTGACTATTGCCATCCCTGCTGCATGTAACCAAGCTCGCATCCCGGGGAGCTCAGCCACTGAAGATACCACAGACGGTCAAAGAGCTGGGCTGGCAGGCTGGAAGGAGCGTGAAGCAGGCAAGCACAAAACTCTTCCCCTTAGTTCCAGCCTGCTGGGAGCCTCTGAAGACTCCAGTATTCATCACCAAAGGGCACGTCACGTCTCCACGCAGCAGTTCTTAGGGACGAGGATGACACAGCTCTTGGCCCAGTGCTCGAGAGGCTGAGGCCAAAAAGGTGAAGACATTTCCGTTTTCAGCCACCCCTGCTGCAGTGCTCAGAGCAGCACGGAGCTGTGAATGCGCAGGATCAAGGACAAGCAGGGCAGAAAGGGAAATAACTCCCCTGCTCAACAGACTGTCATCCAGTAGATTACCTACCCGCTGTCTTTACTCAAGGCCACCCAATAGTTTGACCAAACATTGCTTCAAAACGGCACAGCCTGACTGAGCTCTAGCTTTTTTAACTCTGCAGACGGGAAGGGAGCCATGCACAGACCGTTTGTGTGAGGCACTGAAGGTAGGTTAGTTGTGACATCACTTCCACCGGAGGGTCCAGCTCCTCAACCCGCGTCTCCTCGAGAGGGGACGGAGATCCAAACGGAGGGTGAGCGCCGGGATAATGAAGACATCTGCGGTCACAGTAGTTGCGACTAGAAGAAGTTCAGAAAGGAGACAAGGCGTCCTGCTCACAGGAGGGAAGACTCTCACTCATCTCTGGTGACTGCGGATCAGGAGACATGATGGATGGAGCTGCCAGCCTGACACCTGCCAATTCTGCTTTTCTTCTGCTTCTTTAACAATGGCGCTGGCTCCTGCCAGAGAAGCACCACTGGAAAAGAGAGTCTAGCACTGTCTAGAGCTTCTGATACGGCTGCTCGGCGATAAAACCACACTACATTCTCTAAAACCAGCCATCTACACCTTGAGTTGACTCACGCAGATGCCGATTCCTAGGTCTGACTGCCTTTTCTCCTGGTTCTGGAGGGTGCAGGGCGTCGCTGCAATCGCAGATTCTCCCTCTGCTGCTCTTCCTCTTGCTGTGCTCCCCTCACCAAGGCAGGATGTCAGATGAAGGTTTGTTACACAGCCACACTGGGAGCACAGAGAACAGGTTTTTGATGTTCCATCTCATCCCTCCACGCTTTGAGACTCCATACTTCTGCCCTGATGGGCTGTGAGAACGGCAGGTGCCCATCTCCCAGGGAAGGAGACAGCCTGTTCTCCCAGCTCCCATCGCCAGAGCCATGCCTGCG
Organism: Chlamydotis macqueenii; assembly: GCF_036417535.1. Classification (NCBI taxonomy): domain Eukaryota; kingdom Metazoa; phylum Chordata; class Aves; order Otidiformes; family Otididae; genus Chlamydotis; species Chlamydotis macqueenii. The sequence goes on from NC_141574.1 coordinate 10,203,416, forward strand.
CCACACAACATGAATTTGCTCTCTTTGCAGAAAGCAAACTCCCCATACAGCTGCGTTTGGCTGGCATTGACATTACCACGTGGAGACCGCTGAGGCATCTGTTCACAACTATCTGCAACTGGAAGGGACAATCCTTCGTTACAGCTCAGTTGATTTCTCCCCCGGTACAATTCAGTTGATGCTCCCCAGCGTTACACTGAACTACGTGAGTTACGCTGCCCAGGACACCGGGCCCTTGGTTTCCTCATGCAATCGGCATCACCGTCACTGCGTAAGGACAAAAAGCCATTGTAGCCAAAACTTTAAAACCCGCAGAGCACTGCTTCGATAGTTTCTGTTGTATTAGGAATCAGTGCAGCACTTGAAAACACGGGGATAAATCATTAACAAGTCATTATTGTTCACAGGTATTTTTGGCCGGAAACCACTGAGGTCAACTTGGACAAACTGCTGTGGGGTAGTGGGGGTGGCACTCTTCCTGGAGAAGCATTCAAATCCTCCTCTAATACCAAAAAACAGTCTGGAAGTGACCTTCCTCGCTGAATCTGATTGAGTGCCACAGCCCCTCCTTCCCGCTCTCCTCGGCCCGAGCTTTCCTCCCGTCTCCGTGATCAAGCCCTCACGCCTGCAAAGCGCCCGCCGCTCTTCTGACAGCGCTGTTAATCACCAGCACCCCTCGCAGCGCGGGCAGGCGGCAGCCCAAACAGTATTTCTCATTTACCAATCCTATAATCTCACAGCTCGCATCAATCACTCCTGCTGCCGGGGGCTGGGGAATTCCCAAATGCTGCTGCGTCTCTGAGGGATCTGTCCAAGGATGGCTGTTTCTCATTCTCTGGAAACCTGCAGAGATGCCACTTCTGCACAAGTTCTATCAATCATTCCTTCCCTCCCCAGCAAAAATCATCATCTTGGTGGGCAACACAGCGCTCCTGCTCCTGCTGGGGCACGTGTGTGCATGGGGCGGGGGTACAAATCCATATTCCATTTGCTCCCGTGGCCAACACCGCCAGCAGACAGCTGAGCCACCATTGAGAGCCTTCTCCATGATTAATATGCTGGAGGCTGATCCGTCCTCACAGCTCCTAGCGCTGTCAGACACTCCATCGCCACAAAACACTGTTTATTCTCGTGGTCACTCAGTTTCCTGCAGCGGTGGCCAGTTGGCCACTGACCCCACTGCTGCTTAGCCGCTGTAAATCGAGCGCCAAAGGACACGATCAGAGCATCACGATGTGGCAACCCCTCCAGTTACGTGGATGTGGTCCTTTTAAAATTAAGCAAGCAAACAGTTCCAATACAGACAGCTCAAAGGCTGCTGTGTGCTGTTCAGTGTGTGATACAACACCAAGAAGGGGCTGCCTTTAAAGCCCAAAAAATCTCCTACGAAACGCCACGGAGTCAGCCCAGCTGCTCAGACGGCTGCGTGCCCAGCCAGTTCTGGATGGCTTGGTGGTGATTTTTTTGCTAAGGAAAAGTACTTTCAACTTTGACATTTAAAAACCACCTTTCATAAGCACACACACAAAAAAGAAAAAGTGTTTTCCAAACTCACCAGCTTCTGGAAACGTTCATGGAAGCCAAGAAAACCAGTCAGGTAAGCGAGCCTAGCTCCTGAGCCCACGCTTCCATCTTTCCTCTAAAAAATATTGACATCACCAACCACAGACCCAGGCAGGGACGTTTGGACTGCAAAGGGAAGCAACAGCTGCCTTACAAAAGCCTGAAGCATGGTCAGACAGCTCACAGCAGTTCTTCTGCCCAGCCTGAGGTTGCCAGCCCCCGCTCCGTGTGTCCTGAGAGCAGAGGCCGTGCCTGCACCTGGAGACCCTTCCTTCGGATGATGTTCCTCAGCAGCCTGCCCACCACCCTGCCCCGTCTTCACCCTGAAACGGCAGCTGGGCTGTCTGAGCCCCAGCTTTTTGTCAGCTTTAGGAAATTTTTGCTTTGAGAAGCTGAAAACATACATGGAATCGCAGCCTGAAAAGGCAAGGAAATGACCAACAGTTACCGGCTTCATGGTAGGGCTATGGGACCTGGGCTACAAACAAGGCACAGAAACAGTGGAAATGGGATTTGGAAGTATTTACTATTTTCATCAGTTAAGAGGAAACTGAAGGGCATCTCCCTGTGATAAAAATGGGAAGTTCTCCATCTCCCACTCCAAACCATGTATAACAGTGATGGCAGATGGGTAGCTGCTCCAGGAGATGCTGGTGGCAGCTGTGTTTCAGAGCTGATAGAGCCTGCACACTGACGGCACGCGTTTCACACTCCTGAGGTCAGGAATGACGTCTGTTCTTCCCAGCTGCAAGGCCAGCCATGTGCTGTGAGCCGTGTGCTCCAGTACCTCCACTGACAGGGACAAACCAAAATCTTGTCGGTCACCCACATCTATGTGCTGCAGTTCTGAAAACTGCACGCTGCAAAAGCCACAGTACGTGTTTTCTTCAAGGAGAAAATTTCCTTCTTTCCCTAGGTTGTCCCACAGCTCTTGAACTTGACGTTGAGGATACCTCTCCAGGATCTCAGGACATCCCACTTCTGCACCCCTGCACAGAAGAGAAGGTTCATGACAGGGCTGCCATCAAGTAGGGTTCAACCAGACTGGTTTTTCCATGGAATGATGACCAACGGTGCTGAAGGAAAATTCTTCTGAGTTAGATGTGGTCCTATTGACTGAGGTACAGCCCGAGCTACAATCAGCATTTCAAGGGTCTCCACACAACGGAGACATTAGGGTCCAGCCGCAGACGCTGCAGGAGTAAGTGGCTTCTCAGCCTGCCAGAGCACGTACCAGGGATCCCCCAACCCTTTATTTCCAGGAACTCTTCCTTTTCTGGCATTGTGTCCGATTACTCCCACTCCTAGACCTGCACCCAAGAGCTTCACCGACTCTGGAGTGCCCCCAAAATTCATCTGCCCCGTCCCAGCAGGGCTGTGCCCAGCTTCCATGACGTCCAGGCTCCATTTCCCCAGTCCTTCAAAACCCCCTTTCATACCCCAGGACTGGGGATGAACATCAAGTTGATTATAAAACAATTTCTTTTGTTGATAGAAAATTCTTTGCAGGGCGTGAACAGCAGGAGAAAGAAAGGACTCCTCTGAACTGCGAGCTGGCTGGAAACCCCCGGAGGGCAAGAATCCGATTCCTCGTCTTTGAGGAGCGCAGGCCTGTCTGTACAGGCTGCCGGAGCCGCCGGCCCAGGAGAGCTTTGTGTGTGCAACGCTAGCAATAACGCACACCAGCCCTCGCCTCGCCGGCGCAACGCGCGAGGTGCACGAACGGCCTGCGGCTTCTGCTCCGCGCACATCAAATGGCTGCGTTCCTCCCACTGGCACCCCTGCACAGCCCCACTCCTCACCCCGTCAATCCCCGTCTGCAGAGGCAAAGCTGCTCCCCAGCACCTCCCAACCCACCTGCCCCGCGCAGCCTCCCCGTCCTCCCTCCCTGCCCCCACGCGCCCTTTGCTGGCTGGATCATCCACCCCAAAATCAATCCTTCTCTCCCACTGCGCAAAACCCACCCGTGCGTCCTCCCGGCGCTGCTCAGGAGGAAGAAACCCTCCATCCACTGACCACAAAACCTGCTTGGGGACATCCACCCGCCTGTGGAACATCCGTACCCCACCAAATCACTCGGCCGCCTGCAGCAAGCATGGGTGCAGTGATTCTGCAGAGACCACTGAATAATCCGCGACTGCCTAAATCAACACTTATAAAAATAAATCCTGGGGATCATAAAGTGCCACTGTCTTGCAAACTGGGCAGAACGTGTTCCTTACGAGCAATTCGTTAATCAGCGCTGAGCTCCAGAAGCCAAGGTTTTGTACTTTTCAGCCCTATGAAGAAAAAGCATCGTTACTGTATTTTTCATATATCTTCCTATTTTTTGGCTGCTGCGATCTGTGGACTTGGGCAGCCAGCCCTGCTCTGGATCAGCCCCATCTTCTTCCCATTGGAAAAACGAGGACCAAAGTCCTTCAAGGGGGGACTGCACATTTCAGCAGCATAACCAGTATGGACAAAAAAGCACGAAAATGCAGAAATCTTTAAGACATTCCCCTTTGAAGATTTGTACTGACCTGCACTGTGCGCAGTGGTAACACCACCAGAACACATTTGCTGGCCCACCAGCATCCCCTGACACTGCCACGCCACCCTGAGCAGCCCAGCTACAGTCGCGCCCCTTCCAGCACCAGTTGTGTCCCACATCCAGGAAATCCCACGGCTGCGCTGGTCACCCCATAACCTGTTTTCTTCCTCCCACCACACAGCTTTGCTATTCAGTTTCACAGTCTGTTGTGCAGTGCTACTAGCTAATACAATATTTTATATATAAACGATATATATATTTTTCTATATAAAGATCCCAGCAGCTCTGCTGCTCGCAGTGTCCCGTGCCAGCCTCTGAGCAAGGAGACGGCACAGCCAGCGGAGCTGGGGCGGGGGAAGGAGCTGAAACTCCCATTTCTGGACCCCAGCGTTGCAGCTGAATGCATGCTGAACGCCTGCAGCTCCCTGTGCCCTCATCACCTGTGGATTTCGGGTCCTCTCCAAAGCCGGGCAACAGTTACCAGAGCTGCTCTCTGGTTATTTTGGGGGAAGCCCGCTGGGCTGGGGCTCTGCTCCCCCTGGTACCCTCCAGCCCCACAAGGCACACAGACAGCCCGCAGGCCCGTTACAGCCCTTTCTGCCATTCCCATCCTTTCTGCCAGGAACACTCCGTGCTCGTTCCAGCTCCGCAGCCCCTGTGGTCCTCTGGCAAAGGACGCTCTGTAAATCAGCCCAGCTCCAAGCTACCCAGGGTCCTGCTATAGAACCAAGGCGGGGAGGAGACCGCGATGGCTGTCCCTCTCTCCCCATCACGCCAGGGCCGAAGGAACGCTCCGAAACACTCCTGCTTGTTTCTCGCCCTCCTGGCCCTGCTGTAAAAGCCGTCCGGTACCTCCACTGTCATCCCACAGCACCAGCCCGGAGCCGCTGCTGGAGGGGACCGGGCTGGGAATGGCAGCAAGGGGAGGACTGCTCAGGGAAGCTCAGCTGAAGCCTGATGAGGAATGTGATGGGAGGCGAGAAGAAAGCATAGGGTGTGGAAAAATAGGGAGGAGAAAGATTGTTTTGGAGGAGAATAGGTCCAGAGCTCTGGGCAGTTTCATTAGAGGAATATTAATTAAATGAGTCAGAGCTTGCGGTGCCTGGGGCTCGGGAAAGCTGCTGCTGGTGTGAAGGGATGGCAAGGGAAAACGAGGTTCGTGGCACGCTGTCTGCATGCGAAATTCAACCATAACAAAACAAGAGGAAACATGTTGCCTGCCTAATACTTTTATTAACATTTGCAGAGATTAAGCACTGCAGACGTCCGATCGGTGCTTTTGTCTGTACCCGATTCAAGCTCTGCCCCCGGGCTGGCGACGTAAGCGAGCGCTTCCCAACCCATCGCACTTCCAGAAGCCATGCAGGGCACTCCCTTCTCGAGCAGCACCCACCACACCACACCGCCTTTTCGATTCCTAAAGTGATTTTGCACATCAGGCTTCATGCATTCATTGCTGGAATCTGGACTAAAAATATGTCTGTTAATTCCTGCACCTAAAAAATGGGATATTGCACTGATATCCACCACGCAAGAATGCTACGTGTATCAGTAAATGCATATCTGTTATGTGTGTATGTGTGTGTGTGTGTATCTAGATAGATATCTAACAGATGCATATACACAGATACATCTGTCTGGCAAACACAAAATCCAAGCCTGAAAGTTAAGACGGGTAAAACAAAATGCTTACTTTTAAATTAGAATATTAATTCCATATGCATGTGGGAAATGAAAGGTAAGGAAGTTAATCCAGAGGATGCTATAATGCCAGAGATACAGGAATAATACAGCAGACTGTACTAATATGGGGTTGTCAATACAGAAAAAAAAAAAAAGTCACCTGAGTTATATTTAACTGTGTGAAAGAGCTCCAAGGATCTGTAGGCTGAAATTCCATGCCTGTATGGAAAAAAAAGTATTAAAGCCACCAACCGACCACCTACGCGCAGTGATGGCAGAGACCAGGAAAGGCTAAGGGAAGCTAGAAAGGTTATAGCGGGGCAAAAGCACGGTCTTATGGGTGACTTCCACCATCGCGTACAGGCAGGGCACATGACTTATCGAGGTCTGACCAAAAGACGGCTCCAGGGATCTTTACGGAGCAATTTGGAGAAACCTCCAAAGCAGGTGCAATCCTGCACAGCACACACAGCTTCTGGTTTAAGACAGACCATTTCTGTAATAGTGAATGCTACGTATTTAAATTCCCCTCCTCATAGGAAAGGAAAATTTAATTAAAAAAAAAAATCCAAACCACAAACCGTAAAAAATTCTAAGAATACAGAAAGTAGTTAGACATTTCAGAAAGCAAAGGAGAAGGGTGGATTTTTCTGGGTGATACAGAAATTCTTTTGCGATCTCCTGCTAAAGGCTCAGGGTAAACCCATGCTACGGAGCAACGGAGCCGAGCTGGACCCCGGTAGCCCAAGAGTGAACAATAAAGGAAAGGAGAATGTCAAAAGAAAAGGCAACCTTTGAAAGTGGAACTTGCATCCAAACGCTGAGAGCAGAAAGGACAGTAATCCTGGCAAGCTGGGTGATTGGTCAGAAGAGAAAAACAAGCTAGGAGCTTACGTACAATAAAGCCTTTTTCAACACATCCGAAGCAGGAAGCCTATTAGTGAGTTTCTGGAGCTAGCAAATAACATAAGGAATGAAAGATTCACTCAAAAAATATTTGCAAAAAAGCTAAATGAATTGTTTGCATCGTGGTTCACTACAGAGGAAGTCAGGAAGTTCCCATGCAGAGCATTTCAGCACGTTCATAAATTACTTGGGAAGGGGTAAATTAATGAGGTGACAAAATTTGCAGATGAAACAATATTTTTTTTTAGTTATGCAGCCTCAAGTGAAGACTTGCGTGAAGGATGTCAGGCTACTCGGTGCAGGGTTTAACGAGCACCAGGATGCCAACAGCTCCCACCTCCTCCCAGGCTCCTGGCCACGTGCTCCCCACCACTGCCCCCAGCCCTGACTTCTCCTTGGGCTCATTCAACTCACGGCAACAGCCGAACATGAACCTAGCAAATAAAGCTGAGCATCTTCTGCAGTTTGAGTGAGTTGGACAGGTTTGGGAAAGGGTCTCATGAGCGCTGCAGGCAGAGCAAGCGAGGGAATAGTTAGGACATGAAATGTAAGGGTGGGGGAAAGCAGGAATTAAGAAAATAAGAAATAGAGAAGAGCAAGTCTTCCTCTTTTCAGCAGCAAGGAGCCATCAGCTGGGATCAGCCGGACGTGCAACTGCAGCTTGAACGGCTATGCGATAAACTGACACCTGAAATTCAGTATCAGTGTGTGCACAGTGATGCGCCGGGGAAACAGTCATCTTAATTGCAAGGACAAAATGATAGGCTTTAAAAGAGCTAATTAAGCTCTGGAAAGATCCTGGAATCATTCTGGAACATTTTCTGAAAACATCACACTATTTGTGTGCACTGTATGTGTATTTTTTTCTATATATATTTCTGCACTATCCAAAAAAAGCAAACAAAGTTAGGAAGGTATAGGAAAAGAGGACCAGGAAATACCGTCGGTGAGGGACATGCAGCTGAACGGTGCATTTGGTAATGGTCACCCTATCCGAAAACGGAAAAAAATCTAAAAAAGTACACAGGTAGCAAACGTAGACAGGCAGCAACAAGGTGTGGAACAGCTGGTGTATCAGAGGAGTCTGGGATGCTCCACCCAGAAGAGAACAGAGGCTTGTGCAATTGTGAACGTTGTGAACAGCACAAATACAGAATAATTATTCACTGTTCTTCATAATGCAAGGATGAAGGGGGCACCTCAAACCACAGCCAAGTAAAAGGTTTAAAGCGAACAAAAATAATTATTACATTCCCTGATGAAAGATGATGTGGAGGTGTGAAAGATCCAGAAAGCCACGTGGGCAAGATCCATCCCGGCTAACAATCCAGGTGTCCTGTCTGTCTTTTCCAGCCCCGGTGCCCCCAAAGGCACTGACTGCGGGGATTTGGGAGGACATACCCACCCTGATGTTTTTCTCCTAACCTCTAGCATCCACCACGAATACCTGTGTATGTAGCCCACGTACTGCTGAGCGAGTTCCCTCACCTGCCTTTAGAAACCAACCCCAAAACCACGATGCCCTTCTCATACACGGTTGATTTGCCCTGTGATAGACACCTACGCTGTATTGGGTCAGTTGACCCCAAGAAATCCCAGACCTTTCCAATGACTTTCCACAAAAGGGGTAAAACTGATCTGCACAGAAGACAGTCTTTTGGATGGACCAAGTCGAACAGTATGGACTGAATTTCCTGAAGAAACAAGCATCACCACAGATCTTACATTTCACTTCTAGGTAAAGACACCTTTGACTTCATGTTCTCCAATAAACGTAAGAAAACTGTTCTTTTAAAACCAGCAAACTCCTCTACACAAAACCTCTGACCCTAAGGAGATGGTGACAAAACAAGCAATTTATGAACGTAGGTGCCCACCTGCTCAGCGTGCTGACGGAAGAGGTTCAACGCTATCTAACACACTAACAAACAGTGCAGAAGAACCTACGCAGAATTAAACTCTTGACTCAGGCTTTCATGCTTCCTTCAAACCTGGCTCCAGGCTTTGACGTCAAATAATTAAACCAATCTCAGCAGGGCTGGGGTTATTGTGGTATCTCTGTGGAGGCCCTAGAAGAGGTGCGGCGCAGCGCTCTCGTGCTGTCCCCAGCCTGGGTTAGCTCATTTTCCGTAACCTCCTCTTTCAGCACGTTCGCGAGGTCGCCGGACACCTCAGAGGAGTGAAGATGGAATACAATAATCTCTATTTGCTCGGCTCCAGACAGTATCATGCCTGTATAAACACTGACCAAACACTGTCCAAGTGAGACCGACACAGTATCACCAGGCAATTAGAACCAAGAGAGAGGGCATTATCAAGTTGACTTTTGTTCAGTTACCCGAATTTACAACCGTAGTTTCTCATTTGGTTCTGAGCCTCCACTCGATAACGGCCAAAAGTGCACTGCATTCTTACGTTACTACAGGGTAGCCATCTCCTCGCTTCTCGATGAGATTGCATCGCGGTTACCTCGGTATTTTTTTATCACACAAGATCACTACAGCGAGCTCTGAGGATGCAGAAGGCAGCTGAATACTTGCTTGGCTCATTTTAAGAGAGCGTAGCACATCTGGCTTTAACAGACAAAACTGTTTCATAGTTCATTTAATGCAGAACTTCAATTATTGCATTTTAGCCAAAAATTCCTTTATGGTTTGAATCTTACATATACTCAAACCTGTTTCTTTTTCTGTGTTGCTCTGCATCAAGTCAGAACAGTGTCAAACTCTGACTTTATAACACCTGGATTGAATTTTCGGGGGGAGGCGGGGGGCGCTAAATTATTTCAGTGAAAGAACTGTGAAAACCTGAAAGGAACTCAATTCCCGCCTCAGTGTTTGATGATGTTGCATTTCCAGGCGCCTGGTAAGCATCTCTATTTACACAGGTTGTGTCTCTGGGGACTGAGTTCAGAGCAATTAGTGCTTTTTTCCCATCTGATGCTCTGCGGAGCTTCTAATGAATTACCTGAGATGATAACACGATCACGCGGGGGCTCTCTGCGCTGGTGCACGTGGGCTGTACACCCAGATCTTGCAATACCGGAACAGAAGAGCACAGGAACCCGGTCACTAGAGAAGGCAATTACTGCAACGAAGGGGAAATACACTGGGAGATGCTTATCTTCTTAAAACATGGCGAAAACAAAGCAAAGCAAAACAGTGAAACCGAGAGAAACCCAAGGATATCAGCTTACGGGTGCAGCCTGAGTGGAAATGACAGATCCATTTTCCCTGTAAATATATCTGAAGGGCAGCTGAATTCCTGAAGTTACTCTGAACTCTGGCAAAACACAACTGAACATCAAAATTTAAAGCTGAAAGATAAATTACTTAGAAACTCAAAGTTCTCCCCCTCCGCCAGTGCTCATGGATGTCTTCTGTGCAGAAATCAGCACTGGACTCGACCAGTTCCAACAAACTATCGTTTTTCCCACTAGATGACATTTTTGTTTGAAAGCTGGTATGATTTCTATATTGTAAGTCATCACTGCACAGTTACAGACAAAATAATGACACAGGTCCCTTCAAAGCTGGGCTTCGCATCAACTGCGCATGACAGAAAGAATGACTTCTACAAAAACATTTGATAAACACAGTATTTCAGTGAGTTCTTTATACCGGTATTTCCCATTTCTCAGCTGAAGAGAGAAAAGGAAATTTGGTAGAGATGCACTTTCCGAATGAACGATTCCAGTATGCGTAACAGCCAGCCTTCAAACATGTACATGGAGCAGCTGCTACACGCTGAAGTACCACAGGTGAGGCATAAGGTGCGGAATAAATCGGAATGGCATCCAATATGCACATATATCGTTCTGTTTTCTTCACCTTGCTCTAATCACTTAGGTTTAATAATTTACACAGGACTGAAATGACGTAATTTAAGAACTCTCTATTTAACTGGAAGTCAATCAAATGGAGAAACTTAGATTACTTCTTTCTGGCAATCTTGCTGTAGATAACACAAAGTCCTGCACCATCATAAATAACGTCAAAAACAAGGTTTGCCACCAGCTCTGATGTCTTGGCCACATGGGAGCAATGGACATTTCGTATGTCCAGATACAGTCACAGACACCAATGTGACACAAGAACGAAGATCTCGGACAATACTCAAAGCTTGAGGGATGCGTACCCTTGAAAGTCCCAGCTCTGAAAACAACCAAAGGTCGATGAAAGGACAGTATCATGATGAAAAAACAAGTGAACATACGCTGCCAGTGTGATATCAGGGTCAAAAGGTCAAATGTGATCCTCTGAGTACAACTGAGACTAAGGAGAGTGACGATCACAGGGATCACCATACTGGATCAAAGGGAGCCCTTAACGTACGCCCCAGCTACGGCCTGGTTTGCACGGCCAAGAGACAGCCAGACCGTCACTAACCTCTCCAGACAACAAGATCTCTCCGCCAGGACACAGACAACCTACAATTCAAGGCCAGATCATTCTGATTCTCCTTGAAATCTGTGCTGACATAAACACCCAAAAGGTCTTAAATGTTGGCAGCTTTCACCTGGGTTCTGCAGGACTTCTCAAGTCCTACATAAACTTTAGAGAAACAGGAATATTCACAAAACAGCTACAGTTCTTCAGCCCACCTACTGACATCCGTGTTCATACAGATGCTTAACCAGTTTATAAGCTATTAAAAAATCTCTCAAAGTTCTTAACACAGTCAACAGAATTAAATAAACACAAGGAAGTTTGCCTTCACGGAAACATCAGGCTTCTCAATACCGGCATTCATCTTGTTTACTCAAAGCAGTATGTCCACTCATAAATACCTCTGCTTTCATTTCACCTTTTTTTCCCCTCACTTCATAAATCATGGCACGAGGGTCAGATTACTGCTGCTGAAGAAGAAGAAAAGTTTGCCATCTTTGGGCAGTCATCTTTGAGATGCACGTTGTCGGTATGTATGTATTCAGACACTCCTCGATGTGCACGTGCAACTCATCCCAACCACAAGACTTCAGTGGAAGTGGAGGGAGCAGTTAATGTGGATTTGTACCATACATCTCAAACCAGCCCAATTACCACCACGTTATCTTCTTTTCTTCTTCAAATGACAATCCACATACATATTCAGAAGGTAACTCCAAGCAGTAATTCCCTCTCTGCCTCTCCCCACAGTAAGTGGGGAGAGGCGTAGAGTCGTCTGCAAACCACAATCTGCCTCATTTGGCATCGTTCCTGGAAGTGCCTGCAATGGTCCAGAGTTTAATGGAGCTCCACATGCCAGCTCCGCAGATGTCAAGAATGGAGAAATCCTCTGGAGAGGCTACTGTACAACTTGACCCTTGATGGAATTTACTGATGGCCGGAGGCAGGGACACTTAGGCAGTATCCCAACATCTCCCGACACTATACGTTATGCAATTACCAGTATCACTGCCCCTCTTTATCTCCCAGCTCATGACACACACGAACAGCGGCCACCTGACGGGTTTGGTTCTGCACAGGCAGGAGATGTCTGCTTGACATCAAGTGTCTGAGGAGGCGTGCCACTTTGTCCATGAAGGTCTGGGGTTCGCTGCGGGGAAAAGAAGGGCTATTTTCTGGCTCCAGTGAGACTCAGGAAAGCAGATGACGGACCATAGCTGGGAAGGGGGAATAAAGACACTGGATGCTAGACAGATAGCAGTGGGTCTCTCTTGCCCTCTGGCAGAACTTTTTGCTACCAGGAAAGTCACATTTAAGAACATGGTTATAATGATAAACAAGCTGCCACATGCTCATGTTATCACGTTGTCTGAGAGAAAGTGAGACCCTGCTTAAAATCCCATACGGGAGAGAGGTCAGCACTCTTTTACCAAAGCTCCACACAGAATTTTAGGACCACGAGGTCAAATAAAAGTGTAAATCCCTCAGATGGACAGAAATAGTTGCTTGGGTATCTGCACTGATGCAATCTGTACGTTACTGCTCATTAGTCCTGGTGAACAACCCAGAATCACTGAAACACAGGTCTACATGGGGACAAGAGGTCTAAGATGAGACAGGCTTCTAATAACACCCATTATCTAGCACCAAAATCTAGAGGCAGGAGTCCAGAGGGACTGGAGCAAATGCCTTGTCTTCCGTGCGAGTCAGGCCAGGAGGACAGGCGAGCTGCTCTGGTAACTCTGGCCTCAGTGTTTCCTCAGCCTGTCCCAGCCAGACCGAAGTCTGCAGGACCACCACGAATGCACCCTGCAGTGGGCTTCCAGGGGACAAAGGGTTACAGAGGTATCAATGAATCCTCCACACTGCAGAATCAAGAATGTGTTTACCAGGAACCCAAGAATCAGGCTGGCCTACAGGCAACAGCGTCAGTACTTGTTGGCACCTGAGGAAAAAAAGTCAATTTTGCAGAACGCCTAGCTTCTGCAAGCTGTCCCTTCAGACACTACCCCACATTTCTCATTTGTAGCCTGTCAGCTAAAACAGCTTTCTGCCACTGCTATGCTCAGCACTCCCGATGCTGGGTTCCCACCAGGGACACGGGATTCCCTGCCTCCGTGGCTTCCAACAGAAAGGACAGGACCTCAGAATACTGTTTGACACGACCAGAACACAAAGACTTTAAGATGCAAATGCTCTGGTGGGCAAGGGTTTGAAGCGATTTTTGACTTAACTCATCAACTGGTCTTAGAATCATTTATGTTGGAAAAAACCTTTAAGATCATCGACTCCAACCGTAAACCTAACACTGCCAGTTCTTGGTGACCAAACACCTGATGTTCTCAGGTTACCAAGATTCATGCCCTAGGCAAGGAGAGATGTATATATGCCAACAGATTGATAAAAAAAATATATTCTCTAATATGTAGAGAGGTTCTTATTCCAGTCACCGGAGTATCTGACTGTTACTGAGATACGGTTATTATAAAGAGAAGCTAACTCCCAAGAGCACGTACTCTACCCAGACACTCCGTCAGGTTCAAAAATGCAGGGGGAATGCAAGGAGGGATAATTACATCCAGGGCTAGTAAGCAATCTCCTGCCACAACGGTATCTTGTGATGAAGGTCCTTGAAAAGGTCAGGAAGCTGCAAAATTGAACAGTATGCATCTGATTCTTGCTGTCCGGCAGTGACCGGGTGCCGTGGTTTTGGCCCCAGCTGGGTTGCTGGTCTGTGCTCAGAATGAAGGAAGGAAGGGGACAGCAATGGCAGAAACAGGTGGAAGGAGTAAGATCTCTTGGTTATGTCCTGAGATCTGGTGCACAGGAGCAGCACGTTGCAAGGCGCACTCGAAAGTTTAGGTATGCAGAACTGCTAAGAGTTTTGTTACAGCTTCTAGAATTCAGCACTGGCTGATGTTGGAGAGGAATGATGTTCCTGATGAATGCACCCGGTACTGGCGCCTTTCTGCCAATACCGAAGATAGGATTCCTAAGGGACATAAGCAGCACATGAGTTCTTCCATGAGTTAAAGACACAGTACACTCTACTGGTCCACACCCTTGAAGTCCAGACCCTTGAAGAAAGTCTTCCATAAAGACATCTACCTCTTTAAGAAGACCAGCCTTCTGAAGGCACTCTGGATGTACCAAGTCATCAGTCACAAGAGACACATCTAGTGTCACCTACAGGACCACTCTTGCTATTCCTGAAGGCTATTGAGAGTTGGGACAACGTCATCCCAATATTAGAAGAAATATACTCTGTTGAGCACCTAATTTAATCACAGATGGAGAGCATGCAGCCGGCAAATAAAATTCAATACAATAACTCAATAAATACTACTTATCCACCCTGCTAGAAGTTAAGGTTGCCCAAACTCTGAACTTTGGCAAAACAGGAGTATCCAAGCTGAGGTAGCATAATTCAGAAAGACAACTGAAGATAGGTTCATTCTGCAATAAAAAGGGCAAAATACTCACAAAAATTGAGAGATTTTTTTGTTTGTTTGCTTATTTTTTTTTTGTTTTTAACAAGATCTTGAGAAATCCTAAAGTTGGTATGCCAGCCAGAGAGGAAGATAGGCTTTAATCCAAAGGGGCACAACAAATTTATGGGGAATGACCATCACAGAGGTTACACTTAGCTCCGAAGCTGTTAAAGATGAGAATTAGTAGTGAAGGTTTATGACCAAGAACTTCCACATCTCATCCTATGTTCATGAGATACAGCCACCCTGGCCCTACCACACATGGGACCGCCTGCCACTGTCACCACTGATCTTGAAGATATTCTCTGTTTTATTCTCTCTCTTTTTTTTTTTTTTCATTCCAAATGTTCTTGTTGTCTTCATGACAACCACCAAGTGCTAAGCTGACACTTGCATGGAACAATCTATTATATTCACGAGATACAGCTTCCAAGTGGTAACGGACAAATCAGAGCCCAGTACCTTCATATGAAGAAATGACTGATTTTCCATGTGCATCTCCTTACGGTATTTAGTCTCATAAGGTTCTTCTGTAATGCTTCATAGCTGATCCTTGTCTTCGTTACTTCAAATAAGTCAATGTATTGGAACTCTAAAACATTACCAAGCACTGGGTTTCCTTGTGCTCATTAAACACACAGGACAGCACGGCACACAGCCTGCAGAACTGCAGTCACCAGCTTCTTCCACTGTGAAAATCTTCCAGTTACTCCCACCCTCTGCTTCTTATCTTCTAATAATTATTTATCCAGGAGCCTCCTCCTTATTCCATGTCTTAGTTTCCTTAAAAGCCTTTGCTGAGGGTCTTGGGCATTTTGGAAGCTCAGCTGGACCGACCCAGATGATGGTCTTGTTGGCTCCTTCAGTTCACATATTACAGTCTCTACCAGCTTCCTCCATAGATTTTACACCATACTGGTCTGGGCTTTTGTGGATTTGTTGGAGCTCGTAGAAAAACTGGTATCACATCAGCCACCTTCCAGTGATCTTAAACACAAGTTCATACACATAGTGAACAGTTCAACGATTTCATCCTGCACAACTGCTGGGTGAATACCACCTGATCCTGGCGACCGATAACGTTCATTTTGTCTCCACCACCATCTCACGTACAGACATTCAGATGAGACAGATGAAAGCACAAAAAGAATTGTATTGACGTTTCTGTTATTGGTTTAGCTGCCCTAAGTGCATCTGTTAGACTTAAATTTTTGATAGGTCCTGCAGATTGTCAAGCAAAATTTCTGCTCCTGATATGACTGAAGAGAATCTATTATTAGTTATTTTATCAGTTATTTTATAATTTGCAAGTTATTTCTGGTTTTATCTTTTCACTATATTTTAAGCTTGTTCCTCTTTTTTCCTAATTTCACCAATTTTTTTTTGCTTATTCAGGATGCTTTACAATACTTTCTTACACTTACATTTAGATATCCTGATATCCTTTTACCATTTTTCAAGTATTTCTTGAGAGGTACATTTGATCTTAATTCCTGCTGTTCTGTCCATAAATACTTTCACGCCAAACACAAGGATAGAACTCTTGGTTGTCCTCTCAGCTTCTTCTTAACAATCTTATTGGATTTCACGTAACTCCCCTTTCTGAATTAAAGCACAACTGTGGAAGACTTTTTGGCCTCTCAACATCTCTGCAGGGACAAAATACATTATTGTCACCGTTACAGAGCAGCTTTTCAAAAGCAGGATTTTGCATGAGGTCCTGGAAAAGGCCAAGGCCAGCATTGCTTCCCCCCTTCTTGGCCCCCTGACCAGCAGCTCCCTGAAGTGTAATGGACGTAGCTGAAGCTTCCCACAACCGCTCCATTTCCTGCCCCTTGATCTCCTTCAACCCATAGACATTACTGGCTGGTTGAAGGCTCTGCAACGTCATGTGGACCCAAGATGGTCCACTTGGGGGTCTTCAGCAAGAGAAGGCTACGGCTGGTTTCCTCAGGGAAGGCTCAGCAGGGACCTGTCCCACAGACACTCCCCAGTCTTTGCTTGATGGAGAAAGCAACCATAAAAGAGGCAGTCAGCGATGGAGAATGAAGACATGGACCGGCACCAACTTAGGCCACAACTAGGTGCAACTGTCAGAAACGGACACCGTGATTTCTCAGTCAAGAAAGAATCTACACAAATTATTCTGATGACCTTTTTTAACATAGGGCTTGAAGGAGCCGCATGTTGTACAAGTACCTGGGGTTCATCCATCACTCCAATCAGATATTTGCATCTCTCAAGGAGCTATGTACTTTGTATAAAGTTTACAAACAACTTTTGGTACAGTCATCTTCCTCTTGAGAGACGAACCAGAGGTCAGAGGTACTCTGAAGGAGGTAATGGAAAGACCAGATGATCACAGAGAAGAAAGGAGGAGAGTAAAGTGTTGGAGGCAAATGATGCCAGGCAACAGCCTAAACCATTTTGTGCACTGGTAGTGATCGAGAAGAGCACATACAGAAAAATAATAAGAATAAACATTGTTCTGAGCAAAAAGGAAGATGAAAATTAATAAAAGGTAAAAGAAAAAAACTTCAGAGAGTAGATGAGTAGAAAAAAAATAGCTGAGTGGAACGATACGACCTGGGGCATCTTACACTTATATGAACGAGACCAGATGAAACAGAGGGCAACGAAGAGGACAGGGACATTTTTGTGGCCCTCGGGAAATGTTTGGACAGAAGTCTCTGGCTTTGACATTCGGGGACCTACGTGCACCCAGAGCAGGGTTGGAAATGAGGACCACCATTCAAATAAGACCCTTATGGAATAAAGCAATAACTAAGGTACAGCACGACCAGGGGAGGAAGGAGAACTGTTCCCCATCTTTTCAGGATCTTTGTGAGGCTCCACTTATTTTGGAATAAAACTGTCTTAGTGAATAAAAGCTGTTAGCATAATTTGCAAGTAACGTGATCCAAGACTAAAGCAGTAACAGATACACGTCAACTCTCTCACTACTTTAAAACATAACACAGGGTTTCTGAAGTTGTCTTTCTCTGCTGGATGGTGGTCTAAAGACACCAACTTGCTAAGCATCAACCTCTGATTCACGTTGACACCCAGGAAGTTACAGAAATTGCCGCAGTGCACTCTTCGTTATTTGTCTTTCATATCCTTAGAGATGTGCCCTATATTTAAACAATACAAAAGCAACATTTTTGTGCGGGATCCTGCACAAAATTCAGCTAACGAAAGAACCAACGTTCTCCATTCACTACCCAGATCTCCTCAAGTTGTCTCTTCTGCTCTACCATGTGGCAATCGCCCCAAATCCTTTTTCAGCCACTGACTTCACTGCACCGCTCTGCTCTATTATTGGGCTTTTTGGCCTTTGTAAGGAAGATCACTTCACATCTGTAATAGGACTGGATCCAATTCAATCCCAGTCTTTCTCTCCAAGTTTCCGCAGTGTCTGTATCCCTTCTACAGCGATGGACCGGCAGCGTTGAGCAGATCCACCCAGCCGAACAAAGACCCCATGGAACAACGGCTGCCGAAGTGCTTTAGAAGTAGGAGGTCTAAATTCTGTTATTTCATGTAATTTTGAACTAGAATTCACATACCTTTTGTCAAAACAACAGCACATTTAATCTCCAAACTGCTGTACTTACATTCAACATTAACATGTCATAACTGAACTTGGTAAAAAATTTATAATTTGTTTCATGGAGTTTACAGTCAGAGGAATTAACTCAGCTTCCTGGTTGGAATTTTTGTATGTGACAAACCAGTACCCCTCTGCCACTGTCCTGACGCTGGGCACAGCAATACACTTTAATTAATTAACCCATTTGATCACCGGAGACCAGGTTACTGAGATGGAGAACAAAAGATATCAAAGGGCCACTGATGCCCTTAACCGGCCCCTTCGGGGTTAGGGAAGTGACGAGGTGAGAATACATCCACGGATCTAGGCAGATGATTCATGTCTCAAGCTGCAGAGGAAGAGGTTACACACCCAAAATTTCTGATCATTTGATCAAGGCGGCTGCAGAGGGGAAAAGTCTTCCACTTAAATCTGACGATGTGTCCCATCTTGTGCACAGCAGTAACGCACACAGTGCGAGCGCGTGTCAAACAGTACTGCCTTTGAACGCTGACCCATATGTTTGAGCACCTTGTCAGGAGGTAAAGCCAATACCTGATGCTTCTAAAAAAAAGGTGAAAAGGCCCAGGATGACTCTTGGCCAACTCCCGCCTGACCCGCGCTGGCAGCGAGCCCGAAGCTCCGAAGCATGAGATGCGATTACGACTCCTTAACGCAGACTGAAAGTGTTATGGGCAAATGAAACGCAGCACAATGCTTCCTGTTCTCTACAGCCGGTGAAATAAGGGAGAAATAAACAGATATTAAAAAAAAAAGTCACAGAATTTAAAGACAGAAGAGATGACCATGACCATCCACGCCACTTTAACCTCATCCTCCTGCCTCCTGTCTATATCTGACCTCAAGACCTAGAATGGAGGAAAGCCCAAAGGTTGATAGAATACGAATGTGCGCTGCTGGAATGCGATATATACCCTGTGCCGAGGCCTGGCTTACAGCTCCGCTTTGTTTATAAACCAAAATTTCAGATATTTGACTCTTGGCCCCTCTGCAACGCAGATTTTTATGATACTGAAGACAGACAGGCCTGAAGAACAAACCACACTGCACATTTTCCAGTGCATTTATTTCTTACTTTTTTTCCTTTTAGGTTAAAACTTGCATATTTTCAGTCTAAGAGACCTCTGGGGAAAGCCCACAGAAAGCTTTTAGGCATGTTTGAGAGCTCTACGCATGGAAGAGCTGTTCCTTTGACATTTCTGAAAGTTTTCATTTAAAAACAATGAATTCACACGCAATTCAGCACAGCCTTCCACAAACTGTATGAGATGCCTACCAAACCTTTAGTTTTGTGGAGGCACAGCACAAAAAGCAATTTCTCCGATCTCACCCTCACGCCCAGCCTGGCCAGAGCCAACTGGAACGGCTGAGGCCTGCTTCCCTCCTCCTGGAAACCCACCCCTCTGCCAGCTTATCTCTGGGAAACGTCCACTTGCTCCCTGGACATACTCCAAGGCGGGTGTGCATGGCCAGAAGGCCTCTGCTGACTGTTCATTCAGCCTCCTGACCGTGTGTCTTTGCTCTGCGGCAGTTGGGTTTGGTTCTCCTCTTCATGCCTGCCCCATGTAATTACCTGGGCCTCCAGATCCGTGACCTTTTTCATACCAAAAATCCTCAAACCAGGATGGGTCTACGCCTACACGTGCCGTAAGTAATCCTGCTGGGACAACAACCGGTGCACTGGGGAGCTGGCAGATGCAGGTTTGAGGTCCTTCAAACTCCTTAGACAGAGAAGTTTCCCACCACACATTTTCTGGATCAGGAAAGAAGACGCACCAAGCACAGCTCAAACAGCCTCTGTGCAGGCTGAAGAGAGGGACGGAAGCTCAGAAGCAGCCCCTGCGCTCCGCTGTTTCTAGCAGCTAAATCCGGCTGAGACCCCCTGCTCTGCCTCCGGGTTTTAACGGCTTAAATCCCATGCTAACTCTAACATCGAACTCATCTACCCCGCAGGTGATGCTGTAGACTCTCCCAAGCCTACGCTAGCACGGTATGTCCGATTTTTTGGCCCAAACGGTTTCTTGAACACTACTGACGTCTCTGGGCTGGGTCACCGCTGCCTTTTGATCCAACGCACTCTGTGTTTCCCAGCACTGCTTTTACTTTCCTGAGCAGTGTCTATGTCACATCTACAGATTTTTTTTTTTTTAAGCTGTAAGAGCCGTTCGTCTGACTGTTTCACTTTGGGGCAATTTCCCGATCTCAAGGTTAGCGCCAGAGTTCCACTTTTTGGAGCCTGGGCGGCGACGTTATCACGCTGCAGTCAACACAAGTGGCTCAGTTATTCTGGCTTTTGAGCCAGTCCTTGCCCATTACTTCGCACTAAGTCAAGAATATCCTGCTGTGTACTCTTGTCCCTGCTGTTCCAAGAGGCAGAAATGGCTTCTTTGAACTTTCTCGTACTGTGCTATCTGAGCAGTTTATTCACAGGTAATTGAAGTCCCCATTATCATCTGGTCAGACTTTCCCACTTCTTTGATCTCTGTCAACATCAGGCACTCCACATCCCTTTGTTGGTCCAGGAGCTGGTAGTACAGAAAACAGCTAATATATTTACTTTCTTAGGGGCTGGGAGCGAAACCCTCCATAAGCGGTTAAGTGGGTGATTATAATTCTCCGATAGCACCATGGATCTCAACGCTGGAAACACTCTCCATGTCCACGATGCTCGTGTTGGGCTCACCGCACCAGTTTCAAGGGTTAATTATCACTGCTGCTATAGACACGCAGCACGCTGCCCTTCTGAACACATCCAAGTTGGATTTTCAGCTTTGGAACTGTCCACAACAGCTAGGAAATGATGATTCAGGGTCCTTCTCTAATTCTCACTCGTTCAACCCTAAGTAGAAGATTGACTTGAAAAATAATGTTTTTTAAATAATTTATTTCTTTAGGGAGAGAGGAAGGAAAACCCTTGATTTTGAGGTTGAGAGCCTTTAGGAGGCTTGGTTTGTGTTCCCAAGGCTTTTTCCTGCAGTCAGAAGCTCCAACAACACGCTCAGTGGGTAAACGCAAGCTGACTTTCTCCTACAATCGCCTAACTGTGTAACGGCTAAGATTATACGGAAATCAAACAAACTGCTGTGAGACCTGCGATAAAATAATGCATGTTGGGAAAACTGATTATATGCTTTTGTCTGCTACGCAGGACCGTGCCACTGTGCATCCGCACATTGTTCTACATGCAGGCACGTAAGGTGGTTGGGGACTGACGATTGCTTTGCCTTCTCTGTCCTAAACACAGCCGTTTGAGTTTATCTAGCTCTTTTTCAATACCATTGCTTGGGACTTTTCCCAAACTTTTAACATTATTTCTATAATACCAGCCCCAGAACTGGCACCTGTAATGGTCTCAGCCACACCACACATGCTAACGGTATCAGCCTTTCCCTCGTCTACAAGGCTGGGGTTATATACACTCAAAAAAACCCCCAAAAACCTAATACTCAGTTCTAATTATGTATGCTTGTGTATACACTTCAGTAAAGCACCTTTAAATGCTGAAGCATTTGTCAAATAAAAAGTTTTCTTCTTCCACAATATTAGATTTGCATCTGAATTCTGCGGTAATTCAATTTGGAAAAATCTTAAATCTCCCTCTCTCAAGTCTCTACAGTGGCTCTCTTCTTTCCAAGCCTTTCCTTATCTGCCTGTCTTCAAACCAACATCGTGAACTCTCTCCAGTATCAAATGGAGACTGAGACACGAGCGAGAAGGAAACCAAGATTTATTCCTCAGAATCAGCCAACAGAGCAGCAAAAATATCAAAAGCGGAGGCTGTAAAAACTGCCTGAGCAGTCACCTTAAAGGGAGCTGGTCTGCAGACAGCTCTAGGAACTGCAATTCGGAGGGCGCATTCAACCCTCAGCTGCTCAGGGATTGCCGGTTATCTGCAACATCCAAACGTGGTCTTTGCAACCTACTTATCTACAAGGTCTGGTTCTCGCACCGTTAACACGGGGCAGCTTTATGTCTTCCCTGGGACTTTCCTCAGCAGAAGTCCCTGCTGCTGCAGTAGGCGCAGCCGAGACCCAAACCTGCAGCCGCTGGGAACGTTCCCCGCGCCCCTTCTCCAGTGTGAGGCCACAGCTCACGCTCGGAGCGCGCGCCATCCGACCCGGCCTGCGCTCCGAACGGCTCGGAGACAATCCTGCAACAAGTTGAAGGTGTTGGTTTTTTGACCTATAAAGCCTTAAGTGGCTGTGCCTACTTGAGAAATTCCTCTCCCTTTGCATCACACGGCGCAGAGCGCCAGAGGTAACGCTGCCTGCACCAAGCCGAGCGGGGCGGGCGGCAGGCAGGGACCTGGCGGGGGCCTGGCATCCACCCGCTCACCCGCCACTGTTCCGTGACTGCGAAACTGAAAATCCGGAGGTTTCCCAGAAGAATCAGTCACAGGGGCAAGGGGTGTGAGGAGGAATTCAGTGCTGGGGTTACTTTATTGTAGGTAAAGAAGATATTTTCAAAGTCAGCTTCTAAGAGCGTAACATGCTGTGATCAAAGTCCGTTTCTGTAGATGATCCCAGAGAATATGGCAGGGAGAAATGAAACCAAGAAAACGTTCTGGCAGTACATCTGGTGAGGCTCCATCACTTACGTGCAGGATTTTCTACATTAAATTAAGAAGGTATTTCTAAAAATATATTGGCCAGCACACCACAAAGATAATTACAAGTTAAAGAGAACTTCACTTGAATACAGGGCTAACTCTGCACCACTTATCCTTGAGCAATCTTATTACACCGCTGAACTGAGCGCGCTGCTTTGGAAACAGGACTGGGCCGTCCCCTCCTCCTCGCCACGCGAAGCTCTGCAGCTCGTGTTCTCCTGCGTCGGGCACGAGCGCTGCCTGCACCTCACAGGGTCTGACGTAACCAAGAAGACTATCCAAAAATGGTGTAAAAACTAGACTTCTTAACTCACGGACTGTAAAGATAATCACGTTACGCACCTAAATGACACATAAAGAGCCGATTGTGCAGGTGTGTGTGGACAGGCTGAAGTTTATTTAACTGAGAGTTCCGATGACATCCAAGTTCAGCACGTGACCTAACACTGGGATGCTGACAACCATACGTAAAAAGAGATGTCCCAATAAAGCCTGATTCAGGTGTACTGAATATCCAACTACCTAAATGCAAACTGAAAATAGTTCCCCCATTCATTTCTTACTTATTTTGTACCTCAACAGTTACGGGGTTCTGTTTCCCATTCTGCCTTTCCAGAGGCAGGGACGCGCCGTGGGATCAGGACCCGTAAAATTTTAAATGGCGTTCTGTATTCCGAGTTGCGATGTGGAGTGGCAGAGTTGGAAACTACACCGTAGGACACACACGAGAGGTCAGAGGTACGCTTGGATAAGCTTTCCCGGAGCACGGTGCCTGGCACCGGGCAAACATCCTGCTGCAGAAGGCACAGCCCGACCCCCCCATCCCACCATCGCCATCCGAAACCAGAGCCGGGTGATTTCCTGCACAGGATTCCGTGGGATACGGAACAGGAGCGACCACCGGCGCACAAGCAGTGGCGGAATCACGGCCCAAAAACACACGCAGTGCAGGGATCTGTGTACACAAACCCAACGGTGAGATCAGCGTTTCCCCGGCCCTCTCCATTTTGAGGACAATTTTGAAAGGACAAAGTCCATATCTAAATCTGACGCTACTCAGCATTCAAAACATCTTGTTTGTGCTGCTGTGATGGCCAGCGACACAGAAATCCCTGTTTGTATCGCTGCGTTTGGTTAAAAACATCACACACCGCACAGCAGAGGTTATCGCCTCCTCGCTCCCAACAGGTCCGCGCTCTACACTTTGCGCTCAGTTGCAACACCCCTGCAGTTTTTGTAAGGAATAAATATTGACTTTCCTGGACATTGCCTCACGACAGAACAGGACCTTGAGTACATTTGTCTAAGATATTTTTTTAGCCTGGTCATATAATTTTATAGCACAGCTTTCTCTCTGAGGAGTTCAAAAGGCGTGGAAAAACAGGCTTTGAAAATGCCAAAAATGGCCCTTTTTCCTTTTCAGACAGGTGACCATGTTCTGAGGCTGCCTGAACTGTCCTTCTTTGCTTATAAGACTATCCAAAATTTATCACTTTAATTTAAATTTCCAAGTGACAAATTTAATTAAGATTACAACATACCACATTTGGAAAGTCAAGACTGGAAAAAGCCATGCAATAAATCGGATTTAATATTAATGCCGGCTATTTCGTCATTTTTTGTTTTCAAGAATAAAGCACACGACTGCCCGGCAAATTACCCGCAGAGAGGAGAGAGTGCGCACCGGGTCTCAGGAACCCGAGCTCAAACCCCAGCACACGCAGTAGATGGGTCTGTTCACCGCACAGCTCGGCTCCGTCTCTCCGCAGCATCCGCGGCTCACGGCGAGATGTTCAGGTGCTCTCTGCTTAGGAGAGGCCACTTACAAAAATACATGGTGGTGACACCAGAGGAACCACTGTTCAGGTAAAATCCAGCAGGTTCAGGTGCCACACAAGACAACGACTAGCAGGGGCAGTAATTCTGGTGGGGAAAGTCTGGGTGTGTATTTTGGCTGGAACAGAATCCCAGCGATCAGCAGCAGTGAGTAGAAAACCTTAGAGACTTCATTAAAAAAAAAAAAAAGTTTTCTGTCAGATGTTTAGCGTCCCAACATGTGACTCGACGCACTCAGCTTTATAACATCAATTAAGATAGGCAATAATCTTCATGGGATCAACTGACCACATCCAAATTCAACATTAATGCAAGCGCAGCTACAGATCGTGCCCCAACGAAGAATCAGCCGTTCGCGCCATCCCTGCTGCCCCAAGCAGCGCGCAGGGCTGGGGAGCAGCCACACAAAGGAACGAAACACGCAGGTGGACAGCTCACGTAAAAAATGCCTCGCCGCTTCGGCTATGCGGCTGCAGTCGGGAAATAAAATCAAAGGCATTGCGCTGGGAGTTAAGCGGTGAGGGGAGAAACGGGGAGAAAGCGCAGGAGGGGGACGGCAGAGCAGATGGAGCTGGATAAAACAGAGCTGCCCTTACCTGGAGCAGTTTTCCTTCGGCTGGAGTCACCTCAGCAACGTTTGCGAACTCCCCTTCCAGTATGATGGGCTCCACTTTCAGAGGGATGACCCTAATGATGGCTTTCTGCGCCGCCGCCCTCTCCGACTCGACCGCGGCCGCCAGCGCCAGCCCGGTGTGGCCGAGCCCTGCCTGCAGGCTCGCCATGAGCAGCCAAGGCCAGAGGACAGCCAGCTGCAGCTGGGGGCCAGCACTCATGCTACCAGCTGCAGCAGCGGGCTCCGGCCACACATACCGCTCCGGAACGCGTCCTCACCCTGCGGCGGGCTCCAGCCGTCGGCAAAGCTCGTCGGGTGTCCCAGCGCGCGGTGTGAGCGATGGGGAGGCGGGAGGAAGAGCAGAGAGGGGCTCAGTCACCGCCAGCGCTGCTCACCGGACAGCTTCTCCGGTTCTCGCCGTCACCGTTTCTCTTCCTTGGTGCCATGTGCTCAAAGGCCGCTGGGAGCTCAAAGGCATATTTTAAACAAACAAACTAAAAAAAAATAAAATTCCTAAATTGTGAGTCCCTCCTCCAGCAGATAAATCCAGAAAGATCAGCGAAAGGTTGCAAGCAAGATATCAGTTCAGATCCACAGGAACTCCAGGGAGCATTAGGAACTCGTCAGTCCCACAGAGACGAGGCACGGCGAGATCTCCCCTTGGACACGGCGTCCTCGTGTCTCCTGCCCAAGCGTAGCAAGATCCACAGGTTCAAAACACCCATCTCAAACACCCTGCAGAGACACCTCACCTTCTTCCAGTGTTTCCCACAACATCAGCCCAAGCTCTTCACCTTGAATGTTATCTGCAGTTATCGGTATCCTTCTCAGAAACCATGCAGGAGGTATTTCTTGAATTTACAGTGAAAAGAAAGTTTGTTTCTGTACCATTCTCTTCCAGATCGAGTTGATCCCTTCCATCTTTCTCGTGCCAGAAGTGCTTCATTCAGGTTTGGAGATCAACTTTACTGTTCTCCTAGCAATCCACCTTCAGAGTCTGTCCCGGGTGCAGTCTCGAGGATAATTAACAAAGCACGGAGCTTCTCTTCATAGTTTCAAGTTCCCAGGAAATAAAAAGGCCCCAAAACACCTTAGAGTTTAGACGCCAAGCCAAACAGGTATCAAGCAAAAAGTTACAGCATATCTGGTTTCTGGCGCACTATTTGTGTGCGCGCCGGAGTTCCGGTATGACCGCTTCCAAGCACGCATTAAGACGATCCTGACTAAAGGCCCCACAAAATAAAATATAAAGTTCCATGGTCCGCCCAAAGGTCACACGAAACGTACCGAGGAGTCTTCATAACTGGGAGAATTTAGAGAGAGCAGGTTTTCAGTGAAAGCCAAAGTTACAGTGATCTCGCAGCTATGAAGAGAAAAAGCGATTAAAAAAAAAAAAAAAAAAGATCTGCAAACCTGTTTGGCAGTGTGCCGGATGGAGTCTGCGGGGCCGGGATGGATGGAAATGTTGCTGTAAATCTCAGGCAAAAGTTATTTCCAGTAGCTGAAGAAAACTGTGTGCGTCTGATGATGTTTGCTTTCAGTCTTTAAAAAAAAAAAAAATTTAAAAATTGGTATTTCTAATTAAAAATTATTTTTAAAAAGAGAGCGCGACGTGGCTGGCAGCCGCAGCAGGCAGGTAGGGGCGAGCGCAGCTCCGCAGCGCGAAAGCGGCCGCAGCGAGATCAAAGGGAGCGAGTTACAGCGGAGAGCGCGCTCCCGGGGCAGGCATGGCCGAACGCGGGGTCCGCGCGTCACCCGGGAGCTGCGAAACGGCCCGGGAACACCTCGGAAAAACTCCTCCGGAGCACCGAAGCCTCTCCTCCCTCGCAGCCAACGCCTGAGCGGCTCCGCGGCGAGCACGGCGGAAAACAGCACCGGGAGATGAGCCGCGCCCCGCAGCGAAGCCCGGCCGCCTGAGGTGAGCGCGGAGCGGGCGAGTCACAGCAGCAGCCGCCGGACAGCCCGGGGAGGAGGGAAAAACCCCAGAAAAGCGCCGTTCTTCCAGCAGCCCCGCGAAACCGCCGCGGCCGCCGCGATCGGCCGGCGCCCCGGAGGAGGCAGGCTGCGGCTGGCCCTGCCCGCCCCGGGCCGCCGCCGCGCTCCTACCTGCTGACACAACGTCAGGGTGGGGCGGCCGGAGCCGCCGCCCCCGGCCGGGGCCGCGGGCTCCCCCTCCCGCCCGAGCGCGGCCTGCTGCGGGGCCGGGCCGGGCTGCGGCCGCCGGCGCGACCCGGGCGGGGGGCCCGGCGGGGCCGGCGGCGGGGGCCGGAGCCCAGCCGGGAGCCCCCCGGCAGCAGCGGCAGCGGGGGCCGGCGCGGGCGGAGCTGTCCCCTCCCCTCGGCGGCCCGAACACCGCGACGGGACGGAGCGCGGCCGGTAACGGGACGCGGGCACAGCGAGCGGCGATCCTCGCCGTCGCTGCCGGTGCCCGTGGAAAAGCGCACTCGGGGGAAAAAACAGATTAATGAGGGGGTTTGTCACACACGCAACCGCAGTGATCCCTGGAGTCACCCCACAGGAATTAATAGATTACACAAACCAAGAGCCCGCTTTTTTTAAACTTCTCTGTGTGGCAATTTTTGATAAAGTGTAGCAAGAACTCCTGAAAGCTGAAGCATTTTTCAACTACAATATGCTATCATTTGTAATTTAAAACACAGAGAAAAAACAACGCAACACCCATTTCAGTTTAAAAATTTAATTTATTGCAAACTTGTAAAAATGCTGCCAAAGCAGTGGTATAAGAGAACATCCTTAACATAAGCCAAATCTCATTCTATTCCCATTAACAAAAATATAGTTAAAAATATCATTACAGAAGTTACTTATTATTTACTGACTTATTATTTAGTTAACTTACTACAGTAAAGGGATAGAACGCTAGGCCTTCAGCCTAGAGCGACCTGAGACTTGTGGGGCCTCATGCAGCGTTACACGAATTTCCTAAAGCAGCGAGTACCCTTCTCCTGGTTTCTCACAGTACGCCGGTGAGCTAGCTAAGGATAGAGTTTACATGCATGTGCATTCTGAAAGTGCTCTACTGCAGGAGATCCAGCTCCATAACCTTCTAAAATCAGGATATTAAAAATTTTTAATACTAAGATTTCATTATTTGTCTTTAGAACCACAGAGCATTAAGACACTAAGCCTCCCCTGACTTTAATCTCTGAAAGTATAAAATCTTCCGGTGCAAGAAAGGAGCAAGAAAGGCAAGCTAAGAAGTTCCCTTTGTATTTTATGTAAATTAAAGTGGTGGCAGCTCCAGTTGCTAAGGCTGAATTCCCACGATCTCCACTCCTTACAGCTGGAAACCAGGAAGGCCAGACCGGTGCTCTCAAACCCCGCTACTGCTGACGGCACCAAGTACCGCAGGACACAGACTGTCCGCTATTTTCACGGAATATCACCCAACGGTCTCGAGCCCGTCAGCTGGGGAGCACAAAACCAACCTCGGGTGACAAAGCTGCAGCACAGTTATCAAACAGCTTTTCCTTGTAACTACCTGAATACTCTCATTCACGTAGAAACGCCTTCCACAGCGTTTCAGCGGAGGAGGATTTGAACAGAAGCACCTAGCCTTCCACTGTTCCCGTCACTGGAACTGCACCGCATGTACGTAATGCATGACGCAGACTTACAATCTGCGAGGACAATCAGAACAGCAGTGCTCCCTCTCTCCCTCCCGAAAAGCACCCTCACACTGCATGTCTAGTTCAGCCTGCTGGTGAGCAATCTGAGGTGTCGCCTCAGCTCATCCTACCGCTCAGTGTTCACTTAGGGCAGCGACCGCTGCTGGAAGCCACACAAAGCTCTGGAGGGCGTAACTGAGGTGCTCCTGATAAATCCTCTGTGCTTTTTGCTCAGGGATGGCTCTAATTAGTTATAAAAAAGTATGAACATGCATGAAGCAATTACATTTATGTTTTAAGTGCTCTTCCAGATGTTTTTCCTCAACAACACAAATACAGCATGTGCCCCTTTTATCTTAAAATACTGTGAAGGATAAATTTAAAAACTTGTGACCTACTAGCAATATAAATACAATCTATCTTAAAAGTGTAAAAATGGTTTTGAACACCTATTTAAAAGAAAGTACTAAAATAACAAATACCTCATCTCTACAGACACTATTAGAATCAAAGGAGAATTATGAAAAGAGAAGAATTCCCCATCAGTGGAAAAGATCAGCAGCTGTCATGTGTAATGGGGACCCACCAGAAAGGCTACACTTGCTGCTGAAACAGAGCTTTGGTTTAGGAGGGACGAGCATTTCCTGGTTAATCACTCAGAAAATTAGCTCATCGTTCAGATAGCTGCTCTCCTGAAATCTCTGACCCATTCAGACCCAGAACCTTGTGACTCTCCTCCGCTTTTGTTTCATACACAGCTCCCAGCGAAGGGCCGCAGTATGACTTCAGGCAGAAACAGTGAGAGCACCAAACGCTGTCTACGCCAAGTGTATGGCAGCTTCTAAAGACATTAAAAAGGTGCCAAACACAGCACTAAAAACAATTTGCTACTCAGTAAGAAAGTTTTGAGAAAGTTTTTAAGGCTTCTTGTTTGCAAAAAGTTCAGACTTTCCTTATCTAAAGAATATAAGCAGCTAAGTAATTGTTTCATATTAAATAGTTATATTAAATACTCATAAAATATTTATATTAAATACTCACATAAAATATATTAAATACTCATATAAATACTCATATTAAATATTCATATAAAATACTCATATTAAATACTCATATAAATACTCAAATATTCATATAAAATACTAATATTAAATACTTATATTAAATACTCTGATATTAAATACTACTAGATGCTTTATAAATTGACAAGTAGAAAATGTAATGGAAGAAGTGTAAAAAAATAGAGTGACCATTACCCTACAAAGCTAAAATGAAAGCGAAAAATTTTTTTTTACAATTTTTTTTTTTTTTAAACGGCAGTCAAGTGACCCAAAGTTCCTGCTGTGTGCCAAGCAGTGCCGCTGGAGGCTGACGAGGGAACCCAGCTGGCGGCTGCTGCACATTTTCACATACGTGTCGCCCAATTCTCACTCTCCTGTTCCTTCCTTCGGAAAGCACATCAACTTGAGAGCTAGGAAGAAAAGGGAATATTGAGTAAACACCAGGCCTTGTACATGCTTCACTTGGCAGCACACACAGCAATTGTTCTTCTATCAGGTACGATAAAATACGGCCTGAAAGGCAGGCCGTAACTTGAGAATTTGAGGCCTACTGTTTTTTCCCTAGTCTTCACTAGGAATTATTCTAATTTTGCAAAACTTTACATAAAAAACAACATAAAGAACAAATTGGAAGAAAAGTGCCCCCATTCTTCAAGATATATCATTTAAATGTGCACTCACTACCATGGGTACCAAGCGGCACATGTGAAGGACCATAAAACCCTGGCAGGATCCACAGAAATGCCCATTCTGCTTGTGACACGTACCTTCATTTACCCATAAAAGGCACAACTGCCTCCAAGTACACCACAGCTGGTGCCAAGGTCCTAGAGAAAACCCGTGGGGTCACAGACAGGACAAAAAAGAGACTCCTTTTTTGAAAATCACATTGATCCACAGCAAAATGGAGATACTTCCAACGTACGGCCAGATCTTGCAGGTCAAGAAAGTGAACAAGTACCCTGATGAAGTCGCAGCAGCACTACCACTGCAAATGCCACCCATGAGAACTTCAGTCTCTCAAGGGACACATTCACATCTTAAAAGTACTCCAGCTTTCGTTCTTTGTCTACACTACCAAGTTCCTGCCCAGCAGGCACCAGTTCTGCGCTTTCTGACACTTGCCTCCCGGACTCTGTTGGGAACAAATTCTGAAAATGCGTAGGGATGGAGAAATGAGGGGGCTAGTAGCAATGCAACTCTGAATTATGCAAAGTTAGGAGACAATGCCCAACGTCCTCTTATCCAAAAGAGCAGACTGCCAGGACAGTTGATTTTAAAGTCCTTCACTGAATATACAGCGAAGGAAAGGCAACGCCACCTGAGCTGGAGCAAGAAGCTGCAGTTCAAACTCCTGAGAGCAACTTCACTTTGGGCTTCAGCCAGGAGATGCTGAAGAGTTCAGAGCCAGGCCTGCCCCCACATCAACTCTTATCACCTTTGTAGGAGACCTCGCTGTGACCTATTAGCAACACTAATGAGCTAAATGAAATTGGTTTTGTCTGGAAGGTGTAGGAAGTAGTTCAAGTGAACATGTGACAGCATGGGAGACCTTGCTTGAATGAAGATCTGCCCTTAGCAATTGCACCTGTAGATCGATGTACCTTGCAGTGCACGAGAAGGAATGCACAGTGACACAGCGGTAGTGGCACGGGAGCGGGTGGTAAATGTCTAGGGCACCTTGCAGCATGATAATGATGGATGCATATGAGTCAGGAGTATCTCAGTACTCTGTGTTCTTGTAGCAAAAAAAAAATTAGAGGAAGTTGGCAGATTATTTGAAGGACTAGACGACTCACAAAAAATATACGGCCAGCCATTGAGAAAGAAAGCTTTTTCCTTAATGTATCAGTATCAGCTTAAATCTAGAAGTAACAAATTCCACCTGCTCCACACTGAGATCCCCATTTCCAGAAAGAAGGGCTGCAACAGAAATTTCTCCAATCAGAATCTGATCCTTCCTATGTACTCTCCTAGCAGAGGAAGCACGACCCACAGACACTAGGTCAGCACAGCCATGTTCACTAGCCGAGCGTACCTGTGGAGAGCCACGCAAAGCGGATGGGGATGGACACATGAAGGATTTACAGACCTCCTGTCAATCGTTCGTGAAGTCCAAAAGGACTCCTGTTGCAAGCCTGGATGCTGCCAACATAAGCAGACAGATTTATTCCAAAAATCCCATTTTATAGATGAGCTCAACTAGAAAGTAGCAGAGAAAGATGCATCATCACCACCTTCAAATCTATGTCCCAAAAAAGAGCCTGGGGCTTAAAAAGCAGTCCCTGAAAGGTGAACTATCAACGCGAACATCTCAACGCGATAAACACGCCAGGAACTAGAGCCAAACCCACTGTCTCTCAAGAAAAGAAGCGGGCAGGGAACAGACAACATGGCCTAGACTCATTTGCAATGATGTATCTTAGTGCTGAATTCAGTTCTGCACCCACTGTTGCAGCCTCTGGCTCCCAAGAGGACTCACAAATAGTTCTTCTCCTGCTGCTAGCACAGAAAACGAGGTCCCTCTGCCAAACTGTCAGGTACAAAGACAATCCGTGCATGAGGAGTAAAGACAGGGTTAGAGCAAACACCTGCATTCAAAATAAACAAAGGAGGGTTCTTCACCCACTGCATAATTAGCCTATGTTAATGACACTGACTTACAAAAAACACTGTGGATACTAAATGTTTGCATGGCTTCAAAAAGTGACTAGAAAAAATAACTTAAGGAAAGTTTACTGAGGCCTTTTCTACTTCGTAATACAAAAATGCCAAAGATACTGCTGGAGACAGGACAATGGACTAGAGAGATCGTCCATCCTGGCCCTGGTTGGCAGGCTGTTCCTAAAACTGGTGAACTAGAATTTAGCTGAGAAAGTTCGTCAAGTGTATTGTTTTTCATTTGAAGAGAACAGATCAGTGATTTACAGCGCTGTAGAGATGGGCTGGCAGCTATGGAAGGAGATCCTGGGGACTGCATTTTAGAAGGCCACAGCTGTCTCTCTTGCTTCAGAACAGCTGCAAAATGGCAAAGAAATCCGGTCTAGTTCTTGAAAGGCAAGTAACGCCTTCCCCACCGGAGAGGGTTTGATTCCTGGCTCATTCGTACAGATTATCCCCTTGGTTTCAGCCCAGAGCTGCTCCCTGGCACAAAAGTGACTTTTCCTTCCATCGTCATTGCAGCGGCTTTGGAACCACGTTATGTTAGCTCTCGCTGCGTGGCGTCTAGGACTTGATGTCACCACGTAACAAAGAAAACTGAATCATGTCAGCAGCCTGCTGAAACAGATGGAACAAAAGCCTTCTCTACAGCAGGATACGCATCACAGTGCGGGGTCAGAAAACTTGCAAACGAGTGCCCAAAGGAAAAGAGGAAGATGGACGGGAGTCAATCACTTCCAGAGGCTAAGTTGTGAAGAAACCCCTGGAACTTTTAATGATGCAGTATTTCAGCACAGAAAGACTAAGGAAAAAGCTGTTTCCAAAGACTCACAGAGGAAAGAAGGTACTGACAGAAAAACATTTATTCAGAGCAACGTAAGTCAGCTTGTATTTAAACTCCTCTGCTTCATGCTTACAGCTCAAACGCAGCAGAAGGGCTACACCAGCCCTGACGCTTGTATCATGCGCCCAGTTTATTCTGGGCCAACTGGAGCCTGAGCGTGTTTGGCTCAGGAGTGCTGTCTGTCTCTACCCTTTACATGTACATCAAGCCTAAAAGGTACCACAGGAAAGGCAGACGTGGATGACTATCACATTTCCAGAGATTAGACTCCATGGTAATTGTTGCTAATTAGCATCAGCTTTCCAAAATGTTCCTGTACATAACTTTACAACTGGCATATTAAGCAAATGTTTTGCTTTAGATATGAAAGCTGAAAAGTTTGCTAATTATCCATACCCAGAAGTAATTGAACAAGAACTCTCAATTCTGTGTTTTAAACAAAACCCTGTCGTCCTTCAAGATGGCATCCAACCTTCTTGCTCAGCTTCCTGACAAAAAGACTTTATCCCTTACTTAAATGTTTGAAACTGATGTGCGTTACGAGCTGAATTATTAACTAGCATCTACCCTTTGAAGTGAGCAACAGCTCTTCAAACTCTGCAGTCAGCTCTTTGATGAACAGCTGTGAGGGAAACAGCTTCTTGCGAGACTTGCAGGCTGCACCAGCTTCTCCTCCAGAACGGATCCAGAGTACTCCCTGTGCCCTCTGACATCTCTCTAATCTGTGGACATCTAGGTTTTTCCTTTAGTTGCTAGATTTGTGAATTGTTTGGTCCCAGATGTTCTGCTGCTTGTTCCTTCTCCTGTATTTCAGCATACGTATCAGCAGACTGGTACAGAATCTGATTAGTGACCCGAGACAAAAGGTCTGGACTTCTACACTGACTTCAGCAGTCTGGGTTTTTTTTCCCCGTTCCTTCAATACTCACCTCGTTACTCAGCGTTTCCTTTATAGCACTGTCACCCTCCAACAAACACATCTATGGACTTAATCTCAATCGTGTGACACCCAGGTTTCTGACCCAACTCCCAGAACTCCAGGTTTTATTTAGCGGTATAACGTACACCCTTTTCCACGTAAAAGTAATTAGCATAAGCATATCTATAGATGCATGTTGGTAAGTATGCTAAGAGGCTGTACAAGTGAAATATTTTAACTGAAGGCACAGCGAAGTGCTCGCACTGCAGATCTTAACTAAACTGTTCTGATCTCCCCTTTCTGTAGCAGTTTCAGAGTAGCTGTCTCAGTAATCTCTTAAAAAACGTAGAATGTGTTCTTACCAGGGGACATGTTGTCCTGTGAACTGCGTCGTCTTTTCCTGCAGCTTCGTTTTGCAGATGAATTTGTCTCTTCTACAAATTTTTTCACAGGCTCAGTTCCTGAAATGAATTGTTTCTCTTCTGTCTCTGACATACTGGATTTAACACTGATACTCTCCTGTAGAAAAACAAACAAACAGAGAAATAAAACCAAAGATCACTCAATGTTTTCTTGCAATCACTTCAGGGACAAAACAGTAACCACTCTTCTCCACTCCAAAAGGACACCTTAACAAGTGTTGAACGCTGCCTAGGTGGTTTACGTAAGAAGTGTTTTTAACTCAGAATTAAGGTTACCAAATTGAAACTCAAGCTCTTACAAAATGTCATATTAAGCAAAAGCGAAATCAGAAAACTAGAATATAGAAAGTTCGGGTCCATGTCCTCACGGTTTGAGCTTTGCCCTCAGTTACCAAAGAAGCCATAAGAAATAAGCTGAAGAAATCCAGGTGGACTCACTGTTACCAACACGTGTATCAGTAATGACAGATCTAGCTCAAACAACCTGACAGAGCTGTGTGATGCAAAACTACACATGCGAGCCGCACGTTTCTGGTAGGAAATCTCACCCCACCCAATTGTTAGGACATTAAATTATAACGTGTTGCTTGCTTTTTGGAGCCCTCTGCTGCTGCTCCATATGTATTTTGCAGGCAACCATTTACTGAACTGGTGCATTTCCATGATCATGTGGCAATAATCTGTAGGTTTAAAAAAATTCTAAAAAAAACCCAAAAAACAAGAAAAAAACCCCCAAAGCCAAACAACCAAGTTATGTTTCTGTTCCACTGAGGAAGCAACGGCCCGAAGTTAAGCACTTGGAGTTCACCTTTAGACAGAAAGATGCTCTCACTGTCACCTGTTCTAGAATATTAATCTCTTCTGCCAATATCCTATCAATCAATATCCTAAAGATGAATGATTGTTCAGAGCCTGCAATGTTGCCTTCTGTTACGGAAAGAAAAGCTTTTGCAACCTGGTATGTGTGAGTTTACAGAAGACAGCAGGTTGTCACACTTGGTAATAAGACATTAGTAATTCCAAAAATCACGCTCTCCACCTTGAGGCTGTCGTTGCTCAGTGTTACATATATGAAAGGCAGTACGCACGCACACTCTTTGACAAAGTCGTTCGATAATATTCCAAAAGGCCTGTGCGAACACAGTAACTGAATACTCCAGGGAGAGCTGGCTCCCCCCCACGCCTCCTGCGCTCGCTAGATCCCCTCCTTACTGCAGCGTTAGTTCTCCGCACACGTTGGCCCTTCATGCTGCATCAGGGCCACTAACAAGGCCACGTGAAAGCCATTTGGCTAGCAATGCCTTCTGTCTGACATCTGAACCACAACTCCTGCTAGGCAGAAAAGCAAAGAGAAGGGAGGACGACTGTGTACACCACCCTCACCAGCTAGAATCCAAATTTCCTCAGTGATCTAAACCTCGCCACCCCTGGTGACATTTACACAATAGTAAGTTCTGGAAAAATGAGTAAGCAGCCTTAAACAACTAGAGAGAGAAGGGAAGATCTCTCAGGTGAGCATCCTAATTTGGATACTCCACACGACAACTGTTCTAGAAACAACTCTACAAATTTAATTATTTCTAAAAAAGAGAAGAGCAGATACACTATGAACTGAAAAGCAGCATCAGACAGGGGATGCAGAAATCAAACTGCATTGTTTGATAAACAAAAACCAAATGCACATTGGGATAACAATTATTAAGACGTTATTATTAGCCTACATGCGCAGAGAAGTCTAGAAACGCTGACCAGCAGTTCTTCTAACAAAGGACCTGGGGATGCTGCAGTGCCCAGTAAGGCTGACGACACCTTGGGCTGCACGGGGACGGGTGGGCCAGCAAACCAAGGGAATTTCAATTCCCCCTCACTGGCAATCCTGAACCTGCAACGCTGTGTCCTATTTCAAGCCTTACAGCTGTGTGTGCGGAAACCTGACTCTTTAGTAACCTAATGTAAAAAAGGCAGTAATAAGATTTTAATCCAAATATCATCAGCCTAGCACACAGAAATCTCTTTTTTTTTTTTTTTTCTTTAAGTGAACATGCTTCTGACCATGGATTTACCACATCTGTGGACACACTCTTCACTCAGGCCTAGTACTCCTGCAATTTCAGTGTCCCAAATGTTGTCTGGCAGAGGATCAAACAAAACTACCTAAGCCGATGGATATGAAAGTTTTGCCTTTCCACTTCAACTACGGAAAAATTTCAAATCTGATGCATCTCACTGGTTACACAACTTATGAGACAGCACTGGACCATACCTATACCCAGCTGGAACCAGGATGAGAAGCAAGCCCTTCACTGGTCGTTAGAAGCTCCATTAAAGAAGCCTTTAGTTCCTAAGCAAGCAAGACTATTAAGAAGCTACCAGTCTAGACCCCAGCATTGCTATCAAATACACTTCTCCCAGAAAAAAAAGCTGTTTTATCTCCCTTTAACCCTTACCAGCGCTGGACGGAACGGTTCTTCCTGAAGAAACGTCAAGGGGAGTTCAGTTGGGCAGTAGTTTGGTTGCTCTCCCGCTATGTTATACGCTCCCTGTGTGGTCACAGGCGCTTGCACGATTTCAGCAGCAGCATTTTCTGCATGTGCAATGGCGTTGGTAGCATGAAGGAGCGCAGAAACCTGCACAGGGGAGCAAGCTGCTGCTCCATCTGCTCCTGACACAAGTGCTGTTTCTGGGAGGACAAGATTAAGAGGCTCTGGCTGGCTCCCCTCCGATGAAGATGCGCTGCTGCTCTTACTGGTCACCAGCAGCGGCTGACTGCCACCAAACTGCGGGGCTGCACGCTCCAACTCCGCAAGTTCCGCTTCCACTGCTTCGGGTTCGAGTGGTAAACACATCTCATTAACAAAGCGAAACACGTCTTCAAGAGTTACTTCTGTGGTGTTGCTGGCATCAGATGTATTGCAAGGCAGGTTAGAGGGCAGAAACTCAGCTCCATACGCTGGCTGCGCTGGCTGGGTCTGGAAGAAACAAAATGCAGTGAACTGTTATTAAAAGCTTACCGTGATAGGACGGGCATTGGTTCTGCAAAGGCTTGGAAATGAACCTGAGAAATCAACTGAAGTGTTCGCTTAGCCAAAACCTTGAAAAATTCTTATTTTCAGTTAAAACAGCGTGGTTTAATTTAAAAATAAAAAGGGGGGGGGGGCTACTACTTTGTCTTGGTTTTTATTAACCACCTTACTCTTGGCACGCTTGCTTTCCTCTATTCACTGTCCTGGAGAGAAAGGGAAGTTCCTTCCCGCAGCCGCGTACCCCTCCAGATGCACTGTCTGCACCCCTCTGCCGGGCAGGTGTCAGTCTACCCAAGCACCCCAGAGACGACTTCTCCGAGCAACAGCTGGTGAGCAGAGCACCTGCCTGCTCAAAGGACACTTATGCTAAAACTGACATGGTTTCAGGGGGCTGATGTCAGTCCACGGAAGAGAAACTTAAGTACACGGTACCACTCCAAGCTGAAAGCAGTTGGGGAGCACCAGGAGGAATGCCCTGTTCTACCTGCACGCCTGGCTCTTGCTCTTCCCTGTGTATCAGATCGCAGCCATTGTCCTGAGCCTTGACACTGGGCAAGACGCACCTTTGGTCTGACCCCGCAGAGCTGGCCGGGTGTTCCTGTAGTAACGCTGGAGGAATTTGCTCCTCCTCTGCTGCTACGCAGACGAGTAAAACTCTTCTGTGCACGGCCGCTATTCTGTCCTAAGCTTGCTCTGAACTACCTGGCACTGACAGCTACGGAAAGCCTCCGAAGGCTTCCAGATTCAGGGAAAAGGAACACAGTGAACTGTGCAGCGGCACGAGGGGCGCACAAGACTCCTCCGCAGAGTTCTGCACCTGCCACAATCCCAGGCTCTGGACAAGAGGCAGCTGAGGGGTTAAACTAACCTTGCCTCTCTTGCGACTGGGAAGAGGAGACTACTCAGAGAAAGAGTATTTCCAACAAAAAGAGAAAATCCGTTGAACTAAAATCCCCGCGTTTCTCTTCAGCACAGAATCAGCCCCATTTATTGAACCAGCCAACACCCAGCTAATCACAGCAGGACCGACAGCAGGATTCTCCCTAACTACACAAGTAACAGGGCCTCAGCACCAAAACACCTCCCTCCAAACAGCCCCACGGTTCATACACTTATCCCTCAGTCCTTAACCAGGGAGCCTGAACCACAAACGCCAAAGGTCTCTGACAACGGAAACACACACCGCTAGAAACGCGCCTCAAAAGCTGTCAGGGCCGACAACGTTCAAAGTGTGGTCAGCACTGGAGATCCTGAGCGGAGACTCGTGAAGGAGCACTGCCAACTCTGCAGGCACTCGCACAAGGACGTGCTTGTCTCTGCACAGCGCTGAGCACAACCGTCCAGTCCAGGCTTGAGCTCTGCAAAAACTTCATCAGAACATACACCTCTCTCTAAAGGTACCCACGAGGAAACGACTAAGAGCCATCAGGTTTGCACCAGCTGAGGACTTCCAAGCTGGAAACGTTACTGAAGGCACCACAACACCCATAGCACAATGGGACAGTAGCTTCCACACACACAAAAAACGACATTTTGAGTGCCTCCATGCCAGGGAGGTCTCATGCAGCAGAAAGAGATGCAGTCAATCTCTGGCTTTTACTTTGCTTTCAAAATAAAAACACTTTGCTGCCTGGACACAGTAACATCTAGAACGCCCTCGCTACACGGCAGACTTACCGTTTGGGACACAGGGAAGACCAGGCACAGGCACAACCACAACTTGGCAGACACCAGAGTATCAACAACCGAAGATGCTCTGGACCACTCAAACGTTCATAAAGTACGGGCTCCACAGAAAACAGAAACTCAACAACTGCTGATCACAAACAACCTCACCATTATCTACATTTTAAACAAAACCCTCTGCCTTCAGTGGCAACTCTCAAAATACTCTTTTGTACTGAAGATTAAAGACAGCATGTTATAACCTAAAAAAGCTTCCACTTCATCACCATGAACACACCTGCACGATGCATTTTTCCCACGCTAACGAGCACCCTGAATTGGCCAACACCACAGGTTAAAACACCTCACACTCATTAACGAGGGATCCTTTGTCATTCCCTCTACTTTTTTAAACCTTGCTTTACCAAGCAAGCCCTTCACTGGTCGTTAGAAGCTCCATTAAAGAAGCCTTTAGTTCCTAAGCAAGCAAGACTATTAAGAAGCTACCAGTCTAGACCCCAGCATTGCTATCAAATACACTTCTCCCAGAAAAAAAAAGCTGTTTTACCTCCCTTTAACCCTTACCAGCGCTGGACGGAATGGTTCTTCCTGAAGAAACGTCAAGGGGAGTTCAGTTGGGCAGTAGTTTGGTTGCTCTCCCGCTATGTTATACGCTCCCTGTGTGGTCACAGGCGCTTGCACGATTTCAGCAGCAGCATTTTCTGCATGTGCAATGGCGTTGGTAGCATGAAGGAGCGCAGAAACCTGCACAGGGGAGCAAGCTGCTGCTCCATCTGCTCCTGACACAAGTGCTGTTTCTGGGAGGACAAGATTAAGAGGCTCTGGCTGGCTCCCCTCCGATGAAGATGCGCTGCTGCTCTTACTGGTCACCAGCAGCGGCTGACTGCCACCAAACTGCGGGGCTGCACGCTCCAACTCCGCAAGTTCCGCTTCCACTGCTTCGGGTTCGAGTGGTAAACACATCTCATTAACAAAGCGAAACACGTCTTCAAGAGTTACTTCTGTGGTGTTGCTGGCATCAGATGTATTGCAAGGCAGGTTAGAGGGCAGAAACTCAGCTCCATACGCTGGCTGCGCTGGCTGGGTCTGGAAGAAACAAAATGCAGTGAACTGTTATTAAAAGCTTACCGTGATAGGACGGGCATTGGTTCTGCAAAGGCTTGGAAATGAACCTGAGAAATCAACTGAAGTGTTCGCTTAGCCAAAACCTTGAAAAATTCTTATTTTCAGTTAAAACAGCGTGGTTTAATTTAAAAATAAAAAGGGGGGGGGGCTACTACTTTGTCTTGGTTTTTATTAACCACCTTACTCTTGGCACGCTTGCTTTCCTCTATTCACTGTCCTGGAGAGAAAGGGAAGTTCCTTCCCGCAGCCGCGTACCCCTCCAGATGCACTGTCTGCACCCCTCTGCCGGGCAGGTGTCAGTCTACCCAAGCACCCCAGAGACGACTTCTCCGAGCAACAGCTGGTGAGCAGAGCACCTGCCTGCTCAAAGGACACTTATGCTAAAACTGACATGGTTTCAGGGGCTGATGTCAGTCCACGGAAGAGAAACTTAAGTACACGGTACCACTCCAAGCTGAAAGCAGTTGGGGAGCACCAGGAGGAATGCCCTGTTCTACCTGCACGCCTGGCTCTTGCTCTTCCCTGTGTATCAGATCGCAGCCATTGTCCTGAGCCTTGACACTGGGCAAGACGCACCTTTGGTCTGACCCCGCAGAGCTGGCCGGGTGTTCCTGTAGTAACGCTGGAGGAATTTGCTCCTCCTCTGCTGCTACGCAGACGAGTAAAACTCTTCTGTGCATGGCCGCTATTCTGTCCTAAGCTTGCTCTGAACTACCTGGCACTGACAGCTACGGAAAGCCTCCGAAGGCTTCCAGATTCAGGGAAAAGGAACACAGTGAACTGTGCAGCGGCACGAGGGGCGCACAAGACTCCTCCGCAGAGTTCTGCACCTGCCACAATCCCAGGCTCTGGACAAGAGGCAGCTGAGGGGTTAAACTAACCTTGCCTCTCTTGCGACTGGGAAGAGGAGACTACTCAGAGAAAGAGTATTTCCAACAAAAAGAGAAAATCCGTTGAACTAAAATCCCCGCGTTTCTCTTCAGCACAGAATCAGCCCCATTTATTGAACCAGCCAACACCCAGCTAATCACAGCAGGACCGACAGCAGGATTCTCCCTAACTACACAAGTAACAGGGCCTCAGCACCAAAACACCTCCCTCCAAACAGCCCCACGGTTCATACACTTATCCCTCAGTCCTTAACCAGGGAGCCTGAACCACAAACGCCAAAGGTCTCTGACAACGGAAACACACACCGCTAGAAACGCGCCTCAAAAGCTGTCAGGGCCGACAACGTTCAAAGTGTGGTCAGCACTGGAGATCCTGAGCGGAGACTCGTGAAGGAGCACTGCCAACTCTGCAGGCACTCGCACAAGGACGTGCTTGTCTCTGCACAGCGCTGAGCACAACCGTCCAGTCCAGGCTTGAGCTCTGCAAAAACTTCATCAGAACATACACCTCTCTCTAAAGGTACCCACGAGGAAACGACTAAGAGCCATCAGGTTTGCACCAGCTGAGGACTTCCAAGCTGGAAACGTTACTGAAGGCACCACAACACCCATAGCACAATGGGACAGTAGCTTCCACACACACAAAAAACGACATTTTGAGTGCCTCCATGCCAGGGAGGTCTCATGCAGCAGAAAGAGATGCAGTCAATCTCTGGCTTTTACTTTGCTTTCAAAATAAAAACACTTTGCTGCCTGGACACAGTAACATCTAGAACGCCCTCGCTACACGGCAGACTTACCGTTTGGGACACAGGGAAGACCAGGCACAGGCACAACCACAACTTGGCAGACACCAGAGTATCAACAACCGAAGATGCTCTGGACCACTCAAACGTTCATAAAGTACGGGCTCCACAGAAAACAGAAACTCAACAACTGCTGATCACAAACAACCTCACCATTATCTACATTTTAAACAAAACCCTCTGCCTTCAGTGGCAACTCTCAAAATACTCTTTTGTACTGAAGATTAAAGACAGCATGTTATAACCTAAAAAAGCTTCCACTTCATCACCATGAACACACCTGCACGATGCATTTTTCCCACGCTAACGAGCACCCTGAATTGGCCAACACCACAGGTTAAAACACCTCACACTCATTAACGAGGGATCCTTTGTCATTCCCTCTACTTTTTTAAACCTTGCTTTACCAAGCAAGCCCTTCACTGGTCGTTAGAAGCTCCATTAAAGAAGCCTTTAGTTCCTAAGCAAGCAAGACTATTAAGAAGCTACCAGTCTAGACCCCAGCATTGCTATCAAATACACTTCTCCCAGAAAAAAAAAGCTGTTTTACCTCCCTTTAACCCTTACCAGCGCTGGACGGAATGGTTCTTCCTGAAGAAACGTCAAGGGGAGTTCAGTTGGGCAGTAGTTTGGTTGCTCTCCCGCTATGTTATACGCTCCCTGTGTGGTCACAGGCGCTTGCACGATTTCAGCAGCAGCATTTTCTGCATGTGCAATGGCGTTGGTAGCATGAAGGAGCGCAGAAACCTGCACAGGGGAGCAAGCTGCTGCTCCATCTGCTCCTGACACAAGTGCTGTTTCTGGGAGGACAAGATTAAGAGGCTCTGGCTGGCTCCCCTCCGATGAAGATGCGCTGCTGCTCTTACTGGTCACCAGCAGCGGCTGACTGCCACCAAACTGCGGGGCTGCACGCTCCATCTCCGCAAGTTCTGCTTCCACTGCTTCGGGTTCGAGTGGTAAACGCATCTCATTAACAATGCGAAACACGTCTTCAAGAGTTACTTCTGTGGTGTTGCTGGCATCAGATGTATTGCAAGGCAGGTTAGAGGGCAGAAACTCAGCTCCATACGCTGGCTGCGCTGGCTGGGTCTGGAAGAAACAAAATGCAGTGAACTGTTATTAAAAGCTTACCGTGATAGGACGGGCATTGGTTCTGCAAAGGCTTGGAAATGAACCTGAGAAATCAACTGAAGTGTTCGCTTAGCCAAAACCTTGAAAAATTCTTATTTTCAGTTAAAACAGCGTGGTTTAATTTAAAAATAAAAAGGGGGGGGGGCTACTACTTTGTCTTGGTTTTTATTAACCACCTTACTCTTGGCACGCTTGCTTTCCTCTATTCACTGTCCTGGAGAGAAAGGGAAGTTCCTTCCCGCAGCCGCGTACCCCTCCAGATGCACTGTCTGCACCCCTCTGCCGGGCAGGTGTCAGTCTACCCAAGCACCCCAGCCAGAGATGACTTCTCCGAGCAACAGCTGGAGAACAGTTTTAAATGAGAAATAGTATGAAGCTGTACCTGAACTCCCAGTTTTGTCACCACTTGTGATGACAGTGTAATACAAAACTCTAAAACCTGGATTTCAGAAACCTGACAAGAGATACACCCTAATCAGCCACCATGTCTGGGTATAACCATGTACATCCCCTTCCCATTCCACGTGGTAACTCTCTGTAGCTTTTTCTGGAGAGCAGACCGCAGGCAGACATTTACTTACTGGCCTTGCCTGCCCGTGTTCCAGTCAGGGTCACCCACCGGTTCCAGCAGGGCAGCTGCACACTGCGCTAGCCCAGCAGCTGGCCTCCAAGCCCCAACAAACTGTACCTGAT
Organism: Chlamydotis macqueenii; assembly: GCF_036417535.1. Classification (NCBI taxonomy): domain Eukaryota; kingdom Metazoa; phylum Chordata; class Aves; order Otidiformes; family Otididae; genus Chlamydotis; species Chlamydotis macqueenii. The sequence goes on from NC_141574.1 coordinate 10,247,541, forward strand.
CTCACCTGAACTTGTGCAAGACTCAGTAAGGCCCAGCACAAGGTTTAGGCTTTCATGTCCAACTGTGCCTGTTTCTCCTTCTGAGACCACAAAGTACTCTCAGGATCCAACAGAAACAGGGCTGATAATCAATCACCTTGCTGACTGTCAGCGTACTGGTATGGCTCACTGTCTTCTGGACTGGTCCAGTCACTCGTTATCCAGCGTCAGCAGTTTCGTACAGACTTTGCCAGTAGCATCTAGTAGGCCACGGCGTGATCTAACAGCCTAAAATGCCCTGCAAACCCCCTTCAACAGCACTGCTCTGAATTCCTGCAACTGCTGGAAGATACTGAGTGGAAGGTTACAATGCAAAAATTCTATTTTTCATGAGGAAAGATAAAAATGCTTAGTCAGCCAGGGCTCATTCATTTTACTGCTTTTGAGGATTTGTGCTAGTGGTTACTGATGATCAATACACAAAAGCAGGGCAGGATGACCAATACTGTAGCTGGCTGCATCCCTCAGCAGAAGTTTGGGAAGGTATCCACCTCAGAGCACAAAAAAGGTAAACTGATTATTCCCCACAGCTCCGCAAGAACCACAGGCAAACCGCTGTCTTCTGTACCACCTGCACACTAACGTGTTACCCTGGCAGTTACCTGGCCATCTTGGATAAGCTTATATTTTTTAAAATCATGAATAAAAGACAAAGGTTGGTATTTGCTAAACAGGAAACTGGATGATCAAGCTTGGGTAGGTCAATACTTTTTCAACATATGTAAGTATAACTTGCTTCGCTTGTCCTCTGTGAGGAAAAAAGTATATGAATAATGCTGTAATAGGAAAAGAAGCCTTCGCATTTTTACTTCAGATCTTTTGATATTTGATAAGCCAGGCCCTCCAAATAAGGTGCAGTTTCCACTGGAACTATACACAGCATTTACAGTAAGTACTGTAGTTATTTTTAATACGACATCTTTGAGGTGGGGCCAATTCCAGAAGTCACCTTGGTTTTTCTCATTCATCAAATGAAACTCGGGACTGCAGAAGGCTGCCTGAGACAAAAAAGTGGAGCCGTTTCCCTGTATTTTCACAGTATTAAAGAATCTCTTTTTGCCCAAGCAAGGACATTTTTCAAAGAAAAATGTGGACTCGTTAACTAAAATGAATTCTGGTTAAGTCAAGCAAAAAACTTACACAGAAAAAACCACTCCACTGATGAGGACACCAACTATGCCGCTACCCTGAAACCTAACTTGAATTACAAAACTACCCATTCAAAGTTCAGTGGTTCTTTGAAATAGATATTTGTAAACCACATTACCCTCACTTCCTCAAGCAGATCAATTTTCAAATGTATATCCTTCATTCCAGAAGGCCGTAAACCTGCAGTTCATTCACACAGTCTCTTCTGCTTCCACCCAATTTCAGCGTGCTACACTCACCTGCAAAGTGCTGTACTGGGTGTAGATCGGAGCCGCAGGACCAGCAGAGCTGCTCAGAGCATTTATGTGGGTAGGTGCAGCTGCAAGAATTCAAACACAGTTATCAGACTTCCAGAATTTGTTTGGTATGCAGAGTTCTATTGCTTACTTTGATTAAACATTTCAATAATCACACAGTAACTAAATTCCAGAAAGGTGATTTTAAGACCGATTTCTTCATCTTAAAAAATATTTATTCTAATATATGTGTACATATATTAAAAATAGATATTGTAAAACTGATATACACACAGAGGAACTTCATAATCAGAGTCTTTTCTGCCTTCATACCATCTTTTTGATTTGGCTGCTTGACTTTCTTATCACAACATAGCACAGAAAGTCGATTCGCTTAGGAAGAGCCCAGATGTTCACACACACGCACACACACTGAAACTAAACACTGATTTTATTCTAAAAAGCACCTTTATAGATAAGGCAGTATTCTGCAGGTATTATTTTTCGGTGACACACAGAGATAATTTAAAAGTAAAGGCATTATTTGCAGGACAGATAATCTTTTAAATCTGCAATCATTCTGAGAGAGGGGGAAATCCTTGATGAGATCAAGTGCAGTGCAGTGTTTACAGTAAGTAAACGTGGTAAGTATAACTTGAGATGGCAAACAGGTCAGATCAACTTATTCACAATGCTTGACACTTACATGGGATTTCACGATACAGTTGCTGTAACAACCAATATGTTTTTTTAGTATCTATACCTATTATCTTTTTAATATGATGTTGCTGAATATTTGTGCAGTTTGGAGCCATAAACACAGGACCTAAACAACACAGAAAGAGCTAGTAGACATCCTTCTAAAGAACCATGAGATATGTGTATGACTAGAGAAAAACAAAAAAAAAAAAAAAAAAAAGAGAAAAATTCTAGAGAAAATGCAACCGAAGGAACTAAGATAGAAGTATGTAAAATCATGAACGGTGCAGTGAGAGGGAGATGGACACAGACACATTCACACAAAAAGCAAAAGGGGATTTAATTAATACGCAGCAGGGTCAAAGAGTGGCTCTGGCAAAAGTGGCTCTGCACAAAATGCAATTAACCTGTGAAACGAAGTCCTTGTCGCAGATGTTATATGTGCTACAAGTCTACACTGGCTGGGAGAAACAGAGAAGTTCATGGAAGTGAAATCCACTGAGGGCCAATAAATACAACTCATGTTGTGGTTTATTAATTCCCTGAGGCCACGCTGTTGGAGTATTTCAGAGAAGCGTCAGTCCGTGCTTGCTCTACTCCTGCACTCCCTCTTGGGCACTCCTGCCAGAGGAAACGATGAGCTATATGGACATCTGGTCTGACCAAGGCTGGTGTTCTTATCTCCAAAGGAGAGAACTACTCATTAGAGAATTACGGAGGCATTCACTAAATCCTGCTCTCTCAACACTGGAAAAACTGGATGAATGGTACAAAAATAAGCACATGGAGTTCAGCTGGAGGGATGACAATATTAACATCACATTCTTAAATACATCTTTCTCCTCTTGAGACAATAGTATTTTGTGGGCTCTCAGTGTTTCAACAGAGAAGAACAAATCACTCCTCATCTTTGCTGAAAACAGAAACCAGTAAACTAAACGCATTCAGATCCGTGCTGTGGTGCAGAGTCTGTTAGTACCACTAAAATCTCGTACTCTTCCAAGTCAACACAGCCACATCCAAACAGCCTGTCAGGAACGGTCCCAAGCACGCGCCAACCCCTGTGCTAAGCAGAGCGCTTTTGGGGGAGAGTGCTAACGAGGCTAACGATCTAATGACAGAGCTGATCCAAGAGACCCAGGCACTTCTCCTGGTAACGTCTAACACAGTGGCATAGACACAGACAGCTATGCTTGCCCAGCTGCGGTTTCAGCAAAGAGGTATCTTGCCAAATGCATCTGGAAGTTAGAACCTAAATGTAAATAAAATCTAAGAACATTAAAAAAGCTGCTCCACGCTTACAGTTCAATGTATACGCGTTTGTACTGCGTGCTTTTTACAGGTTCCAATACTACACACAAGCTCAGGAAAGCTGAAAGCCCAAAAGTAAATGCAAACCCACTACGATCAGCAGCAGGCCTTTCCCAAGCTTCAACAATTTCTGCACGGATCTGTTGGAAACTGAAGGAATACATGTGTCATCTCTACAGATTCAAGACAGCAGCAGACATGAACAAGCGTTACTATCAGCTCAGCTGGGCCAAAGGGCTGAGCACTCTCCAGCATCTTCCATTCCCCTTGAGCACGTGCTGCTTGGGAAACACGAAGGAAGAACCTTAAGACCACCCTTTCAGTGTGAGCTTACCATGTCAGGTCCAAAAGGTACACCTAAGAGAAGTGAGTTGCTCATCAGACAACCGGACCAACAGTACTCAGAGCTGCACAGGAAATGAGGGAACGCAGCTGTGCCTGTTCCTGCCAAATCAACGAACACCTCGGAACAGGCCAGATCCCACAGCTACGCAAGCTTCGATCCTTTACCAACCAAAAGGCTGATGACAGTGAAGATGATACCCAAGGTCTCCTCAACAAGGGAGAATGGGAAAGACAGTGTTGTTTGAACTCAGATGTTTCGGTGGGATTAAGTGCCTTACTGCTACTAGACGCAGGTGTCCAGCAGCTGTCAACTCCCTGCACAGCCAACGGACAACCAGGCTCATCAGAAGGAAACGGACTGCCTTCCGTACGTCTAACAGCCTGGACTGACTCACCTCTGGGAGCTGCCTGTTTCTCTCTGCTGACTACATACGTAATGGAGACAACAAGCCCAGGCGTATACGGCTAACTACTATACATTCAGAGGAATCTTAGGCAAGATGAATCTTACAACTAGTTTTACAAGTGCCTTACTAACGCACCTAGTTTGCTTTTCTCAAGGGAAAAAAAAGGTGCTATTTATGCTGTGTTAAAACCAATATCACGTTTTCAGCTGCTTATTTATTTAAAAAATCTTCTTTTAACCAACACATACGTGAATTTCAAGCTTTACATACAAAGAAAATTATTTATCTTAACAGAGGGTGTATCATTCAGAATAGCATGACTACTCCTAAGCTACCACCGACAGAAAGGTTATCACACGTACATGAACCCTACAGCCACAGATGCGTTCGAAAGGCACGACTGGACCGGCAATGCCAGGTGGCACCAAGAACTAACACGTCCCACCCAGTCTCCTTGACTGATGTTTTGTTATTAGGATACATTCCGATTATAAAGTTCCACTACATTTCTTTGATGCAATCCTACCACTATCAAAGGTTTTGGAGATAGCTGAAAGCACACAGAATTAAATTCTTAAAATAATTATGGTCTAATGCTAGCGGGAAAAAATGAGCACCTTTTATTTTACTGCCCTTTCAATAAGAATCATAATGAAAAACCAGGGAAATTATCGCCGAAGTTAACAAACAAGTTTGAATATGCATACAAAGAAATCTTTTGACAAAGTTATACTTTGATTTAATTTAATGGTACTTCAAAAGTAAGATGAAAAGAGGCAAGAATAAGACCAAACATACATTATTTACTCCCCTCGCTTATGAAACACATATTTTAAGATTAACCATCACTTTCCAAACAAGCTACTCTTGTTATAACATCCAGAAAAAAGGACAGCAAAGAGATGAAGAGACACACAGGAACAGAAGTAGAAACACTGGGACAGTCCCAAGTGACAGCGACAATTAAAAGATTCATAACACTATCTAGTGAAACATCAAATTTCTCTTCTCAGAAGTACTAATGAATTCTTTGGAGTTTTCAAAAGCCTCAGATTCCATAAGTTTCTCTCTTTTAGTTCGAATCAGACGTTAATTTTTGTACCTTGCAAAATTTGGTGTACTTTCATCGTGCCCTCCCCGCCGCCTCCCACCCCGGAAGATTTTACATGTACAACACAGCCAACTTATTCTTTAAACTTTTATAACTCCAGTGGGAGAGACTAGTGCCATCCAGTTACAGAGATGTACATACTCATGCCTAAATCCATGCTGGTCTCCCTCAACTCGCTGGCAGTCACTACTGCAAAACAGGCACTTCCAGGAGATGAGTAATCTCCCCCTGAGACAAACTCCAGAATAAGCTACACAAATCGCACCCTAGAGACACGCATTTCCTTCCCCTGACTTCCCCTGGGTCTGGGAGCCCAGCTGAGACACCGACATCTAAAATTCAGTATGATGAATTTCAGCCTATGCTTTGTAACTGACAGAAACAGGAAGCAGGGACCATCTCCCACCTGAAGCAGGTATTCCGGATGGGGCTTTGAGTGACCTGGTCTGATGGGAGATGTCCCTGCCCGTGGCACGGGAGTGGAACTGCATGACCTGTAAGGTCCCTTCCAACCCAAACCACTCCGTGATTCCCAGGATACCCTGCTGCTAGGAGGAGACTTAACAGTCTGCAGCTTGCAATGCAGGCACTGGCCATTGCAGTAATTTCTGTAAGCAGCACACGGCAAGGAGCATATGGCAAAATTTGTCTGACTCTTAAACATTCACCAGTGTCCACAAGGGATGCAAAACTCCTCAGAATTCTTCCTTGACAAAAGGAGTCAAGACTTTTGTACTTTCTAGTCTTCAGCGCATAAAAAAAAATATATATAAAGACACTAAGCAAGAAAAAAAATTAAGATATGAAAACAGAATGACCAGAATGAAATACTCTACACAGTACTTTTGACTGATCTTTGAGTTTAAAAACTTAACTTGGGAAAACATGAGACCAGGGACTGGCATACTAATTTTCAACAAGTCCTCGGTGCTTTAGCATCAGCGTCTTAGTTATTCTTAACTAAAAATAAAAATGAAAGTCAGGCTAACACTGACTAGTTGTGGACAAAAGTTTTTCTCATCGCCCCTTAACCTCAACAGAGAGGCTATCGGGGAAATCACCAGGGGACGCTCAAAATCTGAAGGAGGGACAGGAATACCAAACAGAAAACCTTCAAACGTCTCTCTTCCTTTTAGACTTTACACTTTCTATCTAATTCTCACTTGAGATACATACATGACAGAGAAGCGGGGAAATAAATATTTATAAGTATCACTTTTAAACATCTTATTGAAAAGCAAGTGGAGAAATTTGTTTCGTACCTGTTGGATAGTAGTTCTGTGAGTACTGCGCTGAAGGTGTGCAGCTGCTGCTTTTTGGAAGCGAAGAGGCAGTGCTGACAGACCACTGATCAAGTGGCAGAAGAGACATAACAGGCCAGGAATACACTGCTGTGGAAGTGTTATTCCCTGGAAGCAGCACAAAAGGATTTTGACCTGCTCCGGAAGGAACTGGAGCCTGCCCGAAAGTATGCGTTGGTAAAGCACCGTGGTTCTGCAGTGCGGGTGACGTGTAGGAGTAAGGAACGAAATTGCCTTGATGGTAAGGTTGAGGAAACTGTCCCACAGTCAGCAGACCTGCAGTGGGTACAAAATAAAGTGAAACAAGCGTTAACGAAAGGAGTTTTCACAAGCAATGAAAGGCAATATGAGGAGCCAAGGCTACAACATTATTTGGGCAGACTGCCTTTGCTCCAATGTACTTCATCGAGGAACAGGCTGTATTCTTACCCCTGAACACACAGTAACTGCTGCAGCGGCACATGCATGCAGTGCCAATGTGCACTGTCTACGGAGCATTCACTCTCCGTAAACTTGCAGTAACAAGTTATCAGCATTTAGAAATGTGCTATAAATCAAAATGCATAGTAACTGACTAAACCAAAGTAATTTAGAAAGTAGTGTGTGTTAAATCAGACAATACGTTAAAAAAAAAGGGAAATCATCAAGCAAGACTTTACCAAACTCCCATGCTGACAGCTCACAGACAGGCAAGGGAAGGGCAATGCCAAAATCCTCCAAATGACTTGGAAAGTACTTTATGACAAGTCATTCCATTCATCAGGAAAAAAAATTCAAAGCCAACTTTTTTCCAGCCAGCTCAACTAGTTTAGTTTAGACAAAAATATCCAGACTTTGAACCTCGATTATCTCCTAGATATTCTTTTTATTTTTCTCTTAGTCTCCTCTCTTAGTCAGTTACTATTTTGTGAAATGGTATTTGCTCTTACACCGTGACAGCTCAATTTCCTTTAGAGGTGACTTGGTTGAAACGCTGACAGTAACACCAAGAATGCCTATGTGCATCAAATTCCTAAAAAACCTCCTGCACTTGTGACTCTTCCTCAGTGCTGCATACCGCTGTGCTAACGGTAAGCTTCAGGGCAGCTTGCGTCAATAGGGTTTATCTAGAGATCAGGCTTTCTCAGACCTGTAGCTCCCAATTCTCACTCTAAAGGACTTTTGAAATAGCCTCACGTTCACCTCTTTCACTCCTCTGATGGGAACTAATTCAAGAAACGGGCAACATACAGTCAATTATTCTGCAAGTTTGTTAGGAATCATTAAATAAATACCACCTGGCCCTGAAAATTTATTAAGAGTTAATGTATAAGACTGTTTATTTCCTATTCAGTACTTTTACCACATATAAACAGAAAATGAACAGAGGTATGAGAATTCCTCTGTTCATATTTTACCTTTGGATAGGGCAATTAGGATTAGCAGGTTTGAACACATAAATAAGACACCACAGGATGCCAGGTTAGGCAGCACCAGTGCTTTACAGGAATTATTCCTGGATGTTTAACACACAGTTTAACACATGTTGCAAGACATTTGGAACAGACTGAGGCTTCGCAAACAAAAATATCTTTTATCTATCAAATCACCTCACATTTAAAGCAAAGACATGCCCCTAAATTGTCAGTACAGAGCGCACAGTAAATTTGTCAGCCTGTCAGAATTCGACTGCATGTAAAACCAGATGTTTTCTGTGTTTTGTCTTTCTAGAAACTGAGACAGAGCAAAAGCTCTCTAAAACTGCACCCACAAGAACAGAGGCCCAAAAATTAAAAGGCTGCCTCTTTCTTAGGATGAATATCGCGATACCCTGCTCTATTCTAAAGGCGGGCTGGTGCTGCAAGAAGCAGTACCACCAGCTGCTTCTCCCCTTCTCCCGCACTGAGCCTTACAGCTCCGCACCCACGTGCCACATCACCCTGGCCTGCGAGCCAGCCGCAAAGGGGCCGCGCAAGTCCTCTCCTCAGCTCCTTGCGCTGCACCAGCACAGTCGCTGTTCCAGCTGCAAGGAAGACAACGGTTAACAGGTGACCAAGGGACTGGGAAGCAGGACTGCCCTCCTGGTTCGATCAAAAAAGAGCACAGCCAAACAAGATACTCACATCTGCCTTACACAGCATCAACTACAACGCTTATACGGAATTTGTGGAATAAACCTCTGAGAGCTCAGACCTGTCTTGGAAAACTCAGATCCTCTCAAGGAGAGTTAGAAAGAAAGAAAATATGTTCTGTGGTTTTCCAACAACGTTATTTTGTTGAAATAACCTACTATCACCTACTCATTCAATCCTCTTTAAAAGCTATCTAGCTAGTAATTCTTTTTCAGGAAACAACCGACAGGTATCTCGCTACCAGCTCTCTTCCCCTTTGCACAAAACTGACAGGACACTCCAGCTGTCACTTCGCATAACCCACCCTTTCACACAAATTTAATGAGAGCTTACTGAGCATCCCTGCCGATGGGCAAGGAAGAGCAACGGTCACCTGGTAGAGGTGCACCAGCTCCAGAGAGATGGGGCAAGGCTGTTCGCAGTGTGGCCCACAACCGGGACTGGATTGTAGTCTGCAAGCAGACTGAAACACATGTGAACCACATCACCCATGCTTACTGGCAGCAGATCTACCCACATGATGAACAACCGTTCTCCTACACTGGGTGAACTGAGCGGTCACCAGCAAGGACTGGTAACGCTCCTCTCTCAGAGGAGTCCCGATTTTCAGACCCCGTGCCACCCAGCATTTCTCAAACCCACCGCAGCCCCGCATGTCCCACCCCGACTCACCAGGCTGGTTGGCCTTGCCGAGCATCGAGGGCGGCAGCAGCGTGCTGCATGGCTGCTGGAACTGGCTGTGCGGTTGGCTGGGCACCTCCGCACTGGCTGCCATCTTCGCCTTGTTGGCGCTCGTCAGGCGCTTCAGGTTGACGAGGAGGTCGGGGCGATTGCGGCAGAAGTTGGGGTTGTGGAAGTGGTGCATGGGCCCCTCAGAGCTGCGGCCGTTGCCGTGGCCACTGACAGCTCCCAAGCCCAGCGACCCCATTACCACCTTACGGAAGCCGTAGAGGTTGAGCTGCCGGATGAAGCTGGTGAAGTTCTTGGTCTTGAACATGCTGGTGGCTTCTGCCGCCGCCTCCCCGGCTGCTCCCAGCCCCGCGCCCAGCAGCTCGGACTCGAAGAGCGGCTGGTTGACGAGCAGCCCCTCGCCGCGGGCATCCCAGGAGATGGAGCGGAAGCAGGGGCTGTTCACCAGCCTCCACAGCTTGCCTGGGAAGTGATTTGGGTTGACGAGAGCGGGCAGCGGCTGCGTCTGCATCGCGACCGGCAGCTGCTCCATCGCGACCGGCCGCTTCGCCATCGCGACCGGCACCAAATGACGCGGCGGGGCTGCTCGCGCTCCAACGGACCCTGTGCGAGGGCCTCGCCCCGCCCCTCTCCGGCCTCGCCCCGCCCCTCCCGCGCCTCGCCCCGCCCCTCCTGCGCCTCGCCCCGCCCACCGCCCGCGCCGCCCCGCGCGCCGCCCGGCACGTGCCCGGCTCACGACGCACGGCCCGCCCGTAACGGCCCCGCCGGTCCCCGGCCCCGCCCCGCCTGCGCGCCGCCCGGCACGTGCCCGGCTCACGACGCGCGGCCCGCCCGTAGCGGCCCCGCCGGTCCCCGGCCCCTCCCGCTGCCCCCAGCGCCGCCATTTTACCCCCAGCGCCGCCATCACCCCCAGCACGGCCCGGCCCCTCAGCGCCCTCAGCCCCTCGTTCCCCTCAGCTCCCCCAGTTCCTCCCAACCCTCCCCATTCCCCTCAGCCCGGCCCAGCCCCCTCAGACCCCCCAGCGCCGCCATTCCCCTCAAACGCCCCAGTCCCCTCATTTCCCTCAGCGCCGCCATTTTCTCAGCACCGCCCAACCGCCTCAGCCCCTCCTGTCCCCTCAGACCCCCCCCAGCTCCCCTCAGTCCCCCCATTCCCCTTAGACCCTTAATTTTCCTCAGCCCTCTCAGATCCCTCCATTCCCCTCAGACCCCCTCATTCACCTCAGCCCAACGGTCGCTCTCAGCTCCCCCACTCTGCTTAGCCCCTCCATTGTCCTCAGCTCCCCCAGCCCCTCAGGCGCCCCTCCATTCCCCTCAGCTCCCCCATTTTCCTCAGCCCCTCCACTTTCCTCAGCGCCTCCAGTCCCCTCAAAGCCTCCCGGTCCCCTCACCCGTACCCTCGCTGTCCTCTCCGGGCGGCCATGGCCTCCGCGCCGCCGCCTCTCCAACGCCGTCCCCTCGGCTGCCCCGCGAGGGAGCGGGCGGCGGGGCCGGTCCCTGAAGCAAGGGGCAGGTCGCAGCTCAGGCCCAGCGGCCCGGCCCGCGGCGGAGCGGGGACAGCGCGTTCCCCGAGAGCAGCCCAGCCCCACGCACCCGTGGGTGCAGGACGGCTGCGGGGAGGGGGGGACGGGGGGGGGGGGGAGAGGGGCCGGGGGCGGCCCCCTGCGGCGGGCCCGGGCCCAAACCCTCGGAAAGAGAGAGCGGGGCTGAAGGAATTAACTTAAATTAAATCCCACAGAGCGACAATCTGGAGAAGACGGCGGTGAAGGAGGTGATGGAGTCTGCTGGCTTCCGCAGGACCGCAGGTCGCCCCCCTGGTACCGGCTGGGGACAAGGCTGGGACGCGCCGCGCTGCCCACCGCCACGCAAAATCCCAACTTCGCGGGGACGGCGCTGATCCTCGAGCTGGGGAGCACCACGCTGGAAAGACGCGGCGAGGTTAGAGGTGTTCGACAGCATCAGTTCACAAAATGGAACAGAAAACAGGTTTAGAAGGGAGTGGAAGAGGAATACAGAACAAATCAGGCGTGATGAGTGTCACATTTGCCCTTAAAAATCCCAAATGTGTGCAATTATAATCTCCCCCCCCCGCCCCGGACAGGCTGGGTAGAGTTAAAATGGGATAGAGAACAATCAGCATCAAGGGTAGGAACAGATTCAACAGAAGGAAGTACGGGAGAAGGAATCCTCAGACTGTGTTTTATTTTATAAAATATAGGTGGTAAAATCGTATGTAGTATAGAGGAGGGTGAGCATGACTGGTGGAGAACATCAAACAGCAGAAATCAATTCAGGTACTTAATCACAGGGCAACTGGGGAAGTAAGTGCCATGGGATGTTTTGGTTAAAAAAAAAAATAGCTGTATTCACACAGAATATCACCCTTAAAAGTGCCCTTATGTGCGCTCGCAGCCTAGAAGGCCAACCGCATCCTGGGCTGCATCAAGAGGAGCGTGGGCAGCAGGTCGAGGGAGGGGATTCTCCCCCTCTGCTCTGCCCTGGTGAGACCCCACCTGGAGTACTGTGTCCAGCTCTGGAGCCCCCAGCATCAGAAGGATGTGGAGCAATTGGAGAAGGTCCAGAGGAGGCCACGAAGATGCTGAGAGGGCTGGAGCAGCTCTGCTGTGAGGCCAGGCTGAGAGAGCTGGGGCTGTTGAGCCTGGAGAAGGGGAGGCTCTGGGGAGACCTGAGAGCGGCCTCCCAGTGCCTAAAGGGGGCTGCAGGAAAGGTGGGGAGAGACTGTTCAGTAGGGCCTGGTGTGACAGGACGAGGGGTCATGGTTTTACAATAGGGGGAGGCAGATTCAGACTGGATATTAGGAAGAATTTTTTTACAATGAGGGTTGTAGAACACTGTCCCAGGTTGCCCAGAGAGGCGGTGGATGCCCCATCCCTGGAAACGTTCAAGGCCAGGTTGGCCGGGGCTGTGAGCAACCTGATCTGGTTGGAGATGTCCCTGCTCCTTGCAGGGGGGTTGGACTGGGTGGCTTTTAACGGTTCCTTCCCACCCAAACCGTTCTGTGATTAAAAGTGGTACCTTTGTCACTGCTAGTCCTCCAGCTGTGCAGTTGGAGAAACTCTGAGTTCACACCTGGGATGCACTAGTACATGTCTGCCCTCTTAAAACTCTTCTCAGCATTCTGCTGTTAACTACAACTGGAGGCAGACTACAAGGACTATTTTTTCTTTCCCTACCCTAGCATGAGCATTCTTACCATTCTAGAACAAGAATCTGCTCAGAACCAAAAGCAGAAGAGCAAGGAACTGGGAAAGGAAGAGTGTGGTAATGTCTCTCACTGCTGCAAGCAGAAGAAGAAAATGCCATTCCTCTATCTTGGTTGCCCTCAGAGCAAGAAAGCAGTGAGAAGATTAGCACCTGCATACTTCCTGGCCTTAAATACATTACCTTATAGTTGTCATAAGATTCCTTAACAAGAAGGTACAAAACCAAATCCCTTATTTAATAGAAATCATCCTCCTCATAGAATCACAGGATGATTTGGGTTGGAAGGGACCTTCAAAGCCCATCCAGTCCAACCCCCCTGCAAGGAGCAGGGACATCTCCAACCAGATCAGGTTGCTCACAGCCCCGTCCAACCTGGCCTGGAATGTTTCCAGGGATGGGGCATCCACCGCCTCTCTGGGCAACCTGGGACAGTGCTCCACCACCCTCAGTGTAAAAAATTTCTTCCTAATATCCAGTCTGAATCTGCCTCCCCCTATTGTAAAACCATGACCCCTCGTCCTGTCACAGGAGGCCCTGCTGAAGAGTCTCTCCCCACCTTTCCTGCAGCCCCCTTTGGGCACTGGGGGGCCGCTCTCAGGTCTCCCCGGAGCCTCCTCTTCTCCAGGCTGAACAGCCCCAGCTCTCTCAGCCTGGCCTCACAGGAGAGGTGCTCCAGCCCTCTGATCACCTTTGTGGCTTCCTCTGGACCCTCTCCAACAGCTCCACGTCCTTCTGATGTTGGGGGCTCCAGAGCTGGACGCAGTACTGCAGGTGGGGTCTCACCAGAGCAGAGCAGAGGGGCAGAATCCCCTCCCTCGACCTGCTGCCCACGCTCCTCTTGATGCAGCCCAGGATGCGGTTGGCCTTCTGGGCTGCAAGCACACATTGCCAGCTCGTCCACCAGTACTCCCAAGTCCTTCTCCTCAGGGCTGCTCTCCATCCATTCCCCGCCCAGTCTGGATTTGTGCCTGGGATTGCCATGACCCATGTGCAGGACCTTGCACTTGGCCTGGTTGAACTTCATGAGGTTGGCACGGGCCCACCTCTGCAGCCTGTCAAAGCTGGAGTTGCAGCACAGCTTTGGGTTACAGCACAGCCCCAAACCAAAGTTTCAGAAAGGGGGCAGAATTGATTAAACTGATGGAAACTGTTCCTATTTGTAAACTGAAAGCAAAATCAGTCTGCTCTTCCACATGGCTGAAGTGAGGAAAAAGATGTCAGACTGACTAGCTTAAATATTTTGGGTGGGGTTGCTAACAGAGTTCCCCACTTCAAATTAAAGCAGACAGGTAAAACAAGAAACAAGGAAAAATGATGATAAGGAGAGATCAGAAGATACTGTTTTTGCCTCTTTTTCAGCAGACTGGCTGATTATTTCTCCCAGTAGCAGCAGCAGGAAGGAGCAGAAATTTTGTCAGTGTTGTCATCAAAGCTAAAATCCTGCGCCGTTGAAGGATGTTGCCTTACCCAAGGAGCTGATGGCCTGCCATTCTAGTGAACTCATGCCGCTGTCTTCCCAAGAGGCTGTGCATTTTAATTTCCTCAGTAATAATTTATTCTCTTAAGAATTATGTAATGATTGCTGAGCGTAAACAGCCAAAACTCAAGTGTACTAAAGGTAAATATGAAAAAAAAAAAAAAAAAATCAATAAAAAAGTCCACTTCACAAAAACATTCCTCAGCATTCCTGAGATTGTCTTTTGCATTGCTTTGATGAAACAATTTAAGGCTTCTCCTCCCTCCCTGTGCAGCAGGAGCACAACACAACCTGACGGTGGGATAGGCGAGTTCTGCAGTATCGTCCGCAGCTCAGGTCAGAGCCAGCGATACGTAGTCCGTACCTGACTTAGAACTAAAGCCCAGAAACATAGGTCCCTTTAAAGTGTTTCCTTCAGTACTTTGAAGCTGAGCCCGTAGCTGCAGAACAGATGACTTTTTGCAGACAGAATGATGTTTTTCATCAGCACCCAGAGCGCTGCAGGCTCCCGGCAAAGCCGAGGCTTGCACCTTTCAGCGCCTCGCTACTCACACCAGGTGACGGGAGACACGATCATGCAGCAGACGTGGCAGGAGGTACAACGCGAAGGAAACTGCTTCGTAGCTCTGGCAGCGGGCGCAGTTGACTTGCCAGGCGAGCCTGATGACGAGAAGAGGGGTAACAGTCCCTCTAGCTCTCTTGGTACAGAACTCAACTGAACCGTTCGTGCCTTAGACTCAGTGCGGGAGCTCCCCAGAACAACTTATTCTGGGGAACACTGGCAGTTTCCATGGAAGAGCTCAATAATAACAAAATGCTTTTTAGCAAGAGATGTTGTAGCTCAGGAGTCACAGGTAAGGCTGTCAGCAGCGCCCAGCCTTGCTGCTGCTTGCTCTCTCCCTCTCTTCCCCTGCACACTTCTCTCTCTCCCTGCAGCCTCCACTCAACACGAGCCCTGTCCCCCTTCCAGCCCCACACTGACCTGCAGCATTCGCTCTTTCTTCCCCAGACGACGATGCTCTGGCTCTGGCAAGGAGCACAACCCAGCTGGCAGCATAATTCCCTTCTCCCCGTGTTTCCTTCAGGCACAGCCGTGGGTCTGGCAGCACCACTGCTGCCTCCAGGATTCAACCACTAACCAGCTCCCTGCAGAATTCTGGCTTTGTTGTCGCTGTTCGATCTGTTCCTCTTTAGATGCCCCCCTGTCACAAGTCTGCAATGCTGCATGCCTCCCTTCTTTCAATACCACGGACTTTTATCAAATAGTTTACTTCCCGTGCGTTCAGAAGGCAGATGCTCTGCGCAGGGTATGTCCTGCGTCTGTTACCCCACACGTCAGTCTGCTTCTGACACAGCTGCGCCAAATGCTTTCTTTTGGCAAAGCCTTTGCAGCCATTAAACAAAAATTGTCTTTCTGCAAGTTCCAATGAATAGAAACTTGCATTCTTTAAAGACCATGAGTGAAAATAGATTGTTCTTTGCCACTATACCAATTTTTCTAGATTGTTTTTGAACAATATGATTGCTTTATTACCAAGTGACAGGGAGCGCTTTACAGCCCACTGTCACAAAAGAGCAGCGCCAGTTCCAGCGACGAACATTTTGTCCCAGGACATACAGAGCTTGTGAATAACCCCCCCAGCCATGGCTTACCCTCAGGCCGCTGTCATCTCACCTGAGCACTCCACTTGGCGTGGGCCCGTCCCGCAACGTCGGGCAGCACCCAGCTTTTCAATGAAGAGGTTGACACAGGGACTCGCAACTGACTGGGCGCCCAGTAGGAAAGAACCACAGAGAAACGCGTCAGTAAGAACTACGCTCGCGTGGGAGAGTAAAGTCGTACAACTAGCCTAAACTTGGCAAGACCGAAGTTGCATGCTGCTTTAGGCAACTTTAAAAAAAAATATATTATTTTAAACATACCAGAGACTGCGTGCAGCATCTTTCATCTATGGACCACTTGGCACGTGTATTACTTTAATTGGGAGATACAGATGCCCAAGGTACCATGGACAAACGGCAGCACCCAAAGCTCACTTTCATAGAAACCTGACATTTTGGGAGAGAAATGTGCTACTGTCTCTTACACTGAAAGCTGAAAGGACGGAAACACATCAAACGCATCCTCAGAAAGCCGGCATCCTTCTTGTCCACGTCTCTCGCTTTAAACAGTTTCCTGCTCGGCACTCGCAGGGTTCAGAGGGCCACACATCACGTTCCTCTGTTCTTCTTTCATAACCAAGGCTCAACGTGTCTCTTCACATCCCCTGCACTTCCAGCATCATCTATTAATGGCTTAGCAGCTGCGTAACGCCAGCCATCGCGAGCCTGACCTGGCTCCGCAGTGCACCTCAGTTTATTGTGTTCAGGGGCTGACGAGATATTATGGTACGTAGGCAGTGCCGGCTGTTAATTTGCTAAGAATTCGTGGCAGTTAGTGCACTGATATGGGAAGGCTTTGATCTCTGTGCTGTTTGTGCTAGGTTTAGACACATTTCAGCGCACATATAGATTACCTCAGGCTGAACGTGTTGGCAAATTAGAGCTTTATATTCTTTGAGTGATAATGCTTTGTTCTGTGCTCAGTAATCACGAGCGTTAAGTGCCCTTTGCTGGCATGGCCAGCCTGACATTACACGGAGTCACGAGTGTCTCAGCAAAATCTCTGCATTCAGCTTTGAACGCACAGGGGAAATGCCGCCAAAGCACTGTCCTGGCTGGTGATGGGAAGCCAAAGGGTGACACCGGAGTCCCAGCAGCCAGGCTTCCACCGCCTGCCAAGACGACGCTGGAACTGTTCTGACCAGAGCCTGGGAGTTAATCAGCAGACTGTCCTTTCTTGTAGGAACATCATTCATTATAAATATTCAGCAATATTGCCTTCAAAGATGACGGTGTGGCCGTTTCAGGAGCAATGGTTAATTTTCACAGGCGAGAAGCTATCTTGCTCCTAACATTTCTAATTCAACAAAGCGTTTAGGTAGTACCTGTCTGACATGGCACTGACCTGAGCTATGGAGTAGGTTACCAGGGATCTGCTCAATTTTAAGATCCCTGGATGCTTTAAATTGAAAACGGCTTTCTAAGAGATCCTCTCCAGCTCCGCCACGAACTGTTAACTTACCTGCACCACCCTTGGCACATCAGGCTGAGCACAGCAGTCCCCAGCTGTCATCCTGCGCAGAGGAACACAACCATTACAACCTACCAGGCAAAAAGTGGTATAAACACGTTGGTGAAGAGCTAGTGACTCCTGCCTAACGGCTCTTCCTGGGAAAAGAAAAATTCCTCTCCCATAATGCCTCGGTGAGGCTGGAAGGGGCTGGTATCCTGGGCAGCTGCAGGTTTGTTCAGAAAAGGGCCTCAGAGCAGAAGACCACAGCATAGGGTGCTTTGTGTCCTACCCTCGATTTGTGAGAAGGGGTATTAAATTCCCAACATACCTTCATGAAGGGAAAAGGTGGCAGGTAACAGCAGCCTGGGAAAGACTGCAAGAATTCTCCACAAATGAAAGAATGGGTCCAAACACAGCAGCACTAATATAGAGATTTTATTTCAACTGTATTGAGTTGTACAGCACATTTTGTTTGTCACAATGCTATCAAACTGATTTTAGAGTTTTTGGCCAGCACATTGTGACGCTGAAACTCACAAGAGCTAAAAGCAGTTTGGACTAATGGCCTGAACGGAAGGGCCAGGAGTACCTAGTTTCTGGCTTCGTTATTGCTTGCAGTCATTCCAACATGTGCAAAACAGGAGCAAATCCAGTTTCTTCTGCCAGCCCAACAGTCACTCTCCCATGTCTGGCAATGACTGCAAGGTAGAAGGCAGGGGAGAATCCGAAGCAAGGTGCCTTTCTCTTCCCAAAGCCACATTGGTTGTTCCCAGTAAGGAAAAGCAGCAGAGTCCAAGTAAGTACAGGGTCTTCAGACAACGCTAGCTTTGCTTGCACTATTGGGACCTACAAAACCAGAGGCCGACACATCAAAGTGCAGGAGAGGGTCATTATTCCATTCCCTCCGTCAGAGATGACAAACCGTTAGCAGACATCGCAGCAGTGTACTTTGCCTCGTTAGCAGACAGAACGCCCTCACAGGTCCTCCCCCCTACATATGAAGTCTCAGCTCATCAGGTGCAGAATCTATCAGACATTTTCATTTAGGTGGAAAGAAAACCTGCATTTCTGCAAAGAAATGCCTCGTTCAAACTCTTCTTCCTCATTAATATCCACAGATTTCTTAGGAAGGAGGCAGGATGCATAGTCCCAGAGTGATCTAGGGATTGAAAGCCCACCTGAAACCCCCTTTCTTTCTAAACCTTTCCTTCTTTCTAAACCAGTTCCTTTTTAGAACGAATGGAGATTCCTGCTCTCTAGTTTGAAGAAGTAGAGAGGGAATTACAAGTTGGCAACTCTGAACTTCGACCACTGTACAGGAGACAAAAAATAAGTCAAATTCAAGAAGCATTTTAGGCAGCACTGGGGCAAGTCAGAGAGATTGTTTCCACCACTGACCAGATGCCATGTCATGTTTATCACTGTAGCGTGGCTGTACAATCCTGCAGTGAAAAGCACAGACAGTGTCTGTGACAGCCAGCGTCCTTCCCCACCCCCGTTTTGGTATCGATGCTTCGTTCTCCCTTCATCGGGTTACATTAAGTGCACAGAAATATATAGCAGCATTTGGACTGAAACCCTCACATACACCAGACAGCACATTCCAGGAGGTAAAACAACACATTATGGCCTATACCCTCAAGGTATCAAGTTTTCAGGATAAAGAGCAGGAGGAAGTGGAGAGCCGAGGGCAGAAAAGGGGAGGAGGAGCAACACAGGAACACAGTTCTGTTTCCATGCCAGGAGAGGATCAGGGTGCCATTCCTGTGTTAGCACCAGGCTGTGACACTACCGCAGACAAAGCAGGCGGGCAGAGCAGAAGTGAAAAAGCCAATCTCCCATCTCCCCGCAGTGCTGAGGGGCAGGGGCAAAGTCAAGTGCGTTCACCAGTCCTAGCGGAGCGTGAAATTGGGCAAAATCTTCTCAGCCCATTTTCAGCCAGAATGAATTTCTCTTCAACTCTCAAGAGAAAGTAAAATTAGTGATGGCTAATGAGTCTTGTTCACCAAGCTGATCACAAATCACACTCATGGAAAGAGAATCTACAGAACTGCTCCAGGCTGAGGCCCTTCCAGAGCACGTGGTACCACCTGGAGCCTGCCCTCTTCCTTGTCCTACAGCAGCCCGCCTTTGTAGGGGGAGTTGGTTCTAAACATGCCTTTCTATTGCTCGGGGGTACTTTGCACAGGCAATATCTGTGAAAACAGTGCTTTCCAGCCCACAAAAGAAAGAGGTTGGATCCCCTCTTTAGCCCTAGGTCGTCAGACTACAATGAACGGGCCCACTGGTACCAGAGTGGGGACACACACCGTACTCTCTAATCTGAGCTCCTCTGCTCCAGACTGACAGTAAGACTGCTGAAGACAGGGCATTCAAGCTTGGTGTTCAAGTGTTGCACCACTGGCCTTCACAATTACAGTGGAGGCAGAGTCACTCTTCAAACCCATGAGACAAAAGGCTGGGCTTTGACAGGTCCCTCGGCTGGCGTTCAGCTGGAAGCTGTGGCAATGGGTTTCTTCAGATGTTGGCTCATGAGCTCCCTGGCACGAGACACTTGGATGTGATCATAACAGGAGTTACAAACGAGGACAGGGTCGTACAACTGCTGATCAGGGATGGGCAACTTCAGGTGGCAGCAAGTAGCACAAAACACGTTCCCACAGTTCCTGTCAAGGAGCAAGAGCATCAGTGAAAAGAGAGCTGGGAACACCGCAGCAGAACTTTCGCAAGCACGAAGGATGCTGTTCAGGGGGGAAGGATCAGCTTTACTTCTGACTTGTCAACGTGTTTCTTCAAGTACACACTGTGGTCTCCAGTGCAAGCTAACTGGCTAGCACTAAACTGGGACTAATGGGCATTACTGCCCAGGAGAAGGATCAAAGTCTTGGGAAAAATAGAAACAAGAACAACGTAGAATGGCAATCTGCAGGGGATTTATGAGGCCTGGCAAATAAAGGAAAGACCTAAAACTTCCTCCTGGGAGCTGCAGGGAATGAACATCGCAGACAAGCATTTTGTGAGGTTCATGAGAAACAGGCTGAGAAGAGTGGAACTACAGCGACAACATTGCTTACCTGCAGTGATGCCTCCGTTTGGCCAGCCAGAATTCACAATCGCAGTTAAAACAGTGCGAGGCCATGTGGTCTGGAACCCACCGCGTGACCTAGGGCAAACACCAGTCCTCATCAGCTTTCAGTTTGTCACCCCACACACACCAGGACTCAGCACCCCAGCGCAGGCTTTGGGCCACAACAGGCTGGCCTGGAGCGAGCCCATCCCCCAGGTCCCCGTCTATCGCACACCGCAGCCGCAGAGGATGCGGCGGATGTGTTAAAGGACACGGGTGGCAGCTCTCTGCTTCGCTTCTAGCCCGCTCTCTGCCGCTGTAACCACCAAAGCTAGCTGCCAGGAAAGAAACATTCTCTCCTGCTGCTGTAACGGGACACATACCTCAGTCTCCTTCTTATCAACAGGCTCCCAGCTCGCTTCTGACAAACAGTCTTCGCTATGATCAGAACAGAAATCCTCAGTGTCGCTGCCGTCTGATTCCTTCAGACACGTCTGCAAAAAGAGATGAAGTCACAAATCCCCTCAGCTGCCTCAGTCACAGAGTCAAGGGCTCCTGCTCCAGCCACACTCAGTGCTTGGGAGGGGGGCGTGGGTGGCTCCACGGCTCCCGTACAAGGGGGTAAAGCATTCATGAACATGTAAGAGCCACTGTTTGGCCCTCAAGAAGCAGAGATGCCTCTGGGTGGCATGAGGACACAGCCCGCGGGCAGGAGAGGAACAGGGCTGAGGAAACATAGGAACAATCTTAACCTCAGAGAGCGAGAACTGTGGGTTGGAGAGGGCAGTGGGATGGGGTGCGGGGACTGCTGCACTGCCAGGGTTGGGGTGTTAGAGGCGCTCACTTACAAAGTCATCCTCGTAGTCCATCGGAGGCTCGGCCGGCGGGGCGCAGAAGTGGCGGATGTCCAGGCGCAGCTGCAGCTCTCGCACCTGCCTGCGCAGCTGCTCCACCTCCTGCTTGTAGCTGGCCTCGATCTGCCGCAGCCTGTGCTGAATCACGTCTGTGGGGAAGGGGAGCCCGTCGTCATCCAGGTAGAGAGGAGGCACAGGAGAAGGACATTTTGGTGGCATGTGCTTGGGACCAGACGCTTGTTTCAGGTGGCTGGGTAGCCACGAACGGCTGGGCTTCCCTGCGGGGCCTGCAAAATGCGTCCCGACGTGGCCAGGGCAGACGGAGGGTTTCGCACCTTCTCTGGCAGACCACTGGCCGCTGAGGCACAGGCCTGGTGCCCGCAGAGGTCTGCTGCTCAGCCGCTTGCTACAGCAGCCATAGGAGAGGAGGTGTCTGGGCGCAGGCTCCCCATTGGGGAGTGACGTCACCATTCCTTGAAAACTGTCCCAGTTGGATCCCAGGAAGGAAAACTCACTGCTTTGGCTCTGGGAAATGGGCTTGCGCCATTGCTCTAGCGGGACTTTCCCCAACTGGCCAGGCTCCTCACAGGGCATGCTCCTTCCAGCATCACCTTTGCCATTGTCTTCATCCGGACATGGCACGCCCGGGGCGGGGCGTGGGATGTCCTGACAAGGGGCGCTTGGTGCCAGGGACTCCTGGCTGGGAACGTCTTGGCAGGTGGTGTTTCTCTTGGAGCAGCCTCCTCCATTGGACACCACACCAGTAGCCTTCAAAGGTTCCTGGGGACCATTTTTTAACTGCTTTCCAGAACTGGTGGAAACCCTGTCAACATTTTTGTGTCCGGAAGGATTTGGAGCTGGACACGTGCCATCCAGTTCCTCCATGGATGTTCCGTTTCCCTTCTCCGCTTCCAGAGAGACACTGCTTGCTGGCACAGAAGCCCAGCTGCTCAGTTGCTTGCTATGCCCTTCGTGCTCGGCACGGCTGACACACGCGCGGCTGGCTTGCAGGGGAGCGTTTTCCCCTTGCTCCTCCACCTGCCGCGTCTCTCCCACGGGCACCGCACTGCCTTCGCCCAAGTGCGGCTCGGCTCCCTCAGCGGTGACGTGCCGGGCTTCCAAGCCCACCCGGACTTCCTGACAATGGTTATTCAGGTTGGGATCACTGGATGTGCGCGTCAGCGGGCTGCTGGAGTCGCAGGCTGAGAGCAGGTCATCCATAGATCTTGTCTTTGGTAATCTAGAACCCAAAACCAAAAGAAATCTCAAAACAAAATTCCTGAAACTTCCCTCATTTCAATCAAAACTGAGATGAGGGAAGGGAAAGGTTCTTAGGTACAAATTGTGGGGAGGGGCAGCGCAGCTGCACGAGCTGACACGCACAACAACACTGCAGCGTGGCCTCCGCAGTGCGCAGCAGGGAGCTGCACACATTCTTCTCCAAGTGGCTGGGACAATGCTACAGAGCTCTCGCTCTCCACAGGAAAGATGAGAACAAGTGAAACAGAGGAACTACAAAGAACAAGGAGGGAAAGATGGCCTGCGGGTAGGTGGCAAGCTGGGCCTGGAGCTCCAGGCTCTTACCTGTCCAAACACCTGCCACTGAACTCCTGGCTCTGAGATCCAGGGGGCAGGTAAATGTCCATATCATCCTGTCCCAGAGGATGCGGCGAGGAAGCTGGGAGATACACTGCTGTCCAGAGGTGCAGCGCTCGCACGTGGCACACTGGATGCAGCACCTGCAACAACCACACACGATCAGAGACGAACGCAGAAGGAAACCCATCCAACCACTGCGCGCTGCCTGGCAGGCAAAACACCTGGGAAGCTGGGCCAGGAGCTCTACTGACCTGCTCAGACCCTGGCATATAGAGAAGATTGTGGAAGTTCTTATTGCCAGCCCGCAGGAGGGACCACACGGAGCAGGTACGCTTGTAGATGTTGTGCATCTCTCGTTCACAGGGGCTGTTCCCAAGGAAGGTCCCATAGAGGCAGGAATACGTGTGCTGCACCAGCTTCACCTGCAGTGGAACAACCGTCAGGGCCACTGGGAAATGGCGTCAGGGCCACTGGGAAACTGTGTCTCCTGTCTACAGGGGAAATTTCTTCTGCTCCTCTGGCACGGCTCACGCACTTCCTACCCAGCCAGTGACCCTGCTGCTGTCCTCTCATACACACAGGGCAGGGCAGAGAGGGGACAGCAACAGGAATTACTTAAATCTAAGTGAAAGCAACAGCCAACTGATACTATACCCATCCCTCTATAACCCTAGCCTGTATTATTTTATAAGACACAGATCAATAGCTATCATTTCCTTAATTTATTTGTTTTAAAGTATTTCGGACTCATATTGTGCTGAGATACGCAAACCAGGCTTTTAATAAAAACAGTGCTGCCAATGGTATCTGAATTCCCTGGGCTGGAAAGGGACCTGGAGAAGCAGCGACTCAAAGAAACTAGAGAATGTGAAATCCTTCGTCACTCTGCAACCTGCTAGGTACTGTGAGCCTGCAGAACCCACAGGGAGGAGGCAGTCGCAAGCAGCTATAACGAGAGGTCAGCAGAAACATCACACACACACAGAGCCAGGCCAAAATACCAAAACCGAAGGGCAGGGCTGGACCCATCCAGTGCGGGTACGTCCGGAACGCCAGAGAGCCCAAGCACTGCCCAGACACTTTCCCATTTTTAAAGAATTCCATCTTTGTTTTCTTCAAACTACAACACTGTAAAATATCGTGGCCTTCCCTCTGCTCACATCTGGCAAGGGATAAAGAGATGTTTGCATGAGTATTTCTTACCAGAAAAGCTTCGTTAAATTCGAAGAGGCAAGGAAATTGCTTCAGAAGCTGATGAACTGCATCCAGCCACTGGAGAAAAACTGGGCACTGCTCGTTCTGATCTTCCACCTTCTCCTGGTGACCACAGCGATCACCAAACTTGTGACCAAAATCCAGCCAATCTGATTCAACAAGCACCTGGAAGCCCTGGGAATAAAAGAAAAAAACCTAACTGCAGGCAACTTTGCTGTAGGTACGCAGCAGGACAAGGCAAGCCTCATCCGCCAGCTGTGCCAGGCAATGTCCAGACTTTGGAAGGGCTGGAAAGCAGGCTGCACCGGGGCTCGGGCTGGGAGCAAAGCTACCTGAACGTCAGAGGTTTCCAAACACAAACTGACAGCTGTTATTCCTACACCACAAACAGCCTGGAGAATATGCACGGTTGAGAGCCGGGAAGCAGCTGAACCTTGAACACAAGGTTATTCACCACGACACTCCACCAAGCTGGGCAGAGAGGCAAGGTAAGAGTCCACCAAAACCAGGCAGGAAGAGCGTATGGAAAAACCCAACACCCTGAGCTTATCGCCACGTGCAATCCTGCTCCTTTCTCCAGAGACTCCAAGACAAAAGCTGCTTTTCAACAGCCACAAAACAGCAGCATAGCACAACTCATACCTCCATGGTCCTGTAATAAGGGTCCAGCAGAATCTTTGCCAGCGCTACGATCTGCGGAGTCCTGTCCCAGCCGTCTGAGCAATGAACCAGCACTGGGCGCCCTTCTCTGTCAACCGCGCTGGAGACCAGCACTGCTGCCTTCAGCATGACAGAAAGGTGCTGCAGCCACTTGGTACTCTCCAGGGCTGAAAGCCAGCTAGAAGGTGGGGGAAGAAAGCAAGAAAATGATTGCTTAGCTCTCCAGTAGGGGGAAAAACAAAAAAAAGGATATATATTAACTTAAGTCTTTTTAGAGTCCTCAATGAAAATCAGTCTTTTCTAAAACATGTTCAAGAGGAGCACGCCAGCCTGGGAATAAGTGCAAATAAGCTCAAATTTTCCCAGATACAGCTACATTTTAGAAATCCTCCGAGGACACACACAACCAAGTGACACTGAAGCAGTGCTGCAATCCCTTCTGGAATACCAGGGTTTAAAATAAGCATCATTGAAGCACTGTGAGCATTTCCTATCCCTCTGTTTTCTGAGGTAGAAGCCTGGGATAGGAAAAAGGAAAAGAGAGGGAAAACCCTCTAGAACATTAACAGATATGGTGTCAAACTCAGGTAGAGAACAGTCACTCACTTGCTGGGGTCCGGCACCTGACTGCAGACAGCACGCAGATACTGGAAACTGTTCCGGATGGAGTGGATGTTGGCCATGCCCATGAACACGACTTCACAGTTCGGGTAATACTCTGAACACAACAGAGACAGAAACGTTAAGGGGGAGCAGCTGCCGCTGCAGCAACTGCTTGCATACATGGAATTTAGCTGTCCCCTCACAGCACCGTTTCTGGACCCCAGGTAGGCAGTGTTCCTTGTGGGCCAGTACCAATGTATCTGGAATAACGGACTTTGCACGAGCGAGAATGGGAACGTGCTCCCAGAGACTGAGTACCAAAACACCTGCCCAACCCAAACTGCGCTCCAGGACCCACTTGACAAAGCAGGTCCAAGAGAAAGGTGTTGTGGGGCGTGCTTAGCCCTCTACCTTCACATTCGCAGCCGCCTCCCTTCGCTCTGTTGGCCACAGCCGCCGTGTAGGACCTGGCATCAAGAATCAGCAGCTTCTGAGGAGTTCCCGCGTTCTCCACGCCTGAACACGCCGTCAGGGACGAGTCTGCAGAGACAGCACGGAGTGAGCTCCCAGTACCTCCCTCCCTCCTACAACAGGCCTCCAGTGCCACCCAACACTGGCTGCGAGCGAGCATGGAGACCTGTCCCACACACCACAGCCAGGGCGTGACAGGGCCCAGATGACCCATCTGGGGGTTTAAACCTCGCATCGTAACAGCAACAGCGACATTCAGCTGTAGGAAGCACTGAATAATTCACGTGTTTACGACAGAGCGGGAGGGAGCAAGCTGTCTCACCGAAGTCGGCATCGCAGGCCTCGCTGCTATCGCTGCCCCCGTTGTGCGGCATGCCGCCAGACACCTTCACTCCGGGGTTCAAGGCACAGGCTTTGGCAATGGATGTCACAAGATACTCGTCATCAGCATTTCGCCAGCCCCACCAGCTGATTTCAGGCTGGCTGCAGCGTGCGATCACCGCCCCGTTGCGCACGTGCCTGCAAAGGAAGCGAGAGCCTAATGAAGCCCCCCGGAGAGGTGAGGAGCAACCCCAGCAAACATCACCTACGTACAGCCAGCACCTGTGCAGCCCTCCTCACTGCTTCATCTGCTGCATTTACTCCTGCATTCAGTGGTGAAACAGGGCAGGGCATTTCAAACAACCATTATTCCTAACAGCAGCGGTGACATGGAGGCTGTCACTCGCGTCACGGCGGCGAGGAACAGAAGATGGCTGTGGGTAGCACAGGAGCGGCTGATGGAGCTGGAACAGCTGGCAGAACGAGATTGCAGAGGAGCAGGGCGCTGCAGTGCTGGCAGGAGCGGCTGTCGGGAACAGCCAGTGCCAGCGGACGGTGGCAGCTCCGCGGTTAGCTGCGGCTCGTGGGATGTCACCTCCAGGATCAAAGGCTGTGCCCTGGGACTCCACTACCACCAAAACCAAAGGGGAGCTTCTGCAGCACGGGGGCAGCTGTCGGTTATTCTAGCTGTTACTCTACTAAACTATTTTTATTTACAATAATATATATTATCTATAAAATATGTAAAATATATATTACTGTACATAGATATGTAAACATTTCTATATTAAACTGGAGACAACTTAAAATAATTATGGTTGTACTTTGGGCAAGTAAGTCATTTATTTCAATACTGTTCTGTTCTCCCTTTCTCTTTCTTTTGTTTTCTCCCTCAAAGAGGAGTTAAGTAATTCCATTTATCACTTGTAAGTTGGAAAGATTAGCTCACTCAGCATCAGACTGGTTAGTTGCTGGGTGGAGGCCGGAGCTGATGTTTATTAACAACCCCTGAAATGTGGCTGTTGCTTGTTGATGCCTGGCAGAGGGCCTGAACTGGGAAGCAGCGTTTGTTTTTCACATGAACACGCTGGTCGAGTCGCTCACAAACGGCCTGGAAAGGGAACGGACAACTAGGTGACACCGAATTATCCAGGAGAGTCTATGGCTGTCTGGAAAAAGTTGCAAAGGGTTTCATGACACTGGGTGACAAAAATAGAGTATGAAATTTAGTATTAATAAGTGAAAAGTATCTACAGATGATCAAAATGTAACTCCAGCTATTGACATGGAGCAGCGCGGTACAAATCAGCTGCCAAATCTCAAAGACTGAAGTCTCAAAAAGCCTCAGCTCAATGCTCCAGAGAAACAAAAAGGTTAAGAACGTGCTAGCAGTTATTTGGAAAAGAACAAGTTAGAAGATACTACCGCATCACTTCTTATGCATCTTCAAAATGACACAAATGTGTCACTAATCCATCTCAAAAAGGACAATGTAGCACTCAGAGCTCCAGAGAAGGGTGGCAAGGACCATCAGAGGTATTGAAGAGCTTTGCTGCAGGGACAACTTAAGTAGGAAACAACTCCCCTCCACGGCAGAAGAACAAGGATGGATGAGAGGCATAAAAGGCCATGAATGATATAAAATAAAAGTGAGTTTGGAAGATTAGTCTTATTCTTTCCCCAATACAAACACAAATGAGCATTGAAATGGTAATGTCATAAGCTTAAGAAAAACACGAAGTGTTTTTGGACAGCAAACGTAATAGGCAGTGGACTGTCACAGCGCAACGTGGAAGTACAAATTGGTTCAAAATACATTAAATTAACGGAAGGCAGGCCTACCAAGTGACTGGGAAGCAAAACCACGTATTGTCCTGAATATCCGTGGTGGAAAATCTAAGATACCAGCTGCTCCAAAGATGCACCAGGGCAGAACACCTGCATACCCATCCCGTTTATTAGGCTTTCCCGAGATGCTGCTCCTGGTGCCTGGCCCTTCTAGGAGATGGGATAATAAACTGGACAGCCCCACACCTCAGTTCTTCCCAACGGTGCTTGCGTCTCCCTGTCCCACCACCCCTCGTGCCACACCTCTCTGAAGCTGAGCTGGAGTAAGAACAAAGACGTACATAAAGCTCCTGACAAACCCCATCCAAGTTTTTAATTTTTCATTTGTAGGTCAGCACCTCTGAAACAGCTGCATTGGTGGCAGAGTAGGA
The DNA here is from genome assembly GCF_036417535.1 of Chlamydotis macqueenii. NCBI lineage: Eukaryota > Metazoa > Chordata > Aves > Otidiformes > Otididae > Chlamydotis > Chlamydotis macqueenii. The sequence goes on from NC_141574.1 coordinate 10,275,766, forward strand.
GATGTAGGTCCAGATCCTGCAGCACACCAGCACAAGCCCCAGCCCACCACTCAAGGGCTGCCCAGCTGCCAGCGAGGGCTATAAGAAGCACTCCTGAAGGTCTCTCTTTCCCGTGCTGCTACCCTGTAAGGGGCTCTGCTGTTCCGCAGAGGATGGCAGTGCCTGTTCGTGTTACTCGCTGTAAGACAGCACACCGCAAAAGCACAGTGAGGGTTTGTACCCCTGTAACAGTGGTGCACGCCATCTCGCCAGCAGCCACCGCATTGGCGTGAGTGGCTTCACTTCTCAAAGACAAGGTCGCCTTATTCTCCGGAAGCAATTATCAATAAACGCAGAAAGTGTATTATTGTTAATGACATCTCCTAGATAATAGTGATGAAGACTTTGAACTGAAGACTTCCAAAGAAATAATGTTCACTGTGGCTAAGTCAAAGTACTGCGGGGTCCTTTTTCGTTCGGTGCTCTCCACTGCTGTTTTGTTTTGCAAGGTGGCTTACAGAACAGTCACTCCCCGGAGATCTACTCCTGCCTTCAGGATCGCTCACGGATGGTTAACGCAGCAAGCAGCACAGGCTTTGTTTATACTACTGAACGAAACAGAGCCAAGGTGTGGACTGAAGCACCCGCCTCTGATCAGCCAAGCTTGTTTGTTAGCACACCCACAGTTTTTGGCCTGTGCCAACCAGCACTTTCCCAGACAGCGCCTGAGCACGTTTTTGGGAAACGCAGGTGCTGTGCCATGGACTGCTCCCAACGGGCTGTTTGGGTGCGATGGCAACGGGCTGTTTGGGGTGCAGAGTTTAGCTGTGTAGGCCACTTGAAGTCAGTGGTAGCCTGCTTAATGCCACACTACAGACATTGCTGAAGCCTCACACTAAATCCAGAGAACTTCTTGGTAGCATAAACTTCTCAGCACTGCAACAAATGCTGTACGGAGGTTGGCCGTGAGGTAGCCAGCTTCAAGAGACACAGCGACATGCCAGTAAAGACAAGGAAATATGGCCAGCACCAATGAACATGAAGTCCTCAGCAAGCAGAAAGTACAGCAGGTGCCAGCAGATGAACCAAAACCACAACTGAGGCTGCAGTGAGCTTCCCAGGTCAGGGGAGCACCCATAGCTTGACTCTGCGTTCTCCTGCCAATCTCCTCAGCACAAGAATTTCATGTCTTTTACTGGGGATTTTTGTGGAGGTTTTCCTCAAAGAAAAAAGCCCCTTTCTTGAAACTGGAATGCACAAGGTGGTGGAGCACTGGCCCAGGTTGCCCAGAGAGGTGGTGGATGCCCCATCCCTGGAAACATTCCAGGCCAGGCTGGACAGGGCTCTGCGCAACCTGATCTGGTTGGAGATGTCCCTGCTCCTGGCAGGGGGGTTGGACTGGCTGGGCTTTGAAGGTCCCTTCCAACTCAAACTATTCTGTGATTCTATAACTTATGCAGACAAAACTACTCTTTAGGGACCCTCAATTTAGTTTTAATGATTTGAGACCCTTACAGAATCCAAAGCTGGAGTATGAAGTGCCCTTGTAGTTTATCAGTTGAGCTCTTAATCCCAGACTCTTTCAGAGCACAAGGCTAGAACACATCTGATAGTTAGCACATGCCATTTAACACATAACAATCATCCAGAAAGCATCAAGATCTCTCAAGTCCCTTCTCTGTTATTTCCTGGCCAGGAGTGCTCATCCACAATGCTAAGTCAATCAGCTTAGCTTAAAACACAAGCAAGAGCTGACAGAGGGTTTACGGAGCTGTCATCTAAAGGTCCCAACTGAGATGCATGTATGCAAGTGCCTTCGTTTCCCGAGCCTCTGGGTTCAGCTCCTGGCTCACTCTGGCATGGTCTGGAAGCTTGAGACCGAGTGCTCAGCTGTGGGGCCAGAGCAACATCCACCGTCCGCCCGCAGCTTCCCCGACAGCCACTGCAGCCTGAACGCAGGCAAAGGCGATGCCGAGCGTCTGTGAGGAGCTCTCACGCTAACACAGTCCCAAGGTCTTCTGAAGGTGGCTGTGTAGACAGCGTGATAACCAGGAGCGGCTGGCACACAATGCCTGTCTGCCTTTCTGGTCAGCTAAATAACTCATGGCATCCTTTGCGCTGCTTTAAAAGAGAACTGCGCCTGGAGGCTCCTGCGTCTCTCCTGCGCATCTCCACTGAGGCCTCAAGAGATGGAGACCTGAATTTCTACTTAACAGCTAAATTATACTTTTTAAAAGAAAACTGATGATGTGGTACCTTTGGTGTCACGTTTTATAGATCTGTCTGTGACCCAGAGAACTCAGCCTTGCTCTCCAAGAGCCCCAAAGCGCACCAAACAGTCCTGCGGCTACAGAGTCCCTGGGATGTGCACACCCAAGCCAGCTTGTCCACTCTCTCCTGAACTGTGAGTGAGGAGGAGCCAAGGGTCAGGCTTTTCACTTCTTCCCTTCCCCTTCCATAAAGCTCAAGGCGCTCCAGCAACAGCCACGGCCCTCACAGACCCTCCTGGCCAAAAGACTTCAATCTTGAGGGCAAAGAATACCCAAAAATGAGACACACATATGGGCAAGCACTTCTCCCATCTTGTAACATCACTTGTCAGCACCTTCTAATCTGATCTCAGGCTGCAAAGGGTTGCAGCTCAGCTTGGAAATTACTGGGTACCATTATGGTAAAGAGAGGACGAAATAATTGTTAAAGCAGCAGAAAGACCCAGCTTTGCCCTCGGGTGGGGAGGCACACTGGGACAGTCTCCAGCGCCAGGCCATTTTTAGCAAAAGCAATCACAAATACAATTAACTTCTTAGCTGACTCGGCTACAAAGTGGGAAAGGCTCCACAAGATAAGCAGCGCTCGTTATTACTCTGCTGTAGAATTTTGTTCTTCTAGAAGGAGTCACACACCGTGTTTGCCACCATCTAACAGCAAACCACGTAACACACAGATGTAGAATTAAGGGATGTGTAAATTCACTGCTTTTGTACTTCCTAGGGTTGTCCTTTGTTGTGCGGCTCTGATATTTTCAGAGCTTTTTACATTTGGATTTAGCGATCGCTAACACAGAGTCTAAGGCTAGAAACCATAGCGTACGTTAAACACGCACACTGGCTGGGTGCACCTACTCAACCAGCCTCCTGTTAGTTTCCAACACACCAATCTCCCAGCAGACATTTAATGAGAAACCACCTCTCTACCCTGAAAAGCCTGGCTTTATTTGCTGCCTAGCCTCCTGCATCCCCTGTAGAGATTATTTTTGGAAGGCTGACCAGGGCATAGGCACCCTGTACATTTACCAGCTATTGAATCAAAAAAGTTCAGCCACATGCAAACATTTCACTGTTACCTAAGTGCTGTCAAACTCTCAGAACTCAGTCAAAACAGAAGGGATTCGTTCTTGGATATTGCAAGGTACATCCAGGCCCGAATACCTAGTTGAGGGCAGGGCCATACAGTAGGCTTATTTTGGCCAAGGCTTCTTTTCAAAGTAGTGGCTCAGCAAGCACCCATCTGTCAAAAAGTTTTGAAACTCAAAAAAAGATAACTTGAATTCCTCGCCCTGTTCTTGCTGCATCTCCCATAGGAGGAAAGTCCCCCACATCTTCAGATCTAACTGGAAGCAGGGAAGCAGCAACAGTTACTGGAAGGCTGTTTCTCCCTTCTGGAGAACGCTCTGCATTACCATCGCAGACTGAGTGCCCAGAGAGGCTGATGTGTGTGCTGGGAGGAGGAGGAGTCCTGAGAGTGGTGAGTTGTCAGGTGGGAGGCAAAAGGATGCAGCTATTGCTGCCTTGCTCCGCAGCCCCGTACGCATGCTCTGCTAACCTGGCTTCACAGCGCTTGGCCAAGACTTCGAGGGTTTAGGGGAGGGAACTGCTTTGGTTTTGTGTTTACCTGTACACCACCACAGGGATCCTTTTCCACGACCTAAACGAAGCCACGTTCTCCAGCTCCTTATCGGTGATCCAGACAGGGACCAGCAGCTTCTGGGGATAACTGGAACAAAGCCTGGAAAAAAGAAAGCACAAAGGCAAGATGAGGGCTTCACAATCAAAAATTTGTGCCAGAGAAGCTGTGCAGAGAGAAGGGAGGAGCAGCTCACATTTCCCCAAACTCAGCATGCAGGACTTTGGCTCTTCCTCTTTATATCTGTCTCAGCACAGTCTCAATGTGGGAAAAGTGACCCAAAAAATGCTGTCAGGAATGAGCTGGGAGAATACAACCTCCTTTCACCTCAGGCCTCACCTCCAGGCCCATACTAAACACCCCAGTACTTCCCAAGGATGCCCCTTTGGACATTGTCTGGATTGAAAAATTCATGAGGGTTTAGGGGAACAGTCCTTAATTTAAGTGGGGTTTTGGTTTTCTTGCAGCACTTGCAACCCCAGAAACACACACAGCTTCTGGTAAATGATGATCTGCCACCTTCTTGTAGAAAACAGGTCACTACTGAAAGCTTTACAGATTTATCTGCAAGGAAGTCATAACTCCGCCCAGAAAGACGGCAATGGCGATTCCGTGTATGCTATAATAAAAATGACACGAGGGAGATCTAAGAGAGTATCTCGTTTGGTGGCATGCCAGAAATGAGACTCCTGATACACATCTGAACATAGGCCAGCAGTGAGAGGAACGTGATGGGCAAGTCCCCACCAATGTGGTCCCCTGGGGAAACTCAGTGTGCACGGCTGGCAGCAGAGGGGACCCAACCCTTCAGTGAGCAGAGCTGCAGGACCAAAGGAGCCCCACGTCTGAATGAAGCATGAAACCATTGGGCTGAAATGGAAATTCAGCTGGTGGGGAGCAGGGGAGATGGGAAGAGGCAACAGGATTGCGAATGCTTGAGTCCCAAGAAAAAGTTAAAAGCCCAGCTGCAAGTATATTAACAGCAGGGCAAGAGTGGAGCCAAGGGAAAGACGGGGAAAGCCAAACAGTGTGCTGGGGAGAAGGGGAGAGAGCAATATGAGTAAAATGAAGCACAGGTAAAAACCCAGGAGCACAGGGCCTTCCTATTACTGCAGCTACCATCCTGCCCCGCTGCTCGCAGCACACGGCTGCACGCCGGGCAGGTGGAAGGCTGCAGAGACAAAGCACTGCCTGGGTGCTGGACCAGCTGAGCTCCAGAGCTCAGGCAGACAAAGCTGTACATGGCACGGAACATCAAAGAGCAGCTCTTGCTCCAGGCTACAACACACATCATGTAGAAGGAATGTGTCAGGGCAGCTGGGAAGCAAACTGAGGGGGGTGAAACTATCCAGCCAGTAAGCTCCAGAGGGTGGCCTGGTGCTCCCCCGAGCCCAGGCTATCCCCACCGATGGCGACAGGCACCATACAGCGCTTAGAATTATCTAGTTTGTGATGTTAGTGAGGAATTGCCTGCAACATTAGAAGACAGCACTTCACAGAGTGTCTAGACAGCTTCTCAGAAAGCCCCAGGCAGAAAGCAAGGATGGTCTACTGGATAAAAACAACAGGGTGAGGAAGAGGAATTCAGGAAGCAAAATTAAAGCTGTCAGGTAAGAAGCTGAAGACCAGAATGTCTGTGGCAGGATGTCTAGGCTTGGACATCTCTGAAATGCCTCGGATTCCACGTGTAAAGTTGGTCAGGAAATTAGAGAAGCATTGAAGTGTGACTGAGAATAAAGGTATGTGGAAGACGGTTAGCACCTGTTAAGGTCTGGAGGAACTTTTGGAACAGCTGAGTCTATACAAGAATGGGCTTCCTTGAAATGGAAACAGAGTCAGTTCCCTGGCACTCCAGACTAAACAGTATGAGAGACATCTTGAAACTAAAAATTTGGGAGGGTCAGTACAGGAGAGGTTCAGGAGCATCTCTTCTAAGAGTTAAGTCACTAAAACTCTGTAGCCTTAGGAAAACAGTAAGACAGAATTCAATAAAATTCAGGTAGGAAACAGGATGGCCTAAGAAGTTAAGCCAAATTTAAGCAGGGCACATAGAAACAGGGAATGAGGTCAAGACAAACAGACCAGTGCTTCTAGGCTAGAATTCCGAAAGCTAAACTAGAGGAACTGAAAAGCCAGGATAAATGTGTTGGCTTAACTGCGTCTTACAAACTTGATACAAGGAAGGTTATTAGTGGTACCCTAAATTTCAGACTACAAGCTTTTAGGAAGATGGAAACAGGTTGAGCTAGTTAACAAAGTGGGGTAGTTCCAGGAAAACGTGAAGGTGAAAGTGTGAGACTAAGAGTTACCAGCATCCACAAGCAATGCAGAACTGCACGAACTCAAATCCCAAGCCTGAAGGGAAACAGGATAGCACTGAGGCCACACTACCAACCACTGGAGCGACAGTAACGACATCCACGAGAGGCTGGAAGAGATTCAGAACGGCTGCGAGGGCAGAAATTGCCATGGCAGATTGCGTGGCTTCCACATAAAACACAGAAGCATCACGATAACGCACAAGACAAAGGTGACGTTTTCAGACACAATCAGCTGCTTCTTGGTGCTACCAGCCAAGTAATACAGAAGTACAGAACTCCTCCTTTGGGCCTAAGCTGCTCCAAAACAGAGTAACTGAAAAAATCACTCAGCTACAGTATTCCTCACACAGAATTCAACAATACTTTTAGAGGGGCTAAGCCTCCCACGACCGTAACAATGAATTTCAGAAAAGGGGGGATGGGGGCAGGGAGGGGAAAGCTTGCAGGTGATACGAAGGTCACACATGCTATTCAACGGTCATGTAAAATGCATCAGAAAGATCAGAAAGACCTGGCAGAGTTAAACAGTGAAGAAAAGAAGCATTTTAGAAATGAAAGGATATCCTTCAAAGAGGGGAAATGCTTCCAAAGGACCTGAGGGAAGCCAAATAAAAGTAAAAAAAAAAAAAAAACCAAAACAAAAAACCAAACCAACAAACAAACAAAAAAAACCCAAACGAACCAAACCCAGTGAAATGAGCCATGTTGCGCAGTTTTTGAGAAACGACCTGTTAAAAGATTAAAACTCTGAAGGCCTTTTTCAAACATCTTGGAGGCATCAGCCTGCTACCGCAGTTGAGGTCCAATAAATCAGCAAGATCGCAGCAGAAAATCAAAACTATTTGTGTCGGTGTGCAGCAGAAGAGCCCACAAAGAAGCTGCCAGACCCATCCTTGTTTTACAAAGGGCAAGGCACAAGAAGAGATTAACGTGGAAACTTCTGCAGAGGAAGTTTTAGCACAATCTGCTAGGAATGAGGAATAACTAGTCACCAGGACTAGATAATGCTCAACATTTCTACAGCGACCCAAACGTGCTCCAGGTGAATGATTAACCGAGACGTGTAAGCTATTGCTTACATTGGCTTGGGCGCCAGAGGAATGAGAAGTGGCAAGCACGATATCAATTTTGTAAAAAGGTCTCTGGAGCGAACGTGGGAAACCGCTGGAGCCTGACTTCTGTACAAAGCAACTGGCTGTCCCAGTCGGCACAAATGTAAACACGGGGCACTTGGGAAGAGTCAACACGGCTTTTGTGGTTGCGCATCACGTATGTAGAGTTTGCTGGAAACATCACTGAACGAGCAGATACAGCTCACACAGCTGACTGGATCTGGATTTTCAGAAAGAGGGTTTTTAAATTTTTTTGGTTGGTTGTTTGTTGATGAGGGTTTTTTTGGTTTTTGTTTGTTTGTTTGTTTGTTTTTCAGGTTGCTCACCAAAGACTTGAAAGAAGCTCCTCATATGCAACAGTAACTCTTGGATAAGAAATAGTGCAGAACTTCACTGGTCATCTTTCACAACAAAGGGAGTCCTAAGGGGAACTATGCTCGTTCCCGCGTTGTGCAATATGCTCACGTGTCACGTGAAGAGAGATGAACAGTGAAGCGACACGGGTCATGGAGGGGAGGCCTGGAACAACGCTGACCCAGAATGTTTGAAACGGTGAGGTTTGATCCCAGAACACGGTGGCTATAACGATATAAACACCTACATCGGAACAAGCCACACCTATGGAGAGGGACTGACAAAGTGTCCTCCTACCACAAAGGTAACAGCCGTTCCAGCGAGAGGGATCTTCCCACACAGGCTTTATTGCTAACGGTCCTTGTGGACCTTTTGTCTACACATTCACATGGCAAATACAAGCAAGAACACTACTGATCACTCTTCCAATAAAAGCAAAGGATAGTAATAAAATTTGTAGAGAACCGTAACACGTAAAACAAAATACGAGTTGAGAGCAGTCACAGAGACAAGCAGGAAATCTCAGCTGTCTAAATCTGTAACACGGAACTCCAGACAGCTTTTCCCTCATGAAGTCAAAAATAAATAAAACCACAATTGTAAAAAGATCAAAGCTGAAAACGAGCATCACCACTGCAGGAAAGGTGCGTGGTTTTTCTCCTTTTTGAAGGAACTCCGCGTGTACCAAACCCCCCAGCATTGAGGCCGATACAAAACAACTCCCATCTCGGGGAGCACAGGTGCAGCAGATGGGGAACGCCAGAACGCGTCCCTTTCTCCGGGCACACAGATCATTGCAGAGACCGTGTAAGAAGTTTATTATCCTCATATGCTGAAAGAGTAGACTTTTATCACAACCGAAGGAGTGGTTATTATATGCTTGTATTGCTCTAATTTTATGACGGCTGTCGCCAGGAAGAAGATAATAGATTCCAGATAAGGACATCTCAGAACAGACTTGAAAGACAACGAACAAAGCCATTGCCTTGGAGTATCCTGTCTCTAACAACACTGTTTTGCCAGTGCTGGGAAATAAAAGATAAAAGGACTATAAACAGTTAAAAAGTAACCCGATTCCTGTGAACAGAGGCAGGTGGTAACGATCAAAAGCCAAGGCAGGATTTAAAGACACGCTCCCCGCAGCAGCAAGAGAGAACTGGTTTCTGAGTTGCACAAGTAAATTACACCACCTTTCAAATCGCGGGATGTCTGCAGGAAGCTGCCACCTGCCAGGATCCCCAGGTAGGAACCCGGCAGATGGAGGAAAGCAAAACCAGGCCTGCACCCAGCTTGCGGAGGTTTGTTTCAAGTTCTTTCTTCCCTGGTTTGGTTGGAAATGAAACATCTGTTTTTAGAGAAGCTGGCTAATTGCTGTATGTTTCTGGCCAGGAAGTGAATCACAGATGGTCAATCTAAGCTGAACTTTCTGAAATAGTCAGAGGGAGCCACATTCCAAAATCTAGCAGCAGAGAAAGCCTGACTGCTCTCAAAGACATGCGGAGACTTCACCTAGGGCAGGGACCTACAGGTTGTGCACTCCAAAATTGAGCAGTTCAGGAAAACTATTTCTATTTGACATCCCTGGAGAAACTGCGTAAATGCCGTTAGAGTCACGTTACCAGTCCAAAAGCAAGGATGTGGTCAGCATGGCCAACTGTATAAAACTAGTGCTTGCTGCCTGGATTCCTAAGAAGAGAGAAGAGAACAGGCAAAGTGCAAAACTCCGCTGGGATTTCCCCAGGGCAGCATGCCCAAGGCTTCTCATGGTCTCCACAAAAGCCGGTGACCAGGAGCTCTCTGGTACATGGGGATGGGGGTGCCTTCACTGGCTGAGACAGAGAAAAGGCTGAGACATACCAGTTGTTTCAAGAAAAGGATTATAGGGAATGCAGGAACGAGTACTTGTGTCAAAGCTCAATAAAATCCTGTTGGCTTAATGCCACCTGCTGCAAAGAATGCAGAAGCGCTTCTCCAAGAGCTCCCGTTCTCTTCTCCAGGAGCAGAAGACAGGCTGGAGTCACTGACATGCAGGTGGGAAAGACCTTCCAGAGACCTCCACTCCAACCACCCACTCACAGATTCCACCTCCAACACTACATCATTCAAGACTTGAAATGCTCTAACGATGAAGAACCCACACCTCTCTGGGGATCTGTCCCAGCACAGAACCACACTCCTGGGCAATGATTTTTTTTTTTTTCCTCGTATGTCCAGTCTGAACCTCCCAAGCTGCACCTCGTGGCTGCTGCCTCTTGTTCAGTCATCTGCCACTGTCAGCAGAGTTTCACTCCAGCTGTGTAACTGCCCTTCTAGCAGCTGTGGGCTGCAAGTAGATCACCCTTTAGCCTCTTCCACACCAGACTGAACAAGCCTCGTTCATTCCCCAGATTTCCGAGCATCCTGACAGCCTTCCACTGGCTCACTTCCAGTTTCTCAGAGGTGAACAGCTGCCCGACTTTATGAAAACTTTGTATTTTTCATTTCAGACAGTGCAAGCATTTTAGAGAGGACAATTGCCCAGAAAGGCAACCCTATGATGGACAGTTCCTCCAAGACTCCACAATGTCTTCAAGGAACAATTATGGCCACCACATTGCAAACTACCTGAGTCAGCATTTACAGCTGCTGCTAGCTCTGATGTTTGAACTGTACTCCTTCTTCAATTCCACCATAAGAAAGGTGGAAAGAAAGGGGATTTTGCTCATATGCTGATCTGCCTGAGGGTTATCAAGGCCAGGAAGGAGGATTAGCTGGAGTCTGACTCATCCACTGCTCTCCTCAGGGACTGCAAAGGGAAGAAGGTCAGGAAAGTGGAGACTGGGGAGAGCCTGGTGGTGAGACACTCACTTGTAATTGTTGTTGATGTCAGAGATGCGCCAGACGTTCTGCAAGTCAAAGCCCATCCTCACCAGCTCCATCTCAAACCGGTATCTCACATGGTCTCCTGCAAGAGCAGAGCACAGGGTATTTACTGACAGCTAAGCAGAACTGATGAAATCTAAACATGTTAAAGGCAGCTCCATAGCAACTATCACAGGCTGGAGGGAAGCGACAGGACAGCTGGATGCAAGGATCTCTCTTCAGAAACCAAAAATATTCCTCATGGGGGTTCCTCTGCTTATTTTGGCAAGTCAGATCACCTCTCAGTCTCAGGGCACAGAGCGGCATGAAAACAGCCTTCCCACATCAATGTGAGGTGAGGGGGGTTAATCTAATCCACTCTTGCCCTTCTGAAAGAAAGGGCTTCCAAAGTGGATGTCAGGAACCCCGTGGCAGAGGAGTACTGAGCACCCACCCCAGGCAGCTGCCTCTTCCAGACTGCGCTCAGAGGCTGACTCAGGGTTTGCTCGGTTATGTTTTAGCCTCGCCTTACAAATCCTGGATGTCTTTGTTGCTTGAGTGTCAAATGCCGCTAATAAATAGATCCTGCAAAGCTCTTCATTCATATCCTGCAGCAACAACTTCCACAGGTAAGTTTATTTCTACTAGAGGATAATACTTTCTCTAAAGGAGAGACAGCAAACACCTACTTGCTGGTGTTTGGACAGGGTAAGAACACATATTCACCTTTATCAGCTTCTTTTTGCCATCTCTTTCAGCTGTACTGCTCAACACCATCCCTCCATCCTAACCTGCGTTTGGACATGTCATTCAGGCTACTGCTTCTCTCCTCTAACACCAGCACATTCTTAAGCCTAAAGCCAGGCTTGTCACTTATTTTATTCCCCTTTTATTCACGATGGAGCTGTTTAAAGGCAAAGCAATGGCAAGTGAACTTTGTGTTCCCAGAAGAAACTCCCAATCCACACGAGGGCACCATCACAGCTCTGGTTTTCTCTTTATGGATTCAAACATTTCATTTGTGCCGATGTAAGGATGAGCCAGGCATCTCCACAGCCCTGATCACTGGAATGCCACAGCATTTCTAGGTGTTGGAGAACAGATGCAGATGGACTCATATTAATGATGCTGGCTGAAAGCTGATGATGTTTACTATCCAGGGACAAGACTGCTTGAGCTCTCTATCACGATGACCAGAGTACTGAAGTATGGGATGTTTTCTTCATTCATAAGGAGAAAGGGAAGAGCTGCTTATGTGTTGCTGGCTCAGAATGTTCCTTGTTGTGCTTATAACTATTATTCCTTTTACTGTGCTTGTTATCGAGCCACATCTGGCCATCAGCTGGATCTCTAGGCCAGGTACAGGATGCCCCTCAGCAAGATGAACTTGGGCTATGCCTACAGCAGAGCTTAGGACACAGCCAAATATCAGTTTATGAATGACAGTTCAAATTGCATTGCAGTGCTTCTGGACAGAAAAGCAGGAAGGGGACAGGCCAGGAGCTTACCTGGACGGCAGAGATGTGCGTGTTGATCCTCCTCATCAATGCAGACTCCTAAGCACCATGCGTGGTAGGCAAACGCAAAGAGGTCCTCAGGTTTAGTAGGGCGGGCAATGGCTCGAGTCAGCCTCTTCAGCCACTCCTGGCACTGCTTAAAGGTGGAAAAATGGCACCTGCAAACCCAAGCGCAAATCATCCTCAGTGGGCGCCTTCATCCAGCCAAGACACACAGATAGGAGCTCTGCTCCACTTAACCAGGAAAAGGACCAAAGTACTGAGTTTTAGTAACCTTGGCCATGAACAGCTCAGTTCCAACGGCAGCAGAGAGGGAGAGGGCAGAGCTGGTCACAACTGGCTTGCAGTGGCATCACAATATAGCAATAAAACAGATACCTGATCACTTTGGAGTCCTTGCAGACGATGTGAAGCTGGAACATATCCCGACACTCCACACTTTCCATCATCCTCAAAGGCACCTGCGAGGGACAGATGTAGGGCGTGACAAGACACACGACATAAAATCGCAGACACAGCAGTCTTGCCTGTAGACCCATCACGCACAGTCATGGCTCTATCAGCATCACGAGCTCCTAGTTCAAACTACAAACCCACTCGGGGGTTTCTGAAGCTTCAGGACGCAGCGTAGAGCCTCCTTCAGCAATCACTGTTCTGATTTCTATTCCGTCCCTGGGGAGTCTCCCACCTGGGGCCAGTTACCGACTAAATCCCATCCAGACAAGCACAGGTAACAGCCGAACAAAAGCTGCAATAAAAGATGGCAGCCAAGACAGTGAGAGAAAGCCTCAGGCTGCCGCTGTCTGACTCTCAGTCGCTGGTCTCCAGGCAGAAGTCTCATTAAAGCTAGCCTACAAGAGACCAGTCTTAAAACTGCCGAGATTAATGCTGGAATTTAAAGAGAATAGCAAAGGAAAGACCCGACAATTATCCAAAGGAAAACTCCATCGACACACCACAATGCAGCAGCAAAAAGCAACTGCATGACCAGCAGTAACTGGCTTGGCATCCTTCAAGAGGCGCAGTTCCCATGCCACAGACCATAAAAATGCCTTATCTACCCCCCTCACCCCGAAATACTGCGAGGTTACGGTTCAGGCAGCAGGAACAGGCAGCTCCAGGCTTACATTGATCACAGAATCCTTGAACTTGATATGCAGCCGGTAGTTGGAGATGGCGATCACAGCGTCGTTTGCATGGCCAAGATACTCCACTCCCTCGCCCTGCAACACAGCGAACGGGACCTGGAAGGGAGACATCACAAGTTCAAGACACACACACAGAGGACTTTGTGCACCATAAATGCCAAGAGCCACTCTTCCCACTGCCTCCACAGCGCGTCTCCTGTGGGAAATCATTCACAATGTGCTCTTCGTGCGCTGCTGAGAGCGGGCAATGGCACGAAACAGCGCTGATACCCGCCGCCCAGCCCCATGCGATGGATCCTCTTCCAAGGACGCCTGAGGAGCCGCTGAGCGCCTCCTGAGGCATAACTGCTTGCAGAGGAGAAGCGCGACCACAAACACTATGCACGCCAACCGCGGGCACCTGGGAGCGAGGGTGCTGCGTGGGGCAGAGGGCTTGACGGGAGAGGGTGAACGCAGCCCTGGCGCAAGTGGCATGATAAAGGACACAGGCTCAGGCGCAGCTCCGACACGAGCTGGGGAGTGCTCTGCACAGTTCCAGAGCCTGACAGGAGCGCTGCATAGGGATCCTGCTGTGCCATTTAAATGACGGGTGCTGCTCAGAGCCCCCTGAGACTCACTGGTCCCAGGTAAGTAACCGAGTCCAAGTTCTGCCAAATTTCTGCTAATAAGGCTCTGAGGGAATCTCCTCGTGTAGTTATTTGTATGACTGAGGAAAGTTCATTAAAGTCACCTGCATTAGAATTTAAAAATAAATATGTATATCCAGATAATCAATGTCTTTCTGCTTTTCCCTATCAGCTCAGACATGTCAGAACTATTTTTAAAACAGGGGATCCTGGCAGACGGCCAACTTTGATTTTTCTTTTCTTGTCTAAAAAAAAAAAAGAAAAAAAAAAAGGGCAGAACAGCCTAAAATTCACTGGGCTCCCTTTTCTTTAGCTAGGTAGACTCTTCATTGTTCCCTGAATGCCACCTACAGCAGCTGATGTTGGTAACCAATTATGCCAAAAATGTCACAAAGATTTATCATTTCAGCCGGAGCCCTTTACTTGCCAGACAGGGCATCTGATGAAACGTTCATTACACCGTAATTCCTACAAGTCAGACCACCTTGTCTTTACTTCCAAGTTGTTTCTATGGCTTGGATATATGTCACCTGAAAACTGAACTTCCTGGATTTCAGGCCTCATGCACAAGTGATGATTGCACTAGCAGCTTCTCCCTTCTTAAGTTACTTGTACAAAAATAACAACTTTATACTGGCATCTGTCTGAAAACTCTATAAAATATTAATTATTTGATATTAAGAGAACATACTCTCTATTTCTGCAGTTTATTTATGCACGCTTGCCAGAGCTGTTTTTAGTTGGCATGTGTTTCTTCTGCTTACGTGGCTCTTTCACACAGAAACAGAAGGGAGACAGATTAGAAACGGGATGGGAAATCTGCAAGAACCGACAGGAAAATCCTGGAATAAACCGACAGGCGCCTGAATACAGCTTGTTATCAAGCCGACGGGGTCATTTTAGATTTCACTTTACATTAAGAAAATAACAATTTAGTGAAAGCAAATGACGCTTTGGGCAGGGTGAGCTTTACGGTCCTCCACACAGGAGACTAAAGCAGATTTTGCTCTTCCTCCAGGTAGCGTCAGCTCAGTGTCCTCTCAGCAGCTTCACAGACCTGCAGCCTTGACCCTCCTCAGCCCACGTTTGCTCCTCCGAGTCAATCCTCCCATTGCTACATTTCAGTCCCTGCTTTTATCAGCACTGCCTTCCAAGACAATGCCTATCACAGAGCAAACTCAAATACCACAGCAGCAGGAGAACATACAACTGAGCCTGTCTCCAGCCAGAGGAGGAGGGTGACGAGCAGCAGTGGACTATGTCAAAGGAAGCCACAAACACCAGGATGCTTTGGCTCCCACTGTTCAGAATTTTGCCCTTGCTGCACGGCAGCAACAGTATCCAGGTCTCTTTCCAGGGCCTTTTGCAGCAGGAGGCTGGCACCGTACAGAGGTTTCTCTTTCCAACAGCTCTGCAGCAGGAAAATTCCAGGAACAAGGTACATCAGGGCCAGATCAGCCATCGCAATTGCACGCTATGGCTACCCAGAGCACAGCCCGGCCCCGATATTTGGCCTGTCCCAGAGAGCGCCTACCTGCTGCAGGCAGCACCGCAGTTTCTCACTGGCAGCACAGGCAGAGGACAGGGAATACCCGGGACGGATCTGTATTGCATCATGCTCCAGCCGTACTTCCAAGCGGCAGATGCGACGCTGTAGGAATTGCAGCGTCTTGGCAGGGCCGGGAAGGCAGGGCCAGGGCGTACAGCACTGCCGTCAGCAGCCTCCACGCAGGCGAAAAGGCTCGCAGGTCCAAATGTGACCTGCAGCACCGGCCAGCACGCAGCCTCCAGAACACGTCCTGGGCTGGGGAACTGTTCTCAGGTTTCACACTCCCAAAGTGGAGCCTGCTGCATCCCAAAGCTGTTTTGGTTTTTCTTACTTCCTTACCTGCAACGACTCCTCCTCCTTTACAAGCTCTTTTGGGGGGAACAAGTCCTTGGCCTGGATATACTCCAAACTGGGAGGGCCTTCCTCACCCTGCATTGCAAACAAAACACATTGAGACAGAAACAAAACACACATTGAGACAGGCCCCAGCCAGCACATGTTATGAAAAGACAGAAATTGAGGTTGCTGGATACTCTTGGCACCCCAGAACCTTGGGCATCCCCTGGACCTGTGCACGGAAACGCCTGTTCCGCCTCCGGACCATACCCTCTGCATCGCAGGACCCCAGCAGTTCCTCCTGCTGTTGCAGGATACCCACAGCACAGTGAAAGACTGAAGCAGGTCTCCAAGTTGCGTCTCTTCTGACCGCATGGTACTTGGAAAGCCATGCAGATACACCCGGACTACGCACAGGATCTCCCATTGGTGTGATGGTGATTTGTCACGTCAAAGGTTACCCCGTTACCTTCACTATGGCACCCCAGCAGAAACACCGTAAGGCAAAGGGTTTCCATGTAAAGTTTCAGCCTGCTCTTCCTCCTCTGCTATTCACAAGGACTGCTTTCTTTTGGGAGTTTTCGTTTTCACTCTTAGTGCAAGGAAATCTGGGAAGAGCCTGAAGCTTTTCAAGGAGAACACGCAAGTGTGAAATGTAACCCTCTAACAACTGCGCTTAAGCGGGCCCACTTCACGGCACGCCTTACGGACTGGTGACAGCGCGCAGGCACGGCATTTGTCCTGGGGCAGCTGAAGGTGTCTAACCTGCTCAGATCGACACCCGGGAAAAGCCCTCGGAGGCTTCAGAGAAGCGGTCGGAGAGGAGAGGACACACAGAGTCTGACACGCCATCCTTGGAAAAGTGGAGAGAGTGTCTCACTTTGGGATGTCTGAGTCTTCAGTCACTCGTGAAATCTCCGTCCTCATTCTCACCACCCCTCACCCCACACTCTGCCAAACCAACGCACTGCACGAATGAGCAGCATCCAGACGCTCATCTGCGGATGCTCACTGCTGGGAGCTCAGGACAGTGTTAATTCCACGGGTATTTGGTGTAGGGATGTTTTTGTCAGAATGCCTCTTGCTCTCTAACTGTAGCTCCTCCAGGCTCCAGTATTTATTAGGAAATACTCTGTTCTGTAAGCATTAAATAATATTTTAAAATGAAACACCTTTCTAGGTAAGTCACCCAAGCCAGAACCCCAAATTTCAACTTGACAAAACAAAAACCTGGCCCTTTTGGCTCAAGTATATTTAAAATGATGCTGAATCCCCTCAGGTTGCTGACAGTCACTCAAGCCTCAGCACTCACAGGTGCAGCCCGTCCTGAAGTGCTCCCCGGACCCCGGACCAGGGCAGCCAGACACAGCAGCTCCCCAGCTGGAGGCACCTGCGCGCACGCAGCCCGCGGCTAGCACAGAGCTCGCATCAACCCCCGCTGGAGGCAAAGGCACCGCGCCCCCTCACCCACTCACCGGGTCCCTGCGTGAGGCTGCGAAGGACACGGGGCACAGCACCCGCGGTGGGAGATCACAGGGGGCTCGGGGGCCTCTCCGGCCAGCGGCTTGCTCTGACGCCGTGGCGGTAGCCCAGGAGAGCACGAAGGAAATGTGCGTGCCTGTGTGCTGGTGAGCAGAGATACCCTCCTCTCCCCTCACCGCTTTGCAGCTCACAGAGAAATCCCAGTGAGCAGCAGGAACTGGAACAGGGCAGCCTGAGCTCTCCTCCGGCCCGGGTGTCCTTGAGTCCCTCCTCGCCTGCAGCACAGGATGGGCAGGAGGCTGAGCATCTCCTGCTGCCACAGCCCTGTCCTGGGGCATCAGCGGGGGGGGCTCAGGACCCCGCTCTCTTCACAAGCCAGCCATCTCCTGAAGCCCTCAGAGCCTTTTTGACCATGACTACTTCTTGGGGGGGGGATTCTGCAGGAAGGGACATCAGATCTTCTCTGAGCAAGAGAACTCCCTTCCCTGAAGGTATAAAAGATGCAGAGCTCAGGACCTCCTCTCACAACACCACCATCTTGGCAGCATCAGCACAGGAGGGGTCCTGCACACCCCTGCTTTGCACCCTGCGGCTATGGCGGGAGCACAGAGCTCCCCTGGGGTCGCCTGTTCTCACACGGTGATTTTCCAGCTCCAGGCAAGGACCAGCCGGAGCCTGCGTGGCACAGCACACTCACCAGGGCCTTCTGGCCGGCGCAACCCACGGTGCCGGGCGCTGTTGTGCCCTTGGGCCCAGGCAGGGCAGCAGCAGAGCAGCCACAGGGACCACGGTGTCCTCTGGCAGCACGTGGGAGGGAGGAGAAGGGGAACCCCCTCTGCAGAGGGGCCGCACACCAGGCCGGGCAGATCTGAGGCAGGAGGATCCGCATGCAGCCCGGCCTCAAGGACAGGCCTGGTCTAGGGCAGCCGGCTCAGCATGGGAGCTGGAGAGCGAAGCTGGCTTACAGCCCCGCTTGCATGGAGGAGAAGAAGGAGGGAAAAAAAAGCAGCACTCACAAAGCAGTTGAGCATGGAGCAGGAGACGCGGCCTGGCAGACTCATGTTCATTTCCCAAGGCGGCAGCTGGGCTGGGCACGCGCAAGGAGCATCTCCTTCCTCCGGCCCTCTCCTGCTGCCGGCAGCAGCTCCGGAACGGTCGCGCCGGGATTGCCGCAGCCTCCCTGCTCCGCTGCGAAGGGCAGGAGCATCCCTGCCGCCGGCAGCCAGAGCAGGTGCCCGCCACCACCGCCACTGCTGGCTGCCGCTGACAATGGAGGGAGGGAGGGCGGAGGACGGCCAGACTCCACCTACCTCCGAAGGCCGCCGAGCACGGCGCTGCCATCAAAGTGTCTCCCTGACAGGCGAGACAGAAAATGGAGAGATCGACGGAGGGATCACCCCTCCTCTCCCTCTCCCCCTCCCTTCCTCATACGCAGAGCCGGCATCCAGCTGACGGGCGGCTGCCAGCGACGCGTCCTCTTCCTCGCCGAGTCGCCAAGCAGAGCGGCTTGCCGGGACACGCAGTCCTGGCCCATGGCTCTCCTCCCCGTCGGCATCTGCCTCGTGCTGCGCTGATGGTGCGTGAGGGAGCACCAGGAACAATAGCGGCGAGGGGGCCTTTCGCCCCGGCACCGAGCCCTCCGCCCCAGCTGATGCTTTCGGATGCTCAGCCCAGAGCCTCCTGCTGCAAACCTTTGCCTGCAATCGGCCTGCCGAGCTGGCAGCTGCCTGCGGTCCTCTCTGCCGGCCCAGGGACGGGAGGACAAAGGGGCTGCCTTGCTGCTTCCTTACTGCCAAATACTCCCAAGCCCTTAGGTCCTCCTTCCCGGGAGCTCCTGTGCGTGCACGGAGTAGCTCGGTGTCTCTGGCTCCCACCTGCACCCCTGTGCTGGAGCTTGGGCCCTGGTGCGGACAAGGCTCCCCAGGGCCACCGCTCCCCTCGCTGCCCGCCTGGACGGTTAGCTCCTGAGGGACGTCTCACCAGCTCCAATTCAGCAATGGTTGCAGACATTGGGGAAAAAAAAATGCCTCAGGTGCAGGAAACGCTGTGAGCTAGACACTCGGCTCCCCAGGAGCTGACTTATACTGCCTGCTGTTTGTTGAGTCCATGAGCAAACACCGCGCTTCCCAGGTCTCAGCCTGTCCCAGAAACCACACGACAGCAGCCTCCTGGGCAAAGCCATCTCCATTTCTAACACCAACTGCCACTCGGCCCCTCCACCTCCCACCGCTGAGCCAGAGTAAGAATCTCTTTCTTAAACTGCAAAATTAAAACCCTGTCTGTCATTACCGTCCAAGGTCCAACTCTTTTGCTCTGATCACACCAGCTTTTTTGCTCCTGGATCATCAGAACAGAGCACAGCCTGCAGCTCCTCTTAGATGTCACTGCCCCACAGCCACCACAGACAGCTCTACCTAGCAATATCAGCAGCATCTCAAAAGGTTTTTCTCAAGTCAGATAAGAGTTGGGCATTTCTCCCCAAAATCATTAAGGGTTAGATTAATCTGAGCTGCTTCGACCAAGGGACAGCTTTGCAAAACCCAGACCTGCTGCCCTTTGTCGCTGCAGGGCAGCAGTGCCGAGGCAGAAAGCCGTTCAATGAACTCCCTTGCTAAGAAACCAAACACACAGACTGCCCCACAGGCCACAGTCACGCGGGCTCACTGTCAGGATCAAAGCCCTAGATGAAAATGCGACCACAGCTGGAGATAAGCCACAAAATCCCCCTACCACCTCAGCTCCCTCCCGCTCCACCGTTTAGGTGGTGCCTGGTGGGCGAACGTCAGGCATTGCCCAGCCTCTGGGGCACGCCACTCCGGGTGACGCCCACAAAGCAAAATGCATGTGCGTTACACACAGAGTCAGTACATAACGAGAGCTGGGGGTGACGGACGAGGTTACGCACTCGTCTTGGCCAAACCTGAGCGGCCGGAGAGGTGCCCCGCTCCTCACAGGTTCTCCTCTGGGCTGAATGCCAGAGGTCTGCTGAGAAACCAGAGCAGCACAAGGTGGAAGGAACCTTTCTGTACTGGAAATAAAGCATAGCTATAAAAACTGTAAAATCTTTTTTTTTCCCCCCGACACGCATCAGGACACAGGCAACACAGCAAGTCTGTCAACAGCAGCTGAAGCACAGAAATCTCCCAGGCAGAGTCAGAGCGTACCCCACTGTTTAACGTCATTAAGTGCACACCACAACACATAACCAGTGCTTAGAACATACAAAAGCAGGGACAAGGCAGGTAAGAGGTCTGCTCCAACCCACAGCGAGATATTTAGGACCAGCGCTTAGTCCTGGGCCTTGGCACAGGGACCGTTTCCAGATCGGGTTGCAGAAGGACCTTTAGAACCCTAAGCTGCAGCTGCGCTGAGTTAAAAGGTTGCTCATCAGATCTTTACTTTGAATTTCCAACCTAAGCTGACCTGAACATCCACAAATAGATCTTCTCCTGCTTTCATGGAAATATTTTTGTGCTTTTAGCATTAGAAAAAGACTCAAACTCCTGCCCAAGAGCTGAGCCGGGTGCACAGCAGAAGCAGACCTTGCTCTGAAGTTCAGCTGCATCCCAGAGGCTCACAGAGTTTCAGGAGGAACCAGATACAAACTCCACCGCTTTCACCTCTTCCTCCAACAGTTCACATCTCCTGCTCTCATTTCCATGCAATCAACCAGAGAGGACAGAAGCGGTGGCAGTGAGACCGCCCTGTGCCAGGCAGCCTGGGTGGCCAGGCGCAGGAACGCCGAGAGCGCGCAGCCTCCTTCAGCTGGCTCAGCTAGAGGGATTTCCTGAATGCTTCCTCAGATGCCTCCTCAGCTGAACAGCTGGTACTCGCTCCGTTACCACTAACCACCACCAGACCGAACAAGGAAGACAAGGTTATTTTCACATAACTGCGTACTGCATACGCACGTTCATGCAGGGGGAGAGGGAAACCTCCCTCATTTTCTCCCAATCACAACAAACCTAAAGGTCTCGTGTACTCTGAAGAAGAGAGGAGGTGAATATAACACAGGCAGCGTGTTCCTCAGGCCAGTGGGCACTAATTAACCCTTTTTCCTCCCACTAGCAACACACGCTGTTCATGCTGCAAGCGGCTCTCTCCTGCGCTGCTCCTCCCAACCCTCCGTATGTCTCTGCTTGCACACTGCAGGTAAACAGTTTGCAACCTTTCTTTAAGATCCCAAAAGGGATTTGGAGGCTCTAGGATAGCACAGCGCTTGGCAAAGATAGGGCTGGGGCTCAAGGGGCCATCCTGCAGCCTCCAAGGGAGACGACATTCCCTACAGAGATGTGCCTGCATGCACCAGGAGCCCAGGCCGCAGCACAGGAGTTCACAGGGGTGAGCTGCCCTCTGGTCCCACGTGCCCAGGGAATCCGTACTGGGAGCACAGGACAGCCGAGATGCTGAAGTCTCTCTCGTGGCCTGGAGCCTGTCACCACTCTGAATTGCACCTGTTTGTCACCGGCCAGCCCAGCTTTCTGCACAACAGGGAGAGGGTGGTTCAGAGAGCAGCTAACACCTGCCTGCTGGGTCACCGCCGACTCCTCTTCATGGGTCTGCAGCTCTCCCCTTCAAAAATGACAATCCACCCAGGCAAAGATCTGCAAGTGCCTCAAAAAACTTGAATGACACAAGTACTGGAGGAGCCCAAACCCCTTGGGAAACACAGGTGCTGGCAGAGTCTAGCGCTCACAGAAAGGTGGAAGCCAGGAGCCAGAGGGTGAGAAGAGGAAAACTGGTCCCAGTCACTGCAGGGAGGTGCCACTGCCAGCAGCATGGACTCAGACTTCCGAATACAGGCATACCCTTCCCAACCCCGACATCTTTATCCTCCATTTCTTTTCAACACTACAAATAAAATTACCGTAAATACTTTCATTAGGCAGCAGGCAACACTCAGATCCCTGCTCCATATGAAAGATGGGCTCTCCATCACGGCAGGATGGTGTCGCCCTGCAGACGAGAGGAGGGGAAGCAAGGGGCTACGGCCAGGGACAGCAGAGATCTGAACCCACAGCCCTGTCCCTCACAGCGCATCCATTGCAGACTGCCCTAATCCGCCTCCAGCCGGAGAAAAAACACAGGAAAATTGGCAAGAGGTGGCGACTGTCCTGGGGAGGTATTCCCAGGACATCAGAAGCAAATCGACGCGAGCCAGGGCAGCTCTGGCCAATAGCCTGGGGTTCTGGCAGTCACCGAGCCTTCGCCAGCTGCTGCGGGCTGAGATGCTCCAGCAGCAGGGGAGTTACCAAGGTACTCAGTTTGTATCTGTCCAGGTCTGACCATTTTCAATTAAGATCAAGACAGGAACTGCTTACCTAGACCTTTTTACAAATAAGGAGAGGAAGGGGGAGACTTGTATCATTTATCTCATCCTAAAAGTTAGAAATTAGGCTCTTTCTGCTTAGCAGATACCTACACTTGGGTGAGATGAACTGCACTCAGACACATTTCTGTTTCTCTCCACTGCTTAGCAGAGGATATACACCAGCTGATGCAGAGAGCTGACTAGCTATGGCCAACAGGACTTCTTGTTCTGCCTTCTCTACTTTTGTTGCACAAAGGGCATCTTTGTTTCAGGTCCCTCCACAAAAATAGTTCATTTCCTCAAAGACTAAGGAGGTCTTTGGGGGAACTGAAAGGCTGCTGAGCCACTGAGGTGGCCTCCCAGAAATAAACCCCTAAACTTGTGTGAAGAGTAGTTACTATTTTATACCCTGTAAATCAGGAGTGGGATAGCGAGTGCCATCTTTTCATCTTTACAGGATGACAGAAGCGTTTATAGATCTGTAATACTGCATTTAATATCTGTTCAGAAAGCTGCCCAGGGGTGAGCACATACCAGAAAGATGAAGCAAGAAGCCTTTGAGAAAAGGGACGAAAGGACAGAAGTCAAGGGCTATCAAGTCCCTATGCCAGCAAGAGGGGCTGAGGGATGGG
Source organism: Chlamydotis macqueenii (assembly GCF_036417535.1). Taxonomy (NCBI): domain Eukaryota; kingdom Metazoa; phylum Chordata; class Aves; order Otidiformes; family Otididae; genus Chlamydotis; species Chlamydotis macqueenii. The sequence continues at coordinate 10,298,877 of NC_141574.1, forward strand.
TAACCTGCAAAACCCCACCTAGATCAACAGTCATGGTCCCCTCTGGAGGGTATGAGCCATCACGGAAATCCATACGTCTAACAGTCCCAGTATTCCCAGCAGTAAGAAGAGGGAATGCTGCTGTGGGAGCTGTACAGTAAGAGCCGAGCCCTGAGCTACTGGCAGAGCAACAGCACAACTTGCACTAACCTACCCGCCGGGTGAGTTGTAAGTAATGTATTAAGGTGCTGGGTGCTCGTTAGGACTTCCATTAGCCAGAGTTAAGGATTAAACCACCACCAGTGCTGTCTTCAAGGTCATTTTCACCAGCAGCTAGTCATTGGGGAAGAAATGAGGGGAGCCTTACAAGCAAAGGGACAAAGCTCTTAACAGACATTAGACCAAGCATTTGTAGCAGCCGCAAAGGCAGAGCCACCGGTGATCCACAGCTGGGTGCTGCTGAGTGAGGCACAGGCTTTTGGGCAGGCCCTTGCTAACCAGAGGCCAGTGGTGCTGTGCCCTCTGACTGCAGCAATCACGGGTAATTAACTAAGCACCCAGCGTTTCCAGCAGGGCCCGAAGAGCATCCATTGACCAGCCACCCACCTCCCTCCCTCCCTGCAGACCTGCGTTTAACCCAGAAGTCAAAACCCCCAGAGAGGTCGCAGAAGGACTCAAAGGAGGCTGTCAAGAGTTTACATCAGCTCTCTACCTCAACTGCTGACAGAAGCCCAGGTACATAGGTGGAGGCAAGAGCTTGTTTCCACAGCTCACCGTTATAAGTTGCTTTCTCCCCCATGAAATGGCAGACAAAAAGCCTATACCCTCTTCCCAAAAGAGTGGGTGAGGGGGGTGGGGTCATGTTGGGTTTTTTTGTTTGCTTTTGGTTTTTTTCCCCAAAAGGAAAATTAAAAAATAAATAAAAATCAAAGGAACATTTTAATAAAATATAAACCCGATAAATCCTTTTCAGAAGGTCCTTTGAAACTGTAAAATCATCTTCGGGCATTCATAAGGAGCAGAAGACCCTCTTGTCTAGAATAAACCAAATAACCTGTGGTTACAACAGCCAGGGCCAGGTCAGGATAAGTATCTGTCCAGACACAGGAAAGGAACATCAAGAACAGCTAAAGCTTCCATGCTTTACTAAGTCCGAAGTTCCAGTCCATGCACTCCAAAAAGAACACGGGTCCAAAGAGCGGTGACAAGGACTAAAGATGGCTTCTCTGCAGAGAAGAATTTAAAAGTCCAGAGCTCTTCAGAGGTCTAAGGGGAATGTGACAGAGACCTACAAAATCCCGAAGGGCAAGGAGATGCTTGCAGGCAGCACCACACTTCACTGTTATTCCCAGTACAAGAACTGGGGACCACCAACTGAATCAGCATGCACGGGGCAGGTTCAGAAACAAAGCAAGAGGGGCAACTCTGCACAACTCGGCAGCGTGGCTCTTTGCCGCGATGTGTCACGACTGCAAATCTTTACTGGGTTTTGAAAAGCAGCTAGATGAATTCACAGAAGAAAAACCTACCAAGAGCTCCGAGAACATCAGTAAGTTGTTTTCTGGGTTACCAAGCCCCTGAGCTGCCGACGCTGACAGGCGAGGGCACACATCAGCGCTGCTCTCCCTGCGCACGCACCAGAGGCCCTCTGTCACCATGGTACCTGGCTAGCCAGGCCTTCCATGGACCCAGCCCGGCCTTTGCATGTTCCCTGGAGAGATTTTTTGATGCACATTCCTTGTGTTAATTCACTTTTTTTTCATTCACATATGGATACACCCGCATCAGTCTCCTCCCAATCCTCCACAGAAAAGTTATCCGGTCTTTTACACTTCCAGTCTGACACCAGGGTAATTCCACCTTGAAGTCTCAGGCGCTTTATCAGGTTACAAGGGCGTGCTTTCATCTCTCCACCCCAGAACCAGCTCCTCAACCTGAATCGTGGCAAGAAGCTCTTCCAACAGAAAGCACAGATCTTGGGCAAAACCAGGGAGCACAAGGACATGGACTACACCAGAAACGCTGTGTGCGTAACTACCAGAGCTGACAGTTCAATTAATGCAGGGAGCACATTTCCTTTTCTATTCCAGTTGTTAATGGATCACATGGGGGACAATCCCAGAGGAGACGTCACTATTTCCTCAAGCAGTCTGCCAGATTTTTTTTTTTTTTTTTTAACACATTTAACCTAAATTTTAATGTCCTCAATTTGAATTTCCAGCCCTTTGACTGTTTCTGCTGTTCTTCTCTGCACTCCTTCCAACATAATGATGTGCTCCTGGCAGCGGCGAACACGGAGCTGATGGTAATACCGTGTTCCTGCAGCAGCGCAGGCTCCCTGCCCGCCACAGCCCAATCTGCAGACCACCACGTCACCTTCAAAGCCCTGTTCAGACTACCGCCCCAACGACACTTCCAGCGCCTTTCAACGGTCCTGCTCTCCGGCTTTCGTCCTCTCATCACATTGTGCGTATTTTGGGTTATTTCTTGCTGGAGGCAAGACACAGAGATGCTCAGAGACACTTTCTTCGAGTTTATCAGCAATCTGGCTGTTTTGGCTGTGTTTCGGCCTCTCCAGATTCTTTTATACCATGTTTTTCTGTGACTAGTTGTTGTGAAATTTCTGCTGCTTTGGTGGCACCAGAGCATGGTATTAACATGGTGTTAAGCCTCTACTGAGAGCTGACAGAGGAACAGAATGAGAAATCCCAGTACGAAGTTTTAAAGTCAAAACAATTCAGTAAACCACAAAAACTGGATGACCATGTCAGTAGTTTAAGGAGGCAGAAGAGGATTCCAGCCTTATTTACTTTTCTCCAGTATATTCCAATAACAAGTTCAGGGGCAAACTTCTACCAACTGCATCTTGGCCACAAGAATTGAAACGCTCTATATGATATCATTACATATAGCGGACAATACCATAGCACTCTTTCCCACTCTTGTATTTCTTCTCACCCATTTAGCAGCAGTGCAAAATTTGGACACACAGAGAACGAACTAAACCACGACCACAGGGCAGAAGCAGACTAGAACACATACTCACCATCCTCAGACACAGTCCAAATCTCCTGCTTCAATCACAGCTCAGTCTCCTTGTTCTTCCACAAGTCTCACCTGCAGCAAAGAGCAGAAACTCAGATCAACTGTAAGGACAGTTCAGTATGAAAATAGAGGTGAGGTTGGCGGGGGGGGGAAAGAAACCAAGAGCCCAGCATCCCGTACCAACTGCCAACCTCTGCTTAGTGCGCTTTTCAGGAGCTGCTGGAAATCAGAATCAGCATCACAGGGGAGACACCAAATCCTTTCAGGCAGCCACTACACACAGCACGCAGGACTCGTCACCCATCAGCACACGCCCCAGAGGTACAAAAAGCACAGCTCAGGGCAGCGCGGGAGGGAGCTGAAGGAAGAAAGACTTGGTCATGATGGTTCGAGGACCTGAGGAGGACGCTTCCTCATACAAAATTTGGGTGCTCGGAGAAGATCATTGCGGTCTTGGGGGAAAATCACCTCTCAAATCAAATATTGTCCCGCCTAGGAGGTAGGGCAGGACCAAGAGCTCAAAGTGCCACACAAACGAGCAGCCTCTTCTGGCAGCTTTCCCCCTGCTAGCAGGGGGACTGGGCACAGGAGGCCTTTTGTAGTGGAGGAAAAGCCAAGCGACAAGACTTGCGCAAGGTCTGCTCCGAGAAGACCCTTTCCAATGGCATCGAGTGGTCCCACAAGTGGATCCTAGGATTTCCATGGAGGAAGAGATCCTTTCTTGAGGTTCTGCCAAATCTCTCTGATACGAGATCATTTGATCACCAACATCTCTCTCATCTGTCCACATTCTGGCCTCCATTCTGCTCTTCCAGCCCCACACACACTACAATTACATGCAATTAAACCTTGCGGTTGGAAACGAGCTGACAGCTCCGTAGCTGCTCTCTGCACTCCCATTCCCGGTGCCACTCACCCACCTGCACAGCCCTTCACTCTGCGCGCAAGTCGTATGGAAATCTGCATGCATGTGTCCCAACAGTTTTTAAAAATAACGATGTTCTAAGTGGGGATGTTCTGTATTTAAGCGTAGCCTGAAGATGGCTTAGAGCTCAACCACCAAACCTGATTTTTGCCAGTGTCCAGCAGCTTGTAGCACGCCAACGCCCCAGGAACGCTCAAGGCCTTTCGTAAGTTTTGCCACCATTTACTTTAACTTTTTCCTCCTTAGGTAAAATACAAATGTAAGCAAATGTGGAATTGGAGACTGTCTAAACGTCTCGCACAACGTAATCCGGCTGAGAATGACTCCCCCTCCTGCCTTTGAGGAATCAAGTCAGCCACAGAAGAGGCTCTGAATACCCAGCCAAGGCTTTCCTTCCACTCAGGGATTACTTTCCCAGCCCAGAATTACGTGAGGTTTGACAGCTACACGTCAGAAGGCCCAGCTGAATGCCAGCACTAAAGAGTCATTTCTGAAATGTAACCTTCACCATGAGCAAGCAGCACGCCAGTCCTCCAGCACCGCTGCGTGATGCAGCGGGGAGCTCCAGGGCCGTCAGGGAGGAATAATTACGCTTGTGCTTTCAGTTCATTTCTCATGTCCTGCCATGCACTCAATGAGAGAGGACAGGAGAAAGGAACGGGAGTTCAGAAAGGACTCAAAATCTGTACACTATATTACCTGACATTTGAAAGCAGAGCAGCAAGTTTCAGGAAAATATGACAAAAACTCACAACGGGAATCGACTTTTTTTCCTAGAAAAATGGGAAAAGACAAATACCGCAGAATCCCCCTTTAAACCCAGACCGTCTCTTTTCAACTACAAAAACCTTTTTCCCCACTATGTAGCATGACAAAGCAGGTCAGACCTCATAGAAAAAAAAAAGTCTAGTAGCAGCTTACTCTGCCACCAGGGAGAGTTCTTGCAGCTGGTGACTTGCAATGTAGGTGAAAAGCACAATTAGCAAGGGAAGGAACATGTTCAGTGCGCTCTGTTCACTAATCTGAAGATACCTGAATTATTGATAACACCGAACGACACGCGAGTACTTTTCCTGCAGTATATTTTGTACCAATTTATTAAGTCATGGCTGCTTCAGATTCTCACTTGCTCCCTTGTAGGAGCAGTCAGTAATCACAGAAACTGCAATTCTCTCTGGCTATGTCATATTTGAGGATGTTCCTCCTCGGTCCCATCCCCCAAGCTGTTCCTGAAAGCCAGTTGCCCAAGAGGAAGGCGGCACAGGGGAGCCGGGACTCCTGCTGCCGCATTAGCTCAGCCCGCAGGAATGCGTGCTCCTCCACCCCCAAGGGCTTCCTCCTCCTAGTTGGAGCAGTGAGGAAGACGAAGGGGATCCCGAGGATTTATGGGGTGATGGAAGGCAGGAGATACCACAAAAACCCAAATGCCATCCCTATCGCCAAGGAACGCCTTGGGCCTCCAGCACTACCTGAATTACACCTGGCCCAGTCCACCCATCTGCAGGCAACTTTGCTCGTGCGCTTGTGCAGTTCCATGTGCTCCTCCACCAGCATCCCAAACACACCCCCCGTTTCAGGGCTGGCTGTGGTCCTCTTCCTTTCAAAGGCTGCCGTGTTCGACTGTCTCCCGGCTCTGCCACCGCAGCTTCCAGCCGAGCGGTCTCCAGTCTTTGGGAGGGAGCCTGGCAGCTGCCAACATCTCTCTGGGCTGGCACCTCCCACCTCTCCTTTGGAAGTCATGCATGCGCTTTTGCAACCACACAAGCAGTGGTTTCCTATGCAGGAGGCTGGATTCCCCCAAAATCCAGGTTAGAAGCCCCTCTAAAGTCTCAGTCACTGGGGATGGGCTGGACTCAGCTGCCTGCTACACCCAGCCAAGGCAGAGGCTGACACTGAAATCAAATGAAGTGACCAGAAACAGGACAAAGACATGGGATGAAGCCAGAGAGAAAATAAAAGAGCACGATGCCCTTTCATGCACGGAGGAAGCCCCAGCTCAGAGCCTCTCGTTCTGTTGCTGCGCAATCGTAGGCAGAGGGCAGGGCTCGCGCCCCACAGCTGGGGTCCGGCAGAGCCAGCAGCCCACCGCCCTCCCCGGTGCCCGGCTGCAGGGAGGCGCAGGCCAGCGCCAGCCGTGCTGGGCCTGCTGACGAGGCAGCGCGGTGATGCTGCCTGACACACCTGGGTTGGTGCAGAACTGGAGAAAACAACTCACTTCGCTTGAACATTTTTATAGCCTGTATCCTACCCTGGGCCTATTAATGCTGGAGCCAAACCCTCGGATAATAAGGAAGTGTCAGAGTTGAGAACACTCGTAAAAATCTTAATTTGCTCTCCCCGTAGCCCTCTTGCCCATGTGACTCACGCATGTTATTGCACACTTCATTACGCAACTGCGTTATTTCCTCCAGGGATCTTTGCCTCTCAGTGCAAAACAGAGCGGCAGGGACCGAACCCGCGGCCGTCTTGCAACCTCTGCCCTCATGTGCTGCAGATGCTAGAAGAGATGCAGGGGCTGCGAGAAAAGAGCCCGGACAGAAGGTGCGAGCTCTGCCTGCAGAGCTGGACCCGTCCTCCTCTGGGACGCTCAGCCACCCCCGAGCCAGACATTTCACAGACGACGATTCCATTGTTCTCCATTTTCTGAATTGCAGCTCTGGACTCAAACACCCGAGTCGCCTCTCAGCTGCAAACTAAGTCAAGGTGTGATATAAACTGGATGTGCACGAGAAAATCCGACTTTCCAAGCAAACAATTAGGCTATCAAAAAATCAGAAGAAACATTTACTCTCTCTCTGCCTCTCCACCTCTCAAGGAGGTGCTGTGAAAGCGTATCACCCCTTCACCAGCGTGTATTTACGGCAGCCTCACAGAAAAGCCTGTGAAAAGCTTAACAGCTCTGCCTTCAGAACAGCCCGACTAACCACAGCCAGCCGGGCTCAGGAGACAGCGAGAAACAACGAACAGCACGGCCACTCCCTGCGATCACCTGCCGCTGGCACGCCGCAGGGAGCAGAGGTCCTTTGGGAGGGAGCAAGGATGCCCATCGGGGCGCAGGGGTATTTCAGACGTGAACAGGGAGCTCTGGAGAGGCGGGAAACACAGCAAGCGCTGATTACAGCTTCCAGCCTCGTCAGTGCCGCTGCGACGCTGCTTTCGGTGTGCACCCCAGGCGAGGTGGGTGGCCCCGCTGGCAGCTCCACGCCTCCCGCTACAAGACTCATTTTTAATTGCTTGTAAAACTTCACCGATTGTTTGCAGTTGGAGCGAAGCTCTCTGCGCTCAGCGCCTGCCCCGGGCAGAGATTTTGTTTTCATTTCAGCTAAAATGGTAGAGTTAGTCCTGGTGTACTTAATGGGGAAAACCAAGTCCCAGTATTAAATGGGAGATGTCAGAAGAAACAACCAGGAACCCAATCAGCGTTACTTTGATCCCAAATGAAACGGAACAGCCATCTCAAGCCTCTCAACTAATTAGAGGCTAAAAATATAATTGTCAGACCACACAGTCACATGCAAAGCAGATTGTGTAGGTCGGTCTTTGTTATTTTAAGCAAAATTACAGGTCTGAGGGCTGTTTCTAATGAAGGCCACTACCAGCTGGTCCTCAACAATAGAAAACTTTTACTGATGGATAACTATTAAAAGATTAGGCTACCAGCGCTTAGGAATGGCACGCTGAAGAATGATGATGATGATGACAAGTTGCCAAAGTGTTCGGATTGCTCTGCAACGCTAAGTGATCGTAATTCAACTGCACATGGGTATAACCAGAGGCAAGGCATGAATCCAGAGACCCAGAACTACCCACAAGATGAAGGGCTGCTGTTTTCCAGGTCACGTACCTTAGAGGACCCCGCAGTCTCCTCCGTGAGAGCTGCCAGACAAGGTGCAGGCAAGAAGTCTACTGCAATAATATATAAAAGTAGTAAATTGCAGAGGCAGCAAACTGATGGCATTTCTGTCCCCAGCGCCACCGGGGCCACGGCTACAACTGCCTCCAGGTGGCCAGAGCTCAGACAGCAAGTTTGAAGCAAAAAGACAAAACCTACCTAGTGATCCACAGCAAAAGAAGTTCACATACGCAGCTTAAAAAAAAAAAAAATAGAGAGAAGACTTTTTCAGTATGTTTAAGTATTTATGCAAAGTATAGTCAGCTCCAGGCAACTCTGCTGACAGGGATAGAACTCAATCCAATTACTGGTAGACGATGTTTCAGAATTGGACAAATTCCATCAAGCTTATGAAAAACGCTGTCCTTTTTACTGCTTACAGTACTTAAAACGGATCAGATTTTTTTTTTTTTGTCCAGGTCTGAATACGTGAATCCCCACAGGTCCCCAAGTAAGCAGAGCGGCCCACGATGCCCTTGGCACATCCCACCTCCGGCTGCTCTTCCCAAGGAGAATGGTGACTCAGGATTACAGACCAAATCTCACGCTCAAAGTCAACCCACCTGCAAGGTGTGGGGAAGGTAAGAGACGTTCTCCCAGGGGAGGAAGGTACCTGCAATGGCACTGCACACACAATAACCATCCCGAGTACCAGGGGACCGTCTCAGACCAACAGGTAGCAAGACACGGACATCATCTCCCTCAGCCCACGGCGCAGAACCACGACTGCCCAAGAGCTGCACCACTCCGGCGTGACCACAGCCACCGCGGCAGCCGGGAGAGGGCAACGGCTTGCAAACCCTTCCTGGCTGTCCAGTCTGAGCCAGTTCATTATTAAAATGCCCTCAAAGTGCTTCCCTTCATATTTAAAACCCATCACGACCTCTCTGGAAAGTGATTAGACTCCTCTTGTATTCGACTCTGGAACACTCTGCTTTCAAACAGCGATTGCACCCAAGAGGTCAGACCAGGACACAGAACGCAGCTCTTCGCAGGCCTGCAGAGAGATGGGGAAAGCTGCTGTACCCGGAAATGCTCCTGACTGCACAGCACCATCCTACCGGAGAAAGTCACCTTTTGGCTCTCCAGAACACACCCAGATGTGGCTAGCACTTTGCTAGTCCTCGTGCACACTCTCAGTCCCAGTTTATACAGCTGTACAGTGGAGATGCCGGAAGGCTGTCCTCCGAGCCGGCGCCGCTGTCCCTCTTGGAGTCAGGCGGGTACCGTCGGGACAGATGAGCCAGCCCTGCCCGCCTGACAGCTAGGCAGCAAGGAGAGACAGGGTACATGCATGTGCCAGCTGCAAGGGAGGAGAGTTGAGCGTGTGCACGTGGATAAGATTACAGAGAGCACAGAGCAACGGGAGGACAGACACCAGAGCCATGCCGGGAGAGCAAATCCCTAAGGAAGTGTTGAAAGAGCAGCAGAATGAGGGAGAAAATGGGCAGAGCGAGTTTAGGGAAGGGATTTCAGGAGCACAACTGCCATGGAGTCAAACCTCCTGAACGGGGAAGGGGGATGAGAATAATTTGGAGATCTCGCCAAGCTCAAGGCTTTTGCACCAGCAGTTCCAGTACGGTGGGTAAGGCAGGCCGAGGAGACGAGGGACTTCAGTCTGAACGGGCTACAAAGAGATCATGACAGCAGGAAAAAAGTCAGTCACAGGAGGTGAACAGGAGCAGAGGCGAGCTTTGCCTTTAACAAGGGAGAAACTACACAGCATGGGGAAGGATTCAGAGGCAGGTGAGAAACCAAGAATAAAAGGGAAGGAGAATGGTGTAACAGCGAGGAAGAGACAGCACAGGGTCAGAGGCAAGACGACAAACCAGAGCAGAACTTGTGCCTTCTGCAGGGAAAGGAGAAGAGCGTGTGGGAAACACAGAGAGGGAGGAGGGGACATGCACACGGTATTTTGTCTTTTTCACTCAGAAGAAACAAGATCTTCTGCAGTAAAAAGGAAGCAGAAAGATGACGGCAGAAGTCAGGTGTGCCCGGAGCAGCCACACGTGCTTAGCGCCTGACGAAAGCAAGGCTCTTCTTTAGCGAAGACCAGAGCAGATCCTACACGAGCCGTGAGCCTGCAACGCTGCCGGCAGGCCTGGCCCCGCACTGCCGCAACAGTTGCACCGCTGCCAAAGTAAGAATGAACAGAAGAAAGTTTTGGAAAAAGTAAATACATGAGGAGAGATGGGCTGGAGACTGCAGAACTTGGGGAGAGCAAGGCAGACCCCGAGGGCAGAGACACTGGTGGCAACAGGGGTCTCTGCTTTGGCTGAGGACCCCGGGGCGGGAGCTGCACCGGCGCACTGGCAGTTTTGGGGTCCGTGCTGGTGAATAGTGGAGTGGGGACTGCCAAGGGTGGAAGAAACAGCAAAAGCAGCAGCTGTGGATGCGGGAATGTAGAAGAGGGTGTGGACAGAGCTGGAGGGGGAAAATGGGCAAACAAGACTGGAGCTCAGGAGAGGAAAATACGACCAGAATTTGAAAAACGCCCACCTCAATAGGCTGGGCCAGAGATACGCACGTAGTGAAGCCCTGCTATCATCTCTGCACTTCAGGCCCAGGGAGTAGCTTAGCCTGGGGACACCATCAAAGCGGTCTAATGACAATTTGTTTTGTGGAAGACTGAAGGAACAGGCGATGGGGAGATCCTTACGGCACATCCAAGCTGCAGAACCGCTTCTCCAGCGCCATTTTGTCTCTCCCATCCTTTCCTCTGCCAGGAGTCAGGCCATCCAGACACAGAGAGGAGCCAGGACACCGCCTATGCCGTGTGCCAGGCGGCAGTGCGGAGGCAGACTCTGCTACAGACTCCAGCTGGGAGGATGCCTCCCGCAGTGCCACCCAGATGTCATCAAGGTGTGCAGGGTTACAAGGGAAGAGAACAGAGCCCAGCACTTTGCCAGACCCCTAACGAGCACTGCTGTCTATCACTGCAACAGTTTTAAGCATAATTAATTTCATCAGTGTGTCTGCCTGCCAGCTGAGTTCCCTCTTTACGCTCATGACAGTGAAATCAGGAGTTTCCAGGGGAAACCAGTACCTGCGAGCGAAGCCTCCCATACCGCAGAGCGAGGACGGTTAGCGTGCGTTGCTCAAGGCCATCTCCTTTCTCTTACCAAGGCTGTGGCAGTGAAGCACCTTGCTCTGCAGAAGCAGCCAAGGGGCTGGGGGCAGCCGGTGGCACCAGGTGGCAGCAGCACACCAGGGATGCTCCCCTGCCAGGTCAGCCTCTGCCTCCTCCTCCTTTCATCTTCCCAACGAACTGGCAGAGAACAGGGCCTGGCAAAGGCTCTGCCCGATGCCACACACGCTGCCATCTCTGCGCCGATGCACTTCCCATCTCAGCCAGCGAGAAGCTGAGACACCAGCAGAGAGCGAGACAGATCCCTCATTCATTTCAGCGGCACACGGAGGAACCACGGACCTGAAGAGCCCCCACCGCCTGCCACCATCCCCAGCCTCCAGGCCTCTCATCCCCAGCCGGCAGAGAAGGGATCCAAAGCCAAGGACCCAAGCTGAACTTCATAACCACCGGACTGATGGAGACAGGAAGCACAACTTTGGCAAACATCTCCAAAACCCCCTGTAACTCCAGCCTGTTGTTCTCCAGTTTTGTTTGCTTTTCTTTAAAAAAGCAGTTGGGACATTTCGAGTCACAATTAAGCCTTTATTCAACTACAAACAATTGCCTGGTCCCTACCCAAAAGCAGCGCAGATGGACCCATCCCAGCTGCAATCCAGGCTCCTGCCTGCTCCCACTCCTCTGCCTGTAGCCCCAGAAAGATGTGTGGGATGCCAGGCTCCCTCTCACTCTGCCACCGGCAGCCCCATTACCTCTCTCACACCACGCCGTGCTCAGATTTTAACTCAATCTCAGGAAGGAAGCAGCATCAGCTTCAAGGAAATGGTGCCTGTGTTACTGAGGTCACATCCCAGTCTCCAGGCTGGAGAAGCACTCTCTGAACTGGGCTCTGTACAAACACTCATTTCTTCTTACGCATCAGGAGAATTTGCCTTTTAACTCCTGTCAACTTGTGGAGCCTCTGACAGCCACGGTTTTCTTTGAAAGGCAGTCTTTGTGACTGCAGAAAAAAATCCTTATATATGTGACCCAAATGCACCAGAAGGCTCAGAAATCAAAAGATAAAGTCCTGAAGTGTGCCGCTCCCCCTCTCCACCCTGCCTCAACCTTCCCCTGCCAAGCCCACGGCTCTTCGGAGCACCCAGCTACAATATGCTCGTACTCACCATCTGGGTCCTCTAAAAGAATTTCAAGCAAACAGCAGCAACACAACTTCACAAATAGCAGCCCAGCTGCTATTACAACTATAACTTCTATTATTCTTTTATGCAGGTGCGTAAATATACTCTTCCGGTATTACTTTAGGAGCCCTAAGGTTCCTCAGGCATCTGCCTGCAGCCAGCAGGTAGAGGGCAGGATGGACAGGGATCCATGTCCCTCGGTAAAGGCAGCTGGAAGCCAGGCAGGATACCTTTGGCATCCAAACTGGTGCTAGACTAAACTGACACTTGCCTGCCAGCATCTGAATCCCCTCTGAGATTCAATAGAAACAGTGTCTGAAAGAAAAAAAATACTGCTGTTATTCCAGGTGATCACATGCCCTATACCAGTCCTGCAACACAGGGTTTGACAGCCCTGATGGCCACGCTTCCAGCTCCGGCTGTGTCTGCTCAGCACCGAAATCCCCAGCCTTGTTCTGCTCCAGAGGCAGACCCCAGGCCAGAGCCCACGTGCCATCATTCGCATACAAAGCTTCTAGGGGAGCCTGTTTTCTTCCAAGGGGAATTTTCTTCCACAGGAAGAAAATGAACCATTTTTTAGTTACCTGCATAAACATGCACATGAAAAAGCTACAGCTGAAAATAGAGCAGGTCTGAGAGGACAACAGAGCATTGAAATTTCTTCTCTTGACTCACCCAAACCAAGCCCACTTTCCCCAGCAGCCTCCCCACAATCGGCCACACCAACGAGGAGGATCCCGCACGAGGGTCTGCAGTGCCAACAGCGACAGCTTGAAATGTGGCTGGGAAATGTGGCTGGGAAGACATGTCTCTGCTGAACGCTCCTCCCTGCTCCTGGTGGAAACCAGTTCCTCTCTAAAACTCGCAATAATTGCACCATTATCAAATTAAGCACACAACTCCACCTTCCACAGGAAGAAGGCTCTAAAACAGCGACAACCATCTGCTCGGTGTTTCTACCATCAAGCTACAGGAAGACAGATGACCACAAGATGAGAGGAAAACCCTCGAGAGTTGTTATTAATAAGTTAAGAGCTCACTTTCAATTACATGTTCAGCTTGAAATCGCTTTTTGCTGAGCATGGTCATCCAGTGGTCAAGCCTGCCAGCTCCTGCGGAAGCGCTGGGTTTGCAGGCAGCTTCTCCAGATGGTATTTTATGATGACAGCCTGGACGTTCTCCTTCCCTGTGCTACTGTGGAGAGGAACCCTCTCAGGGCTTCGTGTTGTCGCCGCTGTTCTTCCCAACCAGGCACGTATAGCAATGAACTCTGAAACCTGCACCTCACGAGGCTTCTTCTGGGGGTGGTATCACACTGCTCCCTCCCAATACCAAGCAACACCTGACCTGGCCTTTAACAATGCCCCCTTCCCACACCAGGCCCTCAAAATCTCTGGTTAAACTAGAGCCTCTGCTCTTTAATTTTTAACTATCTGGAGCCTTAAAAAAAAAAAAAAGTTTTGCACTTTAGCAGTGGAAAATCCTGTGACTGCCTTGCACACTGACCTGGTTTTGTTAACAAACTCACCCCAAATGATATGGGCAGGACAGTAAGGTCAGGTGAGTTTATTTGCTACCATCTCTGCTCTCTACCATGAGTTTAGCTGTTTCTAAAAACAGTGCTGTCCACGACGTCCTCTCAAAAGGCACTCTTAGAAAGGGAAATCCCCAGCCAATCAATAACAGGAAAGAGAAGGCAATTCGATATATATAGCAAGTCCCCTGCTTAGCTAGCAGTAAGAGCCGCACAAATTCACACGCACTGTCCCTTCCCCACTGGGGCAGGGCATGAAGATGGCTACATGACAAGCTCAGTGCTGACAGGAGCCTGAGGATTCATACTCATCTGCTGCAATTCACATGATTTTTTTTTTTTTTACTGCTAGGAACAAAGCCTGGGATTTCTTACCTTTAATAACTGAGTGTATTAAAACTCATTAAGGATCAAATTCCCGCCTCTAAAGGGTTTGGGACAAAATGAAATGCATCAGACTTCCTGTATCAACACAAAGACAAATCTCAGAAGGCAAGGAGTTTTTGTCATCTTTGCGCAAACACGAGCCAGTCACCTTTCTCACTTCGCACATCGCTGACACGCTGGGACCAGCAGCAGATCGATGAGCAGTTTCAGCTGCAGCCAGAGTTTCCCCAGCACTGTTTATTCATTTCAGCGCATACTCTGCAAGGCAAGCCAGCACCCAGGGCTGCAGCACAACAGCTCCGGGTGCCGGCACTAATGGAGAACAGGCAGAGCAGAAAGCCGTGACTTTGGAAGAAGTCAGAGTCGCAGCACTCGAGGAGGCATCTCGTTTCCCATCCTCTTCCACAACAGCCCTTTGCTCTGCGATTTCTGGGGGGGTGGGAGGAAGCAGGAGCGGCAGCACAGCTACCCGCAGCACAAGCGCAGTGGGATTGCGCCCGCTGGGCTCTCTGCTCCCCAGGGAACTCCGACAGATGAACCGGCTGCTCGCTCAAGCTGCGATTTTGCCTGCTTCGTCATTAGTAAAACATGCAGAAAGTGTGGCTTCCTCTTGCTACGAGGATCAGACCCATTGAATCTTTTCTGAGAAGTCTAAGTAACTTCCTCTTGTATTTCAATAAAAAAAGGCAAGCCTATAGGCAGAACAGTTTCTCTCATACTTCTGGAAATTCCTCTAGTAGAAACACCTATTGAAGAAGGAAAGATGCAGTAGGGGAGGGAGGAAGGGAGGGAGCGAGTTTCTTTTCATCAGGTCTGTCCTTTATTGTAAAGAAAACTGCTAGTCTGCTTCGCAGGACGAAAACACTTTTGCTTCCTCTTTTGCCTCATTTAGCAATGGCAGTGAAAGCTCTGCACTGTTTCCTAGTGAGGTAGTTAGAAGATCTGCACAGAACCTCTGCATTCAACAGTTTTATATTAAAAAATAATCTCCATTTAGTCTCCTTGCTGAACAAAACAGGCTGTGTCTAGGATCATCTTACCCAGCATCCAGAGGTGCTTGGCAGATGGAAACGCAGAGAACAGGCAGCAGAAAGATACCGTATGGTCTGCCTGCTGGCATGCCAGGACGGGTGACACTCCCCAGGGAGCAGAGCCAGCAGCCAGAATATTTTAACTTTTAACATTACAGAAAGGGGAAAGAGCAAAGAACAGAGTAGGTAAGAAATTATCTCGTGCCGGTCCAAGGAAGTGCAAAGGACGGGAGGGAGGAGTACGAGTCGCTTGCTGGCACCTACCAGCCTTGGCATCCACTCCCCTGTGGATCCGCATCCAGTCCTGGCTGCCTGCCGGTAACGTGGCATTCCCTCCGGCAGCTGCCTGCAATATGTCTCCAGGCCGCCCTATAATGAGCGCAGTGCCTCGGGTGCTAGAGGCTACCAGCTCTCCTAACGGAACGGTCAGTGGCGTGAGTCAGCTGCAGGCACAAGAAAGGACATTTGTCTGAAGAACTGGTACAGCACGCCCATTAATTCATTTCTTCTGATCGTTTATTTGTCTTAAAGTACTGCAAGGGCTTCCCCACAGACCCAGCTCCTCTCTAAGTCCAACCTCAGCCCGAGGCAACTCCATTAATTAATTAATTATCGCTTCCTGCACCACACCTCATCCCTCACCTTCAGCAAGCAGAAGAGCTCCTCTCCAACACGGTTCTTCATGCTACCAACACGCTGCGCTACAAAAAGAAAGCGCCTGTTCTTCTAGGGTTGGCACCCTGATAACTCACAGTATCACAACTTTATACGGGAAAACAGAGTCAACATCATTGCTTAATGTTTAAGGCAAAGATTAATCTTGCCGGGGTCACCTCTCCGAAAGACACCGCCTCCCCAGATCTCCCACTCTGTATTCTCACCAGCGCTGCAGACGCCCACTTGAAGGATCACAACTGCCAGGCTGGGGAACAGAGATGAAGCTGTCACAGCCGTCAGGCCAACATCAGCAGAAGCATGAGAGTAAAGCTGCTGCAGCAATCACTTTAAAGTACCATTTCCACTCCAAGCAGAGGAGCACTTGACACTGCCCTGTAAGCTGGTGCAACCTGGCAAAGCTACAGGGAAAGTCTGGGATTTGCTGTCAGGTCCCCTCGGGGATTTCTGTGCACGCCTCCAATACCTGGGAGTCTCCCACCACGGCCCCTTCCCTTACCGCACGACTGCTAATGAAAAGATTGTGTATTCTTGCTGCTGCGTGCCCTTTAGTTACAACTGCCACTGCAATGACGCACCCCAAGCTCAAAATCCCCTGGAAGACAGGGACTTCACAGCTTAAACAAGCACTTCTCCTTTGAAATCAAGGTACTTTCTCTTCCCATAGGCAGCTAAATCCAAATACAAAAATGTATTTTTCACCTGCCTGAGTTAGAGGCAACAAGGCCCTCGGCAGGGCGGCAGTGTGGGAGCTGGAGCAAGAACGGAAAGGATATACAGCACTGGGTTATCCCAGGGATGATAAGACTCCCTAAATGCAGTAATAAAGTTATTTTATAAAGACATTGTACCACATGAGCTCTAGCACCAACCCGAGCCTAGCAGTGTCAGAGCTGGCATCCATTCCAAAATTCAGGATCACTTGGTAACAGACTATCAGCTCAGCTAGGCTACACCTTCTTTGTGAAGGGCCACCGCTGACCTCCGCTCTGTCCCTCTCCCTGGACACGCTGTTCCTTCCTCTTCCTGCAAAAGGGAAAGGGGCAGCACGCAGAGCCCCTGGCACCTTGAGGAAATCGGGTCCGCAGACAGAAGAGTTTCCTCACTGCAAACAGGATGAGATTTCTCTTTGCCCAGACGCCCTCTCTCTACATCCACAGCTACTTGCCGGGCTTGCACACATATCCTTGGCCTCCGGATATCATCAGGTTGCCAGAGAAGGTGGGCAGAAACAGGGGGCGCTGGGAGCTTTCCCTTCCTAGAGTAGTTGCCTCTTGTCAGCTGCTTGTAAAGGGCGTGGATGTGAAAAATGCAAGCCCGTAGCTCCCCTGACAGAGAAATATTAAGTGCTGGCACTTTCTAGAAGCAGAATATCTCCCCTATGTGCCAGGCAGCTGACGAACAGCCTTCTGCAGGTGAGAGAGGTGTTTGCAGAAGACTGAGAAGAACCAGGCACATTGTCCAGGAGCACAAAGGAGTCAAATACACAAAAAAGGAAAGCTGATACCTCAGAAAGAGGAGGCAAAGTTAATCACTCCGCAGGGATCCCAGCCATTATGCTGTCTAACCCACTGGACTGCAGGGAAATGGTGCACAGAGGCAGACAGAAACTCATCACACCAGAACTCAGCACCAGTTTCCCTGTCACGAGGACCTCAGCTTTAAAAAAAAAAACCAAAACAAAAAAAAAACAACAAAAAACCACAGGAGCACTGAACTATAGCATCAAAGGAAATAACTCCCACATAGAGGACATAAAAGCATCAGGCCGTGACATACCCTGGAGTCACACCACTCATCACACCGCAGGAGCATCAGAGGGAACGAGGGGCTGACAAGGGCCCAGACCTACCCAAGAGTGCAGGAAAGGTGACAACAGGGCTCCAAAAATCTTCAGCAGAACTGTACTTTGGGGGAAAAAAAAAAAGGGGGCTGTGCAGTCTGGCCAGAAAGCAGAAGTACAAGCCCAAACAATGCTGACTGGGGTGAGAGGACATGACTCCAGGGCCCCTTTCGTTCTCCTAAACCCGCACCTGAAGACCGGGGGTCACAAGGAGCTCATCAGGTGACGATGCTGCCGGGTGGTACCAGCAGGCAAGCCATGCTGCAGGAAGCACAGGCACCGACCCGTGCGCTGGGCTGCCAGCCAGCCACGCTCTCCCCAAGCACCCTCGGTGAGATGTTCTCAAAACGGGGTGTAGTTTTGGAGGAGATACTGAACAGGACCACGGCTTCTCTCGTTCACACTAAAACAGGGACACACAATTCTACCTGACTCTGTCATGCTGTGTGCTGGCGGTACTGAGGCTACATGGCAGTAGCAATAATCTGCACTTCCGCTGACTACTTTGAAAGATTTTTTTTTTTTAATTTATTGTGAATCCAGGCAGCACAGTGGAAATAACAGAGGCAACTGAATAGATTTATGCTGGATTGCCACAAGGCACTCATGCGCTCAGAGAAAGCTGGCTACTTCAAGTTTCTAGAATGAAACAAAACAACAAAACCCTCTGAAGTTTCCAGAAGGAACAATGCAAACTGCATCCCTCGCTCGGAGCAGTCCTCAGTTTCAACAGAGACCATCAGAGAAAGACTGGCAGAGTCTAAGCAACCAATCGGACTAAAGTAGAAATGCTTTGAGGGTCCTTACCATAAAGCTGTCACTCACAAGCAGTATCTTGTCCAAGCACGTTTTGCCAGAGCGAACAATTCCACAATTTCATTTTGCAATGAAGAACTGGTCAGGGTGGAAAAGGAACAACGACTCCGCTTTCCAGTCAGTGCTGTCTGAGGCATGAAATGGAAGAAAGCTGAGCTCTAGAGAATACCCTGTTGTGAATGTGGGCTTAAGTTCAGATACAAGACTTTGCCCCCGAGCAGATAAGTTGTGAGCCGTGTCTAGCTATGCCTCTGCTGCCAGGCCAGACTCCTCCAAAGAGAGGTGGAGCTGACGGCGGTCAGCAGCCTCAGCAAAACTCACCAGATTTCGCTGCTTGCTAGGTCTCAGACAGAGGTGCCCAATACGCAGCCCGTACTTTGCTACCAAACAGTCCCATCCACTTTACTCCTAGCTAACGCCATTCCCAAGGCTGAGGTAGATCTCAGCCCTCGTTGCCACCCCTCCCATGAATGCTGTGCCTGCCTTCCACAGCACAATCAGACCCACACCCCTGCAAAAGGCAGCGCGATATTTCTTTCCCCCAGGAAAATAAATATTGGGAAAAACAAAACTCTACTGTGCATGCCCAGGACAGCCGACCTTCATGGGGTTTATAGTGCACGAGATCAGCTGTATCAAACATGCTGTTGAGCAAACACTCCACCTAGAAGATAAGCGATACGACCCACGAGGGAAGGAAGATTGGTATTGCTCTGAATTGGAGACTAAAAGGAATAAGGCACCTACAAATACACACAACATAAAAGGAAGCCTCTGCGGCCAGTAACTTGATACGTGTTGAAACAGAATACACAGACACGTAACTCTCCGCTCTTGGGATAGGCCCCAGGCAGGCTTCTCCCTCCGGAAGAATAAATTTGAGGGCACCTCTCAACTACGAGCAATAAAGTCAAAATAATAAGTAACAAAGTTATTACCGCTGCCAAGAGCGGGAGCTATCTGTTTAGTTTTGTTGTTGCTCTGTCCCAACAATGTCGTCTCCCTTAGGAAACGCAAGACACTGCTTTTAAATCTACCGTACACAGACCAGTCAGGTCTGCAGAAAGATGCTGCAAAACAAAGCCCATGCAAAACTATTCCCACAATCCCATCCCCACCCCCTCGGAGCCAGCTCAGAGGCAAACCCAGACACCTCAGAGTGAATGGAGGCTCCGCGCCAAAACCTCAGCGCGAGGAAGGCCGAGCATAAACACAGCGGGAAAGCTGCCGGGGAGCCGTGTCGAAGGAGTCTCGACAGACTCTAAACCTCCACGTGTGTCCAATCCTCTCAGCAGCCATCAGAGTGACCAAATCAGAGATAAATAAAGCAAAGCTGGAGGAAAACAGATGGCAGGTAAGGGGGATGTGTGTGTGCGGCCCAAAAAAGACTCCAAGAGCTCAGGCTTAGAGAGAAGGGCTCCCTGGTACCAGCACACGCTCTCTGGCAGAAAACTGGCTCATTTCAAACAGGATTGGACCACTGAATGCGTTTCAGTTTCATTTCAGCTCACGTTCCCAGTTAAAAGAGCTGACCTTCCTGCGCAGGCAAGGAATCAGGCAGCACCCCAGCGTACGCAGCAGCACAGCGCATTACTGCCGCCGGAGCCTTTCCAATCAATCGCAGCGCCTACAGCTCCGGCTGCAAAGCCAAAGCACCTCACACCTGGGCAGTTTCCTTCCTCGCAGAAATTCACACCTCCGACAGAAAGCACCCCCGATTTCCGTGGATTTGGTTCTGGGCTGCGAGTGCAGATGCGGTTGTACTTGTTGCAAAGGCAGAGAGCAAGGCAGCAACCAAACAACGCGGACTCGAAAGTAGGCCTGAACAGGCATTTACTATTTATAAGCTAATCATCTGATCCCTCCTAAGGGAAATCCTATCCTTTTGGGCTGTTGAGAGCGCGCCTAACTGCACAGTCTCCGCGGGACTGCTAGGAAGGAACAGAAGGGAAGCAATTATACGGGCGAGGAGCGCACTCAAACTGCCCAGACAAAATTCCTCCCCGCTCCGTAACAGCACAGGCATCCTCCTGGAGAGCAAGACAGGGATTATGAGCAGGGATTAATCTGTTACACTAATTTGCTAAGAGTAAAGTAATTTTTTAATAGCTCTCTTCTCCATTCATCATTATCTAAAAAGGGCTCTGATCTAGTTCTGCAAATGTTCATATTTTCCTGCAAGCAGTGATAGAGGTGTCTCACGATAAGAGCCCACTTTGAAAATCAGAAACTCCAACACGCAGAAAATTGTGGCTGGATGGAGCTACCTCGGAGGGTGGGCAAGGAAGGATGGAAGAAAAAGGTATGAACTTTCGTAACTGCTTGCTAGTTTTTAATTCCTAGGGGAACATTCCTCTGAGCGTGATGTGCAGGTATGCAGCACTGATTTTTTTTTTTTCCCTCCTGTTCACATTTCTCCCTGATAAAAATAATCTGAGTTAGATTATACTGCTTGATTTTCTTATAAAACAACGCTCAGTCATTCCCTACGCAACTGCACACACTTTTTCAATGCAACCACACACCTGATAAACAATCTCATTTTCTCTCCAGCCTCCTTTTTAATTTGCTTACCAAACTATTGCTGAGAACAACTCTCTCCCTCAGATGACAGCAGCCTCTAAAGATGAGCTGAGAGTACAGAATAGGAGTGGAAAGAGCTCTGTCTCAGTCAGCACAGATTAAAGCAGCGTGCGTCTCTTGGAGGAGGAGGCCCAGCTCCACGAGGAATCCTCACAAACAGAGTGGACAAGAGCCATCCAGGTCTGGCGGCTGCCTCCAGGTGAGCAAAGCTGGGTGAGCAGGCCAGCGGGAGGGGGAATGGCTGCCAACATCATCCCCTTCGCTCCCGTCAGCGCCGGGACAAGGGCGACTTTGAAAAGCCCCATGTGATTTTTGTTCAAAAGCAAGCCAGCACATATTTTGGCAGATCAAGATAACAATAAAAGCTGGCACAGTGGCATTCTCCAAAGTCTCTGGATCGTGGTAAGATCTAGCCCTAAAACTTCCCTTGATTTTGTTTGTTAGTTTATTTTCCTTTTACCCTGCTACAGACAAACCTGACAGCTAAGTGACACTGTCGGCAAGACAGGAGAGCTGGAAGGACACTGCCAAAAACCAAACAGCAATGATACATCCGAGGAAATTTCCATACCAGGAAATACAAAGTCATCACCCCCTTTGGGAAGTTTGTTCGACTGCTTGAATCTCTAATCACTTAAAAATACACATTTTAGTTTCCACACACACACTCTTTTACCACCACCAGCCATACTGAATTCCCACAGCCAAACTTCTGTTCTCCAAAGTACAGGCACACCGACCAAAGCTTCCCTCAACTTCCTGCTGGACGAAGCAGATGGAGCTCTTGCCAGCACATGTCAGGTTTTTCACCTTTAATCCCACCCTCACACACAGTCTCTGAACTCTGCCCAGCTTTCCACCAGCCTTCGCACCACGCACAGGCACCAAACCTGGGTGCAGCAGCGGAGGAGCATTCACACCAGCGAGGGCAGAGCTAACACACCCTCTCCTCCTTCTCCTCGGCGCAGGGAGGTATTGAAGACCTCCGCCTGCCTGCCTCCAGCCCCTCTTTCTGTGTTCAATGCAGTCATGAACCCATGCAAAAACTACCGCTCCCTAGGACAGGCCTCACCCTTTTCTCCCTCGCTTCTCTGTAGGTGTAGGTGTAAGAGATTATCTGTTCCTGACAGATAACAGTTTGCTTCCTCTAGGAACAGAAGCGCGGCCTCAGCAGAGGCACAGTGCCGAACTAACCAGACCACTGTACTGGATCCTCATCTCTTTATTTTCCGCTCAGCACTCTAAGTTGCTTGTGCACTCCATCGGCTTTTAGCTGCAAGTCCTCTCCAGGTTACCGACAAAATCAGCAGCAGGATCCTTGCGAGGCCATGAACGCAATGTCCCCAGTACTGTTCTGGGATCCACCAATTTAACATGGGTTATCTGGAGCTCACCCCCCGTCAGTTAATTCAGCAGGAAAACCCAAAAGCATTGCATCAAATGCTTTAGGGAAACCTATGTTTACAGCACGTAGTTGTTTGAGGGTTTTTTTTTTAAATAAATGTCAAACCTGCAACAACACTATCTCCACGCCAAACCACCAAACTCCAGCCACCAGCAGCTCCAAACCACCACTGAAAGCTCCCGCCGGCGGAGGCGAACCCGGGGCTGCCCGCTGCCGCCGCAGGGCTAGGGCAAGGCTGCCGTTCCCGGTACAGCGGGGCGGAGGCCCCGCAGAGCCGCCGGACCGAGCGGCAGGGCCGGCAGCCTCCGCCCCGGGCCCGACCTGGCGGAAGCCCCGCGTCTCCTTCCTCCATCCGAACGGGAACCGGCCCCTTCCCCCCCGGCGGCACCGCCCCCCACGGTTACTGGCCGCTCCACGCCGCGGCCGGCAGCGGTGCAGGCCGCCCCGGGCCCGCCGCCGCCACCACCGCCCGCCCCGCCGGGACCGGGCCGCGGGGCCGCCACCGCCTCAGCGCTGCCGCCACCGGGCCGGCAGCCGCCCCTCACAGACAGGCCCCGGGGAGGGCCCGCTCACCGGGCGGCGGCGGGGAGGAGGAGGAGGAGGAGCGGGCCCGGCCGAGCGGCGGGGGGAAGCCTGAGGAGCGGCGGGGGCAGGGGCCGCGCTCAGGGCCGCAAGGGGCGGGGGGAACCGGTCGCGTCTCACCTGGCTCCGGCCGCGCCACTCCCGCCTCTGCCGCGTGCAGCTCCCCGCCCTGCCCCCCCACCGGGCCTGCGCGGCGCAGCCAATCAGCGCTCGGCACGGCCGGCATCGCCGCCCAATGAACAGAGCGAACGCGTCCCCGCCCAGCGCCACCGGCCGCCAGAGCCCGCCCTTCTCCTCGCCCGCAAGCCTATCCCGTGACCTGGCGCGGCCAGCGGCGTGGGGCGGGACCCGGCGTCCGACGCCCAATGAGAAATCACAGCGCGTCCTATTGCAGCCAATCCGCGTCCTGATACCTTCCCCTCAGAAAAGGGCGGGCGGGCGGTCACCGGGGCGTCGCGGGGGGGGCGAAAATAACCGGGGGGGGGGGGCGAGCGGGAGAACAACCGGCAGGGGGGCGTCCCCTCACGTGACCGGCCCGTTCGCCCCCGCACTGCCGAGCGGGCAGCAGGGGGCCGGCGGCGGTGGGGCCCGTGGGCGGCCCGGGGCCTAGGGGCGGCGGCACCACCACCCCCGCACCCCCGCACCCCCCCGCACCCCCCGGGTACGGGCCCCTCGCAGGCAGCGCCGCCGCAGTCCTGGCCAGGGCGGGATGGCGCTGGGGTGTCCTCGCAGCGTTGGGACACCTCAGGCCTCCCCAACGGGCCTTCGGGACCGTAAAAAGACCTGGGGGCCTCCCTGGCTTCCTGCCCTGCTCAGCCGCCGGCCGCTGCTGGGCTGTCCCTCGCCAGGGGCTGGATGTCCCTCTTCCCCATGGCTCGTCCTTGGGTCTCCCCGCCGTTGGCCTTAATTCCGCCATTCCCACCTGGGTCTGGCCCTACGCTCCCCCAGCCCTGCGAATATAGCTGTGGGGCAACCTCAGGCTTTTGTACAGCCCCGATTTTACACCTCCGGCAGGCTCCCCTTCAGCGCCTGCGGGATGGAGACGGGGCTGGTGAGCCCTTGGGTGGAGGAGGAGGATGCTGGTGCCCAAGGCAATGTCTCCTTGACAGGCCAGCGCGAGGAAGGGATGAGCCGAGCTCAGCCTCAGGCAGGTCTGCTGGGTTTGGGGGTGTGTGGACGAAGGGGATGTTGCTCCTTGGCAGAGGACGCCCACCTCTGCCTGGCCCTGGGGCTGCGAGTGCAGCTGCCCCTTGCCCGGCTCTGAGAGGTGAAGGAGGGCTGGGAGCTTCCTCCTCGCTCTGCAGGGGCTGGGTGTTGCAGCGCTGGGGCCAGTTAAATATGTTGATGACGCCCCAGTGTTACGGAGGTGTGCTGAGCACCCCCAGGAGAAAATCCGTGGCTGCAAAGGGCAGAGGGGACCCACACTCGGTGGGCTCATAGGCGTGGGCTGTAGGTGTCTGTGGGGGTTTGGGTTGAGTAAGGCAACACCCTGGGGCTGCCGCAAGGAGACAGGAAGTGAAGATCTGACTTATTTTTTGTCTGTATATCAACGTTTACTTTCAATTTCCACCTACCCTGCACAGCAGTAGAGTTCGTGGCTCCTTCAGCGGGTGGGGGACTGAAGGGTGATGGCAGGTGAGTACAATGAGGTGGGTGGGGCTCGGTGGGATGGGGACCTGCCCGGGTCCTGCTCGCCCTGGCTGGCAATACAGTGCACAGGGATACGGCGCAGCGTGAAGGCTGGGGCCTGGGATGCTGCACCCCTGAGTAGCTGGGGCCCTGCTCCTTGCAAATACGTCACTTGGGGCAATTCCTGTGGGTATGTGGGAAAAGGGGCAAGGGAGCGATGGCAGGGGAAGCCCCCAGGGTGGGCAGCGAAGGAGCGAGCAGCACTCTGAGTCAGCAATGGGAGAGGGGGAGCACCCAAGGGAGGTGGTGGGGAAATGGGTGGTGGGGCAGCAGGAGCTGGGGGCTCCAGACACTGATGGCTGATAGTTGCCCTGCAGACAAGCTGCTCCTGAAAGTGCGGACAGACTTTGTGGCACGCGCAAGGAAGCCGGTGATCTCTGGGCTGCTGGATGATCTGCTGGACCAACGGGTGCTGAGCCTCGAGGAGGTGGACGAGGTGCAGGATAGGTACGCGGTGCCCACCGACAAGGCCCGCTGCCTCATCGACAGCGTGCGCCTGAAAGGCCCCAAGGCAAGCCAGATCTTCATAGACAGCCTCAGGAAGCGTGATGGCACCTTGGCGGAGCAGCTGGGTCTGGCTGCTGACTCGGGTGAGAGATGTGGGGCTGTGGTCTGTCCTCAGCCATGCTGGGGCTCCCGGCGCCTCGAGCGGGGTGCTGGAGGGGGGCCTGGCCCTGGCGGGTGTCCGAGGCCTGAAGGCAAGGGGCAGTTGGACATCCCCGGTGTCACTGCTCTGTGGCACTGGGTCCCCCTTGCCCTGCAGCAACCACAGGGCTCTCAGAGGTGGCTGTCTCCCATGGGGCAGAACAGGGACCCCCAAGGGGCAGAGCCCAGCTCTGCTCGCCTGTCCATGCCCTGTGACAGGTGCTTCCCAGGGTAACTGTGGGGCTTTCTGCTTGCAGGACCCCCCGTTGCACAGCTGGCCTCCCCCAACACTGAGACCTGTGAGCACCCTGGCGGCACCCAGGGCCAGCAGTGGATCCGGCAGTGCTCCCTGAGCGAGTACCAGCACATCAGGGTCACAGAGGGAGACCAGGTGCTGCGGGCAGAGGAGATGAGAGTGGGGCTGCAGCATGGCCCAGCCACCCTGCTGGAGTGGGCAGGGGCTTGCTGAGGGGATCCAGGGTCTTCACTGACCCAGGAGCAGGGCAGGAGATGTGGGGAGATGCCCACGGGACAGGGAGATGTGGTTGCTACACCCGTGGCCCTTCTCTGCTATTAGCTGCCTCCCAAGAAAAACCCCCTGCACCCACCTGCCACTGAGTGCTGCCTCCCTCCTTCCTCGCAGATCTATCCCATCCATCTACCACGGGAGACGCGGACCCGTAGGGCTCTGCTCATCTGCAACATTGAGTTTGAGTACTTGAGCCGGCGGGATGGGGCTGAAGCGGATGTGGAGGGGATGACCAAGCTGCTGGAAGGGCTGGGCTACGTGGTGGACATCCATCGCAACTTAACTTCCCAGGTAAAGGACTGCACCAAGCAGCTGCCACCGACCCCTGGAGTGGCAAAGGGACCTTCCTTGCTTTGCCTTGGTGATGGGGGGCTCAGGCACATCTCTGTCCCCAGTGGCAGTGGCTCCTGCCCACAGCTGGTGGCTGGATCTCCCTACAGCTGGTCACAAGTGGCTGATTTTCCTTCCTTGTGCTGGTTTGTAGGAGATGGCTACAGTCATGAAGGATTTTGCAGGTCAGAAAGAGCACTGCACTTCTGACAGCACCTTCTTGGTCTTCATGTCCCACGGGGTCAGGGCTGGGCTCTGTGGGACCAAGACCAAAGGCGGGACCACAGACATCCTTTCCCTCGACACCATCTACGAGAAATTCAACAACAAGTGCTGCCAGGCGCTGCTGGGCAAACCCAAAGTGGTCATTATCCAGTCCTGCCGTGGAGGTAAGTCCCCACTACAAGGTGCCTGCGAGGTGAGCGAGCTGGCCAGGCTCTCCCACGGCCCGTGAGCCCTGAGCACGAGGTGGGGACGGGGCACCCCACCATCACTGATGGCTGGCCCCATCTTCCTAGGCAAGGTGGGGTCCGTGAAGGTGAGCGACTCTGCAGACCCTGCTGTGCCCCCTCCCAGCTCAGCTCACACGACCCCTGCAGGGCTGGAAGATGATGCAATCTTCGAAGTCCATCTGGAGAGCGATTTTGCCACTTTACATTCCTCCACACCGGGTAAGCCATTCCTGGAGATAGTTGCCCTGCCTGAGGGCAGGCGAGGGTGACAGGACTCTCGTTCCTGATACCATGGGTCTCCTCCACACCTCCTCAGGGCTGGGGGTCCCCACCATCCGGTGACCACTTGGGCATTGCTCCAACCGCCTCTGGAGAAGGCAGTGTCCCCTGATGCCAGGGTACAAGGCTGCTCCAGGACACCCACAGATCCCTCTTGGTGGCACCAGGGCCGGAGCTTTGTGCCCCTGCCTGGCTGCCTTCCCTTGCCCTGGCTGCAGCCCTCCCCACCGGCTCAACCTGCACTCCTTCCCCAGCTGATTTATCTTGCAGAAGCAGAAGTTGTCTTCTGCTGGGTCACAGATGGCTCCAGGCTGTGCCAGCCCGGCAGCTGGCATGGCTGGGAGCGTGGCTTGAAGAAAATATTCATGTCACATCTAGCTTCGCTGGAATGGCCTGTCCTTTTCCCATTCTGTGGGTTGGGTGGGCCAAATAAAACGATCTCGGAGAAGGTGCCCCAGTCTCCTGCTCCAGCACCCAGCGTGAATCACTGTTGCAGTGAGAGATGCCGGTGAAATCATACCTGGCATCTTCTGTCTCCCCAGATACTGTCTCCTGGAGAAACCCAGAAACAGGCTCCTGTTTCATCCAGTGCCTGATAGAGCAGTTTCGAAAGCATGCCTGTGACAGCGACTTACAGGAGATCTTCCGAAAGGTGAGGCTTTGTAGGTACCTGCAGGTGTGCTGGCAGATGCAGCCATGCCCATGGTCAGAAATTCTGCTTGGAGCAGAGCTCGGGCCACGGCAAGCCATTTCTCAGCAGGCCCCTCAGGAGCAGGCTCTGTCAAAAAGGGGTCTGGTTTGGCCTGGAAAGTCAGCCGGATCTCTGGAGGTATCGGCACCCTGCCAGGTGATGGGCACGCAAGAGCCCAGTGCGTTGGCACAGCCGGTGCTATCCCTTGTGCCACCTGACACGTGCCTGGGGATGCCTCCTGACTCCCGCACCCGTCCCACGCTGCGAACGGAGCTGCTGTCATTTCTCCCCGCTGTGTCTCTCACCCCAGGTCCAGTATTCCTTTGGGAACTTCCCTCGGCAGTTGCCGTCACAAGAACGGACTACGATGCTCAGGAAGTTCTACCTCTTCCCAGGCCACTGATCTCCTGCCCACAGTGAGTCTCTTCACCTCGCACCTCTGTGGCAGCCTTTTGTCTGTGCCCCAAACCCAGTACCCGGCCAGCGAGGAGGAGCAGGGAGAAATTCCCCATGGCTCCCGGTCTCCAGAGGACTCGTGTGCTGGTAGCGGGGCCGGGCAGTGGCCTGACTCCATCCCCATCTCCCAGCTGGCTGTAGGAGAGGCCAGCTCTCGTTTCAGGAACTCGTTTCAGTAGCCCATGTCTCAAGAGCTTTTCTGTCTCATGTTCTTCACAGGTGAAAAAAGTAAGACATGGACAGAAAAAGTGTTTGAATTTGGGGGTACCACAGCAGAAAGCTCAAGCTCAAGGCGACTGCAGCCCTGCTCCAGAGAGAAGCGCTTCTTCAGAACAGAGCCAAGCCAGACAGAGCCCGTCCCCAGCTGTGACAGAGATGATCCATCACCCGCAGAGCCGCTTCCACCCCATCTCTGGGTTTACCCGTTGCTTAATAAAGGGATTTTCATAGCAGACGGCACCGCTTCTCTGCCTTCAGCCCGCGGCGGGTGGATGGCCGTTACAGCGGGCAGTAGCTGCCGTTGTGTTGCCTTCTCGAGGGACGCTGCCAGTAGGCGGGAGGCACGAGATCGGAGGGAGCTCAGGGAGGAGGGGATGCCCACCTTCGGGGGGGGGCTGGGCAGACGCGCCCTGCGGGGATTTTGGTGCCTCTCTGTCGCAGGCTCACAGCATCCCCTTGCTCAGGAGGCAGCCTCCCCCACTCCCTGATCCTCCCCCTGCCCCAGAGGTGGAGGAAGGACGCAATTCCCCCGGGAGCCACGAAAGATCCTCAAACTTGTGTCTTTTGGTGTGTTAAGGGCCCAACCCAGGTGTCACCTTCCACCAGCATCCCCGCTGGTAAGCGAGAGCCCCTTTCTGTGCTCCCCATCGCCCTCCATGTCCTCCAGCCACATCCAAACCATTTTCTGCCTTGGCATGGATTCAGCTTTATTGCACGTTCTGCAGAGTCACAGCCAGATCCACAACCAGGTGGTCTGGCAGCAGGAAAACGAGAGGGCTCTCCTGCCCCCTCCTTGCGTCCGAGACACTCCAGTGCAGGCAGGACAGGCTGCGCAGGAAGGGCAGTGTCCTGGGCTGGTGCCACCCTACAAGGTGGCAGGAGAGCTCAGTGGGATGGACGTGCCTCTCCGCTCCAGCTCCGGGTCACCGGGGGTGGAAGAAGGCCTTGCAGGCAGGATCCAGCCTGATCGACCGGTCCAGGCTGAGCCCCTCCTCACCGAGCCCAGAGTCCTGTGTCACTGCTCGGAGCTCCTCAGGTCCCACACGGTGCTCGCAGAAACCCTGGTCCCCAGCGCTACGGTGGCGGCAGGAAGTTGAGGACAGCAGTGATGAATTCTTCAAATTTATCCTGATGGACTATGTGGCCCGCACCTTCGATGTGCTGGACGTCTGCCTTGGGGAAGAGGCGCTGGATCTCTGGGTAGTCTCTGGAGCTGCAGGACAGGGGAACGCACCATGGGAAGCGTGGTCAGAGGTCCATCCAGGTGCCTTCCCTCCCCCTCCTCAGCTCTGACCACGTCCCCTTCCCTGCTGGGAAAGCCTGGGGCTGCCCCCACGTTCCCTCTCGCTATCCAGCGTGTTGGTGTCACCGGCTGCAGGAGGCACAGAGCACGCTCCAGGACCTTCCCCATCGCCGGGGCTTCCTCCCACCCTCGGCAGCTGCAGAAGAGCGCAAGGCGTCAAGCCACAAACTCTGAACTGCTTCTCTCCAGTCCCACCTGATATAGGGTGAGTTGGATCCTCCCAGAAAGAGCGCAGGGCCAGGATACGGCTTGTGGAAGACGGGGAAGCTCATGATATCTGCCAAGTGGTGGGAAATAGCCTCCAGGTTCACCCGCCAGACGTAGCGGCCCTCCATCTCCACCAGGTTGGTGAGGAGGAACTGTCTCAGCTGCGGGAGCTGCCACAAAAGGGGACTGTATGTTCTTCTGTAAGAGCAACGAGCCCTCGAGGTGTCCCGGCACCCTCCGTCCTCCCTCCACCCGTCTCCCATGCTGTCACATTCCCCATCACTCCTGCAGCCCCAGTGAGATGTCCTCCAGCGGCGAGTGAGCAGGGGTGGAGAGAGTCCCACTGGGACCGTAGCCCTAAAGCCCTGTGCTCTGGTCCCAGGCACAGGATGGGACTGGAAACCCTCTCCAAGGAGCGGGATTTCCTACCTGGACCACCGGACGCAGCTGATCATCAGCCAGCTGGCGGGCTGCAGAACGGGACAGACCGTCCGGGATCTTCACCAACTTCATGGCAGAGATGTAGGCAGAGAATTCGGAGACGGGTGCGGTTGAGACGGGACTAATGTCTACAGAGATGAGGCGTTCCACTAGGTCTGGCTGGGGACAGAAGCAGGATGCCAGACGAGATCTCCCCAGCGCGACCGGGCACGGGGCTCCACTCCCACCCAGACTCCCTAGAGGCTTTTTGCTCCCCCTGCCTCAGCAAAGACTCCACGTGCCCGTCCCTGAGTTCCTATTGCCCTGCGCCTTGGCACGGGACATCTCCAAGCTCCCTTGCAATCAGTGCTGGACTGTGGGCTGGCGGACAGAGACTTGCTCCTGCTCCCGCAGCCCTGAGCGGGACACTACCCCTGATCCTGATGGAGAAAAGCCACCTCTGGGGGGGCCGTGGACAAGGCTGGCACCAGTGAACAGCCCCCACAGGTCCCACCCCCCTTCTGACAGCCTCCCGCTGCCCCCACCAGCCCCGGGAGCCCTGCGCCTGCGGACCCGCTGCAAGGCCAGTGTC
Organism: Chlamydotis macqueenii; assembly: GCF_036417535.1. Lineage (NCBI taxonomy): Eukaryota > Metazoa > Chordata > Aves > Otidiformes > Otididae > Chlamydotis > Chlamydotis macqueenii. The sequence continues at coordinate 10,329,655 of NC_141574.1, forward strand.
ATGGCCGTCTTGCCCCCCATGCTGTGTCCCAGCAGGATGCACTTGGTGATGCCCAGGCGGGTCAGGAGGTGCTGCACATCCAGGCTCATCGCTTCGTAGGTCATCAGCGGGCTGTGGGGGCTGCCGCCGTGGTTCCGGGCGTCCAGCGTCAGCACCTGCCTGGACAGGAGCACCCTGTCACCCCTGCCCTGGCACCCCTGGCCCACAGGGGCACCCTGTCACCCCCGCCCGGGCCCACAGGAGCACCCTGTCACCCCGCCCGGGCCCAAAGGAGCACCCTGTCACCCCCGCCCAGGCACCCCTGGCCCACAGGGGCACCCTGTCACCCCGCCCGGGCCCAAAGGAGCACCCTGTCACCCCCGCCCAGGCACCCCTGGCCCACAGGGGCACCCTGTCACCCCCGCCCGGGCCCAAAGGAGCACCCTGTCACCCCTGCCCTGGCACCCCTGGCCCACAGGGGCACCCTGTCACCCCGCCCGGGCCCAAAGGAGCACCCTGTCACCCCCGCCCTGGCACCCCTGGCCCACAGGGGCACCCTGTCACCCCTGCCCTGGCACCCCTGGCCCACAGGGGCACCCTGTCACCCCGCCCGGGCCCAAAGGAGCACCCTGTCACCCCCGCCCAGGCACCCCCCCGGCCCGTGCTCCCCTCTCTGGGGTGCTGCGGCCTCCCCCTCCCCAACCCTCTGGCCTCACCTTGCCGCTCCCGCGGCGCACCAGCGCCTTGGCCACCGTCTGGAAGTTGCCGTGGCTACCGAACAGCCCGTGGAGCAGCACCAGGGGCGACCGGTCCCCGCGACCCCTCACCTCCGCGTGGGCCAGCGGCACCGCTCTGCCGGGGAGAGCGGCATGTGGGGGCGTGGCCAGGGCGTGGGGGCGTGGCCACGGCCCCGTTGCTAGCGCGGGGCGAGGGCGTGGCCACGGCCAGGGGGGCGGGGCCGGCGTCCCGGCCGCTGTGGGGGAACCACGGCACGGGGGCGGGGTTACCGCCGTGAGGGCGTGGTTAACGCAGTGGGGGCGTGGCCCAGCCCCGGGTAACGGCCCCGGGTAACGGCCCCGCCCCTCCATCTCACCCCACCGTCCGCCGCCCCCACCCTCCGCCGCCGCCGGGCCCTTACGTCACCACGGAGCGGAGGGCGGTGGCGGGCGGCGGGCGGGGGCGCAGGCGTCCTGGTGGGGCGGGGGCGCGGGGCGCCCGGCGGAGCATCATGGCGGCGGCGGCGGCGGCGGCGGCGGCGGGCGGTGACGCAGTACGCGTGCGCGCGAGCGGCCCGGCCCCGCCCCGCTGCCGCCGGCGGGCGCCCCCTGGTGGCGGGAGGGCGCGGGGTGTCGCGTTCTGCCTGCGCCCCCCGGGCGCGAAAGGGAGGCGGATCCGCGGCTGCCGCTCCCCCAACCCCGGCCCCCGGCCGGTGCCAGGCGGGGCCGGCCGGGACCGCCCCGCCGATCCTTATCGCAGGGGAGCGGGGCGAGGCGGGGCCCGGGGGGAATTTGAGCCGCGCGAGCGGCCGGCCGGCCTGGAGCGGAGCGGCGCGGGCCGGAGTAGGCCCGCTCCGGCCTGTGGGCCCAGGCCCGGGGCAGCGAAACCGCCCGCTTTCCAAAAGCTGCCCCGAGCCCCCGCGCAGGCAGCCCCGGGGCAGGATGCAGGCGGCCGGGGGGCTCGCTGGGCCGCGCTGGGTGCCGGGCCGCAGGCAGCGCAGGATGAGGCCGCGCACCTGCGGCAGCGCCTGCCCCTTTGTCCCTGCCCGCTGGAGCGTGGCGGGGAGGGCGGCTGCCGTGGCCGTGCCGTGGCCGTGCCGTGCCGGTGGGAGCGGTTGTGCAACGCGGCCTCGCCCCAGCCGCTGCTCTGGGTTATGGGGGGGGGCGCCCCGCGTTCCCCTCCGCGGGCCAGACTTTGGACCGGGCGGGCAGGGAGTGCCGCTGCCGGGCAGGCCGCTGCTCCGCTGGCTCCCGGCCCACCAGAAAGCTGCCCCTCGGCGGGCGGGGGGCCACCGGCCCTCCCCGAGCCGAGACTCCCGTGGTGGGGTTGGGAAGAGGAGCTGCAAACGGAGGCCCCCGTCCCCAAATCCGGTGCCACCGGGCACTGCCATAGCAGAGGGCGTGAGGTGGCTCCTTGGGGGGGCTGTAGCCCTGACCCCCCCCCCTCGTACCCAGTGGAATCCTGGGCCCCCCCCGGTGCTCCAAGGACACTCCGGCTACCAAAACAGGACACGTTTATTGACAAATGTAACCGGTACAGACCACGCGTAACAGGGACAGATGGTGCCCGGCCGGCAGCGGTGGTGGGGGGGAGAACACTGAGGGGGGTTCCATCCCCCTCCTCGTCCCCATCCTGTCCCATCGGCGCGGGCAGGGGCATGCCGGGCGCCGCTTCTCCCGCCGACCCGAAACCGCCTCTTGTTTAACCGAAACTGTCTCTATTTACACAGCCCGGCCCTGACCCCGCAGCCGTCCCCGTCCCCTCCTTCGCGCTCCCCCCGCTCGGGTGCCGCTGTCCCCAGTCCCCACGGAGGGCGATGAGGGTCCCGGGGTTGGGAGAGGGTGTGGGGAGGGGTATCAAGGGGTGCCGTGGGGTCCCGGGGAGCTCAGACATAGTTCCTCTTGTCGTAGCTGGTGACGGCGGAGCGCGGGGCGGAGTAGGCCACCTTGCCGGTGGGGTACCTGTCCTCTTTGGGGGGGCAGGAGCAGCAGAGCAGGGCCCCCCCCAGCAGCAGGAGCGCGGAGGCCGCCCAGCCCACGTAGAGCGAGGTGCCCAGCTCCCGCTTCTGCGCGTCGAGCACCAGCGGGTTGTAGAAATCCCGGATGATGGTGTTGGCCGACCAGGAGACGGGGATGAGGGTCATGACGCCGGAGAGGAGGAAGATGACGCCGGAGACGATGGTGATCTTGGCTTTGGTGCTCTCGTCCTCCACGCAGCGAGTGCACTGGGCGCCCACGATGGCCACCAGTAAACCCAGGACGGCCAAGACGATGGCCACCACCAGGAGAGCGCGGGCGGCTTGCAGGTCCTGCGGCAGGGCCAGCATGGAGTCGTAGACCTTGCACTGCATCTGCCCCGTGCTCTGCACCACGCAGTTCATCCACAGCCCTTCCCAGATGATCTGCGCCGTCACGATGTTGTTGCCGATGAAGGCCGTCACCCTCCACATGGGCAAGGCGCAACAGATGATGCTGCACAACCAACCCAGCACCGACAAGGCCACCCCGCCGATCTCCAAGCCCATCGACATGGTGGCCGGTTCGCTGCCGCGCTGCGGGCGATGGCGGAGAGGAACCAACGGACCGAAACCCTGGCCGTCACCCGCCGCCGCTCGCAGCCCTTGGGGGATCGGCTTACACCTGGGTGCACCTGCGCTTATAAGGGCTGGCGGGGCCAGCGCAAGCGCCCGCCCGGGGTGGGGTTTCGTTGCCGGACGCTCCTCTCTCGGCTCCTCCGTCACCCGTCACCTGCGTCCCACACCCTCCCCTTTGTTTGCAGAGATGGCGCCGGGTTACCGGAGAAGGGCGGGAGGGAGAGAAAGACGCCACCTGCCACCGCCATCCCTTGGTTTCGGGGCGATGGCTACCGGGAATGCCGACCACCGTGTTCATTCCGACCCTTGGAAATCCCTCGGCTTCGCCGTTTCCCCCCGCCCCCCCGCCCCGGCTCCGGGGTTTGGTTTTTATTTCGGGAACGTCTTATCAGCGCTCACGTTTAACCAGAGTTCGGCGAACGTCGAGCACCTTCGCGTCGCCGTGCAAAGTGCAAGTCCTTCGCCGCGCCGTGATGCTTGTTGCTCCCGCTCTGCCATCCCAAGGGGACCCGTGGGTGCTCCCCGCCCGGCAGGGTGGGAGCAGGAGGGGGCCGGGCGGGGGGTCCCCCCCGCCCGGCCCCCTCCTGCTCCCACCCTGCCGGGCGGGGAGCACCAGCAGGGATCCCCTGAGCAGATGATAAATCTTTCCTCATCCTGTTCAAATATTTTGGCCTTGAAGGAAGCAGATAACGCACGTAACCGCCTCGCCAGCGTCACCCCGTCCACCCGAGCGAAGAGAAAAAAACAAACAAAAAACAAAAAAAAAAACCCCAAAAAAAGAAAAAAACAGGTGCAGGCTGCTCATGGTCACCATGGCTGTGGGGGTGCACACGTGTCCCCCATCAACCCCCACCCCCCCCAATTTTGCGTGCTGGCATTTCCAGCCGCCCCCTCCCCAGGAATGCGGTCAGCAGCCCCCCGTGGGACGTGGGCTCGCTCCTGCCTGTTCCCTTGCCTGCGCCGAAATCTCCTCTGCAACTCATTAACTGCTCGAGAGCGCGGCGGGATGCTGGCGGCCGAGGGAGCCCTCCTTGCGCCGGCGCCCGCGATCCGTGATGGAGGGAGCCCCGCATCCACCCCACAGCGCCCCGACACCCTGTAGCCGGGAGGAGGTCGGCTTCGGATGCCCCGCAGAGCCCCGAAACCCCTGTATCTTGGCAGGTCAGCTGCCATCCGGGTTGGCCCCCGGCCCCTCGCAGCACCCTGTGTCTGACCTCTGCCACCCTGTGACACCCCCGTACCCCATATCCTCTGCCAACCCATGGCATCCCAAAAATACCCTGGATCTGGCCAGGCGGGCTTCTGGCACACTGTTGTACCGTCATCACCCCCGCAGGGCACCCCAAGTCCCCCACAGCCAGGGCTGGTGGCTGTGGGGGTATCCGGGGGTGACCCCGTTTGTGCCCATGCAAGCACCCCAGGGCTTTGTGCCCTTGTCACTGGGGGGTGGTGGGGGTCCCGGCCCTCGGGGGCACCTTGGGGTGCCCATGATGCCGGTGCTGCTGGCAGGTGACAGCAGGTACAGCGCCACCACCCCCAAACAGAGGAGGGTGTGCAGGCAGGGGTGCCGGCAGCACACACGTGGGGCAGGGGCGTGCCAGCACCCCGGGGTGTGGGTGCGCGCGCACACACACACACAGTGTCACACCCCTCTGCCAGCAGGGACACCCCGACACGCGGCTGCACGCAGGGACAGACAGGCACACGACGGCGGTGCGGGTGCACGCGCGCCCACGGCTGCCAGTACACCGGCACGCGCACCCACGCTGCGCAGGCACACGGGGCTGTGGGGGGTACCCCAGGTGGGGGTGTGGGGTCGGGGGACACCCCAGGGAGGGCTGTGGAGCAGGAATAGGGGCAGGGGGTTACCCCAGGCAGGGGTGTGGGGTGGGGGGACACCCCAGGGAGGGCTGTGGGGCAGGGGGTACCCCATGCAGGGGATGGGGCAGGGGTAGGGGCAGGGGTTACTCTATAGACGGGTGTGGGGCAGGGGGGATACTCCATGCTGGGGCATGGGGCAGGGGTACCCCCCCCAGGTAGGGCTGTGGGGCAGGGGGTACCTCATGCAGGGGTGTGGGGCGAGGGGAAACCCCAGGTAGGGCTGTGGGGCGGGGAGGTGCCCCCCCCCCAGGCAGGGATGTGGCCTGGGCGGGGGGGATACTCCTGGGTAGGGATGTGGGGCTGGGGTACCCCATGCAGGGGTGTGGGGCAATGGGGATACCCCAGGTAAGGGTGTGGGTTGGGTGGGATACCCTCAAGTAGGGATGTGGGGCAGGAGAAGGGGGCGATACCCCAGGCAGGTTTATGGGGCAGGGATGGGGTGAGACAGGGCGGGTGAAGCACCGCAGCCCCTCACCCTGCAATCAGGCCCCACGCGCTGCGTCCCCACTTCGTCACCCCAAATTGCCCAAAGTACAGGCTGCGCGTGGGGCCGCGCCGGCCTGGGGCAGCTGCTGCTGCCTGACTCACGGCAGAGGAAAGGGCAAATCACCGAGTTTCGGGGTGCCGGCCGCGCTTCGGAACGCATTCTTGTGGCGAGCAAACCGGCCGGCCGGTGTTTGCCGAAAAACAGCTGAGCGGGGCTGGCATCCCCGCGGGGTTCCTGGAGCATCCCCATCCCTCCCACTGCTGTGTCCCCCCACCCCGGTGAAGCCCCTCTGCCCCCCCCGCAGCTGGGGGGGGACAGGGACCTTTGCCCACAGTGGGTCCCCTCAGATGGGGACAAAGTGGGGTGACGAGGAGGCAGGTTTGGCCCCCAGCCCCGTGCCGTGGTGACCCTGGACCCAAAGGTCACGGGAGCATCGCCGGTTTGGTGGGGGGGGGACACCCACTGCAGGCGCCCCGGGGAGGAGCGGGAGGTGACAGCAGAAACCGCCCCGGGCGTCGTGGGGCCGCGTTCCGCTCACGTGCGCCCGGTGGCGGGCGCGGGGTTTGGGGTGTTTCCCCCTCTGCTGCGGTCTGGGGAGTGACGGCGCGTTTCCCCCCCCGAGGGAGCGGGGCCGGGGCGGTGAGCGCTGCCTCGCCTGCTTATATTTCGGGCGTGGGGCTGCTGGCGCTGCCCAGGCCGGGGCACACAGGCGGCCCATTGTTGAAGCCCCTTCGGTGGCGGCGGAGAGCAGGTGAGGCGGCTTCGAGCATCAATGGTGGCTCTGTCTGCCGGCGGGGCGCGGATGGAGCCGCCGGCACACGGGGAGCTGGGGGGCGGTGGGGGGCGCACGGTCCGACGGGACCCGGCAGGGGGCTGGCAGCTCACCCCAGGGGACGCCCGAAATCTCAGCGCGCCCGCGGCATCCCCGCCCTGATGGCTTTGGATCAGCTTCCCCCAGGCTTTGCCGCCACATCCCGCTGCTTCCTCCGGCATCGCCCGCGGGGGGACCCCCATCGCGCTGCTCGCATGCCCCGTCCCGAGCCCCGGCCGTCAGCACCCCATCCCTTTGACAGCCCCCTCCGCAGCACTTGGGTGTTTTATTTCCCCTTTTCAGAGCCATTTTTCGCTCAGCAAAGCAGGCAGGGCTTTGATTTTCAGAACGTCTTCAGGCCAAAGGTCCTGTTCCTCGCAGCAGCCCTTGCTGCCCGGCGCCGGCGTCCCCCCGGGGACCCCGCAGCTCCCGGCACTCAGCTCCTCTCCTGCCGAGCTGATCAGACTTTGCTTTCCCGTAGCGGGAAACAACCTGACTTTGCATATTTGAGCCGGTCGGGGGGGTTTATGTTGGGCAAGGACTTTTTTTGGGAACATTCAGTCTCCGGCCTGCCGGTAACTAATCCCCGGGTGCCGGCGGGGAGAGGCTGCCCAGGGCGGGAGGGCTGGCGGCCGTGCCTCGCTCGGTGGATGTGAAGCCGGAGATCCCAGCGGATCACCGCTCGCTGGCAAGTCGTGCCCGCCTTTTCGGGACCTCGAGGTAGCCAGGGTGGCGAGTCCGTGTGCGGGTACTGGGGGATGAGGGGCTCTTGGCTCAGCGGTGCGTGGCTGAGCCGGTGCCAGCTGTGTGCGTGAGGTGCGAACGTCACCCGTGTCCCAGGTGTCACCCTCTGGTGACAGAGGGTTTGTGCCCAGAGACACAGGACCTCCTCTGCCCCGAGCAAGGTCAGGGTGGCTCAGCCTGCGCCGTGCATCCGACGGTGCCTGGCATCGTGGTGACGCTGGCTTTAATGCTGCCTCCCTGCGCGGGGATGGCCTCGCTGCCAGCCTGGGGCCGCCGCCTGTCCCCATCCCCGTGAAGCAGGGATGGTTGGTGGAGGGCATTTCCTGAGCCGCGAGGGGCTGGTGGCCGATGTGCCGGGTCGGGAGCTCTGCACTCAACAACCCCGTGAGTATGCGGCAGAGCAGGGACCAAACAGGTCCCCCCACCCAGCAAATCCCACTGGATCCAGGGCAGGGCACCCACACCCGGCTGGGTGCTGGGGCAGGTGCCGGGCGGCAAAGGCTTGGGATGGGGCGAGCGCCGTGGTGCCGTGGTCCCAGCCGCGCTGCACCAGCATCCTCTGGCTCAGTGGGCGCTGGGGACAAGGCGCTGCCCCGCAGCCCGGCTGCTGCTCATCGAGCCCGTGTCCGTCTGTCCGGCTGACCGGCAGCACCAGGGACACGGGGCTGGCTGTGCTGGCTGTCCTGGGGACACGGGGCCGGCTGTGCTGGTCGGCAGCGCGGCACTGGGGGACGTGGGGAAGGGCACGGGGGCTGTTCCCGGGTGGCAGCCGCCACTTTGAATATATGTCACGTTCTGGCTTTAATTACAGTAATTAGCTGTCGCAGGGCCGTGCTGGCGCCTGCTGAGCGGCGCGGGCATTTGATGCTCTGCGTGCAGAGGAGTCCCTGTCCCCGCCTTGCCGTTTGTCCCCAGCTGGAGACACGTCCCCACGCGCCTGCGGGGACACTGCCCGTGCGAGGTGCACACTCGTGTGGGCGCCTGCCTCTCTCCAACCCCAAACCATTCGGTGGTCACGGCAACCGGCTGGGAGGTGAAAGCCACACTCGGCCTCAGGCAAAGTCTGGTCCCGGCGGGGATGCTGCAGAGCCGAGCGGATTAAAGGGAGCCCTTGACCACGAGGCTCCGGCCCCGGGGTGGGCAGGCTGGTATGCGAGCAATGTGCACGCTCCAGTAGGAAAGATGGATGGACGGAGCATCCCAGCGTGGCCGGGTGTCTGGGTGGCTCCTCCGGCGCAGGTCAGGAGGGCAGGACCCCAGCTCATCCGGCTTGGGTCAGGGTCTGCAGCGAGCCCCGAGCTCTGCCCTGCCCGCTCCTGCCACGCCGAGCACCGGCATCCCCGGCCTCACGGCACCGCGGTGCACAGGCTGCCCAGCTCATCCCATCGCGCTGGGGCACGGTGCCCGGGAGTGTCCCGGCGTGGGCAGTGACAGCTCTAGAGCCCGTCATGCTGAACAATTAGCGCAAGCGATTGGACTGTATTGGTAACCCCAGCGCTCAGGAAAACGAAGATCATCTCTGGCCCTCTTATCTTTTCCAGAGGCCCAGGACTAAGCTGGGGTGGTGAAACAGTGCAATGTCTACCTGTCCGTCCTTGCGGTCTGTCTGGCTTCGTGCTGCGCCTGTGCTGATGTTGGAGGGGCTTCCGAGGGAGCGGGGAGGGGACGTGCGTGGGGGGCTCGTGGATTAAGGGAGGAGAGGTTGGGCGTCTCTATCGGCGTCGGTATCGGCACTGGCACGGGTTGGCATTGGCACCGGTGTCGGCACTGGCATTGGTCTCAGCACAGCCTGGCTGCAGGGCAGGCAGCAGGGCTGGGACCGAGGGCTGCCGTGTGAACGCCGGCTTGGTGGTGGAGCGCAAGGTGGGGTCGGTTTTGGGGTCTGCACCCCCGCCTTGCCCCAGGCAGCATCATCTCTCCTCCACGGGGAGCCAGCAGCCGCTCCGACCGGTTTGTGGGTCTGGGTGGTGACACCTCCCGCCCGAGGCCTGATGGAGGGCTGGGAAGCGCTGGTACGGAGGCCAAGGAACAAACAAGAGCCACTTGTCTCCTTCCGGGCATGGAGCCCAGCAGCGGGGCAGGGATGGCGTGCTGCTCCCTCGGCGTGGAGCCGCAGGGGGCCAGAGGCTGGGGGGAAACTGAGGCACGAAGCATGGAGGGACTGCATCTGGGTGGTGGAGCAGGAGGCGCTGGCAGCAACGGCAGAGACATCCCGACGCCCGGACACCGGCTCTTCCCCTGAGCAGCGGTGGGACGCACTCCCGCACCTGGGTGGCCTGATCCCGGTGCCCTGCGTCCTCCTCCGTGGGAGCAGCTGGGATATTAAGTGTCATTGCTGCGGGGAGAAATGCAAGCGGAGGAATCCTGGGAAACTGGTTTTACCCCTCCGTCCGGTGCCGGCGGCAGGACAGCGGCGGTGGCGGCGCTCCTCCCTCGGCGAAGGCATATAACGCCTGCCATGGTCCCAGCGGCCGGCACTGCGCTGCGGGAGGCGGGCGAGGGTGCCGGCGGCGTGCGATGGCCTCCATGGGGATGCAGGTGCTGGGCATTGCCCTCTCCGTCATCGGCTGGTTGGCCTCCATCCTCTGCTGCGCCTTGCCCATGTGGCGGGAGACGGCCTTCGTCGGCAACAACATCGTGACGGCGCAGATCATCTGGGAAGGGCTGTGGATGAACTGCGTGGTGCAGAGCACGGGGCAGATGCAGTGCAAGGTCTACGACTCCATGCTGGCCCTGCCGCAGGACCTGCAAGCCGCCCGCGCCATGGTGGTGGTGGCCATCGTCTTGGCCGTCCTGGGCACCCTGCTCGCCGTGGCTGGCGGCAAGTGCACCAACTGCGTGGAGGATGACACCGCCAAAGCCAAGGTCGTGATCCTCTCCGGCATCATCTTCATCATCGCTGGCATCCTCATCCTCATCCCCATCTCCTGGTCGGCCAACACCATCATCCGGGATTTCTACAACCCGCTGGTCACCGACTCGCAGAAGCGCGACCTGGGCTCGTCGCTCTACGTGGGCTGGGCGGCCTCCGCGCTCCTGCTGCTAGGGGGGGGCATCCTCTGCTGCACCTGCCCCCCCCGGGGCGAGAAGCCCTACTCCGCCAAGTTCACGGCCGCTCGCTCGCTGCCAGCCAGCAACTACGTCTAGGAGCCGCTGTGCCCGCCTGGACCCCTGCAGCCGCTCTGGGGTCCCCTCGGGGTGCCCCTGGCCCACGGACCCCCCCGACTGGGCTGGGGCTGGCTGAGCGCCGAGGTGGGGAGGGCTGGGCGCCGGGGCGGTGCGAGGGAGGGCAGACAGAGCTGCCTTTGTTCCACGGGAGATTGAAGCTGGTTCTTTAATCTCGGTTGAGATGAGGAACAAGGAGATCCTGTCCTGGCTGCCCCGCTCCTGGCGGGGGTCCCGCTCCCCCTACGGAGCGCCCGGCCGCAGCATCTTCTCCGGGACACCAGGCGATCCCCGCCTTGAGCATCTCCTGGCTCCCAGTATCGGGGTGCGCCATGTGGTGACGCAGCTCTCGGTCAAACCCCCTGGGATGCGTCCCTCGGGGCGGGTGGCAGCGCCGGTGGGACAGCAAACCTGTCCCACACCGTCACGGGGACGCGGCGGCTCTGCAAACCCTGGCAGGGTCTCGAGGGGCGGCGAGGGCTCTCGCCTGCACCCCGAATTTTGACTTTGACCTACTTTCGGGGCCCGGAGCGGCTGTACGGACGTGTGATTTCTCGCGGCAGCTCCCCGGGGCGGGGGCATCATTATCCCGGGAGTGGGAAGGCAGCGGCGGGGCTGGGAGAACCGGTCGGGGAAGCGGGAGCGGAGCGGGGCTGTGCACCCGCACGGACCCGACCCCAGCCCCGTGTCCCCCTCGGCATCCCCCGCCTGGGGTGCCCGGGCTGGGGGCAGGAGGGGGTGGCTCGTGGTGCTCCCCCGGGGCTGAGCCCCCGTCCTTCCCCGCACCACAGCCTTCCCGCATTAAACGGCAGCTGCTCAGCCCCCGCTGTGCCTGGTTTTCTTTACCCTCGCCCTTGGTGGTGGGGCAGTCCGGTGCCCCTGTGCCCCTGAGATCCCCCAAATCTGCTCCCCCCAATCCCAGCCGCCCCCAGCCCCTGCTCCAGCATCACCCATTGCTCTCCCTCCCAGGTCACCCTGAGCACTCGCTCCCGGGGGGGTGACGACGAGCACCTCATTGCACGGTGGCACCGGGCTCGGCGTCGGGGCTGCCCCATGCCTGTCCCAGCGCGATGTTCCCACCAGAGCAGGAAGAAGGTGACGGGCGCTGGCAAGGGCAGGTCGGGGCGTGCTGGCCCTGGGGCCACCGACATCCCCGGCTGGGAGCACCCGCGGCCGGCGTGGGCAATGCCGGGTGTTTTGCCTATCCCGTTTCCGGCATGGCGAGCTGCACCGGGGCGCTCCACTGGTTTGGGAACATCCTTCCCTCCCGCCTCGGGGTGCGTGGGGATGATGGGTGACGCCAGCTGCCTGGCTCTGGGTGTCTCAGCTGGGTCTGGGGGCTTGAGGGCTCCCAGCTCCCTCATCCCTTTCACTGGGAGCGGGACTGGTGGAAAATTTCCTGTGACGCCATGGGACTCCAGGTGGAAATGTGAGGGCGATGCTCTGGCGAGCATCCCTGCTGGGATCCGTGGGGCCACCGCTCGTCCCCGCCACGGGCGGTCGTGCACCCCATTTTGGGTGTCTCTTGTGGTCCAGGTCCCGCTGGCTGGGGAAGGGTGCCTGGGATGGCTTCCTGGCGCCCTGGGAGGCTGGTCGCCCTTTCGCGGAGAGAGGGACTTTGTTTTTGGCCCAAAGAGGCTTTCCTGGACCAGGGCAGGCAAAGTCCCAGTGCTGGGTGTCCATCAGGATGCCAAGGGATGAAAGGTGCTGGGGAAGGAGGGGGGACGCAACTGGGGAGGAGAGGCTGCAGAAACCGAAACCAGGACCGGAGAAAGCGCGGCGAAACCTCCCGCAAGCGCCGCAGGGCGTGCCAGGCACGGGGCTCATAAAAACTCAGCTGGTCCCGGGTGCCAGGTGCGGGTGCAAGGGCCCACGCGTGCACTCTGCCCCATGGCGGTACGGGGGCTCCGCTCCGCGTGGGGCTGAGCAGCGATTTGGGCTGAGCCAGGGGCCGTGGCGGCCATGTGTGACCACGGTGGAGCCACCAGCGTGTCCCCGTACCAGCCACCCCTCTTATCGGGGTTACAGGGGTGACACCTGCAGTGAGCCCAGGCTCCGTAGCCCCTCGCTGGGAGTTTGCCCTCTCGGTGCTGCTCCCGGTGCGGAGGAAGAGCGGGTGTCACCGAAAGTGCTGAGCCCCACAGCCGTTTCGGAGGCAGACCTGAGCTCTGATCCATTTCCAGCGCCCCAGAGAGGAAATCCCGGGTCCAAAGGGCGCTGCAGCACGGCCGCTGAGGGCAAAGCAAAGCCTGCCCTTGGACGGGGAGCAGCCGGCGCTGCGGCGAGGGCAGGGGTGGTGGCCAAGGAGGCTGAAGCACCCAGCCATGGGGCAGGAGATGGGGTGGGTGCTGCAGGGTGGCTGCCCGTGGGGTGAGCGTGGGGTGGGGGTCTGCACTTCGGAGTGTGTGGGATGGGCACAAGCCCCTCACCCCACTCCCCAAAAGCCAGCTTCTCCGTAACGCTTGCCACACTCACGGCCAAGCGGGGATGGGACAATGGCAGAGGACTGTCCCGTGCCGTGGGGACATCGTAGGGGAAAATGTGACGCAGAGGGGCTCCTGCCACTTGGCCTCCTTGGGACCTGGGTGCTCCGTGCCACACACGTCCCCGTGCCACATGTGTCCCCATGGCAGTCTGCAGCTGTTCCCATGCTGATGTGGAACCAGACGCAGCCAGCACGAAGGCCATGCTCTTCAGAAAGCCCCGCCTGGCTCCGGGGCCGCGTCTGTGACAGCTGCGCCCTGTCCCCGCAGGTGCTGCCGATGGCGATGATGACGATGCAGCGGGGCGGGCTGATCCTGGCCGTGCTGGGCTGGCTGGGCTCCATCCTCACCTGCGCGCTGCCCATGTGGAAGGTGACGGCCTTCATCGGCTCCAACATCGTGGTGGCCCAGGTCTTCTGGGAAGGGCTGTGGATGAACTGCGTGTACGAGAGCACGGGGCAGATGCAGTGCAAGAGCTATGACTCCCTGCTGGAGCTCACCTCCGACCTGCAAGCCGCCCGCGCCTTGGTGGTCACCTCCATCTTCGTGGCCGCCTTTGCCTTCCTCACTGCCATCTCGGGCGCGGACTACACCCGCTGCGTGGACGACAACAGCACCAAGACCAGGATCTCCGTCCTGGCGGGTGTCATCTTTGTCCTGGCAGGCATCATGCTGCTCGTCCCCGTCTCCTGGTCTGCCAACAGCATCGTCACCAACTTCTACAACCCCATGGTGCCCGAGGCCCTCAAGCGAGAGCTGGGGGCCGCCCTCTACATCGGCTGGGCCTCCAGCGCCCTCCAGCTCTTTGGCGGGGGCATCCTGTGCTGCTCGGGACGCTCATCCCAGCAGGACCCCTACCCCAAGAAGTACAGAGGGGTGAAGAGCTCCAGCCCCATGGGCTACCCCATGAAGGACTACGTGTGAGCCACCGTGCCCAGCTGCCAGCCCCAGGGAGAGTACGGCCCATCCTGCCCCCTCCTCCCCGTTCCCGCGCCGCTGCACCCCCGGGGCCGTGCTCTTGCTGGGCTATAAACATGGTGGTGCCACCAAGGCTGCCTGGGCTCTCATTTCGGAGCGGCGCAGTGCGGGGAGGACCACGATGGGTTCTAGGGGGTTGTGTCCCTGCCAGCCCGGGGGCTGCTGCCCCAGTGCCTGGCCTGTCCCAACGTCCCCTCGAGGATGTGGTGGTGGGCAGGCAGGGCGCTCCCTGTGCACCCCCCAGCAGGGAAACTGAGGCAGGGAGAGGGTGCCGAGAGCTGAGGGGCACAGTGGGACAGCAGGCTCCCAGAGCTCCGTCCTTTGAGCCCCCAGGTCTGGGGTGACCCCAGAGAAAGGCCAAATCCCCCCTCCCTGGTTCCTGCCCTCCCTCCCTGCCCACCCCGGAGAGTCCGTGGCCCCACTGCTCCAGGAACATCACACAGCAGGCAGCGGAGGTGGGGAGTTTATTAAGAAGGGGGATTGTCCCCAGGGGACAGCGCTGGGGACAAACAGGGGGAGAGGGGAGCGGGGCAGCTACCCACGATGGGCGCAGGGACCCCAAGACCTGGAAGGGCCACGCGGAGGGGTGACAAGAGCCATGGGCACGGCGAGATATGGGATGCCCTGGGTTGGGAACAGGGAGACGCAGCCACCGCCTCCCGCTGGTGAAGAGCTCCTGAGGGGAAGGAAGCAACCCGTTCCCCAGGGCCACGGGAGCCGGATGAGCAGGAATAGGTCTGAGGGAAGAGAAAAGGCAAAAAGGAAATATCCCAGCAAGAGATTTGGGTAAAAAACTTCCCAAGGGAATGGTGGAGGAGGAGGGGTGGAGGCAGCAGGGCGAGGGGCTTGGGGAACAGGCTGGGCAGGCGACGCTGGGTGGGGAGCGGCTGCTGGCTCCTGAGGTCCCCCCTCCAGCCTCATTCCCACCCAGATCGTTAACTCCAAAGCTGTAGGAAAATCAGAGACTTCAGCAGCTGTTGTGGGGTGAAAGGCTGACGCGGTGCTTGGAAGGCTGCTCGGGCTGGGTGTCACTTGGCACAGGTGCTCCCGGGTTGGAGGTGGGTCTCTGCACCTCGGGGTGCGCTGGGTTAACTCCTGGGGAGGACGAGGAGGGGAGAGCATGGGACGTGGGGATGGGGACGTCCCCAGGTAAAGACCACGGGGGTCTGGTGTGGGGAAGATGAAGATGGATCTAGATTTTGGCTGAGAGGTGGGCCCAGCAGGGAGAAGACAACCCAGGCAGGACACGACTGTGAAGAGCCAGGAGGGTCTGCAAGACGTCGCGGCGGGGATCGAGGTGTCAGGGACAGCAGCAGAATGTCACAGCCAACAGCGGTGCCCAGGGGACCCTGGTGACACCAGCTCCCACACCGAGGAACTGGCAACGTCCCCAGGGCCCAGGCCTCGGGGGGAAGGGGCCGGGGAAAGGAACTGGGACATTTTGGCTCCAAACCTCGTCACCCCCCAGCAGCCGCCCGGCTCCGGGAGGGGGTCGCTGCGCTGGGTTTCACAAGGGGCCAAGCGCTCACGCCCCACCTCCCCAGAGCGGCGCCGGCTCTCAGCGCTCCTGCAGCGGGGGGACGGGGCATTTCCGGTAGACATAGACCACGCCGGAGATGAAGCCGGTGCCCCGGGTGCTCTCCTCCTCGGAGGTGGCCCTCTCCCAGCGCTCCACCTCCTGGGCCAGCACCTTCTGCCAGGCTCCCTGCCTCTCCAGCCGCTGCAGCGCTGCCTCCAGCTCCGCCTTGTACCGCAGGTTGGAGGGGTTGCTCCTCGTCGTCAGGCAGAGGAAGCCTCCTGTCAGGAGAGAGGGGACATGGGTGACGCTGGCACTGGGTGTCCTCTGCTGGGGCTGGCACCCCCTCGGAAAGGCTGGGGCTGAGGGGAGGCGGTGAGACCCTGCTGGGCGTCATCCAGGAGGCCGGCGGGCAAGGGGGCGGGAAGGCTGTCACGCCTCAGCGCACGCTGTCACCCATCAGGGGTGCCACGGCCACCTCCTGCCCAGGGACCGGGGTGCTGCGGCAGGGCCCTGCCTGCACCTGGCAGCAGGGACAAGGCCACATCCCGGCCGTGCCACGGGGCCGGCATCCGGCCAGGGACCCACGGGAGCGGCTGTCCCCATCCTGTCACCCTGGGGGGGTCTCGTTGGGGAGGGGACAGTGGGAGACACCCCCTCACCTGGTTTGGTGACACGGAGCAGCTCCGGCACGGCCGTGCTTGGCACCTGCCCCTCACCCAGGGCCCCCACCACCGTCACGGCGTCGTAGTGCTCTGCGGGGACACGCGTGGCATCACCGGGGGGGGGGGGTCACACCGGGGACACGCGTGGCATCACCGGGGGGGGGGGGTCACACCGGGGACACGCGTGGCATCACCGGGGGGGGGGGTCACACCGGGGACACGCGTGGCATCACCGGGGGGGGGGGGTCACACCGGGACAGCCCCTCCCAGTGCCGGCCGTTACCTGCGGGCGCGGGCAGCGGCTCCTGGCCCAGGACGCAGAGGCGGAGCTGCCGGTAGAGCCCGGTGCTCCGCGCCAGCTCCAGCATCCCCGCGCTGCCGTCCACGCCGTGCAGGCAGCGGAAGCCGCGGCGGTGGAGCTGCGGGGGCAGGCGGACACACGGCACCGTCAGCTCCCCGCGCCGCCCCCCCCGCCGACCCCCGTCCCGTCCGGTACCTCCCGCGCTACCAGCCCGGTGCCGCAGGCAACGTCGAGCAGCCGCGCTCCGGCGGGGGGCGCGGGGAAGGCGCAGGCGAGCGAAGCGGCGGCCAGGCCCGGTGCCCGGTACTCCAGTGCCGCCACATCCTGCGGGGACACGGCGGTCAGCGGCGCCGGGGAGCGGAGCGGCCCCGGTCCCGGTCCCCCCGGTACCTGCTCGTAGCGGGCGGCCCAGCCGTCGTACAGCCGCAGCCGCTCGGGCAGCGCGGCCCCGCCGTGCACCGCCGCCACCCGCTCCAGCACCTCCGCCGCCGGCCGCATTCCCGCACCGCGCCTGCGCCCCGGACACGCGCCCCCGCTCCCCATTGGCTCCGTGCGCCTGCCGCGGATACGCCCCCTCGGCCCCATTGGCTCCGCGCACCTATCCCGGATACGCCCTCCCGCTGCCCATTGGCCGGCGGGTGTGCGCCGCAGCGGCCTCCGCTCCGCTCCCTCAGGTGGAACGGCGAGCCGGGCGCGACCAAGTGCGCCGGGGGCGGGGGAGGGGCAAGGACCGAGTGGGTCGGGTGGGACCAAGTGCCCCGGGGGGGGTGCGCAAGTGCCCCGGGGGGTGGCACCCAGTGCCCCGAGGGGTGAACAAATGTCCTGGGGCAGGGTGACCAGGTGTCCTGGGGATGGTGACACTAAGTGCCCTGAGGATGGCGGTACCGAGTGCCCTGGAGCGGTGACACCAATTGTCCTGGGGTGGTGGCACCCAGTGTCCCGGGGCCGCCGCTCCCTCCCTGCAGTGTCCCCAGGCCCCGTCCCACCCCGCTGCTGCCGAAGATCTCCCGCTCCGTCCCTTGCACGGGTCAGACATCGCCTTCTTGCTCCCTCGTGCCACCCGTGCGCGGTGCCTCTGCTCCCTGGACGGGTCACCTCCTGCCCGGCCCCAGGTCCCAGCCCCCGGTGCTGCGCTGTCACCCCCCGCCTGCATCCCCACCTTCTGCCGCTCAGACCTGTCGCTGAGGGGTGGCCGCGCTCCTCTGCCACCATCTGAACCCATCCCGTCCTGCCGCGTGCCAAGGGGACATCCCAGCTTCCCAGCTCAGCCCCCGGGAAGACGGCACCCATCACCGCGGCGGGTCCTTCGTGTCCTGAGGTCCGCCCACCCCCAGCTCCCCAACCGCTCCCGTGGGGCGGCCGTTCTGTGCTGGACGAGTTGTGGGGACAGAGGACGGGAGCGCGCCTGTGAAAGGGGAACGTCTTGGCTGTACCAAATTTGGGTTTTGCTCACAGGAAGCAGGACGAGAAATGCCACGGAGTGCCAGTGCGGGGCACGAGGAGGCGGTGAGATGCCTTCTCCCGTGATGCAGGTGCCCAGCGTTTGTAACGTGCCGCACACAGCTGACTGACGAGAGCCGTTCGTTAACGAGAGCCGTTCGTTAGTTCTCAGCTAGAAGGGACCCCAACAGTGCTCTCCGTGGCGGTCGCACGCTCATTGCTCGGTGTTGGGAGTGACTCTGGTCTCCTGCTGAACCGACCTTCGCTGTTTGCAGCGGAGGACGTGGGACAAGCTCCGGCTTGTGGGACCCCCTTCACTGGTGGGACCACCCTCAACTCCTGTCGCCTTGTTGGCGTCTGGCTTTTCCAGACAGACCCACCCGCTAATTAATGATGGAAGGAAGATGAGGGTGCCCTGAAGGGGCTGGTGGCCGCACTGGTGGCCATGGTGGCCACGCTGGTGGCTCTCATCCCCTCCTACTCGGTGCCCCGGGCAGCTTCATGACGCTGCTCTGTTGTTCCCACGTCCTCCAGGCCGCCATCCCGGTGGCAGCCGCTTCCCTTCCGTCCGTCTGCTGTGGGTCCGGCAGCACCGTGGGACCCCTGTTCACAGTCACGCGTGGGGGCCCTGCCCACGGTCACGCGTGGGGGCTGGCTCTGCCCCTGGGCCGGGCAGTGCTGGCCGGGGGCCTCGAGAGGGAGCCCTCCGCCCGCTCTCGGCGCTGCCCCGCGCCCGGCGGGACCCCCGGCGCCCCCGGTCCCCGCGGCCGGTTCAGCCCCGGCGCAGTGTCACCCCCGGTGACGTCCTCGGAGCGTCCCCCGGGGGGTGGCAGAGGGGACGCGTGGGGCCGGTGCGAGGGGTCGGACCGCCGAGGGCAGGGATCATCGCCAGCCAGGACACACGGGGGGCTCCCGGACGGGGCCCGCGGGGGCTGCAGCCCTGCCACCCCACACCGGCACTTCGTCCCCTCCGCCGCCGGCACGCGTCCCATCCCGTCCCCAAGCTCTGCGCCTCCTCTCCCGGCACTGCGGTGGCCGCCGGACAGCTCGGTGGTGGGGCCTCTGGTAGCGGCTCTCGCGCCATGGCTCCCAGCGCTAATGGCAGCCTGGCCTTCGCTGAGGAGATAAACCTCAGCAGGGTACGCCGCCAGCGTCTGCCCCTGGCTCCACCGCCCTCCGGGCCGCAGCTGGGCCATGCCTTCCCCGAGCCTCCATCCAGTCCCAAATTAGCCGGTGCTTTTCCAAACGTCACCCTCCCCGGGGCTGGCTCGCTGCGCTGCGCCGCACGCAGCTGTGCAAACAGCTCCGCTCTGCGCCACGGCGGCTTCGGGCTGGCTCGGACCCAGCGCCGGCCAGCCGGGGCTCGGACCGGGCCCGCTGCCAGTGTCGGAGGACCCGGGCTGTTCCCACCAAGAGAGGGGCGGTGGGACAGCAGGGACCCTCGGAGGGCTGGCAGCAGGTCACGGCAAGCGGGAGCTTCCCCGTGGCCAGTGCTGGGGCTGAGGCTGGACTTCGTCCTGGCCCGCGGCCTGGCGCTGGAGGGCTCCCACTCCGGCACGTGCTGTCCTGTCTCCGGGCAGGTCCTTGGGGTGCCATCCTCATCCCCCGCCTGGGGACAGGGGATCTGGCTGGGCTGGCTCTTTGGCACTTTGCCCTGTCCTACTGGGATGCTGGATCTGGGGTTGGGCCAGCGACTGCTGTGCTGTGGCATCCCCATCGCCCCTCGACGGCGAGGCTGGGGGGATGCACGTCCCCGAGGCAACCAGGAGGTGCAGGGGTGGGAGGGTGGCTGAGGTGGGTCCCCCGCCCTCAAACCTGCCACCCAGCTGGGACAGGTGATGGGACAGACCATGCCTGAGCTGCGTTTGGACCCTCTGTGGGGCCAGGCATCTCCAGGCTCTTCCAGTTCCAGCCACACCATCAGCTCCTCACCTGCCTGCAGGTCCCACGTCCGAGCCGGTCCTGGATTCCTGGATATTGTGTGTGGTGGCAGTTGACACACTGGGCTCGTGGGCTTGCATTCCCAAAAACCAGTACAGGGCTTCCCTGTGTGAGTCCCTCAGGGTGGGACTAACGCCGTCCCCTGGACAAACAGACACTGGAGGGACGTCCCTAGGCCTCTCTATTGGGCTGGAGCTGTGGGATGCCCGGTGCCATGGCTACACGTAGCCCAGAGGCTCGCTGGGTTGCCCATGCAGCCGTCCATGAGCCCAGCGGCATCAATCAGTTGGGCAGTGGGACAAGATGCTCAGTGGGACCTGGCAGCTTCTGACCCGGGGGACTTCGGTGACAGTCACCGTGGTTTCAGGGCTGCGTGTTTCATCTCCATGCACCCACCCTTCTCCAGGTCCTCCTTGGCGGTGTGGGGAGGATGCCGGAGCCCGGGAATGGCCCCGGGGCACCCCAGGGCCGGCACAGCTCTAAGGAGGGACCCCTGATGGTACTCTGGCCTCTCTGCCGCACAGCCCCCGGAGCACTGAGCCCCACACGATGCAGGCACTGCCCGGCTGAAGCGGGGTGCTCGGCAGCTCGCCCCATGGTGTGGAGCTGAGCTGTGAGCAGGGCAGGGCAGGATGCGTGTCCCTGCGGCAGGCAGCAGGACGGGCAGGTGGGGTGTCACACATCAGCGCTGCTGTGGGCTGGGACGTCTCCGCGCTTGCATGCTTGGGGACGCAGTGTTTTCCTTTCTCAGTGTCCAAACGGGGCTGGAGTCCATCAGCCCTTGAACTGCCCAGTCCTTCCCTAAAGCCCAGCCCTCTGGTGTCCTGGGACAAGCGGATTTTGCCCCCTAACACCCACCACTCAGCACCGCAAGCCCCTCTGGATTGCTGGGTTCCTGCCCAATTTCTCAATTTGTAAATCCAAGCGTTGCTGTGATTGATGGCGGCCAGGGCTGCTGTCACCAAACCATCTGCACGGGCCCCCGACGCCCGTGTGGCTCGCGACCAGGTAGTGAGAAGAGGCTGAGACATAAATCAGCACGGCGCGGTGCAGAGCTGGCCGGAGATCAGACCTGCGGAGCGGTCAGGCGGATTGGGGGAGCAGCTGATTCCTGACTGCTCGCATGGCCGGGAAGGTTGGTCCCCTCGCCAGTGAGCCACGCTGCCTGCGCCGCACGCGGTCCCTGGGGACCAGCCGTGTTCTCTGGCTGCGGCCTGCCACTCCGCAGGGCTCTGACCGCGGCTGCTCCCCATGGCCTGCGCACAGCAGGACCTTCCCACCGTGCTGAGGTGCTCCCCAGGTCACAGTGCTCCCACGTCAACCCCAGCCTCTGTACATGGTGCTCTGTGCCACCCGCATCCCCAGTACTCCCATCCCTCCTGCATCCCCAGTGCACGCTGCTCCATCCCTCGTGCATCCCCAGTGCACCGTGCTCCATCCCTCCTGCATCCCCGGTGCACCGTGCTCCCGTCCCTCCCGGACCCCTGGGGCACAGCGGTCCCACCTCAGTACACCATGGGGACACCGTCCTCCCACGCTGGTGACATTCCCATTTCTCACCATCCCCATCCCAAACGCCAGCAGCTCTGCCCGCAGCATGCACTCCCCTTCTGCAGCTCTGGCCGGAGCACCCGCTGCCCGGCTCAACCTCCTGCTCACCGTCGAGCAGCCCCACACGTGTCCCCAGTGTCCCACACAGGCTGTGTCCTCGCCCCGCGCCCCCAGCCCATGGACCTCACTCCCCTGCCTGCCCCAGCTGCACTTTCCCCCTTCTCCTTTCTCTCTCTCCTTGTCCCCATTGCCATCTGCGCTCCTCCCCTGACCAGGGACTTGCACTTCCCACCCTGGCCATGTCCATCTCACCTTGAGAGCGCCCTCCCTCAGCTCCGCTCCCATCCACGCCTGTACACCCCCTGCCCGCTGTCACACCCCATCACCTCCCGTACCCATTTCCCCTCCACCGCAGCCCTTCCCGCCGCCGTCTCCCTGCTCCCACGCCCACAGGCATGTGCCACGGTGTGGTGAAGACCTCGGCCAACCTCATCCCGGTGACTCAGAGTCCTGCGTGGGACAGCACCCTCGTGACTGGGTGTCCCCAGGCACACCCCAGCAGCTCCCCGTCCCTGCCCCGGGACGCAGCATGACTCCCTAATCATGTCCCCGTGTAAATCCTGGAGTGCATCACTGGGACCCCAGGGAACGCTGAAGACCGCGTCCCCGTGGCTGGGCACGAATCCACCCACTGCCCACCCCCGGCCATCAGCCCCAGATCCCACCCGTGAGACCCAGCCCAACTCCAAGACCTCATCCCCAAGACTCCCCAGGTCAAATCTCCTCTGGTTTGCCCGCGTAACCCAGGAAGCGACTGCCACCTCCTGGGAAGAATCAAGGACGGGCTGGATGAGATCCAAGGGCTGGAAGCTGGAGTCAATAAAGTGCAGCTCCATAACAAGGTGTGAACTTTCACTGGCGCAGGAGTTAATGAGCAGATTAGCAGCCGTAAATAAACAAAGGCTTTCCTGTGAGTTGTGCTGACTCCGTGCTTTCGGTGAGGCTGGGTGTAGCCCAAGCAGCGCGGTTAGTCCCAGGTAGTCTGGATCTTATCTGCTGAGGTTCATCTTGGTGACCTTAAAGCACTTCTGGACATTTGGTGAGGTCAAGCCGTCTCAACTCTGTCTGCATTGGCACTGAGGTGACGTTTGGGAATCTTCAAAAGCAGCTTGTAACTCCCTCTGCCAGCACCCAACTGCACAGATACTCAGGAGGGAGGATGGGCTGCTGCGCCCAGTTGCCCCAATTCTACTATTTTATCCTCAGGCTCTTGTGTTATTTCCTGGGGCTCAGGCCTTCCTCTCGCAGGGGCGTCTGTGAGTCCCAGCTTTGCTGCGGGCCCAGCAGCTTGCCTTTGGCAGGAGGGACAGAGGTCCCTCGGTTGTCTCACCTCCTGCCCATCCCGCCCAAATGGGGACTGTGGGGTTCTCTTGGGGAGTGGAGCCAAATGCGTCAAACCATTATTTTTTTCCTGAACTGAGCTGAACTTCAACCGCCAGCTCCAACTGGAACCAAATCACCGGACACGGACCAGGTAACTCATTCAGGGAAACCGTGCACAGAAGACAGAGGAAGAAGTGGCTTTGAGGCTGAATTTGATCAGCAGAGACGAATGGGCTGAAAAGGTGACAATGGTTTGGGTGAGGGTGGCCGTGGACTGAGAGCCCGTCCCTCTTGGAGCTCGATGACGTGTTCTCCTGCGGCTGAAACCATGTCAACCAAGCACTCCTGGCCTTTGAGTCTTGCCATCCCTTTGGCAGAGGATTTCAGCTTCGGAGGATTTTGCTGGAGGATTGCATCTTTGGATTCCTTGGCCTGAGATGCTTGTCTGAACGCTCTCCAGCCGCGTTGATCCAAATGACCCAGTTAGGCAGTCTAGCGGTGGGTCCATCCTAACTCACAGTTGCGGCTGGAAGAGGATGTGCAATTAACGACTTGGAAAAGGAAGGAGGGAGAGCAGCGAAATGAAGACTACGGCCTGAGAAGTGCTACGTAACAACTCCTGGGAAGCACGTGCGAGGGAGGACACTGCAGGGCAGCTGCTTGGTCCTTCGGAAACAGCTTTAAGGGATTAAGTTCAGAGAGAGGCTAGGAATCTGGCAAAATCCAAATCTCCGCAATTATCTCAAGAACAAGGAGGAGGAGCCCAGACAACGGAAACAACACTGAATCATTAGAGACAGGGTAACATGAGTGCATGGGCAGATGCAGTGTGATGTGGTGGAGACAGCTGATGTGCTTCCAAGGGTCTACAGGGAAGGTGGAGGTGGTCCCTGGTGGTCCCTGGTGGTCCCAGTGCTGCTGGGGAGGTGTGACCATGGCTGGCTCTGGGTGGCTGGTCGGTTACTTTCCTTTCCTCCTGTGGCATTGAGCGGGGAGCACAGCTGATGTCTTCCTGGCAGAGCTGAGGGCTCAGCCTAGGGTGGGCTGGAGGTCTGGGTAATGGGCATCTGGATAAACCCCACATTTTTGAAAGCCGGATGGGCTTTTGTCCCATGGCACTTTGAACGCTGGCTGAAGAAATCTCGCCTGTGGATTATCTTTGGGAACAAGTAAACTAGGAGCTCATGTGGGTTAAAAGGGTGGGTTCACCTCGAGTTCATGGAAGAAAAATCCACCGGGGATTATCACATAAAAAGGCTCAGCTCTGGCTCAGGAGGTCCATGAGCTGCAAACCGCTGTAAGCTGGGAAAGTATTTGAGGATGTGTCAGCCTGTGTGGGTCCTGTGCTTCTGCTGTTCGCTGCTGCTGGTAGGGATGCACGAGGGTGCACGGTGCCCTGGGGCACTGCTCCCACCTTCCAGCGCTGGGGGAAGGCAGCAAACCTCCTTCTGCAGCACGTGAGAAGGCAGGTGGTCTTTGAACATCTGATCCTTGACTGCTGGAAGGCTTTTGATGCTGTGTCACACTGGTCAGCAGTGAGCACAGATCACCTGGGGCCATTGTAACCTGTGTGGAGATGTGGTTCCCAAAGAGCAATCCTCAATGCCCTTGAGTGAAGACCATGCTGGTCTCATCTGCAGACTCCATAGCTCTGTGAGAAGCCTTGAAGGACTGACTCAGCATTCAAAATAATCCTGACACGTTGAAGAAATGACCTCATAAATCAAACAGCACAACCCACCTCGTTAAGGGGCAGGCTGTGAAAGGAAACTCTCAGAGAAAGAGATGCAGCCAGGCTGAGGGGCTGGAGGAGCATCGCGGGGGCAGAAGAGCAGGGTCAGGAGGAACCTGTCCTGTTTGGCCTCAGCAAGGGCAGGACTGGGATTTGGGGGCTGAGATGGCAGCAGTGAAGTACCAGTGTCAGAGAAGACTTCCATGCCCAAAGCCCTAAGAGAGTCTCTCCAGCTTTATCCTGTCCCTGCTTTTGAAGGTTGGCCTCTTGCATCCCAGTTGACATCACATGGTTGGCCAAGACAGAGACAGCCTTCCTCTTCCAGACTGAAGCCGTACTCGTGTCTGGTCTCTGCCGGAGCTGTCCTGCCAGTGGGCTGGGATGGGGAGGTCACTCCTTGGTGCCACAGCCAGGTGACCTTCACCAGGTCTGCTCTGCCAGCAGTGGGTCTCTGGCTGGCACGGCGGTCCTTGGAGGAGGATGTCTGGTCTGGGGTTCACCACAAGGTGTCTGGACAGAGCTTATAGTGCCTTGACTCTGAGACAAATGATGGCAGAGCCGGGTGGAAGAGACCTCAGGAGGTCCCTAGTCCAACCTCTACTACTGCCAACACCAGAGACCAGCCCAATGCCCGGTCCTGTGCTGGGGCTTGGTGGGATGTGGGCAGCCCCCCCTCACCGCAGGAGCAGGGAGCTGCTCTGCAGCGATGTCCCAGCTCCTGGCTGGGATGGGACAAAGCACAAAGGCTCTGCAGATCCTGCTTTGAACCCCTGTCCTACGGTCCCCACGGGCTGCGGAGGAGCCTGGTCCCTTCCTGGGCTGTGGGTCAGCAGATAAACCAGCTGTGGGGACGTGAGGGTGTGTCTGAACCTGGCCCCAAGGTGGGACGGTGGCTGGGCTCTGTGTGCTCGCTGGAGAGCCGTGCCCTGCTGCCGGGCGGACAGAGCTCCGTGCTTCACCTCAGGACATCCCGCGCATGCTGGCTGCTCACCACCAGTTCCCAAAGTGCTGGCCGTAGGTGGGGTTCCTCGCTGTGACCCACCGCTCCCCAGTCAGGCACGCAGATACGCACGCAGCCCCGGATGCTTGCAAGCTGTGCGCAGCGCCGATGCTCCGTGCAATGCCAGATCTTCTATGTTTCTTGGACCGTGGTTCCTTGGCCATCTCGCCAGGTATGTAACTATCCCAGCTATTTCCTGCTGTACTGCAGAAAAAAAAAAAGAAAATTAATTAATACAAGTCTTCCCCTGTTTGATATAAATACACACTGCAGCTGCCCAGCCCCCTGGCTGGACAAGCAGCATTGCAGACAGATTGCGTCTGGCGGCCGCGCGGCCAGCACCCCCGTGCCCTGCTTGTTCCCTTTGGCAAGGGGAGCAGAGGGGGCTGCCGCGGTGGTGGCCCGGACCCAGCTCCCGTCACAGCTGGAGTGATTTATGGCCTGCTTTCCTCCTCCTGACAGGCACATCCTGGGACGGTGTGCCTCTGCGCCGAGCGGAGAGAGGGGAGCTGGGGCTGGCGGTGCCCCGCAGAGCTGCCCTGTCCCCTCGCAGGGGCGCCGGGGCAGTGGGGCAGCCTCTCACCCAACCTGGGCCGGGGTTGATGAGAGAGCCCCCTCCCCACTGTATTTTCCCAGGGACTGGTTTATGTTTTCTGTCCCATGATGAGAGTGACAGTGGCCCGATGTCCCAGGATTACATCCCATAATCCCAAATTTTCAGCTCCCTTGCTGCTCTGTTCCCAGGGAGGTGTGACAGGTTCTTCGCAGCCCAGAAACCTGTCCAGGCAGGGAAGCCCACCACCGACACACAGCGCTCTGCAGGGGTCTGTTGCCGCCGGGATGGGGGTGACGGGCTGTGCCAGGGTGCACTTTGCTCCAGGACCTTTGGGAAGTGGTGTTGGGGCGTGGCACTGGTGGGCACGGATGCACGGACCTGAACGGTGTCGTAAGTGCATAAAAACAGGGGTGAGGCACAGCTCAGAGCAGTGCATCCATGGCAGATGCTCTGCTCCTCTCGGAGCAAAGCCAGCCACTGGATTTGCTGTCCCTGGGCCTGTCCCTGATTGCCCTCTGCGAGGGTCTTGGTGAGGGAACGAGTTAGTGATGGGACAAGACATCCATCCCAGCTTGAGGCAACGGGAAGGCCGGCATGGTCTCCGGCTCAGGACTGCGTCCCTGGGTACTTGAGGCCAGGGTCTCTCCTCCATCTGCCTCCATTTCCCGCCAGCGCCCGGCCGCTCGTCCCCTTGCTCCTGGCTGACAGGAGGGCTCAGCGCCCTGGCTCTCCCCAGCTTGGCCCTCAGCCTCCCGCTGGTGCAGAAGGAGGAGCAGTGATTTTTACAGTTATGGGGGCAACCTGGAAGAGGGAACTGCCTTGGGTCATTCTCTTACGGGCAGAGCTGTGAAGCACCAGGGATGTGCCTTGCTGGGGCCCAGACCCCATGGCTGCCGCTGGTTTTGCAAAAAAAAAAAAAAAAAAAAAAATAAAATCCTAGCTATTAATTAAATAAGCGAGGTCTTGGGCACCATTTGCAGCCCTGCTGTGAGGGGCGATGCTGGGAACGTGTTCCTGCAGGCGCCCTGCCCAGCTCTGCCCTGGCTGCCCACCTCCACTGGGTCTGCGCCTCTGAAAGATGGTGGGGGGGTTAGGGCTGGTGCACCTCAGACCCCTCTTTCCCCACCCCAGGAGGCCGGCAGCCCTAGCCCCCAGGGTCAGGGGGGATGCTCACCTGGCACCTGGCGGTGCTCCGCAGTGGTCGGATGCCATAAGGACCGAGAGCATCCCTGGGTGCCACCCGCCATGAGAGCATCCCTGGGTGCCACCTGCCACAAAAGCATCCCTGGGTGCCACCCGCCCTGTCTGACTGTGAGCATCACCCTCTGCCTGGCTCCCGCCCAGGGCGAGCTCTCCGGGGCAGCTGCCGGTGCCCGGGGCTGTGTGCGTGTGGTAGGTCTTTTGTTATTTTGTCTGCTCTTTTCCCCGGGCTGAGAGCGAGCAAGCCATGGTTTGAATTCCACTTTCGCTGTAATTATTCTGTTATCTCCCCGCCAGGGTCTGGTTTCACTCAGGCTTTATATTGCTGTCTGCCCTGAATGGATGGCTCCCTTAGCAAGTTCCAAAGCTTTCCCTCTCTCTGCCCTTTCCCACTTCCCGCACTCCCCTCGCAGACCCCACGCTTCCCTCGGCCCTGACCCTGGGTGCGGGCAGGGCAAAGGCTCCGGGGAAGTACGGCAACCGCAAACCCGGACCTACCACGAGGGCAAGCACTCCCGCCAGCCACCCGACCCCTCGGCAGGGCACAGGGACATTTTAGCCAGGAGACCGGTTGGGGTGATATAGCAGGACCGTGGGGGTGAGGAGGAGCAGGGAAGGGGCAACGTGTGCTGTACCGTTCCCTGACCCACACGGCCGGTACCCTGGGCTTGCTGGGGTGCCGCAGGAGAACCGGAGGTGATGGGTACCTGTTGCAATACGCGGAATTGTCGTTGGAATTTTTCCTGATGGAAATCTTTTTTCCCCCATGGGTGTGGTCAAACATGGGAACAAGGGCCCAGAGAAGTGGTGGGATGTCCACTCGTGGAGATGTTCAGAACCTGACTGGATGTGGCCCCAGCAAACCTCATCACATTGGACCCGCTGTGCTGGGGGAGCGGGGCTGGATGGGCTGCCTCCCCAGGACCCTTCCACCCTCAGTTACTCATTTATTTTCTCATAGTGGACAGGGACACTTCCCCAGTGAGGTGACAGCCATTCCTGAGAGGCTGAAGGCACCGAGAGATGGCACCACCGGGGGCTGTCAGAGAAGGGGCAAACCACAAAGAAGGTTTGTAGAAAAGTGGTGGAGAAGATGCAGGATGGGGGATACTCCCTGAGGATGTCCCAGGACCCTGACCTCGCTACTGAGCCGTGGGCTGTTCATTGCAGCCTCTGGTTAAAGCTGATTTTCCAGCGGGATGTGACTCTCCTCCTGGCTCCAGCATCCAGCCACACACCGGGATGGTCCTGACCCGCTGGCACTGCTGCGCTGATGGAGCTGCATGTCCCCGGCCCTTCAGAGGATGTCCCCCATGGACCAGCTGTGGGATCCCGGGGTTCAAGGGCTTTGCTTCGCTGCTCTCGTGTCTCTCTCTGCCACAGCAGTCCAGCCCCTCTGGCCCCCGTGTCCCCGGGGCTCAGGGACGGACCCTGCACCCCCTCCTAGGGCAGCTGGTGGTCACAGAAACCAGGTCACATCTCTGCCCCCCAGCAGCTGCCAGGCACCACTCCATACACTGGGCAGAGCTGGTGTGACACTGCTTGGGACACCGGGATGCGTGTGGGTGCTAATCTTCGGGGCCATCAGACCAGGCACCGAACCAATATCCAGCTCTAATTGGCCCCGTCCTGTAATTCTTCCTGACCAAAAAATTAAGTTTCTCAGGCAAGAGATGTTCTTTGCAAACGGCCCATGCCAGATGCTTTTGCTTTTTTTTATCTGTGGTATTTAAGGATCTTTTCCTAATACTTATTATTTTATGAGGCACAGACCGGTTCTGCCTGTGCTTTTGAAGCTTAGCATCACACTCATGTTCGTTTTTTGTCTCAGGGCTTCCCTAGCTCTATGTGAGGGTTGGTTTTTGGTTTTTTTTTTCCAATTGTTTTAAATAAACATTTTTGATTTGTAAAGGGCTGGGCCCTGTGAGACAGGGCAGGGAGCGGGACAGACTCCAGCCCTCCCGAGCCGGCTGAGGCTGCGTGTACTGCAGCAGGGCTGAGGTCAAAGCTGGAAAAACTTGCAAGACCGGATCGCAGAGAAGGCCCCTGGCCAAGCGGGGCCTGGCTTTCGGGCTGGCTTGTCAAAGGGATGGCAGCCTGTGGAAAACACGAGCTGGGGGGGCTGCAGTTGGCGTGTGCGGGCTGGCCGTGGTGCCCGCCGTCTTTCTTCTCTCCATCCTCTCCCACCTCTGGCAATCATAAGGCGATGGCGCCGCTGATGGGCTGGTGGTCCTCTGTCTCCTCACCTGGGAGTTTTATGACTCCAGTCTGTTCCTCATCTTCCTGACATCAACTTTTAGTGGCTTCAATCCACCCTTTGGGGCAGCCCATCTTTGTTTTCCCAGCCTGGTGCCCGGTCAGGCCATGCTCGGATCTGTTATCATCTTGATGAGCTGCTAATCCCCGTGCTGCCAACACCTTCCCTTCCCAGGGCCCTTCTCCCAGCCGTGTTTGCACTCCATCCCCACGCACACCCTGCTCGTACCCCTCTCTGCTATTCCTGATCGTGGGAAAGGAAGGGTGCAACTTTGGGGAATGGCATCCCAGGAGGGTGCAGCCCTGGGACCTTTGGGGAATGGCACCCCAGGAAGGGAGGCAAAGGCTCGCATCTCTTGGGAGCAGTGCGTTAGCGGAGTGAAAGAGAGCATCGGGACGGGATGTGGTGTAGGGCGAGACCAGCCGGGTTTTGGGGTGAATCTCTGTGGGGTGTCTGGGCACTGTGCTGGATATGCCCTGGTCTTCCTCACGATGTCTCGGGTTTTGCCCAGTGGCTCTGACACTGCTGGCTGCTTGTTGCAGAGGACCTGGGCTGGGGCGGGTGATGTTTGACCAACGATGTCCCACGTGTTACCTTGCTTGGCCTTTGCTGGAGCTGGGGGGCACGTGGGGGGCGAGGAGGGGAGGGAGCGGGGCTGGGAGGACACTGATGGAGGGTGCAGCTGGCGTGCAAGGTGTGGGCTTGACGCAAGCATCCCCATGTGGCAGCCCCACAGCAGGTCCCAGCTGTCTCGTGCCACCAACGCTTTCCCTCGGTGAGTGGGGGAACAGCTCTGGGGAAGGGGTGATAGCATTCCGCGTGGATGCACGTCCATCGCTCCCAGCCTGGGGGCTGTGCCGGAGAGAAAGAAAACCCAAGCGGCCGTGTCCGTGGCAGGTGCTCCCGCGGCTCGGGATGACCTTTCCCAGTGGGCTCCGTCCCAGGGATTCAGTCACTCCATAAATCTCCCTTCCTCCGCTGTGCAGACCACGGAGAGGCAGCCCTGACTCAAGGCTGGGAGTGTCCAGCTGCGGACGCTATCTCAGCGGAGGAGCCGTGTGTGGGGATGCCAGCATTTCCAGGCGAGAGACAATTGCGCTTTATTTCCCTGCCACATAGGAAAAATAATAAACATTCCTCGGGTTTGTTTTCAGGCTGCTTTGTGGAATAAATCTCAGACTGTTGTTGTCTCCCCGGGCTCGCCGGTCCCGCAGAACTGCCTGTTCTCACTCCATGAGTCACAGACGCCTGCTCTGCCGCTGCCGGCGCCTCCGAAATGCTGCGTGGTGGTCCAGGGGCTGCTCCGTGTCAGATGTGCTGTGGGCACCTGGAGCCAAGCTGCTCCATGCCCCTGGGGAGCACAGGTGGGCACTGGAGTCCGTCGGGATCCGTGAGACCCCCTGGACATCTCTGTCTGCTGCCAGCAGCAGCCTGGACAGCTCTTGCCACCTTCTCCTCTGGACCTGAGTCTTCCTTCCAAGGTCTGACAACATGACACCCTGCAGATCTTCAAGGTGATCTGTCCCATGGGACAAGGGCTTTCCTGGAGGAGACTGGCATTGTGCTGGAGCCTATGGTCTTTCCCATCCCCTCTACCTGTGTGGGAAGGAGACCCAAGGGATGCTATGGCCTCTATCCTTCCACATGGGAACATGTCAGCAGTGCTCATTTTGTGTGGTGAGATCTGACCCTCTTCCACAGGCAGAAAGCTTGGCCTGATGTAGACCTTCATGCTGGAGATGTGGCTCCATAGGGAGGAGGTGACCATCCCTCTGCCCTGGCTGATCCCCATGAAGGCATTTGGACGCCACGGGAGCTGCATTGAGATGGAATGGTCCGTGCAACGTGCTTGGAGCCAGGTTCACACCACCAGTCACACGTGCTGATGGGTGACATGGGGGTTGGAGGCATCAGGCAGCACTGGATGAGTACCTCCTGGAGCAGTGGGTCTTAGTGTGACCAACAAGCAAGCACTACCCACATCATCTCCAATGCCTCACAAAGTGTGCTCAGTGCCCAACCGCATGTGGAGACCTCATAAACCTTGCATCCAAACCTTACCAACTTCCCTCCTGCAAGTGATTCCACCACCTGGGAGAACAAGGAGGTCCCAGGAGCTCGGTGTGGACCATATGGGCGAGTGAGGGGAGCCTGGCGGGCACAGGACCCCAGGTTGGCTGCTGCTGGATGGTCCCCACTGTGAGTGACCTGTGCTGATGAGCTGAGCCCTTTGGCACCGGTTTGGGTGACCTGGGTGTCAGAGCACATCCCACGAGGTGGGACGGGGTAGAGAAGTCTCCAGGAGGTCAGCGTGTGTACGTGCCTGGATGGCTGACCTCCACCGCCGCATCGCTACGCACGTGTCCCAGAAATAGCCCGTTTAGAAACACAAAGTCTCCTCTTGCTACCACGCAACACACAACACAAATATAGTGGCAGCAGTCAGTCCAGTGAAATTATCGCCAGAAATGGCGTGAGTTACGGCAAACAAACCGGGGATGGGGAGGAACCCGGTCCCTGGGGCTGCCAGTAGCGTGGCAAAGGACTAGTCCCAACTCGGGGTGTTGCAGAGCTCTCCGTGGCGAATAATGACAAAAAAACCCCAAAGGTAAAGTATTTTACTGCCTCGCAGGAAGGGAAAGATGGGATGAGGAATGAATGAAGCGCTGCTGCCAGGAGGGGTTGTTCAAGCCGATGAAAAGGCTCGACGAGCGCCGTGACCCCCGGCATGCGGCGGTGGCTGTGGGGGGATGCGCTGACACAACCCAGGGGCAGGAGAGGAGCCGAGAGCACCGCCGCCGCGCCGACAGCCCTGGCACCCACATCCAGCCCTGCAAACAGCCGAGCTGCTTTAATTAGAGACGGGGTCGTTTAGGGGAAACGTGATTGCAGCTTACAGGAAAGGCTTTGCGGAGGGCAAGAGCCCTTTCCCTGGAGATGCCTGGTAGCGGCTTAACGGATGTCTTGTGCAGCCAGCAACGCAACTTCTCAAGAGTTTCTAAAAATCGCAGATAAGAGGCGGTCGTTGTGGAAAGCTCTGGACACTGTCAGGGCGACGGGCGAGCGGGCTCTCCTCGCTAACAGCCTGATTGCCGGGCTCTGGCGCAGGGGATCTGTAGGCACCGGAGAGCGGCGTGGCTGCGCTCGCCCTGGACATCAATGAACAGAGTGTTTATTTGGACATCTGAAAGGTCAACTTGCTAAAACGCGAAACAATCACTGGAGTGGCTGGCTGAGACTGTAAATTTAGAATGGGAGGTGTTAGTGAAAACTGGGACTCGTTCAAGGACATCCCAACAGTGCCCCAAAAGCCATGATTTCATAGACCAAAATAATTCTCCCAGGGAAGAAGCTGTCAGAGGCGGTTTGGACATGTAAGCGTGGTGGCCCGCAGCCGGGGGGGAAGGACCACTCTGCCCTGCGTGATGCAGCAGGTGGGAACCAGGCGGGAGCCTGGCTGGCGTCTGCTGTGGAGGGAAGGAAGCTGGATGAAGGCCGAAGTGTTTGCTCTGTTTCGCTGCCTCGGAGAGGGCAGCGTGCCTTCCCCTCTTCCTCGTCCTCTTTCTTCTGCTTCGACCACGCATTTTGGAGGAGTGACTCATGCTGAGCAGGCAGAGTCAGATGATGGGAAGGCTTGTAGTGTGGAGCAGAATGGATGTCAGATGAGAAAAGAGACCTTGGTGGCATCTCCTGGTACCACAGGAGGAGAGCAGCTGGTGAAGACCTCGGAAAGGGTCTGCCCTTAGACCCAGCCTCCTGGCTGGGCTGCTCCGTCCCACCAGAGAGGTGTGACTGGAGGCGGAGAGCTGTGGCTCAAGCTCTCGTGCACCTTGGGAAGGGCTCTGGCAGGCTGGCTGTGGACAGGCACAGGGGCTGTGACTCCCGTCAGCTGTTACTGAGCCCCAAAATGGTGCAATTCAGTTTCTCAAGATCCCTGAAAGTTGGACACAGCTCTCCCACAGCCCAGGAGAAGGTTGTAGGTGTGGCAGCAAAATACCCAGGGTTAGCTTTTCAAGCAGAGACTGTCTGGTCTGTGGGATGCTCCCATCTGTCCTGCCACCTCTTGTGCAGAGCAGGCAGGAGACATCTCCTCCTGTGTGGAGAAGGCTTCCTGCCAGGAACCTAGGATGTGTTGAAAACCAAGGTCCAGCCCATGGGCTGGAGAGGCTGGAGCACTCCAGGGAGGATGGGGAACAGGGAGGGCTGCAGTGAAGTAAAGAACTGCTGGTTAAAGCACGCAGGTGGTAAAAGGGGAAGCCAAAGAAATCAACGAGCTGTGGCTGGCTAATGGCAACGAGGAGTCTTTGAAAATGTACGTTTAGGATGACCAAATGAAGTCAACTCCCCGTCCCAGCCCTCTGCAAAACAAACAGAGTCAAATTCTAACAAGCAAAACCATAAGTGTTCAGTACATGACTCCAGCCACTTGGGTCAAAGCATAGAGACACGTTCAGTCCTGGAGGGGCTTAAGAAATTAATATCTGTGATGGAGGAGGCTGTGTAACCATAGACCAACAGGCCGGTTAACTTATACCCTCGAGCTGGGAATGAGCTGCTGGGAGAGTCCCTGAAATGCTGACACTGACATTGAACAAGCCTTGGAAAGACAGGACAATACCACAGGCTGGGAGACCTGCCAGGAGCCAGGGCTTGATGGCCCAAGGAGGGGGACGTGCAACCAGACGTGTTGTCCACTCATCACGGACCCCCGGTCCCACGGGCTGGGAAATGAGCTGCAGGACGCGAGGCTGGGTTTATCCCACTTGCTCAGAGAAGCCTGGGAGGTGACGTGATCATTTTTATAGCTACTTGCACATAAAGATGTTTCCTGGTGGGAGAGTCTTTTGGGAGCGTTGACAAATGCATGTTACAGTCCACTGGCTAGAAACCTAATTTAGACAAATTCAGCCTTGAAATAAGCTGCAGTTTCCCACTCCTCAAGGGTCACCGGGCACTGGAGGAGATTTTTGGATGCTGGGAGGATCCACCGTTGCCTGGAGCTTTGGCGTTGCAGCATAATGTCTTCCTGCAAGCCAGGATTTGGGCCAGCTTGTAGGAGAAACTCTCCAGGTAACCTTGGCTGAGGAGGATCAAATCATGGTGTTCACCCCATTCCTTCACAGCCCTTGTGAGGAACTGCCTGGTTTGTCCAGCGCTGAAGAGCTGCTGGGGCCACAGGTCATGCGCAGAGGACCACGAAACCAGGGTGGTGGTGGACATTGGAAATGATACAGGAGATGGACAAGGCAGTGCAGAGGAATGGGGGATGCTATGGCATGGAGATAGAAGACCCCAAACATGATAATACAGACAAGCAGCAGACAGTGCTGGGGACAAGGGTACAGCTGGCAGTGCTGACACCCACCCGAGTGTCTGCGGAAGGAGCTCCCCTGGTCTGAGGAACCATCTCCCACCTGCCCATCATCACCCATCAGCGGTGCCCAGGAGATACCATGGGCAGGATCAGGCACTGGTGTGGCTCTTTACCCAGAATGTCCACCAAGATGCTCGATGCCATGTTGCCCACCTGCCTCAGGGCATCCTTGCTGTCCCACTGCTGCCCGCTCCCTCCTCCTCTGCTCCATCCTACAGCCCAGCCTCAAAAAACGAGGGGGGATTTGCTGACTCTGTCCATCGCTGTGGCTGGGGCACGAACCTCCTCCACCCTGCGGGTGCCCCTTCCTCCGGGAGCTCTGGGGAAGGGGAGGGCTCTGGCCAGTCTCTAAAGAGCCCGCTCCAGTGCCAGAATAATGCTGGGCACTCTGCCTGGTGCCATTTGCACAGCTAGTGCTTTGGCTGGTCCCCAGAGCCGCCCAGTGCTTTATTCCAGTGGCACTCGTTCAACGGGTGGGAAGGAGCGACCGAAATAGATGCTGAGAGAAGAAGCAGATGAGAAACCATGTCCTGAAGGGGAGGGGATGTGGTCAGAGCAGTACACCTGAGCCCCGTGGGGCACTGTTATGGGAAGCTCGCAGCACTGGGTGGCTGGCTGGCACTGAATGGCCCCAGCCTGGGGGCAATGGGACCCAGTCCCAGTCTCCTTTGGGGATGGGACCAGGTGACCCTCGACTGCCAGGGGATGGCACCAGCTCTGAAGCTCTGCCTGGGCCCTGGGAAGATGTCCTGGCTGCACAGGAAGGCTGTGGCTGTGCAGAGGTGTCTCCCTCCAGCTGAGCTGGGCGGTTGTCCCAGGGGACGCGGGCTGGGGAAGGTCTCCTTTCTCCTAGAGCCCCAGGGTGGTGGAAGGGCTCTCGGGGTGCTGGTAGCATCCGTGCTGGCTGGCCTGCGCGGACACGGCCTCCCGCCGTGCCCGTGTCCCTGGCTGAGGGGGCTGTGCTCCCCCTGACCTACCGCTCGGCCTGGGACGGGCCCTGAGGGGGTCTTGGTGACCACTCCACCTTGACATCCCTGTGCAGCTCCCCGGGGCGCGGGCCAGGTGGCTCCCGTGGCCGGGCGCCCTGCCCAGCCAGGCTGTGCTGGGCTCCGTCCCCTCGTCCTCCCCGGGGAGACAGCTCCACAGCTCCCATCCATCCCCTTCCAGCCCTGGGGAGAGGTGTCCACTGCCCGCTCTATCTCACTGTCTGGGAATTTCTCCTGAGACTTTGCCTGCATTTTGCTGTCCTTATTTGCACCTCTTTAGGCTCATTTATACCCTTGCATCCTCTCCTCTCCTCCTTGATGTACCCTCTTGCCTCCGCCAGCTGCCCCCAAGGCCCCTCTTGCTCCTGGACCCCTTTTGGTGGCCCTGAGGCCATTGTCCAGCACTGGTGAGAAGGACCACCGCCTCTCCCTGCTGACCCCCATCTCCAGGGCCGGTCTCTGAACCCGCAGAGCCCCCTCCACCCCCAGCCGGCTCCTCTCTGCCCTGCTGCAGGATGGCAGCCGGGTCCCCCACCCAACCAGCTGGTGCCTCCTCGCAGCCCCTGGTTTTGAGGCTAATTTTGCTTCTCATCTGTTTCGGAGCGAGGGCTGGAGCCGGCAGGGTACCTGCACTTTCGGGCTAGGTGCAGCCCACACGTCTTTGCCTGTTCTTCATCCCTCCCCGTGGCTCCAGGGTAACGCAGCACATCTGGATTCCTTGCACCCAGCCCCCATCTGATGTGCCACATCTGGATTCCTTGCATACAGTCCCTGTCTAACAGGCTGCGTCTGGCTTCCCAGCCTGTGATTCCTAGATAACAAGTCACTCCTGAATTTCCTACATGTGATTCTTGGATAACATGGCATATCTGGATTCCTTACATTCAATTCCTGGACAATATGGCACATACGCTCTCTTGCCAAGACTGGGGCTGGAACAGGACTTTCTCTTTACAGTTTAAAGGATTTTTGTTTTTTTTTTTTTCTGGAGAAAATGAAGCTTTGACCTGAATTGCTGGCTGCCTCTCAAAATCTCCCTTCTACCTCGGCTTTGGCTGCTCTTGGCTGGGAGCCTGGCTTGAAAACAAAGATCCTATCTCCCCCCCACCCCCTGGGCTTTGGGATTGCTGGCGGTGGACACACCGCCCCTCGCCAATCACTGCTTACAATAATATTTTTCTCTAGGATTGAGCTTGGAATAACTTTGTTTTGACATAATCTGAACTAATGTCTCCCCGGCAATGACAGTAAACACTCGACAATAAGTTGCGGCGCGGCCCTGAAGCTCTGCAGAAGGGGCTCCAGCGGCCGGACGCGAGGAAGAGGGTCCGGGGCACAGCCGGAGGGAAGGAGCCGGCGATGGCAGGATGGGCCGTAGCCCCAGGGGTCCGCTTTGCACCCTTTCCCCCCCAGCCACGTCCCTCACTCGCTCCGCAGAGGGTGATGGAAAAGGCAGCGCTAATCAGCTCCCTGGGCACGAGGAGTTATTGTGTCTGCGGCGGTGGCAGCTCCAGTTTAAACACTGTCACTGCACTATTAATGGTCCTGGCGCTCGGCAGCAAAGCCTGCGACCCAGGAGCAGCGATGTCTGTGCAGCCCGGAAAGCGCTGCGGAGCCTCGCGCTGCGCCGTGTGCTGGCCGTGCCCCGCTTTCTCCCCGTGGTCCCCACAAACCGGTGTGCTCAGGATGCCCTGCGCCGGCACCGGCTGATGCTGCCGTTGCACACTGCATCCAGCCGTGATTCCTCCCCAGCCCTGCCGCGGGAGGACCCCAGAAGGTCTCATCTTTGGGCGGTCGAACAGCACCTACTGAAAAAAGCTGTGCAGCCACACAGCATCCCTCGGGACCAGCACGTTGCTGGACCGATGCCTCTGGGGAAATGGTCGTGGCTGGAGAAAGACAAGGGGCAGGGGCTGGGTGCTGCGGGGAGGGAGCGGGTGAGGATGGGAGCACCTGGGAGGGCTCTGCAGAGAGGACATGTGGGCGAGAGGGAGCTGGAACAGGTTCCCTGTCAGGGTCCTCCTCCTGTCCCCATGTCAGGCAGCTCTGCCCTGTGCCACTTCTCCAGTGGCACCTGCTGTCCAGCCGCACACTGAGCAGTAACTGGGCCTGGGCCTGGACCTGGACCCAGACCTAGACCCGTACCTGGTGTTAGCCCTGGGGTTGCATGCGGGGCAGTGGAGAGCTGCCCAGGGGCCTCTGAGCTCTCCTCGGGACCAGGTGATGTCCCGCTGGTGCTGGTCCCTTCCCGGCTCTCTTCCATGCTGATCCTCTGAGCCGGTCTCCCATAGGGTCTCTCAGGCAGCACCAGTCCCAAACGGAGAGCTCTCTTAAGCCCGTTCTCATTTGTTTTGTGAGCCAGCAACGCCTGTCCAGAGGCTAAAGCCGCTAACGGGGTCTGTCTCCCTCCCTTGCTGGAGACCTCTGTCTCCCTGCTGCAGCAGCAGCTCGTTACGATGCTGACAGCTCCTTAAAATACCGTCCTGCATGTGGCAGGGCTCTGGGTACGGCAGGCGAATGAGCCGTGCCCATGCGCTGCCTCTCTCCACGAAGGCGGCACAGGC
This sequence comes from Chlamydotis macqueenii, assembly GCF_036417535.1. Lineage (NCBI taxonomy): Eukaryota > Metazoa > Chordata > Aves > Otidiformes > Otididae > Chlamydotis > Chlamydotis macqueenii. The sequence continues at coordinate 10,367,959 of NC_141574.1, forward strand.
CATGGGACTTGTTTCTGTCCCTGTGGTCCCTGCCTGGCTGCAGCCTGCACATGGGAACCACGGTGGTCATCCTTCCTCATCCCTTTTTATTTCTGAGCCAGACATCTCTCCCTCTGAGCCTGATCCTCACAGCGGTTCTGAGCTTTGGAGCAGTGCCGTGACAAATCCCAGGGCTAAGGGCACTGGGTGTAGGTGACACGAAGTAGAGCCATCCCTGCCTCAGCAGCGTTTGGGCTCTGTGGGGACAGGCAGAGCTGCAGATGGGAGGGCCATCAGGGCAGGCAGGACCTCAAACTGCCAAAGGTGGCTTTCCTAGAGATCTGCAGCCCCATCCCTGCTCTTGCTGGGGAGCATGGGGGGGTTTCCACAGCACAGGAACGGGAGGATCATTCTTGCCTGGGAACTCAGCACTGCCGTGGGGAGCTTGTAGACCAGTCTCGAGCATCTCCTGAGGGATGTGAACTACTCTCAACATCCTTCTCTGATAGTCTCCTCTGGTATGGCTAGAGCTGCAGCTCCTCCAGTTATTGTAGAAGACCACATATTACCCTAATTTTTATTTTTTTTTTTTTATGAATTAAGCCTTCTTCTTAATATTGGGGCAGGAAAAAGAAGCTGTGGAACAATATCTGGGAGACTTCCGAATGTCAATAGAGCAAGCCCTGGAAGATGGATGGATGTGTCTGATGTGACTGATGCCGAGGGCGGTAAGAAAAGTCTGCCCTGGGCTGTTTGTTTCATGCAAAGAAAGCAGAGTTCCTTGGGGAGGATGCAGAAGGGACAGGATGAGATATGAGGCTCATTCAATAGCTGCAGAACCAATAGCTGCTCCAAGTGGTCAGGGCAGAGGTCAGGGAGTTGAGGAGCGATGCCCCTGCTTTGCAGAAAGGAGCTTTTCACTGATGATGCTGCACCAAGGGGCTCGTCTGGCTGCATGTTTCAGAGAGGAGGATCAAAGGGGACAGTGCCCACTGAGCAGGTGCTGCGGTGCCTCTCCTCAAGGGGATGGTGGGCACTCATGGTGGGCCTGGGACCTGTCTGGGTGGCCTTATTCACCCCTGTCTCCTTTTCTTTCCTTTTTATCATGTTCCAGGAATCCTTTCATCCCTGTGTTTGTTTTTCTTTCCCTCTCTTTGCAGATGGTCACTAATTCTTTGAACACATCAGACGGGTTTGTGTATCCCTGTATCCGAGCTGTTCCGTGGATTCCCCCCAGAGGAAAACAGGCACCTCTGGAGCATGTTGTGCACGGGCCTGAGGTCATGTCTAACGGCAGCCTGGCAAACTCTCCCTGGAACGCTTGCTCTGAGGAGAGGGTAGGCATCGAGCTGAAGGTGAGAGTGATGCTGCACATGGGAGCACTCTCCGAGGTAAGGAGAGCTGGTGGGCGCCGATGGGAGTAAACACTGCAGTGCAGAAAGGATAAGGCAGCGGTGGCTTGTGAGTGCAAAAGCCTGGGGCCGTGGTGGAGCCGTGGACAAGTCTGGCAGCTCCTTTGGAAAAGTGAATTTGCAGATCTCCTTTCCCTGGATGCTTTGTGGAGCATCAGATGATGGCTGTGGGATGTGGTCTTTTCTGCAGGAACATCTCCCCGCCAAGGCCAGCCTGGCCCAGGACTGTCAGGACCACGGGTGAGTGCCAGGACACCAAGGCCTGAGGGTGTCCTCAGGTTCCCCTTGGCCAAGATAGATGTTCCCCTTCAATGTCTGAACAAAGAGATGCCCCAAAGCGACCTGATCCCTCAGAAAGTCATGGACACATGAGCTCTCCAAATGCTGCCTGTGTCATGCCCCACTTCTTCATTTTCTCAGGTTCTCAAGGACCGTGGTGACCATACAGCACGTGAATGGCTCAGGAACCAGCCTCGTGGAGATGCGAAGCCAAGGAGTTCAGAACAAGATGCGCAAGGCAAACCATCAACAGTTGGGAGAGCAATGCCGCTGGATGAATGCCGCGTGATTCAGCGACAGCTGCTGCCCATACGCTCCCACTGCCCTTCAGTGCAAGGCCCTAGGATGCCCACGAGTGGATGTAGGTCATCAGCGTGGGGAGCTGGGCAGCTGGCAGGGGTGATGGGGATACTGGGCAGCTCTTGGAGGATGCTGCTGCCGATGGTGAACCAGCTACCCCTACCTTAGCATGGCTAAGCCTTTCTGTCTGAGCCAGTCCCTTGCCAAACTGCTGTCAGTGCCCCCAAAATTCCGTCTGCTTCCCAAGAAAGCTTATGGCCATACCTGTTGGGTGAATTTGGAGGCAAGGAAATTGGGAGCACGCTAATGCAGAGACAGCTGCTCGGGTCCTGCTGGGTTGTGATAAAAGGGGCGAGACAGCGATGTGCACAAATGTTTTGGGAAACATCCTCCTGCCTCTCAGGCTGAGCAGATGCCGCTGTCCTAAACCGGTGAGCAAGGGGAGGATAAGGACAGAGATGCTGGCCCTGACACTCCCAGGGATGGGATGTGCTGGTGGGGGCTGACCAGGGGCAGCTCTGCAGCCACCACCGTCCCACGGCCACGCGATAGCACAGGCAGCACAGAATCCACTGCAGCAACCGGGGTCTCCCCCGGCACCCACGTGGCCCCTCTGCGGGCGGCGGCCGCCTCTCCTGCCTCCCCGAAGGATCGGCGTGAGCACGGCATCCAGGAGCCCGCCTCTGCCCAAGTGCAAAGGAGGCCTGAGGACATGGATGGGGAGGGGGGAGTGGAGGGAGGCAGCACAGAGGAACAATTGAAAAGAGGAAAAAGGAAATCCTCCTGGAGCTGTGAATGTGTTTTCCCAGACTGTCTGGCCGTTACGATGACCTCATTCTCCAAGGTGATGTTAATTGAGCTGAGGGAATGGAGAACAGGACGTCCAGCCCCGCCGGCTGCCCTGCCGTGCTCACCTGCGCAGCGCCTCGTGCCCAGCAGCTCTCCCTAAAAACCTCGCCCAGGCTGCCCGCCACAGGGACTCTGCATCCCCGGGCTCCTGCCAGTGGCCATTATCCAGAGTTAACAAGCCACAGCTTTCCATGAGTTCATCTCAGCTGTTTATCCTGGAAAATCCCCTTCGCACACCCCAGTGATGCATGTGCAGGTCTGGAGGGAGCGGGGAGCATCTGAGCGCTGCACAGGCGGAGAGGAGATCTCCAAAGTCTCCGCTCATCCCCAGGCACCGACACCCCGGGGTGTGAGTGCCTCCCGTGACGGCGGGGCTCGAGGCACCACGCACCGAGGAGCAGGAGCTGGGGTAGGAGAAGCAGGATGGTTCGTTAGCGGTGACAAGGAGCTCGTGGGGTGGATGTCCTGTCCCATGTTTCCAAGGTGCTGTCTCTTGGTGGGTCAATATTTTAACTGAGATCACCGTGGTCTGAGGAACAGACCCTCTCCCAGATTATCTGCTCTAGAAAGATGTGGACACTGAACAAAGCTTTTTCCACATTCTTCCCTGCAGGAATTTTATGGGGAAGGAGAAAAACCAGCAGAGCTTATCTCCTCCTACACATTTGCCTGATTTTTCAAAATCCTTACAAGGTACCTCGTAAGGCCACTAGCTGTCTGACAAATTTGCCCGAATTTGCTTCCCGCACTAGGAAGGTATGAGGAACAGACACATGCTTGCACAAGGCAATTCCGTGCAAAATCGGAACACGAAGTACTCGGGAGCTCTTTTATTTAGCAGAGAAATCAGTACAACGAGACCCAAGGGCTGGCAGTTAAGGCTAGACCGGCTCAAATGTGGACCAGCACGTATTTCAGCACCATGACTGGGACCAATTGCAGAGGGCAGAGGTTGAACTCTCAGCATCGTCACGTGCAGACTGGTTGCCTTTCTGGCAGAGCTTCTCCAGCCAAAAATTCCTGGTCTTGATGGTCACAGGGCAGCATTGTCAGGCCTCTGATGTTCAAGTCATATTTACAGCCTCATGGCCAAAAATTGGGTGCCTCTGAAAGACCACAAGCACAGTAGCTGTGCTGCTGGCTCCTCTCAGTGATGCTCATCAGCCTCCCCATTGCCTCTGAGCCATCAAGGTAACAGATTGGTGGCCATCTCACATCTTCCATGCTCTCTTTCCCTCCCTAGGCAAAATGTGGGTATTTTTAAAGTGGGAAAAGTTTCCTGTGGGCTTTATATTCCAGTTAGCAAAGGCATAGTCAGAGCCAGGCCCCTGGGACACGGGCTGGAAGTGGGAGAGCAGTGAGTCTGCAGAGCTGGACTGCGTGCTGAGAGCCTGTGCTCCCGGTTGGATGAGCTCTTCCCTCATTGACAAGATGCAGGCGCCACAGGAAAAGCCACAATATTTGCTAACCGCAGCCTTCATCTCTGTGTTTGAGTCGCTGAGGGCAGGCCACCAGGCAGGGGCAAATCCTGGACGGAGATGCAGTTGTCTCTAGAAACCTGCAGTAACTGCTCTGGGGATCCACGGGCAGCAAGGGTCAGGGTCTCGTGGGGGCTGGACCCTGCTGGCTGCTGGAAGCTCCTGTCTGCAGAGACGAGGGCCCAGGATGAGAGAGGAGAGGGAAACCACAGACCAAACCCACAATTAGGAGCGTGACTCAGCGGGGAAAGGAGCCTGCCCCGTGGCTGCACCACGCGTGCTTCCCTGCAGCCACCCAAACCGGTGGTGGACAGGAGCCAGGAGAGCACCGGCTGCCGGAGCAGCAGCTTTCGGGGAACAAGGGGGCTCGAGTGGCATCCGCAGCGGCCCACAGAGGGGACTGTGTGGGGTCTGAGCGGCTCTTTGCTTCCAGGAGCCGAATGAGCGCAGATGGGCAGCTGCCATCTCCACATCTTTGAGTTTCCTCCTCTTTTACTTTCCTGCTGTCAGATCACCTGAGATCAGCTTTGTACCTTCTCCGACAGTCCCTGAACACAGACTTTAAGTGCTTTTCTGTGCTTTTCTTTCCACTTAGGTGCAAATGTGCAGCAAACACCTGCCCTCAGGTCATGACGACTTGTTTCATGGTCATCCCATCCAGTCCTCTCAGTCACACCGAGACCATAAGACCCAACTGTGAGTACAAAGTGTCCAAAATAGGGGTTTTTTTCACTGTTTGTCTTTCAAGAGTTAAAGCAGCTTCTTTTTACCAGCAATGTTCCTGATAAACACGCTCTAAAATGCCAAATGCCATGTATTTATAGCTTTCCTTAAAGAGAAGAGAAGGTTTCCCATGGTATTGGAGGGTCCATTCCCACCCCCACCGGGCGCCTTCATAATGGCCGCAGCACCGTATTTGTCTACTCCAAACTGCAAAAGGTCTTAACATCTCAGCAACGCTGGCGTATTGCTGTGGGATCTTAAATGCCAGTAATAGGCAGCGACTGATAGTGGCATTTTTTTGTGGTGGAGCCTCATCAGCTTTTCCTCCTGGACAGACAGCAGCAAGCAAAGCCAAGAAGTCCTCTTGGGAGGCTCTCTGCCAAACATGAGCCGTGTCTAGATTGCAGCTGTGGGCTGGAGACCTGGCTTGCTGAAAGCCAGCTGTGGTGCCACCGACAGCCCCTGCGGTGCTCGCACACCCAGCGGTGGGGTTGGAGGAGGTACCGGTGTCGTACCCACGCAGAGCCATCGTGCTCGACTGGTCTGCGGAGAGTTTCATTCGTCTGTCCCCGTTTTTATTCCCATGGGAGACACCTGTGTCTGCCAAAGTGGCCATGGCTCCCATCCGATCAATCCTAACGTTTCAAATAGTTGTGAGACACCTCACTGTCCAAACCGTCTTTCTTCGTTGCTAGCTCTCACCTCCCACATGTCACTTTGCAAGCCCCCTTGAGATGACTGCTTGGAAAGTTTTACACACAAACGAGTGCAATGGATAAAAGATTTTAGGATACATAACAAGTGCCATCTGGTCCCAGTGCCCCCCAGTACTTCTGTTCGTTGCAGGATCTCTTAACCATTTCTGCGACAATATTCAGGATTTTTTTTTTAGTTTTTAATATCATCTTTTCATGCAGACAACACTGTTGTCATGCCCAAATTATTCTCTGGACCTGGGTAGTCTCTTCCAAACCTGGAAAGTTGGCATCTGCTCCTGCTGACCTTCAGGACGTCTTTTCTGTAGTTGGTAGTGGAGAGTGGTCTGTCCACAGGACTGGATTCTGCTGCCAGAGTTTTGTTTTTTTGACATTTGTCTTACTTCTGTCGTGAGCATTTCAATTTGTACGACTTTCACATACTTTTTATTTCCTACTAGTTTTGCTGTTATTCCCTTTGGAAATGGCTTTAGGTTGATACTTCAAGCCCCCTTTTTTTTTCAGAATACCGCTGATTTTTCTTGTGGGATGACTTTAGCTAATGAGTTATGACTTTATCTCCATTTTTCAAACTACTTGGGAAGCAGCTGATGTTAATTGTTGAGTCTTAGTGATGTCATGGGACTGCATTTGGAACAGAGCTTTCATTATGCTCTGTCTCACATTGCAGATTCTAACAGCGAAGTCTTGCTGTCTTCTTTGCTCTCCAAGTTTGTTTGAAGGATTGCAATGCCGATGAGTCCATCTCTTCCTTAAGGATGTCACTGCAAGCATTGTTATTAGGCATGAGAGTATTGACCTCTGCATCTGGTTTTGTGTTGTTTTGAGACATAACTTGAGATCCAGATTCTTTGCTAATAAAATCATCATCTCAGGCAGAATTTAGAGCTGGCATATTTTGTCCTAGTACTTATGTTTTAATTTTCTCTGTTTCTGAATAAACAAACCAGACCTGAATATGGTATTTCTTCTTTTTCCTCCTTTTATTTTTTCAGTTTATTTTTTAGTCCGTTTGAGCCAATAGCTTTACATGGGCCCAGCCCACGCTGTTACTCACCTCTCTTGCCTAATCTAGATCTGAACTAATTGAGAACAGCCTTGCTTTCCCCTGATGAGCTACTGATGCTTTGTTAATGACGTTTTCTGCTCCGGCACTGGGACGCCGCTCCCTCTCTCCCCTTCCGTGCCAGCTTGTTGGTGGGCAGCAGTGGGTCCTCCCTGGCTGGAGAAGGGCTGGTGACCAGCAGATGCTCTGGAGGTGGTCCAGAGTTCACCACGTACACAGGCAAGACATTCCCTGGGCTGGTAGATTGGTAGAAATTGGCCAAGCTGGCACAGAGAGATCACGTGGATCGAGCCCCTTTGCTCTAAATCAGCAGCCATGCCTTGGAGAGGGTGGGAGAACATCTTTTTCAGGTGGCCACACTCTGTTCATCAGAGCAGCAAGGCCAGGAGACAGGGTGGGTCTGCGCCCTGTTTCAAGGTAACTGGCGCTTTTCCTTGTTTTATGCAGAAGTGATGCCCATGGCACTGACAAGGCGAGCTGGTAGACCCAGCCTCCAGCCCCCAGGTGGGCACCCAGCTATCATCTGCTCTGTGGGGGCTGTGTCAGCCCCTGTGGAAGCTGGTATGAGAGGACCCTGATCAGCTGGGGGTCTTGGCCAGAGGGAGAGGTGTTGTTGGGCAGGGGTGGTTTTGGGAGGTGTTTTCCTTGTGCTGGTGGCCCCACTCACACACATGTCCCCTCACCATGGGGTGACCATGTCCAGGAGATGCTCCAAAGCCTACTTGAGAACTTCCTGGCTCCTCTCTTGGGAGCATGCAGGAACCCCAGGCAAAGGACAAAGGCTGCATGTGAGGAGGACCCCAAGGTCCACAGGGACAGCTGATACTAATGCCCAGGACCAGCAAGACAAGGGGCAGCTGGGCTGCTCTGGCTGACCCTCCCCGAGCGGTTGTGGCCATGCCCTGCTGCCATCCTCCCTCTGCAGTTTGACTGTGTCCTTTGTTCCTGTCCATCCATCCAGGAGACACCTGTGGGCAGTGAGGGGGTGCTGCCAGAGCAGCCCACCCATCCTGGATGGTACAGTATGGCACCCTGTCCCGCTTCTGTGTCTGAGCAGGTCCCTGCAGCCCAGCCCTCGCGTGCTGTCCCCGTGCTGGGAACAAGGGATGAGATTCTTTGGAAATGGGGCAGGGGAGTGAGTGGGGACAGCAGCATGTCCTGGTGGGATGCAGTGGCATTCCCCTTGCCCCAAGACTCCGTGGGCTCTGTGGACAGCTCCGTGGGCAGCTGCTGGTGCTCTCCGTGGGCAGCTGTCTGGACCTGCCTGAGAGGCTCCAGATGTGCTGGAGGCCGGTAAGCCAGCTGTGTGCTGCTGCTGGGACTTCTCAGGCTGGCTGTGTCTGAGGGATGCTGCCAGCACGCCTCGCCCCGACACGGCAAGAGACGGGGGGCATAGCCCCTGGGGACCCTTTCTGACCCCCAAGTGCTGCCTGTCCGCAGGGATTCCCTCTGCACAGATGCTGGATGGACTGCACCTCCCTCCAGATGTTTGCGTGGCCCTTGACCCCCTGTTCCCTTGCAGCAGAGCCTGTCTGGGTCACAGGAGGGGCTGGGGCTAGGCAGGCCCGGAGTGCACGGGCTGTTTTTGTTGCTGGAGCGGAGAGGAGAGGCAATGCAGCGCAGCAGCAGGCCCATCTTGGCTGGCAGCAGCGGCCCGAGCAGCCCCTTGGGCAGCAGGGTGCTGGACCCCCAGGGTGCCGTGGGGAGAGCATCCCTCTGAGATGTGCTATAGGGAAAGGGAAGGCGCTGGGACGTGGCAGGAGGAGTGAACAAGCCTGTGGTCTGACCAGTGGATGGGACCAGGCAGGGCACAGCAGCAGCATGGGGTTGCCCTCTGCACTGCCCCACGGCTCCCTGACCCATGGCTTCGGCACCAGCCGGTGTTATCCTGCTGGGAAGCCCCTGGAGCGAGTGCCAGCAGGTTCCCACCTTGGCTGTGGTCTCACTGCGGTGCCCTGTGTGTCTCAGACCTCCATCCTGCCCAGCCCTGCTCTGCTTGGGCCACACGAGCCATATTCCAGCCCCGGTGTCCTGTTTGCCCATGTCTTGGATGGTGGGGGAAACTGAGGCACGCAGCACCCCCGTGATGGTGCCAGACCATGCCCTTGCCTGTGGAGTGAAGGGCTAAGCACCCCCAAGTACTGGTGGGCTAGTTGGCCAACTATTGCTCCTGGGCAGCATGGCACTGGGGTGGGGATGATCATGGGTGGGTGTTCAGAGGGGCTGAGGAGGAAGCCTGGGACCCTGGTGTCCTAGACAGCCCAGGGACCACCAGGCTCCAGCCAAAGCCCCTTGCACCTTCAAAACACGGAGACCTTTGAGCAGGGAGCAGGGACACAGCGAATGTCCTATCAAAGGAATCAAGCCAGGTTGGACGGGGCTCTGAGCAACCTGATCTGGTTGGAGATGTCGCTGCTCCTTGCAGGGGGGTTGGACAGGATGGGCTTTAATGGTCCCTTCCAACCCAAAGCATCCTGTGATTCTGTGATTCTCTGACTCTAATATGCAGGTGGTGCCTAGGCAGAGGACCACTCCTCTGCTCCTGCATCTTCATGTCTCGAGCGCAGGCTGCTTCAGGGGACCCGAGCACTGGCACGGGTGTATCTGATCCAGCCCAGACTGCACGGACCCCTTTCCTGCTTGGTGAGAACAACACAGTCCCTCCTTGCCAGGGCCAGGCAGGCTCGTGCCCACTCCCATCCTTCACCCACGGTGTTTCATCCCCCCTGGCCAGCCTCCTTGTGCCCCTCAGCATCCCTGGGATCCCAGCTGCGACCACAGCCGTCTCTGGGCAGCCTGGAGCCAGCCCCGAGTCCCCACCCTCCACACCCTTTATCAAATTCCTGCAGCCTTCCCCTCCTTGCCTGCCTGGGCCCTCGGCCAGGTCAGACCAGGACGGAGAAAGTGGCCGGCTGCCCGCAGCCCACGTGCCCCCTGCCCGTGCATGGCTGGCTCCTGGCTGCTCACCATTTCAGTAGGGAACCTGCTGTCCCCACCCCGCTGCGTCACCGGTGTACAAGCCCACGGTCATTGGTGTACAAGACCACGGAGGGATGGTTGCCCCGGTCACGAGGGCATCCAGGCATCTGGGCAATGCACGGCCACGCTTCGGCAGCACGGGACATGCCCCCAAACGCCTTCTCCCAGAGCCGTGGTAAGGTGCCAGCACAATCCCTGTGCTTGCTGCAGCGTTGCGGCAGCGGTGCTGGGGGCTGCGTTCAGCACGGGGGTCCGGTTGGTACCCCCAGTGCCTGCCGCCCCTTGCAAGTGGCATGGGGCGCAGAGCCAGCATGGTATGAGCTTTCCTGGGGACAGAGGACACCATGCATGGACACAGCCTCTCTTCCTCCTTGCCTGTGCCCAACCAATGAGCTTTTAGTGGCTTTGGGGCAGCGGGGCTGGGCAACGGGATGAGGCGGCTGTTATCTGCCCGAGGGGACTTGTGAGGTGGCAGCCTTGGAGAGAAGATGGCCTGGAGGAGGACGGGTCTTTCCAGGCTTTCTGCCTTCCCACGGCCCCTTGGCCTCCTGAAATGCCCATCGAGGGCTGTGCAGGAAGCTTTCCCTGCCCAGGAGTCGCCCCAACTATCAGGAGTTGTTTCTGGATGAGAAATTGTCCAGTGGTGACTGCCAAGAGGGATGGGATGGGCGATGTCCAGAGGAAGCGGAGCTGGGATGGGACAGGACGGGATGCCCGAGGTGTGCCGGAAAGACCAAGCACTGCCAGGCCACCTCCACTCCCCTAAGACACCGCAGCAGCAAGGAGATGTTGGGCTGAGGCAGGAGCTGGTGCTGAAGGACACGTTCCTGCTGCTGAAGAGGGACGTGGGGAAGGAGTAGCTGGAAAGGTTGGAAAATGCTGCATCAAGGCACTGCAGGATGCGTCTGGACTCAGCTGCCGGAGGACGGGGCAGCGCAGGGCTTGGATCCCTGGCCACTGCCAAATGCGAGTCAGCACCCAGAGACCTGCCACCACCTTTGGACTTCTGCTTATGGTTGAGCAACATCCCAGGGGGAGAGTCAGAAAGAGACTTCGGTGTGACTCCCACTGCACCGTGGTCAGATGGAGAGAGCCATGGGTGAGCCTGCGGACCCAGGTGCTCGGTTACAACGAGTCACGCAGGATAAACAGTTCTTCATGCAACAGTTTTTGGTAACTTTTTTCCCAACCGCTGATCAAAAACCAAAGCAGCCTTGACAAACGCACAAGGCGTGTGGTGAGAAGCTAAACCTGGAGCCTCCCAGGTCACCTTTTCTACGAGATGTGCCTCTAAACCAGCACAGCCTTGGGGAAGATGTGATCTGCGCTGGCTGGGTTCCCTGCACCTGGCGCTAGCCTGGATTTTCCTCGTGGCTCCAGCGCTCCAATGGCTGGAGAGGACTCGGCCCACCCAGTGCTTTCTCCCTTCTCCAAAACCCACTTGGTGCTGGGGGCTGCCCCGCAGCCCTGCACCCAGGGTCCTCGCGCTGCTGGGACTGCGTGGAGCCACCTGGCCCCGGTTGTGCTCAGGGGGTCCCGTGCTGCTTGCCGGGGGCTCAGGCTCTCCCCCGGGCACAGCGCCTGTCGCAAGCCCTGGGCAGCTCTGTCGGCACAGGAGGCTCCCATCAGGGCACAAAGCACTTGCTAAAACCCCAGGTTACTCCAGGTCATGGAGCTGGGAGAGGTGGCCAAGCCCTGGGGTTTACATCTGTGCCCCAAGCTGGAGGCAGAGGCCAGCAGCAACAGCCTCTCCGTGCTTCTCAGCCCCTCCGTCCCCTGTTACCCACTAACCCAGCTTTGCAGCCCCCAGCACCAGCAGGACGCAGGGACACCGCAGCAAGGTGCTCCTGTGTCTCCAGCATCACCCCTGGCCATGACCTCCCTGTTAAAAACGCGGTGTCCCTCCGGAAGGTGCAGGTCTTGAAATCTTGCGTCCCAGGGCTTGGCAGCCTTGGCTTTGCTATGATTTGCGTCTGGGCCCCTTATCTCGCTGCCCCACCTCGCACGGTGCTGGCCCTGGTGTCCCCGGTGCCAAGGCCGTGGGCTAATCACAGCCCCGTGCCCGGCCCAGCACCACTGCTCATGGCAACAATTGGAGGAAGCCGTGTCCCTCGGCAAGCCCTGAGGTTTCCTCTGGAAGCGACAACTGTGCGGAGAACTGGCAGGGGATGACGCTGCATGCGGGGACGGCGTGGTCCCGGCCAGCACAGCAGGAGCTGTGCCCTCCCCTGCCCCGCGTGCAGCCCCCTGCCTGGACCCTCACACCCGCTGAGGGGTTCAGGCACGGTGGGCAGGTGGGCAAACACACTGCAGAGCGTGTGTGCCCGCAGCCAGTGAGCATCCCAGGGGCTCCCACGAACCCGTGGACCGGCTTCGCGTGGCCATGGCAGAGCCACGCGTGTGCATCCGCGCACATGTACCGCTCGCATGCACCTGGCCACGGCCAGGAAGATGGGGGCCATGCTTGTTAGGACAGGCAGGAGTTGTGCACGTGTCTCAGGACGCAGACACAAACCGGTCCCTAAGGCAGGGGCTGCCTGCTTGGGGGCACATGGCGTGGCCACGCCTGTGCCACGCCATCTGGGATGCTCGGAGAAGGCAGAGGGAGTTCAGCTCTGGAGGACAAGCTCCTTAAAAGGCTGGAGACGTGCAGGCGGCCCAGGCTTTCCCAGGCAGCCAGGAGTTCCTAGAAGTTGGCTCCCGGTGCCAGAGCGCGAGTCCTGGAGAGCTGCGTGGGTCAGCCTTCCTGAAAGGAGCTGCCCCGTGCCGGATCCTGCCCTGCCATGGGCTGCCCTGGCAGGGACGCTGCTCTCCCCTCGCTCGCTCCCGTGGGCAAGGGGTGTGCGTGCAGCCAGCACCACGATCTCCGCCAGGAGCTCACCTCCCAAAGGAAACCGACCTCGTGCCCAGGCTTTGCCCTGGTAGCCGTGTGGCCAAGAATTGCCGTCATTGCCGTCCCCGTCCCCAGCCTCATGCCTCCGCTGGCCCTGTTCCCTGGCTGGGAGACCGTCCCAGGCGCAGGCTGGGTACCCGCCAGCCAGGACGTCCTGTGGCTCGTAGCCCTGTAGCTCCTTCTCATGCCCTGCACCCTCTTGGGCTCCCAGCAGCAGGGTGGGTCCTCACAACCTTCCTTCTGAGTGGAATACAGAGAGATGTCTCCTGTTTCAGTCCTCCCATGACTTGGGAGCAGTCCGGCTTGTCTCGGCCCCACCACGTGCTTGGGATGCCCAGCATGCTCATCCAGGAGCTCATCCCATGGGCCAGAGACACCTCCAGTCTCACACAGACACTTTAAAGGTGCCTATTCCCCGTCCAGACAAGCAGCAGCACAGAGGTGGCAGATCCCATTCCCCAGGATCCCACTTGCTTGATCCCAGGACCCCAGCCTCGGTGACCCCAAGATCCTTTTGACCCTTTGATCGTCACATGACTGACTCAGGGTTGACATCCACAGCCTGGCTTTGCCTCAGGGGCTGCCACCTGACAAAGTCACCTCTTAGGGCACAGCTCCCACGGACGGCTCTAAGCGCAAAGCCTTCTTGCAGCATCACACCGTGCCTGTTTTGTCTTACTCCAGTTTTCAAAGTGACCCATTCGCTGCTCTCCTGAAGCCTTCTGACCCAGCATATTTCTTGCTGTGCCTCTTGTTCTTCAGGGATGCTGATGACCTGGCCCCAGAAATGTGTTGTGAGGAGCTCTGCTAGCTGCTGTGCCTGGCCCTCCAGCACACCCACCCTCTCCCTTACAGCCCGAATGATCCGTGTCACCCTCCTTCTCCTCCAGCCTTCCTTGTCATTACCTCTTGTCTAAAAAAGAAACCCAAAAATGAGCTTTATTTTTTTTTTAAAGATGCCAAGTCAATCTGGTACAGTCTATCCCTGATAAACAGCCCTCCCTTGGGGCCTCTCGGGATCAGAAATAGCGCAGGGGCTGGACCTGCTTGGAGCAAGCATTCCTCCCCGCACACGCACGTCTGCTTCCCCTGGCTGCCGGCAGCCCGGTCGTCCCCCGGGAGCCACGGAGCCTCGGGGACCAGTGCCACGATCACTTCCAGCAGGTCCCGGGGGTGCCCAGGGAGGGGGAGTCATCACCCCATCACCTCTGGGCAGCTGCGCATTCCCCCGGGGGCGTCCCCCCCACCGACCTTCCCGGCGGCACAGCTTGGCTGAGCTCATCATTTCTGCAGGGAAAAAAAAAAAAAATAATTAAAGTGTGCCACTGAGTCATGATAATCCCCGAGGGGCAGCTGGTAAAGCCCCGCTGATCCACGCCGCGCTGACCTCGCAGTTGCCCATGGCTGGTATGTGCTGCTAATCCCCCGGCCAGCCCCCGGGGGAACGGTCACTGCTGGAGTCCAGTGGACCCGCGATGGTCCCGTTCGCTCCTGGGGGAGCAAAGCAGGACTGCACAGGTGCCCACAGGGCTCTCGGCTCCAGAGAGAGACGCGGGGTCCTTTGCAGAGCCCAGGAAGCCCCCTGCCCTGGGTGCTGGGCCAGTTCCCTTGCTGGGTGCCAGGATCCACCCAGTGCTGCCGAGAGGAGTTGCTTGTTCCAGCCCTCACAGCCCTGTTGAGTGAGAAGGTTTTTGCATTTCCTACAACAGATTTTGCTCTCTGAAGCCTTGTCCTGCTTGTCCTTCCGAAGGTTTTCTGAGATCCCTGTCCCCTTTACCTGGTGAGGGTGTCCGCATGGACAGCCAACCGTGATGAGCTGAGGTACCAGCTCCTGCCCAACACGCTGTACCTGGGACCTTCCGTCCTTGTCACTCCCTGGGGACAGGGGCTTGTCCTCTTCTTAACCTCTTGCTTAACGCAATCAGTCTCCTAAAGGACTGCAAACACAAGTCTGTGAACCAAGATGTGGAAGATGTGGAAACGCACTGCTTCTCACCAGGCACAGTGCCTGCTCTCTCCCACCGCAGCCCGTGCCATCTGCGGACAATATTAATCATGTTTTTCATCCAGTAATGGCTTGCTACATTAATCATCTTGTCTTCATGTTAAATAGCAGAGGACCGGGACTGCGGGAACTCTCTTGGGAGCGATGGGCCTCATCTCAGCTGCTTCTGAGAGCTGACAGCCCGCCAGCGTCCAATTACATTTCACATAAGCCATGTAGCTTTTGTATTGTTTAGTCTCTAATTGAAATCCGGGGCCGGATTGAATTACCTGTCCCAGCACAGCGCACCGCCTTGACACAATTACGCCTCTAGAATTACCTCGCAGAGCCCTCGCGTTGGCTGCAGGCCATCCCTCGTCCCTAATTGCGCAGTGGCTGCCAGGCACCGGCCGTCCACGCATGTCCCGTGGCACACGGTCTCTCTGCCTGGTCTGCGGCTGCCTGTGACCGGCAGCGGGCTGGCAGGAGCGTGACCGTGGAGAAGCAGCCGTACAAAACGTGGTCCTCGGCCTGCGTGTAGAGTGCCTGGATCTCCTGGCAGGAAAGGTCTGCCCTTTGAAAACATCCCCTTGGGGTGGTTCTCCCAGAAACCCCCCAGGTTTGGAGGGTGGGGGGCTCTGGAGGGCTCCGATCCAGTCTCTGACACACAGCAGGACTGTCCCCGACACTCGGTCAGGGTGGCTCTGGCTTTGCCTACCTGAGGCTTGAAAGCCTCCAAGGATGGAGATCCCCCACCTCCTGTGCTTGTCCCCATGCCGGGATCCTTCCCAAGAGCCGGCATCACATCTTGGGCTGAGGAATAAACACCCCACATCCTGGCCACAACGTGCACTGTCTCTGCTTTTCCACCAAGAACAGAGAAATCTTTCTCCTGTGCTGCACAATACTTTTGGAAGGGGATCCAGCCCGTTTCATTGCCACAACAACATGTGCACTTCACCTCTTCACCGTGCAAAAAACTGATGCTTAGCACAGCTTTTCAGCACCTTTTACTCAAAGTTTGTGTCTGAGCCCTCTTGGGCTGGGCTGTCCCTTGCTCAGCAGACAGATGCGGGGGGCAGCTTTCTCCTGTCAGGTCCCAACACTTCTCCCCAGGGACCGGAGCTGCCAGAGCCTGGTACCAAAGCAGCGCTGGGTCTGGGGAGAGTAACAGGTCTGATTTCCCCCCAAAAATGTGACATTTAGAGATTCGGTTTTGCTTGGACGTAGAATGAACCCAAGACACAGCACTTCTCTAGTCGACAGATTTTTTTTTTTCAGGGGCGGGGGGCTTGGATCCAAAGCCGGCTGCCCTGACGCCCAGGCCCAGGGAATTCCTGGGAACGCTGACTTCACGCTACTCCTCTTGCTGCTCTGTCCTCAAGCCAAAGCGCAGGGCAGCCATGGGAGCTGGGCTTCTCGTGGAGTGCCGAGCGGAGACCTGGGGCTCACAGACTCCCCGGGCTCTTGGGCCGCTGCCCGTGCCCCAGGCGGCTGCTGGGGAGCAGGGGGAGGCGGAGGATTGCCAGGCAGCAGGTCTGGCAGTTTCTTGGCGGGGTTCGACTGCAATCAAACCGTCTCCATGAAACATCGCGATGAGCCAGCACATTCCAATGGAGAAATGTCTTGTCTAAATGTTTCTGACCAACTCTCATGCGGCAGCTTTCTCACTTTCCCTCCTGGCTGTGTTTCTGAAGGAAAAGCTCTTCAAACACACAGCCCTGGCGAGGGATGCTGTAGGTGTGACCGCGCTGTCTCAGCCCAGCTCCAGACCCTCCACCTGGGGCCTAATGGACCTTGGGAGGATCCCACCAACGCCCGGCTGCCCGAGGAGCCCTAAATGGACACAAGAGGAGTGTGGTATGCATTCCTCATGGGTCGAGCCACCCCACTAGCCCTCCCTGTAGCACAGGCTGCGTGGACCAAAGCCTGAGGAACCCCAAGGCTGGGCTCAGTGTGTGTACGTGTATGATCCGAGAGAGCTGAGGGGATACCCAGCAGCAGACGAGACCCAGCCTTGTGGTGTGTTGGATGCGGGGAGGACAAGGTGCCCTGTCCACAGCAAGATGAGCCCCAGTTCTTGGTGCTGGGGTCTTCTCTGGTGGAGGGTGTAGACCTGCTCCCAACCTCCCACTGCAGAGTCTGCATCCGCTTCAGAGAGACTTGGGGTTTCCTCTTCTGCTAAAAGCTTCTAATGGTCTTCAAGTGGCTGCTGCTTCTTCAGAGATGTCCTTCACCCCTGTTGCCACTCCTGGGATGGGCAGCAGAGCAGGGCAGAGTGCCCTGATGCCAGGAGGCTTTTGGAGCAGATGCCTCTCACCCCATGGATGGGTGATCCCCACCAGACCAACCACACCAGGGAGCAGGAGACCCCCAGGACTCTCCGAGGGCACCTCACAGCCCCAGCCTTTGGCATTGCCAATCTGGGGGAGCTGGACAGGATGGGAGATGTCCCCACGTGGAGGGCAGGCCCACCATCAGCGTGGGGCTGGCCAGAGGCGTGCGTGCTTCCAGGGGCGGCGAGGCTTGTGGGGACACAGCATGTGCCCGGCGGGGTGCGCGCGCACACGTGTTGACGTGCGTCTCTGGCGGTGGGCGTTGTCCTGGTCTGCGCGGGGAGGGCGTGCGCGCCGGCCAACATGTGGTTTGTGTTTAGAGTGTGTGTCTGGTGGTGTTTTGTAAATGAGGTGCTCTCGGCGATGTGTGTGTTCATTCTGGCACGCCACAGCCGGTGGTGCAGCGTTCCCTGCCTGGCCGCATGCTGTTTGTATAACGGGGCATGTGTTTAGCAACGCGGGGATGCTCATGCACGTGCGCGTTGCCCATGCGTGCGCGGGCCTTCGCATGGCAAAGCACGCCTGATGTGCGTCCAGCCCACCGTGGGACTCCTTCTCATTGCGGAGATGCATTTGGGGCTGAAAACCGTTTTCCCCATGTGGCTGCCATTCCTAGGATGGCGGTCCCCGCTCTCTCCCTCTGCCGAGCTGACCCCGACCGGGACGTGTGAAGGGGGGAGGCACTCCCCCGCCACCCCCCACCACGCCGCGCTCCCCGGGGAGCTGATGAAGTGCGATGTTTTGCGGGCCGGTGGCTGCGGCTGAGCCCAGCAGACAGCCTCTCCCTCCAGAGCACCCTTTCTGCATGCGAGACCCGAGCGAAAACACCTGGAGCCAATTCCCAGCCCCGTCGAGCCGGCAGAAAAATGAGGCACCCGAGGCCTCGCTTCATAAAGGCGCGACGGCTGGGCTGCTCGCTTTCTCCCCAAGGAGGAAGGAAGGGCGGTCCAGTGGGCTGGCTGGATGGTCCAGGGATGCTTGGAGCGGGATGAAGGGAGGCGAGGCTCCGTGCAGGGCACCTCTGCACCGCGCCCGGGGATGCATGGGTCTTGGACAGAAACGGCCAGTCTAGGAATTGAGCGGCCGACGTGCGGCCGGCTTTATAGCGCTTTGGAGAGGAGGAAACGCTGTCTCTGTGGTGGTGAAGCCGCTTTCCAGCACTGGCGAAAGTTCAGCCGTCCTGAGCCCAGGCAGGGAGAGAGGCTGAGGGAAGGCGAGGGGAGAGGGTGGGAGAAGAGGCGGAGGTGCACCGGAATGACCCCGGAAAAAGCCCCCCACCTCTCTTGTGCTCTGCAGAGAGCAGTGGGGCCAAAGCCTCCCCGCTCCCTGGGTTTGGGGCACGGTAAGCGAGCCCCAAGGTACCAGATTGTGTGGGGACCACCTGCTTCTCCGGGGCCAGGGTGGGTGGACAGCACTGGGAAGCTGGTGTGGGTGGGGTGACCCATCAGCAGGACCAAACCCTGCTCTGGCAGGAGCAAGGAGGGGACCCACCAGCTCCTGGTGCATGGCTCAGGAGGGGGAATGGGGCTGTTGCACAACGTGGCATCTTCCCTGCTTCCCAGCCGGGTCTGGGTGGCATAGAGCCATTCTCCTCCTGACTCAGGCAGCAGGCAGGCTGCCAGAGACCAAACCTGGCCGGTGGTGGACAAACCATCCCAGCACAGCCCAGCCAGGCCGGGAACAGGCACTGGAGTAGCACAGAAACTGCCCGAGGAGCTGGTCGCTGCACTTGTGTAAAATCATGAGCAATGGCGAAAGCAGCAGAACGTGGGAGGGACGCTGATGCAGAGCAGCTTCAGAAACAGCAAAGGATGGAGAGAGAGTCTGGCAGTGAACATCCGAGTTTTATTCCTAGTTAAATAACAGAGCACGTCGTACGAGAGAAAGTCATTAAGTGTCAAGAGCCAGGTTTTGGAGGAGTTCAGTGCCAGGTTTCCCAGAGCTCGGCACCACAGTCAGGGCCAGGCTTTCCGAAAAGCCAGCTCCCATTCGGAGCCGCCGCAGCGGCCAGGCTGGAAACAGGGCTGGCTGGGGCTCCCGGGGGACGTGTCTGGCCCGACTCGTGGGCGAGTCGAGTGCCCGACCTGCTTGGCTCTCCTCCGAAATGCCTGATGCTCCCCAGCACTGACGCAGCGAGGGGCACCGTGTGGTCCCTGTCCGTGAGGGGTCGTGTCACCTGGGGGCCTGGGGTGGTGTCAGCCCCTCTTCGGACTGCCTGAGGCTTTTCAAGCAGGAGACTGACAAATTGTGGGTTGTCAGCTTCCTGTGGGAATTTCTAAGTGAATAATCATTGCGAACATCATGAAAAGCATTTTAATAGTCAGAGAATACCATCTGGATGTTCACAAACAAAGGCGATTATAAATCCACGACTGACAGCGCACTGAACTCACTGCTTTTATAAGTAAAAGCATTTCCAAATTGTTTCCCAAATTATTTAAGCAACTCTTTCCTCTAATGAAATTCAGAAAAGATCCTAACACAGAAAACAGTACAGACTGAGCACAACAGAGACTTTATAGAGAGGGGTTAAGGTTTGGGTCGGATGTAAACATCCCCTGCGTACAGACGCAGCCCGTGTTCGGAGATAAGAGGAATCTCAAACACTTCTGCAATGGGAGGAATAAATCTGGAGGTGCCAAAGGGAACTAGGGGAGAGAGTGGGGAATAACTCAAACCAGTTTTTGTGGGTATGAAGGCCTCGTGTGATGGCAGCCAGCACCGCGGGGCTGGTTTGAGAGCCTCCCAGGAGGGATGTGCACCGTCTGGTCGCGGCTGCCTCCAAGGTCCTCGGAGCAGGGGACCCTGGGAGGGGCAGGATGCTGCAGATAAGAAGAGGAGAAGCGAGCCAGGCACAAGACGGCTTTGCAAGGAGGAGAGAGGTGCTAACGGCCTGGCTGGGTGTTGGCTCCGAGGTGGTGCTGGAGAGGAGATGGGGAGGAGAGGTCTCGGGAGGGGAAACTGGCAGGGATGGGGAGGTTGTCTCCAGCATCAGGGATGGAACTCGGCACCCACAGGTTTTGGGTCCGAAGGTGCACAAATCAGCACAAATTGGGCTGGATGAGGGGGCTGCAGGGCTCCCAGCTTGTCCTGGATGGTGACAGGCACAGAGCTGCGGACAAAAACCCTGGAAATCAGGCAGCAGAGTAGATTCTGACCTCCGTGTCCTCATGTCCTGGAGCGCACCACTCGACAGCCCAAAGCGGCCACTGAGCTAAGGGCTTTGTTCGGCATGGGCCTCTGCAGATAAGAAGCTGGGAATGGAAGCGGCGGTTGGGAGCCAGTGGAGGCCACATCGACAGCGGAGCAACCTCGAATGCGGTGGAGACAGAAAGTGGTCAAACAAGGCTACAAGCTGGCCACCGGTGTGCTAGGACGGCCACCGCAGAGGTCTTTTTGCCGGGACAGCTGTGGCTGGCAGCATCTCTTTCTGACTGATTGCAGCCCGAGGACAATGTGCCTCAGTCACTCCTGGACCTCTCGCCAGACTTTAGGATCCTGGCAGATGGTGCAGAAACACCTGCTCCTGCTGGCTTTTCCCAATCCGGCTCTTGCAGCAATGGTTGGGGATCCTGTAGCCAGCAAGGACTGTGGATGAGGGGTCCCTCAACACTCATACTGTTGTGAACACGCCCTTGCAAACACGCGTGTTCTCACTCTCCATGCAGGAAGACCATGTCTCTCTGCTCGCCGGAGAAGCCTTGGTTTGAAAGGCCCAGCCCCGCGATGGCACTCCAGCCCTCCTCCGCATCGCCTCGGCGCAGAGGATGCCCTGCTGTCCAAGGGGGTGATGAATTGAATTCCCAGATTTCATCTGAATTGACCTTGTCCTGTGGTGCTGGGCAGCCTTCTGAGTGAAAAAAGTCATGTTTATTTGTTACTCTTTCAGGCCAGGTTCTGAGTGGGAATGGGTACAAGGTTTGGAAGTAAAAAAAAGTTGCTTGCAGAAAGAAATAGGAAATAAAATCTGATCTCTCCACTGTGATGGGATGCCTGGTCGTGACAGGACACCTACTGACAGCTGGAGACTCCCTCCGCCAGACCCTCTCTGCTGGGATCAGCCTTTCCTCCTTCTCCCAGATCACTCTGCTCATTTCCAACGCGAGCTCGGCGGAGAGGGCATGGCTCAGGGCAGGAGGACACAGCGTGGGGTTGCTCGGTCGTGCTGCCTTTAGGCTCCTCATCCTCCCCACCTCCTGCCACAGTTTGCTGCCTCGGTGGGGCTTTGAGCCAGCTCCGAGGCCTTTGCAGGCTTCCAGCGCCGTGCCTCGAGTTTCTCCTTGGAAACACGAATTGTACGTGCCTTGTGTTCAGCCCGTGGGCTCCAGCGCGGTCTCGGCGTTGGACCGAGACCATCGGAAAGATTCCAGACGCAGGAATAAAGTGTTTGCCCAGACACATTGCCGAGGGCAGGCTGCCCCACACCGAATCGGCTGCCAGCCTGGGGAGTGCCATGTCCCTGGTTGGCCTCCAGAGCATGATCTCTGTGGGTCCCAGCAATGAGACCAACAACTGGACCGCTTCTGCCTGGATAAATGGGACACGTGTTGTCGCCAGTGATGGGAGATGAGAGGAGCTGCCTGTTTCCTTGCAGTCCCTTTGCTAACATGCCCCTAAACCTTCTTCCAGCCAGAAAAAGCATTAGTCACCGCTACAAAGTCAGGATGAGCAGACAGAAATAACAAGAGCATTTGTCTACAGCATGTCCATGCCAGGCAAAATATTGTGGATGAGATGGTTCCGCGCTTGTTCTGGGGAAGGGGCAGAGGAACCAGCTTGGCTGGAGCGGAGGGTAGGGCTGGTGGGGCATTGCCCCAACACCTGGCCATCTGCGTGAGGAACTGCTTGGAGCAGGCCCTGCTCAGGACCTTCACGGGTCTGCAGAGATGGACCAACCTGCCAGAGGGGCTGGTGAAACAGCTTGGCTGCCCGGAGTGCAGTGAGATGAACATGGGCTTGGGGAGGCAACGCTGTGAGACCATCAGAGGCTCTCTGGGATAGCTCATGGTCAACCATGAGCTGTTGGACATTTCAGAGGGGATTGCAGCTTGGGGCCTCCTCCATCCCACATCAGCCCTGTCCATGATACCAACAGCCTCTCCTCACATTGGTGCCAAGGACAGGAGGGTTGCGAGGAACGAGGTAGCCCACCCTCCTGGGAGACTCCTGCCCCTCTAACGTGGCCCGTCCACCCGCTTCAGCATCACCACAGAGGAGCAGAGGCTCTGGGAGTGGGACGAGCCAGTACCTGGATACGGGCCGACGAGGGCAGAGGATGAAGGGATGAAGGGAGAGCAAAAAAAGGAGAGCAGCGAGGATGCGGCCGGGCGCTGATGACGGCGGTGGCTGCAGACAGTATCGCAGCAACGTGCTGGCATGGAGCAGGGGCCAGTCTGAAGTCAAACATAGGGAACATTTCTACCAGACGGGACAATTACACACTGGAGCTGCTTGCCAGTGAGGCCCCATCACGAGTGGAACGGATCCCATAAGACACTTCTAAGTTTAGAGTAAAGGAGCCCTCTCCAATAGGGGAGGATGCGAGACTGGAGAGCTAAATCCCGTATGCCGCCGCCAAACCGCACTCCCCGGAGAAGCACACACGAACCGCTCTTGCAACACTCGAGTTACGGCTGAGACACACATTCCAGTTGAAACCCCTATTTTCAGTTGTTTATACATCGCTCAAAAAATATCCTTTTGGATTGAATTTGTTCATGCTTGATCTCAGCCCAAAAAACCGAAGAATTATTTGGGGATGGTTTGAACAAAATCCGTTCAGCTGTTTCTGTGTTATGTAAGCATCAGAATAAATATGTTTTCCTCTTTTCAAACATTTTTCTCATCCTCACTAGCTGTCAGATAGCTCAAAATCTGCTTCACGACTTGGAAGTGTTGTACTTAGCCCATGCCTGGGTTTCAGTGAGGGACCAGCCCGTTCACCAGCTGGACAAGACCTCGTCGGGGAGCGAGGAAACCAGAAGGGACCACAGCTCTTATGTACGGCACTCGGCATCCTTACAGGTGATCTCCAGGAGCGCTGGACCACAGCTGGGCACCTTCTGAGAGCACTTGGCAAGAAGGGGTTGACCAGTGTCGGCTGAGGGTCCAATAAATAGATGTTGAACAAGGATGTGGAAAAAGAGCCGTAAGCGTTTGTGCAAAGGGGAGGTGAGCACTGTGCTGTTGCAAAGACCACGCAGGAAGAGGAGGACTCTTGGGCCAGTGTCCTAACAGGGGCTGCCTGTGTCTCACTGCCCACCTACCAGCTCCATGGAGAGCCCACACCTTGCATGTTGCGCTGGAGCTGCCTCCTGCTTTTTTTTTGTGCTGTGCCCATGCTTGTTGGTTGGTGGATTGTGTTTTTAGGAGAGGAGAAGTGAGGGAGAAGAACTCACAAACTTGGAAAGACTCTTTCACCCCCAAGATCGTGCCCAGGTGCAGAGAGGTGATTGGTGATGGGCATTGCAGAAGGAAGCCCAGTCCTTGGTGATATGGATGAGGCAGAATTTGGGAAGACTTTGTGCCAGCATCTTTGGGGTGGCGCAGAGCTGTTGGAGGTGAATACAGAAATATCCTTGAAATACAGCTCCAAGGTTGGAGGAGGCTGACTTGCCCCGGGATGAAGGGATGAGGAGGCAACGTTCACCCCCACGGTGTGCTCTGCAGGAGTGAGGGTCTCCAAGGCTCTTGAGTGTTTATCTCTTCCTGGTGTGAAAAGGAGTTGAATACCTGAATGCCTGGCAACGGCTGGGACGTTGTTCCTGATCCAGCACCTGCAGAAACCAAGGGAAGTCTGTCCAAGTGCTGATTGCTAACCACGGGGCGTTTGTTCAAGGAATGACATTCAAGTAACTACAGACAGAGTGCTATAGCAACAAAAACCGAGCTGCCAGGAACAGACACTCCAACATCGTGTCAATGTTTTATGGAGAAACCATGGGAAAAACGAGAGGGATCATTCTGAGCTGGAGACGGGGAATTTTCAAGATAATAAGGAAGCAGATAAAAATGCCCTAAGCACAAAAGGAATGAAATTAAAGTCCTTCAGCTGAATGTGGAGGCTGCTTCAGCATCTACACAAGCCACTGAGGGCTCACAAAATTTGAGTGAAGAAAGAGGGCAGGAACAAGAATCACTTTAATTCTGTCAGGAGGGAAAAGGCTGTGAAACCATGAGCAGGTGAAGGGAAAAAAAGATATTGGGGGAAATCCAGAAACACCTTGACTTTGACTGAAGTCTCCGAGCCAGGGACTAGAGGAACAGGGATAGGCTCTGGTCATCAAGGTGAGATCTCGGTGCCTCCAAGGGGAGACCACAAGCCTCCTGGAGCTACTGTGAGCCCAAGGTGGCCCCTTGGAGCAGAGGCTTCGTTTGGACCCACAAGAGGGTCTGTCCCCCTCTGAAAACTTCCAGCACCCCTAGGTTGGCTGCAGTGGTGAGAAACCAGCGTATCCAGTGTCTCGGGGCAGGAGGAATGACTTAACTCAAGAGGGAGTGCTGAACACTGGCCAGGACTGAAAGGAAATCGTGACCAGAGCTAGGTGAAATCTGCCTCTGCCTCCTTCCTCGTTCCACTGGAGGATCCTGTCAATGGCTCCAGCAGTGGGAAAGGACACGTGAACACCTCCTGGCTTGCTTCAGGGCAGCGGAGGCATCTGGAAACCCAGCTATTTGCTTTTGACCGTTCAACCTGACTTGAGTGACTTTGCACTGGAGCAGATAAAGAGTGCTTCCACGATCCATCCCATGAGCATGGAGAAAGATGTTCTTAACCAACCCCAGGCGTTTGCAAAGCCGACGTGTACCTTACTCCTGAGCTAGCAGAGGAAAAAGTGCTGGAACAAAATGATATGTTAAAAAAGAAAACGCCAGATTCACGTGGTAGAGCTGAGAGTGCTTGGGGAGACGAAGAATGTAGCAGCTGCTCTGTCAAGTGAAGCAGGCAATTTAACATCAGAGCTACTGCTTTCCAGAAGTCTGGAGTGAAGCAAATGCTGTATTAGTCTGCAAAAAATGGCAGCAGCAATGATCCTGGGAATAGTTCAGCGGCTCTTTGTTCAGGAAAACATACTGGAAGGAAGCAGTCACTGAGATTCAGATAAAGCTCGTCGGACGGACCTTGAGGTCCCTGTTTTGTTGACAATCTGGATGAATGGGACAACAGGAACCTCATGAGGTTCAACAGAGGCAAATGCTGTGTCCTGCATCTGGGATGGAGCAACCTCATGTGTCAGGCCAGGCTGGGGACCAGCCAGCTCGGGCGCATCCACAGCAAAGGGCATGGGGACCGGGTAGAGCGGCAGCGCGCTTTTCCAGCGATGAAAGCCAACGGGTGTGCTGTGTTAGCAAGAGCACAGCCAACATCTGGAGGGAAGATGTACGAGAAGAGACTGAGGGAGCCGGGGCCGTTCAGCCCAGAGAGGAAAGGTCGAAAGGGGGATCTGGCTGCATTTTCCTCTCCCTAAGGGGAGGCTGTAGAGAAGACACAGCCAGACTCTTTGCAGAGGTGAAGAAGGGAAAAATGGGCAACAAGCAGAAGATGCAAGTGAGGAAGGTACCCCTGGACAAAAGAAAAAAACCCTTTTGTGCAGCCCTGGCACAGGGGCCAGATTAGGTTGCTTATGGACAAGGCCCTGAGCAAATGGATTTGGCTTTAGTGTTATCCCTGCTATGGGCATGACTGGACTGGGGGCATCAGATGTTTCTCCAAAAAGAAGTTTTTCCCTGATCCTAGGGTTTTCTGATTAAGAAGATCAAGGAAAAATCACATTTCTCAGCCTATAGGACAATCTTGAACAGGCTGGCAGAACCATGGATGGAGAAAGACTGCTGTTTGCTCCCCAGACTTTAGGGTGTGATTGTGCCACCACTGGAGAACACCCAAAATTTCTGTCAGACTCTGTAGAAGTGTCCCCGTGTTGGGTGAGGCCAGGACAGCAAATGGTCTGCTCGCTCTGTGACATGATTTGCTGCTGCTTGGGAGAAGCATCAGAGCCCCTGGCTCTGGGATGGCCACAGTGATACTGACTTCTCCTTTTTAAATTCCCTGAATCTGCAGCCTGGAATCAGAGTTTCTGAAGATGCTCCAGCCTTGGAAGAAGAAGGAAAGAGATGGTCGCTATGCTTGCTCTGCTCAGCACTTGTTCAGTTTATGGACAGAGGCTGTGAGAGAAAACTCTGGCATTGCCTGAGGGGAGCTTGTAACTTCTTGACATCACAGAGTAAACTGTGCACTGAGGGACACCTTCAGGCCTCTTCCTCCAATCTCAAATTACTCTACTTCTTGGACAAGGTTGTCACCCCACCCCATCATCTTTCTGTTGTAGCCCTGGAGAGAAGCAGATGTCACCCTGAGCACCCATCACAGCATCCGAGCTGCTGGTTGTGCTGCGCAGGTTGTGTTGACGACATCCTCACTCCTCTTTGGTGACCAAGATGGCGCAAAATCCTTGCAGACATCTCACATGTTGACTGTTGCTGGCCTTATCTCCAGGATCAAGACTGTATTTTTCTCCTCATTCCAGGAAGGATGAATTCTAAGAGGAGCAGAATTGGAAACAGCTCCCTTCTCTTTCCATGCTTCCCACACATTTTTCCATGTGGGGAGTTGTTTACCACAGCTACGCAAGCGGAGGAAGAGGGCTGAGATGACAGCAGAGTCCTGGCCGCCGGGCACAGCGCGGCTCCTGCTGCCCTGCACATCCTCCCCGGCCCCTGCATCCCACGTATGGTGATGCTGCATTGCGCTGGAGATGCATGGCTGAGCAGAGGGAGAAGGAAATGTCTTGCATCCCTAGCTGGAGGGGACAGTCCTCTGGGACTGGAGAGGGCTGGATCCCCAGGTGAAACTCTGGGATGCATCCTTGAGTCTGGAGTGGACCCTTAGAGGTGGCTGAGGTCTCCCGCTCCTTTCCTTGGATGCCAGTTGCAAGCCAGTGAAAGCCACCATGCCAGGGCAGCACGATGTCCCCGCTCCCCAGTGAGAGTCCCACGCTGACAGGACTGGGGAAGGTGGAGAGGACCCCACACCCCTCCTGTGCATGGTGGCTGGGTGAAGGACTGTGCTATGGGGCCAGGCATGGGTGGTGGAAAGGGGTCGGGGACACAGTCGCAGAGGCAGTGGTACACTCTGGGGGCATCCTCTCATTTACGTAGAGTCCCCTGCCCATGCTGTGGGGTGGATGGGGCACCGAGAGGCACAGGGAGGAGACACAGACCCCCGCTGCCACCCAGGAACACGGCATCCACGTGCCCTGGTCCCCACATCCCTGGGGCACCGAAGGAGGAGAGGGACAGCATTCACATCCCCATGGGGTCAGCCAGTGCAAGCTCTTGCTGCCGGGGACAAAATCTCCTCCACCGTAAATTCGGGAGGCTTGGCAGGAGCCAGCCTCTGGCCCCGAACAGCTGACCGAAACCAGGAGCTCATCATCCTCCAAGAGTGGATGGTTTGGGGTGATGGACTCATGATCTCCATTTGGTGGGGGGCTGCAGGCCCTGGGATGGGGGCAAGGAGCAGCAGGACAAGGTGGACATCTGCAAGGTGGGGGTGAGGGGTGTGGGAAGAGTAGATGGGCAGGGGAACTGAGCCAGGGAAGACGTGACCCATACAGCCCAGCTGGGAGCAAAGGGGCTGGCGGGACTGGGGCAGGCCCCCAGATCCATGTGGCAGCCTGGAGGGTGGGGATGAGCATGGAGGACAAATGCCTGGGCCAGATGAGCCCCTGGATTTGGGGTTTTGGACCCCCAGCTGAAGGGTGGGCTCAGCCTCGCCACTCCCTCCAGATGCCAAGGTGTCACCCAGCGCATTTCTGGGAAGAGCTGGCCTCTGCCTCTCCCAGGCTCTCCCAGCAAGCTGCTCCCAGCTGTGCCCCTCTTCCCTGGGCACCCATCGTGGCTCTCAGATGTGCCCCGGGACTTTGCTGACTCCACCATCTTAAACAGGACCACTGCTTTCCCACCCCCTCCTGGAGATGAAAGCACTTGGCTTTACTCCTTCCACCACGGGATTTATGTGACACCCAAAGGTGACGTCCAATTGATGGTGCCAGCCTGCACTTGCAGGTGTCCAAGCACCTTGGGTTATTCCCCAAACCCCACAAAGGGGCTGCACGCAGCATTTCTCCTGCCACCCAAGCCAAGACAGCGTGTGCCTTGTCCCGCATGGTACGGATGAAGCCCTCACACCATGCCCTGGAGCAAACAGTGCGGGGACCCCAACATCTCAGGCCAAGAAGCAGCTTTGGAAAAGCAGATGCTGCCTGAGTTCTCCTTCAGCCTCCATTTTTGTACCCAACTCAGAGCAGATTTCTCCTACTACCATCACTCTTGGTTGCGTCTGGAGGGTGTCAGGGCCCTGAGGGCACTAACAGACCTTAATTTCCCTGATCAGCCCCACATGGGTCCCATCCACATCCCTGCCCATGGCCCAGGAGCACCATTTAAGCTCAGCTTTTCCTGTGCAGTGTTGTAGGTGTGCTTGTGTCCTGCTCTATCTCCTGGTTGGGTCCTGGGCCTGTGTGGTAGATGGCTTGCCTCCAGCCCTGTCTCCTGGATGGACTTTGGTGCTGGGCTGTAGGTATCCTGTCTCTGGGATGGACCCCTTGGGTATATGTCATAGCCATGTCTCCAGACCTGTCTCCTTTTTCTCTTGATGGGACCCCTTGGATGGGCCCCAGAACTGGTTCATCGCATGTGTCATGTTCCCACCATGCCAGGGATGATGACCACTCAAGGGTGTGACGACCACACTAGGGTGTTCTCCCATGCTTGCTAGAAGAGTGTGAAACCAAAAGATTAGGGCTGAGAGGCATTCATTGCTCACAGGGTGATCACAAGGTGCATCTTGGAGAGGTATGAATAACACCACATTATGCTGAGGAAGATCTTCCAGCAGATATGGGAGCATTAATGCCACTATGCCTGGCCTCGACACCTCTGCAAAGCAGGGCACAGCCTAGTTGAGAATGCACAGAAATGATGGGGCTGAGAGAAGCTGTGGGGACAAGATGTGGTGGGGAGCCTGTCTGAGTGATGGACACCAAAGCCTGGCTTCTTCAGCCTGGTGAGCCTCAGGCCGAGGAGGCTGCGATGGCATGACCACTAAATTGACCAAAGACTGACCCACCCTGTGCAGGGAGACTGAGGCCCCTGAAGAAGTTGAAGAGATAAAGCCAGACTCTCCTCAGAGGTGCACAGCAAAAGGAAAAGAAACAATGAGACAAGCTGCGACAAGAGCCAGCTCCTGTTGGACACAAAGATGACAGTTCCCATCCCGAGAGTGATGCGGGAGGACAGGGGCCACATGGCGTGGCAGCAGGTGGAAGGGCTGGTGGAGGGATGGCCAGGGAAAGCTGGCATGGTTTTAGGGGGAGAGAAGGTGACCGTGGATGAAAGCTCCCTGAGCACATGGCTGGTCTTGGCACAGGGAGAAACAAAAGTTAACCGGCCATAAATAACCCGTTGTGGAAAAGGAAGCGCATAATCCTCTGGTGTTCCAGAGTTTTGACTTGGGGAAAAAGTTCAGGTGAGAGGAGATGGCACCTCTGAAGGTTGCTGAGCAGTGAGGTGGTGTGGGGTCTAAGACCGCCCCAGTGCCACATTCCCATGAGCACAGGACTGTACTGGATGTGATCAAAGGGCACAACGACCCCTGCCCCAACCATGGACTTGGCCTTGAAGAGTCCAGAGGTGGCCTCCCTGGTGATGATGAGGACCTTCCCTGATCTGCTGGCCATACTCCTCTTCACACGGCCCAGCCTCTGGCTGTCTCACTTGCAGGAGGAGTGCCACGCTGGCCCATATGCAGGGCTGCAACTCTGCTTTTCTGTTCACAGATCTGCTACACGGGTGTCTCTGCCTGTCCCCTGCCCAGAGGGTGGCACAGCGTCCCAGCTGTGGAGGGGACATCATCCCTTCTGACACCCTACCCAGCTCTCAGCTCTGAGGAGCTCCGTAGGCAGAGCTCTCTGCAGTGTCCCCCCGCTCCCCCCTCCCCAGCTGGTTCCCTTCACACGTCCATTCCTGATGCGGCTCGCAGAGGAGAGGTCCAGCTCTCCCACCAAAACTCCAGCACCATTCCTCCTGGCCAAATGGCCTTGTTTCCATGCCCACAGACTGCATCCAGCCTTCATGGTGGTGGGTCTTCAATTTGACAATACGTTTAAAGTTCTGCTTCTGGAGGTTGTCCCACCCTGAAGCACCTCCTCCTGCCGTGGCCTGGGTTCCTCCAAAGCCCTGATCAGCACAGTGCTCACCAGATCTATGTGTTGTCCTGGAGTACCACCCCAATCTCCAGAGTGGGATGTTGTTTGCCTGACATCCACCTGGAGCTGGCAGACGAGTTAGGGTGGACATGGAGGGGAGGGATGGGTCAAGGCCCTCGGGTGCTCTTTCCCTCTGATTTTTTTTCTGGTTTTATGGGCTGCATCTGCAGAGACGGCAGCTCCTTGCAGAGCTGGAAGCAGATGCTTGCAGATGGCTGGGCCAGGCTGACCCTGTGCTTGGGGTGGGCTGCTAGTCACGCAGGTGCTGACAGTCTGCAGTCTCGGTGGGCTGTGACACGTCTGCTCCTTCGCTCCCAGGACAGGCTACGCTTGGGTGCAGAGAGGAGGTGTCCTTGCAGCAGGAACAGAAGCCCCATAAGTAGCGATCTGCGAGACCTGACGAAACTCCATGCCCAGCTGAACTGGGGTCTCAGAAGACCCGCCCCCCACCTCCACTTCCCACACACATGCATCCCCTTTCCACCTGCAGCGTGGCCAGGGATGGGGTGCGATCTGCCTCCTGCGGTGAGATGCTCTTCTCCCTTCCACCATCCTGCACTCCTCACAGTGCCTCCCGGCCTCGGCCCCCTCCAGCCCCCTCCGCTCTCCAGGGTGGGCAGCACTCGCAGAGCCCCTGTGCTCTCGCGGGGGGTGTGGATCTGCCTCTGCTCCTTGTCCGGAGGAGCTGGGGTAGTGCTGGTAGATCAGATGAAGGGAAGGGCAGCGGGCTGATGACCCCACGATCGCGCCTGTGGATCCTGGCCCCCAAATCCTGCAGGGCCCGGAAGACAGGGTGACCCTAACCAGTGGGTGTCCCCAGTCCTGCACTGGGGAGGCGAGCGGAGCTTGGAGGATGACTGAGAAAGGGCCAGAGCTTTTGGCAGCCCTTCTGCAGCCAGAACAATGGCTGACATCATGTTTTATTTAAGAGGGAGAAGGGAAAAAAATTGCGACTAGTGGGATCGTGGCCCTGTAGCCCTGGGAGAGACAGCGTTTGTTTTTCCTGCCTGCTGGTTCCTCTCGCGCTCCCCCCAGCCCTGGCCATGGCACAGCACATTCCTTTGCCATGATCTCCTCCCTCCCATGCAACAGCACATTCCTCCCGCACTGGTTGCTCCCTACTGCTGCAACCACGTCGTAGCCCTGCTCTGGCCACCCTGGCATGGCCTGGGCGGAGGGGACGGTGACCACCTCTTCTTGGTGCCCATGCGTGGCTGGAAGCTCTGTTCTGCTCATGGTCTGGGTCCAGCTCCACCCCGCGCACAGGTGCCTGTCCCGGTGCTGGCATCTCCATCCCTGGAGAGCTGAGTGTCCTGGAGTGATGGCTTGAGCCTCACCATCTGCATGGTTCCCTCTGCAGTGGTGGCCCATGGTGTTTGTCTTCATTGCAGGTGCATTGGACCAGAGGGGTCCCAGCGGCATGGGTCAACCTTCCAGATGGGGATTCCCAGGCACCCCAGCCCAGTGTGGCCCAGGGGAACGTGGCGGGTCAAACACAGCTTGCTGTCTTCCCATGCTGGGTGGAGCAAGACCAGCCTGGGCTTAGGGTCAGCCGGTTGGATCCCAAACAGGCAAGAGCAGAGGAAGGCACCTGCCAAGTCTTGTGAGCAGCGTGGAGATGAGCTAACGCCTCACAGGGTTGAGGTTTCGGGGCTGTCAGCGGCTCCCAGCACAGGGACCACCCCAGGCAGGGCCGGGCAGGTCACCTGAG
Organism: Chlamydotis macqueenii; assembly: GCF_036417535.1. Taxonomy (NCBI): domain Eukaryota; kingdom Metazoa; phylum Chordata; class Aves; order Otidiformes; family Otididae; genus Chlamydotis; species Chlamydotis macqueenii. The sequence goes on from NC_141574.1 coordinate 10,399,932, forward strand.
AGGGTCCGGCCAGATGTGGGTGCTGCAGCGAATCACAAAGAATCACGGAGTGGTTTGGGCTGGAAGGGACCTGTAAAGCCCACCCAGCCCAACCCCCCTGCAAGGAGCAGGGACATCTCCAGCCAGATCAGGTTGCTCACAGCCCCGTCCAACCTGGCCTGGAATGTTTCCAGGGATGGGGCATCCACCACCTCTCTGGGCAACCTGGGCCGGTGCTCCACCACCCTCAGTGTAAAAACTTTCTTCCTTCTATCCAGTCTGATTCCACCTCCTATTTTAAAACCATTACCCCTCATCCTGTTGCCCCGCGGTCGTGCTCCCCTCCCGAGCAGCACTGGTGTGGGGTTGAGAAGACCAAGCTGTGGGTGCTGGTGCACCCACGCCAGACCAGTGCTGCTGGTCTCACTGGGTTTTGTTGGCTGTGTCCCTGTCCCCTCCTGACACACTTCTGTGAGCCCAGACACAGGCCTGGCTGCTTGTCTCATAGCATTTTCCCAGTGCAATCGGACAAAATGAGATGTTACCTTGTCCCGGGACCCCCAAAGTCCACCCCAAAGCCCCTTCCCAAGACATTGCCGTATACCCAACCATTAAGGTGGCCAGCAGTGTCCCCATGCAGCCCACCAGAATGTCCAAGACATGGGAAAGTCCCTTCCTCCCAGTTGTTTTTTCACCTGTACCAGCTCTGCCATGCTCCTGCTCACGCTGGGGGATGCACAGGAGAGAGCTGGGGGGCTCTGGGGTGGGGTTATGGGTGGCATTGCAGGGCTGTGGGGTCTGGGCTAGACCCCAGGGCTGAGCGGGGCCACGTGCGCCCCATCTCCTGCCAGGCTGGGCTACACCAGGGTTAACCAGCTGGGCGGCTGGGAGCTGCCACTGCCAAGAATGTTTCCAGGCTGGGGAAGGGCTGGACATGAATCAGCTGCTCCCTCGCCAGACGCTGTGTGCAGGCTGGGCTCCGCACTGTGCCGAGCCATGGCAGGTCCCGCAGCCAGCCCAGAGACCCCCCTGCACAGATGAGGGGTCTGCCAGCCCCATTAGCATCACACGACCGGGTGGCTCCAGCCTGATTTTGTGGCTCCTGGGGAGTCTCAGCTGGACCTGGGACCCAGCACCCACCTCTCTGCTTTGGGCCCTGCTCGTCGGGGAAGCCCACATGCAGATGTACATTGCAGTCATGGGACACGCTCCTCCCACGCTGCTTCAGCTCCTTGTCTCCACCGCTTGCGCCTGTATTTCCCAGCCCGCATTTCTGGGAGTTGTAAACCAGCCTTTGGAGATCTCCCACTTCTGCTGGTTGGTTCCATGACCCTGCTCAGCCCACAGCAGACTCTCCTGCTGCCTGCCCCAACTCCAGCACCCACCAGCATGGCACCCACCAGCATGGGGGATACTCTCCCTTCACCGCTGACCGACACCAGCCCCATCCTGCTGTGAACCCCGGGGGAATCCCAGCATCTCGGGAGGTGAGGACCTGCACTGGTTGTGGAAAGGGGTGCTCCTGTCCATGCCCAGTGCTGCTGGCCCGCGCCAGCTGCCCAGCAAGGTGAGTTGCTGGTCCCAGTACAAGCTTCAAAGAGGCCCATACCCCTGTGTGCATCCCACATCCCAGCCAGTCCCATGCCTGCTGAAGTCCAGTTGACAAGTGCTGGGGGAGCCAGACTCTCCCCACAACCTCTTTCCTGGCCTCTGAGCAGCAGGCAAAGCTTCCCATCCCCGTGCCCCCTTGCTCTTCCCGAGGCAGCAGGTAGAGCTCCCCTCGCAGCTGGGACGTCGGTTGGCATGAGCTGATGGTCCTGGAGCAACCGGCTGCAGGCTCCAGCTGGTGGCACGGGCTTCAGCTGGGCCATGTAAACTCAGTCTGTCACTGATATTTCAAAGTATGTGCACCAGATGGGATCTGGAGAAATGCCACTGGTGCACACTAGCTGTGTTTCAGCAGGGCTCTCAGGAGGAGGTTGGACCTGGTGGCTTGGAGATGTCTCACACAGTGACAGACCCTCTCATTGCACGCTCCCCTCACGTGATGGGCAAGGGGACGGTGACTGTTTGTCCCTCCGCCTGGTGTCATCGCAAGGCTCTGGGTGGCAAAATGGCCTGGAAGGACACAGAGGGATGGCTGTCGCTCCTTTTCCCAGCTGAACGGGAGGAAGCAGGCGGTGGGTTTCACGGCTGCCTGAGGGGTGCGTGAGGATGCTGCGTGATGCTCTGCGAGCCTCGGGGACCTGCAGCAGAGGACCCAGGCTGGGCGAAGAGAATGAACGCAGCGTTTCTGAGGGACCTGCCCTCCCCAATGGTTTGTACTACCTGCGCACACCGGGAGGTTTTGCAGGAGAAGGGAGGGCTGGCCAACGTGGGACTCCACGAGCTTTTGCCCTCGAGAGCCTTTGGGAAGGGAACCTGCCAGGATGATTCATGCTCCCTGTGGTTTGGATGCAGTGGCAACGCAGGTCGGAAAATTTCACACTTGCGGTTTGCGTGCGACGCGACGCTTGGCCCCGTGTCCCTCTTGTTCACGTGTTTTGCTCCCCACCTTCCCGAGGCAGGGAGAGGGGTCTCTCCTCCCTGTGCGCAGGTCACAGTCTCACGCTGTGAGCATCGGTTTGCTGGCACCAGCCCAGAGGTGATGCCCCTTCTCCCCACCCGCTATCATTTCCCTGTGGCCCCCTGGGTTTATCCTGTAGATAAAATTGCAGATCCTTCAGAGCAGCAAACGGAGGGCATTAGGGGCAGGAATGAGGCTACCTTGACCTTCTTGGCAACCAGAAGACCCCAGACACAGCCCCGCAGCTCCCGCCGTACGGATATCTCTAACTGACCCGCGCGCAGCAGGGCAGCGCGGGGGTCTGGGCTCCAGAGCAGCCTCAGGGGTATCTGTGCAGCAGCGCCTGAATGAAAGGAGCAGGGAAAACATGAGGAGAAAGAAAACACAAGGAGCTGCTGACAGTGCCCGGCTCTTCTTCTCGCCAGCATGCTGAGCTACTTAGGGCTAATACTACATGGACTCCTCTAATCCAGAACACCCCCATTTTCACTTGGAAAAATAAAGAATTTTCCATGTTGACTTCAGCCTTGCTGAAGCTAGCTGGAAATGCTCTCCCTGTGAAGGGTGCCGGAGAGAGGGTCCCTGCCTGGGGATGCAGGGATGCTTCCCGATGGATGCAGCCTCACTTCCTTCGCTGCAACAACAGTAAAGCTGCACTGCGTGGCTGCGGCAAGACGTGTTCAAAGTGCTGTGCAAACAACAATTGGTGCTGGTGACTTTGCTCCAAGGTTCCTGGTGAAGGATGTAAGTTCTAGGAAAGTATTTTCCCCTCGCTTTCCTAACACTTTCCAAACAAGCTCATCTGAAAGCATTGATTCAAGGGTTTCAAGAAGCTGGGCTGAGCACAAAGACACGCGTCCAGAGACTGGTGCCGGCGGACTCGTCGGCTCATCGGCTCAAGAAATAAACAATAAATAAAGCAGACCTCTAAACATCTGGCGGAAAGTAGGAGCATGTTCCACAGTCTGAGTGTCTGAAGGATAAATGGGGCTGGACCGAGTCACAGCTGCTTTGTTGTCCGCGCTGCGAACAGGGCAAGCATGATATTTACGGGCTTCAGCGACGCGGTGACTACAGCATCTTGGCACCTCTCTTTCACCGGCTTCTAGGGGAATAGCGACACATGTGTGAAAAACACGCTGCTGGGGCACCGCGTCCCGGGTCCAAATGGCAGCAGAGGCGGGGAGGGAGAAGCTCTGGGGACAGGCTGAGCTCTTACCCGCAGATGTGATCAGGCAGGGCACACTGTGTCAGGAGACGAAGAGAAGCTGTGGGTCTTGAAGAGCTGCAGCCACCTGGAGAAGATGGAAACCAGGCAGAAAGTAGCCTTGCAAGCAAGCTGGCTCAGTCGCTTGGTACTATTGCTGGGGGACACTTCCCTAGAGGAGGGTGTGTCATACGTGGGCCTGACCAGGAGCACATCAGGGAAGCTGTAATGAGCTTCTCAGTGCTCAGCCTCACAGCCAGGTCCTGCACCTTCTTTGTTTTCATGGGTTTGGCTGAAGCAAGAATAAATTTTTTTAAAAATCAAGACCTTGAGGATCACGTAGCTAAGGAGCAGGACTTGGAGTCTGGCATGGAAATACAAAAGCCAGTGGATCTGGTCATCCCTGCCTCAGCGTGTGAGTGGTCTCACTGATTTCACTTAGGGAGGAGTGTGCACTTAAGTGCTTTGCTGGATGAAGGCCTAGGAGATGGGAGGGCTGAACTCCAAGTGGAACTGGGCAGGAAAGAGCCTACGCACTTTGCTGCAATGGTTGGGATTTCCAGCCCGGAGACGGACAAGCAGGGCAGGCAGAGTGTGGAAATCCTGCCTCAGAGCCCCGAACAGGGCAGGGGCGGCAGCCAGCATCTCGGACAGCCCAGCCGGTGGTTCCCGGCATGACCGGGATGCGGTGGGGAGCTCTGGGGTACTGTGCTGTCCCCCAGGAGGCACAAATATGGTGAGGCATCTCTCCATCCTGAGAAATTTCTCCTTCCAGAAGCTCCAGCAAAACTGATGTAACAAGCTGGGCATGGGTGAATTTTCTGAAAAGGCATAGACAAGGATGGCAGGGTGATGCAGGGGCCGTGCCTCCCTGCAGAAGAGCAGAGACAGTGCCAGTGCGAATGGCATGAGCTGGCATGAGATAGTACGGCTCAGGAGAGCCATGGTTAGCCAGGATGCTGGGGGAAAGAGCCCAGCAAGGATATTGATGGCCAAATGGTCTTGACGTGAGGCCATGGTTAGATTCCCACCTCTGTGAGTGCCTGTGCAGCTAGGAAGCTGTGGGTGCCCTTGGCCTTTGGCCGTGGCACTGCCCCATGCCCAGCAGTGCACGTCTCCAGGTGACCGTGGTCTTGAGGTGGCGTTAAGAGCTGAGCAAGTGGAAAGTAAGAGGAGGGGGAGGCACCACCGGCCTGCAGCAGGGTCAGTGTGGACCGGGAGAGGGTGAAAGGAGATGGTGTTTGCTGAGGTGAGGCCCGGCCATCCTCAGGTGCTTTGGAGGTCACCCCATCCCTGCACCCCAAGTGCTTCTTGGAGCTTGAGGAGATGCACCTGGAGCAACACCCCTTCCTTACAATCCCAGATCTGGGGCAGGGGTCTCACATCCCTCCCACAAGCACAGGGAAACAAGGACAGCCCCTGCTGTGAGCCTGCTCGGGGAGGAGCGCCAGCCCCTTCCCCTTGCCCCCCTACCCAGATTCCACCAGACCTCCAGCTGCCCCAAGGCCTTGAAAGCTGGCTGTTTCCCCCACAGCACCACTAAGCCAGGCGGGAGATGCCATGGGTGGCTCAGCCCCATGCCTGCTTCTCCCTGGGGGTTCAGGGAGCATGGCGCTGTGCAGTCCTCCTCCTGCACCATGTGTCTGCTGATGGGCTGGGAGAGGCCAGCCCACTGTCACCGCCAAGGCTGGGGCTTGGCAGGACATGCGGCGTGCCCGTTCGTTGGGCTGTGCCCAGCAGCATCACTGTGCTTGGTTGTGTGTGCTCCCAACAGGGGTGGCCAGGGTCATCCCTACTGAAGTGTAGTGAGTGCCCGAGACCATGGAGAGCTTTTCCATGAGACGTCTATGGGCTCCTGGGACCTCTTCCGAAGGGACGTTGCCCACAGGGAGCGGGACAACAGCTCCGCTGACCCATCCACCAGTGCCTCTGCGGGCGCTGGGACGGCCGTTCCCCGGACATCCAAGCGGCCAAGGGATGCTTGTGCATACGGGGGAGAGGGAGCGGTTTCCTTGCAGCTGGGACTTGGCAGAGGTGCAATCTCATGCATGGTGATGATACTCAGATATCATCTCTGGTGATTTACAGCTGGAGCATGCAAGTGCTGGTTTGGGAAGATCCTCATAAATAGCTCCGGCGTGACAGAGGGCCTGCTGGATAATGGAAAATTGAGGGATCATCCCTTGCCACGGCTCTGTACAGTATCTGGTGGTTAACCCCACTGTGACAGCTGATAGGGGCACACAGCTCTTCCTCCAACTCCTTCCTGAGGGATTCAGGTCCTCCAGGCCCCCCATGTCAGGCAGGAAGCCACGGGTCACCCCATGCTGTGACAAGCAGGGCAACACCGCGCCGTGCCAGGAGGCAGACCACGTGCCACCGTGCCACGTCGAGGTGACGCTGCTGAGGGTCATGCCCCACTGCCCCGGGCTCCGGTGGTTATGCCATGCTGTGTTGTGTTTCTCATGCTGCTCTGCTCATGCGCTACCACATCCCCACTCTTTCCAGCTCCCTCTGGTATCCCAGGTGGATTTTGCAGCATCGGTGTGGAACAACTTTCATCTGCAGGGTTTGCCACCTGTTAGCTTTCCCTCTAAAGCCAGGCACTGTGTTTGCAGGACCTTGGGAGGTCTTCCTGACCAGCTCCCCACTGACTTCCCAGCACGTTCACAGCTGAGCCACGTTTGCAGGCTGGTCCCATCCCTGGCACCCCGGCCAGGACCCATCCAACTGCTCACAGCCTTGACACGGGCACTGGCCCTTCACCTGAGTTCCCATTTGTGTTGACGAGCCCTGGAGAGATGCTACCATGGCTAAGCAAGAGTAAAAAAGGGAAACTGAGGTCCCGCATTAACGGAGCAACCCACAGCTTTCCCCACAGCCCCTCAGAGCAGCACGGCTCACCCCCTAAGCATCCCCGCTTCCCAGCATGGGCCTGGGGCTGGTGGCCGTGTCCGGGCTCCGCTGTGGGGAAGAGGCAGCGTGGGAAGGGGGCACGTGGCACATCTCCTCTCTGGCACGGGGTATCCAGTGCCCGCTGGGCAGGTGCCCAGGCAGCTGGACGGGGCTTGATGGCGTCGGCTCTGGTGCTCGGGCAGGAACAGATGGGATCCATTAGCAGAGCTTATTTAGATATCTCCAAAGGGCTCCGTCACAACCCATTAAACTTAGACAAGCAGACATAATGAGGGCTTAACACGGCTGTCTCGGCAACATGCCTGGCACAGCTCAGCACTGGTGGAGCCATGCGAGGACAGTGGCGGGCACGGAGAGCCCCTCTGGAGCCCAGGGTCTCACCACGTCTGGACAGCCGTGAGCGGCCAGCGCCAGCCCTGGGGTGCATATTGTGCCCGATCCCCCGCCGTGCACCTCCGCTCCCATGCGTCACTCAGGATTGTGGCGACTTCAGGTCTGGAAGTGCTTTCCTGCCCCAGCCTCCACTCTTCCTCCCCTCCGACGTTGCTGTTCTGCAGAGAAATGGGAGGACACCGCTGTCCCGGTGCTCTGGCGCTGGTCTTGGCCCCATACTGGGCACACACAGGCAGGGTGTGAGTGATCCCTGTGCTGAACCCGAGAGCTGCCAGCCGCCCCGATGGCTCAGCCCCTGGCTTGCCCAGGCTGGCTCTCAGAAATGCAGCGGCTGGACAGGATCCCTCCATGCCCCGCCACGGCCCATGAGACGCCCTCCCCTTCATCGCCTCCATGACAAGCCCAGACGCCTCTGAATGATGGGCAGAGGATGCCGCAGCCAGGAAAGGCAGCTGCCTCCAGCATCTGGCCACACCGAGCCGTTTCGCAACGCCTCGAGCCCAGCGGGGTGGCTGGAGCCTGACCCGCTCCTGATGGCCTTCCCAGCAGAGCCAGGACGGTGCCGCAGCACACGAGGCCCTTGCAGCCCCGGTGCTGCTCAGCTGCATCCTCGCCAGGTCACTGTCCCTGCTTAAGGGATTAATTCTCACAACTCTTTGCTTCCTTACAGCATGCCCTGTGCTCTGGGAATGCTGTATTTCAGAAGGACATCTCCCATGGCAGAGAGGGCTCATTGCCCTGTCTCGTGGAGGATCTGGAGACCAGGCTGTCCCAGGGGATGGAAGGAGGGCAGGATATTCCCCAGGGATCTCTGCAGAGAAGTGACTGTGTCTTCATTAACAGCTGCCCTGCACTGACTCTTAGAGCAGCGTTTAGTCTGACGGCAAACATCAGAGTGAAATGGCTGGGAGAGGTTGGATGGAGATCCCCCAGGACAATTTCCCATGCGTGCTGTATCCCTTGAACCAGGAGAATGCAGGAGCTGGTGCCTGTTCGATCCATCCTCCCCACCGTCCTACTCAGCAGAAAGCCCTGGGCTACCCCAACCCATGAGGACCGCAGGTCACATCTCCCCGGTGTCACTGGGAGCCACCTCCGTGGCGTCCTGCCCAGTGCTTCCCACAGACGGTGCCTGCAAAGCCTGGGGAGCTGTCTCCCACCAGCATGTGCCTTCTGCCAGCTCTCCCCGCGGGGCTCTTGAGGCTCCCTGGGTTTCCTCTGCGACGGTTTTGTAACCAAATCATCTGCTCTCAGCCTCCGCGGGTGATGGCTGCAGTTTCGAGGCAGTTCTCCAGGAATTTAGCAACACTGGATGGGATCCGGATGGGATGGCTCAGGTGTCTGAAGGTACGTCAAGTCTCCACTCAAGCATGTGACAGTGTTTTCTGTGACCTCATTAGGTTGAGGATCGTTAGCCTGGTCTCTACAGAAACTCGAGCTCCTAACAGGGAATTACAGTTAATTATTTGTCACCAGCACAGTAGGTATGTCATGTCTAGCGCATGCAGCCTTTATACGCGCCATTACATGACTGGGCGCTGTAGCCTCTAATAGTGCTATTTCTGGATTGCAGTAATGATAATTGAGAGCTAGTGTGTCATTAATTATACAAAAGACTTGATGCCAGCGCTGGATTGTGTCTCTAATTTCTGGAACTACTGTCCTCACTTGTTTTGTTTGACAGCTTCTAGCTGCATTCTTTGATGTTTTCTTCTACAGCCACAGTGAATACGGGCCAGTGGGTCCCTGGAGGTGCCTGTCCTTCTCGAGGGTCATCCTGCTTCCAGGCGGAGACAGCCCAGGATGTCTACAGGGGCTCCTGCCTGTAAGTGCTCTCCTCCCACACTGCTGCCTGTGCACTGCCAGGTTGGAGTTTCACCCCGCGGGAAGGACGACTGTGTGCGAAGCCCTGGCTTTCTCATAGGGGTGCACCCCAGAACCGTGCTGGGGGCCTGTCCCCAGGGAGGGACATCACCCATTTTTGTGCATTTCCCAATGGGAATGAGCTGAATTTGGCCTGGGCTTAGCCAGCTGGTCCAGTAAGTATTGCTGGCTTGGACTGGGGCACGGGTGGGGGAGCAAGCGATGCCACATGCGTGAACGCCGGGGCAGCAGGCACAGTCTGGGTGGGCGCCTCAAACGACTCCCGGCATGGCTGAGGCTTAACCTTCATTCAGCCACTTTTTTTCACAGGTTATTTCCTCAGCCTGGAGTGCTTTCCTATGGTAAGTCCCTTCCAGAGCTTTTCAGGACTCTGGTTCTGTTCTTCTGGCAATTTTCCCTGTAGTATAATACAATCCCTGCGAACTCCACTGCCTTCAGTATCTCAAATATTTGCAGTATCTTTTTGTGAAATATTTTGGATGCACAGTGTAGCCCCAGGGAGTCCCGGGAAGCACCTCCCAGATAAGGCATTAGGAGCACACATGCAGGAAGACTTGGGCTTTGTCCAGGGGAACCGGTGAGGATCCAGATGAAACATCCTACATGAGAACATCTGAAGCCTGCCACTTGCTCCAAACCATCTCCCCTGCCAGGCATGGCGGAGCATGTCGTTTTCACACCAAATTTAGTCACAGGCTGAAGATCATCTTCTCTTCTCTTCCGTGTTGCACGGACCCGCTCTGCAGTGTTTTGCTGTCTGGTGTCTCCTTCTTGCCAGCTGGTTCCTCTGTAGGATCTGCCCGAGTGCCAGAGGGACATTTTTAGCTGCTCTTATGAAAGGACAACATTATTTTCTAAAGTTAAAAGTTACCGATTCTTTCCTAAGCTTCTGCAGCCCTGTCCCTCTCCTCCCAAAGAGCGCACTGAAGGCAGGTCCGGCCATCGCCCGCACCCCTCCGCTCTCCCCAGGGGCTGGCAGGGAGGCTGGGTGCCCAGCGCAGACGCACAGAGCCCTGCTGTACCCCTCTGAAGGGCAGCGCAGTCCCACGCTACCGTCTGGAGTATTCCCCCCACCCCTCCCGAAATGTTTCCCGAAACAGCTTCCAGCACAATCTTCTCCGCGCTGCCTCTGTCTTTCATGCAGCCCCTGCAGGATCACCCCCCCATCCAGCTGTGACGGGGTTGTGCTCAATATGATGAGATTTTTTCCAACGAGCTCCTTTCCGCACTTTGCGAAACCGGCACTCCAGGATCTGGCTTACAGGCAGGCAGTTCCTCGGTGACCAAGGGAATTTTGCAGTCCCTACATGTACTGTTGCTCAATGATGCCCACAATGAATTCCTTGCTGTGAGATTGTCCTATCTTCGAGCCCTCTCCTTCCCTTTCCCTTCCCTTCCCTCTTTCCCTTCCCTTCCCTCTTTCCCTTCCCTTCCCTCTTTCCTTTCCCTTCCCTCTTTCCGTTCCCTCTTTCCCTTCTCTCTTTCCCTTCCCTTCCCTTCCCTTCCCTTCCCTTCCCTTCCCTTCCCTTCCCTTCCCTTCCCAGGCCATCCAGATGCCTTCTCCAGGCTGGCAGAATCAGACTGTTTTTGTAAGCGTAAGCTAGGATTCCTCAGTTGGGTCTCTCAGCTTTGGTTTTGGGATCCTCGTTAATTTTCGGGCTCAGTTAGAGACCTCAGTTCCCCCCAGTACTCCTTTTGATCACGCCACAGCCTCCAGTTTGCTGTGCACGTCTCTAAAGTTTCGTCCTCTCGGGGCTGCTTCTCCCTCCCTCCCAGAACCCCGATTCCCGTGGTGCTGCCTCAACCTCTTCCCTCTTCCCCTCTCGGCAGCGGCAGTTGAACAGCTCTGTGCCTCCGTCTCTGCGCAAGAGGCCAGCGAGGAGTCCCAGGAGACCCGTCGGTGCGTGGCTGGGGAGGTGGGACCTTCCCCGGAGGTGGTGGTCTCTGCTCCATCTGCAGAGCTCACCCCTCTTTCTAACCACACGCAGTGTGCCCAGAGACAATGAGCAGGGGCTTGTACCTACCAGTCCATGACAAAGCACCAAAAAAGCTGAGAAATACCAGTAAGGAGGATTTAGGAGGGAGCGAGCACTCTGTCTGCCCACAGCTGATCATAGAATCACCGAATCATGGAATGGTTTGGATGGGAAGGAACCTGTAAAGCCCACCCAGTCCAACCCCCCCTGCAAGGAGCAGGGACATCTCCAACCAGATCAGGTTGCTCAGAGCCCCGGCCAACCTGGCCTGGAATGTTTCCAGGGTTGGGGCATCCACCACCTCTCTGGGCAACCTCTGCCAGTGTTCCACTACCCCCAGTGTAAAAAATTTCTTCCTTATGTCCAGTCTGAATCTGCCTCCTTCTAGTTTAAAACCTCCTCTTCTCCAGGCTGAGCAGCCTCAACTCTCTCAGCCTGTCCTACAGGAGAGGTGCTCCAGCCCTCTGATCCCAAACCTCTGGCCCAAACCTCCTGCCTGGACCATCCTAGGAGGTCTGTATCATCAAGTGTCTCTCTGGGAAGGGACAGGCCACTTTGCTGAGAGGGAAAGCCAGTTCTGTGCCCAGAGGGCAGATGAGGAGGCTGCAGCCCCTTCTGGGAAGCACACCAGGATGCTGGCAGGATCTGTAGGGAAATCACTGGGCTCGCATTCACAGGTTAGTGAGTTCTTACAAAGTCCAGCTTAAATATCAGCATGAGGATGATCCATGCTTGAGGCATTAGAGAATTTCAAAGTCCAAATATTGCAAACATCTCAGTCTTGCTGAGAAACTTTAAGGCCATGGGCTGAAGACAGTGATGGAGCTGAACAAGGTGTTCAGACATCTTAGACTCTCTTATTGTTGGGTCTCCTGACAGGCAATGTCACTTCTGAATCAGGGACCCTCTGCAAACAGCTGCAGGTGCCATGGTGTTTGGTGACAACTCTACAGGCATCCAGCAAAAAGTAAGGTTGGAGGGACAAGTGGTTTCCACTGCGTTTTCTTGGGATACGAACTATGAGCTAGAAGTAACTGTGCTGATCCTCAGCCAGCTGCTTTTCTGCAGGCCGGGTCTTTGATGGCTAGCGATGTTCTCAGAGGGTTGTACTGCATCCCCATTTCGGACAGATGACCCCACCTCTCCAACCTCCCTGCCTTTCTGTAACCCATGTGCCGCTGCGCCAGCGCTCCTGATTTTACCGTGAAGTGCTTTCTCTCGCTGTACTGACACGAGCACAGGGCCTTATCAGCCCTTCATGGGTCTGAGGCAGCATAATCCAAAATCCTTACTCCGAGACATCTGTCTGCTGTCCCAGCGGGATACCCAGAATCCAACAGCATTAAACTCCGGGCCAGTCGTGATCAGGACCACCACTGTTTTGAAACTAGTTTGTGCAACATCTGTCCAGAATTGTTCGAGATTGCATTGAAATACTCTCAAGAGCCCTACAGCCGAGGCTTAAGTAGGAATAAAATGTGCATACTTGTGATGTAAGATGAAAGAGAAAGCACTTCTTCTATGGAAGGGAGGTGTGTAATTGCAGAGACGTGAACTGGATCTGGTTTTGATCCCATTGGACAGATTGAACACTGTCAAGTGCAATTGCTAATCCCAGTCCTGCTCCGCTGCGTTGGAGTATGGCTGAAGGTGTTTTTCAAGTGTTTAGGAGCCTTTCCAAAGACAATAGTATCATCTGGATAACATCAGCCTCCAGGCTGGTTGCTGTGAACTGGACGCTCTTTGAACAGCCCTCGGTGCTGATGCAAGCCCAGATGGCGCATGTTTAACCTGGGCCGCGTCCATCCCTAATACACGCCGCACGGTTCCCGCGGCTCTCGCGCCCTGGCTCCACCGTGCTCAGCCTGCAAGCGCAGCGCAGGAGCCCCATCCCCTCTCCCAAGTCCTGCCAGACTCTTCCGATCCACGGAAGTGGATAGATTGGTCTCGGAGGGGTCCTGCTGTGCTGGGTGTCCAGGCGCAGGCTGCACTCCTCTGGGTGCGATGAACCCACCCCACCTTTCCGTGAGTGAGCCAGTCTCTGCCCCAGCACCCACAGCAGAGCAGGAGCGCGGTGGGTACGGACCAGCCTGGCATGGAAGGGTGCCCTCAGTGGAGCCTGGGCTTGAGGGGTGGCAGAGCGCGGATTCAGGGGGTGCAGAACTGGTGCTCAGCGTCAGCTCAGAGCCCGGGGAAGCACCTTTTCAGTCTGCAGTTTCAGGCACATGGAGGCTCTCCCCATCTTGCCCTCCACCTTCAGCCCCACGACACCCCAGTGCCAGCCTGAGGTCAATCTCCTCCATCCCCAAGCAACTCCTCTACGGGCAGCACTGCTCCTGCCCATACCAGTCCCATACCATTTCCGGACACAGAGCTGGAAACCTCTGCCCTGGGATGGAGTTAGCAGCCACCTTTTCACCCTCCAAAAAACAGTGTGCGATACCGGTGTGGGGGACGCCATGCCTCTCGCTGCCCCAAGCCAAGGCGCAGGGGGGTCAGCATCCTCGAGTGGCGGGGCCAAGGGCTTGATCTGGCTGGAAGTCAGAACCACACAGCTGGTTCTTGCGGGGAGAGTATCCATTTCTCACTAAACAACTCTGAAGGGGCTTTTTCCTCTGTCCCGCTGACACTTCTAACGTCCTCATGCTTGGCACGGCCGTGGCGCGGCGCGTTCCCGGGTTTCAGTTTTCCTTTTGCTGTTTCTGTAGCTCTTCCAGAGGTGAAGAGGTTTGGAAAAGCTGCAGGTGGAAATGGAAAAGTGCAATGAATACAGATCCTAGACACTCTTGATTTTTATGGGCATGAGCAGTGGAGGGGAAGAAAAGAAAAATCGGTGTTATGTTCATAGCTGGAAAGTTCCAAGCTGCAAGTAACAAGGAGGTGTTTGAGGAGATCAGGAAAACGGCCATAGTGGTTTGCAAAGTTGTTTTCTGACTTGCTTTAGCACGCAGCCTGTCACTGCAGACAGCTCAGACTCTGGGTCTCGCCAGCAGCAGAGGAGATCAGCTATAAAACGCCTGGCATTGACCGCAGAGGAGCAGAGCTTTGCTTTCCAACCAAGAATGAGGATTCAAAGTGCGGCGTGTTGAGGAAGGTACGGATAAGGGCTTAGATCAAACCTTAAGACATCCCTGTACCGTGTGAGGCTGGATATTGGCACAACTGCATCCGTCTGCTTGGACACCGGCAACGCTTGGCGCCAGCACAACCAGCCTCCAGCTAGGATTAATCTTGTGTCATCAGAACATCAACCTGCATTTAGGTACCCAAAATAAACCGCATCCCCATAGAGCAGCTGAGGGAGAGACAGATCTTTGCAGCTTTTCTTCCTGTTTACACTTATCCTGGTATCTCTCCCCTACAAGTGTGTGATCCATGTTTGTAGAGGGAGGACAAGCCCTCGAGGAGCACACATGGGCAGCAAATGCTGCAGCTGCATGACGGATGGTCAAGCTCCTGTGGAAAGAGATTTCCAAGCGCAGGTGTCAACACTGCTGTCTCTGTGGGAAAGCAGAAGGAGGGAGCTGTGGAGCCCTGGACCTCTCTGCTCCACTCGGCCTGGGTGCACAAAGCTGGACTGGAACCCCAATATCCCTGCCCAAATCTCATCGGTCTTGGGAAGGGTGGTTTCCCATGGGGCTTTCTAGGAGCAGCGCTGGGAAGGGACCATCACTGAATGTTGAGAGCCAATCCCCACCCCACATCTGTTCCTGTGCCTGAGCGGGTTGCTGGCACCCACCGTCCGCTGCCTCTGAGCAGAGCTCCCCAGGCCCGTCCTCATGCCACTGTGCCATCTCTGGGAGGGAGATGCTTGGGAGATGCACCATCGCACCTCGGTTCCTCCAGCTCCCTCTCCCTGCAGAGATCTGGCTGTGCCCAAATCCAGCTGCTCCCATGGGCTCACAGTGGAGGAGCTGGATGCGAGGCCGTGGCTGCGGCCATGGAGAATGGCAGAGGCAGGGCGGATCATGCACTGGCAGTTCAGTAGCCTCCGATCAGTCATTTGAGGCTGGCCTGAAAGAGATTCTGCTTTTGGAGAAATCGGAGTCTGGCAGCATCTTTAGGGGTCTGAACTCTTCTCAACTCCTTCCTCTTATTTTAATATCTTAATAGAAATTAACTCAATTTTTTTTTTTTGAGGAAAACCCTTCTATTGCCTTGGTTAAGTTAAGACATTCTGGCTTTTTCCTAGCAAATAAAAACTTTTGGAAAAGCAAATCTTTGCTTTTCTGTCTACGCTTGCACAGGCTCTGCCTGACACAGCCCCCATGCCCAGACACCGCAGCCGGATGCCCACCAGCATCGTACTGTCCCTGCCTCGACCAGGTTCTCCGTAACCCAGAGCTGTCTCACACAGGTAGCAGGGGTAGGAATGAAGTGCAGGACGGTTTCACCTCCCCTGGTGCCCACCATGGCCTCTCCACGAGGGCACCAGGTGCTGCTCCCACGATCCAGCTGGATCTCAGTGAGCTGACTCCCTGCCATCGTCGCAGCGCTGGTGTGTTCGCTCATTTTCCTTCCAGAATGTGGTGCTGAGAGGTAAAAATTTATCTTTTTCCCCTTTGGCACAGGACCTTTGTTTGCTGTACTTGTACATTCAGGTCACAGTTTGCCAGTGCCTTTGGGTGATGTTGCGTCTGCACACCCATCCCACCGAGCGTCCTGAGTCATCCGGCAGTGATGGGGCCGGCTTGTCTGTGACCAAAGACGACACCGAGTGGCTACCAAGTGTCCCTGGGGACAGATCAGCTCTGCTGGGACCTGCTTGGCCAGGTGGGACACCCTGGGCGGTCCTGGACACCCCGCTGTCCCAGACCTGTCCCTGCTCCAGCTGCCCATGAGGCACAAGTCTCCCTGGGCTCCCCAAGAGGTGGAAGAGGCTCCGCAAACGGGAGCGCAGACAGACCCTGGGGCTGAGAAAAAGGATGGCAAAACAGGAGAGAAAACATCTCCCCTGCTGTGACTGTTTCTCCTAATGAAGAGCAGGGCTTTACCCGAGCCGGAGGGCATGGAGGAAGGGCTGAGCAAAAGGCTGGGGAAGCACTCGTCATGCGGCAGAGCTGGTCCCCACGTGGGAATGATCAGGGTGGGGGTCAAACTGAAAATTTTGATGAGCCCTGGGGTCAGGGACCTGCTGGCTGTTGCTCCTCTGAGCCGCTTTCCCTAGAAAGCAGACAGCGATCCGGACGGGCACGGTCGGAGGAGAGCTGATGAGGTCTCTGGCCATGTGGGGAAAGGGACGAGCTGCCAGCCCGGGGAGGTCCGATGGGTCTCGCAATCGTTCAAGCTCTGCACCGCTGCCCCCGGCCAACACTTGGGCTCTTCGGAAAGTATTTCTGAATGATTCCCAGCCATCGTTCCCATTTTGTTCTGTTTAAATTTTTCCTGCAAGACAATCTTGCTCGTAATTGTTCTCAGATTTAGGAAACTGGCTCTTCCTGAGATCCAGAAAACATCGTTGCTGGTTGGGACAGTATCCCTCTCGCTCACAGTGAGCTCCCTCAAACAGCGTTTGTGCCTCGGGCTACCGCAGCATCTCAGGCCAGATGGTGACCTGGTTTTTGCCGTCAGTGTGAGGTCCATGCTACCACCACCCCGTGCTGGGCAGACAAGTTTTGACTTCAGAAATCAGCTCCGGCTTTTGGAGAGCCAGAGGCATTTCAGGCTGGTGGGGAGACCCTCGGGTGCACATCTGGGTGTCTGTGGCACCAGGGTGCTCCTGCGACACGAGGATGCTCCTGCGGGTGCTTTGGGGATGTCTGTCCATCTCTCCAGGGACTAAAGGACCTCTGCCACGTGGCTTCCCCGGCAGCAGAGCGATGCAGCAGCATGGGATACCTTGAGCCTTCGGTGGCCAGAAACTGAGCTTCCCAGTCTCTGATTACATCAGGAGCAGCTTTCCTTTAAAAGTGCATCCTGCCAGTACCTGGCTAGAGGATCTGGGCTGGAGCAGCTGACAGACACACTACCTGAGCGCTGAGGGGTATTTTACCACGGCCCTTGGTCTCCTCTTCACCACACTAAACCAGCCCAGCTCTCTGCTCTTCCCTTGGTGCTTCAGGATGGGGATGCTGTGAGGGAAGGTTGGACCAGAGGCATCAGTTCCAGCCAAACACTTGCCACTGGATACTGGGAATCAGTCCTCCACTGTTGGTAGCCCAGTGTGACTAGTGACTGTGAGGTAGACCTCCTCCATCAGTCTGTCTCCGAGGCAAGGCGCAGGGATGTCCGCTCTCCCTTCCAGCCGCTGGGACAGCCCGATCCAGGAGGCTGCTCGTGCTCCCCCGCAGTGCCACAGAGACGTGCTCGCTGCATCTGCCGGGGACTGCTGCCAGGATCTGTCCATCTGCCCTTAATTTGGCAAAGCGCATGGGAAAGAGCCTCATGGAAACAGAGCAGAAAGGTGGGGAAATGGGGACAGAGGCTGGACTGTCGGACTGGGAGGAACTGAACAAGGGAGTGAGAGGGCGTCCTGAACGATGAGCTGTGGCTTGAAGGCAGATGCTGGAGCCAGTCCCGAGACGAGGATCTTGCTAATGAAATTCGCAAGAGTGCCAAATGGGAAAGCATCATGGACACAAAGAAGGGGCAAAACGGCCTTCTGGAAAGGTTGAGTTGGGAGAAACATTAGGACAGGGTCAGGTGTCTGCACAGTGCCCCCAGAGGTGTCCATGAAAGCCAAAATGGAAATGGAAGAGCAGTCTGGGAACACAGGAGCTGCCAATGAGGCCTTGGAAAGGACAAACCCTGCTCGCAGAGTTCTCGCAGTGGGGACTGGCTCGTACCCACACCGGTGAGCGGGCACTGCCAAGAGCTGTCCCGGCTCTGCTCGCCCACGGGCGTGATGAAGGGCTCAGCGGGGGACGAGGTGGGATGAGTGGGTGGAAGGAGAGTTGGTTTTACAAGAGGAGCCTGAAAGCACTTGGCTTGTTTAGTCTAGGAAAGTGATGGCCAGGAGAGAGTTGATCTATAAATACATCGGGGAGTAAACAGCAGGAGGGAGAAGAGCTATTTAGGCTAGAGGACAGTGCTGGCAGAGAAGCAGATGGCTATCAGCTGGCCGTGAACACGGTTATACTGCAAGCAAGAGGAACGATCCCTTTCCTGCAAAAGGCAACCCTCCGACAGCCTCTCCTGGGGTCAAGCAGAGGCAAAACCCACGGCTCAGCGGAAACCTTCGGCCCAACAGCCTTGTTGAAAACCACATTGCATCTTCATAGCCCCGAGTGCCTCTGTGCCTTTGGGGCGGTGGTGGAAGCGGAGCCCCTTGGCGGGGCCAGCCCAGTTGGGATGATGCTTGGGCCCCCAGGTGCCATCACGGCTGAGATCTCACCACACTCGTTGCTGGTGTGAGCCGTGAAGCTGACAGGCATGTCAATTCGCCAAGCAGCTGTGGGGCTGGGAAGCTTGTGGTTCACCGGAAACTGAAAAAAAAAAAAAAAAAAAGCTGGTGCAGATCCAGTTTGGCCCCATTCCAGTTTAAAAAAACAAACAAACACGACATTTCTGGTGAACTAGAAACACTGGCGCCCGGCCAGCACTGCAAATAGCCTGACTGGTTTCGAGATGGAGCCTGAAAAATTTATGAGGAGGATTACCCGAGCGGTTGCCTGTGGTAGCAGGGGATGGGAATGGGTCCCTCAGGAGTGCTTCCCGGGCCAGCGTTCGACCCGCGGCTGCAGCCCGGCGCACGACGACTCAGATACCCTGCCACGGCCTGGCTGGGACCGGTGGCCTGGCCATCCTCCTACGGGACCACTCTCCTCCCTCCTGTGCCGCCCAGTCCTGCTCCGCGGCCACAGAGACCACCTGGGGAAATCATCCTTTGGAAAGAAGAGTCCGGACTGCGCTGCCCGGGACAGCGATGCTGCAAACAGATCTCATAGCTGCTGTAGCTGCTGCTCCGGAGTGGCCCAGGGCTGGTCTCCACACCAGACAAGGTGATGCTCAAGGGCACCTTGCACATCTCTCCCTCCCTCCTTGGTCTCGTTTTGTCCTCCAGCTCCCATCACCACCCTGCTGTGCCTGGGGCCTCTGCTATCCCATTTCCCTTCCCCACACATTCCGGGATCAAATCTCCCTTCACCCTCCCTCAGCTGCTGACTCAGGGGCTCCTGCACCCCTTTGCGCTGCCCACGTGCTGGGGGTGCACGCTGCTGCCCGGCCCCACCCTGTATCCCCCTCCAAGCCCTTTCCCAGAACCAAGGATCCCCTATTCCATGTGCCCCTTTCCTCCCACCACAGCCATGTTCTGGCGGGAGGCTGATGAACGCTTCCATGAGAGCAGCCCCCCGCCCCGCCCCTTCCCTGGGCTCCCTCATGAGTGTTCCCTGCCCACCGCGAGGTTCAGGGCTGAGGCTGTCATGCTGCATTTGTGGATCCCAACGGGCTTTTGGCAGGGATGCCACAGTCCCAGGTACTGATTTGTCCCCAAGGGGGGGGACATCTCATCAGAGATGCAGAGGTGAGGCGAGAGCCACGCACTCTGGCAGAGACGCTGCGCCCGATCCGCATGCTGCCTGTGCTGGGCCAGGCTCGTGGAGCCTCTCACTTTTTCTGGGCCTTCATTACCCCTCTTCCCGCTCTTTGATGTTTCTCAGGCTTCCCATAATCACCCTCCCCCATTGCAAGAGCTCCTGGACGTGGTGGGAAGACGTCCCGCTTCGGTCCCTGCTGCTCAACCCCTCCAGATGTGTGGTGGGGGTGCAGAGCAGGTCATTACCTGCCGTGACAGCTGATGCATGATGTGTAATGTGACGTGCACACCCGGTGCGAGTGACGTGCAACATGATGTGCGACACGACATGTGCATCCGGTGCGAGTGACGTGCAACATGATGTACGACACAACATGCACACCTGGTGTGAGTGACGTGCAACATGATGTGCGACACGACGAGCACATCTGGTGCAAGTGACGTGTAACACGACGTGCGACATGACGTGCACACCTGGTGCGAGTGCAGCCAGGTTCACTCGCAAGCCCCGAGGAAGGAGTTGCGCGTCCCCGGGTGCCCCCAGCCGCACGCTCTCACGACGTGTTGCCAAGGGGATTCCCACCCAGGGATGCTGCTTCCAGCTTTCTCCATCTGACCGCACCACTCCACATCTCTTACCCGTTCCCTCTTCCCTCCCAGCTGATTTGGATGCTGTGTTTGATTTAACAGCTTGCCCCTGCCCCGTCCCTGGAAGCTCAGGAGAAGCAGGAGCAAGCTGCGCCGGCACGCTCGGGCAGGCGGTTGCGATGGCCGCAGCGAAGTGTTTTAAGAGAGATCTGAAGCGTTGCTCACACTCAGGGGGCTCAGGGCCTCCTTCCAGCTGGTCGGGCTTAAAGCAGGTTACAGCTCTGGGAAACGGGGACGTTTTAAAGTGTCAAACACATGGCGCTTGGGCCGTCCCAGAGCACGTAAGCTGTAAACCTGTTATCCGAGCACGGCAAACGCCGGTCTTCATAACGTCATCTCCTTCAGACCCCCTCAGGGACCCCTCTTTAGGACGGGCCCTGCCTGCCTTGGATTCACGGCTCTGCAGAGTTCCCAGGCACAGCAATACAAAGATTTATCTTCCATGCAGAAATAAAGAAAGATTTTATCTCCTGTGTGGAAATAAAGAAAGATTTTATTTCCTGCCAGAGCTCAAGCTGCCAGCGGCCTGTGACCATGTCCTTCCTTCTCTGGGGGACCTTCAAACATCTAATATCCAGCCCGGGCGGAGAGCAGGGTGGGAATGGATCACAACCAGGTTTTTGGGTCACCAGCCACCCCTGCCCAGTGCCCCAGCCTGCCAGTGGACTCTGCAAGCCCTGTCGGGGTGCGGGAGCCCTCACGCTCCGCACGGGGGGACACAGATGCTGTTGAGGGGCACCCACCCAGGCACCCTGACAGGCACCTGACCCTGCGCTGGGCTGCTTGGACATCCTTGGCTTCACGGCCCCGCTGCAAGCCTGCACTGGCTTTGTGCAGCACCGTGCACTGCAGGGCTGTGGCAATGCCAGCAGCACTGGTGGGTGTCTTTCTCCACGGCACCCATCACCTGAGTGTCCTCCACACCCCCATCTCCTCTGGGATCCTGCACACCCAGGAGGACCACGGACATTCCAGGCTCAGGGCTTGTCCCAAAGCTTCTCACACATGGGGATCCCCTCTCCTCTGCGGTCTGGAGGCCCATGGGGCAGTATCGCCATGCTGGGCTGGGTGACCCCCCCCACCTCAGGGTGCTGGCCCATCTCCCCAGGCTCTGGGATGGTTGTGTCTGCTCGGCCTGGTGCTCTGAGTCACTGCCGTGTTTTGTCTGTCCGAGGCAGCTCTGCTGGATTCAATTAGGGGCTGTGCTGCATCTCACTTGCTTGTGAAAGCAACCGGGGCTTGGCCCACTTGGTGTCTGCCGCTTCGCCTTGGTGCTTCGCTGCCAGGGTTTCTGCTCCCGGGCTGGGCAAGGAGGCTTGAACCGCCCTGAAAGGCATGGGGCCATGGCGAATGCTGGCCAGGGCACTGCCAGGGGAAGCTTGCAGCACTGGGGCTAAGTGCACCATGGGCCACCTTGGGTGGTGGCGAGGGCACAGCCACCTGCCCCAGCAGCACTCTCCTCTCCTGCGAAAGCCTCAGCCAACCTGGGTCAACCTCCCATGCCACGCGCAGCGGCTGGCTTGTCCTGCTGCCCCAAACGCTGCTGGGCCACGCTGTGGGGACCAGGACGGCAGCAGTGCCCAGTGCCGGTCTTTCTATGCTCTTGAGGACTGCGCCATCCCCTGGACAGCTGTCTTTTGAGACAGGGCAGCTCCTGTCCCCACGCGCCCTGTGGTGCCGTCGCTCGCAGTGCCCGACCCGCCGGTGCCCGGGCTGTGCGCGCAGCACCTCTTCGCTCGGGGAAGTCAACGGGCTGCTCAGTGCCAACCCTGCTTTGTTATGTGCTAAGATGCAAAATATTTTAATCCACGATTCTCTCTCGTGTTTCTTTTCTTTCCCATGCTAGATTCCTAGAAGACAGGGAATTTATGGTGTGAGTCCGCTCCAGCCACGGAGAAAGCCCAGCCAAGGTCAACACCACGAGACAGGCAGCTCCTGCCAAGGGGGGAAAGAGCGATCGCTTAGTGCTTGGCGGAGGAGGAAATCAAACCAAAACCCTTCCAAAAAAATCTAGATATAAAACACCCCCCGCCCCAAAACCCTTTGGTGGAAAAAGACCAAAAGCCGTAAGGACCGTGCCTGCACGGCTCCCCCAGCCCGGCCCCGGTCTGGCCCCGCTTCGCCTCCGCCCCAGCCCTCTCCGCTGGCACCACGGCAAGGAGGCCAGCGAGTGGGGACCGGGCTGGTGGCACAGGGACGTTCCTGCCGCCATGCCCAGCTCCATTGTTCACTGGTCAGTAAGCCAGGCCAGTCTTTGGTGTTCAACACCCAGTTTCCAGCATTTAGGGGCTGTTCCCGGGTGGCTGTTGGGTTTAGCATCGCTCCTCAGCATCCTTCCCCACATCCCACCATGGTGCCTCTGCCCAGCACTGCACGACGCCGCTCTGAGACCTGCCGCGTGCATGGGAGCCAGGGGTCTTGACATCTCATGACACACACACTCCCAGCCCGGTCTTGGCAGCTGTGGGGAATTCAAGCCATTTTGTTGCATTAAATGACGTGCTGTGGGGTGTTCTCCAGCAAATGTCCTCTGTGCCCATCCCAAGGTGTGGGTGCACCTGCCAGCGCCCGTGCCAGGCTCTGCCGCACGGACCCACGCACGCGTTGGCGACACTGCACGGCGGGACGGATGCCAGGGCACTGCCCGTGCTGCCCGCTGCCCCCGGTGTGGCGAGGAAGAGAGGGGAGAGAGAGTGGGTCCATGGGGTGAGCGGCTCTGGGATGGGGACGGGGCTCGCGGAGCCTTGGCAAGGGCAGAGGCGCTGGTCCTTTCAAAGACATAAAACAGCTACAGAGGGGAAGGGAACAGGCTGTTCTCCCCGCTCGTGGCAGACAGGATATCAAATGGGCTTAAGTTATAGCAGGGGAAAGTCAGGTTAAACACCAGGAAAAGCTATCCCAGCGAGGCGGCCGGCACAGCTCCGCTGACGTGGAAGCGCCCGGCCCCGCGGCTGCGGCCAGGAGCCCTCCCAGACCCTGTCCCGTCTCTCTGGGACTCCATGGGCATCTCTGGGCACCGGTGTGGACACTGGGCTCTGCTCCCCTCCCAACATGGGCCAGGCTGCCTGTTCCCCCTCTGTCCCCTCTGCTCTGCCCACATTTCTCCTCTGTCACCCCTTCCCCTTGCCCTGAGAGCTGGGATGAGGTCCCTGCCTTGGCCGGGGAGCTGCTGGCAATCACAGGAGGATCCCATTGCCCATGGCAGGTGCCGGGGAGCTGGGAAAAGGGGGCCTGGGGAAGCAGAGAGGTCCCACAGCTGTGGCTGATCCCATGTGGTGAGGGTCGCTGAACTGGCATCATGCACTGCTCCTGGCTGATTCCAAAGCCTGGGTCTCCATGCCAGTCCCAGGCACGACCTACAGTGTCCTGAGACCACTCTCCAGCTCACGGGAGCTGTGGGAAACCAAAGCCTCGCTGAGGCAGGGACTGGTGCCAGCACAGTTCCATGTGCTGTGGCGCCTGGGACGTTTCTGCGCCTCCCACATCTGCTCCCTCAGGGCCCTAGTCAGGTGGTGCCCACAGCTTGTTGGCCCCCTGTGTGCTTCTGGCTCTCGGAGCAGACACCTGTCCAGGACAGAGGGGCTGAAGAGCCCTGTTGGGCAGCGTGTCCTGCTCTCCTTCCACACCAGGACTGCCCGTGCCCTGTTCTCCAGGGCTTCTTCGGGGACAAGCCTGGGGTGGCCCCCTGGGCAGGGTTTCCACAATCTGCCCTGAGACACCAGCTCTGTGGATTCATAGGAGATGTTTTCTGGAAGCTGGAAGAGACTGTTCTTTCTCCAGCTCTGCTGGGCCATCTCCACAGCCTTTCTGCCTGCCCAAACCAAGTCCCAGCAGCACGCGCAGGAAGAGCCCTAGATTGCCCAGACTCCTGTTGTGCAAGCTCCACTGGGCCAGCGACCAGTGCTGGAAGTGTCCTCTGGCCATGGATCTGACGAGATATATTCCTTCCACCATGGGCAGCTGAGCAGTCTCAGAGCTGAACATCAAACTGAGCCCAGTGTCAGACATTTTTGTAAGAGGGGTCCCATGGCACAGGGGAACCCATGGCCTCCAGTGTGGCGCATCGAGACAAACAGCGCTGAGCAAAAATCTGCCACCTTCTCCAGCTGGCTCTGCCACTTGTATGCGTGCCCTGCACGCAGCAGCAGTTGGGACAACCTGTGCCCATGAGCTGGTGCCAGCTTGTCCTCTGCACCTTATCCAGGGGAAACGGCATTTCCTGCGGGTCTCCTGCCCATCAGCCACCGGCCGCCGCGATGACTCATGCAGCTGGTTTCCTCTCCCAGCCCCTTGCACCTCCGGGCCTCTCCCACCCACTCCCACCCTTTCTTGGCAGGGGAGGGTGTGAAATACCCAGCTTATCACTGCCCGGCTCCCCAGCGATTGCTGTGCTTCTCGTGTGCTGGCACCTCCCTGCTTCACACCACCCAGACCGCGGAGCTGGAGGAACCAGAGCAGGTGATGGGTCTCCGGCCTGGCCACAACACTCTTGCTGCTCCCTGAGAGGCACTTGAGCATCCCAAGCATCCTGGGCACCCTGAGCACAGGCACCTGCCTCCAAACAATGGCCTCTTGGGAAATCCTCCAACCTAGCGTCTCCCATCGCTGTCGTCTTAGAGAAATACCCCTGGTACAGCTGCACACCTGGGTGTGCCCCATACCTGTAGGGTGGAGATGGAGATTGACCCCCTCAGATGAGAGCTCGGGCAAAAAAGGGCAGGTCTGTTGGCAACCACCCATCTGGACAAGTGTGCTCACTTGTCCCAGGAGCTACCTTTGGTGTTTCATGGTGACTGCTCATCCCATTCCCAGCAGCCGCCTCAGGAAGCCGAGGAGAAGACAGCAGAAATCTCCAGCAGTAAGATTCGTGTGGTCTCAGCACAGTTCATTAAGGGAAAAATAAGAGTTTTGTGGTTATAAGTTTGGTGTCTAAGTCATTGGCTTCCATTCCTGCCTCTGCCACGCTTGAGTCCCAGGCGAGTCTCACAAAACCCTTGGGGTAGCAAATGCCATGGAGCAACCACTCCCCACCGCCTTGGTCTGCGTTGGGGCTGGCTAGACCAACGCTGTCCACGGCGCTCGGCCATTTGAGGTGATAGAGTCCCCCTGCATTTGCCCCAGACCAAGGAAGGGACTATCGCCTGCGTTTGCTCCGTTTGACTTCTGAAGCTGACTGATGTCTCCCTGTTCGAGGCCCCTTCAGCTCGGCTCCATTTAAGGGGCTTAGGAAGAATTGAACATTGCTGGAATTCTTCTCTTGCTAACTTTAAACATTCATTACTTTAAATGCTAATCCCTTGGGATTATCCCATTGGAGAAAGCAACGTAAAGCAACAGGGGAGAGAACAGCGCGTCTTCTCGTCCCTTGCTCACCAGTCGACAGCTCTTTCGGGGAGGGAAGCATGAAAATGCCAATACGAGCTTCTCCAAACCTGGCTTGAGTTTTACACCTTGGTGTGGACAGCTCTCAAACAAGCCAAGTCTGAAGTCTCATGCTCCAGCTGGTTTTGAGTCGTACATGTCCAAAGCGTCTCCGTGGAGCGCAAGGGGGAAATGTGTGTTTTTCCATGTGTGTGACTCAGAAATGACTGAACCCAGTCGGTTCCAATTTCTTGAAAAATCTGCTTTTGGCTTGAGCCCAAGAGTGGAAACTTTCAACCAAAAAAGAGTTGATTTGAGCTCTAAATAACATTTAAAAAGGCTTAGAAGGGAAACTGGATTTCAACCATCGTTATGGCAATCACTTCTCATGGCCCTCTGACAGCAACAGCAGAGCAAGTAGTGAAAGTAATTCCCAATGAAAATTCACTTGGATTCCACGGGCGGATCGGGATTCGGCTGCAGACGCTCTGTACCGGCCGTTCACGAGCAGGAGAGACCAGCCCTTGGAACAGCGAAGGGGTAGGAGCGCTCAGCTCCAAAACGCGTGGAGGCTGGAGGTCAGCCCCAGGCCCTGGCACCGACCGAGAGCAGGGCAAGTGCTTTCGGACAAAAACACAACCCTGCCCGGGGAGACGTTTCTCTCTCCTCTCTGGGTTGTGGCTGCAATACACCCTGTTAGTCGAGCAAGATTTATTCCCTGAGAAGTGCCTGAATAATTTCAAGCCACAATTAATTAAAGACTGCTGCAATCAGCTTGCAAACAGGAAGCGAGGCAGAGGAAAAGACACAATCTCTAGAAAACTGACGTGTTGTGAATTAGCTCTAATCAGGCTGACAATGACGGATTCACTCCCCCGGCAGCTTTCATCTGAGAGCTTATTACGCTGGTCATCGCGAAGGCCCTGCACTGGATTAGGATGAGATGGACCAGCTGATAGACCGGGTTTCTCCCGCATTTCGAGGATGCTGGATCTCGGCATGGAGATGCCGTCCAACTTGGCCGTAGTCACACCAGTAAATCAATGGCCGGGCTATAACCGGCAATGTGGCTCCCTGGCTCTGATGAGAGGCTGACAGATTTTCCTGAAAAGAGCAGACTGTTTATATTTGGGGAAAAAAGTTCCATTAATTAGAATGAAAGCCAAGACCGTGCCTTGCTCACCAAAGTACACAGGACATCGTAGTATGGCACAGAGCTGCAGGCTGGGAGGGATCTCTGGTGCCTCCCATCCAGCCTCCTCGGAGCAGGGCTAGCTCCAAGGAGAGACCAGGTGGCTCTGGGCTTTGTCCAGGCCAGTGGTGAACATCTCCAAGGAGGATTTTCACCCTTGCTGTGAAAATCTTTTTCTTCACATCATGCTGGATTTTCCCTCGCCGCAACTTGTGCTGGTTGCCCCTGGATCCTTCACTGCACACCTCTGAGAAGAGTCTGGCTCTGTCTTTGTAGCTCATTAGGCAGTTGAAGACAGCAATTAGCTCCTTAGCTGAAGAAACCCACTCCCCTCCGCCTCCCCTCATGCATCGCGTGCTCCAGCCCCTTGCGATCTTGGTGAGCACTGGACTCACTCCAGCCTGTTACTATTTTATAGTCATCCCAACCCAAATACAACACTACGTCCCACCAAGAGCTAATCTGGGCATGGCACAAATGAGTGAAGGTACAAATCACCGTGACTCTGTCCCACTAGTGTCACCATCTGATGCCCACAGGTTTCTGCTCAAAGCAAGCACGGTCAAGCACACGCCCAGCTCAAGGAGATGAGAGGCTGGACAAGTGCTCGGGTTAAGGAGAGGACAATACTGGGCTCATGAGGCAATATAACTGCGGCCAAAACCATGGAGACATGTTGGTGCTGTGGCAGGAGCCCATGTAGCTCATCACAGGAGGTCTGGTGTGGGACATGGCTGTGGTGAAAGGAGATGTGAGGGGGGGACACAGGGATGAGTGAGGGGCATGGGACGTGATGAGGAGTGTCATGCAGAAACATAATACCTCGGTGTGGATATGCCAGAAACCTGCTCAGATGAAAGCTTTGAGGGTTGATGTGGTTGAGGTTTGACTGACTTTGGCTGCAGACTCTGCTTTGGGAGAAGGAACACCTCCAGGACTGTGTAGAGAAACAGGCACCTCCAGAGTGCTGCAGCTGCCTCCAGATTGGGATCTGCAGCTCATAAAAAGGAGGCTGTGAACCAAACCCTTGTATGAACGTGGTGGAGCTCAAGTATTTCTGGGTCAACTCAGAGCCTTCCTATGCTGGAGTTGCTGTAGCCACCGTGGAGGAAACGTGATGGGTGGGATGGGGTCCTTGTGTCCATCCCTGGAAGGCTGGGGCAGGGAGGCTCTGTGGAGGGATGCATGGGGTGAGCCGTGCTTCTCCTCACATGGGACGGTGGAGCTGGAGCCCAGCACGGACTGGGGGGCTGTTCACGTTGGTTGTGCTCAAGTCCTTTTTAGGCACCGGAGCAAGTGGTCTGGATACGTCCCTTAATCATGACTGCTCATAAATCTTGCTGTCACGTGGGAGCCTTTCACTTCCAGATATAGATTGCTGAGCAAATGCTACTGACTATTCTGGGATGTGGCAGCTGATAGATGGCTCCAGAATTTACTATTTTAGACTCGGTCTTTGCTGTTGGGGAGACAGGATAGAAGAGCCAGTTGCAGAACGTGCACGTTGATTGCATATGTTTAATTTAAAACAAATGGGAGAATAACCTCTGCCAGATCAACAGTTCAGGTGGGGCATTTTTATTTCCCATACTGGGAGAAGTTTAGGGACCCAGCCACTGGAGTCAACTGGACTGAAGAGCTCAGAGGCTGAGTGTGACAGAGGGTGACAGGGTTTTCAAGAAAAATGTATTAAACTATTTGGTGCCCCTCGCAAGAGGAGTGGCTTGCCCACCAAAAATCACAGTGAGAGTGAACAGAGCTTAAAAGGACCCGGCAGATCTTGAGGGAAAAGTGGATCTGAGGACCTGGAAGTACCCAGCATAAATGAGAACTGCCAGAAGTCAAGCTGAGCTGGACCTTGCAAAGGTAGTTCAAACGATAGCGAAAGGCTGTCCAGCTAAGTCAATAAAGAGAAGGGGTCGGTATGCGAGGAAAAGAGTGGGGATTAAAGGCAATCTCAGGATGGCTGCCATCCTAAACGCATTGCATTTCTTGTGAGGTCAATGGAGCACCCACAACAGGGTGGCTCAAAGCGATATCCCCAGGAAACCAAACCCGGTGGTGGTCTCAGCCCAGGAAAACCCACTTACCCCAGTCCTACAAGAAAAATAGAGGGACTGGAGGAACACGGCTTATTACAGAGGCTGGAGGGGGTCTGACTCTGTGGCAGCTGGCGGGTGGGCTCTGGAACAGCTGGAGGATGATACTGGAAGGGGTGCAGAAGGGTGGAAGCTGGTGGAGGATGCCTACCTGCTGCCTCGGGGCTAGAAGGTAAGGGCTGGAACAGACCTGCCAAGTGGGAATGAGGAGGATCACAAGACAGAGCGTGCTTGTTTTCTGAGATACCGATCACTCTCTACAGCTACCAGAAAGGAGGTTGTAGCAAGGTGAGCATTGGTCTCTTCTCCCAAGTGGCAAGTGATAGGATGAGAGCAAACGGCCTCAAGTAGCGCATGGGGAGACTTACATTGGATATTAGGAAAAATTTCTTCACTGAAAGGGTCGTCAAGCACTGGAACAGGCTGCCCAGGGAAGTGGCTGAGTCACCGTCCCTGGAGGTGTTTAAAAGACATGCAGATGTGGCACTTACGGACGTGGTTTAGTGGTAGACTTGGCAGTGTTAGGTTTATGGTTGGACTCAATGATCTTAAAGGTCTTTTCCAACCTAAATGATTCTGTGATTCTGTGATGCTGCTGGGAAGCAGCAAGATCTGGCCCATGGGATCATGGCCTTTATGGTGCGGATACTAAATCCATAGATACTACAGAATTTAGTAGCATGCGTTTTCCCCATGGGTCTCATGGAGGACATGGAAACACTGACCTGGAGGAGCCATTCTGGAGAGGCCAGCTGGTAACAAATTTTAACTGTTAAGGTGATAAACAGGGATACTCACACATCCTCGGGAAATTCAGGCACTGCCAGGATTAAGTGTTTTGTAGACATTGAGAGGAGGAAATATCTTTTCAGTGTGCAGCAGGAAGCTGAACCCTTGCTCTGGTTGCAAAGGAGGTGCAATCTGCCCTCTCTCCCCTCAGCTTAGCTCTGTCCCCTACTCTTAGCTCTGTCCCTTCCAGCACCCTAGCAGGGCTTTTCAGCTTAGCAAGACCCTAGTTGCTTTCCCACCACAGCTCTGCCGCAGGACTTGGCCCCGCAGCCTCCACCCCGTCAAGGAGCAGAGCTCGCACCAAGGTCCAGGCTTGGTCCCATGTGGCCCCTGTGCACATGCACATCGCCTCCAAGGAATGTGCTTTCTGGGTGGAAACTGTGTCATCAGAGAAATATTTCATATTTTCGTTCGTTCACATTCCCCAAATGAAAAATGAATCGCGAAGTCTCATAAATAAAGGGCCGAGCTTCTCATTTACATATTTCTGTGGTTGTTGGAGCAGGGACAGCCATGGCCCTGCCAACCATGTCCTAAGCCTTCCCCTCATGCACCTTCGCTCCCGCTGGCAGCCGCCTGCGCTCCCTGGAACACATTGCCCCGAGACCTGTGCGCTCGGACGGGCTCCGCGTCGCTTAGGTCACCCAGCCTGCCGCCAAGCGTTTCGCGCGGTCACGGGCTGCTGGCATGAGTGTGGCAGGGAAAGCGCGGGTAGCTGGGAGTCTCGGAGAAATCCCAGCCCCAGGAAGGTTTTTGGGATTCAAAGAGGGGTTTGCACGGACCAGGAGGGTATGCTGGAGAAGGAACACCCCACGGCGTGGTCTCAGCTTGGCTGCGGTGACAGGGCGCTGGGGTGACGACAGGCGGTGGCTGGGCAAGGGGCCGTGGAGAAGTGCATGAGAGATGGAGCAAGTAGGAGAGAAGAGGGCAGGGAACCAAGGGGGAGGAGGAGGCGAGAGAACGGGAGAGGGAAGGAGGGACTGGGGCAGGCACAGCCTGAGGTAGCGGTGGATGAGCATAGGTTGACATGGCTCAGCCTTCACGCTGGAAATGTGTGATTGTCCCACGGCTCCTCCTTGGGCACAGCCAATCGCTCTGCCCTCGCTCACCGTGGCCAAGCCACACCACCTCTCCATCTCCCCTCCTCACCCAACCCTCTCCCCTTGCGCCGTGGCCAGGGCCATGTTGCAATTTGGCCTTGTCTGTCCTGCTCAGCCCCTCTGTGGGGACCCCACACCCTTGGGGTCGAATGCAGTGCGGCCTCGGAGCACCTCCTTTGGGGTCCAGCACTTGACACGGGCAGGTTGGAGAGAGGAGTAGTGTCTCCGGGCATCCCCTGTGGATTGCCCGGAACTGTTTGTAGCAAGGTCTGTCAGAACTTCTATCTGGGGCCTATGTTTTCCTCCCAGTTCTTCCAAAGAGGTCTGCAGGTCTCCAAGGGGCTCCATGGGTGCAGGGCAGCAGGGAGCCCTTCTGGGTGCATGGCGAGACCATCCGAGGCCACGCAGGGGGCTGGGAGCCCTCCCGAGCCAGGAGACTCATCCCTCCTTTGGGATGCTGCTGACCCCAAGCCATGAACAGCAGGGACCTGACCTTGTCCCAGTGCACTCCACGGGGCTTGGCAGGTGGAGCCACCGTGCAGACACCAGCCGTGACAACTGTCCCCTGGACCTCCTTCTCTGCAGACCATGCTTGGGGTTTTAGGTGGGCCACCTTCTCCTGGCGCTGCGGGGGGAGTCCAGTTTGTGTCACCCAAGGGTTAATGGCTATAAACTGTGCTGCTAAAGCCATCTTCTGGTTTCAATTTAACTTCGCATTTGTGTGTGGATTAGACTCAAGGATGTTCATATTCACTCAATAATCTCCCCACTTAGGCACTGCAGGGATGAGCGCTCGGCTGCTAGAGCCAGGGAGGAAGGGGAACATTTAACACTCATCTCCCTGAAAGGTGACCCCACTTTCCCAGGCCCCAGCAAGTGAGGAGAGCTGGACATCTGGCCGTGAAGCCGTGGTGACATTCAGGGGGCAGATACGAGCTTGGTAGGGCCCCTCGCGCAAGGGCTTGGGAAAGATGCGCACCTGAGCTCCCCACCTTGCTCTTCCAACGGTGTGTCAAGAGCAATGGAAGTGGGGCAGCCACAGTCTCCCTGTCCTCCCACAGCGCTCCATCCAGCAGACCATAATAGGATGCCCTGAGCCCTGGCTGTGTCATGTATGCGATGGAGATTATCCACCCAAATCCGCCGAGAGAGGAGCGAGCCGACCCCACTAAGCCCGGGGAACCCAACGCCAACATTGCTCATGCCGTCCACCCAGGCGCACAGACCCTGGGAACTCGTCCTGGCTTCCACTGGCCCCTCTCTTGTCAGACTTCAGAGTCTTGCAGAAAAAAAAAAAGATGTTTTTGGAGCAGGAGCAAGTGTGTCCTGCAAAGTTGTCTAAACATAGCACAAGGAAACAGGAACGCGGGGCAAGGCTCTGAGCACAGCAAAAATAACACAGGGCTTGCTGCTCACGGCTCGGCCTCTTCGCTTGCTCTGGAGCCAGGTCCCAGGGACGTGGGGCTGGCAGGGCAAGCCAGGGCTGTCCCCGAGCCAATAAGCACGCCGGGTGCCCAGTCAGGCAGGGACGTAGTGTACAGCCTCCTCTGCTGTGCTGGGGCTGGGGGATACCACTGGCTCTGGAGATTCAGAAATCCATGTCAGAAGGGGTTGTCACAGCACCAGGAACGTGCTGGGGCTCTGCTCTGCATTGCATGTATGTCTTCCCAGCACCACTGGTGCTGTCACTGACGCTGTCCCTGAAGAAGGACAAGGGGATGAAGTCTCCTCTGCTCAGACTCCTCCCCAGCAGACCAGCACTGAGGACATTCCCCCAGATACTGGTCATGGTCCTGGTGTCACAGCAAAGGGAAGCCACAGTGCCATGGTCTTGCAGGTGAGAAAGTTGCTGGGAGCCCCACATAGGAGGACCAGGGGGATTAGCTCCACCAGAAGACATTGTCCTGGCCTTTCTGAAGCGTCCCAGGCTACAGCTCCTCTCCACTATCCATCTTAGCAATGGGACCTGGAGATGTTCCAAGTCACGGACACAGTCCAATGGACATGGCCTGTGGGCAACTTGCTCTAGGTGACCAGGGGCTTGAACAAGATGACTTCCAGAGGTCCCTGCCAACCTCAACCAGCCTGTGATTCAGTGACTTTCCCTCCTTTCAGCCACTGAACATGCTCTTCTCGTGCTATCTCCATCCTCCAAGCCCAGGTTCCTGGTGCATACACCAGCAGGACGTTCCTACCTCCCCATGCTTCAGTGCTTGCTTGGTGGAGACAGGGACTACAACAACTGTGGTGGACCCTTGCCAAGGTGGCCCAGCCTGGGGAGCAGGAGATGCACCACTGGCAGGATTTTTCCCAGTTCAGATCCCTGTGCAGGTGTCTGCCAGGTTCCCATCCCCAGTGACCTCCTTGGGCTGCATGGTCTAACCATGACAGTGATTCTCCACACGTCTGGGCTTCTTGGGGCAGCCACTGCAGCTTGCAGGATGCTGCAGGTTCTCTCTGCAGCTCCGTAGCTCTCTCTCTGCAGGTCCGTAGCTCTCCTGCTCCTCAGACAAGCGCAGCCCCCATGGTTCCTCGCCGAGGGCTGTACTCCATCTCATGTTCAAATCTGGGGTTGATGGCAGCCTGGATATGCCTTGTGCCAAAAAGGACCTGATCAGATTAGGTGGTCCTCACCAGAGCAGACAGGGTCCTCACCTCCCCGTCTGAGACTCTTTACAGAAAGCGGAAAGGAGAAAAAAGGAGCTGTTAACAGAAAACATCTGGCACGTTTTTCTGCCTTGCACACTAGGATGGGAGAGAAATGTCTCCTCCAGGCAGAGGGGAGGAAAGAGGAAATCTCTGGACATGTACAGTGGTTGCCACAAGAGTAGCTGGACCGGCCATCTCCATCTGCTCACCACTCCATGCTCCCCTGTCCCCCCGGGATGCTCTCAAACTCACAGCTCGGGGACGTGCCTGGCACCCTGCGTGTCCCAGGAGGGAGCAAGCTGCAGGGTCCACAGCCATCTGGAAGATCAAAACCAGGGACAGACCTGCTAACCGCTGCCACAAGCCGTTGGGCAAGGTCCCAAGTTTCCCTCGGGAGACGGAAACTCAGCACCCGGCACGGGAGGGAGCTGGGAGAGCTAAGCAGGGACAGGCAGGCTGTAGGAGGGTGTCAGAGGACAAATCGTGCCTGGGAGAGAGCCGGAAAATACTTGGTAGTCTCTCAAGCGAGCTGGCAGGAGAGCGAGTTCAGATGGACTCCAACATCGTTTCCACCTGGTCTGAGAGCGGTCCAGAGCAGCGAGGCAGCGCACGGGGCCGGGCTGAGATCAGAGCCTTGCAGTGACCCGCACTAACGCTGCCTTTTATCACCCGGCTTTACACAGGCGCTTTTATGATGTGCGAGAAAGGGGCATATGGTTCTCTAATTAACTGGAGAGTGCTGAGTTGTGAAGTGCTGCGAGGAAAAGCAGCTACAGCAGGGATGGCAGGGCGCGGCGTCGCGCAGCCCGCTCCCTCTGCCAAGCGGCCTCCGCTCAGCGCGGGGGGAAGATGCCTTCGCCGAAGGGCCAGCCATTACCCGGGTGAAATATTTGCCCTCAGAAGTGCCGCCTGAAAACCACCGTCTGATGGAAATGGCATTGCTATAGAGGATGTGCTCGTGCAGCGGTCCCCAGGGAAGTTGGCAGCGTGGCTGTTTCTCCTTTCCTCTCACTTTGCTGGCGCTTTTTCCCTTCCCTTTTCCATTTAGGATGCTCTTTGCATCCGGCTGGATTAACACGCCGCAACAGCGGGGTGGCCCGGCCCCCTCTCACCCATCGGGCTGCAGGCGTGGGGCTGGCAGGGAGCTCACTGTCCCTTCGCCTGCCCAGGCTGGGGGTCCCCAGACCCGGCACCACGACACCTCCAGGACTGGGAAACACCTTCAGCATTTCCAACAGAGCTGAAAGCCCGATGTTTATCTGTTTTACCTAAAACCCTGTCTCTGGTTTCTATCCCTGAAATCACAACTAAATCCCTAATAATCTGGATTCAAAGTGAAACGCTTGTTTCAGTCCGAAACGCGATGACTAGGTTTGCTTTATTTGTTCAGCCGAGTTCCACGCTAGAATGAAAAATCCCCCAAATTTTGCTTTGAAATGGTGAAATATTATCCCTCTTGTCTCTTCAGTAAGCAGCTCACCTGGTCCAAGGCAACACTCTGCAGTAAAAGCAGCATTAATTAAATTGAAATACCATCCATGTGCTAGTTACAAATGACGTCTTCGTTGGCCGAGCTAAGCCAAAGCATTGCTGTGGGTGACGGGATCTGGGTGGCAGAGCAGAGGCGAACTCGAAAGCCATTCAAGAGCTGCATCCACCCACGTCCCCGAGGCAAACGGCCCCTGTTTTGGGCACGCGGCTGATGCCAGGGCGCTCGGACATGAGGAGCGGGCGTTGCAAACACCAGCTTGCAGGAAGAGTTGTCTCAGCTCAGACCCCGCTCCTGGGGACAGATGAGAGGAGGAGAGTGAAGCCTCTGTTATCTCAACTGGAGCAAAGGACTGGAGGGATGGCGGCACCACGGCTCCAAGCCACAGGTGGAACTTTGAGGCTGGGAGGAAGATTTAGTGATGGTTGCAACCCTGGGCCGAGGGAGATGTGGAGGTGATGGGTTGTTTTCATCCAAATGTGAGGAAGTTCTGGCCCTAGAGAAATGCCACAAACACCAGGGGCTGCTGATGGGCCCTGGTGAAGGATCAAGCCAGAGACAGCCCACAATCTGGAGGAGATGAGCCACGTGGCTGGCAGCAGGACCCACCAGCATCAGCTCCAACTCCAGTTTGGAGAGGCTTATCCCCGGCACCATCCAGCTGCCGAACCCAGCCTGGTACCCTCCGTTGCCCCCCGCTTCCCCTACGCCTGCCTGCATTCCCAGCTCCTCTCATGTCCTCATCTGACTCCTTTTGGCCAGCCTGCCGGGAGGAAACAGCGTGCGTTGGTGGAGGGCCAGGGCTTCGCTTGTGCTGGAGCTCGCTGCCAGACTGCGCGGCGAACGGCTGATCCCTCCTGGGGGGCTGCGTTTTGGGGCTTGCTCCTCAGCCCAGACAGGCCGATGGGAACCGAAGGACATTGAGATCTGCCAGGTCTGGGCAGCAGCTTGCAGGGCTCTTCAGGAGGGGAGCCAAACCCCAACAGACCGACAAAGTCACGGCTTCTCCTGGGAAGCTGAGACGTATGAAGGGGCTTGGCGGAAAGAGAGGAGCGATTCAGTCAAACACCTCAAAAAATGCGATGCATGCTGCACAGGGGCTCTTGCCAACCTCTCTGTAGCTGCAAACCAGGGGCCTAGAAGTGTTTCTTGCCTCCATCTCCAGGAGGATATGCAAGAAGAGGCCTCACACATCCCTGGAAGAGATGCAGGGGCAGCTCCTCAGCATGATCCCTCCCGGCTATGCCAGACATCGGTGGTGATCTGGAGACATGGGGGTCTGCAGGCTGATGGCAAACTGGCTGGGGTCCCTCCTCCCTTCCCGTCCCGTGGAGTGGACACTCAGAGGGAATCACAGTCTGAGGACATGCTGGGAGGCAGCTCTCACAATGTCTTGTCCCTTCTCGTTCCCTCAGTTTCCAGCTCTGGGAGTTGGACCCTTTCGTCCCACGTGGTGTTTGACCTCTCCTCTTCACATTCTCATCTTCATGCTCTCATCTTGGACCGAACACTTGCACGGCTGCTAGTGTCTCCTTCTTGGTCACTGCTCTGCAGCATTGGGCCACCCATCCCTCTCCTCGTCCCTCCACGATGCTCTCCTTTCCTCATCTTCCTCCTGATTTTGGTCCCTGGTTCCACCCCTTGTCCCACTAAATCTTCCCTGTGCCGATGACCCCTTTGCTGCTGCAGACAACCCAACCGTCAGCGCCGGCTGGGTCTCCTTGCCGCAGGTCACACCAGCTGGCTGCCAGCCCTGCTCCAGCTGCGTCATAAGCCCAGCCCCTGGTCCCCTCTCAGCCCTGTATCCGCGTCGCTGTCGAAACCCCCCGGACACTGCTGTCCTCCAGACCCATGACCTCCTCTGTCATTCCTCCCGGTTCCTCGCCGTGTTGTTTGGTTGGAGCCATTAAACCCCACAGCCACATTTCCAGTTGCCCGGGCAGAACTGGGCCAGCTGTGGGAGACCACTCCGAGTGGCAGCAGGTGCTTCTCCAACGGGAAAAATAAAGGAGAAATCCGTGTGAGGGGGCTGTGGATGGCAGAGGGACAGAGCCACCAGTCTGCACGTATGTAGCCAGCTGCAGCCCTGATGGAAAGCACATTTTTAGCTTTTTGGAGGATTTCTGTCATTTCCCAACAAGGAGATCATGAAATGACAGATCTTGGGAGTTCAGGACTTTTAATCGCACATGTGGTGCCTCTTTGAGAGTCAGACGAGAAGGCTGGAGATTACTGCTGAACCCCCACCCCGACAAGAATTTTGGCACAGGGAACTTATCTCAAGGTCACCGTGCGGCTGAACCGGTCCCTCCCAGCCTCCAGGTCACCTGGAAGCAGGACTGGCTGACATCCTCCAGCCTCTGTGGGGAATTACAGCTCCCTGCAAGGGGACTTTTTGGGAAAGGACGTTCCCAGGGCGCGGCCTCTGTGGATCCACAGCCTCATCACCATGAGCGCATGCATCACTCCCTTGCAGGTTTTTTAATCCCCGTCTCCCGGAGTCATGTGCCTGGGGGAGACTCGGATTTCACTTCGCTGAAAGGAAAATGCTAAGCCCTCCTGGATGCATGGAAGAGCTGGAGGCATAAACCTTATGGCTTAAAAAGCAGAATATGAGAAACCGTCCCCAGTATGTGCTTTTCTTTTTCATTTTTTTTTTTTTTTTTTAATAATTCTTAATTTGAAGCTCTGCTCTTGATTTTTGGGCTCTGACTCATACTCGGGATTATCAGGGCTCCGGGAGCCATCGGCTGGCATTGGCGGGGCGCGTTGGGAGGGGACGGAGAGGGCCCGGCCCTGCCTGCTCTATGTTTCCCCTCAACACCACAAGGATCTGGCTGCGAGATAACAGAGCTCCACCGCCTTTTCCTCAGGGCCCCTCCACGCTGCAGACACAAACTGGAGCACAGGCGGTGTCTAAAGTTCACGTTCTGGCTGAGCGTTACCAGTTACATCTCTCGCGCTCGGTTGCCCACAACTTGCTCCGGTTTTCCCCTTCTAGGTTGATATTTTCCAGCCTCAGCCTCTGCACAAAGGCGATGTGAAAGGAAAGTCTCTTTGAACACGCTTTGGCCATTTCAAAGTACGCAGGCACTGAAAAGCCATATCTCCATAATAAACATACCCCTTTTTTTTTTCTTTTCAGAATACAAAACAATCTTCCAATTTTTAAGCGGCTCTACTGCTGAAACTGCTGGGGGTCAGAGCTGACATCTGGCAGGCAATCAGTCCTGACCGAGAACAACCGTGGGGTGTTCCAGTAAACACTGCGTTGCCGTCTCTGAGAGCTCTATCCACCCAGGCACACCGCGTTTCGCAGTGATGGTACCTTTTAATCAGCAGTTGGAAGGCTCGCAAGCCGCCCGGGGAAGGATGAGAACAGCCACTTGAAAGCATTGACGGCAGGGCCGCAGCAGAGGGGACGGAGGCAGGCAGAGGAGAGGTCTCATGGCCGGGCCAGGAGCGGGGCTACGCCGTGGCCTGGGGTTACCTACCAGCAGCAGATGTTCTGCTGTCCTTGAGGAGGACAATGTGAATGAGATGTATGGAGCCAGGACCACTAAATCCCTCCTTGGCCAGCGCCGGGTTATAACGGTTCAATGATACATCACTGAAGGCTTCCCAGAACTACATAAATACCAAAGAGAATTCGATATAAATGATGGCAGGATTTAGGTTGGGAGGGACGTCTGGAGGTCTACAGACCCAGGCTCTGAAGCTGGGTCAGGCTGCTCAGGGCCTCGTCCAGGCAACTTTTGAACATGCCCGAGGACGGAAACCCCACCACCTCTGTCCCAGGGCCGCACCGCTCGTGACACAACCCGGGCCTCGCGGGCACTGCGCATCCACGTGTCTTCTCAGTGTGAGGAGAGCTGGTGACCTGCAGGGGAAGGGGAGAGGTTGAGAAAGAGAAGCAAAACCTACAGAGAAGGAACCATCGCAAACATCACCCAGTTGTTAACTCATGGCAAAAAGCAGGAGCCTGGACTAGACGTCTAGCCTAGGGGCTGGGGCTGGTGTCTTCCCTTCTCTCCCCGAGGAAACTTTGATGACAAACATTCCCGAGAGACCTCGGAGTCCCTCCGTGGCCATGGGTGAATGGTGCTGTTCCTGTTGGTCAGGCCAAGGAAGAGCATCCCTCCACCAGGCATGGCTGCGGCTCCACCATCCTGGAGTTGGCAAGATCTCATCCCAGAACAACCATGGGAAGTGACTGCCAGAGAAAGAAGAGCTCATGGAAAGTTAAGATCTGGCAGGGTGTGGCTGGGGTCACACAGACCTCGTTAGTTACTCAATCAAGCCCAACATGTACAACGGAACCTGCCAGCAATTGGCAGCTGGCAGGGAGAGGCGGCCTGAGCCCCCGCGCTCCCCGGACAGCCCCGGCAGCGCTGGCAACACCTCTCGTGCTTCGAGGGGCATGTGGGGAGAAGAAGATCCTTCCCACCATGCTGAGGCGGGTCTCTGCGGTGGCTCCCAGCTCCTCCCTCGCATCCGGGGCGGGATGGCTCCTTCGGCTGTGCTGGGCGGGTGCCAGGTGGATGTCCCGTGGGGCTGTGGCATGGGCTGCACGTGGGGTGTCTGAGCACGTGGGGCTGATGGGATGGGATGCACAGCAGAGTGAGAGGTGGAGACCACATCCCTGGACCATGCTCAGAGTAGCCAGTGGTTCTCAGGTGGGATATCAGTGTTTTAATGTTTTAACAGCCACCCCTGCAGCACAGGCTCGAGACCAAAGCTGATGCTGGGGTGGTGGCTGGTCACCTTCTTGCTGCCCATGGCTTGGACCTGGCTGCAAGTGCCAGAGCTGGTTCAGGAGAGAGCCACGGAGACAACCGTGGGCTGGTGAAAATACCTCTGGAGGAGGGACTTGACAAGCCTGAAGGTTTTGCTTGCCAAAAATAAGACTGAGCAGAGACTTGACTCCATTCCCAGGTACCACAGAGCCCCATCCATGCCTCAGAACCTGCCTCCCCGTCCTGCCCTGGGAGACGTTTCTCTGGGATGCTGTAGCAGGCAGCTGTACAGAGCTCTACACTTCAGAGAGCTTTTTCTTTTGTGGATACAGGGGTGATAACCCGTTAGTCAGCAATTAACAGTGGGAGAACCAAGGCGGGAAAGCATAAGGATGCTCAAGCAGGGGAAGAAGCAGCTTTCCCGTCCCTTGGTGGGGATGAAGACTGCACCGCCTTTCTGGCAGACACACCGTGGCCAAACACGAAGCACTTGGTCAGTAGAGGGGCGAGCAGGTGAAATTAAAATTTTGTCCCACAGGATGCCAGTCAGGTCGGCTGGACCAAACCCAGGTATCAGCCTCAGCCTCAGTTTCCCCGAGACTGTGACGAGGCCGTGCAATTCCAACCTATCCATCGGTGCACGGCAGCAGCAAGGACCCCCAGCCTCTCCCTGCCCCTCGGTCCCGGCAGCTGCATCTCTCCTGGCGCTGGCACTGGCTGCCGTGGCTGGGCCCTTGCAGGGACACAAGCGTGATGTGTCCCGGTCATGGCTAGCCACTTCAGAGTGTGCAACCCTCTCTCCTCCAGCTTGCCCTCCATTTCCGTGCCAATTTCCATCCAAGCGGCCCCATCCAGAGCGCTGGGCCCCTTCTCCATCATTACCCACACCGCGTATCCCCTGCTTGCCTCTTCTCACACCAGCCAGTGCAGGGCAGGGCTTCCCGTGGGTGCTGCACTGGGCGTTTCGGGATGTCCCCAGCTGCAAACACATCTTAGGTCCAGATCAGGACCATTTCTTCCCCAGGAGGGTGGCGCAGCCCCAGGACAGGTCCCTGGAGAGGTGAAGGATCCCCATCCTTGGGGGATTTGCAGCCCAGGTTGCCCTGAGGGCCTTGTCCACCCGTGTTTTCGCGATCTGCCCCTCGCACATACCTTTCCTTTGAGCGCATCCCGCGCGCTCCCGCACAGGCACCGTAAAGCCCCGTCACACCCCGTTTGCGAGCGCCGTTTCCTATAACAACGCCGTCAACAGCGCGCTGAGCAGGATTTGGGTCCCGGAGAGGGGCAGGTGTGGGCTCCTCGGTAGCTATGGCAAAGGGGTGTTTACTTCTGTGTTTTGCGTGTCAGCGTTACCCCCGGGACAGCTCTCGGTGTCCGTAACAGCAGGGTAAGGCTGTTTGGCGTCTCTCCCAGCAACTTTGTCAGCGTTTAGGGGAATGGGACGTGACCTACACCTGCCAGCCACCACGACAGGACCCGCGCTGGGGACCGGCTGCAGGAAGCATCCTCCCCAGAGCTCCCAGTAAAGCCCCCAGCCCTTCACCCGCCTCCGTGCTGGTACAGGCAGGCCCTGGATGCGGTCTGAGGGTGTGCTCAGCCCTTGCGGCGGGTTTTCTCACCCAGATATTGCACTATGCAGCAAACCCCCTCTCCTCCACGCGGGCCCCCCCCTCCCCTTGCAGGAAATATTTTCTGCCTTCCCCACTTCTCGTCAGGCCGCAGCCGTAACGGTGCTTTGCCGGCGCAGACCGAATTGCACAGCTTTTCCCTGACACTTTGCAAGCTGCGGGGAACACTCCCAGCCCTTCCCCGCGGGCAGCTCGCGAAGTGCTCGGCTCTGCCCTGGCCAGATCGCAAAGGGCTTGGATCCCATTCCCCGGCGCGAGTGCCAGGGGTGGGGAGGTCTTGCCTCGCATCTATTCTTTCGAGGTACAAAACACTCTTTCAAAAGTCAGAGCCATTTCACTGGCAAGAGATGGAAGCTGTGAGCGACGGCCAGCTGCCCCAGTTACAATTCCCAGTAAGGCCGCTGCCCAGCCCTCGTCTCTGCATGTTTTGCAGGCACACGCGCCGAGGACGCATCGCCCGGACCCCCGGCCAGCTCCGACCCGGGGTCTGCGTCCCTGCCGGCCCCATCGCAGCCCTGAGGTGGCTGGAACGGCTACAGAGCCACTCGTCCCCGCACCCGTCTGCTCCCGTGTCGCTCCTCCGGAGCAGAGAGCTCGTGTTTAACGAGCGCGTGTGTTTTTGCTCAAGAATTACATCATGCGGCAACACTAGGGCCA
The DNA here is from genome assembly GCF_036417535.1 of Chlamydotis macqueenii. Taxonomy (NCBI): domain Eukaryota; kingdom Metazoa; phylum Chordata; class Aves; order Otidiformes; family Otididae; genus Chlamydotis; species Chlamydotis macqueenii. Next base: position 10,441,677 of record NC_141574.1, read on the forward strand.
GCCTGGCTGCTCTGCCCTGGCCGATGCTCGCCCCCCCTCCCCATTGTGGGGTGCTCTGCGCCCCCCGCCGCCCCAGCCTTTTGTGACAGTGCAGGGTGGACAGAAAATCACCAAAGCTGCTCCTGCACGATCCCCCCCAACTTCTTGACACATCCCAGCACCGGGTTGCAGAGGGCAAAATGCTCCATCATTTCCACCTCCCGGATTTCCCGCAGCTGTAGCCATCCGTATTTTCCCTAAAATAAAGTGGAAGCTGAGATAAGCCAGGCAGCCGGGCTCCGGAGGGACCATCCTGAGCATGGATTTTAGCGCACACTTCTTTAAGTGGGTGTCCGGGTTTGGGACTTCACACTTCTCGCAGGCGGAGAGGAACTGGGTGGGTTTGCCGATAATTTGCCACCAGTTTCTGTGGCCGTGGAAGGAGCGTGGGGAACGGGGCGGGGGGAACGGCTGATGGGGAGCCCTGGGGGTCGCACCGGCCCCAACCCAGGGGTGAGAGGCTGACGGGGGAGTCCCGAATGTGCTGGAAAGAGGGGAGCAAGCCGCCTCAGTGACCCGGGGCTCTGAAGGTGGCTGGTGGCCGCGGTGGCCATCGCTAGCCACCAGCCGGGGCTGGACGCTGCGTGTCCCCAGGACACCCCGGGGCCGGGGAGGGGGCTCCGCTCCCGGCTTTCAAGCACATTTTTTCTCCAAAACCGCTCGGTTTCAGGGTCCCGGCCGTGGCCGGATACCCCGCGTCCGCCACCTAACGGCCACCGGCGGCACCGCACCGGACACCGGGCAGCGGGCACCGGGCACCGGGCAGCGGGCACCGGGCTCCGAGTACCGGCCAGCGGATACCGAGCACCGGGCACCGGGTACCAGATATCGGGCATTGGCCACCGGGCACCGGACACTGGGCTCCGGGTACCGGACACCTGGCACCTGGCACTGGGCACTGGGCACCGGGCACGGGGCCCCCTTCCCTGCCCCCGTCGGCTTCTCGCTCGACGCTCCGCTCGCACCCCCAGACCCCCCCCATCCCTTTACCCAGCGGTCCCCACCACCCCCCCCCCAATTTGCCACCTGGGATGCGAGGACCCCCCCTCTCCCCCGGTGCCACCCCGGGGCACCAAACCCCCCGGAGCCACGCGGGCACCCGGTGGGGTGGACGCAGCCCCTCCCACCCTGCCCTCGCCCCGCCACCCTGGGCCGTCTTGGCAGCTGCGCCCCCCCGCCCCTTCCAGCTTTTTTGGCAGAGGCGCGCCCGGATTGGAGAAAGCTGAGAGGGAGAGGAATTTGAAAAAAAAAAAAAAAAAAAAGAGGAAAAAAAAAAAAAAGAAAAAATAACCAGCCAGCCAGCCCAATCGGCTGGAGAGGCTTGTGTGTGTTTGCCCTTTCTTCATGACGTAGTGTCCTGTGCCTCTCTCCCCCCTTCTCCCTCTCTTTTTCCCCTCCCTCCTTCCACTCCCCCCCCAGCCCCCCCTCCCCTTCCCCTCGCATCCTTGGAAGCAACGATTAAGCAGCTCCGGGATAAAACACACTGCCTGCGGGAGCACGGGGGCATTGCTTCAAGAGATGGCAAGGCGGGCAGCTGCACCCCTCCTCCCCGGAGTCCTCCTCCTCCTCTCCCTCCTCCCGGCTTCTCAGCAAGGAGGTAAGGACAGAAAATCCTCCCTCCCCTTAGCCCGGCTCTGCGGGACCCTCCGTGGGGCTCAGCCCCACGCCTGCGTGTCCCTAGGCAGGGACAGGCAGCCCCCTTGCCCGCCTTGGGGACATCCCCGAGGGTGGGAGGGCAGCCCCCCCGGGTGCCACCTCCCCGGAGGGCTCCTTGCCCCCCAAACCCATGTGGCGTGCCTGGGTGGGGCGGGATGTCACGGAGAGGGGTGACACAGGGCAGTCCGGGAATGGCACTGCTGCGCCACTCGCTTGTTGGGAGGAGCCTGCGGGGGGCTATGTTCCGGCGAGAGGCTTGGGGACACACAAAACTTGGGGACACGCAAAACTTGGGGACACTGGAGGCTTGAGGACATGCAAAGCTTGGGGACAGCAGAGACTGGGGACACACAAAGCTTGGGGACACGCAGGCAGGAGGGCTGTGGGGGGCAGCCCCCAGCTCCCACGGGGCTTACAAGTGCGAGGGTCTGGGGGAGCTGGTACCCGTCACCCGCCCCGGTGCGGTGGCAGTGTGAGCTGGAGGGGCTGCGGGAGCGTGCGTGCCTCCCGGTCGATGTGTGCGAGCTGCTGCGCAGTGTGTGGCCGGGACACAGCCTGCGGGCTGGTGCGGCTTGCGGAGCAGCTCGACCCGCCTGGATCGCAGGCTCTGGGTGTCCGGGGTGGCCCCCGCGCCGTTCTCCTTGCCCTTGTGTCACCAGTGTCAGGTCCATCCAGCAGTGCATGGCACAGGTCACGGTGAGGGACCGGCCAGCGGCAGGGGCTGCGTGACACCCCCAGCACACGCACACGCACACGCATGTACGGCAAACCCGCTGCCGGGGCGGGGAGGTGAAAGCCAGCACAGCGGTGCGTGCCGCATGGTGCTGTGTGACGCAGCCGAAGAGGCCAAGCGCAGCAGGTGCCTGCCCGCAGAACGGCGGCTGGCGTCCCGTGTTTGGGCCACGGGCACGCGCAGAGGGAGGGGGAGCAGCCCCGAGCACAGATTTATGTCCCTCTCTAACGGCCAAACTGGGCAGGAGTCTGCGCGGTGGGGACGGGGGGGTCAGGGATGGGACAGCCACCGCCGGCTGTTGGTCACCCCGCGTCGTGCTGTGGAGGGCGCGCGATGGGCAGAGGCGGCATTTCCCGAGTGATTTGGGGCTGCTGGTCCCACCGCAGTCCCTGGCTCGGTCTCCAGGCGTGTTTGCTGGTTTGGGAAGTGGCTTACATAGGAGGTGGCCCTGGCCTTGGAGATGGTCCCGGGGCTGATGGGGACACCGGAGAACGCCTCCCATGGCGGAGCAACCAGTGTCTCTGCAGCATGGCAGCGGGAAGCTCCCAGGGACGGGATCCCAAGGGAGCAGGGTTGTACTGGGCACCATGGGGACACGCACGGCTGGACCCAGGCTGCTGTTTGGTGGGGGGGGGAGCTGCTGTATGTTTCCCTAAAAGATGCCAAGCACAGCGTGTCCCAGCCTTTGGAGGGGGCATCCGTGCTTCCATCCCCACACCAGTGTTTCCCAGGGATCCTCCCCCAGGAGCGACACCCCCAGGGGGGACCAGAGGGACCCCAAGGGGTCCCAGCCCTGCAAGCTCGGGGATCACGAGGGGCAGCGCGGGTGGGTGGCACTGGCCTCCCAAGCCTGGGCACTGTGGAGACCCTCTGAGGGCACCCAGAGCCCCCAGCGTGGCCCAGGGCCAGTAGCTCCAGTTGCAGGGCTGGGATGGCATCTCCCCTTCCCAGACGGCTTACTGGGACTGCTCACTCCTCAAACAACTTGCAGAGTGCAGCTTGTCCGCCGGCACTGGGAGATGAAAGCTGGAGTCTCGTGGGGCTGGAGAGGGGCCAGGGTCTTGACAGCAGATGCCCCCCCACCCCAAGCTGCTACCAGCAAGCCCAGGCTGGGATGCAACATGGCTTCAAAGTTGCTTGGAGACCGCATGTTTCCAAAACCAATTCGCGCAAGAGAAAGAAAACAGCAGCGTGAGGGAAGAGGGGAAATAGCTGCAGCGGTTACACGCTGAGGCTCCTCCGGGAGCTGTCGCCCACGGATGCAGGGAGCGCGGCGAGGGTCCGAGGTTCGGCCGCCTGGCGAGGGTGCGAGCTCGCGTCCTGCAGCGCAGCCCTGTCTCGGTCTCGGAAGGAGGGGAAAATAAGGTGTCGAACAGAGAAAACATCGGCATTTCTGGCTTGGGAAGAGAGCTGCAAGTAGTGGTGCAGGTGAAAACGGTGCGGATGACACAAAATGTGGTCAACCAGAAATAGCACAGGATAGCGTGGATGTTGAAAATAGCGACCTACGGAACAGAGTTAGGGAGGAAAAAGTCCGGTTTCTATAAATGAGGCTCCACACCAGCTCCTGAGCACCTCCGGGGTTCACCCCCACTCCAGCTGGGGCTGCAGATGTGGGTGCAATTTCTCCGGCCCTGGGGTGGGTGCTGGGGGCCAGCCCCGTGCCCCGCAGGCTTATAGCCAGCCCCCACCTGGGAGACAAACTGGGAGCCAGGAGCAATCCCCCTTCCCGGGGTCCCAGCAGGCTCGAACCAGGGGCAGAGGCAGCGTGGAACTCCTCCAGTGCGGGGAGGCCGGTGACTGGGCTTTTCCCCGATGCACCGAGGGATGGAGAGGCCAAGGAGGGGCACGCTGCGCAGGGCAGCCCCGAGCTGGGCTACGGGCTCCTGCCCCAGGGCTGGGGAGGGAGAGGGACGGGGAAGAAGGGAGACCAGCCAGAGAGCGATTGCCGTAGCACGGCGTGGCCTTGGGGAGCCCGCGGTGTAGCCAGGGCGCATGGGCTGCTGTCAAAGCCCGAGCTGTGGTGGTGCAGCTGATGGGGGGGCTGGTGACACCAGGGTGACCCCTGTGCCCCCAGGCCTGGCCTGGCTCTGCTTGTAAAGCCAAGACAGCCTGTAAAAGAGCTTCATGAGCAGCACCGAGCTGGCCGCCTTCGGCATCAGAGGTGGCCAGGGAGAGCAGCAAGGGGGGAGCAGCTTCCTGCTATGCCTCGGCTCCCCAAAGCCGTGCCGCATCCCTGCTCGAGCCATCCCGCCACTCCCCGGCCATCCAGGCTCCTGCCAAGGCTTGCTGACCCCCTCGGCCTCCTGCTCTGGGCAAGGAGGTGGTTGATGGACCCACACATCCTCTGAAATCCTCCGGGAGCTGCGAACCTGACCCGAGGCGCTGGGATGGGCGCAGCGCCTCAGCCCAGGGACGGTGCCCGGGGAGGGGGCAGCGATAGTGGCACTGCAGTGGGACCCCCCTGCCAGGGTCCGCAGCTCCCAGGAGGATGACACCGATGAAGGGCAGAGTAGGGCAGCGGTGGCTGCGGGCAGGGGTCCCCTGGACTTTTCCAGGATCCCCACGCATCCCAGGAAGGCTGTGAGGCATCCCGCCTCATCCTGCTTTCCCCGGGGGGGTCTCTGCTGGGCAGCGCTTGTGCGGGCGTCACCGGCATCACCCCAGCACCAGAATCATTGCCTAGATGTGGGGGCTGAAGCTGGGGGGCTGGGACCCTCCTGCTTGGTGGGGGATGCAGCGTGGGGGTCCCCTCCTGGATCCCGGCCGTCCCGCCGGCTCTCGATCCCTGTACCGGCGGGGCGTCCCCTCCCAGCGGGGCGGGTGGGGGAGGCCGAGCGATGTGCGGCCGCTCGGAGTTTGTTTGGAAACAGGCAAGAAGTTGAGATTTGTTTTTCCAAGCTGGGGGGAGTGGGCGGGGGAATGTGCCGGGAAAAAGAGCCGCTCCGTAAACCCCTGGCCGGCAGCCGGGCTGGGCTGTGCCGTGCCGGAGGGGTGAGCTGGCCGGAGCGGTGGCCGAGTGCGTGTCCCTGTCACTCCAAGGGACACCGGCTGCTCCAGGGCCGGATCTGACCCTTGGCCCCGGCAGGGTCCTGGGAGGTGGTTTTGGGGGTGCAGGGCTGAGCCCTTTGGCATCGCTGGGGCTGTGTGCTGGGCGCGGGTGTGCGTGCGGGTCCCAACGGGTTTGTAGGTGTGCGTCCTGCCTGTCGTGTGTCCCAGCACCTCCTCTGCCTGACACCCCTCCTGCACGCATGTGTGTTCTGACACACGTGTGGGCGCATGCCGGCGCCCGGTCTCTCTGTGCGGCTGGGCTGGGGTCCATCCCAGGTGCCCTGGGGGGTGGGGGACACAGGTGACAGGGGGGACACCCTTGGCCCTGCAGCTGTTGGGGAGAAGCGGGGGGCTACACTCTGGGGACCCCCAGAGTTTGCACCGCATCTGAGACAGAGAAGAGATGCGCAGCACCGTGTCTCCCCCCTTGCAATCTGCCAGCTCCGCCACCCACTGGCACGTGCCCGCACTGGCTTCCCTGGCACCCAGCTCCTGGGGGTGCCCGTCCCCCCCACCCTGGTCGGGGTGCTGGGGAGGCCACTGCAGCTTTGGGGCAGGGCAGCAGCTCCTCCCGTCCCAGCCCCAGTGCCCCGCTGCCCTGAACCCCACCCCCTCTGCCCGGAGCAGGCAGGAGAGCTGGGTGCAGCTTGCTGGGAGGGGCGGGGGCTGGCAAATCCTGCAAATCCTATGGCAGCCCCCCCCACCTCAGTGCCAAGAACGTGCTCCAGCCAAAAGTGCAGCTCATCCCTCCGCGTTGCAACCTCCTTGTGCCATGAACCCACCTTCAAGCCTCCACCCCATCCACGGCCCCGATGGGGCAGGGGGGACCGTCCAGGGGACGGCTGCCTCGTGGCCTGCAGGACACAGACCTTCCCCGGGGTCCAAACCAGCCCCCAAACATCACCCTGGTGACCGAGCACAGGATGCTCTGGAAAGCCATGGGACCTGGGCGCTTATCTCAACTTCGCAGAGATGGGCGGAGGGGCGCAGGTGGTTTTGGTGGGTTTCAGCACTGTCCCCCTCGTCCTGCCCCCCAGTCCTGTGGGCCTGGGCTAGCTCATCCCTGACTGTCCCTCAGCAGGCAGGGCAAGGGGGGACGGGCAGCGTGGGCATGGGGCAGCCGCAGCCGAGCACTCGCAGGGTTGGCTGGGACCAGTGGGGATGAACTGGTACAGCCTCACCCTGCCGTGTGTGACCAGGCATGGACCCGTCTGTCCGACCCCACCTCAGAGCCCCGTGGAGCTGATGGAGACGGTGCTGGCTGTGGTACGGACAGGTTTTGGGAGGCAGAGCTGGATGCCAGCTGGATCAGCTCCATGCCAGCCCCGTGGCCCTCCCTCCGTCCGGTGCAGGACCAAGTCCCGCTGACAGCTCCGCCAAGACATCCTTCCCGGCTCCCGGCTGGGCCACCTCTGCCGCCACTGTCACACTGGGGAAACCGTGGTGGGCAAGGAAAGGCAGCGACCTGCCCCACAGCCCCCCGCAGGGCTCTGCATTCCACCCCCTCCACAGGGTCTCAGCAGGTGCCCCTTCCTCCTTGGGAGGATTTTAATGGGGGTCTCTTCTCTTGCAGGGGTCCCTGGTGCTATTCCGGGAGTGGGGGTCCCAGGAGGAGCCTTGTTCCCAGGTAAGGAGGTCCAGGGGGCCTTGAGGGCAGCATCACTCTGCTTGGGGGGGGATGGAGCAGGTGCCTGGGGGGTGCCAGCACGGAGGGCTGGGGACCTGCCAGCCGGGATGAGGGGACATGGGGACACCCTGCCTGGCCACTCAGCCCTGGGAGGCTGCCCCAGGGCCAGCCCCACGGCGTGGGGACAGTGCCAGGCTTACACTGGGGGTCACTAGCCCAGCGCTGGCACCTGCACCCTGCCAAGCCCTGGCCAAAGAGGTGCTCAGAGGTCACAGCCTGTCCCCAGTGTTTCAGCCAAAAGCTTGGGGACATCCTGGGGAGGGGATGCCCCATCCCTTTGCACCCTTGTGACCCTCTCTTTCTCCCCACAGACCCCTGGGAGGCAGGTGTGGGTGGGTGGGCAGCGGGTGCCGGCAGGGATGAATGCTAAGTGTGCTGTTGCTCGCAGGTGCTGGGGTCGGTGGTTTGGGAGCAGGTGAGTGCTGGGACCCCTTCACCCTGAACGCGCTGGGACAGGGAGGGGGGCAGCACCCTGGCAGAGCTATCCCCTGGCAGGCAGGGGGTCTGTCCCCCCACCTCGGGGTGGGCTCGGAGGAAGGGTGGCTCTGACCCCTCTCCTCTCGCTCTCCCCTAGGACTCGGGGCTGGAGGTAAACCTCTCAAACCAGGTAAGAAGCCTTTCCTCGGCTCTCAAACCATCTCCGGCCATGCTAGTGGCCAGGACGCTTCCCGATCCCTGTTGCCCTCGTGTTTCTCCCCCATGGCCAAGGGGACGTCTACCCCATGGCCAAGGCACGCAGCAGCCGGCACTTGCCGCCCTGCCCTGCCACGCTAACCCCCGCCAAGCCCCTGTCGCCTCCAGGGAGCCTTCCTCCCTCCTCCCTCAGCTTCAGCACGCCGCCCTCTCCCCTCCAGCCCCCACAGACCAGCCTTTCGGGGTGCTGGCTGCCTGCAAACCTGCGGCGAAGCTCCTCGGGACGATGCCAAGCCGGGTAACGCTCGCTCAGCCCCGCCGGGAGCCAGTGCCTGCGAGAAGCTGGCAGCACCTCCGCCTGCCTGCATTCATGGCTGAGCAGCTTTTGCTGGGGCTCCCGCAGCCCACGCTGGGGGTTGTCAGGCCTGGAAAGGAGGGGATCAGAGGAGGCATCACCAGGAGAGAGATGGGGTGCTGGCAGGAGGATGCACAGCCCGAGGGCACCAAGCCTGGGGCATGACTGGGAGGGCGCAGGGGGCACGTGCGGTGCCTGCAGAGACGCCCATCGAGGCGCAGGGAGAGATGCTCTTTCGGATGCAGACCCTGGCCTCCCCTGCCTGCCCGCCCGCCCCAGGGGTACCCGTGGCACCCCTTGGCCCCCCGAGCCGGCCCGTCTGCGCGGCGGGAGCGCCAGCCCGAGGCGGAGGCCGGCAACCTCCGTTTACTCAGATTTCAGCTCGTGGAAAGAAAAACAAGGCCCTTTATTTCGGCGTAATTAAAACCAAACGCGGCGCGGCCGTGAAGGCCCAGCCGGAGCGGTGTCCGTGCCCTGAGCCAAAGGCAGTGGAATTTGCGCCTGGAGGGAGCGAGGGCTGATTAGCCCCAGATGTTGGAAGGCAGCGCTGGCCGGAGCCAGAGGGACTCATTCCTCAGCCATAAACATTTCGGCTCTGTCCCCTCGTGGCCTGGCGGGGTGGGGGGCAGGCGAGGCAGAAAGGGACGGGACAGGGGACCAGGGCGCTGACGGGCACGTTTGTCACCCGTCCCTGGGGCACGCTCCTGTCCCACCAGGATGGTGCAAGTGGGACGCTCCTGCTCCTCTGGTCCCAGTCGTGTCCTCCCCAACCCTTGCTTCACCCCACTTCTTTTTCCAGGGGTCGGAGGCCTCGGGGGACTCGGCCCACTTGGCCTGCAGCCAGGTGAGCACAGGCCACCGGCCACCCCCGCTCCTGACTGTCCCCAGGACGATGTCCCCAGGCACCCACCTTGGGGACAGCACACGGCTCGTCCCCACCGCGCGCTCTCTGCAGCCTCCCTGGTGGGTCCCAGCCGGGCTGGGTGCCTGAGGGACCGGCAGCCACCGACGGGCAGCCCTGTGCTCCCCAGTGTCATGGTGTTAACCACAGCTGGGTGACCCCAAGCAGTGATAGACGAGAAGGGACACGGGGTCCCCACGGGGTCTGCAGCAAGGGGACAGTCCCCGCACGTGGCCCGAGTATGCAGTGGCCAGTGATACCGCAGGGTGCCCTGGGTGGCGTGGGTGTAGCTGGTGAGTGGTGGGATGTTGGTGGGGACAGGTATTTGGGGGGGACGCAGGGAGAAGCCAGTGCAGGAGAGGTCAGCGCCTGCTTAACCATCGCCTTGCCCAGCCTCACGCCAGCCCCCGGCACCCCCGCGCAGCCCCCTCAGCTCACCACCCCCTGCGCCCACCATGAAGAGCAGGACACCTTCTCACCAGCTGCTTTTTGGGGATGCTCACGCTGGTTGTTCTCTTCCCTGCAGGTGCTGCGGGTCTCTTTCCTGGAGGTGTCTTCCCCGGCGGGGTCTTCCCTGGCGCTCCCTCCGCTGCCGCGCTGAAGGCTGCTGCCAAAGCTGGTGAGTGCCAAGCGACGCTGGGCCATGGCACTGCCAAGGGCTTGGGCAGCCCCCAGGGACCCCTGGTGTCCCCTGGGTGCCCGGGTTCGGAGAGCTTTCCCGCTGGAGCCGGAGGGCCGTGAGCGGGAGGTGCCGCTCTCACGGGAATCGCCGTGGATGCGGAGGGATCCCGGCACACCTCGGCGTGCTGAGAAACGGGCGCCGGCCCAAGTTCTGGCCCCCAGGAGCGGAGAGCATGGAGCTGCCTGGTCTCTGTGCCCGGGTCTGGGGGACCTATCCCCGGCGCTGCCTCGGGGCGTCCCCTTCGCCCCCCAAGAGCTGCCCTGCGTTTGTCCCTTCCCTTGGCATCGTTCCAGCCACCCGTAGCCCAGCAGCGGCATCTCACGCTGGCGCGCTCCTCTTCCCAGTGCCTCCAGGTGCTGGCACTGGTGGTGCGGATGGAATTGGTGGTCCTGGTGGCCTCAGGGTCTCCAGAGATAGGAAGAGTGGCCTTGGGGTCTCGCAGTCCCCAGCAGAGCCGGGCCCAGGGCAGACACGTCCCCACGCCTGCCAGGGTGGGCAGGAGCCGGCGCGCCAGGGCTCAGGGGGTCTCTGCTGCCTGCAGGTGCTGTGGTACCGGGCGGGGTGCAGCCCGGGGTTGGCGCGGCAGCGAAACCCCCCAAAATACCAGGTAGGTGCGCGGCCCCGAAGTGAGGGGCCGGGGCGGGGAAGGGCTCTGGCTGGGCGCTCATCCTTGCTTTCCTCTCGCCTGGCAGGTGCTGGGATTCCTGGAGCTTTCCCAGGCGGCGTACTCCCTGGCGCAGGTGAGTCGGGGGTCCTCACCCCACTGGCAGCGTCCCGATCTCCGAGGGGGTCCCTGCCTCACCAGCAGCACCCCAGTTTGAGCCGATAGCCCTGTAGCCGGCTGCACCCTGGGCGGGCAGAGCCCCGTGCTGCCCGCCTGCCTGTCCCGTCACCCGTGCCCACCATTTCCAAACCCTTGCGCAGCGACATTTACACCGCGCCAAAGGTGGGAGGACCCAGCCTCTCCGGGGGTCTTGCGCCAAGCTCCGTGGGAGCGGGCGGCGTCGGCGTCGGGAGAGGAGCTGGCACGGAGCGTGCCAGGGCCCGGCCAAAGGCGGCGTGAGAAGGAGGGGGAGGAGGTGGCAGGGGGAGAGGAATTCCTCACTGCAAAGTAATTTGGGGGAGGAAAACTTGTGAAAACAAGATGTTTCGACACTGTCAGAAGGAGAAGTGTGTTGCTGGTCAGGAATGTCTTTTCCATGTCGGAAAACGCGTGAGTTATAATGAAAGACATTTGTAAAAGGTGGGGGGGGCGGGAGGGGGGCAGAGCAAACCAAAAAAATGCTCAACACCAAAAACCCAACCCAAATGGGTGCGAGGCCAAAGTGCTGCCTGTTGCCCCTGGAGGGTCGGGGTCAGCAGTCAAGACCCCCCCTGCCTGCTCCCCAAAAAGCCTCAGCTTGCGCAAAGCCACCGCAGCACACCGGGACGGGGAGCAGCGCTGGGCTGAGGGCACCCTGCTGCCTTGCTGTCACGAGTGGGACCCACCCATGGGTGCTGTGTACCCCACAGGCACCTCGAGCTCCGGTGTGGGCAGCCCTGCTCCCCCCCCGAGCACCGGCAGCCCCAGGGCTGGAGCAAACCCCTCCCCGGCGGCTCTGCCCGAGGGGGTGCGGGGACGCTGGCATGGGGGGTCCCAGCAAGCTCCTGGAGGGATGAGGGTGCCCTGTCCCATGTACAAGGGTTGGTGCTGAGCCAGAGATAGGTAACAAGGATTTGGGAGCTGGGTGCAGGGGTCTCGGGTGCCGGCAACACCACGATGCCCCACTGCACTCACCTGGCCCCTCCGGTCTCTGCCGCAGGCGTGCGCTTCCCTGGCGTAGGGGTGCTGCCTGGGGTACCCACTGGTGCTGGAGTCAAGCCGAAAGGTCCAGGTAGGTCCCTGGACCTGGTCCCTGGGGATGCTGGGGTGGTGTGTGGGGCTGGGGCTGGCTCCAGCTCTGCCCTCATCCCCATCCCACTGGGGCTGGGTCCAGCCCTTCCTTTGGGGTGGCTGCCCCACGGGGCACGGGGGCGAGCCTGCGCCGGCCAGTTGGGACCTGAGGCTCACACAGGTGCCGTTGTGTTTGTCCCTAGGAGCAGGAGCCTTTGCAGGGATCCCTGGTGAGTGTCCCATCTCTCTCGTCCGTCCTTCTCTTCCTTCCCAAGTCTTTTCATCACAGCCGTGACCTCCCCACGCCGGAAGATGCCTCAGGGCTTTCCAAGCCACCCGCTCTCCTCTCCCGGGGTGCCCCGGGGCACCCCCCTCTTGCGCGGGCTCCAGGTGAGAGTCTGCTGTTGGCTTTGCAGGACTGGGAGGTTTTGGAGGTCAGCAGCCTGGTGTCCCTCTGGGGTATCCCATCAAAGCTCCTAAGCTCCCAGGTAAGCTGCCACAGCCAACGGGGCGAGGGGGTGAAGGAACCCCCCCAGCAGCACCAGGAGAAGGACCCGCCGCACCCCAGGGCTTAGCGGCGGTGCCCCCGGGTCCCCTGGACCTGGCGGTGCTGGTGCTGGCCCCGGGGACAGCAGGACAGAGCGAGGGGGGTGAGTTCAGCAGCAGCGCCCAGGGCAGCTGCCGGCGGGGCAGGCTCTTGCCCCCAGCCCAGGGACGATGCTGTGCCTCTCTCTGGCTGTTGTAAGGTAGGACAGGGCATGTTCTGGGGACGTGCTTTGGGCCAGGCCACCCTGGGCAAGTGACCGTCTGCTCTCTGGGGCTGCTGGGGCTGTGCTGGGCATCACCGGGCGGTCACCTGGGCCAGGTGTCCCGGCTCAGGGAGCTCTAGCCGAGCCACCAACAGCAGGCGGGCAGTGGGGATGGAGCTCCAGGCAGGTTTCTCTCCCCATTGCCTGCCCAGACGAGGCTCAGCCCCGGCCCAGGGAAGCCTGAGGGTGCTCAGCACCCCTTTCCCAGGCTGGGACACCTCCATCTCCCAGCCCTGCGCCGGGTTCCAGCTCTGCCCGCTGCCAGCCGGCCGTGCCCACGCGGTGCTGGGCAGCCGGTACCAGGTGCTGTGCCCTCCAAGGGCGATGCCACTGGCTTGCTGGTGCCGAGAGCATCCCTGAGGAGCTGGGCAGCCAGATCTGACCAAGTACCCCCAGGGTGCCGGCACACAAGTAGCTCCACAGGTGCTTTCCCACTGGCCAAACCAAGCTGCTGCAGGCAGGAAAGACTTGTTGGGGGGAGCCCACCCCCGGGGAGCGGGTCCCACGCCAGCACGGGCGCCAGCCCCAGCAGCTCTGCCGGCTTCCCCCCGCCAGGGCCCACTGCTGCAAACGACGGCAAAAATACTTGGCCCGCTCCGGCTTCCTCTCGCAGAGGCCGAGTTATGCTCGTTAGGGCGACGCGGCCCCGCCGCCATCGGATACCGTCTGGCTTCCCAGCCGCAGCCCGGCCCCAAACCGCCTTTCATGGGGTGCCCGGTGCGGAGAGCAAACCGCCGGCGCATGGCGCGGCCGTGCCTGGCTCCATCCCGCTGTGGCCCCACCAGTGGCCCGCAGCCTGGATGGGACACCGCTGCCGGCTGACCCACTTTTTGGGGAGCCTTTGTTAGATAAATCAGGGAAGGCACCCATCCCCTTGGCCAGGAGCCCCATCAGTGCATTGTGCCTCTTGCGGGGACCAGCAGGACAGTGGTGGTGTCCCCAGCTGTGGTTTCAGCCGCTGGGTGCTGCCTGGCACCCCGGTCCTTCCCGAGGTGCCGGGGGATGCTAGTTTGTCACCTCTGAGGGCTTGGGGCCAGCAGTGTGGGAACACACCAGGCTGGCTGTTGAGGCTCTCGGTTTGATGCTGCAGACAGACCTGGGGGCTCCCACACGTCCCCGCATCCCCTGTGCTGTGCCCCAGCTGGGGCCAAGAGGGGATGAGGGGACAGTGGGGAAAATAATGTTTTCAGTGGAAAGTCTCCTTTTTGGATGATTTACTCCAAATGCCCTGGCCAGCTCCTGCTATCCCAGCTCGGGAGGGGACCTCGGGGTCACCCTGCTCACGGGGTGCTCAGCCTGAAGCTCTGGCTGAAATCAGGGTCCCCCTCGATGCTGTAGAGATGGGGACTGTTCCCCAGCGCAGGATGGGTGCGCACAGCCCCAGGGCATGGGCTGCTCTCACATCTGGCTGAGGGTGGTGTGGAGCTGGGGCTTGGACCTGGCAAAACCCTTGGAGACCCAAGGGCTTGGACTCTTGACCCGTGGAGTCACCTCCACCTGTGTAACCCAGTACTGGACCCTTCCGCAGCTTTGGGGTGAGCGAGATGCTGATGAGGTGCCCCAGGATGGGCCAGGGGGGACCCTGAGGTGGGGAACACCTGGCACGGCTCACAGCCACCGCAGCCTGGAAAGCCTCCGCCTTCCAGCAGCGCCGTGCTGGAGTGGGACACAATGCGACAGCCTGGCAGGGTGGAGGGAAATCTGGTCCCCACATGCGGGCTGGCGGGAGGGGATGGCATCCCACGCTCAAGGAGATGCTTTGCCATGAGCAGTCCCGTTCTGGCTGCAGGCAGCTGCATCCCCGCCCTGCCCGCAAGGCAGGAGGGCTTGGTGTGGGACCCCCTTCACCCTATGTGCTGCTCAAGCTGTCCCCACTGGGGATATGGCAGCCCATCGCCCCTCCTCAGGCCGCTGCCAGCTCCCAAGCCCACGGTCCCCACCGAGTCACGGGCATCCCCGTGCCATCCCAAACAGTGAGATCCCGCTCTTTCACAAGGAGATGTTTCCCCAGCCGTGATGTTCCTGCACATAATCCCTCCCCGTCCCTTCGCGCTGACATCCTAACGAGGTCACGTTTCAGCGGAGGCTCCCGAGCCCTGATTCCAATTAAAATCTTTCATTTGGAGCTGAACGTGGTGCAGCCAGCTGGGTACAGCTCTCACCGCAGGGGTCTCAGGGGATCCCCCACCGAAGCGCGGTCACGGGAGGCTCCCTCAAACACAGCTTTGGGCACCACAGCCCTCGGCATGGGGCGGAGCGCGGGTGGCTCTTTTTGGAGCCGCTGCTTCCAAGGTGATGGAGAAGAGCATCTCCTGGGCCAGCTCCATCATGGGGGGTTGTATCCTGGAGGCTTTCCCATCCCGACGGAAGGAGCCCTGAGGTCTGATGCCGCCACAGCCGGCTGGCAGAGAGGGGCTACACCGCGGGGCAGAGGGGGCACGGCCACCGGCAGCCAGGTGCTAACCTGCCACCTTCTCTCCTCTCCAGGTGGCTATGGATTGCCCTACACCAATGGTAAGCTGCCCTGCGGTGAGTGCTCGTAGCCCTCGCTCCGCGGTCGTAGCTCCTCGTGGCTCTGCCAGCTGCCGCCATGGCCTCGTGGGCACCAACCCCTGGGGCGGTGTGATGGGCATCCCGCTCTCCGGGTGAGGTGGTCCCTCAGGGAACCCGTGCATCGTTCTGCCGTGGTGCCTGTGGACCCAACTGGGAGCAAGCTGGCTCTCCTGGCATCCCGCGCCGCGGTGCTGGGTACCATTAATCCGCAGGCATGCCGTGGCACCGGCAGCGTCGGCTGGCTGGCTGGCCCTCTGCTAGAACATGTCCTGGGCTGCGGCCGGCCCA
The DNA here is from genome assembly GCF_036417535.1 of Chlamydotis macqueenii. Taxonomy (NCBI): domain Eukaryota; kingdom Metazoa; phylum Chordata; class Aves; order Otidiformes; family Otididae; genus Chlamydotis; species Chlamydotis macqueenii. The sequence goes on from NC_141574.1 coordinate 10,456,937, forward strand.
GGCAGGCGTGTTTGAACTGACATCTCAACTGGGGAGGACCTGGCTCTGGCATCCCCCCTACATCCCTCGACGCCAGTGGGGAGAGATCCTTCAGGCCACGGGAGCTGCTCCGTCTGCCTCGCCGCCCTTCCCGGGGCCAGTGCCTGACCTGGCTCTGCCTTTCTGTTTGTGATTGCAGGCTTCGGGCCCGGCCCCTTAGGAGTCGGCATCGGGGCAGCAGGAAAGGCAGGGTACCCCACTGGGACAGGTAGGCTCCCTTCCGGGCTACCCCAGGGTGGGGGGCTGGCATGGGCATGGAGGGGGGACAAGGCACCCTGTTCACTTTACCGATCCTCGGATGGGGTGTTGGGCACTGCCTGGCTGTCTGGTGGCCCCAGGGTGGCAATGTCACCCCAGCAACAGCCCGGAGAGGTGCATCACCTCCCAAAGCAGAGGGGGGTGGATGCTGACAGGAGGGGCAGGTCCCCAGGGTCCCTGCGGGATGGGGGAGTTGAGGTGGGAACGGTCTCAGGACCTCAGCGGTCGCCCATGTCCTTCCCCAGGAGTCGGAGCACAGGCGGCGGCAGCGAAAGCAGCAGCAAAATTTGGTGAGTCCCCCTCTGCAGGCACAGCCACCACCCATCTCCCCGGTGGGCGGCTGCTCCCTTGCTCCGTCCCAGGCTGGGGGATGCTGGTGGTGGCCCCGCATAACTGAGCTGACCATTCCCTCCTCCCCTGTGCCAGGAGCCGGTGTCCTGCCCGGGGCTGGCGCCATACCGGGAGTCGGCGGGGTGGTACCCGGCGTCGGCGTTGTCCCAGGAGCCGGAGGTGAGGCGGTGGCGGGGTTCAGCTCTGGGGCTCGGGGAGGGTCACCTCCTGTCATCCTGCACCCCTGACTCTCTCCTGCTACCCCGGCAGCGGCGGCAGCAGCGGCGGCGAAGGCGGCGGCGAAGGCGGGAGCTTTTGGTGAGTTCCCCGCCGCCTGCTCGCTCTCGGGCTGTGGCAGAGCCGTGCATCAGTGCCAGGCGTTGCGTGGCTCCACCGCCTGGCCCAGCACCCCCTGCCCCATCTCTGGGGGTGCTATCCCAGCCCCAGACCCCTGCCCCGGCTCCAGTGGCTCCTTGCCCAAAGCTCAGGGTGAGGCAAAGCCGCTCTGCTGTGAGCGGAAGGCAGCAAAGGTGTGAAACCTCCCACGGGGGTGCAGAGGGGCTTCGTCCCCTCGGGGGGCAGCTCCCAAAAGGCTGTTGGGAGAGCCAGGCTGGGACGTTGCAAAGCCTGGTTTGCAAAAAGCGGCTTTTTCGGCGTGGCCGGAGGGCTTACAGGCTGCCCTGTGATGCGGCTGCTCCATCAGAGATGCGGTTTCACTGCTCTGGGCTCCGGCGGGGAGATGGTGCCTGTAACGAACTGTCGTTCGTTAGTGAAGGGACACGCTTGCTGCTGCAGCTCTCGTGTTCGCTGCTCCCCTCACTGGCTGCTTCGCGGGAGAAACGCGAGTAGCGAACAACTGCTCCTTGGAGCATCCAGAGGAAAGGCAGCAGCCCCCGGCGCAGCTGGGGTCTACAACCGCGGCCTTGGGAGACCTCGGGGGTCTACGAGCTCCTGGATTGCTGGGTGGGCTCCAGACCCTCGTGTTGGGTGCGGGGAGCTGGGGATCCCCTGCCTGGGTGCACCCCTGGTATCCTGAGCAGTGTGTTTGGAAGATGTGGAGAACTCACCTCAAAGCCAGGTACCCCGGAGCCTCCCGTGATGTCGGGGCAGACCATGTCCCCATGTCCCCACCAGCATGGCACAGGGTGTTTTGGGGGAAATCTGACTGCTCTGTTTCCCTCCAGGTCCAGGGGCGGTACCCGGGGTTGGCGGCATCCCAGGCGTCGTGCCCGGCGTTGGCGGTGTCCCCGGCTTGGTGCCCGGTGTCGGAGGTGTCCCCGGGGTGGCAGGTGACTTCCCAAGGCCCTCGTCCCCACCGCCTGGCTCTGCAGGGGCCATGGGGGCTGGTGGCTGAGGGTCCCTCTCTCCCTTGTCCCCAGGAGTTGGGAAGCCGGCAGCAGCGGCGGCAGCAAAGGCAGCTAAGTATGGTACGTGCTGTACGTGCTCCCCGGCAGCTCCCCAGGGACCCTTGCTGACCCTCCCTACCCGTGGCACCGAGGGTCCCCCCAGGAAGGCAGGTCTCCCCTGGGGACCTCTCCTGATGGCATTACGGGTAAAGCATCCGGGGATGGGATGCACCCAGTCCAGCTCCCAGCTCTCCCAGCTCCTCCATCCGGGCTTGGCTTGGTCCCCAGGGCAGGATGCTCTCCTCCTCTGGGGCTTCTGGAGGCTGCTTCATGAGGGTGAACAGCGGAGATGGAACTCATGTCCTTGGACCTTGGCTGAATCCTTGAGTTTTCTTCCAAATCCATTTTTCCACCAGCAGACCTCACCCAGGGCTCAGCCTTGCTGTCCAGATGGGCAGAGGGACCCCTGCCCAGGGTCACTGCCTTCCAAAAACCCGTTGGGATCCAGCAAGTGCATTCGACCCAGCTGCCCAGCAGGCATAACCACCCCACGGGAGTTCCAGCCAGGAGGAGCCTGGAGGGGACGAGGGACATGGCCAAGCAGGGAAGCTGGGCATGGAGAGGAGGCAGAGGTGGCCCCGAAGCTCCACGAAGGGCTGGGGGATCCATGTGCTGCTCCGAAAGGCACTGCAGGCGTTACACGGCCACGTCCCAGGACCTTCTCCTGCACCATTGCTGCAGAGCCCTGAGAGTCCCTTGGGCAGAGCCGCGCTCGGTGGCACGTTTCCTTTGAGGGCTAAACTGTTGCTGGGCATTTCTGCCATTTCTCTTCCGCCTCACCTGGAAAAAAATCCCACCACGTGCCCAGGGAAGGATGGGATCTAGGGAGAAATGTGGCAGCGCCAGTTTAATGGGTGTGTGTCTGTCCTGGGGTGTCAGGCACCTGCCAAGCGGGGGGCCATGATGACAACCCCCCTGGCACTCATCCCTTCAGAAGTGACCTGATGCTGGTCCCTGTGGCACTGAAGAGGGCCGGCGGGTCAAGGCTGTCACTGCCTGGGGAAGCTTCCCAGTCTGGCCAGTGCCCAAGGCACCCAGCCCTTCCTGGCGACCACCAGCCACTTCTTCTCCGTGGCCTGTTTGGCTGCAAGGCTTGATGTCCCCACGGTGAACATCCCCTGGAGCCCTCTGTGATGATGAGGATCATCATGGTTCCCCGTGCTGGTGACTTCCCAGCCTCTCTTTTACAACGGCAGATTTACCACCCTCGCAGGGGCGGACACGGGACCAGTCCCTCCCCTGCACTGCTGCAGCTCTCCCCTGGGATGAGGTGGTGGACAGCCCGATGACGAGAGCAGCCCAGTGACGAGGTCCCACCTCTCAACTGTTGCTGCAACGAGATCTAACTTCTTGCCTCTTGTTGCCTGTAGGAGCTGGCGTCGGCGTCCCTGGCGTCCCTGGCGTCCCTGGCGTCCCTGGTGTCCCTGGCGTCCCTGGCGTCCCTGGTGTCCCTGGCGTTCCCGGTGTCCCTGGCGTTCCCGGTGTCCCTGGTGTCCCTGGTGTGCCCGGCGTTCCCGGCGTGCCCGGCGTTCCTGGCGTTCCTGGCGTGGCTGGGGTTCCTGGCGTGGTGCCTGGCGTCGGAGGTGAGTGGATGGGCTGGCACAAGCCGATGGGGTGGCGCTGGCCTCACTGGCCCCTAACTCGCTCCTTTTTGTCCCCACAGTGGGTGTCCCAGATGCTGCGGCGGCCGCGGCGAAGGCTGCAGCGAAAGCCGCGGCGTTTGGTGAGTCACCGTCATCCTTTCCCAGGGAGGGAGGAGGGATGCTTGCAAATGGGCAAGGTGGGGGGCACCCCTGGTGCTGCGGATGGTGGGGAGGGCAGCGGGACCCCCGCCTGCAGAGCCTGCCTGCTCGGCCACATCCCTAAACCTCTCTGCAGGAGCAGGGCGTGTGCCTGGCGTCGGCGTGCCCGGTGTCGGCGTGCCCGGAGTTGGCGTGCCTGGCGTCGGCGTGCCCGGAGTTGGCGTGCCCGGAGTTGGGGTACCCGGAGTTGGGGTACCCGGAGTTGGTGTGCCCGGAGTTGGTGTGCCCGGTGTCGGCGTGCCCGGTCTGGTGCCCGGAGTCGTACCAGGTGAGGTGGTCTCTAAGGGACACTCGGGATGTCCCCAGTGATGCTGGCTGAGGGGTGCTGGTGAGGCCACCATGGCCCATCACTGCCCCTCACGCTTCCCTTCTCCTCCAGGAGTTGGAGCTCCAGCGGCTGCCGCTGCTGCCAAAGCAGCCGCCAAAGCAGCCAAGTACGGTAAGCTGGGTTCTCTCCGGGGTCATCCCACGTGTCCTCTCTCCTGCTGCCTTTCCACCCCAGGCTGCTCCTCTCATCGGGGCTGAGGCCTGGCGCTGCACAGGGCCCCTGTGGGTCAGGGCGAGGGATGAGGTCTCTGCAGGGCTGTACGTGGGATGAGGTCCTGGTTGGGTCAGGGGATGCTGTCTGGAGAGCTGGTCTGCATGGAGGGCCCTAGGTCCACCATCCATGCACCTTCTCATACATCCCTCTGTTCACCCTCCCCTCTACCCACCCATCCACACCATCAGCCAGGCAGCCATCTCAACATCCTTCTGTCCATCCATCCACATCTCCATCCATCTATCCATCCCATCATCCATTCACTCTGCCATCCATCCATCATCCATCCACTCACCCATCATCAAACCACCCACCCATTCATCCGTGCCATCATCCATCCGTCCCACCATCCATCCACTCTACCATCCCACCATCCATTCATCCATCCCACCATCCATCCCATTGTCCGTGCATCCATCCACCCACCCACCCACCCATCCATCCCACCATCCATCCACTCTCCCATCCCACCAAGCCATCCACCCACCCCAGCCTGCCATGCATTTTCAGCTGGCTCCTTCCACCACCTCTCTTCCTCAGCCGAAGCCCCAAATCCTTCTTTCTTCTTGCACGAGCAGGCGGACTGGCTCCTGGCGTGGGTGCCCTGGCTCCTGGTGTTGGTGCCCTGGCTCCTGGTGTAGGTGGCCTGGCTCCTGGCATAGGTGGCCTGGCTCCTGGAGTGGGTGCCCTGGCTCCCGGTGTTGGAGGTGTCCCAGGTGAGGAGGAGGAAGGCGGGCGGTGGTGGCAGCCTGGCTGGTGCAGGGGCAGGTCTGGGGTAGGACAGGCTTGAGGACGACATCGGTGGTCTCCGTCAACTCACGGCCATCTCTTGGGGGATGCAGACGAGGCAAGAGGGGTGGGCTCTGCCCAGCGTTGCTGGATAGGACCCCCCCTGGGGACACTGACCCCCCTCTCGCTGTCTCCACTCAGGGGTCGGAGTTCCATCCGCAGCAGCAAAAGCAGCAGCGAAGGCAGCCAAGTTCGGTGAGTTGGCTGGAGAAGCCCACCACTTGCGGCTCAGCCCGCAGCAGGCAGCCCTACCCAGCCGGCGGGCGCCTGGGGTCTCCCCGCAAACCCTGGCATGGCGCAGTCTGGTCCAGGGGGAGCTGGGGGACTTTGAGGGTGGGCACCCCACACCGGGCACACCATCCCACGGGAGCAGGGGGATCACGCAGGGATTACCCCCACGCTGCCTCACCCCCTCTCTCTGCAGGTGCCGGGGTGGGAGGGGTGCCAGGTGTGGTGCCCGGCGTTGCTGGGGTGCCAGGAGTGACGCCCGGCGTCGGCGTCGTGCCCGGAGTGGTGCCGGGTGTGGGGGTTCCCGGTACTGGCATCCTCCCCGGAGCAGGTATGCGCTTCGTCACACCCCGGCCGGGGACCCGCTTGGGGACGGTGATGATGGGGGATGCTAAAAGCCACCGAGCCACATGGAGGGGTGCTGGGGAGGGGGATGTAGGCGGGACAAGGGATGGTGGCAGGGGTGACTGTCCTAACCACAGTGCCCTCGTTCGCTTTGCAGGTATCCCCCAAGTAGGGGTGCAGCCTGGTGCTAAACCTCCCAAATTCGGTAGGTGTCTCTGCCTCCCTCCCCCAGGTCCACCTCGGGCCATCGCCAGGCACCCTCCTGGCGTGGCTGTCGGGGCACTGGCCTCGCTTCGCGTCCCCTGCATGCCCCGTTGGTGCCCTGGCCCAGGCGTGGGATGTGGCATGAGGTCACCTGCGGGTGCGAAGGGCCACCCGTGGGTGCGAAGTGCCACCCATGCCCCCTCCCCTGGGCTCGCTGGGGACGTTTATCTCCTGCTCTGCCGTGCGGAGGGTGAGCCCTCTCCGGCTCTTCGTGCTGTGGGTGCTGTGAGATGGGTGCCGGGGACGCCCAGGATGGGTGCAGGGCCACCTCAGTGGCTCGAGCACTGGCTGGGGGTGCACCCCAAGCTGTGGGTGCCGGGCTGTGGGGGACGGGTGTTAATGGTCTCTCTCTCTCCGGCAGGTGTTCCCGGGGCTGGAGTCCCAGGGGTCGGTGTCGGGGGGATCCCAGGTAGGCGCTGGCAGGAGCTGAGCCCGGGGAGCGGGGATGTGTGGGCAGAGGGGTGCCCACCCGGGGCACAGGGGGACCGGGGGCTGCCCGAGGAAGGATGGGCACACGTGGGACTGGGCGAGGAGTGGATCGGATGCTCCCCCATTGGTGCTCACCCGGAGTCCCCTTGTAGGTGGCCTTGGAGTTGGTGGCCTTGGAATTGGTGGCCTTGGAGTCGGTGGGCTTGGTGCTGGTGAGTGACGCTGGCCCCTGGCGCGGGGGGTCTGCAGGGCTGGGGTACAGGGAGCGAAACAGCAGCGGCATGCTGGCACGGTGCCGCAAAGGAAAGGGGATTTACGGGATGCGGGGGATGCAGGGTGGCTCTTGTCCCCTCCTGCTCCCACGGCGCGGTCCCATGCTGCGCTGTCACCGTGCCCTGCAGTGCCCGTGCCGTGGGGACAGAGACGGTACTGTACCACGTCCCCAGCGTCCGGGGATGCAGGTCCCTGCCTGGGGACTCTCCGGGATCGTAGCAGGGTCACTGTGGGGGCAGCGAGCCCCGGTGGGGGCTGCGCTTTTGCCCCTCTCTGACACAGGAATTTTATATCCAGGAGCTGTTGGGAAACCTCCCAAGCCAGGTAAGGAACAGGGGTGCTCCGGTCGGGGGGGCTGGAGGGGTGACCCCCACCCCTGTCCCCATCCCTGTCCCAGTCCCCGCCCTCACCAAGGCTCTCCCATCCCGCAGGTTTTGGTGTTGGAGGGCTACAGCCAGGTGAGTGCCACGGTTCGGGGCTGGGGCGGGACCGTGTCACCTGCCACGCCACGCTTGTCCCCGCTTGCTGTCCCCAGCCTGCTGCTGTCCATTCTCCAGGGGCAGCTCCCCAAAACCAGGCGGGTCACTCCACGGGGACACGGGCTTTTGCAGCGGCTCCTGGGGTGTCCCCAGGCGGGGTGTCCCCAGGCAGGCAGGGCTGGGGTGGCACCGCTGTCACCGGCTGTCACCGGCTGTCGCTTTTTCCCCAGGGGTTGGAGTTCCCGGCTTCGGCGTGTCACCGATATTTCCAGGTACCTTCCCCGGCTCGGCACCTTGGCATGCGTCGGGGGCGCATCTCGGAGCCTGGCTGGCTCACGGGGTCACACGCAGCCCACGGAGCACGGGGACACGGGACCCGGGGTTGGGGGGTGGGTTCTCAGAGGGGGGGTGTGGGGCAGGGCCGTGTGGGTGCCTGGTGGGTGCTGAGGGCTTCACTCTCCTTTCAGGCGGGGTCGCCGGCCAGCTGGGATTCGCCGGTGAGTGCCCATGCCCTGAGTGGGGCGCTTTTGGGGTGGGGGGCGTGCATATCTCCCATGCACCCAGTGGGATGGGGGTCCCACTCACCCTGCTCTGCCTCCCCCCCACAGGGAAGCCCCCCAAGACCTTCGGAGGAGCCCTGGGTGCCCTGGGCTTCAGAGGTGAGCGCTGCTGCGGGGTGACCTGCACCCCCTGCCCTTCTCCCAGCCACTCCCCACGGATTGGGGGGTGCAAGGTGGGGGCTCACCCTGTGCATCCCCCCCCCAGGCGGCGTGGCCTGTGCACAAGGGAAGTACTGCGGGAGGAAGCGGAAGTAACCGTCCGCCGTCACCGATGACCTCATGAACTTTGGTGCTACTGCATGGTCCAGAATGTAAATCCCAAGCAAAGCTGAGAAACCGCCCCCCTCCCCAAAACCCCGGACCCTCCTCCCATCCCGGGGCCATCCCCGGCCCCACGTTCCCAGGAGGGACCCCGCGCCTCCGGCAGCGCCCATGTCCCCCCCCCCGAACCCCTCCGTCCCAGCAGGGAGCGCGGAATAAACTGCGGGGAGCAGCCATCCCCCTTGGTGCTATCGCTCCCTGTGGGATTTCGGGGGGAGGGGGGGCTCTTGGGGTGTCACCCCCATCCCCAGCCCCAGAGCTGACCCCATGGTGCGGGGTGGGGCAGGATGAGGGGCACCCCACATTGGAGGGAAGGGGGTTCCGGCAGCGAGGGGCTGTGTGTGTGGGGGGCTGTCCCCCTCGCCTTGGGGGCCCCCTGGTCCCTGTGTCCCCCTGGCCTGGGGGGGCCGCGGGCGGGAGGGGCTCGGTCCCTTCATGTTACTCACTTTGCTATAACTGGGTGGGACGCCCTGTGCAGAGGGACTCGCTTCCGACAGACTAATAAAGGACAAGTTTTTAAAGGACTCTGGCTCCTGCATCCCTGTCCCCCTCCCCGTGGCGGCGGTGACGCGTGGCCCAGCGTGGGGGGCAGCGCTGGCCCTGTCTTGTGCCCCGTGGCCCTGCCCGAGCCCGGGGTGGGGACGCCGTGCGCCTCACAGCGCCGTCGAAGCACTGGGACACAACGGGTGGGCCGAGGGGGGACCAGGCCTGTCCCCTGTCCCACAGCGACAGCCCTGGGGATGAGGGGGACGGCCCTGTCCTCTCCGTGGTGACACCTGGGGGATGGTGGGGATGGCCATGTCCTGTCCGTGGTGACACCCGGGGGACAGTGGGGACAGCCGTGTCCTGCCCCACAGTGACAGCCCCAGGGACAAGGGGGACGGCCATGTGTCCATGGTGACATAAAGGGAATGGTGGGGACGCCCGTGTCCTGCCCCACGGTGACAGCCCCGCGTAGCTGGTGCCCCGCGACCCCGCAAGCCCCGCCTCTTTCCCAGAGACCACGCCCCATCAGTCTAACCACGCCCCATTTCCTACAAGCCCCGCCTCTTTTCTCGCAAGCCCCACCCCATCTTATAGCCCCGCCCCTCGCCCCGAATCCCCGCCCCTTCCATTCAGACCACGCCCCGTCCTCCTTGGCCCCGCCCCCCCAGCGGCCGCGCCGGCGCCGTGCTGCCGCCCTCCCGCCCCTCCCCGCCCGCCGGAGCCGCAGCGGCAGGGCCGGGGCCGGGGCCGGGGCCGGGGCGAGGGCAGGGCCTGGCGCGGCGCCGGGCAGCGCGGCTGCATGAGGTTGATGCTGCTGTGCTGCACCTGGAGGGACGAGCCTATGGGAGAGGACGAAGGTGCGTGACCCCCCCCGCGGGTAACCCACCCCCCCACGGCTGACTCAGCGCTTCCGCCGCCGCTGGGGCCCCGCGACCCCCCCCCCCGGCTCATCCGCACCCTCCCCCCCGCACCCTCATCGAGCCCGCATCCTTCCCGCATCCCTCCCGCACCCCCGCATCCCTCCCGCACCGCCACATCCCTCCCGCACCCCGACTCAGCCCACATCACCTCCCGCGTCCCCCCTGCGCCCCCAAATCTCCCCCTGCAGCCCCCTGCATCCCCCCTTGCGCCCCTGTCCAGCCGACATCCCTGCCTGCACCGTCCCTGCACCCTCACATCTCCCCCTGCACCCCCCTTCCAGCCCACATCCCCCCCCGCATCCCTCCCTGCACCCCTAGATCGCCCTTCTGCATCCCATCCAGCCTGTGCCCCCTCTGCACCCCACAGACACCCTGCACCCCAGTACCCCCCTCCTGCCCCCTTCCCTGCACCCCCACATCCCTGCTGTGCCTCCCATCCGCTGTGCACCCCCCGGACCCCTCATCCCCCTGCGCCCCCATCGCACTCGCACCCCCCGTATCTCTGCAGCCATCCTGCGTCCCTGACTGAGCGTCCTGCCTGCCCCTGCACCCCTTTCTGTCCTGCAGTCCCCCATCCAGCACCCATCCTGCACCCCCCTGCGTGCCCCCGTGCGCCCTGCATCCCCCAGCACCCATCCTGCACCCCCCTGCGTGCCCCCGTGCGCCCTGAATCCCCCAGCACCCATCCTGCGCCCCCCTGCATGCCCCCGTGCGCCCTGCATCCCCTCTGCAGCCTCTGCCCACATCCTGCACCCCTGCCCCCCTCCTGCACCCCCTCACACTCCTTGCACTTTGTGCACCCATCCTGCACCCCCCTTCTGCCCCCGTCCTGTACGGCCCTGCGCTCTGTGCCCCGCTTCTGCACCCCTTCACACCCCTGTCCCCCTCCTGCACCCCATCATCCCCCCCTGCACCCATCCTGCACCCCAGCATGTGCCCCCTCCATCCCGTCCCTCCAGTGCAAGTGCCCAGCCCCCCCCCCGACATCTCTGTGCCCCCCAAACTTCTATCCTGCCGCTCAGCACCCTGCTGTGTCCCCTGTGCTGGCCAAACCCTGCACCCATGGGACACCCTGGGTCCCCAGCGCTACCCCCTGCACCCCGTACCTACCCTCAGCCTCCCTGTGTCCCCCCAGACATGGGCACCCATGGTCACGGCAGTGCCCCGGGGGGTGGGGGTGCTGGAGGCGGCCTCGAGCCCCTGCCCTGTCCCCAGCCCCTGGGGACACCAGCGCCACGACCTTGTCCCCGTTACGGGATCGACGGGTGGGATTCATCATCCCCGGGGCTGCATGTGGGAGGATGGGCGCAGCTGGCAGGGTGACAGCCCTGTCCCCTTTTCTGTGCGTGTCCCCCCCCCATCCAGGGACCGACCTGCCGGTGTGTGCGAGCTGCGGGCAGGGCATCTACGATGGGCAGTACCTGCAGGCGCTGAACGCCGACTGGCACGCCGACTGCTTCCGGTGAGCGCCGCCGGCCAGCCGGGAGGGCGTCGGGGATCCGGCCGGGATGGCGTCGGGGATCCAGCTGGGATGGCATCGGCAATGGCATCAGGGATCCAGCCGGGATGGCATCGGGGACACTGGCATGGCGTCGGGGATCCAGCCGGGATGGCGTCGGGGACACCGGCATGGCGTTGGGGATCCAGCCAGCATGGCTTTGGGGACGCTGGGATGGCGTTGGGGATCCAGCCAGGATGGCAATGGGAACATCAGGATGGTGTTGGGGACACTGGGGTGGCATCAGGGATCCAGCTGGGATAGCGTTGGGGACACCGAGATGGTGTTGGGGATGTTGGGTTGGCATCAGGGATCCAACTGGGATGGCATCAGGGATGGCATTGGGGATGGCATCGTGGATCCAGCTGAGTTGGTGTTGGGAACACCAAGATGGTGTCGGGGACTGGCATTGTCGATCCAGTTGGGATGGCATTGGGGATCTAGCTGGCTTGGCGTTGGGGACGCTGAGATGGTGTCGGGCATACTGGACTGGCATCAGGGATCCAGCCGCGATGGTGTCAGGGACACTGGAATAGTGTCGGGGACATTGGACTGGCGTCAGGGATCCAGCCAGGATGGCATCAGGGATGGCGTTGGGGATCCAGCTGGGACGGCAGTGGGAACACTGGGATGGTGTTGAGGACACTGGGGTGACACTGGTGATCCAGCCAGGATGGCGTTGGGGATGCTGAGATGGCATCCGGGATCTAGCTGGGATTGGTGTTGGGGACACCGGGATGGCATCAGGGACGCAGCTGGGATGGTATCAGGGATGGCATCAGGGATGTGGCCGGGATGGCAGCAGGAGCACCAGGACGGCGTTGGGGCCACTGGGATGGCAGCAGTGACAGGGACAGCGGACCCCTCTCTCTGGCCGTGGCACCCACTTGTGCGAGGCCGTCGCACGCGCGTGGGCGATGCCAGGCCTGGCAGAGGGCTCTGCGGGCTGTCCCCGCGCTGTCCCCCCGCGCTGTCCCTGCCGGTCTGGTGACACGGGGTGCGTGGGGCTGATGTCACCCGCCCCCCTCCTTCCCTGTTTCCTCTTTCACTTGCGCTTGAGTGGTGGAACCCACGGAGGAGGAGGAGGAGGACAGGTCCTGGGTTGGGGGGTTGCAGGGGGTGGCTGGGACCTGCCGTGGTGTCCCCGTGGGGCTGGGGGTGCTGAGTGTGGCAGGGGACGCCCCCGCGCCCCACGGAGGATGCTGGCGGCTGTGCTGAGGAAGAGCCGCGTCCTGAGCGCCGGAGCCAAGTGAGTGGGAGTGGGTGGGGTGGGACCCCGCACCCCCCGGGCCCCGGGGTGCTCTGCCTGCCCCCCGCCAAAACCTGCCTCCCCCCTGTGGGGCCGGATCTGGCCCCCCCACGGCTCCCCCACGGGAGACCAGTTTCGGGCAGCCCTGGGCTGGCTGCTGTGAAAGCCTTCCTCTTCCCCCTCCTCGTCCTCCTCTGATTCCACCCCCCTCGCCCCCGCCCGCCCCCCCCCCCGGCCGCTTGCAGCCGTGGGAGGGAGCGTGGGCCACGGCCCCGTCACGCGTGGGAGGAGGAGGGATGCGGCCGTGGGGTGGCGGGGGGTACGGTGGGGTGGGGGATGGTGTGTGGCCGCCCCCCCATTGCCCACCGCACCCCCCCACCCCACCCCCCGCAAGCCCAGGGGAGGTTTCGGGCTGCGCAATGGAGCTACGGAGTCCTCCTGCGGTGACGTCACGGGGTGGGGAAATTCCGTGCCGTGACGTCATGCCTGGTCGGTATTCCACCTGCGGGCGGCGCCCGCCCCCGTCTTTGGGGGGGGGGGGACACGAGGGGACTGAGTCACCCCCCCTATAGCACCCCCCCCCGCACAGCCTGCTGCAGCACCCTGTCGCACAGCACCCCCTGTGCACCCCCAAAATTCACAGCTCCCTCCCATTGCGGAGCCCTCCCGCACCCCCTAGCCCCCATCTCACAGCCCCCTGCGCCCCGTTGGCAGCAGCTGGGGCGTTGCACCCCCAGAGCTGGCGCGTGCGTGACCAGGGTGGCACGTCCTTGCAGGGTGCCGCCTCCCTGCCCGTGCCTGTCCCTGCCCTGTGTCCCCCCACCCTGCCAGCCTGCGCTGGCCCCCCCGCAGCTGCCTGCCGCCACTCTGGTGACACACGGATGTGGTGGTCCCGAGCGGGAGATGGGGGAGGCATCCCGCACGGAGACCACGGGTGGGCGCTGACCTTCCCCGGGGGTGACGGTGGGGTCTCCTGCTGCAGGTGCTGTGAGTGCGGGGCCTCCCTGTCCCACCAGTACTACGAGAAGGATGGGCGCCTGTACTGCAAGAAGGATTACTGGGCGCGCTTCGGGGAGCTCTGCCACGGCTGCTCTGAGCAGATCACCAAGGGGCTGGTCATGGTGAGCGCAGGGGGGGCCCCGCGGGGGGCACGCAGCCCTGACCCGTGGCCAAGCTCCCTGGAGGCTTGGGATGGTGGGGAGATGTCCCTGCAGCTGTCCCCTACCTGATGGCACAGCCGTTCCCACCACTCCACGGCACGCCCTGCCTTTCCCTCGCCCCCATCCCACCCGTGGGTGCTCCGGGCACCGGCCCCGGCACCCGCGCCCCGGGTCCCCGGGGCTGATGGCGCCTGCCCGCAGGTGGCCGGGGAGCAGAAGTACCACCCCGAGTGCTTCAGCTGCCTCAACTGCCGCTCGTTCATCGGGGACGGGGACACCTACGCGCTGGTGGAGCGCTCCAAGCTCTACTGGTATGTCCCGGCCTGGGTGGGCGGGTGGGGGGACACCCACGTCCCCTGGCACCCCCCCCACCCACCCACCCGCCTCCTCTCGGCCCCGCAGCGGGCACTGCTATTACCAGATGGTGGTGACGCCGGTCATCGAGCAGATCCTGCCGGATTCGCCGGCGTCCCGCATCCCGCACACCGTCACGCTCGTCTCCATCCCCGCCTGCTCCGACGGCAAACGCGGCTTCTCCGTCTCCATCGACCAGGGCTGCGGCACCGAGCACCCCTGCACCGTCCGTGTCCGAGAGTGCGTCCCTGTCCCCTCCCTGGGGCTGGGGACGTCCTGCGCCCCTTCTGCTCGGGGGATTCACCCCGCAGAGAGTTTTTGGGATGGGAGGGTGAGGGATGGGGCTGCTGTGGCCCCATCAGCTTGGGGTGGCCGGAGGGGACCGGGGTGGCCTGTCCCCAGCTGCCCCAGGTGGTTTGGAGGGACCATGCCAGCGTGTCCCTGGCCATCGGGGTGGCTTGGGGGTGACATTCTGGCGTTGCCCGCTCTGCCGGAGTGTGCTTGGGGACCAGGCTGGCCCGTCCCCATCCCGCGGGGGTGACTCGTGGGTACCGTGACAGCATGTCCCCATCCGATGAGGGTGACTCGTGGGCAGCGTGCCTGCGCGTCCCTGTCCTGCGTGGGCAGCGTGCCTGCGCATCCCCGTCTCGCAGGGGTGACTCGCTGGGGACGTGACGGCCCGTCCCCATTGGCTGGGGGTGGCTCGTGGGCAGTGTCTCAGCACAGCCCCACTCATGACGGTGTCGGGGCCGGGGTGCTGACCCGCGCTGCGTGCTGGCCCCGCAGGGTGGATCCGGACTGCATCAGCCCCGACATGAAGAACTCCATCCACGTCGGCGACCGCATCCTGGAGATCAACGGCACCCCCATCGGCCATGTCCCCCTGGACGAGGTACGCTCCCTCTGGGGTGCCCCCCGAACCAGGCCCCCTCCCAGGCTGCCCCCAAACCACCTTTTCTGCCCCAGATCGACCTGCTGATCCAGGAGACCAGCCGCCTGCTCCAGCTGACTATCGAGCACGACCCCCACGAGCCCCTTGCCCACGAGTCGGGGCTTGCCTGCAGCCCTCTGCCCACCCTGTGCAGCCCCCTGCGCTCCCCGGCCCCCCTGCCCTGCGGGGATCCCGGCGCCATGCGCCAGCGGACCGTCACGTAAGGCCGCCAGCTCGCCCACCTCTTCCCGTTGGGGTCCCTCCTTGGGCTGACCCTCTGTCCGTCTGTCCGTCCCAAAGGAGGAGCTGCAGCACGGACAAGTCTCCAGGCTCCGGCTCGGTGGGCTCGCCCGCGTCCCAGCGCAAGGACATCGGTCGCTCCGAGTCATTGCGCGTTGTCTCTGGCGCCCATCGCATCTTCCGCCCTTCTGACCTCATCCACGGCGAGGTGCTGGGCAAGGGCTGCTTCGGCCAGGCCATCAAGGTGAGGCTGGGCGGCCACAGGTGTCATGAGCGTGAGGGTCTCAGCTCCCTGGGATGGAGGGGGTGGCATTCTGTCCCCAGGGGTGGTGGTGGCAGCAGGGAGCCGGTGGCTCAGCCCCTGCCCTCCCCGCCAGGTGACACATAGGGAGACGGGCGAGGTGATGGTCATGAAGGAGTTGATCCGCTTCGACGAGGAGACGCAGAGGACCTTTCTCAAAGAGGCAAGTGTCCCCCTTCTTTAATCCCCCACGTTCAGGGAAGGACACGAGGGCTGGGGCTGTCCCGTCCTGTCCCCCATCCTGGCATGGGATGCTGGGCACGGCACCTGGGGTGGGGGTGGCTGGGCACCACGGGGTGCAGGCAGCCATACCTGTTTAGTGGAGGGTGGCGGGTCTTCCCAGGTGGGTGCTGGGTGCCTCGGGGTGTCACAGACGTGGGGGGGGTCCCACAGGTGAAGGTGATGCGCTGCCTGGAGCACCCCAACGTGCTGAAGTTCATTGGGGTGCTGTACAAGGAGAAGCGGCTCAACTTCATCACGGAGTACATCAAGGGGGGCACCTTGAGGAGCCTCATCAAGAGCATGGTGAGCACTGGGGGGGCAGGTCGGCTCCCCACCGCCCCACGGCCCTAGTGGGGCTGGGGGACCCCTCTCCTCTCCTCTCCTCTGGCAAATCCCCCCTCCTGCCCCTAGGACAGCCACTACCCCTGGAGCCAGCGCGTCAGCTTCGCCAAGGACATTGCTGCTGGCATGGTGGGTGCCTCTGGGGGACGGGGGGGTGGGATGGGTGGGGACACCCCAGGCTATGAGCCCATCCTTCCCCCAGGCCTACCTCCACTCCATGAACATCATCCACCGCGACCTCAACTCTCACAACTGCCTGGTACGGGAGGTAAGTTCCACCTTGGTGGTGGTCCCTCCAGCCTGGACGGGGGTCTCAGGCCCCCATGTGTCTCCCCCCGTGCCTCACTGCTTTCCATCCATTCAGAACAAGAGCGTGGTGGTGGCTGATTTTGGGCTGGCACGGTTGATGGTGGATGAGAAGAACCAGCCTGAACATCTCAAGAACCTGAAGAAGCCAGATCGCAAGAAGCGGTACACGGTGGTGGGGAACCCGTACTGGATGGCCCCTGAGATGATCAATGGTGAGCCTGGCTGTGGTGCCAGGAGGGTGGATGGGTCAAGCCGGGGCTCTGTCCCTGACCAGGGGACACTTGGTGGAGCAGGGACAGGATGTGCGGCATGGCCTGACCCATCTTTCCCTGCAGGGAGAAGCTACGATGAGAAAGTGGACATCTTCTCCTTTGGCATTGTCTTGTGTGAGGCAAGTGTTATTGAGACTGGGTTCTTCCCCTTGGGTTTGGGGGTCCTCACTGGGCTTGGGCTCTCCTCTTTGGACTGGAGTCTCTGGTTGTGGGTCTTCCCTTGAGGTTGGGGTCTCCTCATTGGGGTTGGGGTCTCCGGTTGTGGTTCTCCCCTTGAGGCTGAGCCCACTCCTTCCTCCTGTTCTCCCCCAGATCATCGGCCGGGTGAGCGCTGACCCCGACTACCTGCCCCGCACCACTGACTTCGGCCTCAACGTCAGGGGCTTCCTGGACCGCTACTGCCCTCCCGCCTGCCCCCCCAGCTTCTTCCCCATCGCCGTCTGCTGCTGCGACCTGGACCCTGAGAAGCGGTGAGTGGTTGGGACCCCCGCCCCAGGGGACCTGTGGGGCTGGGTTGGGAGGGGTGGGTGGGCCTCTGTGGGGCGGGGGCCAGCAGAGGTGCCACGTGTACCCCCCCGTTCTCGCTCAGGCCGTCCTTCAGCAAGCTGGAGCAGTGGCTGGAGAGCCTCCGCATGCACCTGGAGATCCGCCTGCCGCTGAGCTCCCAGCTGGAGCAGCTGGACCGCGCCTTCGGGGAGACGCACCGCCGGGGCGACGGGGGGCTGCCCGCGCCCCCCCGGTAGTGCCCCCCAACCCGCGCCCCTGCCGAAGACGCGGGACAAGGAGCTGCACCTGCTGCCGCCAGCGTCTCCTGCGGCTGCCGTCGCCCCCGGGGCTGGACCCCCGGGGCTCCCCTGATGAGCCCCCCAACCCTGTCCCCCCCCACGGGCTGCCCGCACCGCTGCCCGCCCGTCCCCGGGAGCTGGCTCCCCCGGGGCTGCACGGCCCCTGTGCACCCCCCCATGCTGTAGCTCTTACCCCCCCTGCCCAGGACAGGCCCGGCCGGCCGCCCCACGGGGACCGTCCCCGCGTCGCCCCACCCGCCCCGGCTCGCTTCGCCTTTGCACGCCCCGGGGGGCTGCGCGGCCCCCACCAGCCCCGGGGACTCCCCCGTACAGAGCCGCGGCCTCGCGGCGGTGCCTTGGCTTTCCGTGAACTTGCACTGCGACACAGCAGGGACCCCCACTCCCTGTTCCTTCGGGGGTGGGGGGGTCCACGGCCCCTGGCCCCCCCGGGGGAGCGTGGGTGCTGGGGCAGCCTTGTAGCAATGCCCTCCTCCTCGTCCGGCTCCTCTCACGCTGCTCCTGCCGGCACCCCGGGCTCCGGGGGCTGCTGGCACCCCTGGCCGAGCGAGGGGTCCGTGGGGGGGGACACGTAGCGGGCACACGTAGCGATCCCCGCTGCCCCCACGTCCCCGCTGCTCGCGTCAGTCCGTGACCGTGCATCCCCAGGGGTGACGGCGGGTGGCCCGGAGGGATGCGGGGCTGCGGCTCGTCTCGCTCCCCTTGACCAGGGGTGGCTGGGGGGGGGCTGCGCCACGCGGTGCTTTTCATGCTCTTTATTCAGGTTCATTTTTCTGTAAGATATTTAAAGAGAAGAGTTTGTATTATTTTTTCATACGACGTAGCGTTTGCCATTTGTCACTGCCTCGGTTCTGCTTTCCCGAAGGGATGAAACTGTGAAGCCTCTCCGCGCACTTTTGCCCGGGAAGTCCAAGGCAACGTCCTCTCCGGAGGTGGGAAGGGAGCTCAAACTGTGATGTACCCCGAGCCGTGAGTCAATAAATCCTTCCCCGCTCGCTGCCCGGCCTGCTTGGCGATCGCTCTGCTCCCTCAGGGGCGCTGGGAGCTCTTGGGGAAACTGAGGCAGGAGGGGCTGGACCCTGCGCTCGGGGCGGTGCGGTGGCACTGGGCGCGGTGGCAGCACCGTTGTCCCCCTTCGTGCTGTTCCCACCCCATCATGGGGTCCCCCCTCAGCCCTGGGGCTGGTGCCATCCCTGCCCACACCGCCTGGCTGGGCCCCCAGGACCCCCGAGCCCCGTGTCCCCTGCCTGCCTGGCCGTGCCCGTTGTCACCCTGCGCGATGGCAGGTGGTGATGGACAGGTTCTGGAGCTGCGTGACCATGGGTGTCGTGGAGCAGCTTTGCCTTCCGTGTTAAACAAGCCCCAGGGGACAGCGAGGTGGCCCGTTGCCCACGTGGTGGTGGCCCAGGGCTGTCCCATGCTGTCCTCGTCACCTTCCTAAACCAAATTAAGGTCCCTGAGGTAGGTGATCGCCATCCACAGAGGGGTTTGAACTTTGGCTAGGGAAAACCAGGACCCCAAGGAGCTGGTGGGGGGGTGGCAGGGAAGGGACCGGAGGATGTCCCCAAGGATGTCCCCGGGGATGCTGCAGCTGGGAGGAGGGGACAGCGCAGCCCGGAGGGGTCTCGGGCTCCGGGCTGGACCCTGCCATCAGGAAAAGCTCGTGGTTTACTGCTCCCAGCCTCAGCGTGGGAGGGACCAGGGGGGTTGGGGAGGTGACAGTGGCTCTGTCCCCCACCCCGGGGTGGGGACAAACACCCTGCCAGCGTCACAGCGCCCTTGGCGATACCACGCCGTGCCAGTTTCTTGCTCCGGGAGCAGGACACCACCGCTCCCCAGGAACATCTGGGCGGCGGGGGACCCGTTGTGGTTGTCACCCCTGGGAAACACCGTGGTCCCCAGCCCCCTGGCTCCATGGGACAGCAGGGCCCTGGGGGACCCCCACATCCCCACAGGACCCCCAGTCCCCTGGAGCCCCTCTCCCAGCTGGATGGAGCTGCAGAGCAGGATGTGCCTGGTGCGACCAGTGCCATTGGGCCATTTGCTGGTGACCCTCGGTGCCGGGTGAGAGCTGTCAGCCGGCCACGGCACAATCCATGGTGGTGGCAGCTTGGTCGCCTGGTGACTCCTCCCACACCAAGCCACCAGCCGGGACCCCCCCTCACCAGGCAGGGAGATGGCCTTGACTCAGCCCCATGGCCCCACGCCACAGCTGTCACCCACCCAAAGCCCCTCCGGGGGGGTGTGCAGCACCCTGTGCCCAAATCCGGCCACCAGCATGTGTGACACCCATGTGTGGCTCGGTGACTCCCCTCCTGGCACCCAGCTGTCCCCCTCTGCGTCATCACCTCCCAGGAGGGAGAAGGGCACCCAGACCAAGCCGCGGGCCACCGAGAGCTGTCCCTGTGCCCTCTGTCCCCCCCAGGGTCCTGCTCTGTCCCCATCCGAGGTGGTCCCCAGGGACATCTGCCCAAGCTTGGCCCTGGCCCAGTGTGGTGACCCTTGCTGCAGGCATGGAGCCAGGTGTCCCCATGTCCAGCAGTGCCACCAGCAGCCAAGTACCACCAAGGTGGTGGCCAAAGGCACCGGTGGCTCTGGCAAGGACACAGCTGAGCCTTCCCCGCCGTCCTCCTGCCCAAGGCCTGGACCAAGAGCTCCAGCCATGATGGTGGGGACAAGCCAGTGGGTCTGTCACCTTCTTTGTGGGTAAGTTTGGGCGACTGAGTGGGAGGGAGAGTGCGGCTTCCCCTAACATCTCAGCAGGGTGGGCGCCGGTGCTGGGGGGACCCTCCCAGGGTGGGGAGAGCAGCTGCCTGCAGGCAGTAGGGTCCTCACAAGGCTGGGGGAGATGTGCAGAGAGAAGGTGCTGGGGTCCGGTCGGGGCACCTGACTCCGCAGGGATGGCCAGAACTGGAGAGAAGGGTTGCTGAGATCCCACCAGGGCACCCAGCTCCACAGGGACGTGGGGAGCTAGAGAGGGACCACTGGGGTCCAGTGAGGGCATCTAGTGATACAGGGATTTGGGGAGCTCAGGAAGGGTTGCCAGGATCCCACCAGGCTGCCCAGCTCCATAGAAGGGTTTGTAGGGTCCAGTGGGGCACCCAGCACCACAGGGACGTGGGGAGCTGGAGAGAGGGGTTGTCGGGATCTGGCTAGGGCAGCCAGCTCTGTGGGGATGTGGGGACAGGTCCTGCACCCCTCTGATCCACCATCCTGCGCCTGGCCCCTGGCTCTGCAGGGCCTCCTGTCATGGCTGGCACTGTCCCCGGAGCCACCCTTTGTCCCCTGGGCAGAGCCTCCATCCTTCCAGCTCAAGGCTGGGGACTTTGCGCCATCCAGGAGCAGCCTGAGCCGCCCTCCTGTGATTTGGGCAGAGACGTGTCACTGTCACAGCCTCATGTCCCCCTCCAGCAGCCTGGGCTGGGACAGGAGCCACCTCCTTGAGTTGTCCTGTCACTGTGTCACCAGGGGTGGCTCCACTGGTCAAATCCAGACCCCAGAAACCCCCCGAGGCTGATAGTAGCAGGTTGGTACCCGCTTGCCTCAGTTTCCCCTCTTGCCGGGGCGTGGGGTGGGGACACTGGATGTGAGATGGGAAGAAGGGGCCGTTGCTCCAGCTCCCTCTCCCCAGCGCCCTCCGGTCCCCGAAAGGTGAGGTTGTCCTAGGCGAAGCCGGGCAGGGCTATTCCATGGGCCATGTGTTGCCACCTTGCTTGCTGGTGGGTTTCTGTATGGGCCTACGTAAAGGTGGCGTTTTTAACCACAGCACCAGGGATATGGCTCTCCTGTGCTCCCCTGCGGCATTGCTGCCTTCCCTGATCGCCCGCCCACCCCTGCGCCTCTCGGCCAAGCAGGGTCCCATCCCTGACCTGATTGGGGGACACAGGGACCAGGGACACCGGGGAGCTCCTAATTCCCCAATTCTGCCAGCTCCCTAGGCTTGGCACCCGGGATGGGCAGCACTGGCCAGTGAATCCTTTCCTAAAGGTTTCCTGGGACTGGTGACATGCGATGAGTTGGGGGAGGGCTCAGCCGAGGGGGCGGGCAGGACTGGAGCCGCCCGTGGAGGGACAGCAAGGACGAGGAGACCCTGGCGCATGGGTTTAGAATTTAGGGGACCCCAGACTGTGCATTTGGGGGCTACTTGGGGGCTGCCCTGCAGGGATCCAGCACGGGGAGTGACCCAGGCATGGGCAGCCCTTCCGGCTCAGACGAAGGGAAGGAAGGCGAAAGGCAGGAGCCAAACCTCAGACTTTTCGGGGTCCCACCCTGAGCACAGACCCTCAGCCCACCTAGACCTCGGGGGGCACCGTGGGGTGCACGGGGTGGCTCATCCTGTCCGTGCTGGGAAAAACGAGCTTATCCCCAGCCCGGAGGCCGTTTGGCTGCTTCGGAGACTGGGGAGGGCAGCCCCCCTGCCCGGCTGCCGCGTCTGCCCCTCCTTCGGGGCGGCTTTTGGGATGGGCCCTTGGGGCCTCTGTCCCCTGGGACGATTTATTTGGAGCGGCGGGGAGGTGCTCCGCTCCGGCTGGCATTCCTCGGGCCGGCCGCTGTGCTGCGAAGGCCCCAAAACTGGACCCGTTGCAACAGAAAAGAGCTAAAAATAGGGATTCTCACGGCGGAGGCAGAAAAGCATCCGAACACGCGACCTCTGAACCTGCCGGCAGCCGGGGACAGGGCCGAAACCCCCCATAGCCCCGTCCTGGCTTGGCGGACACCCTGTGGCCTCTGTGCCCCCGAACCTGCCCCCACTGAACCCCTTTGAAACCCCATCCGTGCCACCAAAGCCACCGTGACGCCGGGGTGACATCGGGTGCAGGCAGGGGGGAGTTAAACCTCCCTGCGCCGCCCGGATGCAGCGTCCTGGGCCGGGCTCTTCCCATCTTGTTTTGGTTTTGGAGGAATAAAAGCTTTGGCAGAGTCGTCGCCGCTTCCCAAAAATAACTCTGCCTCCCATGGTAATTACAGAGCTCCGGGCCCCGGTAGCGGCTGGTGGTGGCTTCCCGGCCCTGCCGCGCTGCGCTGGGACCCGATAACGCAGCTGCCCGCCGGGTCCGCGGAAACTGGGGTGCCTCGGGGACCTTGGGGACCTCTTGAGCGGTGCCAGCGTCACCCTTGCTCCCCTTGCGTCATCCCCCGGCTGAGAAAAATGCAGCCCCTTGTGTGTCCCCCCCCCCCACTCCCCAGCTGATCCCTTCAGCTTTTAATTCTCTATTTAAAGCCCGGGCTGCAGCTCGCTGGCCTCCGTGGGCACCGGGCTACCGGAGCCAGGCCGTGGCAAGCCAGCAGGTTGTGCCCACCGGCACGGCTGAGAACGGCCAGCTCATCACAGCAGCACCCAGCCTCCCCTCCCGCCCCCCGTGGGGCCCAGCGCTGCTCCTCGAAGGGCAGGGGGGAGTCAGGGCTGAGCTCCTGGAGCACCCGAAGCCTGTAATCCCTGGTAATCTCAGAGGAAAGCGTTCGCCGCGGGGATTAGGGATGCAAACAGCCACCCTCACCTACCTGCCCCTGCCCGCGGCCCCTGGCCGGCAGCGCGCGAGGAAGGGCTGCTGGGCAAGTGGCCTTGCTGCCTGGCCACCCCAGACGGACAGGGTCCGGGGGGCCACAGGGGCTCCCCCCTCCTCACCAGATTGAGCCTGTGTCAGTTATTTGCGGGAATAAAGGGAACGGCTGAGCCATCTGGCCACGGCCTGGCCCCGCAGCGCCAGGGGGTGAGGCCCTGGGCAGTGACGTGGTCGAGGCCGAGGCCGAGATGGTCCCTGCGGAGTCAGCGAGCCACGGCGCGAGTCTCCGTGCGGGGCTGGGTCTGGCCTTTCCTGCTGGGAAGTTATCACCGGCTTCATTTTAGGGGTAGGGAAACTGAGGCGGGAAGGAGCTGCCTGGGAGCGGGATGCTCTGGGAGCACGTGTGGCCCCACCCGGCATGGAGAGCGTTTTGGGGGGACGAGGACAGCCCCAGAGGCTGAAATTTGGGGATGGCCTAGTGCCCACCAGCTGCTCCCCACAGCCACATACCACCAGTGCTCGCTGCCTTTGAAAGGGCGGCGCCTGCGGCCAGGGGCATCCCGGGGTGGGGGGGCTGTGACCCCTGGCACAGGATGAGGTCAGGGACGGGGACGCAGCCCGTGGGGTTGCTGGTTCCCCTTGCCAGATTTCCACCCCGCTGCCCGGTTGCGGGATCACGACTCTGGGAAAGGCTCAGGGAGGGGGAAGCAAGTTGGGATTTTGGCAGAGGGAGCAGTGGGAAAGACTGGGATCTGGTGCCCCCCACCCGGTTCAGTCCCCAGTCCACGGTACATGGTGCCCTGGTGTCTGATGTGTGGTGCTGGAGCGTTTGCCTGGTGCTCAGCACCCAGTGTGTGGTTCCCAGTACCTGTTAACTGGTACCCAATGCTCGGTGCCCAGTGTTCCCAATACTCAGTGGCTGGTGCGCAGCAACTGGTGCCCAGTGCCTCCTGCCTGGTACCTGCGGAGCAATGCCCGGTACTGGTGCCCACTGCTAGGATGTCACTGGTGCCCTTCTACCCACTGCCTGCACCGGGACTCTGTATGTGGTGCATGGTGCTGGTGCCCAGTACCCAGTGCCTGTGCCCTATACCTGGTACTGGTTCCTGTTCCAGGTACCAGTGCCCTGTACTGAGACCCCAGTGCTGGTGCCCTGTACCCCGTGCCTGCTGCTGGTGCCCCAGTGACCCCACTGGAGCTTCACTCCCGGCACCGCTGCCTTGTACCAGTGCCCATGCCACGTGCACAGTGCCCGCTGCTGGTGCTTGGTGCGTGATACTGGTGCCAGGTGCCCGGTCCAGGTGCCCAATACTGGTGCCAGGTGCCTGGTTCCAGTGCACGGTCCTGGTGCCCGGTGCTGGTGCTGGATTCTGATGCTGGCAGCTGGTTTCAGGGCTGGGTGCTGATGCTGGTACCCAGCTTCGGGGCTGGGTGCTGATGCTGGCACCTGGTTTCAGTGCTGGATGCTGATGCTGGCGCCCAGTACTGATGCTGGTGCCCAGTTTTGGTGCTGGGTGTTGGTGCTGGTACCCGGCGCCGGTGCTGATACCGGTACACGGTGCCAGTTGCCGGGTGCTGATGCCGGTACCGGGTGCCGATGCCGGTGCCCGCGGTGCCG
The DNA here is from genome assembly GCF_036417535.1 of Chlamydotis macqueenii. Classification (NCBI taxonomy): domain Eukaryota; kingdom Metazoa; phylum Chordata; class Aves; order Otidiformes; family Otididae; genus Chlamydotis; species Chlamydotis macqueenii. The sequence goes on from NC_141574.1 coordinate 10,481,210, forward strand.
AGGGGCCGCCCCCGCCCCGCCCGCCGCCCGCCCCGCCCCGCCCCGGGCCGCCCCCGCCCCCGCCCGCTGCTATTTCTGCTCATCCCGGCGGCGGGGCCCGGCCGTGCCGCTCGGCAGCCGCCGCTCCTGGACGGCGCCCGGCGCCGCAGCCATGGTAAGGGGGAGGGGGGGGGGGCACCGCACCGCACCGCACCGCACCGCACCGCACCGGGGCTCGGCCGCCCGCCCGCCGGGCCCGCAGCCCGGTGCCCTCCGTGAAGGTGACGGTGCGGCGGGGGCGGAGCGGGCCGGTGTCGCAGCGGGGCGGGGGGGGGGGGACGGACAGGCACCACACGGGCATCACCCGTCCGGTCCCACCGGAGACGGCGGCGGGGAGGACGCACACACACAGCAGGACCCCCTGCACGCCGCCCCTCACCGTGGCATCGCGGCGGGTGCCTCCGGAAAGGCGACGGCTGCACCTGCGTGTCCCCACCACCAGTGACACCCCCAGGGGTGTCCCTGTGGGTGAGTGGGTGCTGCTCCCGGGTGGCTCGGAGCCACTGGTCTGTCCGCCGCGGCTTTGGCAGGTCCCCAGGGCCGCGGTCCCGGTGGCGCTGCCAGGCTGGCCGGGCCCTCCCGCGGGGACCGTGGCACAGGCCTGCAGCGTAGTCACGCTTTGGAGCCATCTCTGCACTCACCCGCAAGGTCCGGCGGCCACCAACGGCCTTCCCAGCTTGGCGGGAGCCTGTCCGGCATCGCTCGTCCTCCTCACCTCTCTTTGGTCCCCAGGAGCCACTCTTCAGGGCCACGTCCCCCGTGGGGACCTCGAGGCACTCGCCGTGCCAGGGTGGGGATGGGGATGGAGGGCTGCGGCTCGTGTGGCGCCGGGGTTGCGGCCGCTGGGACAACCGCCCTCGGTGGGGAGCATGGTGGCCATCCTTCCCCGGCAGCCGCCGTGGGAACGCGGGACCGGCACATTCCTCCGGAGAGGGATGCAGTGAAACCAGATAGGGGGGCGGCCGGCGGAGCGTGTCGCAACCGGCTCTGGCGAGCGCCTTCCCGAAAGGCTCCAAAACTTGGCTTGGGGGATGGATGGATCCAGGCTTGGAAACATCTGGGGGGAGGACAACAGCTGGGTACCAGAGAGGAGCTGGGCTCCCTTGCCCACACGCATGGGGTGAGTTGGGGCTGGGTGCTGGTGTGGATGCATCCAGAGGGATCCGTGGAGGTGGAGCTGATGCCCCCGACACCGGTGCCACATCCCTCTGTCCCCAAAGTGGTCCACAGCTAGCCCACAGAAGCAGGATGGGCAATGGTCCCCCTCAAGCTCTACTTCTAGCTCTTAGTGGGCTGGAGCTCCTTGCCCATCCCCACGTGCTGAGATGCCACCTTGTTTCCAGCCCGGACAGGCCCCGTTGTCACTTCCCGGCCCCTGGGGAGCCACCACGTATGCTCCCATCATGGGGTCCCTATGTAGGCACTCACAGGTCCTTCAGGTTGGAGGATTCCCTGCGGGAAAGGGGCTGGAGCTGCTGCTCCAGGGATGCACTGGACAGACTTTTGTCCTACATGCTGACACCCAGCCCAGAGCAGGGACCCATGCTGCTGCCTGTCCCCTCATCTGTACAGTGCCCAGCACCCCTGCTCCTGTTAAAGCCGTTGGTAGACCCAGTTTCCCAACTGGGATGCTGCTGACGGGGTGGGAGGAGAGAGCCGGCGGTAAGAAACTCCGATGGCAGCATACCGGCAGGAGCATCCCGTGCATCCGGAGGCAGGTTGGAGCAGGCACAGCACAGGTGCCGGCCGCCCCGGGGAAGAGCTGGGCTTCAGCAGAGCTGAGCTTCAGCAGGGGCCATTGTGCCCTTGTCCCATGTGGAGTTTGTCATTTTGGGACGGGGTGTTTGCGCCGGGGACGCTCAGCCAGCGCGCCGCAGTGGAGCGGTGTTTGTGCCACGGGTGGCACAGCTGGATGTCACTTTTAGGTGGGCTGGGGGTGCCTCACCAGGACATTCCCTTCCTTTTCCCTGCAGAAACAGGCTGGGAAATCCTGTCCCACAGGAATACGGTGGAAAGAGGCTAACAGGCAGCCGGGGGCTTTCCCAGCTCAGGCTTTGCCCGCTACCCCCGTGCCCCTCTGCCATGACCCTCGTGCTGTCACTGCGCAGGAAAGGTGCGATGCAGCGTGACAAGCGGGGACGGGACAGCGCGCGTGCCACCTCGCTGGAGCTGCTGGGCCGCTGACGGCCCCGGCACTGAGCGCTGGCTCGCGCGCAGCCGGGCGTGTAATCCGCTTACGGGGGCACCCGCGCAGCCCCAGGCTCTCGTAGCAGTAAATCCCCCCTGCTCCTGCCGGGAGCGCGGGGTGGGACGGTTGGAAAGCGGTGGGTGTTGTAGGAGAGCTGCGCTGCACCGGGTGGGGGGGATTTGGGGAGCGAGGGGCACAGCTGACAGGATGGTGGCGGGGGGGGGCGGTGCTGGACTGTGTGATGGGGCTGCAAAACCTTGGGGGAGTTCCCTTGGTGAGGCGCAGCGTGAGCAAGGGATGGTGGCACCGCTCCCCGGGGCTGAGGCTGGGGGGGGACGGCAGGGTCTCCGCCACCGGTGTTGGGTGGCCTCCGAGCTGGGTGGGGGGAGATGCGGCGCTGGGAGCACGGCCAGGACCCGGGGATGCTGGAGATGGGCACAGAAGCACCCAGGCCCCTCTCTGCGTCCACGGGCTCGTGGTTCGTTGCACCCGTCCCAGCACCGGGTGATGCTTCGGGGCGTTTTAGCGCTTTCCTGGGGAGCGCAGCCCTTCCGCGGCCGAGCGACCCCGGCTCTGTGCCTGAGCTGCTCTGATGCATCTTGACACGCATCAAGGTGAATCAGCGTCCCTGGTGACCCCACAGTGACAGCTCACTGCCACCCGTGGCAACTCCTGGGGCCTTGTTAACCCTTCCTCTCCCCAGGGATGAGCCGGGGAAGCCGAGGCAGGACCGTCGGAGCTTCTGCCAGCGACCCCTGTGGTGGGCATCGTCCCTCTCCTCCCAGGCTGGGGCTGAGTCCTCCCCAGCTGGACCAGTCAGGCCCAGCCAGAGCAGCAGCTTGGGGCTGTGCAGGGAAGCTTTAATTATTGAGTGCAAAAGCGCTGAGTTTTCAAAGGGTCTTCCATGGAAAATTGGGTTTCTTCCCTCAGAGAGGCTGGGGAGCTCTGCTTGGGCAGCTGTGGGGTGCTCCAGGGTGGGGAGCAGGAGAGGACTTGGTGTGCACTGGGATGGAGGAGGGTTTTGCCCCAGGACAGAGGAGTTTCCAAGGGCCAAATGTCCTCCTGGGCTGTAGCCAAGCCAAGTGCTCAGCCCAGGGAGGATGGTGGTGATGGTGAAGATGATGATGGTGCTGGTGGTGGTCATGCAGCCCCCCAGGGCCTGCCTTGCCACCCCCTTGGCCAACAGTGCTTCGCTCCTGAACATCCCAACATGCGGACGGGAGCTGGGTTTGGCCCTGCTCCCTCTCCCCTCCTGTGCGCCCACACTGGTTCTGCCCCCCAGCACCCACGGGGGCTGTGCCCGGCTGCTGGGTGCCGTGGGCGCCCGGGCCGCGGTGCCTGCCCGGGGTGGAGTTATGCTAATGCCGCTCGCCATCCCTCGCTGACGCCCGTGCCGCTCCCCAGTCCCCTCCGGGCCACGGGTGACACCGGCTCTGCCATGGCCACGGGCCCCGAGCTGCAGCCTGGGCCAGAGGTACGGGGGCAGCGTCCCTCCCCGGCGGGGTGGGAGAGGGCATCGACGGGGCTGGGGGACCCGGAGCACCCCGCTGCCGCGGGACGGTGCCACGGCCAATGCTCCGTCCCTGGGACAGCCTTGCTGGGGGCTGTGCTTACTGCGAGACTCCCGAGGCCGGGGTGCAACTCCCCCGCCCCGTGCCGCAGCGTCGCCAAGGCCACCGGCTTCTCTGGGCTGGGGGACGAGGGGGAGCCCCGAAGGGCCGCGGCCCCACGGGACAGAGCGGCAGTGGGGCCGGGAGCGCTCGGCGGTGGCGGCATCGTCTCCCATCCCAGTGTGGCCCCCGGCCGGGCTGTGCTGCGGTGGGGGCTGGCGCTGAGCCCCCCCACGGTCAAGGGCGGTGGGGAAGAGGATGCTGCGGTCACGCAGCCCCGCCGAGCGCTATCGACCCGCCGAGCGCTATCGACCCGCTGAGGGAGAGGGGGATGCAGGGACCCCCCAGCCTGGTGCCGTGGTGCCCGGTGCCGGGGGCTGCGGGGCTGCGGGGGGCGGGGGGCAGGCGTGCGAGCGCGCAGCCCCAGCAGCGCCGTGACCTTGTTTCCAGCCCGCTACCTCGGTGCATCGCGCCTTGCCGCCGGCACGGCTGCTGTCCCCACCAACGGAGCGGGGACATGGGACGGGGGGGGGGGGACACGTGGCCGCATGGAGGGCTCTCGCCTCCAGACCCCGATCCGGGGGGTCACTGACCCCCAGGTGTGAGCCTGCAGTGGGTGCCCCCCATTTGGGGGTCTCCCTGCCCACAGGCCTGGGGTCTCCTGGCATTGCTGTGGCGGGGCGCTGGGGACCCCGGTGCCCGCTGGCAGGAGGGCTCGGTCCCGCGGCAGCCGCTGCCGGACATGCCCTTGGGAACGCGTCTGCTCCCGCCAGCGCTTGTAAACAGGATGTGGAGCCGGCCCAGTCCCCACGTCCCCATCCCTCATCCCAGCCCCGCCACCCCATGGGGCCACTGGCTTGGGGGTGACTGTGCCCGTTGCCCTGGCCCCTGCCTCGGGCTGCTGCTCCGGGACGGGCAGGGCCAGGACAAGGGGGTGTCAGGGTCCCCGTATGCGTGTGGATGTGGCCACGGGGCTCGTAGCCCCTCTGCATGGCAGGTTGTGTTGCCCCCAGCCCCTCGCATGTGGCGGTGGTGGTGGCTGTGGGTCAGGTCCCTCGCCCTGGCTGTCCCCTGGGAGTGGGGCACCACCCATGCTGACCCCCTGTGAGTGGGCAGGGGGGGCACAGGTGTCTGACCCCTTCCCACCACCACCCCCCCCCCGGGTCTGGTCCCCCTGTTCATCTCTTCTCGGTGTCTCTCCCCCATCCCTGGCGCCCCCTCCCCCCATCCTCCCGGCAGGCCATGGGGTGCGTGGGGGTCCTGGCTACCCCAGAAGACCCCAAGGAGCGGTGGGGTGCCCAGGGTGAAGGTCCCTGTCCCCCGGAGTGCCAGGAGCCGGCTGCCGTCCCCGCGCCGCAAGCTGTAAGCGCTCGGGGTGCATGGGACCGCGGTTGTCCCCGCTGCCATCCCCACGGCTGTCCCCGGGGCGGTGGCTGGTCCCTGGGGTGGCTGTGTTCCCCCTCTCCTCCCATCCCTGCCGTCCTCGGGGCGCATGTGGCTGGCTGCTGCGGGGCTCATGATGCTGAGTGGGGTGATGCCACCTCGGGCTGACCCTGACCGTTGGTGTCACCTCCTGCCTTGGTCCCCAGATAAAGCGTTTCCTGAAGGAGGACTCGGAGGAGGCCGAGCTGACCCAGCTCCTGCGGGATTGCCCACCGGCCGACAGCCCCAGGAAGGTGGAGCACCCAGAGAGCCGACGGGAGCCCGGCCACCCCCTCTGCGGCGTGAGCAGGGTCCCCCCCGACGAAGCGGTCGACGAGAGGGACGCCAGGATCTTCTCCCGCTCTCGGCCCTTGGATTTCCAGCAGCACATCGCCGCCCCACCGCCTCCTAGCCCCAACCGCCCACGGAGCCCCTGGGGGCAGCTGGACCCCTACGACTCCTCTGAGGTGCAGGATGCGTCCATGGGGTGGTGAGGAGGGGGGACACGGGGCGAGGGGCTGCCGGAGTCACGGCGGAGGACGTTCCCACCCTCCAAACCCATGGGGTTGGGGCAGGCACGGCCTCATCCCGCAGCGCTCCAGCCTCATGGGACCACTTTTGGGGGAGTGCGTGCAAGGAGGTGGCCTGCCAGGGTTGGGGGGGGGTGGGATGGTGGTGTCCCCTGTCCCACGTCCCCCCTGCCCGCAGGATGACAAGGAGTATGTGGGCTTTGCCACGCTGCCCAACCAGGTCCATCGGAAGTCGGTGAAGAAGGGCTTTGACTTCACCCTCATGGTGGCAGGTACGGGGCAGGGGGGCGAGCCTGGCATGGGGATGCTGACCCCACGCTGGATCCCAAAAGCCATGGAGGGGGGAGTTCCAGCTGCCCTCCCTCACCCTTTTCTCCCTGTCCCAGGGGAATCCGGGCTGGGCAAGTCCACCCTGGTCAACAGCCTCTTCCTGACGGACATGTACCGAGACCGCAAGCTGCTGAACGCCGAAGGTGAGGGGGCCGGTCCCAGCGGCGGGGTGTCCCGGGGGGTGGCGGAGCCTTGCGTCGCTTCTGGGGGCCTGCAGCCCCTCTCCCCACCCGGCCGGGCGCCTCTGTGTCTCCGAAGCCACGTGCGGCACGTTGCCAGCTGCCAGCCGGCGCTGGGGACCGCTCCAAGGACGCGGGTACCCTCCCTGCCCGGCACAAGGACCCCCCCTGGGGGCTTTGTCCCTGCTGGGAAAATGTCCCAGCTTGTTGGGGGTCAGCTGGAGCCCAGTAAATCCGGGAGGCTGCGGGCAGTCAGGGCACAGAGTGGGGCAGCTGCAGCCAGGTTTTGAATTAAAATGGCCCGAACTTGCCCAAATCCGCAGGGGTTGGGGGCGGCTGCTCGATCTGTTTTGACGCAGTTGATTGATTTGTTTCCGTTGCTTGGAGCAAAAGCCAAAACGTGTGCGGCCACGGGCACGTGCTGCCACGGGAGCACCCGTGGGGGAGCAGGGACACGGTGGGGGGCTGGGGTAAAGGGGCACATGCAGTCCCGGAGCTGTGGGGTCATGTGGGGGGGGGTACCAAAAATGCTAAATGCTCCTGCAGTGGTACCTGGCCCCAGCAGAGCCCCCACGCTGGGGTGGTGGTGGCACAGCTGCCAAGGGAGGGGCGCGCGTCCATGTCAGGATGCGGGGGGCCACGGCACGGCGCATCATCCCTCAGCGACGGACACCAGCGCTGATGGGGAGCAATCCTGCAAAGCCACCCCAGCCCCCCAGGGTGGGGGGTGACACCCGGGGCCTGCAGCATCCCCCAGTGTCACCCCCCATTGTCCCTGCCTTGGGGTGCCCCCTGCCATGGCGGTGTCTCCTGCGGCTGCAGAGCGCATCATGCAGACGGTGGAGATCACCAAGCACGTGGTGGACATCGAGGAGAAGGGCATCAAGCTGCGCCTGACCATCGTGGACACACCGGGCTTCGGTGACGCCGTCAACAACACGGAGTGGTGCGTCCCGCGGGGGCACGCGTCGGGGGGGCAGTGCCACTGCGGGCGCCGGCGGCTCCGGGGGTGGGGTGGCCGCAGCTCCCCGCGGTGAGATGCTGAGCTGTAGGAGGTGGGGATCCAGGGAAAGCCCGGGGGCTCCGCAGGGCACTTTGACAGTCACTCCCTGTCCCCACAGCTGGAAGCCGGTGGCCGACTACATCGACCAGCAGTTCGAGCAGTATTTCCGTGACGAAAGCGGCCTCAACCGGAAAAACATCCAGGACAACCGTGTCCACTGCTGCATCTACTTCATCTCGCCCTTCGGCCATGGGTACGGACGGCCCTCGCCGGGGCTGCTGGGACGGGGGTGCTGGGGAAGGGGCTCGCTGGGCCGGTCTCACCGGGCTGTCCCGGCAGCCTCCGTCCCCTGGACGTGGAGTTCATGAGGGCCCTGCACCAGCGGGTGAACATCGTGCCGGTGCTGGCCAAGGCTGACACCCTGACCCCCGCCGAGGTAGAGCGCATGAAGAACAAGGTAAGGGGAGGTTGGCCCAGCGGGTCCCTGGAGATGGGGGTGCCCTGGGAACTGGAGTCCCTGCTCGGATCTACCAGCACCCTGCCTGGACTTGGCCATGGAGCATCCTCCAGGCTCACAGCACTGTAGAGGACCATGTTGCCCACGTGGCCACCAAGGATGTGTCTCCCTGGTGCTCAGCTGGGGGCTGGATGGGTGCAGGGGAGCCTCCATCACATCCAGTCTGGGGGCTCCTGCAGGGGACAGGGTTTTGTGGGTGCTGGGGGGACACCGGGGCTGTGTGGCGCTTCCCACCTTCTTTCCAAGGGCAAGAGCCCTGCTCTCAGTGGGACCTGTCTGCCTCCAGATCCGGGAGGAGATTGACCACTACGGCATCCGCATCTACCAGTTCCCCGAGTGCGACTCTGATGAGGATGAGGAGTTCAAGCTGCAGGACCAGGCATTGAAGGTGGGTTTGGCTCCTCCAGTTCCATCCTTGGGGAAGCAAAGCCCCATGGCCGAGGCGGGACATCATCCTAGGGTACCCTTGGGACTCTTTGGGGCCACACGAGCCCTCCAGCAGGATGGTGGGGTTGGGACGTATTGCACTACCCAGACGTGTCACCAAGACCCCCCCAGGTGCCACCTACAGCTTGGTAGGATGAAGCTGGGGTGGGCAAACCCACGCTGTCATTGATGCCATCCCACCCAGGGCTCTCCTTAGCCAGGGCTCCTGGGTATTTTGGGGAGTGGGTGCTGGACATGGCCCAGGAGATGTGTGCGGAAGGCCCTGGGCCATGGCAGGCGGGCCCGAGCCCTGCTGACCCCCGCTGTCCTCTTGCAGGAGAGCATCCCCTTTGCCGTCATCGGCAGCAACACGGTTGTGGAGGCCAAAGGCCGGCGCGTCCGCGGGCGCCTCTACCCCTGGGGCATCGTGGAAGGTAACGCAGGGCCACCTCCGCGGTGTCCCACCAGCCCTGGGGGGGACGGGGACATGGCATGCCCCATCTCCACACCGCTCAGCCAGGGTGTTCGGGGGGACGCAGGGGGCTGGCTGTGGCCCCCTGACGCCGGGCTCCCCTGCAGTGGAGAACCCGTCCCACTGTGACTTCGTGAAGCTGCGGACGATGCTGGTGAGGACCCACATGCAGGACCTCAAGGACGTGACGCGAGAAACCCACTACGAGAACTACCGCACGCAGTGCATCCAGAGCATGACCCGCATGGTGGTGAAGGAGAGGAACCGCAAGTACGGGGCCAGGAGCGGGGTGCCGGGCTGGGGGGGTGCGGGGGAGGCGTCTCTTCTCTTTGGGGTGACGCCAGCCTGTCGCGAGCAGTGATCTCAAGGGGCTGGGGTTGTGTGTGGGTCTGTGGCGGGCTGGGTGAGGAATCCTCAGCAGCGTGGTGGGGTGCCCCAGTGCGGTGCTGGAGGGCCCTTCCTGTGCCACTGGGCTAGGGCTGGCTGAAGGGGGCTGCTCCAGAAGCGAGGGGGATGCTGGTTCCCTGCAGAGCTGGCCGGGGGCGATGCCCCAGCAGCGATGGGGACCCTGCGTCCCCCTGAGGCTGGGGCTGGCTGGGGGTGGGGGCGATGCTCCAGCAGCAACGGGGACCCTGCCACCGGTAATGGTCGGATTCATGGCATTGCATCCTCGTCAGCCCGCCCCAGGGTGCTGGGGGAGCCCCCCACAACAGGGTCCCCGGTGGGGCTGGAGCCGTGGGAGAGTGAGCAGAGGCTGCGTGGGGCGCGGGGGCTGAAGCAGCGGCGGCAGCGCGGGGGGCTGGCAGTGATGGCAGCTCTAGGCGCCGCTGAGCGGGTCTCTCCACACGTGCCGCTGGCGAAGGCGGCATCCCTCCGCGCTGAGGCTGTGCTGCGCTGACTGCTCTGCCGACTGAGCCAGGACCCGGCCGGGGCCACGCTGGGCCCCCGCCGCCCGCCTCCCCCCGCCCGTCCTCCAGCCCCTCTATAAAACACTTGCTGGTACCCAACGCTGTCTTGGTCCTTCTGTGCCCACGCAAGGGCCAGGCAGCTGCTCTCAGGAGGAGCTGGCCCCATGGTCACCCACAGAAGTTGCCCGTGGGACGCCAGCAGCACCGGCGGTGCCGGGAGGACGCTGTGTGCCGGCGCGTTGCCCTGGCTCACCCACGCAAGGTGGGGACGGGGGGACATGTCACTGGTGGCACCCAGCTTTTCCCAGCCAAAAGCTGCCCAAAGGAAGGGCTGCGGGGCAGGGTCTCTGCTCCCACCGCCCTCCCAGGGGGATGGGATTTTGTGGTGCAGGAGGCAGCGGCAGACAGTCTTTCCTGGGCTGGTGATGCTGCTTGCCTCGGTGCCTGTGCCCGGCTCAAGCCCCGTCTTGCTGCCAGGGATGGAAGGAGCTCGATACGCTCCCCGCCGGGTCCCCCCATGGTGAGGAGCCGTGACAACGGGCAGCGACTTCCAAAGCGCCTCGAAACGCGGCCAAACCCCATCCCTCGTCGTGCCAGCTCCCCCGGCACAACCGGGACCCCACAGGGCAGGGGTGGCCCAGCTCGCCCGTGCAGCATCCGCCGTGTCCGTCACCGCTTTGCATGCGGAGAAGCCGCGGTGGCGCGTGGCAGTGGCACGTGGCAGCACGCGTGACACCCACCAGCCATGGCGGCGGCGTCCCGGCCATGGCGTCACCCCCTGGGGTGGCACGTGGCATCCACAGGGACCTGGCTGGTCCCTCCCCATTGCTGTTGGCGTGGGAGAAGCCATCGATTGGGCTGGCTGTGGTCCTGCGCGGTGGGGTGGCCCCGGGGGGACACCCACAGCTCCCTCCAGCACAGATGGGCTTTGGCGGGAGCTGATGCTTGGGAAAAAGGGTGCGGAGCATCCCCAGGGCTGGGGGGACAGCGGCTGTGGGTGTGGGAGAGGAGGGAGGTGCCGAGTTTAAGGTGTTTTACAGCAGCAGAGAAATTACTGAGCCAGGAGAACTCGACCCCAGCTTGAAGCACCCGGTGGGATGTGTCCCAAAATAGGGGAGCATGGGGAAAGCCAGGCAGGGCTCCGTGCCCTGGGGGATCCCTGGCACCCCTTGTTGTGGTCGTGCCTCCCTGGGTCCCCCCAAACTGGTGCTTGGTGGGTTGGGGGTGCTGAGGTGTGAGGGGGACACCTGGAGCCGCTCATATCGCCCCTGCCAGTGCGATACTCGGGGGCTGTGCGGGTGGGTGCTGGGTATCCGCAAGGTTTGGGGTCTCTGAGGCTGCAGCACCCACTGGGGTGGGTGCTGGTGGGGGGGGCTGGCAGGGCTGCATGCGTGTCCTCACCTCCTCTCTCTGCCTGCAGCAAGCTGACGCGGGAGAGCGGGACGGATTTCCCCATCCCCGTGATCTCCCCGGTGCCGGATGCGGAGACGGAGAAGCTGATCCGGGAGAAGGACGAGGAGGTGAGTGTGGGGAGGGCTGAGCCCCCTGATCACCGCCCCAGCCACGGAGGGGTGCCCGCATCCCAGAGGCTGCTGCCCCTCAGGGCGGGGTGGGGAGGGCTCGGAGGGGCAGCAGAGGTTCCCCCCCACAACCCCCAGCTCTCTGGGAGCCCCGGCTGCTTGTGAGGCCTGACACAAACATGTTTGTGAGGGGGGTGACGTGGCTGTGAGGTGCCAGCCCCCCAGCTCCCCACGATCCCTGCTCCGCTTCCTTCCAGCTGCGGCGGATGCAGGAGATGCTCCAGAAGATCCAGAAGCAGATGAAGGACTCGCACTAGCCCCCTCTTCCTCCTCCTCCTCCTCCTCCTCGCCCCTCTCCAGATCAGAAGTGTTTACATCACGCTTCATCCTGCCCGGCCCCGCCGCGAGACTCGGTACCCACACCGTGCCCACCACCAACGGCTGCTGCCGTGCCTTAGCCAATGGGCCAGCGCCCATCCCACAGGGACAGCGGGCGGACAGGGGGTCCCCTGTCCCTGCCAGACTGCTGCCCTCCCAGGCTGGGGACAGCTCTGTCGCCCAAGCTTTGGCTTTCTCTGTCTGCCCCGTGGCTCTGGGGAGGGCCACTGGCCAGCCTGTGCCCCGTGGTATCCCTTGTCCCCATGTCACCGCGGACTGCCTGCTTACAGCCTTCACGTGCAGCTTAGCCCTGGTTTAAGGAAAGAGGAAAGGGGGGGACTGGTCCCAGCCCCCCCCAAACCCCCAGCTGCCCTGGTGGGGGGTACAGGGCTGCTCCCCCCGGCCCTGGCTGGCATGGAGGGACAGCAGCTCCTGGGGACCACAGGTGATCAAGGAGCAGCCACCATTCTGGCCAGGGTGGCAGCCGGCACCCAGTGTCCAGCTCTGTGTCCTGTCCCCACCCAACGTCACCCCTTGGGAGCACCCCGTGTCCCGGGCGGTGGGGAGGGCCAGGGCACGGGGAGCACTGGGGGATCAGTGTCCCCAGGGAGCGTCCCTTGAACCCAGATCAGAGGCTGGGTCCCCAGCCTGGCCCCGCCGTGATGCTGGCCCTCTAAAGCAATAACTCGCCCCTCGCTGGTGCTTGTCTGTGGTGTCCCTGTGTGTCCCCAGGATGTCCCTGTCCCTGCTGCTTCCTGGCAGAGCATCCCTGCGTGTCCCCCGTGCTGTCCCTGTCCACCTCGCTGCCCTGCAGAGCACTCTGTTCTATGTCCCTAGGATGTCCCCGTGTACCCCCAGGATGTCCCCGTGTCCCCCCGGCATGTCCCCATTCGTGTTACTGCCCTGCAGAGCACTGTGTTGTGTCCCCGTGTTCCCCCAGGACGTCCCCATCTGTGTTGCTTCCCAGCAAAGCACTGCTGCGTGTCCCCGGGGCGAGCCCTGGCCTGCACCTCCCAGCCAGTAGCCGCAGGGCACCTCGGGGAGATGGACCCCAACCCCCCCCAGCTCCCCGCTGCTCTCTCTGGTACGGGGAAAGACAAATGGGATGGCGAGGCTGCAGGGTGGAGGCAGGACTGGGAGCAGCGGGATCACTGGGAGCTCGCTGGCATGGGGACGAGTCCCCTCCCTGGCAGGGCCACCTGAGTGGGGTCCCCCGAGCGGGTTCCCCCCTGGGCGAGGGGTTCGCACCCCGGCGCTGGGCTGACAGGGGCGGCGTCCGGCTGAGGTGCAGGGTGGGTGCTGCGGGTGCTGGGGCAGCGTCTGGCGTGTGCCACCCGCGTCCCCATGCCAGCCAGCCCCCGCGGGCAGGGAGCTCCCGGGCAGGACCCCGCAGGGTAGATTAGCGCTTTCCTTTTTTTAATCTCGCTATTTTCTTACAGAAGCCCCTGCCTTCGCATGTCGGTCATAGAGGCGTTTATTAAAGGATACGCAGAGTCTAGGTTTATAAATTCTGATAGAGCTAGTGGAAATATTTTTAGCCCTCCACAACCGTTCTCAATAAATATGGCTGACCCGGCTTGTCTGCAACCCCAAGTCGCTTCCGCGCGGGCGGTGGGCATCCCGCGGCCCCAGGGAGGTGAGGAGGGGGGCTGATGGTGGCCGGCCCCGGGGCCTCTTCCTCCCGGCTCCTGTTGGGGTGGGCTGGGGGAGCCCCCGGGGCCCAGCTCTGGGGATGAGGGGGGCAGTAGGTGTGGGTTGATTTCCACTGGATGGTTGCTGGACGCGCACTGGGACCTGCTGCTGCTGTGGCCCCCGGGATGGTGGGCGCTGGGGCCACCCACGGCCCCCAGCTCGGTTGCCGTGCAGAGCACCCCGCGTTCCTGCCGTTCACCCCACGGCAGAGAGCCTGCGGACTGCGGGGGGATGGCGACCGGAAAACCTGCCTTCCCCTCACCCTGGGGGCATCCCCTGTGCCCCCCCCCGTGCACTGTAGGTTCTCCCCATCCCTCTTCCCCTGCGCATCCTCCCCCCAGTCCCTCTGATCCTAAATATCACCAGCTTATGTGCCCCTGCGCCCTCCCCTGCCCTGCCCCCTCCCCAAATGCACCTAGATCCCCTCAGACCTCTCTGCTTGCTGCCTCCAAGACCCTCCTCGGGTCTCCACATGCCCCGTTCTGCTCTGCTCCAAATCCCTTCGGGGCCATCCAGCGCCCGCTGCCCCTTCCTGAGCTCCCCCGAGGCAGCGCTGCCGACGAGGGCAGCGAGAGCTCGGGCCGGCTTTGCCCTATGTCTCCCATGGATGACCCGATCCCTGCGGCACGGCCGCGCTGGGACGATGGCCAGCCACCTCCTTCCCAAGGCGCGATCGAGCCGGGCAGGTCAGCGTGGATTTCGGCAGTTGCTCTCATCCAACCTGAATCATAGAGCACAGAACACTTCCCATCGCTATTTCTGCCAAACAGACGCTGGCGTCAGGGCCGGGGAGCTCCTCAGCGAGAGCCGCACTGTCGTTTATCCCTGTGTGGATGCTGAAAGCTTGTTGTGGGTCTGGTTGTTTTATTTTCCTCTGCTAAAGCGCCCGAAGTGTTCCACAGGTGCTCCCCAGATGTCCTTGGCTGAGAGCTAAGGCCAGGCTCCACATTCCTCCAGCCTCTGCACCAGCCGGGACGCACCAGTTCTGGTTGTCCATCAGGCTGAGCGGTGCGGTCGACACGCTGGAGGGAAGGGGCATCCAGAGGATGTGTGAACCTCGTGGAGTTCAACCAGGCCAAGGGCGAGGTCCTGCACGTGGGTCACACAGCCCCCAGTACCAGCACAGACTGGGGGAGGGAGGGATGGAGAGCAGCCCCAGAGAGGAGGACTGGGGGATACTGGTGGGTGACACACCGAGCAACGTGCGCTGGCAGCCCAGAAAGCCAAGCGTCTCCTGCGCTGCATCCCCAGCAGCGTGGCCAGCAGGTTGAGGGAGGGGATGCTCCCCCTCTGCTCTGCTCTCCTCAGACCCCCCTGGAGCTCTGCCTCCAGCTCTGGGGTCCCCAGCTCAAGACAGACACCGACCTGGTAGAGCGGGGCCAGAGGAGGCCACCAAAATGGTCCAAGGGCTGGGACACCCCTGTCATGGAGAAGAGCTGCTATGTGGGGAGCTGCCAGCCCCATCCCCCGCCTACTGCACCCTCTCCCGTGCTGTGGGTTGGAGCTTGGGCAGGAAACCACCCCGTGGGGTCCTTCCCTCCTTTACCAGCGCTGCCCAGTCCCACCTTGCTCCCTGCTTCATTTCACAAAGACGCTGAAACCCACCTGCAGCTTGCGATGCCAACACAGGCTGTTTATCCAGCCAAAAATCACCGGCACAAACATTCACCCTCTGACCACCCACATGGAAAAGGAAAATATTTTTTTCTCCCCTGGGTGGAAGCAGCTGTAGCCCCCAAAGGCTGGGATGCGTGAACTGGCCTCCTCCCGTACCCCACCCTTGCAGCTCCCAGCACTCCAAGACAGACCCCCGTGGTGGTGGCCCTGCCTGCATCTCCCTTCCCAGAGCAGCCAACAAGAGCTCTGTTTTGGCTCCGAACCGCCTGATTTAGCCCCGTTCCCCTTCCCCCCGGTGGATAAACGCCAGTGCTGAGGCTCCGGTGACAGACCCAGCCTGTGCCTACCCTTCGTTGCGCTTCATTCCACGGGCTTTTGATCACATCTTTAAAAATAAAAAACCTCAAACCCAGCCTTCCCTGGGCAGAGATATTTCTGCGTGGCTAATACTCGGATGCAAACTCTCCCATGTCCTATTTTAGGTTTCTCGCCAGCACCAGCCCTGGTTGCACATATCTGCTCTGGAGCTCCCGCCAAGCTTTTGGCAGTAACTGCGGTTTCTCGGGGTAGAAAAGGAAATCTGTCCCCTCCTTCCCTGGGCTGTGCCACCCTCCACCTGCCACCTAACGAAGCCCTATTTATTCATTTAATCCTTACGTTATTCCACATATTTTCCCGTATTGTAGAGCCCCGTGCAGCCTCCCCTCTCTTTTCCAGCATTTGGGGCTGTGTGCACAGGGTGAGCCCCAGCCTGAGGACCCCTCTGTGTGGCTCTCCTGCCCCAGGGTCTCTGTGGGGCGCGGTTGCAGGCAGGTTGCCCTGGGCAGGGACGTCCGGCACGGCTCAGGGGCTGCTTTGGGAGGAGGACGCAGCTCCTAATCCTGCTGCTGCCTTCCTGGGGCACCCACGGTTGTGTTTTTTTTTTTTAATCCAGAAACCAAGGCACTGCCTCTGGTTTCTCCCCACTCTCTCTCGCACCTCTTCGCTACTTGTCACATCCATTTCCACCGCCGTCTCTCCCAGGCACCGATTGCCCCCCCGCGCCGTCTGCCCCGGGCGGGAGCACGCCACGCGGCCGTGAGCTGCTGGCTGGCGGGATGGCGTGCCTTCCCCTCACCTTGAGAGGTGATGAGGATGGGGGGTGCGTTCAGCGACGGCTCACAATGAAGCAAGCAGATTTTGTATCCTCCGCTCACAGTTCGACTTCAGTCGACCTGAAACCCCTATGCTATTGCGTGCCACCGCTCTTCCCTTCCTTTAAAGGCAGCTAAAACGTCCCAAAATTATCCTGCAGCTGGCAAACAGGCCACAAAGCAGATTCTCCGTCCAGCTCTAGCACAGAGAAGTCTTCGACAAGTTTTGTGGCTTCTCTGGTCCCCATAGCCGGAGTGGAAATACCAGATGAGGAGCTAGAAACGTTTGTCAGGGTTTATCCCAAACGACTGGAACTCCTGGCGTGGCTGAGGGACGTTGGCTCTGCTCTTCACCAAATACCACTCAGAGGCAGAAGGAGAGGAAACACCTCAGCATATGAAGGTCTTTCCCAAGGTTTGCCAGCGTCTCTTGCTCCTCTGTACACCCGGGCAGGACACCCCGCCGTGTGCCCTAACAAAGTCACTCTTTATTTCTAGCAGCCACAAACCGCTTCTTACTCGCTCCTTCTCTTCTCCTCGGCCTTCAGGCTATCGGAGCACCTAGGGCATTCTCGGTTGCGGAGGAACAGACATTGTCTCTTGGATTTGGCAATGTCTCTGTGTTGTGGTTCAGCCCTCATCACTACACAGTTGCTCGCTCACCCTCCCCCTCCCCAGTGGGATGTGGGAGAGTTGGGAAGAAAGGAAAAAACTCGTGGGTTGAGATGAAGATAGTTTACTAGAACAGCAAAGGAAAACTACAGTAGTAACAGAATATAAAGATACTAAAATACACACAATGAACAATGCACGATTTCTCACCACCCAGCGACGAATACAGCCCGTCCTGACCGGCGATCGCAGAAATGTAACAAAGCAGCAAGCAAAGGAGTGAGAGGGAGCCAGCAAGGGAGAGGGAACGATGTCAGCGAGCAAGATGCTCCCACTGGCCAACCCCCGCTTATATACTGAGCGTGACGTTCATGGCATGGAACACTCTCCGGCCAGTTTGGGTCAGTTATTCTGTCTCTCTCCCAGCCTCCCGTGCCTGCACATCAGTGAAACCTGGGAAGCCGGACAGTGTCCTTGGTCTCATTCACAACAACTCCTATCATCAGGGCGTTTATCAACATTCTGCACATTTGAAATCCAAAACACACCGGCTACTGAGAGGAAAATTAACTCCATCCCTGCCAAAACCGGGAGAGGGAGTAGCTGCCAAAGCTGGCGTGGACATTTGTGAGCCTGCTGAGCTCCTGGGCTGGCCAGCATCCAAAACAAGCCCCCGTGTATCCGGGCTGGGTAGGAAACCGGGGTGGAAGGAGGGCGGGGAGGGCTGAAGGATGGAGAATGCTGCCTTCACCACGGCTGGTGCTTCAGGCTGGCTGACCCCAGGGCGGCCCGGCCCAAGAGCAAGACACGGGAGGAGCTATGGAGGCACCTGGCTGCTGCGGGCACGCCCAGCTCAGTCTCTTTTGCTCTTTATTGCAGGAAGACTCACCAGCCCGGGCGCGTGCTGCTGTCTGTGGGTTCTGGAGGGTGGGAGAGGGCCCCAAGATGCCCTGCCCCGTCTCACCTTGGTTACATCAGCAGCTTTGAGAGCATCCAAGGCTATGAGCTCCATGTCTTCCAGCTCCCCGTGGCACAGCTTGGCCATCCCGCACAGGAGGTCCAGCTGCGGAGGCAGGTGGGCCAGCTCCTGGGACAGGGGACACAGGGAGCCACAGCATGTCACCTCACGGAGCCCTGGGGGTCCCTGGTGCTGTGACAGGGGATGGAGGGGTGCAGGAGGCTCCTGCCAAGTACAGGGCGGTCACCCTCTGTCCTGTGTGAACTGCGGTGAACATTTTCTCAATGTTGTTCTCCAGTTGGCAAATTGCCTGGGGCAGAGACGGGTGGGGGGACATGGGATGACTCCATGTGCTGAGCCCAGCGCCCACCCGGGGAACGGAGGGGTTGGGTTCGAGCCCCCCGCCGGGTGCTGCCACCCTGGGAAGGGGTCCTGGCTACCTGCACCTGCGCCTGGTGCCGCTTCTCATCCTTGGCGGCGGCCTGCAGCTGCCGCTGCCACCTCTGCTGCAGCTCGTCCAGCACTTGGCTGCGCTGCCTCATCTGGTACAGCAGCATGTTGCACACGTTCGCTCGGTCATAGATTTCGGCCCGGACCTTCTCCTGGCCCACCTGGATGGGCGCACGAGAGTCCGCCAGGCTGGAGGCAGGGCTCGCTGGACACCCGAGGGAGAAGAGGGTCCTGCCTGGAAAACTCCTCCCAAGGTAGAGCCGGGGACACTGGGATGTTGGTCCGGGACATTGTCACTCCCTTGGCAGGACGGGATCTGGGAGCGGTTTGCTCTGGGGGGCTGACTGGGATAAGGGAGAGGTGGGCATCTGCTGACGGCAGCGGCAGGTCGGGCTTAGGGACTCCGTGTAACGCAGACCGGGGGCTGGGCGTCAAGAAAATCAACCAGTGCCCTAGATGCAGAAGCTGGCGGAGGGCTGCAGCACCGCTCTGTCCCTGCAAGAGGCCCCTGGGCAAAGGCAGCTCCGCGGGGCCAGCGGAACAGACGTGAACACCCTGTGTCGCACCACACTAGCCCTGTGGGGCTGTCCTTGTGCCAGGACCACATCCCCCCGCTGTGCACCCTGTTCTTCCCAGTGCTCCCGGAGCCCCGACCCTCTGCGAGCAGCCCACGCCCACCGGACCCTGCTGTTACCTCCACTGTCTTCCTGGCCAAAGCAACGTCCAAGTGCTTCTGCGCTCCGCAAGCCTCGGAGATGGTGAGCTTGTTGCGCTGTGGGCAGGAGAGGGGCAGAGAACATCACCGCCAGCCTGGGGATGGTCACATCCTCTTGCTGCCCTGCAAAGTCTGCTCCCGGAGAGGACCGGCGCAGGAGCTGGCTCTGCAGGACCAGCACCAGGCAGGGGCACAGCACACGGGACCTGTTGGTACCTTCTGGGCAATGCCCAGGGCATGGGCGTCCTCCTCCAAAACCTCACGCAGGCCGGGGAGCAGCTCTCTGTTCTGACTGAGCTTTTCCTCACGTGACTGCGTGAGAAACTTCCTCCCTTGCTCTGCAGGACGTTAAGGTGGTGTTGGTACCATGCAGGACGATGGGCGCACCAAGAGCCCCCACTCGCCCCGGGCTACGCCCGCCAAACCGAAGGGGCAGCACCTTGCAAGGCCAAGATGGCGCGCAGCTCCTGGACACGCTGGCTGGGCTTTGCTTTCCGGCCCTGCCCAGCACCGGCACTCCTGCCTTCGCCCTCCAACCTGGCTACCTGCGCGGCAGCTGTCGCGGCCCCGCTGCCCCGTGGAGACGTCGCCATCGGGCTGTGACCACGGATGGAGCTGAGCTCCCGGTGGCAGGACGGGATCTGGGAGAGCTTTGCTCTGCGGGGCTGGTCAGGGTAAGGCACAGGTGGGCACCTGCTGACGGTAGCAGCGGGTTGGTATCCACCCCTTATTCCACACCACCTACGTCATGCTTACAGATACACACAGACAGCATCCCCTCGATCTACGGGCTACCCCTCCATAGTCTGTTGAGTCCATTTAGTGCACAACTTTGGGCTCCGTCTGTCCCAGCAGTCTTTCAGGGCAGGAGAGCTGCTCTGTAGTGTGGGGCTGGTGCATCTGGAACTCGTAGCTGGCACCTCTGGTGCGGCTGGTGTATCATCTCCATGCTCTGCCAGTTGAAGATGTTGATCTCGAGGGAGCTGCTGGGTACCAGTTCTGGTTCCATCACTGCTGCACCTCAGTTGGTTTCATCAAAATTCTTTTGCCACTGATCAGGGTGATTCTTGCTGCAGTACCTTTGATATGACATACAAAAACTACAGAAATGATGACATACAGTTCAAATGATTGGCCATTTTCACCTCAAATCCAATCTCCTTGAGGTGCACGTTGGACTTCCCGCATCACCCACCAAGTACACCCAGGTCCTTGAGCAAAACTAACCCCACGGGTGGGTGTGCCTTTTCCCAGGGAGGAATAACGCAGACTGTCATCCCCAACATATTCCTTACACGCGTCACAGGGACTTCACCCCCTTCTGCAGCATGTAAGGGTTCTGACTGGGCAGGGCCAGCTCGACTGATGGATCCCTGAGTGTTGACTAACCAGGTGGCTTTTGCTAAATGCATATCCCAGTTTTTGGAGGTCACCCATTGCTCTCAGTGTCGTTTTCAGCAGCCCATTGCAGCGCTCATTTTTCCCAGAGGCTGGTGCATGATAGGGGACGTGATACACCCACTCGATGCCGGGCTCTTTGGCCCAGGTGTCTACGAGGTTGTGTCGGAAATGAGCCTCGTTATCCGACTCAGTTCTTTCTGGAGTGCCATGTCGCCAGGGAACTTGCTTCTCGAGGCCCAGGATGGTGTTTTGAGCGGTGGCATGAGATATGGGATGTCTCTAGTCACCCAGTGGCTGCTTCCACCACTGTTTAAGCACACACTTGCCTTGGCGGGTTTGTGGGCGTGTGATAGAAATACACCAGGCCTCTCCATGTTTATATTTCAGCCACTGTCCCCAACACCACAGAGGCTTTAGCCGCTCGGCTTGCTTAATTACAGCATGATTCACAGTCGTGGATAACCTGTGCGATAGTGTCCATGGTCAAATCCACCTCTCGATCACAAGCCCATTTGTCTGTTGCGTCTCTTCTGTGATGGCCTGAGGTGTCATGGGCCCACCGAGCTAAAAATAGTCCAGCCCTGTGTTGCCAGTCTAGGTCCACTTGGGAAACTTTAGCCTTAGCAGCCTGACCCACCCGCTGCTTGTTTGGATGATCTTCTGTGGCTCGACTCTTGGGTACGTGGGCACGGAGCTGAGCTCCCGGTGGCCAACAAACCGTTGCTGTGGCACCTCCAGCTGCTGCACACCTTCTGCTCAGCCGTCGCCTCCCGCTTGGCCATCGATGCCCACAGCCCTTCCTCTCTGCTTCTGCAGGAAAGAGATTAAGCAGCAACTACTGAGCTCTCTGAGGCAGCCAAGGCAGGGTGGGCAGCATGGATCCCAGCTCTGTTTCCCATCCCATCTCACCCAGCTCGGGGAGCCCTCCAAGTCCCACCAGAAACAGGGTGAGGGCAATTTCAGGGAAAATATGTGTACACGGACACCCAAACACACCGCCAGCGCTTGCCTCCAACCTGCCAGCTTATTTCAAACACCAAGAGGAGTCCATTGCTACCTCGCTATGTGCCTTCAGAAACCGGAGCAAACTGGTCAGGAAACGGTTGTGGCAGGGAGTTACGCTCCTGTTGAAATGGGCAAGAACAAACCAGCTACCAATACTGATATTTATTTTGATGCTTACCGTACATTCCTGCTGAACTATAAGTATGACAAGAAAGCAAGCATGTGCATGTCTTTGTTGATAAAGAAAACCAAGCTCCCTCTACCAGAGAAAATCCTTAACGTTTGATTTGCAGAAAAAGGCTTTATAAGGAAATCGCCTTCCTAGCACCAAGCTCGTAAATCAGCTTAGATTGCTCCTGTAATTCGGGATCTTTAACCTGCAGTCATCCTGCTGTGCTCTAGGTCTTGAACACAGAAACCAAAGAAATTACAGGTCTGTGAAATCAAGTATTGTCAACACAATGTCATCTGAGGCTCTTGCTCAGCGTCTCATCTGCAGATTTATGAGCTGCATGTTAGCACTAATTGCCTGTGACAAGCTAAATACCAACATTATCATCCTCACCGCTCCGTAAAGCACGCATGAAGAGCTGGCCACTTGAAAGACAAGCAGTACAGGCTTGTACATATGAGGACTCTTCCAATCTGCCCATGTGGGTACAGATCTCCACTCTGAGGCTGCGTCCACATGGCAAATAGAATTATGCCACTGGATTCTCCTAGGCAGCATTTAAACCCCAGGGAAGATTACCTCGGGGGCAACAGAAAGCATTTTAAAACGGGTAAAATGGTTCAGGAATCTCCATTTCACTGGCCCTCAGCAAAACTCAGACGCTATAGTGGCAAGTCCTTCCAAAACACTGCTAAAGAAGTTTAATCCAACCTCACACAAGCTGATGTCAATAGACCGCTGCAGAAATCAGCCTCAAAGAACGAGCCTCTGACTAAGGATCTAGCCCCGCAGGCCCTCTGCACCCAACACCTCAAACCTCTCCTCCTCCAGCTGACTTCACCTCTCCCTGCTTAAATTCTAGAAAATCCACAACGAGTTAACGGTACAAAGGCAAAGGTACAAACCAGAGCTCTGTTTAACTGTCATATAACAGGCAGCACCAGGCGCTCTAGAAGTACACAGCAAACAACGGACACACCACTAGCTCGTCTGGCAGAGACATCCGGTCGTTGGCCAGCCTGCAGCTCCCGAACACCGCGCACCATCAGCACGGAAACAGGTACAAAACACTAAAAGCTCCTCAAACTCCCGCTGGTTTAGCCGTTAGCCACTCACGGATCCATACTTTGCCGGGTGGTATGTATTTTTAGTATCTCCTTCTCCAGTTGCTGTCCTCTCTTCCCCTCTTCTTTGAAAAGCATTTGTTTAACCCAGCTGAAAAAGACCGAACAGAACAATCAAAAACGATATGCCGTGCCTCAGGAGCTGGCTGGCAATTCCGTGCACGCAGAAAGCAGCATAAAGAGACAGAGGATAAAGGCCAGCTGCCAGAATTGTCCTCTATTGCACAAAAAGAAAAGGGGCACAAACAAAGTCGCTGCTAGGGAATTAGGGCCCAACAAAAGCCTGCCCAGCTCAACAGCCAGAGGCCACCGCTGCCTGCTCGGGATTCACCTCATCACGTGCACGAGAACAGCTCACCAGCACGGGCTACTCCTTCAGCATGCAAAAATATCGCCAGGTCCAGAGCTACCTCCTACACTGTTAACAAAAATAATGATTTCATTTCTTTCTGTATCTATAATATATAAATAGATGATAACTCACTTTTATTAATGTAGCTAAATATATTTTATGAATAAGTTATTTGGTGAACATTTTTTCTAAGTCAGCAAGTACTGTTATATCCAGTGAAGAAAATCTTTTCAGAATGGTCCTTTAAAGCACTCTAATTATCAAGCAGCCGATTATGGAAGCCTAAGTCAGTTTTCCTGCTGCCAAGAGATCGGTTTAGACATGATCCACACTTCGTGCCTGTTTGGAAGTGAAACTGCAGCTCCCTTTTCTTAAGGTTCCTCTCCTCACATACAAATGCCACCCCTCAGCAACGCACGCAAACTTCCACTCAACACTGACAGCTTAAAGTAAAAACGATTGGCACCGCGTCAGTCAAACGCTCTTCAGCAGCCACCCCTAAAATAAACCAGAGCCAGCGGAACTTCCGTATCAAGCCTCAACTCAATCCTCATTAGTGCAACGCTGACACAAAGTGTTCCTACAGGCAAACCCATTTGTAAACCACGCAAGTGTAAAATCGTAAAAACCCCACACTGCATGGAAAAATTCCAAACGATTAGTGTCAGAAAATATTTGGCAGCAAGAGATTGGAAAAAACATGAAGGCCTAACAGAAGAGGGTGGTTAACGCCAGCCATTTTCTGGGATGTTGTTAGAGTCGAACTGCTGCAGGAGGGTTTTCGTTATTCAAGCTTTTCATCTCCTTCCTCCACGTCCTTCAGACTGAGCACTTCCAGTGTTCCTTTCCCTTTTGTCTCACTCCGGATCAGCTCGTCAATCTCCCTGAAGCAGCCTGGGTCAATAAGGCACACCTGAAATATTGCACATTTCATTGGTCAGACAGTAATACTTGATCTTCATCAGCCCCCTTTCAAGGCCCACATTAATTTTCATCAAAAAATACTATTGTTTAGTTACTAAGAAGGACTTTGCAGGGCTGATAAGCAATTTCTATCACGGAATCTTTCCAAATAAGTTCTGCAGTTCCATTTACCCATGCTGGACATGGCTTTTGACAGCTGGATTGCTAGATTCTAATCTGTTCTCAGAAAGATTTTTACCAATACCAAAGTTTGCCTTACCACAGACTTTTTAAAAAAACCCCTCATTAACCACTGTCAAAATACAGGCCTGACCTGCCAAACAAGTAACAGTAACATTGCACATATGCAGAGAAACTTATCGGTGTGGGATAATCACTGCTAAGAGAAATTACACCGGGCTTCTCCTCAGCCTAAGCAGCAATCTCTGCATCAAAAATGGTACTTCCAAGCTGACATCACTAGGACTGGGTGTGAAACGGAAACCCACAAATTACACCTCTAATTTAGAATCTCTGTTAAACTTGCAGCTTATCTAAACAGCTTAATTAATCTTCTAGTAAACAGTACAAGCGTAGTTAAATGAATTATGATACGCAAGGATTGCATTATCGCTTACAATTTCTAACTGTTCATGGAAGTCTTCGCTCTCAATAACTTTAATCAGTGGCTTGAGCTTCTCTTTCAGTTTCTTCCCCTCCTTTGCTGGAAGGAGAAACCGCAGCCTCATGTGAGCACGTTCAATTTGCATGGTCTCCTTTAGCTGTCTGATCACTTCCAGTGCCTACAGGACATGAAGAAGAAAAGGCATTTAACACCTGCTTAAAAAACACCACACAGATCAAAATGTCAAACCCTTTGCCTTAGCTTCAGACACACCACTGCCACGCCGCTGCAGGGAGTTTGCTATTTTGATAGATCAGCAAGAAAAGGCAGAGTTCTTGCCGTTGTGATCACTTCACATCCTTACAAAACCTCTGAAACCACGTTAAATAGCGCTTACACTGCAGAACAACAGAAACCCACGCGGCTCACGTGCAAAGCCTGATTTACCACCTCAATTTAAACAAATGATAAAACTTTTATTTCTGTTCCAGGCACGTCACTGTCGCTGCTTTCATTAGTTTATTTATTTCCCCTTCCCCGAATTGTTAGAAACCAAACTGCATGAGTTTCAGAAGCTGCTCGTATCCAGCACCCAACTGCCAGCTGGCTCAGGAGTCGCTCTGCGGGCTTTAGACTGCGAGGCTCTGTCGATTCCCCCGTGACTGCAAACACAGAAATCCCGCTGGAAGACAACACCCCTGAGCGGAAGCTGATTTTGCAAGAAAACGAACCTGCTGCTTCGTGCTCTTGTGTGGTTTGACGGAGTAGTGGATATCCTTCATGGCTCTCTCGATAAGGATGACGGTGTACGGCCTCTTTGTTTCAGGGTTCACGCATTTGTCAGCCACAATAGTTGCAATGTCTCTAAACATCTGCTCCAGCTGCGTGTGGCGTTCTTTGTCCGATACCTGCAGCTCCCCTTTGGATAAAATCTGGCCAGTAAAAAAAGACAGAAACCACTTAATAAACGTCATAGATTTGACTAAAGAGAGAAAGCCCTAGCGACTTTGTTAAATTTAACAGTTGCTTGAATGGTTAGGGTAAAAGAACAACCACATTCGTCATGTAAATCATTGCGACAAACACCGGAACGATTTTCACCACAGAAACAGTAAACTGCAGAAAGGGAAGCACAGCTCTGCGAGTACTCTCACCACCCAACGGTGGGCTTGTGCCCACCATTTCTGCCCTAGCAGGAAGGACTAAGAAATGAGATCTGTTCTCAATATTTAATTGCATTGTCCAAAGTAAGCAACCGTCCCCCTCCTTTCTCAGTATCGTTAATAACACGAATTAGAGGAGAAACTCTCCAGGGCTGCGTAACCTTTTCCTGTGTCTGTAGCTACCAGCGCACAAAAGCTGTATGTGATACAGAACCCTCAGAACTCTCTTCAGCCACATGCATACGTAAAATGTAAAACTACACCGCAGAGTTACCACTCCTTTCTCCCCATTTCTGCAGAAATTAACAACTTTTTGGCCTACGGCAGCAGTGCATTCTACGAAACCCTGCCAGTACCAAAGCGACCTACCTCATCCGCAAGACCCTTACGTAAAATACTGGGAACGTCTTTTCCAAGCTTTTACAAAGTGCACAACTGCAAAGCGGTGCCAACGTACCATCTTACAGATTTCAGTTTGGTCATCCGTCCCAAATGCTTGAACGAGATCCTCCTTCTTTGCCACCTGGCCTTTGGAAACGTTGACAAACACCGTGTGCGTCTGCAGGACCTCCTCGAGATCTTTCTCCCTAGAGATTAGGGCCGGGTTAGAAACTTGCGAAATCAGCAATGTAAGAGCGAGCACAGGAGTTTTTAGTGGCGGGGGAGGAACGAGTCCTGCTGCCAAGGGCTGAATCAGTGAAGCCTGGGAAGTTTTACCCGTGAAGTGTCACTGCTCAGGGGAGGGCAGGGGCACGGCACAGCGCCCCGGGGCGCCCCCCACGGGCCCCACTGTCCCCCTGGGCTTCACAGCCGGGCACCGTGCAACGGCCCCGGCTCCACAGCAGGGCCCCAGGCGGCTCTACCCACCCCCCGCCACAGCCAGGTCCCCATGTGCGGCTGCCCCACGCAGCTGGGCCTCCCCCACGCAGCTGGGCCCCACGCGGGGCTCCTTCGCGGCTCCACAGCTGGGCCCAACGCAGGGCCCCCCTCCCGCCACAGCCGAGTCCCCACGCGAGTCTCCCCCCACGCCACCAGCTCCCCCCGGCAGGCCTCCCTCCCGCCACAGCCGGCCGCCCGGGGCAGGCCGCGGCGGGGGCGGCCGGGCACTCACGCTCCGCTGCGCCATCCCATGACCTTGTTGCGGTAGCAGGCGATCTCGAAGCGCTTCCCGCCGCGCCGCGCCCGCACCACGGCCACGTTGGTGAGGCGGATCTGGTTGGTGGGGGTGAAGATGGACATGATGGCGGCGGCGGCTCCTCCTGCTGCTGCGCCACCCCGGGCCCCGCGCGGGGCCGAAGGGCAGGGCCGCCACGCCCTGCCTCCCCATTGGCCGCCGCTACGCTTTCCCCGCCCCCGTGCGCCTCCACAAAAGCCGTCCGGGGGGAAACAGCGGGAGGCGCGGCCGGAAGGGGTGGGAGGCGGCTGTGGTCGTGGCACATGGCCCGAGGCGAGGGGGCTGCGGCGGTGAGGGCCGGGCCCGGGCGCCTGGGGCGGGGGGTGCGCGGGTCGGGGCGAGGATCGTGAAGGAGGGGAGTGGTTTGTGTGTGCGGGGAGCGTAATGACCGTGAGGGGAGTGCATGTGGGGGTAATAACCGTGAGAGATTGGGGCGGGGGGGGGTGTGTGGAGGAGAGGGGGCAATAACAGAGTCTGGGGGGGCAGTAGCTGTTTGGGGGGTAATAACGGGGGGTTATTAACTGAGCTGGTTGCTGGTGGGGGGTCCGTGTGGGGGCTTGTACAGAGGGGCCGTTGCAGGGCTGGGGGCGAGCCCAGAGGAGGGGTTAAATGGGGTGGGCTTGGGGGTGCGGAGGGGCAGGTGCTGGGGTGGGCAGGGGGTGAGGGATGGGGGCAGCTCCAGCGGGGTGTGTGGGGGGCGAGGGGTCAGGCACGGGGGTGGGTGCCGTGGGGAAATTGCAGGGGGTGAGAGGGAGCGGGGTACCCGGGCTGCTGCAGGTTTCGGGAGCTCCCCCAACGAGGGCTTTGCTGCTCAGGTGGGTGTGAGGGCGAGCACTCTTGGCTCTTGTCTTTTGGGGGATGTAGTGTTGCTGGTGGAGGGGTGAGGGGGATCCCCTCAAGCTTTTGGTCTGGTACTGTCAGTAACAGCCCAGCGGAAAGTAAAAGAACAAAGTTTACGGCCTCTTGGAAATACACGGTTTCAGTGCTCGTGTCTGATGGCTGCGTAGCCAAGATCAAAGAGGACTGCAGATGAGAGCAGGAGGGTGTCATCTGCGTTTCTCAGTCCATATTTGTCCCAAATGAGCATTGTTTGAGCTCCTGAATGTTTCATATGTGACAGGGAATCACAGGCACTGCACAAGCCTGCTCCTGGCTACAGCATGATGTCTGCTGAATGTTGGGAACCAGCGTGAAATATCTCAGTTGTTTGGAATCAAACCTCACCCACATGGTACCGTTCTGAAAAAATACTTTCAACTTAATCCAGGTTTCAGTTTGACCTTGAAACTCTGGGTCAAAGCTGTTGTAATCAGTGTAGTGCCTAATGCATACAAGCAAGGGCTGTGCTCAGTAGCAAGCTCTGTGGAGTTGATTTCCCCCTTGAAATAGAGAGATTTTTTTTTTTCTTTCCTCCAGAGATCTGCATGTGTTTGGAGTCTGTGCAAAACAAAGGCCAGCACGATACAGTGGCTGTTTCCCAAGGACTTTTTTCTTTCAGACGCTTGCACAGCAGGAGTATTTTCTGCCTTTCCCTATAATGGAACCTGCCCTATCTAAGAAAAACCCAGAGTTTCCGTGTGACAGTCTGAAATGTTAGCTTGGATCCCCAGGTGAAACTCGCCTGACACACCTCTGAGGAAGGGAAGGCTCCTTGATTCAGTTGCAGTGTCTTGTCTTTGGCTAAAGGCTGTTTTCTGCAGAGCCTGAGGAGTAATGGCATGAGTAAGCATGAGACTGTGGGTACTGTAGGATTATTTTTGGTGTGCTCATTCTAAATTCGTGCTGTAGGAATCTGCTCTTGCTAAATCTGTCGGGTTTTTTTCCTAGATTTAGATGTCTCCTCAATGGATACGTGGAACTTCTTCCATACGTGCCTGGTGTCCTTGTGGCTGCACAGATTTTACGTCTATTCTGCTG
Source organism: Chlamydotis macqueenii (assembly GCF_036417535.1). Classification (NCBI taxonomy): domain Eukaryota; kingdom Metazoa; phylum Chordata; class Aves; order Otidiformes; family Otididae; genus Chlamydotis; species Chlamydotis macqueenii. The sequence goes on from NC_141574.1 coordinate 10,509,745, forward strand.
TTGCTTTTGGGATCAGCCTTTGGATCATCGTTCAGTTCTCCACCGCCAAAACCAAAAAGAAGGTAACTGAATGTGTAAGCGCTTCTGTCTGGGGAGACCCCAAAAACCTGGGTGTGGAAGTGAGTAGCTGCTGGGTGAGTTGGGCTGGTTTTAGGATGGGAGTGGGATGAGGCCATTCAGGAATTGAAAAGCTCCTCGTGCAGGTGAGGAGTTGAGAGGTTTTTGGGTTCAGCTGGATCCCATCATCTCCCCAGAGTGTGAGATGAGTGTGTTGTAGCATGGCCTAGGTCAGAGAAGTAGTTCCTTGTGTGTTTCTCAAGGTGTGAGAGAAACTAAAATGCTTGGACTGTTGTATTTGTGTAGTCCCAGGATTTGAATTTTAATGCTTTTGGGGAAGGTGAGGTTAAGATAACTTTGAAAAAAGGGATGGAGTGTGACCCAGAGCTTGTTTCATAGGGTGAAAAATCCCATGGGAATCCTGCTTCTTCAGAAGGAACAGGAGACAAACTCATAAATGGATATGCCACCCTGCAGGCAAAGGAGGTCTGCGTTGCTGGGGTGAAGATTTTCTATGGGTCTCAGACTGGCACAGCAAAGGTAGGAATTATTTTTTTTTCACATGCATGAGGTTTATTTGAAATATTGTTGAGGTTCAAGTATGTTGCTTGCCTTAGAAACACTGCCCTGTGTAAAAAATCTGAAAGTTCAGTGGGGAGTTCATTAGCTTATTAGAAGTCATTGCTCAATGTGAAAAATAAGTGAAAATTATATAAAAAGAACTTTTTTTTTCTACTCCCTTTAAGTGGGGCATGCAGTAGGGACATTGATTATGAAGGTTAAAATTTACTCTTACAGTATACTCTTAATCTGCTAGCCGGCCTTAGAGAGAAAGCTTTGTGACTGGGCATAGCAGGGCTTTTTTAACCTTTATGATAGTTGGATTGAAGTGGTTAACAATTTCCTACACTTTTTTTTTAGAGATTTGCCAAAGGTTTGGCTGAAGCAGTTATTTCCCTTAATTTGCCTGTGGAAGTCATTAACATGGGAGACTATGATCCAGATGATTGTTTAGCAGAGGAGGTAGGTTTGTCATAAATATGAATAAGTATGTGTTTTTCCCAGGATTGTGAAAGCTGTTTTCCTCTTGTATTTCTGAAAAAATCCTGGAAATCCCCAAAGCTGTGTGTTGGAAACTGCTTCACTTCTGTGTGAGCAAGTATAGCCTGTCGACTCTCAGCAGAAAATACCTGAATTGTGGGAATTCCTAGGAGAGGATCAGGTAGAACATGCTGATGCTGACAGTGGCTTTGTGTGAGCCAGCTGTGTAACTGGTAGGAGTTAACGCACGAGTGGCTGCACCAGGCCCCCCTGTTCTGTCTCTGGCAGTGTACACCTGGGGAAGGGTTCAAAACCAGCGTAAGTAGATGGTGATACTTCTGTAGCCTTTGTAGACGTAAAGTTAGGAACTTACTGGGAGATGTATTTACACCGAGTAACCCTTGATGGATTTTTCTTCTGTGAATCTTGATAGTTGCTTTTTGAATCCATGGGAGACTTTGTTGCTGCTCGAGTCTGAAGAAGGTGTTGATTGGGGTGGGAAGGTGGATGTCTGGTTCTGTTTTACCCCTCTGTCTTTGTTAGGTAGGGCGCAGGCAGCTTCATCTCTCTTGGCTAATTTAAGATGGCTTTGCAGGGAGCTTGGCCATTCACCCCCCTTGGGTTCTGCACCTGCAGAACCTACCCACACCAGAGTACGAACCCACTTTGGAAAAATCTCATCTTTTGACTTCTGCCATGTGTAACAGCTCTTATTGATGTGAAGTGTTCTGAAAACGCAGTGATCTTTCCTATTCTGTTCTCTCTCTGTTAGACAACCAGCAGGAACGTTTGTGTGTTCCTGGTAGCTACGTACACAGACGGACAGCCAACCGAGAGCGCAGCGTGGTTCTGCAAGTGGTTAGAAGAGGCAGCCAATGACTTTCGCTTTGGGAAAACCTATCTAAAAGGTCTGAGATACGCTGTGTTTGGCTTGGGAAACTCTGTTTACGTTGATCATTACAACACAGTAAGTGTCTCTTGTGCACCTTCCTTTGATTTCTGCTCCTCTGAGAGGCTAAGCTTCTCTAAATGCTGCAAAACTGAATGATGCTGGTAGTTTGTGTGAGAATTGCAGCTGTTGTGCGGAGTCGATTAGGGCCTGGGTTTAGGACATGGGCAGCGCAGCTTTGAAACAGTTGTGTTGCTTCTCTCAATGGGAGGAGTCCCATAAGCACTGCGTTAATCCAGGAGGTACGGTAAGGCTTTTGGTAAATCCTTACTGAGTTAATTTCCCAGCCTTGGATGCTTTCTGTCAGTGCATGAGAGCGCAGTACTGTAAACCCTCTCACTTGCTGCCTTTTAGTGTTTTTTTTTCAACATCTTTTGCACTTTGCTGTATTCTGTAGATTTTAGCTTTATTTCCAGATGTAAAATCCAGCAATGTCTCAGCCTGGTAGTTGGTTTAATCTCACGCAGATGACACATGATTTGCACAGAGTTGTTCTGTTTGTATAGCTGGGGCCACATGGAATATTTTGTGATGCTTGTTGATCAAAACCTCCACATGCACAAAGCAGCTTGTTCCCAGAGCTTGTATTTTACTGCAGAAGTGGGGATGTGTGGTGATGTTCAGGCTGCTTTGTGGCCGTGCTCTGAATTGGCAGGTGAGAGGGAGTCCAGAAAACCCTGCCTTGCAGTCCTGTGCAGCTCACTAGCTCTGTTTCCAGGCTTGGTCCTCACTTAGTTGCCTGCTTTGTTTAACTTGGCTTCATTTAATTTCCCTCTAACTTTCATCCTGTCCTAGGCTGGAAGAAATACTGATAGGTGGCTGTGGATGCTTGGTGCCAGCCGTATTATGACTCGTGCCGAGGGGGACTGCAATGTGGCCCAGAGCAAGCACGGCAGCATTGAGGCCGACTTCGAAGCCTGGAAAGCCAAGTTCCTCAGTCGGCTCCAGGCGCTCTGCAGAGGGAAAAAGAAGCCCTGTAGTGGGAAGTGCAAGAAAGGGAAGTGCAAGTCTTCAGGGAAGCAGAGCAAGGAGAGCTCAGATCATGAACACCAGAACGCGTCAGAATATGAGAATCCTGAGGTAGAGCCAAAATCCGTGGGAACTTACTGCTGGTTTAGTGCCCCTTGGAGCACTGTTTGACTTCTCTCCTTCCTCCTACAGCCCAGAGAGGTGCTGTGGGAGCTTGATGCTTTTGTTGTGGAGCAGAGGGGCAAGAGGGCTGAGATTCTATGGTGGATAGCAGGTAGAATAAATCTTCTGAAAAGAAAGACCGAAGAATTAGTGATGGACCTAGGCTAGATGGCCTCTAATATGATGTTGTGCCAGATGCTCCAGAGAGCCAGTCTGGGTTCTCATCAGTCTTTCTTTTGTCTCATGCGCAAGTGAAGCATTCAGTTCTGTGTGAGCAGTTAACTGGCTTTCACTTCAACTTGTTGAAGTTCAGGTGCTTTGCCTGCATCCAAGACTTCTCCAGAGGCAGCTGGAGGAGTGTTATATGAGCAAGTCCTGTGTTTTCTCTGAATGTGTCTGCCTGTAATCACTGGTGTGTTTTCTGGCGTGTTTGTTTATTGCAGGTTTTCAATCAAAGTCCTCTCTTGCTCTACAGTGCAAGACCCAGAGCTGCTATGGCACTTTAATCCCCCTTGCAAGCCATTTATTGTGGATTTGAAATTATTGCTGTGGCCATGTTGGGTTTTGTGGGCTCCCCTGGCTGAGTGGTTTTGAGAGTGCTGGCCAGTGCAGGAACAAGAGGAATGAATCTTGCTGTTACACTTGTGCCTTGGCTGTGTATGGAAAGGGAGACAACTTTTCTGCTCTGTGAACAGGTTGATTTGGAAAGCAGGTCTCTCATTTCCTGTCCATTCAGGCGGGAACACTTTCGGGAGCTAAGGGGGTTGTGAGTGCTGATTTCACTGGTTAGCATAGAGGAAAGTCTTATGTTTAACAGTCAGATACATTCCTAATTGATTTTTTTCTCTCTGATCTCTTACACAGGCAGAGGAGTTGTTTGAAACCAGCAGCGAGGAGGAGGCCGATGCTGAGGAAGCTGGAGGCACCAATTCTGTTGTTGATGTTGAAGATCTCGGCGATATCATGAGCCACATGAAGAAAGCAAAGGTACTGCTGTTCCAGCGAGGATAGAACAGTCAGGTCTTTGTCACTGGTCAGGTAGATTAAGTAAAATGTTACCTGCTGGATTTGAACCTGGAGGGTCTAGCTAGAGAGAGAGTAAAATGTGAGCTGTTGGAGAACCTGTCTGAAAGAAGAGCATGGATGTAGTTACTGGCCAGCCGTGGCTTGTTCACTGAGCAGTGCTGCGATGGTAACCTGCTATTTTCAGTCTGAGGAGAAATTATTTCCTCAGCTAACATTCGGAGCTGAATGTACATCTCTGCCACCGTGTCCCACACTCAGTGTGTAAACACAAATGCTGTTACTCCATCTGTCCGTGGGTGCGTCAGGTGAAACGCAGGCGTGTGTTGTGCTGGGGTGCTGTGGGGAGCAAAGCTGCAGGTGGAGGGGTAACACGCTGCTGCAGGAGCTTGAGCCTTGCTCGCTGCTGCCCTAAGATGAGGCAGAGCAAGCCAGTGAGCTTGGCCTGACCTGTGCTGAGGCTGGCAAAGATAACAGCATCCTGAACAATGCAAGAATTGCAGTTCTTATCTCTGTTTCTGTGCAATTCTGTTTGGGTTTTTTTTTCTGTGTTCAGTCTGCGAGCAGGGTATACTAAACTCATTTATTTGGTTAGCACACAAAAAGGAGTGAGGGTATAAATAGCTACCAGGCTAAGCCTTGGTGTGCTCCCCATGCTCCTTGCTGGCCTGGCAGCTGGGAGGGGAAGGGCTGGCCCCAGGCCGGAGCTGTGATGTGCTGTGTTGCCCTCTGCTGACTGTGTTTCCTCCTTAGTGATTTTTTCGTGGTGATGTCTTTCCTCATGAGCTCTTGTCTTGAGAGGGGTCGCGGATAGCAGCTCACCTACCCTCAGTCTGTAACTACACCTTCCTTAACTTGCATGCCCCTATGGTGTGAACTTCTCGCAGCTCTTTCCTGAAATTTAAAAATCTCCTCAGCAGTCTGAGCCGAAGGGACGCTGCTGGGCCACAGCGAGCCAGGCCTTGGATCGCAGGAGGCTGTGGGCTTAGAGGGAGGGGGATTGCAAGGGGAGCATGGGGATCTGTCCCTCACCGTGGGGAGGGAGGTAAAACAGTTCGTTCTTGGCTCTGGGGGTGCGGTCCCACTGAGCTGGGGGTTTGGCAGGCTGCTGTGCAAGCGCGCCTGGCCCTGAGCCTGTATCAGCTTGCCCACTGCAGTTTGCAAGGGAAGGATGGGTGAGTCGTTTGGGTTTCCTTTGTTGGAGGGAGAGGGGACTGATCTTTCTCCCGGTGTAATTGTGCTGTGAACTGTTCCTTTCTCTCCTCTCCTGCATGTGCTCACCACTAGAGGTCAGTGACAAAAAGGACCTGACTTTTCTGCAGCAGCGTGCCCTGGGAAGTGGTTCAAGACCAGGGAAGGGAGGGGTTGTCGCCCAGCAGTTTTAAGAAAAATTAAACATTGATTTTCACTGACAAAATGTGACAGCACCATGAACATGGTGTAGTGTAAACCAGGAAAGCCATGTATCATGGTCCAGTTTGTGAGTAAAATGGGTAGTGAGCATGGCTGGGGTCAGTGTGGTACGGTTTGATACGTAGCCAGTGAACATTCATTGCTGTCTCTGGCTGATGCCCGATTCAAACAACTGGCTGCTTTCTCATTGCTCCGCTTGAGCAGCGAGAGGCCTACTGTACACACAAGCTGCTACACAAGTGCAAGTAGCTGTGTGTAGATCAGGTTCTTGTGGCTCTGAAGTATCTTCTCTGAGCTGAGGGAACGCTGTCTGAGCGCAGGCACTCCTCTGCAAGCTGCGGTTTCTGATCTGCTGCTTTTATTCCTCGGAGGAGATGGCAAACAGCTATTCTGCCCTGGCAGTTGAAAGCTGCCCCCTTATCTCTGCAAATGGTTAAATCCTTAAAGTGTGTGGGACTGTGGTGAGGACTGGAAGCATGCTGCGTGCGAGGAAGTGTCCTGGTCCTTTTGGATGTGAGCTGTTGTCAACTGGTGAGACAGGAGGCCCTAAAACCATGGATCAGCCTTTCCTTGTGGCTGATGCTGCTGAACTGCACTGCCGTAGTCGTGTCCCACGTTTTTTGATTAATTTTAAAACCTTAAACGGTGTAGTTCTAATTACTGGCCCCTTTATTTCTGTCCTGCATGGTTGGTATACCTGTCTGCAATCTAAGTTTCTGGTTTTCTGCATCTGTAACTGGAGCAGGTAGTGGAGAAGGGTGCTCAGCAGTGACTCAGTGCAAATCCTCGGCTCTCGTGCATGCAGCTGTGTTTTCCGTGGTGTGGTGAGAGGGTATGGCAGTGTAAATATTCATGAGGTAGCCTGAGCCGATGGCTATCGGGGAGAAAGAATGACTTTGTGTTGGGGGAGAATCTCCTGGGGAGTGTGTGCGCTGACTTGCAACAGGTTTATGCAAGCACTTGAGCTGCAAAGTGATCCTGTAGGTGCAGTTATTTATGATAATGAGAATAAATGCTGACGACTTGATGTGGAAGAGCAGGATGATCTGCATTTATGAAAGTAATTTATCATGATCAGGCTCTCTTGCTCCCGGGCAGGAAGACAGTTGTTTAAATGCAGGGCATCTCTGTTTCTAAAGTCGCATCCTCACTTTAGTGGCTGTGAGTTTGTGCAATAAGAGAAATTTTCAGATGAGTTACGTTGTCACCTTTTAGCCATTTTTGCTTTAGCAGAATGCTGAGCTGTGTAAAATTAATCTGACACTTGTTTTACACTGGTGTAATCAGTTGTCTTACAGTAGTATCTCCCAACACAGGCAAGTGCTTTGGGTTCTTGCGTCAAACTATCTGTATACAAGCTAGCAAGTTTAAAGAAAACCTGTGTGTTTCAGGTTTGTATCGCAGACACTCTCTCATACCCAGAGCTATTTGGGTTTGAAATGTGCCTAACAGTTTCCAGCATGGGTTTTGTGGAGTGCAGTGTTGTCTATGAACTCCTTTGCGTGTGGGAGATGGAACAGGAGGTTCTGCCTTGTGCAATTTGAAACGTTTCAGGGTCCAGCTTTGATCTCTCAGCAGGCATGTGTTGCCTCTTGTGAGAATCCCTGGCAGATAAGACAGATGTGCACGATAGTTTTAATTCCTTGTTGTCCTGCCTTTTATAGGACAGCAGAGCGAGGCTGTGGAGGTGGCAGTATCTAATGAATGTTTATTCAAATCTCTGCAGGTGATCTTAATTTGATTTTGCATCCATCTCCTTTTACTTGACTTGATAGGAATCACGGCTGAGTTTTGTTTTACAGCTTTTCTTTTCCACTATACTGCAGCTTCATTGCATTTTGTAAGGTGTTGTCAAAGGGCTTGAGACAGGTATTGGATTCTTGCAGTCATTTGAATCAGGGAGGTGGATTCAGGAGCTCAAGGTGAGTGCCAGAACCTCTTCCTGGTGTAGTTGTAGCTGTTACCTACTCTCCCTTGGAAAAGAGGTGGATTTTTAAAGAGCTGCTGAGGGTAAAGGTACACAGTTCAAGGTGGTGGTGCCTTCTGTACACACTGAATCTGAGCACAAAAAATGGCGCAAGGCAGAATGGCAACAGGAAATCATTCAAATATATAAAATGACTGATACAGAGGTAAATTGTACACTTTGTTTCCCAAATCTCACACTATGTGGTGATGACTGCTTCATAGCTGCTAAAATAAATCCTTTTTGTGAGTGATTCAATTTTTGGAATTTGCTGCAATAAGAAATGGCTACAGGTGATGCTTAGAGCCCTGAATGGGACCCAGACCTTTACATCGGTACAGATAACACCTACACTTCCATGTAGGCACGGGAATCTGGCAGTGTCATGCGAGCGTAGCCTGAGGGAGGGCTGGGAACATCTGAGGCTCTCAGTCTGAGGTTGCTTCCCTCAGGTGCCTCGCGCTCCAGTGCTGTGGTGCTGGGCTGGATGATGGGCTAGATGGGTTAAGGTCTGGGTTTTCTCTGCGTTTACTACCATTCCAGCTGCTTGTTTTTAAGCTGAGAGCCTGGGCCTGTTCTCCAAATTGCTTTTCTACAGCAACAGCAGAAGGCAGTGGTGGTTCTTAGCGGACTTAGTAACTGAGTGGACTTTTAAGTTGTACAATTGTGGCACGCTTCCCTGTCCTCCAAAGTTACTCCCCTGAAACGTATTTATCAGATAAAATGTGAAATCTAATGGGTATGTTTATGGCTGCAAGACTGCTATTAATCACAGAGACACCATTTCTTAATGTAGATTATCTCCCACAGCTGGGAGATTGTGATAAACTGGAAAGAGATCAATCTAGACTTGTTCCCGGGGAGTGAAATGGCTTTATTAACCTTCGTGTTTATAAACTGCAGGCATGAGAAATAGTAATCATAATATCCTAATTTTTTTTTTGGATGGGTTGGGAAGTAATCAAATGGGCATATTTTGTTGACACAATTTTGAGATAAATGTTCTTTTTTTCTAAAACAAGAAGCTTAATGATGCTGGTAATCACATTTGCAATGTAAATACAGAAGAGTGTGTGTGAGAGAAGATGATGAAGTTTACAGGAAGCAGTGTGGCACGGAGCATGGTCAGGAAGTTTGTTTACCTCCATGTCCCTTTGCCACAGGGGAGGATTCTTGATCCCCTTTGGCGCTCTTCCCTAAAAAGCCATCCTACATTAGCCATTTTTTTACTACATGTAGGACTCTAAATCACACTACTCAGTGTTTCCTCAGAGCCTTTTGTGAGTGTGTGACTGCTATGGAAGCCCAACCCTTGCCAACACCGGGTGAAGAAGGCTTTAATGAAGTTGGCTGCGGTTTTATTTGAAATGGGGCAGTGAGTGTTAAGGTTTACACATTTAAGGTACAAGGTTTACAGACTTTGGAGTATGCAAGAACTGCTAGCTGTAGTTTAGCCAAACTGAATAATGCTGGGGTACTTAGCTGTCGGGTTTAAACAGCTAAAAATGATGTGCATGTTTAGAGCTCTCCAAAAAACTTTCTCTAACTTTTTAAGGGGTGAAAGATTCCTATAGGAAAAATGTGCTCTTATCTGCAGCAGCTCAGTCTCTGGGGCTAGGCTTTGACCTCTGCTACTCTGGCTCAGAATTCATTGTGATCCCAGGTTTTAAAACAAGCTTTAAGAAATAGTTTAACTGCTTGGGGACTGCTTCTGGCATTAAAATCTGGATTTGTCACAGGGGCACTTCACCCTTTGCCTTTTCTGTGTTCAGATGTTTCTTCTCTAAACCTTGGCTATTGGAAAAAAACCCACAATTTATAAACAACACTACAAGAGACGCCGAGGCTTGCCTTTTCTGTGTTAGACTTGAGTGCCCAATGAAAAAGAGTGGGCGATGGGAGAAAAAATTACTTGAAAGGTAACGTCTGGCTGGACACTCTTTGATGTGTGGTATGATTCTGGCTTCCTTGGTGAGCCTTTGTGAAGGAGTTTGAGATCTTTGAATTAATTACTTTTGCCAGAGGTGGTAGATTCCATATCCCTTGCTGTTGTTTAGTCTGTTGTAAATTAGTCAGTAGTGAGTGAAGCAGAGCTGCTTGATATAAAAAATTCTGGAAGTCTGAAGTTCCCTTGAGTATTGGCTTCCTCTTTTTTGTTTTGCAGCCTTTTCTTGACGACATCTGTTGATGATCAGGGTTTAGCCTGCAGCAGTCCAGCCCATCTTCTTACCGTGTTGCATTTCTCAGGTGTTTATTTTTCCTGCACACTTCTTAAGATTCTTGCCAGCCAAATAACCCAGTTGAATGGAAGTCTGGAAATCAATGCACAGAGTAATTATCTGCTGATGGTAATTACTGGGAGAAGCATGAAGGAAGTGGCTCATTGATGTCCTTGCTGTATCTAGGGAGAGTAGCACGAGGTTATAGTTTAAGTGGCTCTCAACTGCAAAAGTACATGTCCTCCTCTTGGCCAGTGTCCTGCCCCTCTGTGAAGGGCAGCACCGCTTACAGACAGCGGGAGCTGTTTCTTTCCTGTTACAAGGTGAGCCACAGTTTTGCTTCCTTTGCTGATACTTGGGCTGCCGAAGCAGGCAAAGTGCCTGCCTTGCCTTGTTCCTGTCGAGCTGACATTGACATCCCTCTTCTGGTGTTGGTTGCGGAGGCTCGGCATAAGATGGGGATTGCGTTTTGCTGGGTGGTGTGGATATGCAGACAAGATGGAGCTTCTCCTGCATCCATGAGCTTTCTCAACGGAAGAGCATGGCACAAGAGAATGGCAGGAGCATTCTCAGCTCTACAGGAGGAGCTGGACTCTATAACATGGCATTAAACTGGTTTTGTGTTGCACAGAGTACTTACACGTGTGCCAAACCACGCTGTGGATTTTTCTTGTAATAGTGCCGTTAAGCTTTTATGTGAGGAAATCGTGTTCCTTTTTGCCCTGGCATGACCAGAGCAGCTGCACCAGTGGTTTGTGGCAAGGCAGACTGGTCTGCATCTGCACTAGCAAGTGATCCCCACGGAGGGGGTCATTCTGACCCAGCTCATGGGGCTGGGCCCCCGTGATGATCAGCATTACCGAAACAACAGTGGGTTGGCACTTTCAAAAAGAGGAGTGCTGCTGTGTATCATCTGCTGTAAAGAAGCATGCAGAAGGAGACCCAGGTGTGGAGCATGAGGCTTTGCTGGAAGAGCAGCTTGTGCAGTTGTCCACATGGAACCGTGCAGTGTCCCACTGGAGAGGATGAAGCACCAAGTCATTTCTGACTCCTCTGTGGCGTGTAATTTTGGAAAGCGGAGCTTTGAGTCTTGAGGGATGCTCTGGAGGGCTCTTGGACGTCTGTCTTCCCAATTGACTAGTTCACATTATCTGACAGTCTATGTAGATTGGTTATGATAGAAGCCAGGCAATTTCCTTTTGACTTTAATAATGTATTCTTATGATAATCTCGTGGCCTCTTTGTCTAATAGCTCTGAAAAGCGGGTTGATGCATGTCATTGAGTGGCCTACAGATCACAACTGTTAATCTGAGTGCTTGGAAGGCTTGCATGCAGCTCCCGTTCAGGGAGGAGGTAGGTGGAAAAGGTGCAAGTAGGGGCTTTCCCGTGCCACTCTCCTGTTAGCGCTGACTTCTGCTGATGGTCAGCTTGCACACAGTCTTGGACAGAATGGTCGTCTTCCTTTTCTTTCAAATGCGTGCATGACATTTTGACCACTGGGAAGATTGGTGTTGAAATGAAGTGTCCTTTTGTTCCTAAACTGTAAGGAAAGGAAAGAAGTTACGAAGTGGACAAGTCTTTTATGGAGCCATTTAAAAAAATTCTGCAAGATGCTGTGAAAGGATGTGTGCTGCGTGCTCAGTGTGAGGGAAAGCAGAAGTGGAAAATCTTACTGGTTTTAGACTGGACACTTGTTAAATCATGTTACCTGGATTTTAATTGATTATTGCAGCACAAAAGAAAGGGATAAAATTGGGCCATTTATTCACATTTTTCAAATATAAACTAGTGACTTTTGGGTGGAGACAGATGTGTTTTTAGTTTTGGTTCTTTTGTTTCCTTTGAAAAATCAGTCTTTATGGTGCGTCCAGGGAAGTCTCCCAAATCAAACAAACGTTGACAGAATCACGCAGCAGTGTGTGAGATGGAGTTGTGGTTTAACGACACCTTGTAAAAACCTTCCCTACAGCAGAGCAGTGATGTTAGAGCTCGGTGAAGCAGTCTTATATCTGCATGGCTACAGGGGGTTTATTTTTAGAGTTGTGATCTGGGAGTTTTTTTGTCCTTGAGTGTTCTGGCCAATACTGAACCTACAAGAAAATGGACTTTGGGATCGTTTATCCTTCTGTGTTTCGCAGAAGATGCGCAGCGCCTTTTCAGACCGGTTCCGTTGGATAGCAGCGTAAGTCTTGTATTGTTACTTGTCTGCGTGAGTTTAGGCTTTAAAATGCTGTTGTGTGTGTCCAAAAATCTCAGCATTGACTCTTCAAACAAAAGAAGATGCAGGATCCCCTCTGTGAGGGCTGAGCTGCAGATCTGTTTGAATAGCATCTGTCCTTCAGATGGCAGCTGGTATCTGTCGCCTCAGAATAGCGCGAGGGACCTTCTGTTACTCTACAGCACAGTAAGGTGGATGTGGATGGAGATGTCCTTCCAGCTTGTTCCTGAAATTTCACACAGCTTTCTATTCCAGGAGGGAAAAAATCTCACTTCTGAGTGTGTGAGTGTAGGGAGTAGGGATTGTTGGTATCAGTCAGAACTTCTCAGGAGCTTTTTCCAGTTTAGGGACACTTGAGAACATGTGCCATGATTTCGGCTTTTAATGAGCCCCATCCCATTTCAGTCATGGCAACGTGATGGATTGCCGGGTTCCCCATCTCTCAGCTCTCATGCTTTCAACCCTTGGCTGCTTTTTGCTTCAATTCAGACTGTTGTGCGTAACTGGGCAGCGATGTATGGCGTGGGTATGTGGCCTGTGATTACGTAGACTCTAGGAGCTATTTCTGATAAGTTGGGCTGTTGCTGGGTCACCAATTACTCAATTCAAGCTGCCCATATTCAACTTTGTGCTTGCTTGCAAATGTTCAAAGCCTTATTTATTGGTGGCTGCCAGCAGTGAGTCTCTATGTTGCTGTACGATGGCCAGAGTGTTTCAGCCATGACCCAGCAGTGAGTCTCTGTGATGCTGTACGATGGACAGGGTGTTTCAGCCATGACCTGAGCAAGTTGCAGCCCCGTCTGTTTGTTACGGTTGGGTTGTGACAGCCAGAGCTCGGTACCTGGAGCAGGAAGGTCCCTGCAGCACGCTAGTGGTCTTCTGCTACTCTTCTCTGGTGTTCAGGAGTGTCTTTGAGGAAGCCTGCTCAGTGTCCTGTTCTGTTTCCATGTGTTTTAGTCCTGCAGGAAGGTTGCTTTGTAAGGAAATGAGTGCCATTCCTGTGGGCAGCCTGGTATCTAGCCAGCTTCCAAAAACCCCGCTGTGATTCTTGCTTATGGTGCCACTGACAGCTGAGCCTGAGCTAGGGGAAAAGCTGTCAGCTCTTTTTTTTTTTTTTTTTTTTTTTTCCCTCTTGCCTCTGGACCATTGCTTCCAGAGCTCTGCTTGCTGTGAACTTCAACTCTTCAGTCATTTAATCCCTCCTCTGGGAAAGTTTTAGTGGCACTGCGTGCTGCCAGCAGCCCTCTCCTGATAGCCTTGCCAGCGCTCTCCTCTAGCGCGGGTTCTGTTAGTCCTGGCTCCAGCCCATGATGTGTTACTGTTTTCTTAATGTTTATGCTTTTCATTTCTTAGAAGATCCTGGAGCCTTCTGATGGATGAGGCTGTAAATCATGACAAGGCCAAGGGTTTCCTCTTGATTGACCACTGGGAGGTTAAGTAGGAAAGAAGTTCAGTCAAAATTGGCATGTTCTGGGTGTCCTTTTCCTTCCAGGAGTAAAAACTTTTTGGGGACCTTGTTTGGTTTTTTCGGTATTTTTTTTAGCCACGGCACATCAATAAATAGAGCCGTGAGGCTAAAAATGCTAAATTAAGGTAGTGTAGGCAATACTTTTTTTGCATGAGTTTGTATCTTTTTTTTTTAATTTTCTCACCCCCACAATGTTATCTTGAAGAATGTTTTATGGACTAAAAGAGAACACAGGGAGAGGTGGGGGCCCTTGGTGTCCTGAGGAGAGCACTTCACAGAGAAGTGGCAGCAGCGTGTCCTGTTGGTCACATCTGGGTGTGGCTGTGGATGGGGGTGTTTGTAGGACGTCCTTTTGAGCCCTGGAACTGTGCTTTGTCAAAGGGGCAGCACCTCTACTGTGGCAGGGAACGCTGAGGTTCTCCTGTGTGTCTGTTGGATGCCCTCTGCTCTTGACCCATCAAAACTGGGCTTCCCGTGCCTGCCCGTGAAGTACGTGCTGCTTCTGCCCATTGTGCTGCCTCTGTGGCAATGAAAGGAAAGAGATTTTTTTTAAATTATTTTTGCCTTCACCTGTAGAGGAGTGCTTACACATGAGGTTCAATTGCTTTCTATGTTTGGTTTGCTTCAATGGCACTAGCAGGAAAAAAAGGAGAGGGGGCGGAAATCAAACCCAAAACAAAAACCCCAAACAAACCCAACCACAAACCAACACCAACAAAAAAACCCAAACCAAACAACCCCCACCCAAAAAAAACCCAACAAAAAGCCCCAAACTCCAGCAGGAGCTGCGCTGAGCCCTGTGGTACCGGGAAATGGGGAGTGGATCCCTAGGGATACCTAGGATTTCTCGTCGGTGGGTTCCCTGGCTTGTGAGCACAGACCGGAGGATGACTCTGCAGTTTTTTTTGGCAGTGAGGTATTTCAAGGGCACAAAAGGCTGGCTCTTGTCACTGCTTGCTTGATTTGTTAGGGGAAGACAGTAATTTGCCTTAGATTTACGACGGGGCTTTCTGCTAAATCACCAGAACTTGAGAAGTTTGCTCTGTGCAAAGTTAACTTTCTTCTCTCCGCTCAAACTCTAAATAATAGATATGAAAGGTTTATTAAGCAAATAAGTAAAACTCCCAGGGCTGTGAATTCCATTTCCCACAAGAAATACCTGAAGCCAAACTGAACAAGTTGGGTATTGCAGTTCAGAGAAAAACAAATGATTATTTTGTTTGTAGGCTTTCACATCAGGATGAGAGGGGGAGGAAAATATTATCGACTCTGTGAGGGGAAAAATGATTATTGAAATAAATGTTTCTGCCCTGCCAGTGAAGAAATTTTATTTGTTCTTTTTATGTTTAGGTGCTCTCCTTGGATATTGTTGTAACAGGCACAGCAGGCAGGTAGAAGTGCAAGCCCTTTAAATTCAGAAGGAGTTTTTCTGTGTCTGAAGGCTGTTTTGGATGGGATGGGTCATCCAAGGCCAGGTTGGACGGGGCTGTGAGTGACCTGGTCTGGTTGGAGATGTCCCTGCTCCTTGCAGAGGGGTTGGACTCGGTGGCCTTTGAAGGTCCCTTCCAACCCAAACAAGTCTGTAATTTGTACTGAAGTCAACTGCTGCATTTTTAATACTCCGATGTGCTCCATAATGCACATTTAGTTATTCTGGGAGAATTAACCCAGCATGAGACTGGAGAGCAGATAGACCAGGTAAATCCTGCCTTGCGTTTTGCTTGGAGTAGCTAAAAAAATCTGTGCAAAGATGAGGGCCTTTCCTTCCAAAGTGAAGGGCTGGCCCTATTTTGGGTTAAGTGATAGCTTGTGAGAGGAGAAGCTCTTTAGTTAAGACTCCGTAGTTGAAACATGAGGATTTTATCTCCTTCCTTCCTTATGCATGAGGGCTTTCCAGTAATATTATTATTTTACTCTTGAAGCATCTTGAGACCTGATCTTCATTTATCAGCAAGAAACGAGCTGTTAAACCCAACAAATGACAAGTACTGAACAGAGCTGACCTTTCAGGGCAGTTTTGATGTGTCAGAAACCGATGAAATTCTGCCTGAAAACTCAGCAAAGTGCGCGAGAGGAAGTAGAAGATGGAAACAGCTTTCTCCTTCAGTAAGGACCACGTTGTGTTACTGGTCACTAGAAGAAATTTTGCTCAGGTACAAAAGAAATCTGTGTCTAGGAACAGGTAGATTTCTTTTCCTGTTTGTGAGGAACAGTTTGGCAAGTCAAGAGCACCAGTTTCCTTAGTGATGCTAATGGTGGGTAGACTCGAGCTGGAAGCGTTTGCGTGAACTCCTTGATGTCTCTGGCCCAAAAGGGACTTGGATGAGAAACAGCCTCAGTTTCGTGAAAACAAAATGTCCTCTGGTTTTTGTTTGTTTGTCTGTAACTCCTCTAATATTTCTGAAAAGCCATAAAGAATTGACAGATTACAAGGTGCATGAAATAGCAAAGTAATTATTTACACTTTCATGCTTTTTTTATGCAGGCATGACACAATAAATACCCATAAAGTCTCAGAAGTGACACTTACACAGCGGGGGATTCACAATTTCTGATGTGCTTATGCTTCTCCTGCGTGTGACTTTATGCTAGTACGTGATGTTCTTGCGTTTAGCTTGAAGTAAGCTCCAAGGGCTTGCCTGTGTCTTACAAAGCAGCTGGAAGCTAAGCTGAGGTGGGATGCTGCAGCTCGCGTGTCTGGGGTTGACGGCGGGGCGGGGGGAACAGCTTTTTCCTGCAGGGCTTTTGGTGATCGTTGAATTTCGGTGGTGGCATTTTTAGGTGACTTATGGAGAGCACAGCTTCTGCTCTGTAAACTCCTGGGCTGTCAAACTCATTGCAGTGATGTGCCTTTCCTCCCTGACCTGGCCCAGGTCGTTGGGGCACTAGCTGCTGGTCACTCCAGGCAATTGTCAGGCACAAAACTGTTTGTTTGTCTGGTTTGCGTTCTGCGGGGAGATGAAGTCGTTGTGCAATCACAAAACACTCGCACTTAAATCCTGGAGTCCCTCTCAGATGAGACTTGAACACCTTGTTTTTTAAAGTGTCCTGGAGAATTTTATTGCTGTTAGTAGAACAAACCTAGTGTGTTGTGGGTTTTTGTTTTTTCTTTATAAATTTACCGTCCTGAATTACTGAAGGGTCAGTGTTTGTGGGGAAGAGGGATGAAATGCAGGATTGCACAAATGCAAGAGTTCACGTGTGGACACTTGTATCAGTTTTAAGTTTAGCAGATCCACGGCTGAACTGTGCCACCACTTAAAATGTGATGCTTGAATCTAAACGGCTGTAATTCACTGTCTTTAAACAGAGAGAATGCGAACTCCAGGAAGGAGACGGAACCAGCTTGACTGAAGAGCGCTCTGGGAGGAAGGAGGAGGGTGAAAAGAGAGAGATGATCACCCCAGCTCTGAGGGAAGCGCTTACAAAACAAGGTGAGGTTCTGCAAAGACCAGATGGTGGACCAGGCTTTGGAGTCTTAGTGGTAGACTTTTAACAGAGCAAGGGAAGGGTGGTGTTCTTTGTTACAGATGCTGCTCTGAACCTGCAGTCTTGGTAGGCCCTGACCAGAGGCAGGACAGAGGTTAGGCAGGGACTGTTTGTCCATGACTGTTGCAGGTGAGGAAGCTAAGGGTGGGTAATGCATCTCAGCGTGATGTAAGGTGTGGAGAGTCTGTCAGGGTTCTGAGTTTAATGTGTCTGCTAAGGCAGCTTGAGAGAGAAGACAGTTCCGTGTGCCTCTGCCTTCCAGAGTATAGGTTTCTCAATATTTAAAGATCAGCTTTGCATCACCTTAGTCCCCTGCTTTTACTTCAGTTTCAAACTCTGATTTTGTTTCCAGACAAGGAAGTCTGATGTTTAGATGTTTAGATCAGCAGTTCTCCTTTTTTAAAAACAAAGAGCAAGCATGAGAAGAGCCAGACTGACAGCCCCACGGTTCAGACGCCTCCGTTCTGAGTGGCAGAGCGAGGAGAAGGGTGATCTGAGTTTCCCTATGCTGCTCTGTTGGAGACTAAAGGAATTTAGAGTAACCTCTTTTATCTCTTAAGGTGAGAGTGTGCTCAGTTTTTGTGCTTGCTAAATCAATAGTATCTCTCCTGATGCTTCTGAGAATGCACTCCTGGTTATTGCAGTGGAGGCACCTTGCTACAGAGCTGGGCTCTGAAGTTCTGACCACGTCCTGTGTGAGTCCAGCAGCTGTGGGATGCCAGCACCTTTGCTCCCCAGGATCTTGGCCACTTTTTGGCCTGAGCTGTTGTAGGTGACTGGTGTTGCTTTCTGCCCATCAGGTATCTGACGTGTTTGGTTGTTGTTTTTTTTCATTAACCTTAGCACAGCTATAAAAGAGCCATTCTTTAAATTAGTAGTCTGAAGGAGTAAAGCAAAGACTTAGCAAGGAGTGGCGATGACTTTGCCTCCTCTCCATGTCCATAATGGTGCTGCTGCTGGCTGGGACCAGTGGAGGGATTGTGGGCAGCTGGTCCAAAACATCTTTTCAGCTTCAATTACAGAGGCTGTAATGCGGTGGCGGTTACACTGCAGCATGCTGCAGAGCAGCTGGAGGACTGTTACAGCCTTTTCTTTTTATTTATTCATTTATTTAGTGACTCCTTTCTGTGTATGATCCACAAGTCGAATTGTTCTATCTGCCTGCAAGGAAGTTCAGGGGACTGGTGAGTTTGGCTGGCACGCCTAGGGGAGCAGGCTGCTGGCGAAATGCTGTCTGGAAGCGAGCACTGGGGAGGTAAGCATGCTTGTCTGCTGCAAGTCCCCTGTTTTGAGAGGCTAGAGGGGCCACTGCCTCCATGGAAGGGAACACAGTCCCCCCACAGGTCTCAGTTTTTGCTTTGGGCCACAGGAGCCCACAGGAGCTGTGCAGACTGCCTGTGGTACTGCCCTCTGAGAGGGGAGCCGTGAGTGGCTTTCAGCGCTGCCCTGGCATTTCTGTGGTGCAGGGCTCTGTGCTGGCTCTGGTCAGGGTGCTGTGCCAGTCGCAGGAGTGTCTGACTGTCTCACTTCTAGGCCTGTATCGGTTCAGGTTTGGGGAGTGAATGGGACTGTGCTTTTCTAACAGTGTACAAAAGGTGGCCATTTGAAAAATGAAAACGGTGCTGGAGGGAAGGTCACCTTCCTACCATAATTTTTTTTTTGACACAAAGGCAAGCTCCTCAGAGAACTTGGGTTTCCTTGTGATATTCTAGGGCCAGGAATTCATTGTCCAGGTAAGCGGGTATGTGTCTCTCCCTTTCTTTGACATTCAGGGTAGTGCCAGCATTGGATCAACTAGTGGGAGCTACTTCCTTAAATCAGCAGTTTCAGAGATGTAAAATGTTTGTCTGTATCCTTACAGTTACAACTGCCTCTTCCCAGCACACCTCTCCCTTCCTTTCCTCTGCTTCTCGCTTGGTTCTTTTATGGTCACTCACCTGTGAAGAAGAAAAAGCTACTTTTTTTTTCACACATCATATGATTTATTTTTTTTTCCTGCAAATAACACGTCAAGTTGGGCTTATGTGGCTCTAAAAATAACACAGCTCCCTTCTTCCCTCAGCCCCATTCCCTGCAAAATAACAAGTGCAACGTAATCAAAAGGTAATCTAATTTATTTAGCAGCAACTGGTTGCTTTGGATGTAGGTTCAATGTCTTTTCAAGATTATCCCTGAGGGCATAATTAGCCCAAGAGAAGGGAAAAAAACCAGTACTAGTAATTCAGGAGAAAGCTGTTCTTCTATACTGTGGTTGCATAACAGGTGTTT
Organism: Chlamydotis macqueenii; assembly: GCF_036417535.1. NCBI lineage: Eukaryota > Metazoa > Chordata > Aves > Otidiformes > Otididae > Chlamydotis > Chlamydotis macqueenii. Next base: position 10,528,988 of record NC_141574.1, read on the forward strand.
GCTTTGAGGAGCATCTCTTCAGACTATTGTAATGCTCAACTCTGTTTTGATTGACCTTCAGACAAATTTGCCTTCCTGTAGGTAAACTGAATGTTGCTTAACCACTGTTTTTATTTTGGTGCTGGCATTGAGTTTCAGCTAAATACAGCCTCACCTGTTGGGCTGTGTAGGTGCGTTAGCCCATGTAGTTGCCTGGTTGCAAGTACCTTGATCAAAGATGTGAGATACACCTTGATAAAAGATGTAATAGCTGCTGTGTAAAGTCGTAGCCAATCTTGTGTTGTGAGAAAATGCTGATTCCTCTTCTGTCAGTGTTCAGTCTTGCATAAAGTACAAACACAGCACGAACTCTTTAGCGCCTCCAAGTAACAAATATAGCTGGAGAGAGAGGCTGACTGTTGAAGAACTCGGTTGTGTGTTATATTTACAGTGGTACAATTTTGCTGTGCTAATGCTTTAGTAATTTCGTCTGTTTAGGTAAATGTGCAATAAACTGAAAATAGAAGCAAACTTTTCATTTTACCGTTTCCTGTGGTAATGAGTAGGTACAGCCTAACACGTTCTCCTTTGCTTTCTGCAGTTGCTTGTAGGCTCTCGAAACAATCCCTGCTGGGCTGAAAGGTTTTTCACTCTGCCTGGGTACCAGGAGGACTTTGTGTGTGGTGAAGTTTGCCTTTCCAGAGCTCCTGATTTTTCAGGAAGTTCTTTTAAATCCTTCTTTAGCTTTAGAGGGAGTCTTAAGCTGCTGTTTGACAGGAAAGGTGACAGAAAAAAAAAACCCCAGTGTGAATCCATGGGGGTTCCTTCGGTGTCCCTGTATCAGCTGTGCTTGTTTCACAGGTACAAAATATTGATTATCTTTTTCCTGCTGCTATCAAGTCAGCACAGCAAGAGTGGAAGAGCTGTGCTCTGTGCAGGTTGTTAACTGTTGCTGGTCTTAGCCGCCCCTTGATTTGCCAAGTGTTTCACTGCTAGCAATGGTCAGACTGAAAGCCAAACCAGTTGTCGTGAACACGAAAGCAAAGGCCGGCAGTTGGAGTCGTGGTTTTACTGCAGCTGACTTCTCCAGACATTTGGAGGTCAGACGTGATCTTGTGCAGTGCCAGCCAGTTTCATCATACCTATCAAGTTATAGTTGTGTGTAACAGTGCTTTAGGTCATCTTTGATGTGATTCTCTTCAATGGGCAGGAATAAAACAAATCAAAAAACAAACTCAAAACCCTGGAGAGATGATTGTTGGCTTAGAGGATTCCAAGGACCTGGATTTCTTTAGTGGCTCGTACTGTGTATGTCCAACGTGCTCTTTGCGTGATGGTTTTCTGCTGTAGCACTACTAAATATAACTGCTTTTTGTGGTAGGCAACGCAATGGGAATGGACTAATGATACCCAAAGACTGACCCCACATTGGATAACTTTCTGTTGTGTCTCTGCTACCACAGGTACGGTTTTGCTGCAGCCCAGTTGGGTGGTTGAGTGAGCATACCATTTAGCACCAGGGTGTCCAGGATACCTCACTTTTACCTGTATCCAAAGGCAAGTGGTAGTGGGAGACAGCTTGTGTCTGAAATAGTGTGGGCTGCTTCAGTAGGCACTTGTTGTCATGCTTTGACTTCATGCTTGATATGAAGATATACTTTGGTCTATATTTTCAGTGTGTGTAGCCAATCTAGAGGCTGACTTCAAAAAAAAAATACTGAAGACTGGGCTCCTCAAGTGCTTACCAACTTGGAGACTGGATTTATAAAAGTACTGGGTGGTTTTTGCTGTCTGTTCTTGGACTGACGTTTCCAGTGCCTCCAACTCTGAGCTCTGACCATCTCAGCTTGGCTCGGTGTGCTGAGCTCTGAGTGTCCAGACGCTGGAAAGGAGATCCGCTGCGCAAAGACATTGCACAGGGCTTGGTGCTGCTGGATGAATACTTCTGCAGGCTGGGCCTCGAAATGTTTGCGTGCATCGTTGGGGTTTAGTGTGCTTTCTGTACAGCTGTTAAACTCCAGGTGGCACCAGCAGCTCGCAGCTGGGTCGGAGATCGGTAACTGGTGCAGTGTCTGAAATGTACCACGGAATTCGTATATTGGCCACGGGAAGGTTAAAAATTAGCTTGCAAAATGGAACGCTATTGGTAAACAAAGTAAATACAGTGACTGAAACCAGGCAAAGTTAAGCCTGCCAAACTTTCTTGCATTGCTGTAGGAAATGTCTGTGTCAATGAAGAGTGAATCCACAGGGAAAGGGCAGGAATCCAGGAAGCAGGAGATGCTGGAGTCCCGCGCTGTGGAAACTGCCGAGAGCTGGTGCTGAGCTGCCTGCAATACTGATTTGCTTGTGCAGATGTAGCAGCTTGTCAGGAGCAGAGTAGATGGTGACATGTGGTTTTATGGGCCTGATTGTTCCCTTGTGCAGTTACTGGAGCTGGTGGAGTTAGCGCGTGTGTAATAGCAGAAATAGGCATTTATATTGGAAGTGCATCCATTTTATTTTTTTTAGCTTTTGAAAGGGCTTTGGAGAGTAGTGATTTTTTGAAATTAAATCTATTAAGCTGGAACAAAATACAAGATATATTCAGGCAAGGATAAAACTTGCTGTCCTTTCTTCATAACATGACACTACAAGCACAGGGACAGTTCATACAAATGGAAATGTGGAGAAAATGTGCCTGGAGTGACTGAAAAAGACTCAATAAAACACAAACAAAAAAAAAATCTTGTCTGTAGCAACTTGTAGTTCTGTCTCTTGCTCTTCACGTATTTGTGCTGGGTACTTGAAGAAGACAGTTGAGCAGGCGGGCTGCCTTCTTCCACTAGAAACTCTTCAGCTGAAGTTGACACTGATGTACAGTTCTTCAAAATGTTAAGTTCCTGCAGACTTCTTGAGAATTTTCCTGTGAATAAAGAAAAGAGACTGAAGTTCTTTTCCTCCTCACTGAATGACGTGACCGCTGAGTTATGACCCATCCTGTTTGGCCAGCTGGTTACTGCCGGTTGGCAAGGGTGAGATTCTCAGCTAGGCATGTTTGCTGTCTCCTGCCCAGCCATCAGGCCAGCCAAAATAGGTAGGAGATGCATGGGGAGCTGGAGATGCGGGGCAGGGCTACAGAAGGCGTCAGAGGGACCCAAAGGTTCTCCGTGGGTGCGTGTGAGAGGAAAGCCCAAGGTCCTGGCAACGGAGTTGTTGCTCTGGTTCTAGCAGAGGAGCTGGGGCAGGGCATGTGCTTGTGGGAAACTGGTTCTCTTTTGAGACAGCCTGGTCAAGAGTCCCATCATGTTTTCTTTTTTTTCTGCTTGCTTTACAGCCTGCGTGTGACTTACAAGCTCCACTGAGGAGCAGAGCATGTCTTCTCAACCTCCCAGACAGGTGTAGGGATCCTTTTGCTACTCAGAACGTTTGTGGAGCTTTTGTCTGGCAGGTCTCTATCTTGGATGCGGTGTCTGAGAGCAGTTGAAAGGTGACTTCCAGAGATGGCTGGTTAATTCTGTTTTCTTAGAATTGTTCTGGCGGATGGTGATGGATGTTTGCTTGCCAAGCCCCAGAAATATCCCTTTTAGGGAGTAGGGGAGCAGCTGTTCTCCTCTTGGCATGGCAAAGCCAACATTGAAGTTACTGGAATGACTTGAGTTGAAGGATGGCACATTTTCTCCATCTTGCCTTTGGTGAGAGGAGGTCTCAAGAACTTGCAGTTGATTTGGGGGATAGATTAAAATGGGATGGGCTACCACATTGTTGATGCCCATGGCCTCACTTCTGTAAGACATGCTTCGCTGAGGTTGCTGGTAGTGGAGAACACTAGCATCGTGTGCTTGTGGCAAACATTTTGCAGCAGCTCAGCAAATGGTCTGGTTGCCCTTTGTCAAAGGTGCCAGATGCAGAAGGCTCTTCTTCTGTTTTTTCTGCAGTACTGGTTGATGTAGGTGCAAATATCAGTGGTCTCTGGCTGTGTTTTGTCGAAGGCATAGTTTGACAAGAAATTGTCTGAGTATTGGAGGTTTTCTATTCCTACTGCTCAGGCCGTTCTATGCTGCAAAGGAAAAGGTGCTCTTAGATTAAAATGAACATCTGGGTTTGAGTGAAAAGCCAGATTTTAAGAATTTTTTAGCTCTTTTATAATCAACTGTTGAGGCTGGAATTTATTACAGCTACTGGCAGTCTTACACTTGAACTTTGCCAGTCTCGTTTTCCTGACGCTAGGTTAGGCTTGGTTCGCCTGCCGGAGCAGCTGTATTTTTCACTAACCTCAGCAGGCTTTTACTATGTGTTAAAAATGTTCAAGATGTTCTTTGTTTTGTGTGTGCCGAGAAGGCTCTGAAGCAGAATTTCAGCAGCTTCACTGAAAGACCAACTTTTCCATCTACTTTGAAACGCCAGTATTTTTGCGTAGAAGGTACAGTCCTGTTATCCTTTCTCATGTTCTTGCTCTTGATTTGAGATTGTGAAAGTATGCCCTTCCACGAATCTCAAGCCTTTTCTACTACTTAAGAGCACTTCCTTCTTTTTCAAAAAAAAGAGAGAATGCCTAAAGAGTAGATCTTGTTGGGCTTGGCAAGGGTTTCTTGAAGAGTTAGAAGTGCTAGGAATGAAACGGGAGGTTTCTCCTGTCATGCTTGGGCAATCTGAAAAATTTCACTAGCCAGATCCCACTTCTTCCTATATTTGTGTAAAATGCTGATATAATTTGAACCGGTGCCTCTCACCAATGACATCTGTTAGTTTTTTTGTTATTATTTTTCTAGCTTTAGTCAGAAGTCTTCAGTAGTCTTCTAGGTGGTGGCTCAAGTGCAGCAGTTGTGTTACAACTTTCGAATTGGGCCTTGACGTGGTGGTGATGGAGTACTGCTGTGCTGCTGACCTTTGGCTCTGGCCCTTTTAAACCACGCTCTTGCAAAGCCATGGGAAATGGGAAACTTTTTTCCCTGTAAACATTTTCCTGGTGTGAAGTTCCCCTTTCTCCACTGAGTTTCAGCTTTAACAGATAATCATTGCTTCAGACCAGAGGGCTTTCATTTAAAGAGATTGCTTGATAGAACCGCACTGGTTTGTCAGCTGAGTACTACTCTTCTGAGAAGAAAAGCCTTCTGAGAGTCAGTTGAGTTGGTGAAGCACAGTGTGACATCTGATGGGCTTTTACCAACCCTATGGTGACTGCGCTCTTAGAGACAGATGGTAGTCTTTTTCTTGTACCTTTTGGAGATTTCCCAACCACTGATCTACTTTCTTTTGTAATTAAATCTTTTGCTTTCTGTTTTCAAAGTCTTCTGTTGAAGCAAGCTTTTGGTGGTGTAGAGTTCTGAACTGGAAGGTGTGTTTGGGTTTTGTCTCGACATTTTGCTGTGTTGGGATAGTCAGCAGTCTTTGAAAGCTGTTCAGTATGCCTGGCTTACAGGTGTGTTTTTTAGAGTGTGAAGATATCGTGATGCTGCTTCTGATATGGACAGCTGTACTGGAGGAAATTTGGTTTATCCTAGCTGTATCTGTTCTGCTTTCAAAATTAAAATAATGTAATTGCTCACACGCACAAAATTCATCCACATTCAGGAGCTTAGAAAGACTTATGTCTACAGCGCTGGTAAACTAGCAAAACCACGACAAGAATACCTTGATTTCCCAGACCGTGACGTGAGTTTGTAGATAGCAGTGTCCTGTGTCAACGGCTGAGATTTCAGTAGGGTCCCTCCATGAATTCTTGGAGTGGACTTTTAAACCTATTATTTTGGTGACAGGGTTGAAATGCTGCAATGGAGTTGTAAGCAGTCACAGAGCAGTTTCACCCCAGACAATGGAGCCGTCACCATCTTGATGCTGGCCATCTTTTGGTTAAAGATCGGTCTGTGGTCTATTAAAATCCAGTTGGGTTGTCAGGGCAAGCAATCACCAAATGTTTATCAGCCTCGTGTTATTGCCTGATAACACACATTTCACCCAGAAGCTTGTTTAAAAGCTTAGTGCATGTCATCTTGTAGTAAAAAATGGTCCTTTTTCAGTGGAGTTTGGCAGGCTTCTAGGTCATTCAAAGTTTGTCATCTAGAGCAGGATCAGCTAATACTTCAGATGAGACGTTCTTGTGCCTTTAGTCAGGAGTTGAGCCGATTTAATATGAGCCTGCTTATAATTTAAGGAATCCTTTGAATATTAGACTGTGGAAATAATAAATGGATTGGGTTTGTTCAGCCTTAATATCTGAAGATACATAGGGGCTGTGAGCACAGTCTCATTGAGACAACACACTGTGTTGTTAAGAAGGTGTTGTATCCAAGTACTCAAGAGTTATTGTTCAGGAGTCATATGTCTTCAGAGCAAAGAAGTGATCACGTTCACAGTGAGCCCCAGCGTACGCAGGTGCAGGTTTCTGGGCCATCGGGAACATGGATTCAACCACGGTTTGCCTTGGCAGAGCCACGGTGAAGTTGTGGCAGAGCTGATGGAAGGTGAGCTAGCCCGAGCTTTCAGCAGGGCTGTTCAGCAGGACCTGTGGTGTGGAAACAGAACTGAGAAGGCTGGTTCTTGAACGAACTTTCTCACATGTAGCACTGCTCAGTTCCTGGTTAACCCTTTGTGCTCTCTTTTAGCTCCATCTTTTAGCTGCCTGCGTTACTAGTGCAGTAAAGCTTGGAGAAACAGGCTTTACAGAGGTGGGAAGACTCTGCTTGCCTAGAGTAGATGTGTAAAAAGCATTCAGCCTTGCTCACTGATATTTTATCTAATTTCCAAGTCTGAAAAAGCACCACATGGCCAGTGTTCACTGTGATGGCTTAGCAGAGTAACCACACTTTGTACCAGTGGTGGAGACCTGAGTTCAGCAGCTTCGCACAGGGATTTTAAGTTCTGCAAGTGTGTGCTGGTTCTTTCTGTAACCATAGCTGTGGCAGCAGCAAACAAGATGAGTAAACCCCTTCTCATCACTAAAGCTGGCTGAAGTTTCTAAGACTCTGTTTTGATGTTGAACATGTCTTGGCCTTCAAAGGAAGCTGTGGGTGTTCCACATGGTGGAAGTTGATGTAGGTAACTTGAGAGAAAATGCTGCAGCTTTGGGCTCCAGAGCTTGGCACCATGCTCAGTTTAGCTGCTTCCTCTTCTCTCAAATAACTCAGTAGCAGATCTGGGCAAGCGTGTCTTATTTCCAATTTAATTTTGATCTAAACTCTATTTTTAAAGTAGCCATATTACTTCTACTGACAAGTGATCTGAGAGAATAATGTTACGTGAATGCTGTTGCTGAATTCTGAAAAATGGAAAAAATGTGGCTAGGGCTGTGCTGGGTGACATCAGCAGAGTCTGGCTTGGACAGCCGTGTTATAGGGGGGAGGAATGTGTCACCCTTTTCAATGCTTGTCAAGAAATCCTGTAAGGACACAAATTCTAGCAGCGCAGGGAGGATTTGGTTGAGATTAGACCTTGCTGGACAAGCCTGCAAAGAAATGCAGAAGAAAGAGGCAGGATGGATGCAGAGTGGGAGGACACGATGTGATGCAGCAGTATGCAGTTGTGTGTACTTGGCTGTGCCTCTGACAAATGTCACCAGAAGTTGCCACAAGGTCTTCCTGGTCTCATCTGGGCCTAGATAAAGGTGTCCCCAATATTGGATGTGACTCTGGAGACTATCAGTTCCATGGCAGAAGTGCTGATCAGGGTTACAGTGATGCCTTTCTCCAGGAGAGGACTGGATGATCTACTGTGTGAAATATCCAAGGCTTTTTGGCTTACAGTGGTTTGTCCTTCCTTGCTATATTCCCTGAAAATGCTTGTGAGGCTTGAAGTTATCCATTTAGGGAGGAAAAGGTTGAAATACGGTTCATTCCCACTGAGCTGGAGGGGGAGAGGGAGCAAGCTGATAGTGAAGTTGCCAAAGGTTCACTTAATCTGGAAGTTGGCCCCTTTGCCATCTAACGGAGGTCCCTGCCGCTTGCCCCTGCCACCCAGCTCCCCCGTGCTGGTCTACGTGTTCGTACAGTCTCCTTGAGAGTCACATGCTGGGTTTGGGGACAACCAGGCCATTGAGGTATCAGTGCTGTTATGTGAATGACACAGTGAGGCTTCTCAAATCCCTCTTATTTTTATGCTGATTTTGAAGTGACTTTTAATCCTTCAGACATATTGGTCTCTAAGCACTTTTTTCAAAGAGGAAAATAACCCAGCTCAAGCAGTTTAGGTAATAATAGTACTTAGTGCTTAACGAACGTTGTGGAATTAATCCTCCTGGACCAATAAGTTTAAATGAGATTGTGTTGATCTTGGCTGGGGAGCAGGGAAGCGATGTGAAATCTGCTTTCCTCTGGGTGCAGAGGAGCAGCTTCCTCACTGTGGCTCCACCACAGCCGGTGGAGATGAAATTGGTGAAACTGGTGAAGTTTGAGTTCAAGCTGAGCCCTGCATTTCTGTTCTCTTCCTTCACTCTCACAGCTGCACTGGATGTCGCTCTCCAGGCTTGGTCTGACTTGCTGAGGAGCAGTGGGAATGTGTCTCCTTGGGTCCTGGGATGACTGGTTAAGGCCAGGGAGATGCTCCTGGTTCCCTGTCCTGCTCCCTGCCATGTGCTGGCCCTTGGGCTCAGTGCAGATGTCTCGTGTCACTGAGCTAGGCCTCTTAGTCTGCCATCCTGTTATATGGAAGAGTCTTGTGGCCACCCCCTGTTGACAGAAACGAGATCAAGGAATATAAATGATTCTCCCATTAAGAGAAATGGTTTCAAGTTGGCCAGAGCCCCTTGCATGGCTGTGGCCTTTGCTCTGATGCGCAGGCCACAGAGTCAAATGGGGAGTGATGTGTGTGGGCACTGATGTCTTGTTGGCAGAGTCACCTTTGGGCCCACGGGGACGAGCAGCGTACCTCTTGACGCTTTGTATTATCAATTCTGGTAAGTTAGAGTTGGTGGCTTGATTTGTTTCTTGTTTTCAGGTTATAGGCTCATTGGAAGCCATTCTGGTGTGAAGCTCTGCCGATGGACAAAGGTATGCTCTCTTTTATTTTCCTCATCTTATACATTAAAAAAAAAGGTAGACTTATTCACTTATTCAGGTATTACAAATTCAGGGTGAAAAATCATTTAAAAAGTGATATTACTTGCACAAAACCAAATTTCATCTTCCAATCTGTGGTTTTACGTTTCAAGCTATTAAAATCCCGCTGCGAAGAGTGAGGCTGGGACCCTGGCAAAGAGCTGGGAACATAATTTTCTGTTTTTCGTGTTATTCTGCTGACTGCTAAAATATCTCCTGCCTACTGAAATACATGGCAGTTGCAGAACACCACGGAGAAAAGCGGGAAGGTTACGCCACCAGTGCGAGGCTTTTGGAAACAAAGATAACGCAGCCCATTGTCGCACACGAGCGGGCACGCAGGGGCGTTTGAACCTGTTGTTCGGTGACTGATGTGTCTGGTGTGTTACAGTCAGCCTCCTCCGCTGGTTTTCGGCATTTTGTTGGTAAGATTGAGCTAGCGAGGTCACTGCTGCTTGTTAAGGCTGGGAGTTTTTACAGATTACTCTGGGGAATGCCTGTGTGTAGTTGTGTACGTCTCTGTGCGTGTACGTACACATGGACGTGACCAAAGCCATCCCCCAAGCTGTTGTGTGCTGTAGGCTACGTAAGCCAGCGGCTTCTCAAGTAGCTTGCAGGCTTGAAAACCTTCCCAGCAAAGGCGCAGAGCCCTGTGGAGCAAACTTCAGCCACTTCAGTCCGTTTGTCATTTCGGCTGTGCTCTGCAGGTCCCCGGGAAGCTCAGGAGCTGACACTGCTCTGCCATGTTACACATCTGATAGAACACACTAACACCATCAGCGTTCCTGGGCTGATATATGGGCATCATCACCTCATTACAGTGCCAGCACATTTCTAACCCTCAGCTCTGTGGTCTCTCAGCTCTCTTGCTGCATGATTAACCTTGTTTATTTTTGAGAAGAGCTCTCTGAATGGCAATCACCCAAGTGGGCGGCTGCAGCGAGGTTTTCCTTTTGAGAAGCCTGGTCTCAATGAGCAGTCTCATCAAAAGACTTGTTCCTGTGAACAGTTTAAAGAGCCCACCGCTGTATTGCCATGAGTAGTTGTGAGATGTACTGATCCCACTGATGCTTCTGCTGTTTACTCTTAAAAATATTTCTCTCTACTATCATTTTTAGTGTCAGAGAAGGAATGAAATGTTTAAAGAAAAGCTTGTCAGACTTCAGTGTTGGGAGAGGAAACCAGAGAACCTATTTTTATTGAAGAACTGGAATTTAATGCAGCATTGTAAAACCATTTTACAAGATAAATAGCAGCTCTGTGTGCTCAGAACTGTGCTATTTTTAGCTTAAGCAAGAATTGAATATAAAGTGTTCTAATAAATTGGGCTGAAATTGGTTACAGGGAGTGACTTTGGGATTCACACCGATATGTGAATATCTTCAGGATGCTTGTTTGAGATTGGTATCAGTGGAAAGCAGGAGCAGGGCAGAAGGATTAGTATTAAGTAGAGTTTCATAGCGCTATCTCAGATTGAAGTGATTGTGTTGTCATATTCTGGAAAAGGGTGTACAACCTGGAAATTTTAGGAAGTCTGATTTGCCTGTCTTACGAAATCCAAAATATAACTTGCTCTCCTAGAATTTGTGAATCTCCTGAAGTCTCTGTTTGAGGATGGGCAGAGTAAACAGCCTCTTCTATCCTGTTTAATGTCCCAAATGTGTAACAAGGCTGTGCATGGGTTAGAGGTTACCTGTATATTCTCTCCCGCCTGCTCAGTGGAGACTTTCTCGTGGATCACCAGGACTCTGCAGGTAGAGCAAGGTAGATTCAAAGTTTCTGTGTCATATTTCAAATTCTCTCTGGAGAGCAGGAACGATTCTTTCTCATTTATTATCGTTTAACTGAGATAAGGAAAGGCAGCCTTTGCTCCAAGCAACTTGCATGCTAAGTAGGAGATGTATCCTGGTGGGAAGGCTGCTGCGGTTCCGCTGTGCTCTGCTGCTGGAGCCGCTGGCTGGTGCGGATGAGGGTTTTATAAGGTCAGCATGTTTATTTAACTCAGTGCTAGGAGAAAGGCTCGACTAGACAAACACTGAACAGTCAGTAGTGCAGCCTTGAAATTGATCCTTCTTACTCCTTAGTGGGCTTTTACAAAAATATTTTTTGCAGCTGAAGTGGCCTCACCCGCTTCCTTTTGTTGGCTGGTTCAGGTAAAGGTGTCAGTGAAGCGTACTGCTGTGCTGTGGTGGTGCTGTGTGGTGAGAAGGAATTGACTGTGTTAAAGTTTCTCTCCTCCAAAACATTTGTAAATGTGACATGACAAATGCCTCCTTTCTGTAAGGAGGTATATAAACAATCAGACTGCATACTGATCTGCATGCCATGGATTTCTTTCTGCATCTGTCATTATTCAGACTTGCTCCGCAGCAGTGACCCCGATTGCAGCGTCTGTCACAGGTGGCTTTGAATGCCAAAGTTACTGAGAACTGCAGATGTGCCCAGGGAGCAGATCTCAGACCTTTGCACTCAGCTGGGTTCTGTGTGTTTTAATGTTCTGTGTTTGTATGTGTGTCTCTGCTGTCAGTCGATGCTTCGAGGCCGAGGAGGCTGCTACAAGCACACGTTTTATGGGATTGAGAGCCACCGCTGCATGGAGGCCACACCGAGCCTGGCCTGCGCAAACAAATGCGTCTTCTGCTGGAGGTAAAATACTGATGTAGCTTTACTTTAGAATAGGGGTTCTGTTCCACTCTGTCCCTGTCCTGCTCCTCAGACCTAGGGCGGTGTTAACTTGTGTGCCCTTTCCATTTGGAAACCAGGGGAGGAAGGGTTTGAAAGGGAGCAGTGCTGCTCCCCCTTCCTTCCTGTTCTCTTCCCCTTTGAGAGCCGCAGAGCTGTGGGTCAGGGATGGTGGGAGGTGAGCTGGGTGGTGGGCTCCACAGCTCAGAGGCTGAGGAGGATCTGAGGCTTCCCGGTGCCACCTCCCCTGGCACTGTCTGCCGTGCAGGACAGGCTAGCTGGGGACCAGTGGAAGGAGGAATCGGGGAGGCGGCAGACAGACCCCTCTCCATCTCCTGCCCTGCAAGTCCCACTGCTGAGGTTGATAGAGGTTTGGTTCCCTCTGGAGATGGCTGTCTGGGACTCCCTGCGGCTCCTGGTGCTCCAGAGAACACGGGCTGTCTCATGTTGTGCACAGCCACCAAGGTGCTGAGCGGGGTGTGTATCTGCTTTGAAATGGGACCTTTTTTCATGTTTACAGTACCTCACCCCCACCAACCAAGTTGCATTCTCAGTGAGTGAAAAGTGGTGACTTAGCGACTGTTGCCTTCATGAAACAGTGGCTAATAAATTACTTTCCACTTTAGTCAGTGAAGTGGCCCCTTTTCTCAGAGGAATTACTTTGCTGTTAATTCTCTAAAGGAAATGAGCTTTGCCGAGGTCTGAGCTGAGCTGTGAGCTGCTGCAGCGCTACGTACCCACCGGAACGCTTGGGTTTCCAAGGGAGGCTTTTGCTGGGCTGGAGGAGTGAGGATGGGATGGGGGAGAGAGACTGAGAGGCTCAGCAAGAAATAAAAGCAATGATGCAAAAGCATACTGAGTGGGAGGATGTGGCGGCTATTCTTTGAGCTCTTTTGTCTTCTGCCTTGCTAGCTAGTTCAAAACATGGGGGCTGTGCTTCCTTTGATGTTTGTGCCCATCCAGGAGACTGGCTGCCAGTAACACCCCTTCCATCCCTAACCTGGGTGTCCAACATCCTAATATTTCCATTGCAAACCAGCCAGATCCCTTGGAGTACCATTTTCTGTATTTCATAGCTTTCAGGTTTTAATAACGCAAATATTTCAGGAGAATATTTAAATGACAGCGTCAGTGCAGAAGGACTGCTGTAACTTGGAAGCTGTCTCCCGCGTTAGTGGTAAGTAAGTGTTAGGCGCTGGTTGTCCTGTTAACTTTGCATTTGGGAGTCTACCAAAATGCTAATTGGTGCTCTTGATGGGCTTTCCTCATATCCTGGCTTGAAAGGACACAGCAAAGGGCATGTTTAATGTGGAAATTTCGTTGCTTTTCTTCAGAGGAATTTAATGACTGGGAGGAAAAATATACTGCACTTTTTTTTCCCCCAGTGGATCAGCTAGCAGTGGTGTGTTCAGTTCTGCAGTGGTGACTGTACTGATAGGAAGGAGATTGCCGTGTGTTTTGTCCCTACGCGGAAGGTACATAAACACCAAGTAAAGCAATAACATCTCCAGAAAGCAGTGTTTTGTTCCTGGCGTTGCACTGCAGACCATTTAACAGTGTTCCCCTTCAAACTGACCCAGCTCAGTGTTTCTTAGCAGCAGCCCGCTTCTGGAGCGTAGAACTGAGTTGGGGAAGTCAGACAAGTGTCACTTGGGAGTGCAGTAATTGGGATAAATGGCCGTGTGTGGTGCCTCCCGTGTGCCTCGAACTCACTGTCCTGCAGCTGTCGTTTGTCACTTTTAAGAGGAATCCTGGAAGCAGCAGCCCTAATGATAACGAATGCTGCAGTGCTTATTTTACAAATGGTAACAACCGGAATGCAAGGAAACAGCCTTTCAGGGGGCTGTGCTGAAAAATATTCTCATTTATTTACCTTCTGTGCCTGAAATGGGTTGCAGTTGTTGGACTCCTCCATGTGGGCTGCAGCTCTCTGTCTTCTCCTCAGACCTCTACTGAGCTGGAAGATGTAAGGCTCAGTTTGAGCCTCATGCCGAGGCTCGCTTTACGTATGCCTTAAGCCTGACATAAAGCAGAACTCGAAGCTTTTTCTGCTTTGGTTGCTTTTTCAGACCCCGTGCTTAGGCTGCTACAGCCTTCGTGTGGCTGTGAGCTGTGCCAGGTCAGGTCAGTTTGGTGTAGGAAGAGACGACTCCCGTTATCACTCTCCTCCCTCCCAGCTGTGTGTCAGCACAGTTTACGAACCCTGCAGCCAGGACTATGTATATATATATATTTTTTTAATTTTAAACCCACCATACCTTTCAGATTCTTAATCAGGTGAGACTAAGCACAGAATTGCAGGCACCAGTGCCTGGGTAGGATGAACATGTTACCTTCTTATTAGCGGTTACCATCTGTGTGGTTGGAGACACATGAAGTGACAGCTTTGATCTCCTGTTGGCAAAATGTTTTTAATATGGATTTTTGTGCCTTGCTGGTCTCATTGTGCAGCTCTGTGCGCTAGGTTGCAGATAAGACCGCTGTGATTCTTTTTCTTTCTTGATCTCTTCTTTCAGGATTTTGACACTTGTAGCATCTGCCAACGCTTTCAACTGCGTAACCACCACAGCTCTCCCGGGATTGCTGAGGAAAAGGCCCAGGAGCCTGTTTATTTTCTCTTCCTCCCTTGGCAAGGAACGCTGTATTTCAGCTGCTTTCCCTGGGATACCATGGTAGCTGTCTGGTCGTGACTGACACGTTTTGGCCTTGAGTCGGGAATCATGGGGTGGAGCCAGCACCCAAACACACTCAAAGTTAGGGGTTTGGTAAAAGATGTAGCTTGACTCTGCACTGGAGACCTTCCTCCTCCTCCTTGTCCCGGGAAGCGGTATGTCCCTGGTAGATAGCGAGCCTGCCAGTGCCCCCTTACTGGTATGACTGCTGCCTCGTGCTTCCTTGCCTCTCCCCTGAAGCGACCTGCCTAAGTGTGGTGATGCAGGCTTCAAAGGCAGCAGCTCCTTTGCAGGGCAGGAAGAGCAAATTGTTCATTTGCAGGGTGTTTCCCCCCGCAAGGCAGCGACTGTGCTGTGCTGAACTCTGAGGCGGTTGCATCAAGAGCAAGGGGAAGAAACACCTGAATTCCTGCAGCATCCCCAAGTCATCATTCTCCCTACAAAACCAGTCTGTCAGTGTCCATTACTGCTCTCCGCTGCTCTCGCTGTTCGTGGTGTCTCTGGAGCTTAATTGTCTAAATGGAAACGCACAAGTGACCAAATCTTTTAATCAATTAGGGCGAGTGGGGACTGAGGCGTTCTGACACCGCGTGTTGCTGCATGCTCACCAGGCAAACCTGGCCTGATTGTGTTTTCTGGCAGTGTCTAAAGCCCAATCAATTACTGTGGAGAGACAGAACAGCTAAATAAGATTTAAATTAATAGAGTTTATTATCTTTGCATCTGAGGAGGCAGCAAACCAGACAGAGTGAAATATCCTGTGAAGAAATTGGTTCATATATCTTCTCTGTAACTTTATGATGTTTATACCTGAGCTTGAAGGTTCTGGCTTTAACTTGTGCTGTGGACAACAGCTGAAGTTCTGTTCAGATGATCTAAATGGTGTGTAGCCAAAAGCTGGTGATCACAGTGAGCCCTGCAAAATGAAGAGATGAAAAATTAATGATCTCTTATAGGAAAAGTACTTAATAAAATCATTTAAAAATTAATAAGAAACTGAAAACATGGATTAAAACAAAAGCTGCTTGTCATTAACTTGACTTCAGAGGCTGAATTCTTCCAGGAAATGTGAAATACTCTGATATCAAAGGGGTTGACACTACAGGTTTGTAAAACTTGGAACCTTGGTGTGAAAGCTCAGACAATCTCCGTGTATCTCCAGCCACCAGTCCTTGTTCTACTAAGATGACACTCTCCTCTCCCATTTTTTCAATGAGGTCTTTTTTTGAATTATTTTTTTTTCACAGAATTAATATATTGTGACCCAAGGTTTGTTTCCTTCAGATGTGATTATTCTCTGATTTGTTGACCTTTGGGTCTGTTTGGCCAGCTGGTACTGGCCAGCAACTTACTGGGATTGAAATCTGTGCTTTTCATCTTATGGCAGGGCATGCTTGCCTGGTCTTGGACTTGAAGGCTTTTGTTGTTATCGTTGTAAGTTTGCATATTTATGGCACCAGCAGTGAATTGGCTGTGAAATGATCTGTGTCCTGATAGTTGCTGAAGGTGGGTGGGGATTGGTACCCAGTTACAGTAATGGGATGGAGTGGTTACGGGCCGTGAAAGCAGCCTTGTGCATCCTGACACACAAGCTAGTTCTGAAGTAATCTTAGAGACTGAGTGTGCTTGGGAAGGGGTGAAATACATTGACATAAGGACAGGACAGACTTCTGGGAGGTGCTCAGCATTGCCTGCCTTTCTAGAAACTGTGCTCCTCTTAAATAAAAAACTTAAGAAGTGAGCATTTCTTCAGGTTGGGATGTGGCGTCTTCTATAGTTGACATTTCAGAAGTGTAAGTTAAATAAGAAACATAGAATCTTTTAGGTTGGAAAAGAGCTACAAGACCATCATGTAAACCTACCACTAACCTAACACTGCCAAGTCCACCACTAAAACCACATCCCTGAGTGCCACATCTACCCGTCTTTTGAACACCTCCAGGCGTGGTGACTCAACCACTTTCCTGGGCAGCCTGTTCCAGTGCTTTCCTTTCAGTGAAGAATTTCTTCCTAATATCCAGTCAGAACCTCTCCTCATGCAAGATGAGGCTATTTCCCCTTGTCCTGTCACTTTTTATGTGGGAAAAGGGACTGACACCCACCTCCCTACACCCTCCTTTCAGGCAGTTGTAGAGAGCAATGAGCTCTCCCTTCAGCCTCCTCTTTTCTCCAGACTGAACAACCCCAGTTCCCCCAGCTGCTCCTCATCAGACTGGTGCTCCAGACCCCTCACCAGCTTCGTTGCCCTTCTCTGGATGTGCTTCAGCACCTCAGTGTCTTTCTTGTAGTGAGGAGCCCAAAACCGAACACAATATTTGAGCTGCAGCCTCAGCAGTGCCCAGTGCCGGTAGTACGTGGTTCTAAAAGAATCTTCTGAAGTTCAGTTCTCTCTCAGTTCAGAGGAACTGGCAAAACCAACCTGGTCTAAAGTCCTCGCTATTGCTACTACGATGAATTGCTACCAGGTGTTGTAATATGTTGTAATCTCACAAGGAGGAGACTGAATTTATTTTGATGGAGCAGCTGCTGTCAACAACCTTAGAAGTTAGTGAGGGTGCGGCTGCAGTGCGCTCCTAGTGAAAACACAAGTTATGGGTGGATTTATCTTGTTTGATCTAAAAATCATCAGTTCACTTTGGGCTTTCTCACCTGTTTCTGAAAAATCTTTTTATTGAAGTTGATTTTAAGACATGAGAAGTCCAAGTTTTCTTTTAAAGATAGTGAATATTTTGTCAATTTTAAAATGTGAGTTTTGTTTGAATGTTCAGCTGCCCAAACGTTTGACTTCAGCCATATTTCCCCAATTTTTTCTTCTCTGAAATTGTTCAACTTTATCAGTGTTTAGGAATAATTTGATGGCTTTTTGAAAAACTTTTTTCTCTTCCTGAATTTCTTCAGAAAAGCCATTATTTTTCTCCTTCCTACAGCTAACAAAAGATTGCTCAGAGCAACATGAGAAATGATTGTCTGTTATTTAACAGCAAATTTCTGTAGAAACGCTGTATTCCTCTTCCTCAGACAGCAGCCTAGGTAGGGATTTTAAAATTTTTGTTCCTATGAAAACTCCTTTTCATTTTTAAAGTGAGTGTCGTCTGATTTGTGGAAAGCAAATCTGAGAGACTTGAAGTCTTTATCCCTACCACAGGGCATTTTGCAGTCAAATGCCAGCTGTGGCTGTGTAATACCATCAACATGGGGATCTTCTTAGTTGTGCGTTGTCCTCTCTCAATTTGCGTCTCCAGCTGGGCTGGTTCCACCTCAGATGTGGAAAACCTGCTTCCTGAGCCATCGTCCAACTCTTGGGAGCAGCTGAATAGGACCAGCGCAGGACCCGACCCTGCCGATGCCTTTTGGGATAGAATCAGAGTCGTAGAATGGTTTGGGGGGTCACCACTTGGACATTGAACCCTTGACCACCACTCTCTGAGTGCAGCCATCCAGCCAATTCCTTATCCGCCGAGTGGATAGATCTGGTATCCTACTGAACCAGTGGTAACCAGTATTTGATTTAAGTTTTCCTCCCTGATTTGTGCCCTCTTACAAAGCAGTGCTCCTTACAGAGTGTTTATTTGGGCAGATGATGAGAATATTGGGTAAGATGGTGTCAAAAGCTCAACTTCTCCTTTGCCTGCAAGGACCAGTGGTGTTCTTGGCATGAAATGTTCTCAGCAGGTTCATACTGGCTCTCACCCTCTCAGTGCTGTGTTCTGGGGCTGACAAACAGTTGTTTAAGCCAGTACGTCCTGAGGAACTGGAAGTTAAGAGAGGCTGGTATAGAAACCTTTGGCTCCTGCTAGACTGGGCATTACTTTTCCAGGGTGTTTTAAATCACTTTCA
The DNA here is from genome assembly GCF_036417535.1 of Chlamydotis macqueenii. Lineage (NCBI taxonomy): Eukaryota > Metazoa > Chordata > Aves > Otidiformes > Otididae > Chlamydotis > Chlamydotis macqueenii. The sequence goes on from NC_141574.1 coordinate 10,547,169, forward strand.
TGTGCTCCTCACACACTTTCAGCTTGCTGCTAGTGACTCTGATACCATCAGCCCATTCATCTAGCATGCTCCGGGCTGAGTTTAACCATTTCAGTTAGATTGAATATCTCTAACCTGTCCTCTTCCTGGCCCAGTCTGGGCTCTTCCCGTTGCCATCAGGAGAAAGCAGTCAAAAAGGTGCAAACAGATTTCTTGTCACCATGGGGGAACGTCAAACACTGTGCATTGGCAAGCTTTGTTCTTGGTCTGCCTCTTCCTCCTCACGTCGTTACAGGGAAAGTCTTTCTTGTTAGCCCGTTTGTGTGCCCTTTGTTGTAGCTGATTTTCTTGCCTTGACCTTTCAGACTGTGACCCTGTGTTCTTGTGCTCTTGCTTTTATTTTCAGCTAGAGGGTTGGAAGGTTGCAGAGGAACCTGTGATTCTGCTGGATTGGTTTCTTGTTACTCTTCAGATTTTTGCTTTTTATTGCTGCAGTTTGCACTTCTGCCTTAATAGGGCTTAAAACCTGCCAGTTCTCCTGGACTCCTTTGCCCTTAAACTCCTCTCCTCTGCAATATCATCTGCTACTTCTTGGGGTTCGCTGAAGTCTGCTGCTTGAACTCTTGTTTTTATTCTGCTCTTTCCCTCCTGTCTCTTCCTGGGAACCGCGTGCTCTGTCCTTCACAATCACTGCCACCGGTGTGTCCTCACCTTCACGCTCCCCACCAGCTATCAGGATCAACCAGTTGATCACTGGAGTAAGTGATGCTTTATACCCAGGCTGCATTTTTCCTCTTAAGTTTCTTGAAAGACTTCTATGAGCAATGGTCAGTATGAGAGTGACCATTTTAAAAGGTTACAAAGCAAAAGCTGATTTATTAAAATCATAGAATCATGGCATGGTTAGGGTTGGAAGGGACCCTCAAACCCCACCCAGTCCAACCCCCCTGCAAGGAGCAGGGACATCTCCAACCAGATCAGGTTGCTCACAGCCCTGGCCAACCTGGCCTGGAATGTTTCCAGGGATGGGGCATCCACCGCCTCTCTGGGCAACCTGGGCCAGTGCTCCACCACCCTCAGTGTAAAACATTTCTTCCTAATATCCAATCTGAATCTGCCTCCCTCTATTTTAAAACCATCACCCCTCGTCCTGTCACACCAGGCCCTGCTGAAGAGTCTCTCCCCACCTTTCCTGCAGCCCCCTTTAGGCACTGGAAAAAAAATAATACCCAGGGGAGGGAGGTGTATGCTCTACTGATGCAGACACCTTCACTGTGGTCTGGCTGGCTGCCAGGGACACTGTAGTAGTGCTGGTAGATCGAAGGTCTGATGAGAATGCGGGTGAGGCTGGACTGGAGGCAGTCTGTTGAGCCAGGGCGGAGCGGGAGCGAGCTGGGAGCTCCCCATCGTGCTTGGTGCAGTTGTGCGTTGCTCTGTGGTGGGGTGGTGGTGATGGCTGGTCTGTGAAGGATCACATCAAACCTGCTTAACACCTGGAGTCTCTAATAAAATACGGATTTTTCTGGTGTGTGTGGTTCTGGGTGAGGTGTTTTTTTTTTTTTTTTGCTTGTGTTATTTTGGGAAGGGAAGGGATACAATGCACAGTTACCTGCTCAGGACCTGGGTCGCTGGTGAGGTGGGTGACATGGAGGGTCACAGAGGAGTGGGATGGTGACAGTGAAATTCCATCTGTGCCAGGGACCGTGGAACAGTCTCATCAGCCACAAGACATCGCTTATTTTAGTCCCCTATTAGAAAAGAAACTGCTTTTTGCCAAATGAGCTGCTTTGTAGACATGACCTGGTATGTTTATTAAACAGTTAGGATGTGTTAAAAATTCAGGGACCATTAGGCACTAATAATTAATAGCTGTCCACTGTGAGTCAAGAGCTCATTGATTTTCTGCCAAGTTGCCCTATTAAATACACAAGGTGCAAGTTTTGTAGTTAAACATGTAAGGGTTTTATAAATGCCTTTTATAGCTGACATTCAGAAAACTTTCCATGTTGGCAGACAGGAAAAAAAAAAAAAAAGAAATTCAGAAAGCAAAGCTGTTTTAGCATAAAGGATCTTTGAGATGCTGAAGTAGTTTGAGAGCAGCGTTTGGATCTCTGCTCTTGAAGTGGGTGAAAAAGCATTTGGGCCAAAGGGCTGCTTTTGTTGGTGCCGGGTGTGGAATTTGTGTGTTAGCACTGTCAGCGTGGAGCTGCAGGTCCTTCTCACTTGGAGAAGTCGATGGGAGTCTTTTGATTGTCTTCAGTAAGCGCTGGGCCAGCCACGCTGTCCTGAGAAAGCACTTCCCTCTGTCTCTGCTCCTTTAGTGAAACGCTGGGCGTCGCGTCCTGGTGCAAGGCTGGATATGGCAGCTGCCCTCAGTCGTCTCCGTGGCTGACTTCTAGAGATGGTGGAGAGCAGCAGGGGAAATGGAGATCAAGTGGATCAACTGGTCAGAGTTCCCAGAGGATATATCCTGTGTTCTTGTCCAGAGCTGTGTTAATCCAGCAGTGCTATTCTGAAAAACACTGCAAAATCTGCTGCTCTCCAGCAGCTCATGGAATCATTTATTGACAGTAAAACTGGTAGGGGAAAAGTGGGGGAGCTTTTGTAGTGTATTTTAGAAAAAAGCAGAAGATGGAGAGAGAACAAGGAGGTGAAAGCACAGAAATTAATTTCTGAGAATGATACTTAAAGGCTGAACTAACCCTGTTCGATACCAGTGCAGGTGCAGCAAGGTTACTGGGAAGTTCCTCCCCCCGGGGCCAGGTCTGTGCCTTGCTGCAGGCTCTCTGGGTTGTGTTTGTCCAGCTACGAGTGTGGACTACCCCAGCTGGTTGTAGTATTTTGTTTGCTGGTCAGGATGCATTTTTTTCCCAGATGACTTAGAATGGTTTTGTAACATCAGCTCATGCAAATGAAATAGGGAACGGGGAGAAGCTCTGTGTATCTTCCAGGTGCTTGGGTGGAGTTGCCTGGATAGGCTTTTTCTGGTTTTGGAGAAAACAGCGTACAGGTACAGTGGTCCTTTCGGGGTAGGCAGGGTTGGCTTCCTAACCCAGTGTGACACAAGCTGTCCCTCAGATGGAAGGTCAGTGTTTCTTATCCTGCAATCTGCTTGGCTCAGAGAAATTAACATTTTATTTTTGTTTTTTGCTTCTGGGTTTCAGTAGCACAGTAGCGAGCAGCTCTCAGAAGTGTTGAGAAGCCCCTGTTGAGTAAATTTGGGAGATTAACCAGATCCAGCCGCCACACAACTCCGGCATACTGCAGACTTCCCAGTATCTTCATATAGTTAGAAGTGGTCTGCTCTCATCTCTCTTGTTACTATGGCATTGCACAAAGATTGGTTTAGGAACAAATCCTGTCCTTTTCCAGGTGGTAGTTGGTCAGAAGAGGAGGTAGAACCAGTTTTCCTTTCTTTGCAGAGGTCTTTCTGGCTGCAGAGCATCATTTTAGCTTAGAAGCTTTTTACCTGTAATTCAAAATAGGTATGTTAAGTTTAACATAAACTGCAAAGTCCATGCTTCATTCCGGGAGAGCAGAGCCTGGCAGGAGAGGGATATGGGAACGGTGGTCAAAGATGACATCTGAAGGTTGTATCAGAAGCAGGATGCTCCTGAGGATTTCTTATTGTTTTTAACATTATTAAACAATACCAAAGTCCCCAGGGCAACAGAGGAGTTCTTCCAAGCGTGTTACACAGGACAGTGGGTGACTCTTGTCTCTGTTTCCTTCAGACATCATACAAATCCTGTGGGCACAGAGTGGCGATGGAAGATGGACCAACCTGAAATGATCTTGCAGCAGGCTATTGAGAACCATCAGAATCTGATCAAGCAGTTCAAAGGTAACTTCTGCTTCTTTCCAGTTAATAATGCTTTTGGAATGTAACCACCAGTAGCATCTTCAAAGCATAGATGAAAACATTCTGGTCATCTGTGAAGTGCTGGGAAGGAAGCATGAGATCTATAACATCAGAAAGATGAGTAAGTGAGAAGAAACTCTTGTGGCACACTTCTATTGTTTTCTGAGATGTTCTGTCTTGTTTTTGATGTTAGAATATGAGTCGTCTGCTGTCTTGAGGGAGCAGAGTGGAGTTTCCCCTTCTGCTTGGTAGTTGTCACATCCCTTTTCTTGGTGTGCACAGAGGCTTGCACCGTGGTGAAAGCTGGCCTGGGTGATGAGGAATCTTGATTCTCGGGTAGAAATGAGCACGGGTAAACGGCAAGAGGAATCAACCTCTAACCTCACAGGAACTGTACTGCCCAGCCTTAACACACTGGGAGCTTTTGTGTTGGCTCTGAAACGTCTAAGTTGTGTTTTTCTCACTAATGAGTGAGCAGTAGCGTTCTGGGTATTATTTTCAAGAATTTCTAAGTATGTCTGTGACTGAAGCTGCACTTCCACAGTGAGAAGAAGTGCTGTGTTTTGCTTCCCGTAGGAACTCCGTGTGAGTTTGTTGTTTATTCATTATGTATCTATGTAAGTGTAGACGGTTGGGTTTTTCCCTTTTTCCCGGATGTGTTAAGCTTGCTTATTCTGCCAGGGTGAGCTCTGTGTGCTGGGAGGGCTGGCCAGCTTGGCAGGACCAGTCTAGGACTCTGCTCTTCCTGACTGACAGCAGAGGCTGTGCGAACAGCAGGAGTGGAACGAAGCCTCCATAAAACGTGCAGGATGAGCATCAGTCTTGGCTGTCATTTTGGGAACCCGTTTGTTTGTGTTGGCTGTGCACAGGGAGAACCCAATGGATTAAAAATATGACAGGCAAAAAAAACTTTCTGTGAGCAGAGTTGCTCTGTCTCGTTCACTGGAGTTACATAATAGGTGGAAAAATAACTCAAGTTAGGGCCTCATGAGCTTCCTTTTCATCAGCTGGCTGATTCAAATCACTGTCCAGCTCCAGGGAAACCAGTTCCCTAGGTCTTGTGCTGGACTGGGCTCGGAGTGCGGAGTTAAGGCAGGATGCTGGCCGCAGCGCTGCTGGGCGGGCTGGGCTGGCGCTGCTGCAGGGTTTGTGGCTGCCGCTAACCCAGCTGGTGGGGTGCAGGAGTTCGGGTGCAGGTGGTTTTCATGAGTGAAGAGCATGTGGGATGTCGGATTTTGTCTGAAATCTGTGAATATTCCTTGAAACTGGCATGTGCAGCCTCAGCACAGTTACCCTTGGCTTGGAACTGTGAAAGGAGAAGGACCAAAAAAAAAAAAGGCTCTGAACTAGAACCGTGCTGCAAAGTGGGAAAAGAAAAGATGTGTTACTTCTTCAGAGTGAGAGATGGCAACATGCTTCCTGTCTTGGGAGCCCAAAAGCAAGAGATTTATTAAGGAGACAAATCAGGAAGAAAAGCCCAGTAGCTTGCTATTAGATTTTGTGAATTTTACATTGTTGCTTCCCTGAGGTGCGTGTGGATATACTGTTATGGAAGCATCAGTGAAAGCAAAATTGAGTCGAAGCACTGTGCAGGAAGCTGAAACCAGGGAGAGTTAGAGGACGCGCAGCGTGCCCTGCATGCCGTGCCAGAGCTGTGCGATGTTGGGAGTGCCTCAGGCAGCAAACGTGACTGTCTCCTTCCAGCAAACTTAGAATCATAGAATCATAGAACAGTTTGGGTGGGAAGGGACCCTCAAAGCCCACCCACACCAACCCCCTGCCAGGAGCAGGGACATCTCCAACCAGATCAGGTTGCTCACAGCCCCGGCCAACCTGGCCTGGAATGTTTCCAGGGATGGGGCATCCACCACCTCTCTGGGCACCCTGGGCCAGTTCTCCACCACCCTCAGTGTAAAAAATTTCTTCCTAATATCCAATCTGAATCTGCCTCCCTCTATTTTGAAACCATCACCCCTTGTCCTGTCACACCAGGCCCTGCTGAACACTTTCTCCCCATCTTTCCTGTAGGCCCCCAAATATCTTGGCTAGAGAGCCCTCAAGGCTCTTGAGCATCTGCTAACGCTGCTGAGATAGTACCCAAAGCTGTCTGAATAAATTGGTGCTCTTTGTGTTACCAGTGCCACAGCTTTGCGTTCAGGTACGCGCATACGGACATCTCCGGGTCCCAAAGGGAACGGTGAGCTACTCTGATGCTTTATTAATTCCACACATTGTAGTAAAAATGAGATTGTCTTTGAAGGCACAGAAGAATTCTTGGGGACTCCCTATCCTATAGGATATCCTAGAGGATGGCCGTCTGTCCTGTAAGAGTCTGTACGCATGATTTTAGAGATGATACATCATCTTCTCTTTTATTGGTGTTGTAGTTTGTTCTGGTTTTGAAGACCACAGATGTTGGTTAATGTCAGATAATTCTCTTTTAGAGTAACTGATGGAGGCACATCCTACTGACAGGGAGCTAAGGTGGGAAGGCGTGAAGCAGTTTGTTTGATGGATTCTTTTTCTGGGTGGTGACTGGTAAATCTGTGCCCTTGCGAAGGGCGCACACAGAATGGAAACGTAATTCAGAAACAGGAGAGTGGGAGTCTCTGATGATGCAGCCCTGGTTCAACTTGGGGAAAAACGAAAAACAGATAAAAAAACCCAAACAAAACCACATGACCTGAACTAGGAAATCCTAAGACTACCTGTGTGCGGATAACTGCCTGTTAGGGTGGATAAACCAGGGTCCTCGTCTCCCTGGGCGCTTGTGGTGCCTGGTGGGCAGGGACTCGCAGGGGGGCACCCAACGTGAGCAGCCAGCCTCTCTAGGGGGATGTGCCGGGTGGTGCTTTGCTCTCCCAAATTAAAACGCACCGGTAGGAGAGCAGCTGGAATCAGCTTGTCCAAGGAGATGTGCTGATTGAAGGAGGCTTGGCTGCGTGCTCTGCTGGGATCTGAGCCCGGCCCGAGCCGAAGGCTGTAGGCAGCTTGCGTCCAGCCGCTAGCCACTGCCTCTTGCAGAGCTTCTCGAGTTCCTGCGGCTCTGAGCTCCCGCGCCCGCGTTGGACCTGCTGCGTGCCCTACCCAGCCTGACCTTGCTGGAGTTCTTTGGCTGAAGGCAGGAGGAGGCTCATCTGTGGGAGCAGAGGCTGAGTGCTGTGGTGGTGTGGCAGCCAAAAGTGTGGGAGAGTTTGTGCGCTCCGTGGAATGCCCGCTAATCCTGTTTTGTTCATCCCTGCCTAGCTTGTGATTTGTGGTCGGATGATTGCACGCAAACCCTCCATCTTCCTCAGCAGCGTGTTTACTATGTGCAAGATTTTGTGTCAACTGTTTTGAGAAGTTTACTATCAAACTTTACATGATGTTGGAATTTTTTTCTGCCTGCTTATAAAGCTGACGTGGTAATTATCATAGTCCAGCTGCAAGATGCTGAGAGGGGGAAATTAATTTCAAAAATGGCTTACAGTAGCTTTAGGAATACGAAAGTTAGTCCTTTAATCTCGGTGTGTGGTTGAGATGCTTCTTTCTTTTCAAATAAAGTTCTCAGTTAGTGCTGTCAGGCTTCTGTGGAACGCCATTAGTCCTGTCGCTTAGTCAGGGCTGAGCCTGGCTGGGTTAAAACGCGCTAAGCCTCACGCTGGTCGCAAACCGGCTTTTCTGCGCGAGGCTGAAGCAATATCCGCAACCACCTCTCTTTATCTTGGCTTTGCAGCCTAGCATGTAATTTGCTGTACTGCTCGAGCTCCAGCATCCAGGCAACGCGAGGTGAGCTGAGGACCTGGTTCCAAACTCAAATCTTTGGTTTTTCTGTTTTTTTTTTTTTTTAAAAAACCAGACAAACCCCCAATCCAAAACCTCAGATACCGTTTGCATACATCAAGGCATGTCAGGGAAATGTGAAGTGACATATTTGGAACACGAGCTTGTTTGTCGTCAGATGATTTTGTGCGGGGTCCGGAGCGCTCGGTGGGATGCGGATGGACTGGAGGAGCGCTCGCCTCTCCCCGCCCTTCTGCGGGCGTTTAATCAAAGTGGCTCGGGTCGGTCAAACCTGCTGACAGCGTTTTCATGCGGATGCTACAGCTGAGCTCCTTGTGTTTTTCTCTTCATTCTGAAATGTCTCTTGCTGTTCAGGACTGTGTTGTGTGTTGGATTTAATTTCTCAACGCTTCCTTATGGAGTTGCATTTCGTGTGGCCGCCAGCGCAGGTTCAGAGCTGGTGGTTGATGCTCTGTTCAGCTAAGTGTCCCAGCTCCTCTGGGGCACTGGTCTTCGTGGGGCTGGGGAGCCACAGGGGGTGAGCAGTGGAGACGGACATAACCTGGTTTCTTTTCTTTTTTAAGGTGCCTACGTGAAGTAGCATTGGGGTGACTCTTGTGTTTCTGTCTCGGCATTCAGGCAGCATCACCGAGGTCTTAGCGCGGGAAAGCTTGACTCAAGCATTACTAGAAAACCGCGTGCAGTAGTTAATGGGGCCCGTGAAGCCCCGAGCTCTGGGTGCCTGGGCATACGCTGTTTGGGGATTCCTGTAGAGCTGGCTTGGCGGGCACTGGTCCGTAGCCTGGTGTCCCCTCTGATTCAGGAGGGCTCTGACTGATTTCACTCAGTCTTCTGTGTGCCAGGGTGTATTTTGGATAGGGACGCGTGGCTTGGGAGGGGGGAGTTAGTTGATTTAAGCCTGTTTTCCCTCTTTTTTTGCAGGTGTGTCAGGAGTGAAAGCAGATCGCTTTGAGGAAGCGATGACAGCCAAGCACTGCGCGCTCTCGCTGGTGGGAGAGCCCATCATGTACCCAGAGATCAACCGCTTCGTGAAGCTCCTGCACCAGCACGGCATCTCTAGTTTCCTGGTTACAAATGCACAGTTTCCAGATGAGATTAGGTAAGAGCTGAGCAAAATAGCTCCCTGCTAAAGCATCTGAGTGCTGGCCTGTGTGTTAGTTCCATTTTATCACTCATCAGAGTCAGCTCTGCATGGGCACTGACAATGAAAAGTCCATTCGGTGTTTATTTGATTTTTAACCTCATTCTCCCCGTGTGCTTTCCTGTCTCTTTTTCTCCTGTAGTTTGATTTTTCTTTTTTATATCTCTTAAAGTGTGATTGCTTCCGAAGGTGGCGAGAATGCAGTACAGTACCTCCCGAAGGTGTGAGGGAAGGAGAACGGCCAGTAAGCTGTGTTTGGTGACACGGATAACTGAGTGTTCAGAAAGCTAGAGCAGGAGACTGGGCTCCTGAGTGGCCTTTCTGGTTTGTGTGCTTCTCTTGCGGTCTGATCTTTGCCCTGACTCTGTAAGACCAGCCGTAACAGCTCAAACCAAAGATCTGCACTGCCCAGCATCTCCAGCAGGACCCAGAGTGCAGGACAGAAAAGCGCACGCTCTTCTGCAAAAGTGGGATCAGTAGCTTTTTGCCTCCCTCTGAGTGATGTTTAGCAAACGTTCGCAATGTTTTAACGATCTCTGATGAAAGAGTCTTCACAAATGCGAAGAATCCCTGTTTCTGATGTTCTTGAGCATCCAGACCACTGTTAACGAAATGTGAAGCAATGCAGCGAGGGAGCGCAGCACGCAGCGCGAGCTGGGCACTCGCCGTCAGCTGATGCCAGCGGCAGAGTTCCCCCCGAGCTCCGAGTGTGTTAGCAGAGCGGTACGCAGGGCGGCTTTGCGGTGTCGCTCACTTGTCATTTCAGCTCCGTGCCTCTGCCTGCTCACACTTGCTGGTCGAGCTTCCTTCTCCTGGTCTGAACGTGGTGGTGAGAGGGGAGGGCGTGCGATTTTTGAGTGAGTAATTATACACCACAAAGGCATTCCAAACGATTGAATAATTGTGTAATCAAGTTACTTTAAGTCATGTATTATGTGCCTGATAGACAGAAATTGCTCTTTCCTAAAAATAGCATTTTAAAAAAAGAGCACACGCTGTATTTTGAAGCTGTGTTTAAGATCTGCTGAGTGTTTTTAAAAACAAACAAAAGAAAGTGATAAAGTGCTAGTCTTGCTGTCCTAAAAATTGCAACTGATCTTTGGCTCATCAAAGCAAACGATTTACTCAATATGGGACTTGAAGGATGCACCAAGCTCGCTTTTCTGTTGTCAGCAGACAGGAGCTGTAGTCTAAAAGTTCGTCCTAAAACAATCCGGCATGCGGATGGGGAGCGTGGCCTGCGCTGTTCGCTGGGTTTGGAAGAGGAGCCCACTGGCTCTGTGGACCCCTGGCTGGGTCTCCCACGCCATGCTGCCCGTGCCCTCCTCCTTTCCTGTCTGGTCTGCAGCTTTGTCTGTCTCCAGGCACACACGTGCTTTCACAAGACGAAGGAGGTTTTCTAGCAGGTGAGCTCATATTGAAGTTCCCTGGCTCCTGTCCTCTCCCTCCTCTCGTTTCCGATTAGTGGCTGAACAAGAACCCTTGTGTGTGTGTTTGCGTTTACGAGCATGGCCAATAATAATGAGCAGATGCTTATTGCTCATAAAAATGAGCATTTGCTTTTCATATTGGTGTTTCTGCTCTTTGTGTCGTTGACTGGACCATGTCCCGTCTGGCCCGTGAAGCCACCGCGTGGCTGGTGGCCCGAGGTCCATTTGTTGCTCTTGAGTTGTGCTGTGCTGCTCGGTCGTGATTGCTGCCCAAGCTCGTGCGTGGTGGATGCTGTGAGCTTGATCTCCTGGACGGTATCTCAGCTGTCTAAGCTAATTTGGAAATTGAGCCAAAAATTAAGGAGTGTTGGAAAATCCATCCTAGTACCATGCCACTGAATTTCTTGTGTTCTGGGAAGGTCAGTTTGTGCTTTGCTTCTCCCTGGTGCTGCCTGGACCTGTGACTGCCCTTTCTCCTCGCTCCCCTTTGGCAGGGCGTGCGTGAGGCTGTCCCGGCTCCCATCCTGGCCATGGCAGGGCCCTGTGGACCACTCCGTTTTGGAGTGACGGGGGCAGAAATCCCCCACCGGGATCCCATCTAATTCTTTAATTTTTCTCCAGTAATAACAGCGCTGAGTCTGCTGGCTCTTGCCTGTCCTTAGGATTGCAATCCTCAGAGAAGAGATTTTTCTCAGCTCATGTTTTGAAAAACACTCACTCCATCTTTCGTGGGGCCCCTTTTAATTAGACAAATGCAGCGTTAAGCGAAGAGGAATGTTTTGGCTGTGTTCTATGAAAGTGAATACTTCAATCCACTTATACCTAGAGCATTTGGTCCGTTTTGGAGATTGTGGCTTTGGGCTGCCAGTCCAGACAAGCTTGTTTACAAACCAGGAGGTTTTTAAACCTGAAATGTTAGATTTGTTCTGGGCTATTTAATTCTTCTGTCTAAACACATACAGAGGGAGTGTCTTTAGATAGGCTCTTTGAGCATTCACGTCAAGTAAGTGGATTTCTCTGGTCATTGAGAGCCTCTGCTTGGTCTCATTCTGGACAGTTTTTGTCACTTTGTCACCTTTGGGAAGGGCAGGGAGGTTTGGTTGGCGTTTTTGGCAGCTGAACAATAGTTTCTAATTTCTTGTCTTCTAAAGAACCAAATCAGGCTGAGACTGCAGCCTGCTCGTTACAGCCTTCACAAAAACGCTTTAAAATGTTGTCCTAGAACTGTTAAGGGCTGAAGAGTTAGGTGATGCAATTAGGATGCTGTCAGTTTGTCTTGGAGACACCGGGGTGGGAGATGCCTTTGTCCAGCTCGCCCAGTGCCTGCCAAGGGTCCGGCTGTGCCACCACCCAACGGCGGGTGGATGCGGTGCACTTGCTTTCTCAGCGTTGTCTGTGGCAAGGGAGCTCCTCTTGTTGCTCCTCTTATTGCTCTTCGTTATCCCTTTGCTAATGGACTGCAGCATTGCTGCTTCTCCTTCATACCCGTGGGGGTTGTGGAAGAGACTCAACTTGCACCCGGCTCTTCACACGGCGGAGAAGGTTTAATCGTTTCAGAAGTTACTGATGCTGGGCTCACAGGTGCTGTGCTCGCCAGCATTTAGTGACCAGAAAGACTTCACTGCAGGATTTGTGTGAAATAAGAGCCTTGGAAGGGGAACGCACTGGGGAGATTGTGCTTGGTTTTATTTTTTAAACAGCTTTGATTTCCCGTCAAAAAATTATTTGACTGATGCTGCCAGTTGCAGACTGGGTAAGTTCGGTGTGACCAGCAGTAGGAACTGGCTGAATGATGGCTGTGTTCCTCTTGAATGGGGTTGTTTTTCTCATGGGTCAGGACAAATCGAGCTTGGGGAAGGGGCTGAGCTTTATGGCTTTTAACCACAGGGCTGTGGTGAGGAGCAGAGCCTTTCAGTGCCGCGCATGAAGCTCTGGCAGCCTGCTTTGGGAAGCCTTTCTGGGTGTTAGAGCTACACTGCAGTAAAGCATGCTCCAGTTCAGCGAGAGAAAGATAGTTAGAGTGTCAGCCAAGGCCTCTGTACGTGCGTTCTTAGCTTTGGGGCGTATGATTTGCTGAATGTAGGTTGTAGCAACTCTTGATGGTCACTTGGCGGAGATGACGCACTGGGCTGTGATGGTTTTCCCTGCCAATACTATAGAGTTCCTGGTGCTACTGGACCAGCAGAGCAGCTTGTTCAGAGATAACGTGTTTTGTGTAGGAAAACAGAAATTCAGCTAGCAGTGGTGTCTGAAAACAACAATTCCCCTCTCCTTTTTATTTCCAAGGAACCTCGAGCCGGTAACGCAGCTGTATGTCAGCGTGGATGCCAGCACCAAAGAGAGCCTGAAGAGAATTGATCGGCCCCTCTTCAAGGATTTCTGGCAGAGGTTCCTAGACAGTTTAAAGGCCTTGTCTGAAAAGGTACCCAGTTAAGAATTTTTTTTTTCTTTCCCTTTCTTCAGCATATTACCTACTCAGGACAAAAGTAGAAGACAGAGGCTTAAGATGGATCGTGGAGTGGATTCTGGGTGTGTTGGGAGCATGTTTACGTGTCTTCTACATCAAGGTGTATCAATTCCTGCACTTTTGATCAGTTTTCTGTGTGCGGAGAAGTTTAATGAGAGGAGAGCAGAATGTGTCAAATGAGACAGTAAACTTTGCTGTGAATATAAGGTGCTATGAGAGATGAAGGGGTCATAAAGTAACAGAAGATTTCCTAATGAAGCATTTAGACTGGAAGCAGGCTGCGGAAGGAAAAATGGAAATTCAGGGGAGCCTAGGAAGAGTCATAAATCCCCATGTGACACTTAGCACTGGTTCTCAAAGGTTCCCTTGAAATTGCGATACGTACAGGGCATGAAAACGTGTGTGCTGGAGTGCACTAGTTCTAGTTGCACTGCTGCTGTGTGGAAATAAATAAATCTGTGCATTTTCACAAGATTTAGCCAAAGCACTGGATTTGAGCGTGTAGCGGGGTGCTCCGTTAGGCTGTCAGTGGTTTGTCGTTTGTGTCCTCTGGAGACAGCTGAGCAGTGGCCTGAAGGCCCGTGGGATGATGAGCGCTGCTGTCAGCTCAGAACTTCGTCTGCCGTGTACCAGTTTTTGTAGTCGTTAATGAAGCCCTTGTGGTCTTGGCATCGCACGAATTAATAGGAATACTGCTTCATGAGCGTGTCTTCCCTCTTGTTTATCGATACGGAGCTCTGATGGAAGCAAGTATTCCTGTTTAGTGATTTGCCAGAAGTTGACGTTTTACCTGCTGAGGTGAGCAGACAGGAGAGACACTTTCATTTGAATAACGAGTTTTCCTGTCTTCTGAGCTGACAGCGTTGGGCTGTTTGCTGCCAAACATGCGTACGTGAGTCGATCCGGGAGACTCTGTCTAATTGGGTGGCACTTCCTTGTGCAAACGCATGTGAGGAGCTTGATCAGGCTGTTGGCCTGCAAGCGTGCTGGCTGGTATTGTTAGATGAAATCTGAGGCCAAACTCTGAACTTACTGAAATCACGTACCAACTAAGTTTTCTGTGCAAGTCGAGGTGGCTGTGGAAACAAGGGGAGCTAAAATATTGAAGGCAAAAATATTGAAAAAGCCTTTTGGGAACTTACTTTTGCCTATCGTTTCTTTCCTCTGCCTCTCCTGACCCTGGGTAGATATGGTTCACTCATTCCCGTGTGTTGTCAGAAGTTTCCTTGTGAAGAATTGAAGGTGAAAGTATTGGCAAATCTGTCCACAGGGCTAAAAATAAGCTGGTCAAGGTGAAGAGGAGAGGAAAAAGCAGCTCAACTAGCAGGTGCACTTTCTCCTCAAAGCGACTGAACTTTGAAGGGTCCTTGAAACGCTGATAGCACAAAAGCCAATTAATAGTTGTTCCAGTTGGTAATGCACAGCTCTGCTCAGCTGTATATTGCATAATCGCGCGCGGGGGACGGCAAGAAGTTGTGGGGAGCTGCTGTTTGTTAGGTTTTCCTTAGTGTTATACATGGTTCTGGTACCCAGAAATTATCTTGAACTGCTTCTGGGCAGAAGTTGCTTGGTGTTCGTGTGTGGTGATGAGCACCGTTCTGCAGGGCTGCGATGAGTGAAAGGTGCTGAAATGCAGCTGTGATTCTTGAGAAATACAGCTCCTCTCTCAGAAAAGGTGGGGAAATGCGGATGCGTTGTGTTGGGAAAGTGATGCTAATATATCTGGAAACAAAATATGAGTCCCATATTTTCACACTGCCTGACAAACCATCCGGACTCAGATCTGTTGCCTTAGTGAGGTAGTTCCACTGATAACAGATTTCATGATTTTAACGGAAGTTCCGTGCAAAGTTCTCGAGCCCTTAACAAAGGAGTTAATTTAATAACGAATTGTTCCTAGTACGATCTGATGGCATCATACAGCGTGTTGATAACTGGTTGCTACAGCATTTTCAAAGGACATTCAGGATTGAAAGATAAAAATCTTCTGCGATACTTTGCAGCAAACAGCAAGGACCCCCCTCTTTGTCCACTGCTACCTGGAGCAAGTTTCATCCTTTCTAGAGCAATTCCCACGGAGATGATCTCAGTGTTAAATTTTCTATGCTGAGAAATTTCTTGCGAGAGGAGTTTGTTAAGCAGCAGGTAAACTTCCAGAAGGCTCCATTTGTTTCTTGTCCCGTGTCTTCTGTCCTCCACATGAAACTGAGAGGAAAAAGAAAGACGTTAACAAGTGCGATTTAGAATGTGCCCTTTCCAAATGTCATGCTTGAGAAGTCTTGTAGTCTCGTCTTCTGACAGCCTTGAGTTCATCAGAACGACTGAAAGGTGATGTGACGTGATAGACAAGCGCTTGGAGGAAGGACTGAGGATGTGAGTCCTTATGATGAGAATGAGGATGAGAAGTCTGTTCTGGTGTAGGAAAGGCATTTCTTCCAGCCATGGCTTCTTCAAAAGTATTCCAGTGCCTAAAGGGGACCTACAAGGAAGATGGGGAGAGACTCTTCAGCAGGGCCTGTTGTGACAGGACGAGGGGTCATGGTTTTAAGATAGAGGGAGGCAGATTCAGACTGGACACAAGGAAGGAATTTTTTACACTGAGGGTGGTGGAGCACTGGCCCAGGTTGCCCAGAGAGGTGGTGGATGCCCCATCCCTGGAAACATTCCAGGCCAGGTTGGCCGGGGCTGTGAGCAACCTGATCTGGTTGGAGATGTCCCTGCTCCTGGCAGGGGGGTTGGACTGGACGGGCTTTGAGGGTCCCTTCCCACCCAAACTGTTATGTGATTCTAAAATGCTGTATCCAAGTGAGAAATGAGGTACTAATTAATAATAAAGTTCCAGAAGCTCAAGAGGGAAGAAGTAGGTTTTCCATCCCTTGGAGTTTTATGATCAAGTTGATGGTTTTTTTTGAAAATGGCATTAACCAAGTGTGTGCTATCTGAGCACGGAAATACGAACCGATGCTCTGTGAGCTCTCACCCACCAGCAGTCAGACTTGTGATCCATTTGTGTTTTGACTTCTGTTTCCCTCAACGTTGCTAGGCCAGATTCTGTAGGCTGAGAAATTTTGAAAACTGTTGTTCTTGCTGTTGTCGTCCATCAATCACCAAGTGTTTTCCCAAGCCATTGGGATGCTGACTGAGATGAATGGGAATCCCCCACTGAGTGCTGAAAAATGAAGTGAGGATGCAGTGACCCAGTATGGCAAAAGTTCTTACAGATTTTTGCCCAAGTGCTTTGAAAATAACTGGACAAAAGATGGTGAGGGACGTACCAGCAGGACGTGCCCCGTTAGTGATTTGACATTACATTGCAGCATCTCTGAGCGTGCTTTTTTCCACCCGTTCAGAGAACAAGGTAGCTGTTGAAGCAAGAAGCTGCCGCTCCACGGATGCGCGTGAGCTCGGTCCCTGGGGTTGCTCCTCAGAGCATGTGAGCGTTCTTCCAGCCTTGACGTGGTGTCACCTCTTCTGTCTGTCTCTTCTTGACTTAATTGTGATAAATCCCATCCAATCTGCCTGATACACTGCACCTCACGGTAGTTCTTGCTGTGCTGCCAGCCGCCAAGCAGACGCTGCTGAACTGCGTTAACTTTCCCAGGACAGGAGCCAATGTTCTCTCAAACAGATTGAAGCCACGCGCAAAGCGAACAGGGGGGAAACTCTTTAGGTTAATAGATGTTATGGCACTGCAGGAACTGATGATGAAGCAGAACCTTATCCTCCCTGTCCTTCCAGGAGGGTCACAAAAAGCAAAAGAAACAGCTTATTGGTGTTTTCTGGAGTTCAGTTCCACTTGTGTCTTTAGGCATCGTACACACTCTTGCTTTAGACCTTGCCGTCAGTTTTTTTTTTCTACTTCAAGGGAATTAAGATTTCATAGAGAAACAGGATCATGGCTCTGTGGGCAAGGTGCAACAAATATCTCTGGTTTTTTGGTGTTTTTTTTTTTCCTATTAAAAAAGGACTAAAAAGGAGAATTCTTAGCTGTGCGTGTCCTCGGACATCACGTTTGGCAGTACGTGGGTTTGGCGCCTGTGGCTACGCAATCCATGCTGGAGGGTGACAGGGATGGTTTGTCCAGTGAAAGGCATGGAATATAAAAACATCTCCCATTGCCATCTTCCAGTTCTGCATTGCACACTGCTCGCAGGTAGTTCCTGTTACGTTTCTGGATGGTGAAGATGCCAGCTTGCACGTTTAAATGTTTTCAGGCTTGAGTCTGGTGCTGTTTACTTTAGTCTTTTTTTGCCCCCCTCCTCCCCCACTCAGTGTGATCCTTTCTTCAAAGTCAGCCTTGTCTTCTGTGTGATTACAAACGTCGTGCAAATACATTGATTTACACCTTAAGCCCATTTTGATGCTTATTATGTCATATATGTCAGTAACAATTGCGTTTATGAAAAGAGCACGTTTGATTTGCGTGGAGATCACTTATGTGGTTGCTGGGGGAGGGCTTTGCAGACCGAGTTGGATGTTTCTGAGCTGAGTGACTTTTTAAAGAGAATTTAAATGTAAAATTTGCAACAGATGTTAGAATCGGTAATCAATTTTGCCACTACAAATTTAAAAGGGTTTGACTCTTCTGCACATAAATGCTCTCCACCAGCTGTGTGCTTGCTTTAATGGTTTTGCTAATGAGACTTCTGGCGTAAGACTTTTGAGATGCAATGGGGCGAGTGTCACCGAGGTGCAACGTTTAATATTAAAGTTATTGTCTCTGAAATACATCGGCTCCTTTCAGTTAGCTTACCGCAAGCAGCGCTCCACGTGAGACTTCGGCGAGATCCTTGGCTGCGGAGGGAGTGAAATCTTCTTCTGTTCCAGCACCTCGTGGTTTGCTTGCAGGCAAGAAAAGGGGAAAATGTTCACACACGCGCTTCACAACCAGCATGCTGTGTTACTGCACGCGGCTGGCTGTTCCTGTGCGTCCTGTGAAGAGGATGGTGAGACTGGAGAGGAAGGCAAGGTCCCTCTGGGCGCTCCGCAGGCCTGAGCCAGAGGTGGGAATAGAATCAGCGTTTTCTCAGTCCTTGGCCTCTTGTCCCACACCAGTTCCCTCCTCCTCACTGCTCCCTGGCGCTTTGGGGTGCCCGTGCCTGTGGGCTGTTCGTGTGCTGCGTGCTCTCCCCAGGGGAGCGGTTACAGCTGCCCAGCTGCCACCCTCGCCGTCTCCTGGAAACAGGCTCTGACCTGGGAAGTGCAGATGGGAGAAGCTGAGGGCCCTCCTCCTCCTCTTCCAGGTTCACCCTTTCATGCCTGAACTAGCACGCGTCAGTTAGCTTGCCTAGCTCTTCTGCTACTCACAGTTAAGAAGTATTTGCTATCCTTACACTTTTTGGAGAAAGGATTGAGAGCAGCCCTGAGGAGACGGACTTGGGGGTGCTGGTGGATGAGGAACTCAACATGAGCAGGCAATGGGTGCTTGCGGCCCAGAAACCTACCGCATCCTGGGCTGCATCCCCAGCAGCGTGGGCAGCAGGTCGAGGGAGGGGATTCTGCCCCTCTGCTCCGCTCTGGTGAGACTCCACCTGCAGTACTGCATCCAGCTCTGGAGCCCCCAACATCAGAAGGACGTGGAGCTGTTGGAGAGGGTCCAGAGGAGGCCACGAAGATGATAAGAGGGCTGGAGCAGCTCTGCTGTGAGGCCAGGCTGAGAGAGCTGGGGCTGTTGAGCCTGGAGAAGAGGAGGTTCCGGGGAGACCTTCTGGTGGCCTTCCAGTGCCTAAAGGGGGACCTTCAGGAAAGGTGGGGAGAGACTCTTCAGCAGGGCCTGTTGTGCCAAGACAAGGGGTCATGGTTTTAAAACAGAGGGAGAGAGATTCAGATTGGATATTAGGAAGAAATGTTTTACACTGAGGGTGGTGGAGCACTGGCCCAGGTTGCCCAGAGAGGCGGTGGATGCCCCATCCCTGGAAACATTCCAGGCCAGGTTGTCTGGGGCTGTGAGCAACCTGATCTGGTTGGAGATGTCCCTGCAAGCAGGGGGGTTGGACTGCGTGGCCTTTGAGGGTCCCTTCCAACCCTAACCATGCTATGATTCTATGATTTATTAACCATGATCTTTCTTTTGCCTTCAGCTCTTCCTTCAAGACTGCATGAGAGATGCCAGGCTTGGCTTTTTGAGGACTTGGTTCAAGTCAGTCTCTGTTCCCCCTTCTGACCCTCCTCCTGTTTATTAACCCCATCGCTGGCCAAGGGCTGCTCGGTTCCCTGGGGCTCGGCTTTGCGAGCCAGAACTGCCCGCTGCCCCACCAGACCCCGTGATCCTGGGGACGTCTCCTCAATTTTGCATCCCTCAGTTGTGAAATAAAGCAGCAGTCTTCGTGTAAAAGCACCCTGAGCAGACAGAGCGTGTGTGTGTTTTTGTGTGAACTCTTAAAAAGGAAAGAGGGAGCCTAAAATTCTGCTGGTGGCAGCTAGGCAAAGGAAAGTTGTATCTGCGCTGTATTTTAGAACGTGTTTTTATTTAAGCCTGTAAAGCTGGAGTAACTGGGCCAAATGCCACAGACTGGGCTGTGCAGAGCATTGCACAATATTCCGTTCTGCTAAACGCGTTAACTGTGGGTTTCTCTGCTCGCTAACTGGTTATCAGCGGCGCTGGTGTGGTGATTCAGATCAGGAGTGTTTGTTGGGTTCGTTGAATCTGTTCATTTGACATTTCAGGAGAGATGAGTTGACAAAGCATCTGCAAGAGTGACTATTTCTCTCATCTCGGATGGTGAGCGTATAATTAAGGCGAAAACACTGCAGACAGGAAAATGGGTTTGATGGGAGTGTGTTAACGGGCGTGCTGGTGCCCCTGGTACCGCTCCGAAGCAGAGGGAGCGTCCTCAGGGACTCGTGCGAGGCAAAGTCAGGGAGGCGTACTGCTTCGGAGAGGGTGGGAAACTCTCTCGTAAGGGGCTAGCTGCGGTGGACGCAGCGGTGCAGGCGTGTTCAGATGGCCGGGGCCGGTCCAGGCTTGCAGAAGTGTCGCATGGATCGGTGCCCCGGTCCGTTCGGTGCTACGTGTTGGCTGGTGAGGGGGCTCTCCTCTGCTTCAGGGTGAGGTTGGCGTGCTTGGCTCAGACTGCTCCAGCAATTTAGCAGCTTCAGAGGAGATTCTGAATCCGTGTGCTGTAGTCCCTGCGTTTCTTACGTTGGCAAAGCTATCAGCAGTTTCATCCGAGGAGAAATGGCAAACAGCAGTTTCTGCGTTTCGCGTGATGCTTCCAGAGAATCTTACCTGGTAGCTTTCAGAGATGCTCAGTTACTTCGTGCTCATGTCTCTACGCTTGAGAGCACATCAAGCACAGGAGTGGGGCTGAGCAGAGATGAGCTTTGCTCATGCCAGTGGCTGACTTCCATAGAGCTGGGGTACCCGGGGATGTCCCCCCAGTAGGTACACACAGCCCGGATCAGGGATGCAATCTGTGATGGTCACCCGGTGGTCCTGGGATGTGTAGAAGTGTGCGTAGTGGTTTTTATCGTGCCAAGGCAGGAGAGATGGTTGCCTGCAGCTGGATGCGTCTTTGCGCAGCTGCAAGGGGACCGGAGCGCTGCGCAGAAATGTAGCGGCAGCTCCTTGGCAAGCAAAAGTGATGCTTGGCTAGTGAGCTGTCAGCCTGCCGTCTCTCCAGACGCTGCTCCGTGATGCTGGCCTGGCTGCGAGGCTGGGGTAGCTGGGTGGGTACGTTATCTCATCAGATGGAAATCATAGAATCACAGGATAGTTTGGGTGGGAAGGGACCATTAAAGCCCATCCAGTCCAACCCCCCTGCAAGGAGCAGGGACATCTCCAACCAGATCAGGTTGCTCAGAGCCCCGGCCAACCTGGCCTGGAATGTTGGGGGCTCCAGAGCTGGATGCAGCACTCCAGGTGGGGTCTCACCAGAGCAGAGCAGAGGGGCAGAATCCCCTCCCTTGACCTGCTGCCCACGCTGCTGGGGATGCAGCGCAGGATGCCGTTGGCCTTCTGGGCTGCGAGGGCGCATTGCCGGCTCCTGTTGAGCTTCTTGTCCACCAATGCTGGGGCACTGGCCGAGGAGTTCAGGTATCGCTGCCCGCTTTCAAGCGGTGATGCTCTGCAAGTTTTCATAGAGTGTAGCTGTAGGGAGGAATCCTGTAGCCCAGTGGGAACTGAAAGGAGTCCAGCTCCCTGAGGCCAAAGCTCAGAGCCAGAGACAAAGCCTGCGGGAGCTGCTAGAAGGTCCCGGCGCTGCACTGGCATGCTTGGGTGGGTGCTGGAGGGAAAGGTTTGGAGGGGGGTTACCGGTGGCCGCTGGAAGCAGCTGCTCTGCAGCAGGATGGATCTCCGGAGCCCGAGCGCGTTCTGGAGCATCGTCCTGGTGCTGTCCGTGGGCTGCTTCCCCAGGCCTGTCCCTGCACGGTGTCAGTCCCCTGCGTGCTCGGCTGGGGAGCGTCCCCCCTTCGCGTGTCACCTCCTGCCTGGCGCTGCACCAGAGCACGCTCTGCCCCCAGCTCGAGCTGGAGCTCCGCTGTTCGATAGGATGGGCAGTTAAAACATTTAAAGCCCATTTACTTTTCCATAGCGTTCGTTACTTTAGAGCCGAACTGCTGGGTTTTTGCGAGGTGCTTTACCAGAGCAGTAGTCTTGCAAGGATTGTTTAATCAATAGGGAAGAAATTTATTTCAGACTCCTTGCTTGTGTTGTTCTTTGTTAAATGAAATAGGCCAGTTTTTCAGCTGGGGCTTTCAGTTGTTTTAAATGATTTGGCCAAAACCCAGAAGAAAAATATTGTGAATCTTTTGCTTCGCAGACTGTGAGAATGATTTTTAACGAGGTAATTATGTTTTTATGGCAGATTAATGCCTGCTTGCATCATTTGACTCTTGAAGCTGCGTTGCTGGTTTGTTGTTTCTTGAGATAACGAGTGTGAGTTTATTCTCTCAGATACAATAGCCCCTTCCCTGCGGCCGAGGTGTGCTTGGTGTGCCGCGCCGTTCCCTCGGTCACGCGTCCGTCATGGCGGCGTCGCTGCCGTCCGTCAGTTACACCCGTGAAAGCGCTGACATTTTGTCAAATCATGGGCTCTCTTTTCACCTTACAGACATGATGCCTCTGCAATTGCTCACTTACACCACCATCGTTACAGGATTATTTAAAATGCAGTTTGTTCTTCCTTCCTGTGCGCCCCATCGCTGAGCAGGACGCTCTGGTTTTGAGAAATATTCTTTTAGAGCCCTGCAGAATTTCAGTGGGATGTTGTTTTCCTGGCCGAGATTTCCAACTACCGAGGCCCGTAAAGAAGCTGTGTGTATAAATAACTGCTGGGACGGCTTAAAAACACTGAGCACCTGGCAGCTGGCGTGGGGAGATCGGGTTCCTCCGCTGGATCTGAAGAGACTTTGGTGAACGTTCAGTTCATTCTTTGGCCAGAAGCGTTTGGCCAAATTTAGGCTCTGATTTTAAACTGCTCTTATCCCTCACCTTTTTTTTGCCCAGATGAATGCCATTCAGCTTTGTTCTTTAAGTTCCCCAGTCTCTGTGTGTTAAGATATTTTGCACGTTACTGTTTGACATGGGCTCCTCACTTTGCCTCCCATCTTTGGGGCTCTCCATCTTGTCTGTAGACTGTTCTCAGTATTGTCCTTTGCTCGCCTGCCTTGCACTGCCAGGTTAGTTGTGCGCGGTGGAGTGAGGCGTTTGGAGCGGTGCCTCCCCAGGACCCCACAGCAGGTACTGCAGGCTGCCCTCACCCTTGGGCCGGCAGCCCAGCCCGCGCCATCGGGTCATGGAGCTGGAGCTGGGACGTGCGCCTCTTTTGGGGAAGGTGATATGAAAGGAGGCTGTGGGAGGTCCCAGAGGGTGGTTTCAACTCTTGCCCATCGTGGGGCTGGGCCTGAATGCCTCTTCTCTTCCCCACAAGTGACCAGACACAAGTGTCCACCCCATCCTGTGACCTTGCACACAGAGTGGTGGCCCAGTGGAGGTGCCTTCTCAGCTTAAATAGAAATCACTTCTATGGCCAGATCAAAGCCAGTCAGTGAATTCTCCTGGATTTTGCAGATGCGATGGAGCAGGGGGGCTGAGCGGGTCAGCTCCTGGCCCAGCTCCCGTGCTCATCCTCACTCTGTCTTGAAGTGCAGCAGCTGGGGCTGGACAAAGTGCTCGTCGCTCGGTGCCGCCGTGGCAGGGCCCCGCTGCTGCAGCAGCTGCCGCTCCGACCCGCGGGACGGCTGCCGTGCTTAATTGGAAGACGCCTGTGCGGCAGAGGTCCTGATCCCGTCCGTGTTTGAGAGCCGTCACAGAGCATCCCCGTCACAGAGCATTCCCGTCAGGCTTCTGGTTTTGCTCTTGTCAAAGTCGCTGAGACCTGGGCACAAACCTGGGGCGTTGCTGAAGGTGTTGTCCTGATGCAAGGGCATTTTTCAGTTTCACGAGTTCCCTTTGTGCCCAGATTTCAGCCTGGCTTTGGTTGTGACAGCTCCTTGGCGCGGGGCTCGGTGGGAGCGCTACCCAGGCTCACGCTGGTGCTTTTTCTGACGGTCTGGTGTCAAACACCCTCTGTTCCCCAGGAAAGGAAATGCCATCAGGCTGTGTGGTCTGGTAACAGCCACCTCAAAGTGCTTTTTTTTTCTGCAGATTTGATATGATCTGTTTTAAGCTGCGTTGCATTGGACTTTTTTTTCCCTCGGTGTAAGTTTTACACGCTAGTTCCTTGAAACTGCCCTAGAAATACCGAGAAGAAACAAACACTCACTGGAATATTGCTGGTGCTCTATTAAAAGTGAGTCTGGAAAATGGATAAGGAGCAGTCACGGTTCTGGATTTACTTAAAAACATTTTTAGTCTCAGAACAAAGCTGCTGTGCTTTATTTTATTTCTAGAGATGTTTAACTCAACTGGTTAACTTCTACTGAAGTGTGAAGCCATAAAGTAGATCACAAGCAATAGGTGGTGAGTGAGGGGTGAATGATTATGGAGGAGAATGTCACTTAGGATGGTGGTGTAGGAAGGTAAGATAATGAAACTTGATTTATTTTCTCCTTGATTTCCAGTCTGGATTGTTTATTCTTGTGCTTCGTTCATCAGCCAGGCTGCTCACCAGCCGAGGAATTTCTCACATTTAAAAATCTGGCTTGGGAATCAGCGCTGATGTGCTTGTCTCACTCCGGGATTTTCTTTTTGTTTCGAGGCAGAATTTCAAAGTTGGTCAGTACAAACTTATTTTGTGTAAAACAAGAACTTGGTCTGGTTGGAGATGTCCCTGCTCCTCGCAGAGGGGTTGGACTGCATGGGCTTTGAAGGTCCCTTCCCACCCAAACCCTTCTGGTATTCTGTGATTCTTTGGCATTAGGACTTGAATGTTGAGCCAGTGCAGGCTCCAAGAAGAGTGTGGTGGGGATGAGGGTGGTTTTGTCCCCTGTCCTGGGGATGACAAAGGGACAGCTCTTGTGCTGTAAGATCCTGGGTGAAGACCGAGGGCTTCGGTTCTGCTCTGCAGGTGAGTGCTGGGGTTGAGCGTGCTCGCTTTTCTACCAGTAGAATCGAAGTTCTGAGCTTTGCACTGGTTTTACAGCAGAGTAGCTAATGTGTTAATTATCCTGAGGTAATATGCACCTTTTTTAGCCATGAAGACAAAGCCCCAACTTGCATTAAACTGGTGTATTAATAGCAAATGCGTGAACAATGTGTGTTTTTAGTGGGTACCTACGCAGCATAACCTATTCAGGTTTTTGCTTTAATTTAATGACTGTATTACCCTGAAGAAAGGAAGCTGAAAACTTCTGTGCTTTGTGCTGGGTTAATCTTTGAAGGGGAAAAAATCCCCATCTGCTGTGCAGATCTGCCCAGCAGAGTTCTTCCAGGTGTTGTGATGTGACATTTAGGAGGATGTCACCTCGCCAGTGCCGGTATTCGGGGCTGCTTGTGTAGTGATCGATGAGTCCAAAGAGGCGGTGAGCCTGTTATTTAAGGGGAGGGTCCTGGGTACCAAAAACTAGATTAATCTGCCGTCCTTTCAAGGGCACTGCGTCTTTCCCCGTTGATGTTCTCCTGGAGCGCAATGGGTGCCACAGCTCTTCTGCAGAGCTTCTGGGGGCCTGGAGGCTCAGCAGCGCTGGGATCGGGAGAGGCAGAGGTGGTCTCCAGTCCTCGTACAGAGACTGTCCCCGGGCTGTGCTGGAAGGGCTTGGGAAGCTGGGACATTCGGGGTGTGTTGGCATTTGAGATTTCATTTTGCTGTGTTTTGGATCTTTTACCCTTCGTGGGGCGTTATGCATGAAGATGCGTGTTACTGACCATGGTGAGTAGATACTTGCCTGCAGAGAGGTTTTCTTTTCTGATCGCATCCCCGTGATCACATTCCAAGTGTGAAATTTGCTTTGATATCTTTATTCAGGACCCGCTCACTCAGTACGGCGTTGCATAACCTGAGCACGGGAACCGCAGCGAGTCCTGGGAGGGGACGGCTTCTCCTTTCTTCCCTTCTTTCGGAAAGGGCAGCTCGCCTGCCGCCGCGCGGGAGCCGGGAGCCTGCCAGAAGTGCCAGCGCTGTGGGGCTGCGCGTGCGTTTTGGTTTTTTGGCGGGCTTTAATCGTGATCGGAGCGGGTCCTTTCCAGCTGGGAAGCTCTGAAAATGTGTCGGGGAGTCAGTGTGCAGGTCGAGCCTTTCGTTGAAGAGAATAAGAAATATCGGTGAAATTAAGATGCTGTTTTTTGGAGTGGCCTCCTGTTCTTCATCAAATACCTGCAAAGGATCTGCGGAGCTGTGTGAAAGAGCAGTTTCTGTTTAGAGTCTGCACCGTAGTTTCTTCTCCCCAAAGAGAGCTTTTTCCCCTTAAGCAAAGCAGTGTTTCTATGGACAATGTTGGTTTTGTTACTTGAGCTTCATTAGCTGCGAAATACGGATTTATGTTGAGTTGTCTGTGAATGAAATGTCATTTTCTAGCAATAAAATTACTTTATCTATATCTAAGGAGGGTGTGCAAGTCTTCAGAATATCTGACTTTAAGCTGCTGTGTTGAAATCTGGGGTTTGGTGTCTTTATTTCCAAAGGGGAGGAAGAGCTTTATTAAAAGAGCCATTTCAAGTGAGGTGATCAAAGGTAAGGGTCTTGCAGGACCCCAGTGCGTTGTTTGGAGGAGGGGATTTGTCTCCTCTGCCCTTCATCCCACCCTTCTGCAGCCCCGTGAGGTCCAGTCCTGTTCCCGCTGCCTCCCTACCCCGGCTGGAGAAGGGAGGTGCTCCTCTGCCCCCCAGCCTCGCGTGGAGCCATCAGCCCAGCAGCCTGCTCCTTGCAGCATGGTTGGCGTGTTCACCCCTCCCTCTTCCTCCTGAGATGAGACCTGGGATGTTTTATGAAGAGTAATTATATTTGATCTAGGAAAAGATTAATGTTGAGGAGGAGGGAATGAAAAAGAAATGATAAAAAAAAGCCCCAATCCCTCTTGGTTACTGAAGCGAGAAGGGAGCGCTTTGTCAAACTGACATGAGAATCCTTTATTTCCACGTCTTCTGGGCCAGCAAGTGCGGGACAGCGGCGTCACCTCATGGGCTCGGCTTCGGTCTGACGTGCGTTCGGTGGCTTGGCTTTGAGATTGGGCCATCAGTAAAGTATGTCCGTTCAGAAAATGCTGATTTGCAAATGTTATAGCGCTAAGAAAATTCTAGGATGGTTACAAAGGAAAATGTCACCACCTTGGAAATGGAAAGAAATGTCAGTGCTGCTGCATGCCGCTCCGAGGCTGGGCTGACGCTGGGCTTGGCGTAGCTGGGGAGGTGGCCCCGCTGCGGTCCAAGCTGGGCTGCGGAGCCACGGCAGTGCCTGACGTTGTGTCTAAACATGAGACGCTCGAGGGCTGCAAGCGTGCGGCAGCCTGGAGACTCCTCCGTGGGTTCACCAGTCTCGGCCGCCCTGCGGAGGACGGAGGGAAGGAGCCACATCCCCGTCTGCTGGCCATGGTCATGACTTTGAGCTCTGGCGCGGTTGTTGCTGGGACCAGGGCATGAGACACCATGTTCAGTTTATTTTTTAACTTGTGCCCTGTTCTGGTGTTCAAAGGATGCAATGCTTTTTGGGATAGCTTGGAAAGATTTTTAGCAGGAGTTGCCTGAAGTGAAAGTGCTGCTTTTCTCCACGTGGGTTCTTCATTCCCTTGTCCTCGAGTGTTCGGGGAGCAGAAAGCTGAGCTGGCCCCTGCTGAGCCGCATATTTGGGACCCTGTTATAAAAGTGTGACAAGTTTCTACATATTCTGGGACAATATTCTGTATTAAGGTGTCTCTGATGGACCAGCTACCACATACAATCCCACAGAAACTGCATGTGCTATATTTTAGAGAAGTCTGCCGTGTTACCCCTTGCCTTCCCAAACCTTTGCTCAGGTTATTTGTATAAAATTGCCCAGTTTCTGCTCTCGTGCTCAGTGTCCTGTGTGGGCAAAAGCACCTCAACTGCTTTTTGTACACAAGATGGTGGGTTGAAAGTTCACCAGAGCGGGGCAGGATCACAGAAACACGTTGTCCCTTTGTCCCAAGCGCTGTGTGCTGGCCTGGAGGAACATCTCACAGCATGATGGACTCGTGGTGCCTGATGCTAGTTGTCCTGAAGCAGCAGCACGGGCCCTTCCTGCTGCTGTTTTGGCTGCTCTCAAGGATGGGCTTCGTGCCACTGGTATGTGCTGTGACCTGTGTTTGTTGCCGTTACGATGATGTGCTCTGTCAGAGTGGCATCTCTTCCCGAGTCAACTGTCTTACCAAGGGCAAGAGTAACCCAACAATGATGGCTTAACCTCTTTGGAGGCTGCTAAGATTTTTGGCAGGGCCAGACTCCTCCATCTGTAGCCCTCCCGGCTGCACGGTGAATGTGTTGTGACCTGCAGCCGTGTCACAGTTCTGTCCTGTGCCTTGCAGGGACAGAAAGTGAGATGAGCTCTCCTCCACCGATCAGCTGTGGATCGGAGCAGAAGCACCGAGAAGTCCGGTGCAATATTCTGCTGTGGCCCTGCGACGAGACCGCTTGGGCCTGGAGTGCAGCCATAGTGGCTTCATTTGGTGTTCACTCATTGTAGACTCTTTGTAGAGTCCTGATGCAACCAGATCAGGTTGCTCAGAGCTCCGTCCAGCCTGGCCTTGGATGTTTCCAGGGAAGCCTCTTCACTGAGGCCTCAGCTGCTGGTTATTTGGTCTCACTTGATTATAACCTGATGGGTGGTAGGGCTCCCGCTCTGGCTGTAATTTGGCTGCTTGGCTGCACCACGGGCTGCCTGCTGCCCTCCCAAATTGTTGGTTTGTGCCAATGCTCGCCTCATCTATGAGAACCTTCTCTACCATCTACTGCTTGTAGTCCTTCCTCCTGGAGCTGGTCTGCACGCTGCCCTCAGTTCTCCTCCTGAAAGGCACCTGAAGAAAATCTGCAGCTGCGAACGGGCAGGATGGGAGCTGTCGAGGTGGGAAGGCGCCTGGAGATTGTCCGGTCCAACCGTCCTGCTCAAAGCAGGGCCAGCTCGGAGCAGCGAGTGCTGAATGTCTCCGAGCATGGAGGCTCCTCAGCCTTCCTAGGCCACCTCTTCTGGTGTTCAGCCGCCTTCCCTGTAGAAATTTCACTTACAAAGGCAATTTGCTGTGCTACAGCCTGTGCCCGTTGTCTTGTCCTTTCCCTGGACGTTGCTGGGAAGAGTCTGGCTCCGTCTGCTTTCCTCCCCCCCAGGTATTTATTTACAAGGGCGTACTCTCCTGTTTTCTCTCCCATCTCTCACTTTCCTTTGCCACCCCACGGGCACGCGGAGCGCTGCAGGCCCTGGGGCGGCCCCTTCCCGGCAGCTGATCAAGAGCTCTTGGACGTAACATGGATGCGGTTCCATGTCCTCCGCTCTCCCCCGTTCGAAAGGCTCATTATCGAATCCACTTTCCCTTTTCTGCTAATGTCATTCTGATGGCTGTCTGAAGTGAAATAATGGTTGCTTTTCCTGGAAACATGGGACATAAAGCATTGCAATCCGCTTTTATATCCTGATGTTTTAGATCATTACATTCTCAGGGCTTACGCTCTTATTTCTTGTTTTTCTGTCCTTAGAAGAGGCTCTCCTGGGGCCCTGTCGTACAGCCAAACACAAATAATCCATTAATAAACCGGGATTGTGTATTTGTACCGCCGGCGGTCTGCAAGGCTTCCTTGTATGTAACGTTTTGTGGTGGTAGGCCCTCAGTCATTCTGATCTGTCCCTTCTATCACTTCTCAAAAAGTGGCTTTTCTCTCTGCTCAGGCGATGCTGGAGAAATGCTGCCCTCTGGAAAGAGGCTTCTTCAGGAGCAATATTAATTTCTGATTTCTCTGCTTCCTTTCTGTATTCCTCTGGCAGTGTTTTCGCTTCTTTAGCTGCTTTCACCGCCCGTTGTGATTAGTTAATGCCGTTGGTGTGGTAGTTGGGTGATGGATAACACACACCCACCACAGTTCTTACGTGTCGGTTAGTGCTGCCCGGGGGGGGAAAGCCCTTTTATTGCACCTAGAATCATAGAATCATAGAATCACATGGTTGGATGGGACCTATAAGATCATCTAGTCCAACCGTCTTCCCACTACCATTGCTGCCACAGCTACTAAACCATATCCTGTAGCTTCTCATCAAGCCGCCTCTTGAACACTGCCAGGGACGGAGACTCCACCACCTCCCTGGGCAGGCCATTCCAGTGCCTGACCACTCTTTGGGAGAAAAAGTTTTTCCTCACGTCCAATCTAAACCTCCTCTGGTGCAACCTGTAGCAGTTTTAGTTTTATGAAGTACTTGAACTTTAACGTTAGGCTTCTAAAATGATCTAGGATGTATATTGGAGAGTATTAAAAATGAGATTTAAATGGGAGGAAAAAAATCACATCCCTTCATGCAAGCCCCATTGCCGTGAGAAGAGACACTTGCTGGAGCGTCGTGCATAATGCACATGAGAAATGTTGTGATGAGAGCTGTAATGTTTCGTTGTCTCCACAAAACTCTTCTTGCAATATTGCGTTTGCTTGGCTCTGACAGCATTCCTCCTGTGTTCAGCCTGTCAGCCAGAGCTTCGAACCATTTTTTGGGGGGCATTTATGTTCAGTCCCACTGCAGAATGAGTGTAAAATGAGTAATTTTTTTTTTTTTTTTTTTTTTTAAGAAAAAGTGTTCACATGCCTCAGCCCAGTTCTGAACTGGGAGAGGGCACAAACTGTTAAGAGTTCTAAGAACAAAGCACAGCGAGTGATTAGGGATTAGTCCCTAAAACCCATCTTTTAGATTACTGAGGGGAGAGGTGAGATGATCCCAATGGTTGCAGGCACCAAGACGCTGGGTGGAGGGTGTCCCCACTCACCCTGGCTGCAAGATGACACGTGGCTGGACTTCAGACACCAGAGGCAAGGGGAGGAAGGCTGGCAGACTGCTCGGTGGTCATCATTGCACATGGATGTCCTCTGCCAACATAAGATTTTTTTTGGTAAATGTTTGTATTTTTGCAAGATTTCGGCTGATCTGGTTGGGTTTTGGCCTGCTGCAGGCCAGAAGCAGCTGTTGGTGGCCGTGCGCCTTCACACCAGCTTTCATGTCACGCTCGCCCTTTCTGCCCCATCTGCTTTGCCAGTTGCAGGGACCAGCTGGGAAACAACCAGGCATGTATAAAAGAAGCTGACAGGTGCTGGAGGCAGTTCCTGCGATCCCAGGAGGCAGCAGGGCTCCGTAGGGTCAGCCCCGTGCTTATGAACCCCAGGGGACCCCATCTTCTGCCTCAGCAGAGGATTGAGCCGCATCTGTCGGAACAAGCAAGAGCCCTTCCTCTGTGCCACCTCCTGGCGAGCTGTGCTGGGACAGGAGTCCTGGTGATGGCCTGGAGTGCTGAGGGTTGGCAAATGGGAACCAAGTGTGTGTGTCTCCTCTTTAATAATCGTTTATGTTAATCTTCACAATCTGATTTCATCCATTTTTAATAGACTAGGCATAGATTAAAAAAAAATAAATTGTTTCCAGTATACTTTTGTCCAGAAAGATGAGCTGTGAGCAGTCCCCTCCAGCGTGCTCTCCTGTGGGGTATGGGTGCGTTTGGCACGTTCATCTGCCAGCAGAGATGGAGAGGTGAACCGGTGTGCCCCCCTCGCACCCCCAGACTCGCAGCATGCTCCTCTGAAATCACAGCAGGGCACTCTGAGTCATCTCTATCCAATCACTTCAATTTTTGCTCCCAACAAAGATGCTCCTTTTTCTTTTCTTAATCACTGCAAGTGGTCCTTCAGCCTCTAGAAAACGTTTTCTGTCCTTTTGGAGATTTCGTGAAGGAACTGAACCTTGGCAGAACAGTTGGTGGCAGTTTCTAAGCTTGCCCCAGGCAGCGTGGCAGTGCTGTAAGTGCCACTTGTCACACGCGTGCCCTTCAGCATAGCAAATGGCAAATGGCCTCCCGAGCTGCCGGCACGCCGGGTACCTGGAAGTCTGCGAAGCTCTAGCCCATCCACATCACCCCTGGGCTAGGTATAAATATTTTTCCCTGGTCTCCAGGAGCCTGCCCCACATCCGTTGATATTGTTTGTTACCCTTCATTCCAGCACTTGGGAGCAGTTTCTGCCTGCGCCTGTCTCCCATCACCTGTGTGTCGTGTTCGGATTCCCCAAATAGCAGGTATCTGCTCTCTGAAGATCAAGTGGATTTTTCCAAGACTCTCATCCCTGTGTTTTATTTCTCTGTGTCAAGGTTGAGATTTTCTTTTTTTTCCCTTTATGCCCTCCGCTGCTGCGGACTCCAGCCAGCCGTGGCGATGCTGCTGTGCTGGATGTCCCGGGATGTGTGGTCCCGCTCGCTGGGTGCTCATCGCTAGGCGACATTTGCCGTGCACAACCGACATCTACAAACTTGCTCTTAATTTTAGCACAAAATCATCCTGAAAAAAAAAAAAAAAAAAAAGAAAAAAGAAATGCCCCTAAAGATTTCGCTTCATGGTGGGCTCCCCACCCCGACGGTTGCACTGGGGACCAGACCTCCCAGTGTGAGGACTGGGTCTGGATGGGCAGCCTGTGGAAGGGGCTGGTGTTAGAGATGATTTTTGTTTACCGTTGCCTTGAAGCAGCCTGCATTTGTTTACCAGTGTGAGCTGACCTTTGGGGAGACATTTCCTGATTAATTGGGTATCTAATCACTTCAGACAATTGGCAGGCGGGTGTGTGTTGGAGTTTTTCCTCCTGTTAGATATTTTCCCTCTGGTTTCTTCTTTCCCTGTTATATGGCAAATGATGCATTCATTTTTTTTTTTTATATTGTTTCCTTCTACTATTTTTCTCTGTAGTAATCAACTGTTGATTTCAGACCTACAAGTTGTCTCTTGACCTGGACTTTTCTTTGCCCATCCATTCAAATCATAAGAGTCTCTTGTCCTTAAATACGTGATTATATGCTGCAGGAGAAGTAGAGGCCGCTGTTTTAATTCTTGTAATATTTAGCCTTCAATAATCACTATCTCAATAATACTTTAAAGTTACTCTCCATGGACTTTTTTTAGTCCTCTGTGTGTGCATACCTGCCCCGGCCGTCTTCAGATGTTAGCGGGAGGAAGATGATTCTCCTGTTTTTTATGTTTGTCCTCTAGTTATTTGTTAGTAAATAATCTGGAATGTTTCTGTAGCAAAATGATGTAGAAAATGTTTTTTTTTCCCTGTGAAAAACATAGGAGTGTGTTTTAGGTAAGTGGTGCTTTGGTTTTTATACAAAGGGAAAATTCACTTATGTGACGTGTAGGTCAGGGGCTCTGAAGAACTAAAACGTGGCTAGATTGGGGATTGGTACTGGGAACTACTGGTTTTGTCTGGGGAGGGGTAATAGCATGAACTTTGAGTCCCAGTCCGAGGCTATTAAAGGGTCGCGGGATGCGTCCCTGCCTTGCCTCTGGCCAGTGGAAGCTGTCAGAGATGTTGCAGTGGGAAACGCTCTGAGGTTTGGTTTGGGGAGCTCTGTTCGGTAGCAGATCTCCTCGTCAGCTTGTCCTTTTGGGTTGAGAAACGTGATAAACGGTGCGCGTGCTTCCCACGCATGGCATGGCGTTCAGGGAACCCCGCGCCACCTGCGTGTCATGGTGAGGAAGAATATCTTAACCTGAGTCTAAGCCTGGGCTTTCTGGAGCAGGAGAATTTGATTCCAGCCCTTGCTGTGCCGTGAGGTCCCCGCCCTGGGATACAGCCCGGCGCCGGCTGCGGAGTCCTGCGCTGCTGTGGATTTGTTACGGCGCTCTCTCGCTCTGGCTGAACTGGGGCTTCTGTCACATTTCACAGTCTACAGTGTGCCAGGGACGGAAAATGAGTTAATTAAAAAAACAATTTTGCTGGAAGATTACTCTATAAATAAATTCAGGAGAGAAGTGAAATAAAACGTTGGTGGAGGATGAAGGGAAGGAGAGAGGAAAGATGAAACGAGGCGATGTAAGCAGTGAGACTGAGTTGGGTCTATGGCCACGTGCTCATGTTGGTAGAAGTCTCTTTGTCACCGGTAACTTCTTTGTGGAGCAGCCCTTAGAGGGAAAATAGGAATAACTCCAAGGGCAGGAGTTCTCAGAGTGCCGTCTGCCGCTGTGCGCAGAAATCACTCAGATCCGGGATCTGGGAGAGGCAGGGCTGCGGTGAGGAGCCGCGGCGCTCGGCAGCGGGATGGGGAGGGCAGGGGTGCTGCCAGGCCCGGACCCAGCTGCCCTCTGCGGAGGGTAACAAGGGTGGTCGTTCCTCTCGTAGTCGTTAGCGCTGTGATTTTAATTGTCACTCTGTGCTTCCAATAAAATGTTCCACGTAACCGGTCGCGAAGAGGCTTTTCTCCGCGATCTTGTCCCTGATGCGCTGGAAGAGTTCGCAGACAGGGGCAGGCTGTGGTCGGTCTGCTCTTGGTCAACCTGTCCAAAAGTTACCGATGCCAGATGGTCTGGCTGGAGAAAACAAAAATATCTGTGTAGCAACCAATGGTGAAATTTTATGCCTGGAGAAGGAAATCAGAGAGAGAAACTTTGTGGTTATCTTCCCATTGAGGTAAAGCTCCTGAAAAACAAAGTGCCTGGGATATGTAGAGGGAAAATACATCTCTGTACAGCAGAAGATGGCTCAGCTCACAGATGCTGTGGGGTGGCTTTCTTGAAAGAACAAGTGAGGTGACTCCTGGTTTGGGTATGGTTTGTTTTAGCCCCTGGGTTCTTGGAATAAATTAATTTTTTTTTTTTCTGTTTGAAGCTGTGTGCAAGGCTGGACCGTCCTTCCTGGGTCAGAATGTGTTGCTAATGTAATTTTTTTGTTTCAGCAACAGCGCACTGTTTATAGGCTGACCCTGGTGAAGGCTTGGAACGTGGATGAGCTCAAAGCCTATGCTGACCTGATATCCCTTGGTAAACCAGACTTCATCGAGGTCAAGGTGAGCTGCACGGAGCTATCTTGGGTTTTTTCCATTGGTATTTTACTTTTTTTCTTCCCCATTTCCCTCCTCCCCTGCCCGCAGTCTTAAAGTTATACAAGTAGATGCAATTCTTCCAAAGATTTCAGCGATGCATAGGGAACTTATCTCCTGCTTTTAATGTGAGGCAGCCAAGTTTCCGGTATCTTATGAATGCATTTAGTGAAGTCTTCAGTGTTATGCAAGACAAGCTTTGTACCAGCCAGCATCAATTTCTGCCCAGCAGAATCATAACCCTCTGATCTTTTTGTATTTCTCATGAAGGCAGAGACTGATAAATAGATATTCCTTCTTTATGTCGACCAACATTTTAAACAAAATATCCTGGGACAAGCTGGTAGGTTATTATTCTTTCCATCCTGGTCTCAAATTCTGCTGGGGAAAAAGGTGGCCAGGTCTGGTTTATTGGTGTGGTATTGGTCTGGCTGTGCAAACAGAGCAGTGTTATCCTCTGGGTACGAGCAGGAGCGTGAGAGATACAGCGGGGCGGGAGGTGCTGTATCCTGGGGTTAAGCAGTTTAGCATATAGAGAGCGTGAAACAGGCACGTTACAAAGTGCTCTGTAAAGAAATCACTGTCAGTGCTCTCATCCAGAGCTCCTTTCCCTCAGCTCTGTGTTTTATAACTCTATTACTCCTGGACTTTCTCTTTCCTTTCTCTTTTCTTTCTCTCTCTCTCAGTCTTTTTGACCTTTATTTACTGCTGCTTTGAAGAAAAAGCCTGGAGCTCGCTGCAGTTTCCTTATGAAACAAAACCCAAAGGTTTTGGCGTTATCAGTACTGAGAGGTCTCTTTCTCTCTGAACGTGCTGCTGCAGTTGATAGCTTCCTACAAAATGAGATTTTGAGCGTGGTTTGGGGAAGAAGCCTCAGTTACAATGTTCTCTGTATTCCTCGGGTAAAACCTAGCTGCAGGGCGCTCCTTCGCACCGCGCCTCTCCTGATTCCCTTCCTGCAGCCCGGTAGCGCAGGATCCTGCCAGCGTGCCGGGAGGCAGAGCTGGGTGTGCACACCAGCCCTCAGCATGGGGCTGCTGGCGTGCGTGCTGCTTAGACAGCTCCGTCATCCGTACTGACTTTAATTAGTAAAATGAATCAGGTGTAAGTTAATCAATGTTTCTTGGCGCAGACTGCCCTGAGCGCTCTCCGGGGAGGACATCTGTCTCCTCCAAGGCAGAGGGCTGCCGCTCCGGTTGCCTGGGGAAGGACTCCGCCTTAGAGTCGTGGTTTCCCAGCGGCGTGGAGCTCGGCTCGCCCGGTGGCTCTTCGCTGGCACAATCATGCCCCAGGCTGCCTGGGAAATGGGTGAGAAACGAGGAGGTCGTAGACGTGCTCCTGGCACTCTTTGAGCTGGGACAGGCTCCTGCCCATGCTGCTTCGATCGCAAACCTCGTCCTCGCACTCCAAGTGCTTCCAAGTGGTCGTCAGAGCCCCACCCACGAGCAGTTTTCCCCAAGGAAGGGATCTCTATTGAACACTTCGCCCCGTTCGCAAA
Source organism: Chlamydotis macqueenii (assembly GCF_036417535.1). Lineage (NCBI taxonomy): Eukaryota > Metazoa > Chordata > Aves > Otidiformes > Otididae > Chlamydotis > Chlamydotis macqueenii. The sequence goes on from NC_141574.1 coordinate 10,582,706, forward strand.
AGTGTGAACTGAGGCAGAGAAGGGCTGCGTGACGTCCCCGAAAACCACACAGCGTGGTGGTGTGGCTGGTTCAGCCTTGCTCCTGTACCTGCCAACACCAGCTGCAGAGGGGAAGCATGCGCTGTCTGGCCACGTGCTCTTGGGTGGGTTTGAGACTGATACAAGTGTGAGTTTGCTGGTGTGGGTTTGGTTTTTTTTAAAACGACTGTGTTTAATGTTACTTAGTTGAACTTGCAAGCAAGATGCCTTACTCTGAAGTCATTTCCGGAAGTGTGACATATTTCTGACTTTCCAGCTGGTAAATGAATTTCTGCAAGTGCTGGAGGACAGAAGCGTCCCTCAGGCAGAGGGGTGGTCCTGGCCAGAGCGTGGTGCCTTCACGCTAAGGGACAGGACATCTTGTGCCTCAGTTTCTTCCTCTGTGAATGATTTAGTCCTGTGCCTATACTGTGGCCCCGAAAGCAGTCTGTAGTTGGCATGTGGAAAGTCTCTTGTCTTTCCCATCCCAAGAGCGGTACTCAGGGACACAGGGAAACTCAGGTTTAAGCATTTTCAGAGGATGCAGCATCTCTGCCTTGTCTCTGCTGGGTGCTGTACTCAGGCTAGGATTGTGGGGAAAGTCTCCCCTTCCCTGGTTACAGCTGTCATTAAAAACTGCAGCACAGCTTCACAGCTTCATCACGATCTGTGTACTCCAAAAGCATCATCTACAGTTTGCTCTTAGTTTCCAGTCTAGCAGAGGGAGCATGATTTTCCAAAGCTCTCAAAACTGTACAGCGAGTCTGACAGCAGCCAAGCTCCGCAAGACAGAGGCAGAAAGCTGAGGACAAGAGCAGACACTGATTGCTTTTTGGCTTCAGCAGCAGGAAGGAGTTGTCAGGGTGCTGCTCCACCTTGTTCACCAGCAGACTCTGAAATTGTCTCCATTTTTCTCCATTTAATTGAGCTTTTCAGTGGAGCTGTGGAGTCCTGTTATCGTTTCGAAGACAGGAGAGCAGGGTTCGTATACTCGAGGTGCGGAGCACGCCGTTGTGAGCAGCATTGCGGGACCTGCGCTGATCTTGCTGCTGCCTGGAACAAAGGGTGCAGCTCTGCGTGGCAGCGTTTGGGGTCTGAATGGCGTTTCGTCCTGCTAAAAAGCCGTGAAGTGTTACGGTGACTTCCCTGCAGCAGTGGATTTGCCTTACACTGGATTGTGTTTAAATAGACCCAAAGTTGGACAAAAGGGCTTGCTCACAGATTTTTGAGATGTTTTTATGTGAGAGCAAGGATTTTTTAACAAAGTTGCTTTCCTTCCTTGCCTCTCTGAAGCAAGTGTAATGTTCCAAAAAGTGAGCGCTGCAGCGGGGAAGTAACTCTCACTAAACACAGTATTCGCCCAGTCAGTGGCCGTATTTGTTTTGTGTGGTTTCGTCTGCCGGTTCCCGCTGAACAGCAGCGTTCCTGACGTGCGGAAGGTTTGGCTCGGTAGGGAGGTGCAGTGGCTTTCTCCTCTTGCTGCACGGTCTGTGACTTTGAAGTGTGAGGGGATTGCGTGGTTTCTCACCTCAAGCATGAACCAGTTTTCCCTTTTGTTGGCCAGAAGGAGTAAGGACAGGTTCTGGAGTGGCTGCTGAACGACGAGTTGTGTTGCTGCTGGTCTGACCTAACTACATGAGTGGGTTGCCCCCCTTTGCCTTCAGCTGTGCGCTCGTTTTCGTCGATCATCTTTAATCCTGGCTTGCAAAACTCTTGTCCGATGCCTTCCTCGTGAGATCAGCCTTCTCTTACGGCAGGACCACTGGTGCTGGTGGCCCCTGCGGCGGTTTCGGAGGCAGCTGAGCTGCACTGTTGAGCAAACTGGAGCCAAGAATGCGTCAGGGTGCTTCGTCACTTCTCCCTGTGGGGCGAAGCGAGGAGCCAAGGGTTCTGTCCCTGGGATGGCCGGCTGCTCCGGAATAAAAGGTGAGCAGAGCTCCTTCCCAGCGAAGGAAAAGAGCAGAGACCCCCCAACGCCTTGGAGTTCGGGGTTCTGCAGGCAAGGTGTCTGTAAGCAGTTGGTCACACAGATACCATCCCACAGTGTTCCCAGTGATGCTTGATACAGTCAAGTGGATGAAGTCAGGAGGTAAATTCAGACCCAAAGGAGGACAGGCAGGGTTGAGGTGGATCGAGTCCGGCATTCGTGACTGCTGCTGGTGCTCCCAGTCAATGCACTCTATTGATCTGCACTTGGAGATCTTCTCCCAGCGTGTAACTGGCCTGTAGTCTAGCTCTGGAAGTCGTGGTGTTCAACATAGCCTTTGTGACCTGGGAATGGTCCCCAAAAGACCTGATATTTTTGATTAAAAGTAATTTCTTGTGTTGCTTTGAGAATGAAGCATATTGAAGAGTCTACTTGGTGTGTGGATAGGGCTTAGCTTTTTTTTTTTCCTAAAACCCCGGTGTGATAGGTTAAAAAGGCAAGGACTAGATCCTGCTCAAAGCAAATAAACAACAAAAAATATTACAAGAGACTCTAAAGCATCTGCTAGAAAATGAGGCTCATCTCAGCGGGATTTCCTGGTTAAATACTTGAGATAAATGACGTTCATTTAAAATGAATGTAGCTAATCCCCTGTTGCTCCAGAGCGGCTCAGGGGCTGGAGTGGATAGAGATTTAGATTCTTGCCGGGCTTAATACTTGTTCTCATTGCCATGAGTACCTTACACAGTGGAACTCTGCGGGCCCTTTTCTCTTACTGAAGCCGATAGAAATTAGCCTTGATTACCCTCCTGTGAAACCCAAGTTATTAATATATACATCCATGTTATTTCTTGCATCGGTCTGTTTTAGTGCCACAGTGTCACTGTCATAGCTGTAGGCAGTTGATTGTCTTCCGTATGAAATATGAACAGGTCCGAAGGAGCTCATCGCGACGTGCGAGGGAGCGTGCTGCGGGGTCGCGTCCGTGCGAGGCCAGAGGAGCGCGCGGGAACCCAGGCTGGGCTCTGCGCACCGCAGACAGAGCCCGAAGCGGCTGGGCGCGCTGGATTGTGGCTGTGTCCGTGCATTGAGGTTGTGCGTGTGCAAGGATGTGTGCCAAGCGCTCAGCCTCGCAAACCCGGCTTTGCGTTTCGGAGCTGCTTCTGCGATGGGGAGGGAGATCCGGTTGCTGTGGCCAGAGCTGCCATGGAATGGTGTCCCTGGGGAAGGGCTCTGTGTTTGCTGAAGCGAAGCTTCATCTTGCAGCTCTCAAGAGCAGCGTGGCTCCCTGCCTGGGCAAAGCCTCGCTGCTCCTCTCCATGTGTCTCGATTTAAGAAGGAGGGGGGAAAATAAAAGCAAAGCCTGCCTGGCTTGTCCTTTGTTCAAGGGCTGTTGGTGCTGTGGTGCTGACTGAGCGGGGCTCGGGCAGAGCGGAGATGAGAGTCAGGCACAGCGTTTCCTCCAGCCTGCCTTTGGGAAATCAGTTTCCAGCCACTTGCCAGCACTTGTCCCTGATTGTTCCGCAGCTCCGGCTCCGGCCCAGCATCCTCGCGCTCAGCCCGTGTTGGTGGGTGGGCCGGGTGTCCGGCGGAGCTGAAGAGGATGTTCTGGGGCTGCGGCTCCCGCTCTTCCCGTCTTAAGCTTTGGTACCGAATTAAAATGAGCAGGTGAATGTCTGGGAGGAGGGATCAGAGGGAAGTATGTGTCCCAGTCTGCTCAGTCTTGTCATATTAAACAGTACAGATTATTTAAGTGCTTAAAATAATGAGGAAAATGAGCTCTGCTTTAATGAGTTTTTAATTGCATGCAGCAAGAGGCAATTGCCCCACCTGTCAAAAAGCTTTTGGGAGTCTCGCTGCCGTTTCAGCCTGCGTTTACACGAAGAGAAGGTGAAGTTAAAAATCTGCTGTCCTAGTGCCTGCTATAAAATAAATCCAAACAACGTGTCATTTCCAATTATACCTGAAAAAAAACAGTGACCACTTAACATCCTCCAAACTGTGGGTCCAAGACACAAGGTGGCCGGCTGTGCGCGGGGTGGTGCCACCTCCCCGTCGCGCTGGGCGGTTGGGCACCCGAGGGGGCTGGCTCCGCTGGGTAAATCCCAGTTGTCCTGGGCTCTGCGTGGCTCCTGAGCAGCCTCTGCTGAGAGCTGCTCCGTTCCCTGTCAGCATCGGCGGGTGGCAGGCAGGGACCCAGCCTGCCGGCGCTGCTGGTCCAGCTGGAGGTCACAAGTCGCTGATGGATGTGTCTGAGGAGTTCAGCCTGCCATCGTGGGATTTCTCACGCTGTGAGTGCACAGTAAGGCTCGGTAACAAGTTTCATTGCAAACATAGGTGAATTATTAAATTTGGAATTTTCAAGTGGCCTAGGACACAGTTTCGTCGAAAAGTCAGTCTTCATCCAAACCTGTGTTGACAGAAGTACCTCTCTGAAATTGAGGAGGAATTTTTGCAGTCTGGCCGTGGGCTTGGGTGCAAATGTAAGCCTGATTGAAAATCCAGGCTAAAATGGATTGTTCTTATCTATTTTTTTGTGTTTCAATAAAGGTTAGTGTCTAAAACAAGCGAGAAGCACAGGGCATGGCAATTGCATTAGGCTTGGGAGGCTTTTAGGAATGACCAGGGGAAGCTGGAGAGAATGAAGAGTGTGGAGACCGGTTGTGTGTGATGGCCCAGCGTTGCTGCAGCCATAAACTTCTCTCCATAGCTCTGAGGGCATGCTGGCAGGAGAAGGGCTGGCACCACGTGCTGTGTTTTACAGCTGGGGAAACTGAGGCAGGGTAGGAGTGGGTCGTAGCAAAGCAGATCACTGCCTGAAAATTCACCTCCTGCCTTCCAGTTCTTCTACTCTTCCCACCTCCCTCTTTTTCGGGGCGTAAGGAGCAGGGGGTGAGTGATTTAACGGCGGCCGTTTCTCTCTCGATAGCTGTATGGCCCATTTGGAGGAGCTGGAATCAAGGGCTGCATCCAGCATCTCTGAATTTAGCTCTCACAGGAGGAGTTCCTTCAACTTGAAGGGAGTCGCTGAAGATTCATGAGCTGCCGTAGCAGTGATCTGCATGTAGCCAGATGTGCGGCGCATCTGGAGAGCTGGTGTTATACTGGGGTTATGCTGCGTGACCAACCGCTTCCATTCCTGCGTCTCAGATTGAACTGCCACACGTACACTGATGTCCTTTGGTAAATCAACTTGAAAGCAGTTATTAAAAACAACCGACGAGCCCGAATCGGGCTCTCCGTGCGTGAGAGCTTGTGTGTATAATTTGGGCAGTGCTGGTGCTCAGACCGTACGCGTTTTTATTGCAGAGATGGCAATCTATTACCGTGTCATTTGGGGTGTTTTGTGTTTGTCTGGGGTCAGGGCTGTCCCAGTTCGTGAGTAGCGGCTCTGTCACTCACAGCTTGGCTGGTGCTTTGTTCTCCAGTTTATTTGCTGAGCCTCAATTAAACAAATTTATGATTTGTGGACTAGGAGTTAAGAACATTCTCGTGTTCAGTAATTAACTTGGGAAGCCTGGAGTTTCGGAGTTGAGAAACAAAGCGCTGTCATATTTAGTTCCCCAGTAATTTTTCCTTTACAGCCCCATGGATTAAAACGATGCTGGCTGTCGAGATCTCCGGCAAGGAGCCAGGTCGCCGCGGAGGCGATGCGCTCCTCGCAGCAGCGATAACCGTCTTGGCACGCGGCGTCGCACGCTCGGCTCGTTAACAGCAGCATGGAAATCTAGAGCATGCGTAGCTCGCTCCGGGTTCGTACCCACGTAACCAGGAATAGCTGAGATGCTTTCCAAAAGGCTGCTGCGTTCCAGGGATTGGGCTAAAGCTGCGTGGCGTGATTAGGACGCTGAAAGCACCCTTATTAAAGGCTAATTAAGAGGCAGCATCGTTGATGTTGCTGCTGCAGGGAAGGTGGTAGAAGAGCTCAGGGCGCACAATAGAATGGTTTCGTTTTTTAATACTTGATGTCTTAATAACTGTCTTTGTGTATTACTGAGGAATATAACATGACCGCCCTAATCAGCTGTTCGTATTTTTAAGTGGTATCAGCACTGTTAATTAACTCGAGTTTTAAGAAGTTGGAGAAGTTGAAAGCTGCTGTGCTTTCCTTCGCTGTGCCGCTAAGCTGATTTTCGTTGATTTGTGCTTGTGAATTAATCAGCCCTGCGAGCACTTAGTTATTCCATTTGCCTTCTTTGCTCGTAAATGATATCTTTGAAGTTTATTAAAAGAACGAGTCGTGTTGTAGCTTCCGAAGAATTTCCCCCCTCTGTAGCCATACATTTTTCATGCTGCTCAAACCATAATCTGTATAACGAACGTGAGGAAAATATTGCTGCGTGGAGCTGCGTCTGTACGCTGAACTTTGGAGATCCATATCCTATTATTTGCCTGGCTGGCTGCTCTAATAGAAGAACGTTTAAAATCTTTGTCAGGCTTTCAGAGCCAGGCTAAAAAATTAATGTGCGTCCCTGTTTAGCACTCCCCCGGCTTGTCTGCGATGCTGCGCAGTCAGCCTCTTCCCGGCTGGCGCGGCTCTGATAGCCTTTGCCTGGGCAGATTCTCAGAGGAGGTCCCTCACCGATTTACCCGTGGGACAGTAATTGCTTCCAAAACTTGTACAGTTTCTAATTAGCGTGAGTCTGTTGCTTGTGTAGCCCCGTTGAAGCGCGGCATGGCTCACCTTGCTCTAATTTTAAGTCTCTGCAGAGGATCTGTGTGTTTATGGCTGGACGGGACGTGTTCACCTGTAACGTGGCTGCGTTGGGTCCGGGGGCGCGGTGCTAGCCTGGAGCAGGCGCCGTGAACGTAGCGGGGATGCAGATGCTGCGTAGAAGAAGTAGAAGCGTTCTCCACAGAGCTAAAACTTGCGAACGGAAACATAACGATCCATAAAATTGTGTGCGCTGTGTTTTAAAGCCCCGCGCTTGATGAGATTTTGTGGCTGGAATAAAATAGCTCAGCTGAAGAGCAAAGGGGGTGCCACCGCCCAGAGAGGGACCGAGGGGCTGGGCTTTTGTCTCCAAGAGGAGCCAAGGTTCCTGGGTGGGTTTGCCCCTTTGGGTGCCGGTGGGTTTGTGACCTGGGTTGTGACAGCGCAAGCTGAACTGGCTGGATGAGCCGTTAATGAGTTTTATCTGGGAATAAATAAGCAAAAATAATCCCACTAAGCCCCATGCCACTGAGCTAATTGATGAGAATTTTGCTGATATCGTTAAAGGTGGAGCAAGGCGGTGGTGAAATCAAGGTTGTGGCTAAGGCTAAATCGGTAATTGAGGAGGTTCAAGCGGTCACATCTCCAAATGGAGAGCAGCCGATCTCGAAGTGATGAGGCTGGAGTTGGGAGGAACGGGCCGTAGGAGACCTGGAGGGGTTGCGTTCACGGAGCATGATCGTTGCAGCCCATGGAGCCGGCTGCTGCGGGGCAGGGGGTGCGGTGACCGGGGGCCCTCAGCAGGTACCTCACCCAAAGCAGCAGTGCCTGTGTCTTGGCTTGGCACGGGGTGCAGCAGGGTCCCGCTCCGACGCGCTCTCCGTCGGTCCCCTTGCTGTATGGTGTGACTGGGAAGGGAGCTGGTGTCTCTGCTGGTGTCTCTGCTGACTTAATATGGTTAAATCTGAGATGGAGGTGTCTTTTGAACCACGCTGCTTCTAAATCAGGGACTAGTTTTGAGCGTGCTTCCACAGAGCTGTCGGAAAAGCTGTTTTCCCCAAGGACTCGTCCTGCTGCCCCTTCACGCTCGGGAGCTGCGGAGCTCGCGGACTGCTCTGTGGTGGGAAGCCTCTCTCCATGCTCCGCCTAAGGGCACGCGCTGGGTGCTCCCCACCCCAGGGACTGGTCTGGGGATTTTCGGGTGTGGATACGACGGGCCAGCGCTGCGTGACCTTTGCTTCTGCCAGGTGCGGGGAGGTGAGGAGGGACGGGGGCTCTGGGCTGGCCTTTCGGCTGGCAGCAGCGCTGGGTGGGGGTTCCACAATCAGCATGAATCCATCTTGTGAAAAAAAAACAATTCCCTCGACGTCTCCTGTGGACGTTTGCCTGCAGCGGTTACTGCAGCTCTCGGCGTTTCACAGGAGGCCCGGGCTCCTCACGGAGCGGTAGGATTACAGAAATTCCACGATTGTTTTGGTGGCCTTTGACCAGAACAGCATAAGCTGCTTTTTAGTGTCATCGAGTCAATTCTGCTAATCAGTGAACAGTAACGATCTCGGCAGCACCGGCGTAAGCCCAGGTTTTCACCCTCTCTGCATGTGCTGGAGGCGCAGGCAGCGGTGCTTTTTCCAAACAGCTCTCGGTGTTTACTGAGTTAATTTAAGCAGGAGATAGTGAGATGACCTGGAGAGAGTTTTCACAAATGCCCTTCTATTTGGTGTTTCGAGGTGTTTGCTTGTGTACTCAGCCCTGGAAACTAATCTGTGTTTACTGACTGTTTGCACCGGCTTTACTGTGTGTTCTGGTGCCAGGGTTATTTTTGTACCCAGCCCCTGGCCCTCGATGTCCAGGGGGATGTTGAGCAGTTTGGACAAGTGCCCCCAATCTCTTTTTTAATTATTATTTTTTTTTTTTTTAACAAGAGTCTGCAGCACTCAATGCCCAGCAGTCACTGTAGCTGTCTTCTCCTTTAGGTGAGGTCTGGGGGTAAAAATCTCCCTACACTCAATATCTTTGTTAAAATACCACCGCGCCCTGGCAGGCCCTTGGTGCGCAGCCTCCATGCCATCAGAGCTGCCAACACCGCGCCAGAGAATTAAAGAACCATCTTGGAGACAGGTGACTTGCGTTTCTTCAGCGAGGTGGAGGAGGCTGAGGAGACTGCTCCGCCTGGTTTCTAGAAGCACTTGGCCAGGTGTGGCTTTGTGTTCATCCTTTCATGCCGATGTTGAGGGTCTTGGTGGAACCTTGGATTGCTGGAAGTAGCAGCAAAGCCAGCAGCAAACCAGCTCTCGGTGATCTGCGCTGCGCTGGCCTCTAAACAGCAAGCTCATTGCTGAGCGACTGGGGTGCTTCTGCCTTCCAAGGAGTGAACGAACGACAAAGAGCAGCATGTTCACAGAGTCACAGGATGGTTTGGGTGGGAAGGGACCGTTAAAGGCCATCCAGTCCAACCCCCCTGCACGGAGCAGGGACATCTCCAACCAGATCAGGTTGCTCAGAGCCCCGGCCAACCTGGCCTTGAATGTTTCCAGGGATGGGGCATCCACCACCTCTCTGGGCACCCTGGGACAGTGCTCCACCACCCTCAGTGTAAAAAATTCCTTCCTTGTATCCAGTCTGAATCCAGGGACCTTCTCAAAGTTCAGGAGCACAAGCATCCCCCGTTTGAATGCTTTTAAAGGTACTTTCCAGGATAAAGACAAACTGTGGGGAAGCGTGGGCACACAGTGGTTTGATGTGTCACTAAGGGAGAGACTGATTTCTGATGCCATCTCCAAATTTGTAACCTTTACATAAGATACAGTGTGAAGTGGGGCAGAACAGGTGGTTTTCGGGGTTTTTTGTGGCTGATGTGCCGGCATTGCCCTGAGCTCGTGAAGGGTTAAGCTGACGGTGATGGTTTCCATGTTTCTTCTCAGGGCGTGACGTACTGCGGCGAAAGCTCGGCCAGCAACCTCACCATGGCCAACGTCCCGTGGCACGAGGAGGTGGTGCACTTCGTCCAGGAGCTGGCCGGCCTCATCCCTGACTATGAAATCGCGTGCGAGCACGAGCACTCCAACTGTCTCCTGATAGCTCACAAGAAGGTGAGAAACCAGGCACCAGTCTTCTCTGTCTTCTCCTTGGAAGTGTTGTGTCATTACCTTGTTCCATGACATTTGCTCTCTGGAGTTAGCTGGATGCTTTTTGGGGGAGGAAAAAAAAAATGTAGGTTGCAGCCGGTCGTGATAACTCACAGCGATCCAGGCAAGAAGCATTTAACGGCTCCGGTGCGGGAGCTGTTGTGCTGTGCCAGGCTCGCTGCTTTGCGTTTTGAGAGAGGCAGGACCCAACCTTGTTGAGGTGGGTCGGCTGGTTTTGTCTTGTTTCTCTTTTTTCGTGGTGGTTCCCAGTGGCGTAGACAGCTCGATGGGTAAGTTACACGCAATAGGCTGGGGGTGTGTTTTCCCTCTTCTGGAGATTGTGGTACCCACCAACTCTGTAGCCCTCCTTCCTTTCAAGCAGAGTTGAAATAACATATTTTTCTTCCTCTCGAGAAATAATTTTGGCAAAAGACATTGATATGTGGATGGTAACAGAGGATGCTTTCCTTTTGATCTGAGCTGCCTTTCTGCAAAACCGTTTTGCAGGGCAAATGAAGCAGCTGGAGCAATTGTACGCATTCTCCATCCTGACATTGGGGAAAAGGTCCGGCGTCTCTTACGCTACTGGGGCGCTTCGCAGGCCGAGTGTGTCCCAGCAGCGTGTGTGTGTGTGTAAAATGTTCGGTTTGAAACGTGGGTTCCTTCATAAATACCATCAACGCAATTTGAAAGAGAAATTAAATGCCAAAAAAATTAATTTTAGAGGATGGTGGATCTGAAAAATATGAGGTACAATTGTGCTTTCTGAGCTCCAGAAACGTTTAATAAAAAGAGAATAAAGATGTGTAATGACGTGCTGGCTAGGCAGTTGATGGAGCAGCTACTTTGTGCTAATTGTGGTGATTTTTCTCTTTGCATGTTCTTAACTCGCGTTTGCTGAAGTCAGGAGTGCTCTCCTGTCCCTCCCTTAAATGGAAGCCGATTTTAGGGAGCGGTGGTGTGGGGCGTCCCGTGTGTGGTGATTCCCATGTGCGCAGGGTTAAAATCACCGCTTGCAGAGGACCAAAGATGTTTTAAATCCATGTTTGAAAAAGATTAGGATCTCATTGTTGAAAACTTCTGCTCGGTTACAAAGCAGGAGCAGAGCAGCGCGGGTACCTGGCACCGGTTTGTGTAACCCACCCTAAGGCTGCGTCCTTTCCGGTCTCATCCTTGGTGGTTGCCACTGGCAACTGTGCCCGAGCACATCCTCAAACGCCAAATTTCCTTTTCCATTCTAAGGTGAAGGGCCCGGGGAAAGAGAGGAAACAGCTTGCCACCTGACTTATCGATGCGTGATTTAGGTAACGCCGTTGGTAACGAGAACAGATTGGTACCGGGCCAGGAGGGACTCAACAGCTGCTCGGCTCTCCAGAGCCGTTAGGACAGGGCCTCTCTTGGAACAATCTACGCTCGGTACTAAAATAGCTAATAAAACATAAATTTATTTCTATTACGTTTAATTCTGAATTTCAGGCTCCGATGGAGAATAAAATTTGTCAGGGTATATTACTTGCGGAAAACCTGTGCTGTGGGAACAACCAAGCTGTAGCAAGTGATTGCGAAAGCAAAGGTGCCCTTAGAAAGCTAAGGAGATGCAGGAAGGTGGTAATTCAAATCGTTAGGAAAAGTGATTTATTTCACTGTGTTTTGCTAGGTCTGAGTTTTAAGATGTTCAAACAGTGCTTAAAATTAATAATTTTTAAGTGCCAGGATTGAAATGCAACCCTGTATGAAACAGTCTGGAAATATCAGAAAAATAACGCGTCTTGGGGTACTTCAGTGTCCTAAAACTCTGCCCTTAGACTTCCAAGTCTCTCTCACCGCTCCATCCCAGACCATTTTTCCCTGCTGACCAGAAGTGGGTTCCTGGTGTCCGGGTGCCTTCCTGCAGTCACAGGCGGGGGGCTTGTGCAGGCCTCCGGGACTCGGCGAGTCTCGGGAAGGGAGAGGAGCTCGGCGTCACCTCGGAGAGCTTTGGACCTGGCGCCCTGGCTCCAGCCAGGGACAGCTTTGAAGGTCTCATGAACTTCAGCCTTACAGCAAAATGTTTGGTTTCCAGTTACCCTTCACAGAGCCCCAGAAGGTAACGCAGAGAGTGCCTGCACCCCACTCACTGTGACATGAAAAACCATTACTTACTGGTATTTCTGCTTTTTTTTTTTTTTTTTTTTTACTGACTTCTACTTTTTGACCAGCTTCTTAAGCCTGAAGGCCAAGCGAGGAGAGGCCAGGTTGAGTGCAGCCCTCCCTGGCTTGGTCTGGGCTCCGGTGGGTGGGAGGGCTCCTCTTCCCCTTCTGCTCTGCGTCCCCCTCCCAGCTCTCTACTGTCCCCGCACGCCGATTTCCTTCTCTCCTTGAGAGGTGCCCAGTGCTCCTGGAGCCAGTTGGCTCCATCTTCTTAATAGCTCTAAATTCTTCAGTAATTACGTTTGCTTGTAGCAAATTGTATAAACACCCCGGTACAAAAAAATCTAATTGATTATAGTGCTTTTGAACTAATTGGCTGCGATATAGAGACAGTGGCAACTTTATAACGTAACGGTTAATCCAGTGACCTGTTCCAGAGACAGAGCTTGCGCAGCCGCTTTCCTGGGCTCTAACGATGAACGTATCCTGGAGACAACCGTAACGAGTGCCTGAAGAGGGAACGTGCTGCAGCCTTGCAGCGAAGGTTTTTTTGAATGAAAGTTGGCATCTTGGTAATTCCTGGAGCAAACCACTCTGCCCCGCTTTGAATTTGCTTTACGCCTGTGTTTACCGCCCGCTCCGTTGTGTCGAAACGCTCGCCTGCCAATTATCTCCGTTACCTTCATTTAAATACCTGCCTGGCTTTTGCAAGCGGGTTGGGTTCCAGCCACGCTCTCTCAATTGCTTTGCAGCCACCAGCGTCTCGTTAGTGCAATTTGTGTCGTGTGCTGCTGCATCCGCTCGTACCTATCAGCATCACCTCTGCCTCCTCCTGGTGATGCTGGGATCGATGCCTGTGCCAGTCAGCCGTGCGTAGCGCAGGGAATTGTCCTGAAATCCCATCCTTGATTTGATCTTCCATGGAGGTCTTGGTTAACAGGGTGAAATGAATGGCTGGTGAGCGTGGAAGAGTGGCTGCCATCATCCTTAATAAATGGATCCACCTGGCTTCCACAAGCAGATCCAAGTCCATCCCCTGGATCCGGATGTTCCCTCACGGTGCGGATGCAGGTGCTGCACCCGGACGCCCTTGTCTCACCAGTTGCATTATTTCCCTGCCAGACGCGGTCTGGGTTAGCGTTGCGTTCTCCAGCGTGGCGGGGTGAGTTTACCACGAAACCTTCCCAGCAAAGAGGGAACCGGCCTTCCTCCCCACCGGATTTTCCAGCATTGCCTGTGTCCGCAGCCGGGGGGCTCGGATGGGACGGAAAAGCTTCACCTGTGTCCTGACTGCGCTGGAGAGGCTTGAGAGGTTGGGTGGAAGGGTTGAAGTTGTTCCATGCTGAGCATTTCAGCTATATTTAGGGAGGAAGAGGAAGCACTTAACTACAGCTGCAGATCGACTAACAAGGGTTGTATTACAGAAAATAGCCCATCACGTTTTGTTTCCTTCCTGCCTTGCAAATCACTTGGAGTGTCAGTCGTCCTTGCCATCCAGCAGCCAGATCCTGAATTTGGCCCACGTTCTCAGCTCGCTTACCCCACGGGGTCACCCCGTACCTGTGAGAGTGTCACCGTGCGAGGGGAAAAGCCAAACCGGAGTTCATAGAATCACAGAATGGTTTGGGTGGGAAGGGACCTTCAAAGCCCACCCAGTCCAACCCCCCTGCAAGGAGCAGGGACATCTCCAACCAGATCAGGTTGCTCACAGCCCCGGCCAACCTGGCCTGGAATGTTTCCAGGGATGGGGCATCCACCGCCTCTCTGGGCAGCCTGGGCCAGTGCTCCACCACCCTCAGTGGAAAAAATTCCTTCCTTGTATCCAGTCTGAATCTGCCTCCTTCTATTTTAAAACCATGACCCCTCGTCCTGTCACAGCAGGCCCTACTGAACAGTCTCTCCCCATCTTTCCTGCAGCCCCCTTTAGGCACTGGGAGGCCGCTCTTAGGTCTCCCCGGAGCCTCCTCTTCTCCAGGCTGAACAGCCCCAGCTCTCTCAGCCTGGCCTCACAGGAGAGGTGCTCCAGCCCTCTGATCATCTTCGTGGCCTCCTCTGGACCCTCTCCAACAGCTCCACGTCCTTCTGATGTTGGGGGCTCCGGAGCTGGACGCAGCGCTGCAGGGGGGGTCTGAGCAGAGGGGCAGAATCCCCTCCCTCGACCTGCTGCCCACGCTGCTGGGGATGCAGCCCAGGGTGCCGTTGGCTTTCTGGTCTGCATGGGCGCATTCGTGTCCCTGACGAGGCGCAGCGTCCCCGTGCCTGCTGCAGGGGCAGGGAGAGGGTTGCTCCCCAGCTGAGGTGAAGTGGAAGAGCAGCCTTAGTGCTGGCGTGAGTACAAAATGCCGCTTCCTGGAGGCTTTTTCTCTTTCCGTTGTCTCCTTCCAAACAGGAGGGTGGCTCTGCTGTGCCTGAGCTGTTCGTTATTAAAAGAAGATCGCAGTCGTGCTGAAGTAATCCACTCTTCATCCGCTGGAATTAAAACTGTCTGGATGCAGCCCTGGCTTAATTGGCAGACAAGATGTTCTGCTCTGCAGCGGGTCGGGATTAAAGCAAAAAATAAATCTGTAATAATGAATCTTTTCTTGAGAAGAACTCACGTGAGATTAGATATAATAAATGGAAGCTACGCAGTGCAAGGAGCGGTGGGGTGCGGGCTTGTCTGTGGGCCGTGCAGCGCTGGCGAGGGGTCTCACCTCTGCCTTCCTGGTGTCCTGTGGCATTGATTGTGACCTTCTGTTGCACACATCTGTACCTTAATTACCAGCTTAATCTTAATTTCTTCCCCCTAAAGCCTGAGGTTACAGCTGGTAATTAAAAATAAAAGTTTTTTAGCCTTTTACCAAGCAATACGACCCTGTTAAGATAAATCATTCTACAATATTTCTTCTTTTCATGAGTGACTCCAGTTCAGTCACTTCCACTGTCAAACAAAGGGAGCCTTAAATAATTGTGAGCCTTAATTAGGAGAGAAACTGCGTGTAATAATTCAATGAATTATTTGTTTGCCTTGGAGAGCTTCGTACTGGCAGGTGGCGAAAATAGTCGTAGCAGTTGCGTAACGTCAGTGCTGTGCACTCCCGTTGTGTTTAATAACGCCCCGTGCGAAAGTGCAAAAGCGGCTTTGTTTATTGCCGTGATGGGCTGTCTTCAAATTGAAATTAAGGAGCTCGGGGTTGGAGCCGTCAAGATCATTTTTCCAGCTGCCTTTTAATGTCGCGCCCGGAGAAGTGGCTGACGGTGGAGACCAGTGATAGAAAAACGGTAGCTGAACGCTGCTGCGCTGCCAGTCTGGAGTGGTAACGGATTCTCCACCAACACGTTTTGACGTGGCGTTGTCCTCTGCTTTGATGTCTCCTGTTTTTGGTCCCAGCTCTCCTAAATGCTCCTAAGCTGAGCGACCTTGGGAAGTGGAGTGGAGTGGAGTGGGAAGATGTGATTTTATTTTTAAGAAGGGGAATCATACAGGTAAAGACTGGCAAGTGCTCCGTGGGCGAGGCTGGGATGAACCTACTGGTCCCAGTTTCGCCCACGGCCTCGGCTGCTGCGGTATTTGAATTCCTGCAGGACCCCGGCTGCGCTGTCGAGACAGCTCACGAGACTTCTGGGCGCTGGAGAAACTCCAGATGCGCACGTCACCCCGCCGAACGTGTGGGTGCGGCTCACGGCGATGCTCCGCGAGCTGGCGCCCTGCTGTGGGGCTGGGCTCTGCCAGTGTCCCCTGGTCTCTTTGGTGACAAGGAAAATGTGAGAGGAAATAAAAGGAATGCCCTGCCACGTGGCCAGGTATGGCCGACGTAGCAAGTTAAGAGAGGGATTTATCTTTGTGTTCACATGTTCACATTTTCACATCTACATTTGTGAATATTCACGTGTATCACTGCAGATTGATGAAACTTGCAGTATTTGGATGAAACTTGCAGTATTTGGATGCTGCTGAGTTGTCCCAGCTGCTGCCAGCAGTTCTAAGGAGAGGAACATTTCTACTACAGATTTTTTTTTTTATTTCTACAATATAAGTTTGTAGCGTGCCCGTGTGGGACGAGCGGTCTCGGCGACGCCGTGGGCCGTGAGCTCCCCTGGCCTGAGGTGCACGGCTGGCAGGAGGCTGCACTAAAACAAGGCTTTGAGTTTCAGGGCCGTAGATAGGTCGGCACGGAATTAAAAATAAATAAATCTGCTTAAGACCCGTGTGCGAAGCCACACTCCGGCTCCGCAGAACAATGCTTTTCCCTAATAGCCAGAGAATATATTTAAGCTCAGCAAAGAAAGTGTTTCAAGGAAAGCCACTGAAAAACAGACAGAATATCCTGACTGCTTCTCTAAAGATAATTCACAGATAAGTTTTTTTTCTTCTCAGGAAGGAATATAAATGAAGTGCCATCATCGTTTTTTTAAATCCCTCTGTTTAAATGCTCAGGCGGTGCAGGGACTGTGATGTTTGCAGGCTCTGAATGCTGAATGCAGTACTTCCCTTAAAAAAAAAAAAGTCTTTGTGCAAGAAATTATTTTGTAATTTTTACTTTTTTTTTTGGATGGGTGGGGAGCAACACCCTGCCTGCAACACCGAATGCATCTCGCAGCCCCGGGTCGCCAGGCCGCGGGCAGCAGCGTGGCCGGTGGCAGCCGGGAAGGGGATGTGCGGATGGTGCTGGGTCCAGCCGCTCCGTGGGGAGCGGGGCAGCCCGGCAGCACAGAGCCCTTCGTGCACTGTCAGGTGCGTTACTTGGCTGGGGTTTTAACATCATTTCTGCATGGCTAAGAGCAGAGCTAGCAGTGGGATTTGGTTTTTGAGATGGAATGTAGAGGTGTGCACTGGGAAGTACGGGGCCTGCTGGCTTTAGAAAAGCCAAGTTGCTGACGCTGGCTTCTGCAAGTTTGGCTTGTGCTCCTTTAACGTCTCGTGCGACGTGCAAACCTGATTCGGTGCTGACTGAAACGTTTGGCAAAGCTGGATTTTAAAATGCCGGAGAAGCCGTCAGAGGAGCCGTGCTCTCCTGTGTGGAGCTACACCAGTTCCTGTGCCTCCCTACGCTGAAGCACGCGCTGTTTTCCCTGCTTACCAGCGTGTGGGGTTTTTTTGTGTGTGTGGTCTTTAAAACTATGCCTAAAACTGCTGTATTTAACCACTGAACCCAGTGCCTCTGCCTGGGGAGAACCCGTTTGTTGGGCTACTAAACCTTCGTGCCCTCCGGTAAGGGGTAGCTGTTGCGAGACCCAAAGCTCTGCTTTCTCCTCCCCGTTTGCCCTCTGCTCCTTGGGGATGCTGCGTTTCAGCTCCTCAGAAAAAGATTTCCCATGGGTCTTCTCCCCATCGGGGACGGGCTCTACCCTTCCATCCTGGGGTTTGCTCTGCGAGGATGAGGTCTGCAAGGAGTTGCAGCAGACTTTTCCCACTTACGTAGCCCGTGCTATTTAGTCCTTTCCTGAAAATACATGAATTTTTTTTATTTGTGGAGAACGACCAGAGCCGATGGATGAAGCAGAGCTTCCTCGTTTCAGTGTGTTTTTCTGTGGAGAAAGTACAATGTTATCCTTGTTAGGACAAGCTAATTGATTTTTGACTGACATCCATTTTTCAGTGTTATCGTTTCGGGTGTCCCCGTTTCTGCCTCTCTTCTGTATTTTGTCCCTTCGTATGAACCCTGTGGTGTTTCCTCAGGAATTATGCGTGTCTGGAGGAATGTGGTAAATCATACTGCTGTATTGTGCTCAATATATGCGTACATTCTACCCCCCAAAAATTGCTTATGCAAATACGTTGATAAGAAAAGAAATATGTGGTGTAGCTCTTCTCCGTGAATGTTGATGGGTTTCTGTAACAATGAGCTTCTCTCTCTGCAGTCGGTGTGGCGTAAACCTACTGCAAAAGAGAATTTAAAGAAATTTCCTGTTCATATCAGCTCTGGTGAGCTGTAAGAGAAAAGGGAAGTGTTAGCCATGTTTTGTTGATGCTCCCAGATAACTTGGCTCTCTGTTTTAGTCCTGTCTCCGATAGCTTTTGCAGTGTATTATTATCATAGTCTTAAGGTTGGAAGAGACCTCCAAGATCATCAAGTCCAATCATCAACCCAACACCACCATGCCCACTAAACCATGTCCTGAAGTGCCACATCTACACGTTCTTTGAACATCTCCAGGGGTGGTGACTCCACCCATTCCCTGGGCAGCCTGTTCCAGTGCCTGACCACTCTTTCCGCAAAGAAGTGTTTCCTAATATTCAACCTAAACCTCCCCTGCCGCAACTTGAGGCCATTTCCTCTCATCCTATCACAAGTAACAGAGACCGACGCCCACCTCCCTACACCCACCGTCCAGGCAGTTGTGGAGAGCAATGAGCTGTCCCCTCAGCCTCCTCTTTTCCAGTCTGAACAACCCCAGTTCCCCCAGCCGCTCCCCATGGACCGCGTGAGGGCCTGGCCGTGTCTGTGGGCAGCACAGCCCCACGCAGGTAGCTCCGTCCTGCTGCGCCAGTGTCCTGTGGCTCCCCTGAGTCCAGCGATGCCATTCCTGGCAGAGGTGGTAACCCCTTGCCCAGTGTCCCCAGTGGTGGTCCAGCATCACATCTAGATCTGCTTTTCTGCCCTGGAAGGCCGTTACGAGTTTCCTCTCGTATTCCCAGCATTAACGCCTGCTCGTGGCAGCGCTCCTTGCATTGCCATGCACCCGTACAGTGTCTGTAGGGCTGTGGGGACGAGAGCTCAGGGGTGCTGGAGGCATGAGCTCCGAGGGGAAGGCGTGCGCGGGCTGCCGTGTCCTCTTGCTGCTCGAGCGAATCCCTCGGGGAGCACGAGTTTGCCTTTCCAGACAGCACAGCCTGGCTTCAGAGCCGCTGAAGGAGCTTTATGATTTTTCTTTTTTTTTTTGGATGATGCAAGCTTAGAAAAATGAAGGAAGGGTTTCAGCCATTTGTCTTTCCTTGATGTATTTGTCACCTTAAAAGACTTAACCAGGTAGTGAAAAATTCAATAAAACATCTGACCGCATCAGTCTGACATACCTGTGGTGTTTAGCATTGGGCTGCCTGTTCTGTGGGTGCTGTGAAACTGTTCTGGGTCTTAAATCTTTTGTTACCCCCCTGCAACGCTGTGTCCAGTTCTGGAGCCACCAACATCAGAAGGATATGGACCAGCTGGAGAGGGTCCAGAGGAGGCCACGAAGATGATGGGAGGACTGGAGCAGCTCTGCTGTGAGGCCAGGCTGAGAGAGCTGGGGCTGTTCAGCCTGGAGAAGAGGAGGCTCCGGGGAGACCTGAGAGCGGCCCCCCAGTGCCTAAAGGGGGCTGCAGGAAAGATGGGGAGAGACTGTTCAGCAGGGCCTGTTGTGACAGGACGAGGGGTCATGGTTTTAAACTAGAGAGAGGCATATTCAGATTGGATATTAGGAGGAAATGTTTTACACTGAGGCGGTGGAGCACTGGCCCAGGTTGCCCAGAGAGGTAGTGGATGCCCCATCCCTGGAAACATTCCAGGCCAGGTTGGCCGGGGCTCTGAGCAACCTGATCTGGTTGGGGATGTCCCTGCTCCTGGCAGGGGGGTTGGACTGGATGGCCTTTAACAGTCCCATCCCACCCAAACCACTCTGTGATTCTGTGAATAATCACAAAATTGTTAACATCCCATCGGTAAATCTTGTGGGCGTTGAGGCTGTTCGGCCCTGCCCCACGTTTGTCTGGTTTTATTCCGCAGCAGAAGCGATTGCTTTCCACGACACGCTGAAAGGATTGCTCCTGTTTCTTCATGTTTTATAGCCGCACTATTGCAGCACTAAAAATATTTACTGGTATTTAATCTGCTTGTGCTGTGCGTCCCAGGCAGCCTTTGCTTCGCGGTCCTGGTGGGAACGGTATCGTCGCCGTACTCGACTGCGGGCGGCTCCCGGCCTTCACAGCTCCGCTGTGCCAGGAGCTGCGCATTCAGACACACTCGAAGTTAAATAGCTTAAAAATTAAATACCTTAAAATCTCACTTTGGTGACCGAGGTGACGTCCGGGGTGCAGAGCGACGCCCGTGGTTTGTGCGAGCCCGGAGGGTTTTATCCCACGGTGGAGCGGTTTTGTCCCCAGGAAAGCGTACGTAGCGCTGTACGCCACGGAGAGCGAACGGTGGCAGGAGGAGAGGGCAGTGACGGCTCTGGGCACGCTGCCTTTGCACCACCACCTCCTTCCTCCCTCCACTGTGGGCTTCCTCCGGCGGCCTCTGAAAGCTTTGCTGCCCAGCTCCAGCTGTGGGGACTTGCTGGGACTGGTGGTGGGGGATCTTTGGTTTTATTTCCTTCTGCCGCCAGCCTCAGCGCAGGTCACTGCCTCCATGGCAGAACAGCTGATGTGGTGAGATACAGCCACGGCAAGATACGGGGAGGGGAAAAAAAAATAGTTTGCTTCTGAAAAGAGAGAAACCATCTGATTGTGTCCCAGAAACTCATCTCAGACTCTTATCCGTGCACAGACCACTTCTGGTTTTCTGCCTGCCCATTGCCTGTTAAACCAGTTGTGAGTGCAGCTGCATCACCATTGACTGGCCTGACGCAAGTCTGAGTGGGGCTGCTTCTAGGAATAGTCTAGAAAGAGTTCTGAATCCAGAACTGAGTAGTTCTGAGTGTCTCCGGCAGGTAATAGTGCGCTGTTTTCCTGCCGTTTCTGGCTGTAACGTTCTGGAGAGGAGGATATCTCACCAGTGTTTGGGTCGGAGCTGGTGGCTGCCATCCATGCCCTTGTTTCAGCTGGTCAGGGTGGCACCAGTATCTCCCATGGCTTTGGCGCTCTTGGCCAGCCGCTCTTGACCACAGGGTGACCGGCTCGTTGCAAGCTCCCCCTTCCGCCCTGAGATTAGAGCGGCCTGTTGGTTTTCAAGGAAACGGTCTTTACCCAATTACCTATTCAGTTGAGTTCAAGTCTTGGTGGCTTTTCTGTCCTTTATGTGCTATGTTTCCCTCAGTTGGCCTCCAGGCTCTCCAGGGACCCATCTGATGCGTTGGGAGTGCTCCGTACCCATCGTGGGAATACGCTCGACAGCCTGTATGCTAAGGGCTTCGCTGGATCCCGTGGGTTGGGATTTTTTTTCCCTTAATTTGTGTGAGAATTTGCTGGGTGTTAGTGAATCCAATTTAAGGGGAGCGCAGAGTCCCACGCGTGGTGCGAACCTGTCGCCCAGCACCTCCACACGCGTCAGGAGGGAAGTTCGGGTCTCCTGAGCCTGGATCCTGTTTGGGACCTGCTGCTTTCGGGCCATACGTTGTCCCCTCCACTGCTGTTGTCGCCTCACTTGCGGCTGCGCGCACTGGAAGGGCCACGGCGCCGCAGTGAAACGTGGCCTCCAGCGTAGCCCGTGGAGAAGGAGCGTTGCGCGAGTTTATTTACGGCAAGGCCGGTTCCCCGCTGTTATGACTCTGCAGTCTCGCATCTCCGCTCCGTGCAGAGGACAGCTCCTGCAAGAGTTCGCTGTAATTACGCGGGCAGCAGTAGATCAGCGTTAGCAACGTCTGATTGCAGAATTTTGCAGGTGTCAGCAGTTTTTCCAACCAAAAAAGCTTTTAGCTCTTGGGCAGAAAGTCAAGTGCCATTTAAAATGCGTAGCCGACAGGTTTTTGAAAAGAAACTGAGTCAGTCTCAGTCTGTTTTCCCTTTTTTTTTTTATTCTGGATGAAGTGCATAATAAGCTCTTAGCTCCGATAAATCCTAATTGAGGATTCAGTCGAGGCTGTTGCTAATTTAGCAGCGCAGGTCTGCTTGACAAATGCAGCTTCAGCACGGCAAAATAAGCAATTCTTAAAATTCTCCCATGGAAGGAGGATTGATGTCATAAAACCTTTTTATCTTCCCCTGTTCCCAAACACAACCCTCTCGCCCCTTTGAAGAGTTGCCCAAATCCCTCCTAATCACCGCCGCGCCAGCTCTGGTGTGGCTCCCGCGCCGTTTTGCCAGGCTCTGCGGCTCTGGTGTTGGTGTCGCAGGCTGTGAACAGCGCCTTCCGTTGACCTTGGAAAGATCCCTCCATCAAAGGGTCGCTCTCAAATTTACGCGTTTCCTCCTGGGCTCTTGCAGTTCCCCAAACCAAGGTCTCTCAGGTACAAGCGACGTCTGGGAAGGCTTTGGGATGCTCCATGGCAGAGCGGAGCTGGAGGGGTGGGGGGATGCAGTACTTGGAGGAGTCCAGCAAAGCGCTCAACACTCAAACCCTCGTGGAGATGCCTGCTGGTAGGCAGCACTAAGCGATGAAGGCTGTGAGAAAATGCCCATCCTGTCTCTGTGCGTGTGGTCCAACCCTGCGGGTGAAACATGGCTCAGAAACAGCACGTTCTGGGTTTTTGTCCACCTGAATTTCTTTTTTTTCGATTAAAGCAATTATCCCACATTACTTCTGGATGGCTTTACCTTGGACTTTCCTGTGGCTAGGAAATAAAAAAAGCCTACGGCTGGGTACCAAATTTAGTACGCACCCAGCTTGTCTGAGCGTACGTGTGGTGTGTGGGTCTCCTCATCGCTCCCTGGCTCCGTAACACGTTTCTTCTCCTTCCAGTTCAAGATCAACGGCGAGTGGTGCACCTGGATCGACTACGGCCGCTTCCAGGAGCTGGCGCGAGAGCACGAGAGGAGTGGCGGGTCCGCGTCTTTCACGGCAGCCGACTACGCAGCCAGGACTCCTCGCTGGGCGCTGTTTGGCTCCGGAGAAAGGGGGTTCGATCCCTTGGACGTAAGATACCAGCGGAGGAACAAAGCCAGAGACATCTCCGGGTGCTGAGGTTGGGCTGGGCCTTCCCTGGGCTGGCTGCCTGCAGAGGTTTTGCCTCGATTTCTGTGCTACCACCAATTTATTTTATTTTTTTTTAAATCTATTCACCTAGATTTTTTTGACGTTTGATATTGAGAAGGAGGGTAAAGCCTTTATTTACCCCTTCCCTCCTCTTTTTAGGGCTTCTGGGATGAAAGTATTTATAATTGCTCTCTGATTCAAGATAAATCACAAACGCTGCGTGCCAGCAGTTTATCGTAACTGGCGGTGCGATGGGGGAGGCAGCGGCTGTGGCCTCCGCAGCGGAGAGCGTTTGCATTTGGGTCTGGAGGGGGAGCGTTGGTTTGACTTCCATGCCCTGGCACGTGCCGGCCCCCGGCTCGGCGGCACAGCGTTCTGCATCCGTAGGGATTAGTGCCAAGGGGATTTCAGCACCGCGGGCACGATGGGTCTGTGCAGGGGGGAGCACAGAGGGATCTGGGTCTAAAAGCCTGAGCCCTGCTGGAAATGTCGTTGTACAGACGGCAACAAAGGTTTGTGGATTTTAAACGCTGGTGCCAACTCCTGTAAAGACGTCAACCCCGAGAAGCCGGAGCTTGGGAATGGTGTCACGGCACCGCTCTTAGTACTGTCTGCAACTTCCGCTATCTCTCCAAACATTTTCCAACTTTACGGGTTTGGCAGTGAATATTTTCCGAGTGGTTTGATCCCGCTCCCCCAGCAGCCCTAAACAACACACCCGCTTCCTCACAGCCCTGCTGCGTGTGTCCGGCGTCCCGGCGGGGCCGTGCGGGCGGGTCGGCAGCGTCGCTGCTGTTTGGGTGGAGGTGGTCGTCTGATGTCAGTGAAAACTGAATGCAGTTGAGATCCCTCGTGTCTAGAAACCAGCGCTGGGTTTGGAGAGGTGACGTCTAGGCACAGGGGCCCGCGACGGGTCGGCGTGCAAACACGCGGGACGGACCCTCGGCGTCCGGCCGTGCCTTCGCTCGCTGAACGGCTGCACCAGGCTACCGCCACCGCTTCCCGGCTGCCCCCCGCGCCACTGCCCGGGGCTGCGGCCTTTGGGGCGAGCGAGCTGCGGGGCGGGAGGGCTGCGGACTGAGCTTCAGGTGACCCAGAGCCATCAGCTGCTGGTAGGAAGAAAACCGCGGTCAGGCGGGAGCGGTTTTGTTCTCCCGTGGAACTCCAGGCGCGCAGACCAGAGGTGCTGGCAGTGCTCCCACCCTGACGGCGAGGGCCGTACGCCTGCGACGCCCGGCTCCCACGGCAGCGGGGATAGGGCTGTGTCTGAGCTTGGGGTTGTGTTCTAAGAGCAAACCTCGTTTCTTAAACTGTAAAAAGTGTTTTAAAGAGGAAAGAAAATAAAGTCATTTTCCCTAGAGCTGGCATTGCTGCGTGAGGCTTTGTAAGAGGATTTTAAGAAATCAAAAGCACAAACGTTACAGAATATCACCTTTTTGTCTTGGTAGCACGTGGGGTGGAAGGGAGAGCATCTGCGTTTCTGTGGGCGGTGGAGAGGGCTTGGCTGATGGGAGGCTGCTCGAACAGGTCGGTCGCCTGGCTCCTCTCCCCAGAGCACTGAGCGGAGGCTGGAGGTGGTGGGATGGAGGTGGTGGGA
This sequence comes from Chlamydotis macqueenii, assembly GCF_036417535.1. NCBI lineage: Eukaryota > Metazoa > Chordata > Aves > Otidiformes > Otididae > Chlamydotis > Chlamydotis macqueenii. The sequence goes on from NC_141574.1 coordinate 10,606,905, forward strand.
TGCGGGTGCTGGTGACTGGCTCGCAGCCCCGGGGATGGGGCCAGTGGGGCCACCGCTACTGGGGTTTGGAGGAGAGGACAATGGGGAGGGACAGGGTGGGTGACCTGCACCGAGGCCACTGCTGCAGCATCCCCGTGGGATTCGCAGCTGAGATGTCTTAGGAAAGTCCTGATTTCCCCTGCTCAGGGGCTCAAGGGAAAACAAAGCCCACAAATACTATTCTATGATTCTAAATACCAGGCAGGATGGGAACCAGGGCTATGTCCTGCCTGCCAGTCCCTCCTGGGCTCCGTCTGGACACTACTCCAAGAGCAGTTTGGGCAGGATTCACTCCTGCAATTCCACTTGAATTAGAATCATGGAATGGTTTGGGTTGGAAGGGACCCTCAAAGGCCACCCAGTCCAACCCCCCTGCACAGAGCAGGGACATCTCCAACCAGATCAGGTTGCTCAGAGCCTCATCCAGCCTGGCCTTGAACGTTTCCAGGGATGGGGCCTCCACCACCTTTCTGGGCAACCTGGGCCAGTGTTCTATAACTCTAGTTACACGAGGTCTTTTCTGTTCTGCCAGAGATCAATAAAAATCCCAGTCCCTCTCCAGAGTCACGATTTCAGGATCAGCCCATGCTCTTGCGATGGTGATGTTCTGTCGTGCTAAATACATTTGATGTGGTAACTGGGAAATGCCAACCCATTCTCCGTAGGTTTCGATCCAGACTGGAGCCACCCTCCAGCAGCACCTGCCCCGGGGTGCAGGGGGTTTCCATGCACCTCGTTGCCCCCAGGGATGCCCAGGACCCCCCGAAGGGGAAGCTGCCCTCCCCATTATGCCCAAATCCAGGACACAGTGTTTCCACCGAAGAGGGACCTCCAACCTGGAGGCTCGGGATGTTCCATCCTAAAGGCAAAACAGGCAAAAATTCTTTGAACCGCTTAAATCCAGGGAGCATTTGAGGAGCGTGGTGCCCTGGCTCCCTGCCTGGTCCAGCGCATCGTTCGGCGGCACAGGCTGGCGTCCCTCCTGGCCACGCTGCGGGCTCGTCCGGCCGTGCTGCGCTGTGCCCTGACTCATGGGGTGAGTCATCCGGGATGGGGGTGGCGTTTTGGTTTTGGATGAGGATAAATATATTTATTTCCAAAAATCTCCAGCAGGAAAACATCCCCTAAACAGAGAATTGTCATCCATCTACTCTGTCTTTATCTGGCTCCGCTCCTAAATCATTTATGATGGTAGAGCTGCTGCTGTGCCTCGGGGCGAAGGGAGGAAGAGATCTGAATTAATTGAAGGAAGGGCATCTTCTTCACTTCATAAACCGCAAACCGAGCCAGGCGTTGGCAAAGGCTGCGGGCCCTGTGGGAGGGGACCCGGCCCAGCAGCGAGAACATGCGCTGCTCCAGCAGCTCGCTGGGAGGAAGGGGGGACAGTTCATCCCAGGGAAATATTTCAGAGGAAGCCCTTGCGTTTTTGGAGCTGAGCTCTCCTGGAGGTGAGAGCTCACTGATTCCTCCCCCTCCTCCTGGGCTCCGTCTCGGTCAAGCCAGGCTAACCAGTGAGCGATGGATGGAGGAGGTAGGAGCTCCTGGGTCTCATTCCAGCAGTGATGGGACATTTAGGAGGTTGCAGGGAACCCATGCCAGGGATTCCTTCATCTTTGAAGTTCTTTCAGTTCCTCCGGCTCCTTTAGCCCCTGCAAGTCTTTGCTCCCAACATCCAGAGAGCAGCAGCATGATCGAAGCCGATGGGAGCAGGAAGCGCAGGTGATCTCATGGCTGTCACCATCCCCGTATCTCCCTCCCAGTGTGGGGGATGAGCCCATGTGGCCGCGTCCTCCAGCTTCCCAGAGCGGGGCCACCCTGCTGGGGTTGTGTCCCTGGTGCTTAGACAAATCCCGGCCTCTTGCTTCACCCCAAAGCCTTCCTCTGTTATTGGAAAGACTGGGGAAGAAAATGTCCTTCTGCCGTTTGCAGCCCTGGTGACCCCATGTCCCGAGCAGTCTTGGAGAAGGTGATGCTGAGATGATCTCCCATCCCGGGAGTCGCTGGGAAATGTTTGCAGAGAGATGGCAGAGGTGATGATAACCGCTCCCGAGAGCAAATCACCAATTGAACCTCATTATCAGCATCTGCTGCAAACGGGGAAGCCCCGGGGGGAGATGGGGGGGTGCCCGGGGTGGGGAGAGCCGGGCTGTGCCAGGCAGGGAGAGGCTCCCAAAGCCCCGCGGCCGGGGGCGCGGCAGGGCCCTGGGGATGCCGAGAGGCAGGCGCCGGGAGCGGTTGTGTTTAGCCTGGCGATTGAAAGCATTTCCCCCAGAAGCTGCTGTTCGTGCCGGACTGGAAATAATTTATCCTCGCAGCAGGGTCTCTGTTAGTTTTACTGTCGATTCTTCTCTTTTTACCAAAAGCCTGCCCCGTGTTCCCGGCACTATCCCCAGCTCTCCTATCCCGGCTGGGGCTTTCCCTGCTTCCCGGCCGGAGCCTCTGCCCGCTCCTGGGGGCCAATGGAGCCAGAGCTCCCTGCGCTGCCTCTTGCAGCTGAGGGGGACCCGGCGTGGGCGGCCCTGACGGGATATCGCTGCCGGACCTGGCCTTTGCCTTTTCCACCTGTAAAAACCCAATGGCTTGGAAATGCCGCTCGATGGCGCCTGTCGGGAGCACCCAACCCTGGGGATGCCCCGTCCGGGGATGAAGCATCCTCTCTTTCTCTGCCTCCCTCTCCTCAGGCTGCCGAGGCCGCGGCTCCACCCGTGCGATGGAAGTGTCCAGGATGGTTATTCCCAACGGCACATTGCCCAGGATGGCTGTGGGCCCCTCCGAAGGATGCTCCGGGTGGAGTGAAGATGCAGATGGGCACTGGGGATGGCGTTCCCGGGAGACTTCAGGGAGAGGCAACACAGCAGATGCCAAAAGTTGCTGGATCTCCGCTACGAGAGGGTTTGTTATGGCAGGAACAGGCGACAGCGGCCAGTCCCCCGTCCCGGCTCTGCTGGCACAGCCGTGCTGGCCCGGGGTCCCAGCTTTCCCGTGAATGTTTAACAGCTCAGTTCTGCTTTTCCATAAAATTTAGATTTAATCTCTTGGGAGATTTAATTAGATTTTTTTATTTTATTTTCTCCTACACTTTTCTCTACCTTCATGTATTTTAAACTTTTTTTAAAGGAGCACAGTAACTAAAGGATTGTTTTTTTTTAAATAAACTGGGTTTTTTTTTTTTAATGGAGAAGGAAGCTTTTTCAAGGGTTTCACAACCTAAAAATGGATGTTTGAACTGGAAGAGCTGGGAAGGGTCTTTCCTCGCGGACAGTTTCATCTCCAGTGCTTTGGTAATTTCACATTCTTCCCCGTCTCATTGCAGGGTGGGCTCAAGCCCGTCGAGCGGCTGCCGGGGTGGGTGGGTGCTCGCTGCCGGGACGTCCTGGCCATGGGAAGCCAGACCACGGGATGGCCCCGTTGCACAACGACTGGTGGTATTGTTGGAATTAAACTTTCTAAAACAAAAAGACCTTTTCAGGATAGATAAAAATTGATGAGAAGGCTTGCAAGAAATCATTCCAGCTGAAAAAAAAAAACCTTGAAAAAAATTCAGAGCAGCAGCAATTGCTTGGAAAAAATTTGTGGTTAAATGCTGATGGGAGAAATTCTCCAAAATGTGGTGCTGGTTTTCACTCTGATGGAGCCCGTCTTGCGTAAGCACGAGCCAGTGCAGCTCCCTCGACCAGCCCAGTCCCTGGTTTGTGAGGCGGCTGCGTGGCCGTGGGGTGCAGGGGCCATGTCAAACAGGTACAAACCCCTGCGCGGGGGCAGGACCGGGGCCGGCTCCATCACCTCCATCCTCCCGCGCGCCACCATACGCCTTTCCTGTCGCCGGGGTTTTTTAGGGATGCGAGAACGTCATCCTCACCTCTGGGGCAGCCATCTGGGAGCTTAAACCGCCGCTGCCTCGTGAAATTTCATCCTGTTTGCCAGGGGCTGGGATTGGATCAGCTGTTTAAATCATCTTAGCGCTAAATACGTGGTATTTGGAAAACAGAGCGAAAGCATCAAAGACATGAATAATTGGCTGTTAAACGCTGCAGCCGCGCGCCGTGGCTCGCCCCAGGAAATGTGAAGCCTCTTGTCAAATTATCCTCGGCCCCCCGAGCGCCAAGCTGTCATCAGCAACTGGTAATTTCTCTTCTGGCTGGGGCTGGGGAAGGACGGCAGGTGAAACCCCGCTGGCGGGCTGGTTTTGCCCCGTAATCACGAAGGCGGGACCCGGCTGTGAATTTTACGGGGAAATGGGCTCGTGGCACCGTGCAGGGTTGCTGCATCCCAGCCGTGAGGCTCTGTAAGGGGGGGGTGATGCCCGTCGGCAGCTGATGTGTCACCTCCAGCATCTCGCACCTTGGGAGCCGGCAGAGAGGCAGCACTGCTGCCTTGCTTCCCCAGCCCTGGAATCCACAGTTCCCCTTCTTTCCCAACAAACCAGAAAGCTGCCGGTGCTGGGGGGATGGAGAGCCCGCGGGGAGGGCGGCACGGAGCCATCGGCACCGCAGGCGGCATCGATGCTGGCCCCTGCCCCGCACTCACTCACCGGTTCCTGCCTCCCCTGCTCAAATACGCGATACAAACCATGTCCGCTTGCTCCTAAATATTTGCTTAAGCTGAGTTTTATGCATTCCCTCCCCTCAGCTGTCAGTTCCCTCTCGGGCTGTAGTTGGCCCCGATGCTTTGGCGGCGTGGGAGGGACAGGGCGTCCCAGGCATCCCGGAGGTCGCAGGACTCCTCAGAGCAGGAGCTTCAGCCTTTTTTACAGGTCAGGTGCTCTGGTTCTGCTTGAAGCCCTCCAGGTGCAGCTGCCCAGGAGGAAGATGATGGTGAAGTATTGCTCTTGTCCCCATCTCCCCACCCTGCCGCTGCTACGGTGGGCCCAGCCTTTCCTAGGGGGAGCGGCTTCAGGGGTTTCAGAAATACGTTAATTTGGGGATTATTTTCAATAGAAGGCAAGACCTGTAAGAATCCAGTCCAGAAATACAAACACAGACCCACCCACACTTTATTTCTTTGGAACACACATACTTAGCGTGGGCAAAGATGCCCCCAGCAATTCCAGGTTTACTCCATCCCTCAAATCACGCTTACAAACGTGATTCAAATAAAAATCTGATACTACGGGCTCTGTCTGCAAATTGACCACTTGTTTTGAAGCAAGCTTCATCAGAAAAGCTGTTTCATCCCGAGCTGGGGGGGTCCGGCTCCGATGGCCGGCGATGCTTCCCCTCGCACCATGCCCCTCGCTGCGGCTTGGCCACCTCCGCTCCCCCGCGGTCACCTGGCAAAGCCGCGCTGGCCCGCAGTGGGTAAGGGTGTTGTTAACACTTGGAGTGACGGCTGCCACAAATGGAAGGGAAAGAACTCTCCTTGATTGTTTTTAATAAAAATGACAGGTTATGTGTCATTTAAGGAGATGCTGCAAGTACTTTTTGATGTGAAAATAGGCTAATTAAGAACAATAGTACAATAAAACAATAATAATGAAGGTAATTAGATGGGCTGACAGTTTCTATTTGCCACGCTGGGACAAGTCTTTGGCTTCAGATTCTGCTTTCCCCTTCCTCTCAGGGACAGGCACTGATGGCACATCAAGGTTTTGGGGAGCCGGGTGTTCCCGTCCTCACTCCAGCCCCTCCGGAGTGGGGACAGCTCTTCCCAGGCATCCGGCACCAGCTCTGCTCTCTCCATGGTTGCGAGCCGGAGAAGTGAAGACGTGGTTTTTTTCAGGCTGTGGGATCAACTTGGACAGAGTTGTCCTCTCCAGTGTGTGGTGAGTGGGTTTTGTGGCACGGAGGCTGTGGTCCCCACGCGTGGTCCTCGCGAGGGAGGTGGTAAATAAAAAATCCACCTCGGTACCTTTGCACAGGATTGATGCTGGGTGGTGTATTTCAGCACAAGGTGGGGTTCCCGGAGGGATTTCTCGTGCGTTTCAGTCTCCTCCAGCAGACACCTCGTGAACGACGCACTGTATCGTTCATGCGTTACGGAAATCCACTCTCCAGATTAACTCGGAATGGAAAAGCAGCGGTGAGCTCTGCAGGCAGGAGCTGAGGATGCGAAATGCTGGGTCGTGGCATTAGCACGCTGATGACAAAATATTGTTCTTTGGCAGCAGGCTCCAGCATTACAAGAAAAGCTGCTCTGAGCTCTGCTCAGCTTACGCGGGCAGCGCCGAAATACCTGCGTCGCTGCTCTCCCAACATCTGCTCAGAACAAAGCTTTCTCATTTCTTTAAATAAATAAGCTACAAAAGCTTCTAAACACCGTGGAGGAACAGCAGTGAGAGAGCGAGGCCACAGAAATTGAAGTTATTATCCAGCTTTTTCGACTCGAGCCTCACGCAGAGGGATGGGGGGTGGAGCCGGCCGGCAGTCTCCATTCCCGGTGAGGTCTCTGAGTCCGGGCACACTCGTGGCATCTCAGGGTGGTGGGTGCAGCTACATCCATGGCCCCACGCAGTGTCCAAGAGGAGCCCCTGGGCAGCACGTGGTTTCTGGAAGATCTGTCCCCTTGGAAAAGGAGCAGATGTACGTGGATGTGCGCAGTGGGTTGACCTTGGTTGGCTGCCAGGTGCCCACCCAGCCACTCACTCACTTCTCTCCTCGGCAAGACGATGAGCAAATAAGATGAAAAACTCATAAATTGGGAGAAGGGCAACCAGACTGCTGAAAACAAAGCACCAGATCATGCCTCCTGCTCTGAGGAAGCAGTGATAAATGTCTCCTGGCCACCATGAACACTGCTAGAGCAGAAAGCACCCTAGGAGCAGCGTAGCCTCGGCGCACAGTTGCGTAACTCACGGCGTGAGGACAAGGAGCTATGATCAATGTTGTTGGTTCCTTTGCTGCAGGCATCACGCGGAGGTAGATGCCAAGGTAGTCACCACCTTTCCCTGGATGCATTTGTGGCTGCTTTTAAAATGCCAAGGACAGAGGTGGTTGCTCAGATTCCCTGTAACTACACCAACTTGTTCATCTCATGGAAGTGGCCTCTCCATGATCAAGCTGTGGTTTTGGGGCTCACCTTGCAAAGAGGGACCATGTGTGGGACAAAGCCTTTCTCTGGGGCGGGGGATCACCTTGTCTCTGGGCTTCCTCTGGTCCTGGAGGTCCTTGCAGAGGTGGTTACTGCTGGAGAGCAGATGGAGACATCTTCATTCCCACCTCCCTTCATGTGCCCTTGGGAGGAGGATGGGACGGGACAGGATGGGTCCTACCAGACCCAGCGAGCTGGGTAAGGTGAGTTTAAAAAGGAGTGGACACGAAGTGGTTTTTGAACAGCCCCGTAAGAAAGCAGCAAGTTTCACGTAATGAAATGAGGGATAACATCTGTCCGAGGTTTCAGCAGGGCCGAAGCACCCCTCCCAGCCCAGCTTTGCTGCGATCTGTCTGTGCTGGCTGTCGGGCTAACAGCCCATGATGCTGTGCTCATCCTGGGCATCTCTAAAGGGAGCGAGATCTGCTGCCTGTTATTTTGAAAGGGAAAATCTGGAAATGGTAAACGGGAGCCGGGTGCCGTAGTCCTCCCTGCTGAGATTGCCGACTTTGATCCCACAGCTGCAGGCAGGACCTCCTCGGGCTTGCCACTGCTCTGCGGCATGCTGTGCTGAGGCTTAAGAACAGGTTATTCCCGTGTTTTCCCTTCTTCCTGTGTTTTTCTTTCCTTATATGTTCCTAAAGAGTTTGGGAAGACTCACAGCAAGGGTGGTGAGCATGGCTGGAAGCATCGCATTTCGTGCTCCCGCAGAGCTTGCTGGGTATGGGACACGCATGCTTAGCCCAGACCCCAGCGATACACCCTCCCGTAGCAGTGGGTAATGTCAGATTTAAGGGAAGGAGATATGTTTATCTGTGGTGCTTCCCCAGCCGCCCACACGGCTCCTTGAGAGCTCTTCTGGAGAGCAGCAGCAAGCACCCATCTCCCCCGTGTCCTCACGCCCCATGGTAAAGGTAGACATGGCCAACAGCAAAACCCATTTAGTCCCTGTAGTTATTTTCATAAAACCTCCACTTTCAGCGATTTGCACTCTCCCAGGTCTGCATCACAGGGTATTTCCCATGCCCGTGATGTCCATACTGCTGTGTGGAAGCAGCAACATGGCCAGCAAAGGGCTGTGGAGGAGGAAAACCAGCAGTAGGTGATTGCTGTACAGGTGGAGCTGGTTTGCTGTAAGGGCAGCAGGAGGGAGGGACCTCGGTGCTTGGGGAGGTTGTAAAAGCCACTGGGGCTGCCCCAAGGGCAGGAGGTTGGGTTTAAGCTTTGCAAGTAGACCCTTGTCTGTGGGGGAGCTGATGCTGAAGGATGTCTCTGCTTGTGGATGTGCCCCAGGTGAGTTTTGCAGCCTGGTGGGACCGGGGATGGGGATGTGCTGGTGGGGTTGGTGGTGGCTATGGCTTTGAGGTGCCTTGGCCTTGTCTCTTGGGGACCCACGGGCTGAGAGGAACAGTGCATCTCCTTTTGCCTGAGCCATTTTCCTCCATTAAAACTTGGCATGATGGGAGAAGGCATTGTGGAAGGCTGGGTGACCTTGGTGCTCTGGGGTGGGCTGGGCAGGAGCTGCCAGAAGTGGAAAGCTCCCAGAAAAGGCAAAATATGTATCTAGATTACAGTATTTCAAAATTTGTACATACATTACTGTATTTAATCTCTTGTTTATCCCTTGCACCTCTGGCCTGGCTTCATCTCATCCTGCTGGTCCTCTCCCTGTGCCCCGTCTGGGTTTAAGGTTTAAGGGCCCCTCAGACCAGGCATGGGAAAGCCCAGGGATGCCAACCGGCCTGTTTTTCCAAAACCTGGCCCAAATTCTGGCAACACATCTGTACTGACAATACTTTCAGTGAAAAAAAAAAAAAAGGCAAATCTGCTAATGTTTATATGGAAAGCCTGAGTTTCAGACGGTAATTGTAGGTGGGTGTTTCTGTCCTGACTCTGTTCTGGCCAGCCTGCCTCAGGTGTGAGTTTCCTGCTCGTGTTCTAATAACCAAGTGCATCAAACCGATGGTTGGTTGTATCTCCTGTGAAGCTTCCTAAAAAGCCAAACGAGCTCTGTACAGCCAGCTGTGTCTGTCTGAAGTGGCCTTAGGTATTTTGGTTTTTAAACCAGGTTAATTTTACAGTTGGCAGCCTTTCCTGGGCATCCGGTCTGACCCTGCAACATGCTGAGCTGCCTGGGAAGAGGCTTTTTCAGCATGGACCATGGTGACAGTGGCAGAGAGCCGGGAGTGATGGGGCAGGGGTTTCCCTGGTTGCGGCTGATTCAGGGACTTAACTTGGCTGGCAGTTTTCTTCCAAGGGAATGAGAAGTCTTTGCTTACCAGACCCCAGGTGGACCGAGGCCAGTGCCTTACCCCAGCTGCCCGTGCCCACCCGTGCAGCAGATATTTCTTGGTTTGGTGTTTCTCCTCCTCCTCGTTTGCTCTCTCCTCCTCCCAAAATTAAACAGAGAATGTGGGGAACACCCAGGCCCTTTTGAACAATCCTTACAAAGCTCTGATCTCTTCAAAGGTCCTGTTTGATGTCTGCTGGAAACGCCGCCATGCGGGTTTTCCTCACGGGGCTTGTGGAGGCTGTAGGTGGGATGTCGCTGGTGCAGAGCTGCAGCCGTCCCTGCTGCTGGAAGAGGAGCAGAGGGCCCCGGGTGGGCTGCGAGCTGAGCCATCCCTTAATGGTGAGACTGTTAACCCAAACCTGGCACCACACCTCTGTGAATCACTTGAGTCTTGGGAGTCTTCTCTACAAATGATCTGGATGTCTGCAGGATGGACTAGGAGCCCTGGGTAGGTGATGTTCTGGGGACCACCATCCTGGAGGGCCACCAGGAAAAGGTGCTGGGCACTCATACCCCACCCCGATCCCCTGCTGCCAAGTACAGCTGTCCCCAATGCCTCTTTGCTGGCCACTGATGCCACCTGGTTTGCAGGAGGAGGGAAAGGGCTCTGCAGGGACCACCGGTGTGAGGGCTGCTGGCATCGTGGCAGTGCAGGAAGCAGCTCTGAGGAAATCTGGGGTCTTCTTGCAGTTGGCTTCCTCCACTGAGCACTTCCAAAGTGGTCCTGATGCTCAGCCGTCCCTGTCACTGGTGGTGCACGCATGTGACACTGCAGCGTGGGCTTGTGACCAAAACATATCTGCGTGCTCCTTTCTCAAGAGCGATTCCATATTTATTATCACCAAATGCCCAACTGTAACACGTGCTGATATTGTTGTTTGTATCACGACTTGTGCTCTCAGAGCAGCGTGAAAAGCAGCTGCCAGTGGTGTAAGTGTTTTCCTCACTATCAGAACAACTTTGTAGGCTGAGATTTGATAACATAATGTGGGGTTTTTTGATGTTTCATGCCTTCCATCTAAAATCTGCAAAGCACTTTGCCATCAACACGCTCCCTCACATGGCTGTGCTTTGTGGTCGTTCTCCATGCCTGGAGGCCCTGACAATCAAAGCCTCCTTGTGCACCAGGCTTTGCATGCACACACAGAGTTGTCACAGCTGCTCCATCCCCCAGCAGCCCTGGCATTAGCAAAGGTGGGAGACAGGAATACTGCAGGCTCCTGTTTTTGGGTGGGGGTGAAGCTCTGGCTCCACGCACCTGAGCTATCTCCATCCTTGGAGGGTTTTATCCCCACCTGGATAAAGCTCTGAGCAACGTGGTGTGACCCCATAGCTGGCAGTGTTTGAGGAGAAGTTTGGGTTGGACACCTCTAGAGGTACCTGCCAGCCCAAAATATCTGGTGATCTTTTCCATCTAAAAGCAGAGCTTTGCCATGGGTCATCCAAAATGACAACATCGCTGGTTCCCACCATGGTCAACCAGGATTTGGGGGTGGTTTAGTTCTTCACCACACTGGACCAAGATGGGAATCATCCTGAGTCCTTCCTACATCCTCCTGCAGTGAAACCAAAACATACTCTGCTTCTTGCACCACAAAGCCACCAGAAGATGACCAATTTCTTTCCCCAGACTCTTCATTGGCTCTTCCTGTGTTTTTTTTTTTTGTTTGTTTTTTGGTTTTTTTGTTTTTGTTGGGGGGGTATCTATTATTTCTTAGATACTTGTCATCAAAAATCAAACTTTCCCCAAGGCTTTCTAAATTTAATCAGCAAATATCATCCCATTACATGGGGATAAAGTAATTATGTCTCCCTCAGCAAATCTACTTCTCTTTCTTTCCCCAAGGGGAGGAGAGGTCTTCCCTCAGGATTATGCCATTAAATAGAGGTTTAAAAGAGAAATCTTGCTTTGTTACTTAAAGAGCTTGATCTGAAATCCTCTCAGAAGTGATGTGCACTTTGCAAACGCTGAGTAAGGGAACCATGAGCTGATCACCCACCGAGGGTCCCACTCGGTCACACACCCCGTGCCTGGATGCAGAAGCGAGCTCCAGGTGGGATCAGCCCTCATCCAGGGTCTTGGAGCAATCCCAGTATCCTTCATTACAGATGGTCACCCCTGCTTTTCTCCTGAGATGTGCTTTGAAGCAGCTGGATGGATCCCCTCTCCTTCACCAGGGTGTTGAGCCCCAGGTGGAGCCTGACAGCATCGCCTTGGGACGAGCCCAAGCATTTCTCGTTCATCAAGACCAGGGGAGTTGCAATTGGATGAGGCCACATCGCCTCCAGAGGCATCTCGCCTGTGTCTCTCCTTGCCCTGGTGAAGGTCCATCACATGGACTTCCCCGGAAAAGGTCTCTGAACTACCAGTAAGCAGAGAAGTTGCTGGAGGGAAGGATCCGCTGCATCAATTTATTCAGTACAGGCAAAAAAAGCCTCCAAAAAGCTGCTACAGCTCTCCAGGAGTAGTTTACTGTGCTCTGTGTCTAAAATTTTATGTGTATTTATGGCCCAACAGAGAAGTTTTGTCCACGTGCTAGCCCTGCACACTTAGGCTTTGGAGAATAACACCAGGCACGGTCCCTGGGGCCAAGGAGGTGGAGATGGCTCTGTCCTGTTCTTTCCCACCAGTAAGAGGCTGAGTCCCCAGCTGTGAGCTCTCCTGACAGCCCTGGGTGTAGGTGGTGATTTCTCAGAAGCTTTCACCCTCTTAACGAGTGTCAGAAATGAGAGATGGGACATTTACAGGCTTCTGTAGTGGGTAGAAATCTGAGCGGCTTCACAAAAGACCTGGAAAGTGCTCCCCAGACTTTCACTTCCATGCTTGCGTTTGTCTTTCAGTTCACACTACCCAGGGCTGTCATTTCTGTTCAGAAGCAAGCACATTTGGGGAATTTGAGGGAGCTTTCCGGTGTGTTGAGCTGTCAGCTGTAATGCGGCAAGCGTGGCAGCTGCCACCAAGGGAGGACTCGGGTTTTCTGGTAAATCTGTGCTGGGGTTTTGAATGGGAGCACAGGGAAAGAGGGAGAGGAGAGGATGCTCCCGGAGCTGTGCCCTTACGTTGGGTGATCCCTTGCTGAGAACTGGCAAACAACAGAGAAACGCAATAGAAATGTTCAGGATGGAAATACTGGCATCTGCCATGAGGGACACTGGTGGCACTGAGCACGCCAAGGACGCCACGGTGCCCTGTGGGTGCTTGAACCGCAGTTAAAAATCCAGCTGGCGGGTTCAAGGGTGGCACCCGTAGAGACTGTTCCCGAGGATACTGCTGGGAGAAGGACCAACCGTGGGATTTAGATGGGAACATCAACCTGCAGCACACTGGTGGGAAGTGGTGTCCTCACCAGCGCTGCAGTGAAGCCACCACAGCGTCTTCCCTTCACATGGGAGCACACCCAAAGCCTGGTGAAGCAAGTCTGGCAGCTCTCCTGCTGATTTAGCCTTGTGTTTTACTACACTTAACTGTACTTCAGGACATGGTTTGGTGGACATGGTGGTGTTAAGTTGACGGTTGGACTTGATGATCTTGGAGGAATCTTCCAACATTAAGATTCTATGACTGTATGATTATGTTGCCCTGTCCCCTTCCATTGCCCATGCCTTGATGCCAGTGGACACCGCTAAGCAGCAGCTTACGCCTCTGAATAACCCAGGGCAAGGCTCTGGTCGGTAAAACCGCATGGATGTTTTCCAAAGTTTGGTGAAAGGTGCCTTGAGGCTGCTCTCCTCCCCTCTGCTCTGTTCCCAGCAAGACTGCAGGCAACGTAGAGATGGAAAAGTGCGTGTGTGAGTTCAAATCAGGGCAAGACAGGAGGAGAAAAAGGAATCCAAGGAGATACACATCTCCCAGAAGCCTGTGTTAAAAGAAGACAGTAAGCTGGGATGAATGATGCATAAGATAAAAAGCCTAGGGACAGCAGGGAGGGGAAAGAAAGATTTGTGTACATGGGGAAAATATATGAGAGAGACAAGGGGAAGAGCCATAAAAGCAGGGATGTCATCTATCAGGACATGTTTCATGCTTGCAAGAAAAAAAAAAAATCCCCGAAACTAAACTAAAAACCTTTTGGCAAAAATTCAAGTGAGTTTCAGAGAACATCTCGGAGGTGAGTGGTGGGAGGGTTCAGTAGGTTGGGCTGGATGGTGTCGTTTGCAGGGGTTTTTTTGCGTATACCAGGGTGAACAACAGCTCTGACAAGCCCTGCTTGGGGCTCGGCACCCCGCACGTGCTGGGTGCCCTCAGCCAGGCCAGCAGCACACCGACCTCCTTCAAACGGGCTCCTTTGGGTTGGGAGGGTGGGAAGGGAGAGGGGAAACAAAGGGAACCGACAGCCCTCAGGCTCTTGAAAATTGCTAAATTGAAAACGCTCGATCTCATCGGTTTTAATGACCTGAAAATGTGTATGTGTGTGCAAATATATGTGTGTGTGTATAGTGAGGGGTTCAGGGAAGGGGTCCCTAAGTCACCTCTCCTTGAAGACCACCCACAAGGAGGATGCAGATGGACACCAGCACAGGAGGTCTGCAAGGCCAAGCAGTGAGCCAGTGCCGTGGGAACCAAGACGTGCACATCTGAAAATCAGACAGAAGAGGGGAGCAGGGGCTGGGGGTGAGCGTGTGCTGGTCCCTGCAAGAGCAAATAGTACAGCTGGTGTGGCTCACGGCCGGTGTTCCTCTGGAGCCACGGGCTGTGGGGTATCTGGTCTAGTGAAAAGCTGAGCTGGAGGGATGCTGGGATGAGAGCTTGGGCTGTGGCTGACTGGCTGACTTAGTGGGGTCTTGGTGCCAGGGAAGGAGCTCATGGCTGAGGAGCAGGAGGAGAGGCTGGTGGCTGTTCTTCCGTGGGACACAGAGCTGGTCTCCTTGGAGGGATGTCTGGAGATGAGGCTGTAAATCTGGTGTGTGTTGCGAGTAGAAGCAGCTACTGAATGCTCATCGCATCCCTTACCTTGGTGCATCACCAGGCATTTCCTACACGTTACGTACTGCTATTGCCAGTCCCCAGAGACTCGCAGCTGCTCCTGCAGTCACAGTGGGGCTGGAGGGTGGGTGTTTTCCCCGACGCCCCCTGCCACCTGCGAGACACTGGGGAGCATGTGGCTGGATAGCTCTGCCCTGGTTTGCACAGCCAGTGGTGTCCCCAGTGAGGGAACGGATCCGGAAAAGCATTGCTATGAAATTTTAAAACCCTTGGACCGCACTAATTCAGCTGACCTCAGCACCCGCTGGTGCTCTGATGGCCACTGATTTATTCTGCTGATGTTAGACCTTTAGCACTGAAACCAGGCTTTGGGAGAAAGGTCTTTGCTTCCAATGACAGTGTGTGAGCTGGGTAGAGAGAAAACAGCTGCAATAACAGTGTCTGCTTTCTTCCCCCTTCCTGACCACCCTCTTAGGCTTTTCCAGAGCCCTCTGGTACTGAAGCCCCTTTGCCGGTGGATAGTGGTCTGGGAGACGTGCTTTGGGGCCCGGCATCTTGGGTGCATAGGTCTTGCTCCCTCCAGGACCTTTACACCCAGCTCTGCCTTTTGGTGGTGGGCTGACCGCGGGTTGCGTTTGCCAAGCGCTCATCTCCCAGTTTGTGCATCCCAGCATGGTGCTGGGAAAGCATCCCCGGCCCAGGCTGTCTGGTTGCTGCATGGCTCTGCTCCATGACCTGTCTTTTCTTGGCTGTAAATGTTAACGATATGGGTTAAGTGGAGTTAAGCAACTACATTAATTATTATGTAGTTCCTCAGCGGCCTTTTTCTCTAGGAAAGGACGGTGACATGGCACATCTTTGCTGTTATTTTTGAGTTCTGGTGCTTTCACTGACTGTGAGTTTGAGGTACCAGCTACACCACTCCAGAGCAACAGGTACAGCACGTTCTGCAGAAATAAATGATGATAAAATTAAGCTCACCTCCAAAACACAAACGCAGGCAGGCTGCACTCCTGGCTTGGCTGGAGCTTTCCCCGCTCCTTGATTAAACATGCAAAGCCCCTGGTGATGATGCTCATCCCTCCTGGTGTGGGTTTCGCAGCCATCTCAAAGCCCAGCATCACCCAGAGTTTTGGAAGCTGTGTGTTAGCTGGTGAAGCAGCACTCCAGTTAAAGCCACAGGAAAATACCAGCAACAAAAAAAAATTATAGCTACAGAAAGAGAGTAGAGAGAAAACGGGAGTGACTTGTTTATAATGGTGGTGCTGGAGGAAGGAGTCAGGTTTAGTCCCTGCACTTCACTTTTCCCACTGCAATTTGGCAAATGCCAGCAGCTTCAGAAAGTTCACGTTTTTCTGTATCTTTACTTGAAACAAAATAATTTTCTGACTTCTCTCCCTTTGTCCTCTGCTTCATTTCTTTATGAAAAACCAATTAAACCCAGAAAAGTCAGATTTTTCAAAAGCACACGGTGCACATACTGCACATTGCTCATGTGGCTGTGAGCTTCCCACCAGAGGTTGGTGGATATTTGAAATATTGAGGCTTATTTTGGTGCCTGGCTGGGAGATGAGTTCTCCAGGAATCCTGCCCATACGTGCCAGCATCCATCTTTGCTGTACCAAGGGCAAAATGCCTATAGCCCTTCCCAGCACAGCCCTGTGTCCTTGTGTGTGGAGAGTGCCTGCACTCCTGAGAGATCCTGCTGTTTCAGAAATGACCTGGTCTCCTGGGAAACTAATGCAGCTGAGCCCATGACCCACCCAAGCCCATGTTTTGCCATGCAGACAGCAGCAATGACTGAGCCAAATGTCTACCTAGGGGTCCCAAGGTCCAGAAGCTAACTCTGTGGAGTCCTCTGCCTTGCCGCTAGACCAGCCAACATGGAAGGGCTGAAACGATAATCTCGCATTGACCTGTCCCTCAGTATCATGTCAACAAGCTTAGAAAAGCTTTGCTGATAATCTCAAGCGAGTTCCCTGAAATCCAACCAACAGAACCAAGGAAGAGAGGAAAAACTCTGATGTAGTCTAAGATTTAAAAAAAAAAAAAAAAAAAGTCTTGCTGGTACATGGTAGTGAAAGGAGGAACTATCTGGAGAGCTGGGCCTCCACAGCACGGTGGGAAGATGCTTTTCTGAACTCAGAAGTGGATTTAGAGACTACTTGGTGTTAACTTCCTTTCCTACCAAACACAGTTCTCCTGTATGCATCAGAAAGAACGTTTATGCAAAAGCAAATGTGAGTCTTCCCTGCTTTGAAAGAGTTACTTCACATCATCCTTGAACTCAACTGGAGGACAACTTGTTCTGCTGTGAACTCAGCAGTCTTGAGCCTGCCTCGCAAAAGCGGTGATTAAAATGCAGCTTGCCTTTTCCAGGTATAACCAAGTGGGATTGCTGCGCCTTCTCTTCCTGAGGGCCAGGGGAACCACCTGAACTCTGGGAAGAAGCAAGACCACCTCCTTCCCCGAACCCACAGCATCCTGCTGATCCTTACAGGTCAGTGGGAGTTGGAGGGCTGCTGTGAGAAACACAGCTTAAAACAGGACTAAACCCTTCCAGTCCCATGTAGAGGGGTGCAAAGAAGCTGAGAAGATCAAACCCCAGCCGTAAATAACCTCCCACCTCCTCGCAGGTGCTCTTCACGTGGTAGCTCGTTATCCCCCGCCACCACCGCTGATGGCAGCGGGGGCAGAGGGGATGACAGCTAAGTCGTTAGTGCCCTCAGGAAAAGGTGTCCAACATCTGCATCTGTTTCTGATTTCCTGTGGCAGCTGTAAAACCCATGAGCAGAACCGTGACACACAGACTGCTGTGATTGCTGCTGCTTGGAAACAGAAGAGCAAATCCCCCAGGAGACCAAGAAATTGCTCTGCATGAGCCTTAAAATACCACAAGGTGCTTTTCTCCCATCATTTGAAGTGCCACGCCATTACTAGTAAAGAGATTAGCGGGGATGGCAGTAATTCTTCAGAGAGACCTTCACTGTGAAGAGAAAATTGTGCCTTTCTCCAGCTGGGACTCCCACGGCTCTTGGCCAGTACTTCATTCACTCTCCTGTTTAGCACTGAGCTCTATAGATGCATTGTACCCATAACCACCGCAAACCTTGTGCGGCAGGCGTGACAAGTCCCAGCCCTTCAGTTTTTCTTCTCTGCTGTGAGGGTTTCTCATTTCTGGGCCGCTGGGACCTTGCATTGAGGATGCTGCAGCCTGGGGTCTGCTGAGGCTGCGTGCTTCGAGGGGAACGAAAAGCGGGAGCAAGGCAAGGTGCTCTGGTGACCTCTCGTCAGGGTGCCACCACTGCTCGGGCTGGCATTGCAAAGCCTGCGGCTGGCTTGTAGCATCTGCTCTGATGTGGGGAAGTGCTTTACTCACCTGGGCTGAGCTGCTGCTTCAGGAGGTTCGATGGGAGAGCTTCCCTCGAGCCCCACACACCCCGGTTAATCGGCAAAATCTGGACGCGGGGTGGGGACGATCACCGTGGTCCCTGGACTGAGCAGGAGCCCAGCAAGCTTGGAAAGCATCAAAGTGCAGAAAACGGAGGCAAGGTGTACGTAGATGTTTTCAAAACAAGGACTCCCCAGGCAACTCCCCTTGCTGTAAGTGGGACCCCAGAGGAAACTCTGAATTTGGAGGAGATGGGAGGGGCAGGTTTGCATCGCTCCTGGCTCTTCCCTGAGGCTCCAGTCTCCAGCCGAGACCGAGAGATGATGTCTCCTCACCTGTGACCCCCAGCCTTGGCATTTCCCCCCAGCTTTCCCCCAAAACCAGCTCCATGGGCAGAATTCCTTTCTTAATTCCTTCTATTGAAGCTCACGTTATGGATGCTCTCCCAAATGGGCGCTCCTTGGATTTCTTCTTATGGAAGCCTTCCAGTTTTACAGCACTGAAAGTCATTGTTGGATTACAGTATTTTCTTGTGCATTATGTGTTTTCATTCATTACTTCAATATTTCCCCTTCCTCTGCAATTTGTTTCCACGTTTTATTCTATAGTGGTCTTGCTGCGCCTAAGGATCTTTTGAGCTCTAATAATAGTTGTAGGAGTGATAATATAAATCATCCTGGTGCTACCTGTGTGCATCTGGTTACTTTCTTTGCATTTCTAGTAGCAGAGCTAGACTGGATCACACGGGAAATTTTGACACATTTCTCTTACCTCTCTAAGGAGAACTGGCGGGTATATCTGTTGTTCCCAAACACATGGCAGCCCAAGTGATTCACATGTCACCGATGCCTACCAGGGACTATCAGCCTGTTTATAAGTTGTTAAGGGTTTTTAATAGCGGTCAGTTAAACCCAAAAGCTTTGGTATGAGGGATGGATGCTCAAAGATCCCAAACTGTAGAATTCGTTCACTTAAGGTGCTGTTATTGATGTTGTGTCAGCATTATTGAGCTCTTGATTACCGTGGCCACAATGGAGTATTTACTTGCGTTATGGAAAAGCCCAGAGGCAGTGTGATTGCCTGAGCCATCTCTGGTTTACAATTTTGCTATAGAAGAGCAGCAAAGACTTGGAGACAATCAGTCCTGAGCCGTCCTGCTTTTGCAGGTGGCAGACTGCGACGGAAGGGTTTTCAGACTTGTCCAGCTTCACACCAGAGCTGTGGCTGAGTCACGGACACTGTTCCCGGCGTAACAGCTCGGGCCTGCTGCCACATCATCCCTACCTCTGACGGAAAATATGTGCTCGAGATGTTATATTCTCACCTGAAGGCAGGAAAATATTAAGTTTTGTAGAGGAGAGGGAAGGGAGGCTGGCGGGTTTTCTGATGAGCTCAGTGCCTGCGGGACCAATCTCTACCCATCACATCCCTGGAAGTCCTGGCTCTGGTACCACAGGCTGGGAGCTGCTCAGATGAAGGTGGTTATTTCTCCTGGGTGTGTGGAGAGCCTGGCACATCGAGATCTCACCTCTGGCCCTCCAGATACACAGTGAATTTCCCAACAGAGCGACACCTGCAAAAGTGTGAAGATAAAACCTTCCAGTGTCGAGATGATTTGGTTGGTGTCTGGTTGAGGAAACATCAGGAGAAGGCATATTTCTCATTTTGCCCTAGATCTGGCTCCTCGGTATCCAAACACAAAGGGGAGGAGGCCACAAGGCTTTGTGGCTGCAGAGAAAGATGACCTTTAAAGGTCCCTTCCAACCCTAACTTCTATGATGCTATGAAAGTTGTTTTGAGACCAGCAGAATAAGGATGGAATAAACCATCCTTCAGTTCCTTCCTTTATCTCCAAAGCCCGGGCCACACAAGGATTTATGAAGCAGCATGTCTGCGGTGTGTGCAAGAGCTTCAGTCCCCTAGAGCTTCTCTGTTCTTCCTGTATTTTTGGTACGAGAAGATAAAGCTTTGGCAGGGAAGAGGACAAGGTGGAGAAACGCACTGAGCCAGCTCCAAGTAAGAGCCAGCCAAAATCATGAAGACCCTGAGCTGAGTCATATCTGACTCTTCCCTGCTTATTTTTGCCCTCTGTGCCCCTTCTTACGTTGTCCTGCTGGTGTCTCTGGGTGGTGGAGACTGCTGAGGAAATCCGTGACAAAGGGCTTTGATGGGTTTCAAAAGGTGGTGCCTGAGGGCGCTTCGACCTACTGGCAGCACTCCTGATACACCAAGGGCAGTGCTGGAGTGTCTCCAGTAGATTTTTGGAAGAGGACTTAATAACTCACTGAGGTGTCACACAGAAGAGGGGAGACTGGAAACATGGCTGATACAGCTGGGAGCATCCCATCAGGACCTCGGTGTGGAGCTCCTGGGGATGCTGGTGCAGGGCTGAGCTGGCTGAGGGGGGCTTTGGAAGGGATGAGTGATGGGGGACTGTCACTGATGGACGGCACTAGTCCTGTGCCTGTGCTGGCTGATGGGCCGGTGAATCGTTTGGAGGAGAAAATGTCTGGATGAATGGAAATGTAAATTTGAGTGAAATGTAGAGCCTGTGCTTCCAGAGCTGCCCGTGCCCTGCGCTGAATGACTAAGAGGAGATCAAATGGATCAGAATAAGCTTCCTTGACAGCAGGAAAAAAGGCACTGGAGGAGTTTATCTGTACCTCCTTGCTGGGAATTAGGCAGCATTATCAGACAGCCTCTCCTACAAGGCTCATTTACCAGTGGAGAAATAACAGATGGGTCTCTGAAGCAGGGAGCTGTGCTTGGATCACACCCTGGGCACCCGTTCTGTGAATCACGGTAACGAAGTGGCTGTCTCCAGCCCTCCCTCCCTTTTGTCCCCACTATATATCTTCTCTGCTGTTATTAACGCACTGGTTGGCTGTGATCTTGCATTGCCCTGTAGCGCACATCCACGTCCCTGATAAACAAGGTACCCATGCATCCTCTGGGCAGGACTTGGGTCCTCCCTGCCATCGCTTTGTTCTCCTTTTCCCTGTTATACACGCCCATGTCTGCAGCCTCCTACCTTTAAGTCCTTTTTGGATCTCTGCTCATTGTTTCTGGACTCTATTTACGAGCTGTAAGCGCAGTCGCTGCCCAGACTGCGCTGGGCTTTTGTCAGTGGCTCGGAGCCATTTGGAGTGGTTTTCAAAATGATGCTTGAGCCAAATTCTCTGCGATATTTGCTTGTAGAAATGGGATTTTGGGCAAAGTTTTCAGGCTGTCCCAAATCCCATTTCTGAAATGGCTGAGGCTCCCAGGACAGAGGTGGAGTCGGTCTGCACGAGTCTGGCCAGAGGCTTTTAAAGATGCTGGTCACACTGAGGAACTTCTTCATAGTGAATAACTTCCAGCCCCTAAGCTCAGGACTGTATTTTAGGTGTATATAAATATCCTTCAAGTTAGGTTACTTCTGGCTCAAACCCCTTTGGCAACCCATGGAAATTAGTCCTGCATAGAATAGAACTTAGGCTTCCAAAACCACTTTTGAAAATATACCTTAATGTCTCTGCGTGCACCTTTATTTCTGTTTACTTGGACCCTCTGTGGCAAGTTTTCTTTTCTAACTCTCCTGGCACCTTCAGATTCCAGTCCGTTTTCATTTCAGGTGCTAATTATCTTCCTCACAGCATTAAATGCTTCAGCAGGCTGAGCAGCCTGGTCGCTTGCTCTTCTTTTATACCTCCATCCCATCAAATCGTCGGGCTCACTTTGGCTCATTACGCTTTATGTCCTGGACTCTGACTGACAGCATGCTGCCAAGCATGAGCATCCCTGGAGCTTCTTGCTGCTAACTCCAGAAATCAGAGAAGATTTCTAGAGTCGGGGAAGAAAGGATGTATTTTTTTTTTCCCTCCACTCCCCTGTGGCTTTTTCAGGGAGGTTTTCCAGCCAGAGGTGGGTGCTGAGGAGGTTTCGGGGTGCTGGTGCAGAGCCCAGAGAGCAGCAAGGCACAGCTCCTCGCCGACGTCCGGTCCTGGAGCGACGCTGCCGGCTGAACGACAGTCCCAGCCGATAAGCCCTTCCCGTCTCTGTTAGTGCTTGATCATTTCGATCTGAATTTTGACACCGCATCTCTCTCCAGTCCTAACATAATGGGAAAGGAACTTATACATATTTGAAAAACTCGCATCACTTTGACAGAAGTCAAGAGCAATCTTACCGAAGCCGAGTTCGTTACCCTGTCTCGTATTGCTGAACAAGCAGGCGGGACTGTTAATTTTCACTTGACGTTGTCCCTTTAAATAACAGAAACGTGTGATGTCATGTCTAATGCTCCATCAGCGCCCGTAATGCCGTCAGTCATATGAGAAATATTGTGGCATAGATATTTTTTTAATGGTGCATAGCTTCTATCATTTTGGAAAAGATCCCATCTTAAATGGATTGAGCTCTTGCAAAAAAAAAAAAGCCGAACTCTTTGGATTATATATATATATTTTTTTTCAATTTAAGTGAAGTGAGGATTGAACTGGCTTTGAAATGACGTTTGAAGTGGAAGACTGTTGCAAACCCAACGCCACCCTCACTGGAGCATGCAGCAGAGGGCACTGCGCGATGCTCTGGGGAGCGCGGACAAACCCAGCCGCCGCTCAGCCAGGATTTGGGGTTTTGTTTTTTTTTTTGCGTGTAGTCAGGATTTGCACTCACTCCTGGAGATGTGTGTTTCCTTCTGGGGAGAGGTGGTACAGGGCTTCACCCCCTGGGGCTGATGCTGCCATCAGGGCAGGTTTAGCCCAGCCACCAGCCCCGGTGTGAGCGTAGGCTCCATCCCCCAGCAAGGGCACGAACCACAGCCCCCAACCTGTGACACCTCCTACTCTGACCCAACTCGTGATGGGAATGCCAACGTGATGTGAAAGATTATTTGCTGGCAGGAGGCATCTCCCCATCTTGGATCTCACCCTGAATCCTTCACAGGGTGCTAAGGTTGGGGTGGGGTGCCTGCTGTCCTGGGCTTGGTTACCCAAATCCCCTCAGGGTGTGTGAGTTCTCTTCCCATCCTGTGCCTTTATATCCCATCTTCTCTCTGTTGAGCCAACTGCCTGCTCTTCAGGAGGGGCACTTCTGCTCCAAAATGGAGCTGTGGCACCGTGTCTGCAGGAGACCTGATAGGAAGGGTATCGTGGAGGGACAGCCTATGGGAGACATCATCCTTGAGGGCACCTTGGGGTGCTCAGCTTTATCTGCACAAAAAGTGTGAAAGGGAGACAGAGGGTGAGGTGACATCCCAAAATTAGCTGGAAAAGCAGGCAGCACTGGTGGGCAGAGGCGAAGCGGGGTGTCCTCAGCAGCCTTCCCCGAGCACCATCCTGCCAGCTCGGGATGACTGTTGGCATCTGCACCTATCCCACTGCCCTCAGTCTGGTTTCATTAGATGACTCCACATCACTCAGGGTGCCCATCACTGCAACAACCCTGGATCTGGAATTTGTTTCCCCTTTATTTCTTCCAAAGTTGGTTTGTTTTTTTTTTTTTTTAACTGCTGAGCAGGTCGAGCGAGGTGATTCTGCCCCTCTACTCCGCTCTGGTGAAATGCCCTCCCTGCGGTACTGCATCCAGCTCTGGAGCCCCAACATCAGAAGGACGTGGAGCTGTTGGAGAGGGTCCAGAGGAGGCCACGCAGATGCTGAGAGGGCTGGAGCAGCTCTGCTGTGAGGCCAGGCTGAGAGAGTTGGGGCTGTTCAGCCTGGAGAAGAGGAGGCTCCGGGGAGACCTTAGAGCAGCCTTCCAGTGCCTAAAGGGGGCTGCAGGAAAGGTGGGGAAAAACTTTGTAGTAGGACCTGCTGCAATAAGACAGAGTAATGTTTTCAAACTAAAAGAGGGCAAATTTAGACTAGATACAAGGAAGAAATTTTTTTACAATGAGGGTAGTGAGGCACTGTCCCAGAGAGGTGGTGGATGCCCCATCCCTGGAAACGTTCCAGGCCAGGTTGGCCGGGGCTCTGAGCAACCTGATCTGGTTGGAGATGTTGCAGGGGGTTGAACTGGCTGGGCTTTAATGGTCCCTTCCACCCCAAACCATTCTGTGATTCTATGTGTAGCACACCACCCCTTCAATCCTTTCCCCTTAAACTGGAGAAACTGGTTGTGTACCAGTGTGAACCCAGGCAGAGGTGGGATTGGAGCTGTCTCTCTGGCATTTGTGTGGTTGGTAATGCTGAGGATGTGGCTGGGAGGATTTCCCTGGCTGGTGTCAGCAATGGGACAAGGCTGGAGTGTCAGAGCGGCCTTTTTTGGCCTTTAATCATGCCATGGAAGTTGTGCAGGTAGCAGAGTCCCGCGGTGCTGCCAGCGTGCACCGCAAATAGTGGTCACCGTGTTACGGTGATACCAGTAACAGATTGATACAGAATGTGACTATAAAAATAATACTGCGATCACGACTGTGCGCGAGTACATGTGGGAAACTGGAGCAGGACTACTGCCCAGAAATCTCCATTGTCAGCTCAATCTGGGAAATGTGTTTCCCATGGATCAGGGGTTACCACGCAAGTCAGCACTTCTGCGGTGCAGGACCGCGCAGGTGCGATGGCCCCGTGGCAGGTAACCTGGCAGAGGTGCTTCCTCTTTTCCTTTGAACTCAGGGATTCCTGCAATCCAAATAAACCCCGTAGGAGCGGGTTTGCATTTTTAGGATGCCACAGTCCTGCACTGCGCAAAGCCAGGCTGCTTCTGGAGCTGTCAGGAGCTGTAAAGGAGTAATGGAGCTGGCAACCCACTCCCACTCCTGCACCTGTTTTATATTATTTGTGGGGAAAATCCTGAGGCCTTTAGTCACTCGCTGAACGACCACGGGAGGAAAAATGCTTCTAGGGGAGGAGGTGTTTGTGAGGGTTGTCTTGCAGACGTCTCCTCGGATAATCCTTTGGGAACAGGAGCGTAGCGGGACCCCTTCCTCTCTGCTCATGGAAAAGCCAGGAGATTATTCCTAAGCGCTCTCCTAGCTGGGGGATTTCCTGCATGGAAAGATGTGCTCATGAACTGGGGATACTCATACGTGTGCCTGTAAATCCAGCTGGAAAAAAGCCCCCAGGCCCGCCTCCAGCTCCTGCGCGATGGCCCCGCAGATGCGGTTCAGGTTAGCCTGGCTCAAGTGTTTTGGCTCAACCTGTGCCGTCGGAGCAGGCTGGAAAGGAACAGCTCTGGCTGACCACATATCCAGGAATGAGCCCATCGTGGGTGTCCCACCTCCCGCCGTATCACCACCGTGCTATCCCTGTGCTCTCTCACTCCCATCGCCTCCAGCTCCCTTTTGTCCTTAGCATCCTTTCAGATCTTTCTTCAAGGTGGCAGTTTGGGACCAGGACCTTCATGGTGAAGGTCCCTTCTCTGAGCTCCTCTGCTGAGCCAACCCACCCGGCTCCACAGAGAGGGCTGTCCCTGCTTGGATGGTCTCTTCTGAGCAGCCTCTCTACCAAAGCCATGAGCCAACGTGCATTTGAAGGCTTTTTTCTTGCAGAACAGGTCCTCTTACATCCTCCATCCCCAAGGAGTTCCCGGGTGGCTGCAGTGTCTCCAGGTCAGTGGCATAACAAAGGCTGGCACCGAGGCACTACGTCACCTGCCTGTTTTCCCGAGGTCATTTAAATTTATTCCCATCCTATCACCCCATCAGCTCACATTCAGGACCTAGCAGCACCCTTCAATTCTTTCTTCACCCCAAAGAAGTGGGGTGGGGGTGTCCATGGGTCGCTCTCCTTGTGCCTCTACTCCAGCACAGGGGACGGCTGGCGAGGGGTAGCCAGGGGAGAGGGTTCTCAGGAGCCTAATGAGGAGGTAAGGTCCACACAAAGGGTTAATCTTTGCTCTCCAGGACCGGATTGAATTGATGTAATCCCACATATGCTAATGGGAAGCTCTGTATGACGATAGTTGTTCTCATGTCCTAGTGCTTCAATTATTTGATTCATTCACGTTTAGTAGAAATACAGGATTAACCCAAAATGAGGGTTTAGTATGGAGGATCTCTAATTTTAATCTAAAATGCGTTCAAAAAAATCAATCTGGTGATTGAGGGGAGGTGATTTAGGAGAGGACGCAGGCATGGGGCAGCAGCAGCCAAGGGATGGATGGGGCCTGGGCCAACCGTGGCAGTCACTGACGTCTGCTTCGAATAAACCCCACATGTTTCTCTTCTCTCTTCTATCCCCTCCAAGACCCCTTAATACGCTCTTCCTCCCAACCTTGTGGTTTTAGAGCATCTTTTTTTTTTTCTTCTCTTTTTTTTTTTCCCTGAGTAGGCACTCAGGGCCTTGTCTCTCCTCTGGGGACTGCATTAACAGATGAATTCAGCCAGATAAACTTGGAGGCCACATCTACCTTCTCGCCAGGTACAAAAGCAGGGAGCATCATCCCGTCCCTGTGGCTGTCCTGTGCTGAGGAGCCCCACTACGCTGTCTGCAGGGGCTGGAGCAGGAGGACCCAGCCCTGCGCCCGGAGGTCATGGCGTGGCACAGTCCATCCAACAGCCTCTGAACTTCCCTTGGTGTGCAAGCCAGGCAGGCATCTGGTTTTCTTTGCACGTGGTAGGGGAAACCCCTGTTGCAACTGGTATTTTTGGTGAGCCGTCCTTACCTAACCCTCAGCTCGCCTCACCCACTGTGCCACGGGGTGAACGTGGGTGATGCTGGAGCTGACTTCACAGCCCCTCCACCGGCCACCACTGACCACCTCCAGCAGCATGGTTTGTCCATCCCTCCCACGTGCGCGTGCTGGACGTGGACAGGCAGCTCAGCTGTGCACCCTACACGATGGCCACCCCAGTGGGACAGCACCTTCCACCCAGCATGCGATAGTGAGAAGAACTTGCTGCGTTTGTTTCCATCCCAGGATCCCAAAATGAGGCCAGATTTTGCATAGGTTGAGGTTGCTGTGCTAAAAGGATGACGCAGAGCCATTGCCATGGAGACAGCAAGCCAAGGTAAGGAGCCACGCTGCTCCTGGCAGCATCCTGGGAGCGAGGACCTCACCTAAGTCCTGCAACATTTGCTAGGGGAGAACAGGGAAAGATGCACCCCCCGAGCCACAAACATGCGGTTTGGCATCACTGGCAGGATCATTCTCTGGTGCTTTTATTTTAAGCAGGTGCCTCGGCACTATATGGGATATAAATACTCGAGCGCAGGTTGAAACCTTTCCTCCTCCCGTTCCTGCACGCTCTCATGTGCCAGCTGCACAGAAACAAGCAAACACAGGTTGCGTAGCGTGCGGTCGGATGCAGGTTACGCAATTTGGTAGCATTAAGTCGTGCTTCGCATCTTAGGTAATAATAGCTGCGCTTCAAAGAATTGCTTAATGACTCTTCTGCTGAGCTTTCCGAGTGGCTCGCACAAGAGCAGTGCAGGAGCTCATAAAAGCCCCAATTAGCAGCTGTGAGCGTGCTGCGACTCTGGAAATGCGGAGCGGGGTTTTGTGGGGCAGGCAGCAGCCTGTGGGCACAGCATCCTCTGCCACGGCGCCCGGCACACCAGTATCCATCCGAAATCACAGTGGAGAGCAAGCACAGAGGGGCTGTAAAGTGCTTGGAAGACTCCTTGTTTGCCAGGACGTGTTTTTCTTCTCTTAGGAAGAGGAGAACTTTCTCCTCCTCTCAGGGAATGCTTTCACTTAGCCAGGGCAGGGTGCTGAGACCAGGTCTCTGTGCTGACCATGGACTCTGGCTCCTGAGCAGATGCTGCTGCCACGTGCGGACATCTGAGAACCCATTTACTGCTCATGTCCTCTCCCAGCGTGTTACCAGCCCCTCTTCTTAGCTCTCAATGGGCTGGAATGCTTGGAGCTGCTGTTAAAATGTGGAAACTGCTATTTCCCACGTCTTTGTGATTTAGCTTGGATGGAGATGGCAGCAGCCAGTCTCCCAAGGGCTGAGGTGGATGTCTATAGTGTTGAAGGTTCACATTGTCTATGCCAGGGCTGGGTCCATCTGGCAACCCAGGGCCACCCAGTGGGGCTGGTGGCCCAGGACAGGCTTCCTGGAGCTGGGCATGTACTACTCAAGGGCTGGGTTTGGCCATGCTGGGTGGAGAGCTGGTGAAACAGCACGTGGCAAAGCCACACAAATAGGGAGGTGGCTGTTGGGGTCCTGTAACAAAACCAGTGTCTTGGCTTGCTCCATCGTACGTGGGTGCTCTGAGTCCTCCTGAAAGAGCAAAAGAAAACAAAATGACCACAACATGATGGAAATACGTGTTGGGGATAAGATATTGGGCTCTTTGCAGAGGTTCTCTTTGGCTTTTTCCCTCTGTAGGCAAAGCCTGACTGTGAGCGATAAAGGGCTGGTGATGGTGTTACAGCCACGGCGAAGGCTGGCAGGTGGGAATTGCCGTGATGGATGAGCCCTGCAAAGCCATCCAGTCCCACAGGTGTTGCGCAGAATGGTCACGGTCAGGAGCAGACAGATTGCACGGACCAAGCTTTGGTGGGTTTTATTTCAATGACTTCCCAATTCGGGGCAACTTGAAATTTTCCAACTGTGTGTCTAACTGAGTCAAAGGGGAAAAAAGCAGTCAGATAACTCTGTGAACAGCAGAATTGTTAGAATCTGCTTTTCTATGGATTTATCTCTTAAAATCCTTTGCCTAGTACTCCCAGCTCCTTCCCTTGTCCCCCGCCATTTTGGCCAGGCAGGTGGAACCGTGTACGGCTGCTGGTTTGGAGCTAGGTGTTTGCTGGCTGACCGAGCAGTAGACGCGTTGCCTTGCGCAGTAAGCACGTGGCAGAGTTGACTTTGCCTCTTCCTCCTATGGATGTTATTTGGGGTTTTCTCTCTTATCCAGCCAGTTATCACAAAACCTGCTGGAAGTGTAGAGTTTTGAGATCTCCACTCCAGTATAAAACTGAGTTTGCGTTGGCTAATAAATGCAAAATTTCTTTTAGTGAAGATGGGGAGGATGGATGGACAGTTAAACGAGGGGATGCGCTGGCTCTGTGACCTTGGTTTTCCCTTAGACTAAAGCTAGAAACACCCATAAAATGAAAAGCAGTTATTAAAACTGTCAGCAGAGAGTTCCTAATTTTTCTTTCACATTTTGAAAACTGAAAACAGCCCATCAATAACATTTCTTCTGCTCCCACTGTTAGCGAGATGCTGATTTAAGTCCTGAAGCAGGATGATTTAGGTCTCCTTCACATTTTTCTTTTAAACTCTTTGCCAGTGGAAGAAGGGATTCCTAACGTTTGCCTGCTGCAGTCCTTCCCTACATCCTGCTAAGCCCTTGCTGTCGGCGTGTCCAGCACAAAATATCACCCACTGACTGTGGAAACAAAAACCTCTTTTTTAGTTTCCAATTCTGAACGCCCATTAGCCAAAGCACAGATACTGTTATTTTGTGTGTCTTCATCCTGCCCCCTCGCACCAGACCTGGCAAAGCTGACTGTCCCACTGACTTCTGCCTTACAAGCCCAGGTGAACGGGGGGTTTTTTTTGCCAGATTTGCAACTTTTGAAGTGCCAGGGATGACCTGGCTTCTATCAGGGTCAGGCTGAACCTTTGCTCAGCTGGACACGTCCCTGCCGAATACAGCTGAATTCCTTCCAGGGATGCAGGAGCCGTTGAGACAGACGGGCACGTGCACATCCACGTGGCACGAGTTGAGTTTCATGTGCAAATATGGGTAAAAAGAATAATTTGTTACAAAATTAGTTAGGTACCCCTTTATTCTGAGAGACAGATGAGAACGTTCTCCGTGGCCTGAGGCTGGACATCAATGTCCAAGAGAGATTTGGAAAGCCAGCGAAAGAGACATTGGAGGCAGGTCTGCAGAAGTGGATTAAGTGTTAGCTCCTCCACGTTTAGCTAGTTTTTGTTTGTTTGTTTGTTTGTTTATTTCCAAATTCCTTTTGAAGTTCTACATAATCCCCTGTGACACTTGGTGAAAGCAAACAAGGTTTTCAAAGCTTTGCGTTTGAATTCAGGAGAGCAAAACTCCGCCTATAGGTTTCCAGCATGTTTTATTCTCTTTGCTTTTTATCTTTATTAAAGGGCTGTAATACGTGTGATTAATTGCAATTGCATGTGGCTGTTTTCTTGACCTAACACAATATTGCACTTTGAGAGTCTGTCGTCTGCTCGGAGCAGATACCTTGAATCCTGCTTCCATGTCAGCAGAAACAGGGTTATCAGACAGACTCCTCCTTGGGTTATGAATCAGTTAAATCAGATTTAGGGTCTCCAGCCAGCATCGCTGTCCTGTAGCAATATGCTGTGTCAATGAAACTCTCTACTCTGTGTTAGAAACTCAATGCGAGAAGCAGCAATGGGGTCTTCCAGCCTTGAAACCCATGCAAATAAGAAGATGGTTTGTCCTCCAGAAAACGTGATGCAGAGAGACAAGATACATCCCTATACGTAAATGTTTTTGCAGTAATGACAAAAATTAACACAATTTGGCTTGAGAGTGGAAGAGTCAGCTTGCCTGCATGTTCGACCATCCTTGACGTTCCAGACAGCCTCACTGTTTGTGTCGAAGAAGGAATTTAGCAGCAATGTGACGCGACTTTTGGACAAGATCCTGCACTGGTCTGCGTCTGGCTGATGGGTTTTCTGCCGCCCTGCTGCTTGGATCGCAAGTGATCTCCCTGCCTCTGCGCCCTTCCCACCCTGCCTCGCTGCGGTCAGACCGAAGAGTCTGGGGGAGGATGGTTGAGCTGGTGTAAATGAGAGACACTCCATGGAAGGGCAAGCAGTGTCTCTGCTTGCTGCAGAGTCTGGGTGCTGTGGGCAAGGTGAGCGGACCCAGAGTCTGACCCAGTCTAGCGGCTCCTCTCCCCTGAAACTCCTTTGCCTTGATGCTTTTTATGTCTTGCTATAATACCCAGCTCTGTCTTTTAATCTTATCCTCAGAAACCCGCTGTTTTCCCCAGCGTCACAAGAAGCTATCCTCTAACATCCTTGTAGGTAATAAAATCAAAGCGACGCTGCTTCCATTAAGAAAGCAGCAACCCACCAGAAGTAAAACGAGTTGGCAGCTGCTACTATGCCGACCGAGCAGCGCCGCAACCTCGCAAGCTCAGCTGAGTCCAGCGCTGCCAGCACCTTTGTAATGCAAATACCTGCAAATGCTGATTTCTGCCCAAGATTAAATGTCTCCTTAGCTGCAAGCTTCCCAGGAGACTTGTTGCCCTGAAGAGACGGAACCAAACGAGGTCAAGTGCAAGATCTTGGTTGCTGGAGAAAAGAAGACATGAGAAAACCTTCAGTGAACCAAACTTCACACTTAACGGCGTCCAATGAACCCAACATTGAAATTGTGGCAAATGAGGTGTTTTGAGCTCATTGCAGGACACCTCCTGTGTGGTGGCCATGGCTCAGCGCGTTACAAAGCAAAAGCAAGAGATCAATATTTCACAGCCTAAAGACAAAAATTCAAGAATCCAGGGTGGCATCATGCTGAAGTTTATTTGCCCCTCACCGTAGACTTCCAGGTTGACCAAAAGGCACAGAGTAAATGCAAGGTTTGTTTCAGAAACACAGGTCTGTGGCTGAAGATATAAACAAGGCTGAGCATCTTCCAAAAGCTGAACAGCTCGGCGCTGCCGCTCGAGCCTGGCCAAGCCAGCCGGCGCACAAGCCCATGCCCGACAGCCAGTGCGTCTGATCTGGAAATCAGATAGAGCACACACCATCCCAATGAAAAATATCACACGTGGTCTGTACCTCAGGCTACTTTCCAGTATCTAAAGGAAGGGATCTTTTAATTGAAAGCCTTAATGTTTCTCGTTATATTTAAAATTAGAGCAGAACGGCAATAAAATTGGTCATGGGATTGAGACAAGTTTTAAGGGAGAGAAGGAAATTTATTCTTGAATTTTACATTGGAGCATCCTTTAGAAGCCTGTGCATATTTGAATACATCAATGCAAGGATTAATAATTAAAGGAACAACAACCGCATGTCTCTGAGATACACAGGAGAAAGCAACAGCTCAGGCTGGAGGCTGGAGTCTCTGGGGACACGCGGTTTTTGCTGGCATTTTACCTCTGCCTGGTGTACCTCATTATTTAGAAAAGCACTTTCCCACCAGCCTCTGCCAAGAAACGTCTTACCCAGCAATTCGCAGCTGATGGCTAATCTCAGCATTAACCTGGGAAATTGTATTTATGCTTGTTATCAGATTGATTTTAAAGGAAGACGCAGAGGTGTTCACATGGATTATGAGCTATTTGGATAGTTGTGTTTCGGGGCGAAACCCTCCAGCCGCCAGCAGAAGCCCTCACAGAGCGGTGGTGATGCTCCAGCAAACTTGCTAGCACCAGGTCGATGTGACTCGCAGCTGCAGTCGCCCAAGACTTGCGAAAAAAGCAGGCTCCAAAACTGCTTCTTCTCTGCTCCCTGGAGCCAGATGGATGTCAACAGGCTATGGCGACGAGATGGAGCCATTTCGCTCCCCAGTGTGGACCCTGTCCAAGCAGACGGCTCAGCGTGCGGCTCTGCAGAGCCATCCGACAGCCCCATGGCTGGGAGCATCTCGCCGGACGCTGAAGGCAGTTCAAAGCGTTGGCTTGGAGAAGGGAATCGCTGACTTGAATGCGGTTTCCCTCAGCAGGCCCAAACAGCGCTTCCCCTCCCTCCCCATCCTTCCTTCCTCCATGTTGGTAGTCTTCTCATTCATTAAAAACCTGCTAATTATATCAGCAGCTTGGAACTGGGTTGCAGCATGGAATTAAAACCAGCTTTTCTTTTTGGCATCCACCACCTCATGTAATTAATAAGACAAGAGAAAGCCAGAACATG
Source organism: Chlamydotis macqueenii (assembly GCF_036417535.1). Lineage (NCBI taxonomy): Eukaryota > Metazoa > Chordata > Aves > Otidiformes > Otididae > Chlamydotis > Chlamydotis macqueenii. Next base: position 10,639,318 of record NC_141574.1, read on the forward strand.
CGGGTCAGCCCTGAGTGTGAGGAAGGGATTGATCGGATACAGCCAGCGTCAGCGCTCGTGGCTGGGATGCTCTGGGTGGGTTGCATTTTGGGGCCAAACCAGCGAAAAGGAGGAGGAGATAAAGCTTTCTGTCCTTGTTGTTCCCCTTGTTTTTTCCTCATTTTAACTGGGAATCTGGACCAAGTAATGCCCAGTGAGAACCCTGCATTCAATCTTCAGCACCTCTTCACTGGAGAAGGAATGGGAAAGCAGTTCAGCAAGGCTTGACAGCGTGTTTTGGCCACACCTGCCGTGCTGAGCAGACCGGGATGCTCTGAGAGCCTGGACTTTTGCAGAAGGTCGTTTTGATGGAGATCTGGAAAACGGCTGGAGGAACCTGAAACTGGAGCAGGGATCAATGCTGCTTGCGCAACCGCCAGCGCCAAGTCTTCTCCCCGCTGCTTTGGCACGAGCAAGTGGCCACCAAATCCAAATGGAAAAGCTTCCCTGCTCACCTGCTGCAGGCAGGAGAAGGCCAAGGACCCCTTCTTGCAGAGCCGAGCTGGGGTGACGCAACCCTTCCCCACAGCCCCCCTCCGCCCAGAGCTTGGGCTGGTGACGGAAAGGAAGGTGATGCCTTTGGGCACCACCGCAGAGTGGTGGCAGCACCAGGACAGAGGGGACACAACCCTCCTCCCAACTCGCTGGAGCTGTGGTAGAGCACAAACTTTCCTCCCTGCATCTGCAGGAGCGCTCGGGCTCCCCTCGCCCACCCCGCTGCCAACAGCATCCCCACTCGCCACCCGCCGTGCCTGCCCTCCAGAGCACTGATTTACAATCTGTTGCTGCTGTCACCAAGTAACTCCTGTTGCTGCTTACTACGGACTCACTCGGCTGCCAGGACGTCCCTGATGGGTGGTGAGACACTGCTGGAGCTGGCAGGCCAGGGCAGGAGAGCATCGCTCCTGGGGCAGCAGTAACATCAAATTGGGGTTCTAGCCCTTTAAATCTGATCCAGTACTGCAAAAAAAAGGGCGAGCAAGCAGGAGAGAGCCTTCAGACTCTTTTAATTAAAGCTTGTACCATATTCTGTCTTCCCAAGTCGCGGCAACCACTCTCGCTTCTTCAGGACTTCGCGGGGTTCGCCGGCATCGTGGTGTGGATGGGGGGAGTCGCTCACCTGGGACCGGCAGCAGTAGGTACGCGTGGAGGGATGGGGCTGCTTGCATGGCTTCTCCCCTCTCCTTGCTCTCAGCTGGAAGCATCCCCCTTTTTTTTTTTTTTTCTCTTTTCCATGAGAAAAAGTCGTTGCTTCTTGCTGGAGGGCACGGTGGCAGGAGGCGTTCTCCCGCGGCGCACCTGGGGCGAGGGGCTCGCCATCCCGCCGTCGTCGTCACTCTCCTTCCTCCCCTCTCTCCCCCTCTGAAATAACTAAGTGCATGACCTAGAGTTGTTTTGGTTTGTTTTTTTTTTTTCCTTTCTCGCTCCTTAAATCAAAGAGCTGCCATTCAGCAGAAGATAAGTTGGGATCCCTGTTTCATAAATCACCGGAGAAGTTGGTCCCGGTTGCGCTCTCGCTGCCGATTGCCCCCACCGGCTCTGCTCGCGGCTCCTCTCCCCTCTGCCTCCCCCTTGTAAGTGCACCAGGTTACGAGTTTTGCCGTATCCTTTCATGCGCATTGCACTCTCAATGCAGAGCATTTCTTAAGAGCCTCACGGACCAAATCCCGGGGTTATTAGGAACGACGGCGTCATATTCACACTGGAGTCTCTTCTCTTCAGCATTATAGCCCATAGCAGCTTTGGCTGGCCTTATAAATCGCCCTTCAGCAGGAACATTGTGCACAGAGAACATTTAACTGCTAACTATCCCATTCACCAATCGATTTTCCTCTCTCCCTCTGCTCCTAACTGAGCCATCTCTTCATTTGTATTTCTACGCAACACAGCTATTTCTTTGAATTGTGTATTGCCGTTCCTCCGTCGCCGTCTTGGGTCGGTGCCTGGTTAGGGTGCCCTGACCTTAACGAGCGCCCGTTTTTCTCTTTGCAGCCGGGTCCCAGGTGAGCGTGGGTCCCGATAAGCCTCCCTCCTGCCTGCGTCCCCGGAGAGGAAAGGAGGTTCTGCCAGGAAAACATTTATCCTAGTGCCTATCTGAAGTTAATAACACTTTTGACAAATAGCAGACCTACTCGAGGCTTGAAATAGGGTTGAAAAAGCAGCCACTAATCTCCTTGAGAAGTGCTAGATGGTGGCCACCTCTCTCAGTAAATCAGGAGACAAGCTGTTTATGTATGGCATCTTGAGGTGTTCGCACACACAAAAAAAATTTAAAAATCCTTCTGTTAACCCACCAGCAAAACTCTGCCTTACTGTCACTTCACAGGGCCGTGGACTTGTGTAGGGAATGCTGTGAGCTCAGAGCGGCCCAAAGCACAGGGCACCGCGCGGCGGCCCAGCAGGGTCAGGGAAATGGGCTTTTTTATCACCAACAGCATCGGCCAAAAGTGAAAGAGCAATGGGACAGGGAACGTGCGAGTGAGCGACGGAAGCTGAGCTGTGTACCGGTGTATGAGCAGCTGAGAGAAAGCACCTGGAAGTATCAGGTGGTTTGTGGGCAGCTAGACGTTCTGACTTGAACAGCTGAAGGAATTGAACTTAGTGAGGAGGAGGAGGAGGCTCGGACCCTGCAAGCCAAAGCAAAGATGCCAGGGCAGAGTGAAATCTGCAGCGCAGGCTTCACGGTTCACTCACAGGGCTGCGGAGGAAGTGTCGTGTGCCCTGGGGTTTTGCATTCATCAGTTTTCCTGGTCGAGGTTGCTTTCATCAGTGGATTCTGTCTTTTTTAGTAGCAGTTTAACTGTTTGTGACTTCTGGTGACATTAGGAAGGAGCCTGGCCCTCGTGACCGAGACACGGGATAATGGCTCCCTTGTTTCCAGCCTGCAGCGGGAGAGCAAGCAACCTGGCGAGGAATCCGGAAAGTAAAAAAACCTGTTCCTGCAATCCCAGCAGGGCTGAAGGCAAACTCTTCTTGGGTGATGCCCCTGAAACTTGTTTCCTCTGCCCTGCCGAGCTGGAGAACCCAGAATGGGATTTGAAAAACAATGACAAATACAAGTGGGGTGAGGAAAGATGAACAAAATGTACATCTCGGCTCAGCAAAGTGACTCCAGCCTCCCAAGGATACGGAGGGTTGGGAGTAATTATTTATAGTGCCATCAGCAGAAATGATAGAATGAATTGAAGGGCTGAAAAGTTTTGCTGACTATCAGGGAATGTGTCCTGGCATGGACTGATATTTCCTGGGCCCGGTCCTTTGCGTCTCCAGCGCTACCGAGTGCGCAGCCCGGAGACCCAGCGAAGCCTTCCCTGGGTGGGACCCCACCGAAACGGATGGGCGGCAGCGAGAGGTGAACTCGGCCAGAGGATGGAGTTTAAATGTCAACTACGACCTCCACCCCGAGCCACCTCTGATGCCCGAGCCCGGGTTTATCTCCTGATGGATACCCGAGCTTTGAGAGGAGCGTGCTCTGCGGCACGGGAAGGATGGGTGGCCAGGTTTGGCTTTTCCATTCTAATTCTGTGAACATTGAGATTAAAAAGGGAGGAGGAGGGGGGAAAGCCATTTCCGAGATCAGCAGTTAGCGTAATTCAGTCCTTTGTGCTCCGTAATTAAGCTCTGCGTTCCGCGGTTCAATAACGCTCTCGAACCATGATGACAAAAGGAATTAGAGAGACTGGCAGGCAGAGAATCGCTCACCTGGCATTACTCAAATTAAAGATGACCTGCATAAGATTTTCTTTTCTAAATTGAGAAAATTGAGTTTGGACTCCTCTTTGTGACTTTGTGGTGATGAAAAGACCTACTTTTTCCTTTCTCTTTTTTTTTTTCTTTTCCTCACTTATGAATGGTGAGTAGTATGAAGCTTGTCTCTCCCCACCTGGGCAGATGTGCTGGAGGGCTGAGACGGCCACCGAGGCTGATGCAGGTGGAAAGGGTGAATTTGAACCCCGATCGAGCAGCAGGCCCTCAGCAAGTCACCAAAATCCTGCAGAAATTATCCATGCAACGAGTTTTCTGTAATCCCAGAACCCTTTCCCTTCCCCCAGGCTGCTCGATGACACCAAGAGAGACTGGTCCCCAAGTGGGCACAAAGATTAGAGCACCGTAACAGTCCCAAGGGGCAATTTGCTCCATCTCGCCCTGCTTGTCAGTCTCCAACCAGCCGATATTTTCCTAGTACAAACAAGACATTAATTTCTGAAGAATGAGCAGAAAAATAATAATTTTATATTGTAGGTAACAACCTTTCTCACTTCCTTTACTCTGTAGGCTGGAGAGGGCACAAACACAAAAGGCATAGGGCTCATTTTTGCTTTTTCTTCTCCAGCCAGCTTTAAACAAAAGAGAAATAGCAGAGTATTTGGAGGAGGAAGGGACCAAAATGGATCTGACTGAGATAAAACCCAAATCTACTCTTTCTAGCTGCTAGAGTCTAATATATTCTTCTGTTCAGAGCAAGGGACGTATGTTAACCCCATTCCACATCTCTGGCAGGGTATTACAGTTTGAATTAGTATGATAAATTAAAAACAGCCATCAAATTCTACAGAGGTCTTAAATCGTAAAAACATATCGTGTCAATGAAATTGCATGGTTATTAAGCAGAATGTTTGAGATCTAAACATTAGCGTGGCACGTCAGCCTAGAAGGATGAGAGCAGTCACGTCCGGGGGACTCAGCGTGGTCCAGATGTGGCTCACGCTGATGGGCTGCTGGTCTTTGCTGATCATCTGGGTGGTTTAGCTGGAGTCAGGTAGCCTTTCAGAGCAGGCTAATCCACCATCTGCCGTGGTATTTTCTTCTTTGACTTTTTTTTTCTTCCTTCAGGATATATTTTTCCCCCCTTTGAACATAAGCTACATTCAGTGTATTATTTAAAACCTACATTTTAATTGAAGGAAGGAAGAGGCTGCACAGACAATGTAAACCTTGTTTTCCACGACCACCCAGAGACTGCCAAAAATCAATTGTCTGCTAGAGGCTGATCTTTAAATAAAGTTAAGCCAAATTGTATCAGAAGCTCTGGGGATCCTTGAAAGCAGGTTTTCAAGAAAGTCAAGTGTGGATGTTGCACAGTTTGATACAGGTTTCACCCTTTAAATCCTTTTGTGCTGCAACCCGGTCTGCTTAGGAACTGAATTACTCTGAGTTACTTCTAGCTGTAACCGAAGCATTGACTCCAGTTTGAGAATGGCCCAAGCGCTTTGGGATCCTGAGGCACTGTTTCAAAGCAGATTAGTAAGCCCGTAGGAGCTGCAGATGCTTTACCGGCCACTGGCGGGATGCCCTGGGGTGATTTTGCAAAGGTTTCTCTTGCAGGCTCTACTGCAAGAGTAAAGACAGCAACGGTCTGGCACACACAGACCTGTAAATGGAACGGCAATCTGTTTAAAATGTGTTTTTCTTTTTACTCCCTCACAAATACACTGCGGTGAAACAGCCTACGATGCTAGGAAAGGATTAACTTGAGAAGGGTAAAGGTCTTCCAGAGCTGAAGAACAAGAAAGCTGCTGTGCCACAGGACGAGCGTTCTCGTGGAGGAGATGCTGAGCCTCGCTGCCCCATGGATGTTTGCTGTTCGTAACGACATGCAACACCGCTGACGCTGCAGAATGACTCCAGGTCTGCAGCCGTGCCCGGGAGGAGAAGGCGGTAGTGTGTTGGCAGAGGGAGGGATCGGTTGCCGGCCGGTGGCTCCTGGGAAGGGTGGAAGTTCTGCTGTGACCAACAGGCTGGTGATGGAGATGATGTAGTTTTAACACATAAGTGTTACACACGTTAACGTGCTGAGCTGTGACGGTGCCAAGAAACTTCTGTTAGGGTGGCGTTACCCCTCAGCATTACACATCCAGTCCATGCAAAACTTATTTTTGAAAGTTCCTTTCAATGAGCTTTCATGCAAAACCCCATATTCTGGAACAAAAATCTGCAAATCCAAGATCTGTTACAATGGTAATGACACCAGTAAAATTAATCCTAACCGATGCTGGCCTCGGAGAAAAATCCAGAGAAAAACTTGATGGTGCAGGACCCTGCAAAGCTGGGGGACACACGGCCCATCCTTGACGGAGCACCCCGGGCCGTGGTGGGGCAGCTGGGGTGTCAGACACAGCCAGGAGACCCACTGCGCCCACCCAATGGAGCCCAGCCCTGCAGCCATTTGCTTTCAAAATTTCTAGTGGTTATACGGAGTGGGAAAGAAGATTCAGGCGTTTTAGATGATCCTTACCCATGAAGAGCAAGCCAAAAGAGTAGACTGATTTTCTCCATCAGACTGGACCATGGACTGAAGGTGCGATTTTGGTTTGTGACCTGCTGATTGAAGAAATGAAATAATAGAGTGCTGTCATCAGGAAGTTTGATAAATATTTTATTCTCTCCTGCAATGTCATTCATGAGAGATATGAACTTTCTCCAGGGTACAAGAAGAAGATGGATCTGTGGAAAATACTGTCACTGCACTTTACAACCTAGCTGAACTGTGCAACTTCAACAAGAGGTTTTACGATGAAGTGGTATGGGCTTATATCATTTGTGGCACAAAAGACAAGAGGTGCTCCACCTCAGGTCTCACTCAATGCTTGAGAAAACAATTACAGCTCTAGGCAGGCTGAGAGAAGCTAGAGGCATCAAGAAACCCTGAAGGTCCTGCTGATCCCTTTGGTAATGCTGACCCTACTTTTGCCCCGTGTCAGCTATTAAAAACCCAACAGACATTTTTTCTGGGTCAGCGATGGACCTCCCGAACTGCTCGAAGGTGTCCCAGGGTCAGCTGCAGATTGTCAAAACCCCTGGTGCAGACAAGCCTTGGCAATCACACGATGAGTATCCAGATGAGAATGTCCCAGGTAGGATGACATGAGAGAAGCCACTGTGTGTCCATGCATATTCATGAACACGACAGCTTAGGAGTGCCCAGGACCCTGGGAGAAGATGCAGAGCTGCAGACCTTGGATTCCATGTGCTTCATTCTGCCATCACATTGGCATAAGACCCATGGTCATCTTCTCTAGTGATGTTACACCTCTAGCTTGGCCTGGCTGACACAAGGAACAAAAAAGCCACATTTGATTTCTTTTGACTGATGGCTTGGTGATTCATGGGTGCTGCTGTCAGAAGGTACAGGAATGGAAGAAGAGGGGAAGGCTGGGGAGGTGGTTCTGGACTTTTCCAGAAGTACTTGATTTTGAATTGAAATCAAACCACATTTCAGAAAGCAGAGCTTTGCAGCGGGCTTTTAGACACAACATTGTCGATGGTCCTGTCTTTGTCATACGGACTGTCCCCCCATAGGTATCCCATTCATGAGGTCTCATGTGCTGCTAGAGAAAAAACTTGCAGACAACAGAGTTTGTTTATAAAAATAACGGTGTGAGAGGAAGCTGTGAAGGAGGTATAAAACTGGAGGCACATGCTGGTATTTCCCTGTCCCTGAGATATGTCCTCAGGCAGAGGTGAAGAGCAGAGTGCTGTGATGTGAACCACAGCAAACATCCTTTGCATCAGTGTTCATACAGCACAGCAGGCTCTTGGTCTAACAGTAGGACACCAGAACTTCTTCTGGGACCTAGAGAAACCAGAGTCTGCCAGGGTGGCTTCCCTCTTCTCCTCCCTGACACCTCCTCCAGCCACTACCACATGTGTGCAATAGCTGTGGCTGCAGCAGGTCAGAGCACACAGGAGGAATCTGGGAGCAACCAAGGCTTAGCTGGTGGGACAAGGGCATTCTCCAGCTCCTTGAGGCCCGTTATCATTTCTGGGGCCTGCCAGAGGCACCTGGTTGTGTTGGGAACATGAATTAATAAGAACGATGCCATCAAAGAACATGGCAAGGCCAAATATCCGTCCTATCCTTGCTATGCAGTTTCTTGAAGACGAGCCTACGAAAGTCCCTGAAAAAAGATATTTATTTTTTGTCATAGTGTGCCTAAGTTAGAGTCACCGCAGAGGATTTTAAAGAACAGATTAGCTGAGTTTAATAATGTGAATTATGAAAAGAACCTGCTTAGTGCTAAGCATAGGGTCACATTTGATGGTTCACTAGGCTTTTTCCTGACCATTAGTTGAACACTTTATGTCAAAAACATGATCCACATAAAATTGCTGCAGCCAGATGGAGACTGTCTTCCAGCTCTCAGTGTCCAGCAGTTACAGGAGACATTTTCTTCTCTGCCACGGTAAAAAAGCCTCAGGGCGATGGTATGGGACCTCCATCCCTTGACACAGCCGCTATAAAGAGTGAGGCCCAACGCCCCTCTCACCTGATATCCTGGAGGAGGGCACGTGCAGCACGGACCTTCTCTCACAACTTCCCAGCTTCTCTCAGTTACTCATGGAAACGTCCTGAGCTAAAACCAGTTTCTGTCTCTGTTTCAATGCATTATTTTATTCCTCCTTGAACCTATTTCCACTTTTAAGCACCATGATGTCTTCCAGGAAAACTTCTATGACATAATTGTGTGCTATTTGCAAAAATACTTCCTTTGTCTTTTTTTTTTTTTTTTTTTTTTAAATCTTGTCTTGGTGATTTCATTCAATACCTCTTAGGTCTGGTGCTGCTGTGAGAAACAGCAAGTATTTGTTCTCTATTCACTCTCAGATGTGATGTTGAGGGCATGATAAAACTCTTCTTTCATAGGTGCCTCCTTCGTCCCTTTCAACCGCCTCTTCACCAGACCCAAGGGCCCCAACGTGTTTCTGTTTCCATGCAGAAGCTGCTCTCCGGCTCTGTCCAAGCTTGCTTCCTTCCTCTCTCCGTTCCCTCTTCTGTTATCTCCTCTCTCGAAGGCGCCCAGCAGAAATGTATTCATCACGAGGGTGCACAATGGATTCAGTCAACAGCGTCGTTTCCATTTTGTTCTCTATGTCTTTGCCAGTCATCGCTCACATTACATTTACCCACGGCTGTGCTGAACTCGGGGTGGATGTTTTCAAAGAACTCTCCATGTTCCTCCCAGTAACTCTGTCCTGAATGGTCACGGCCAGGTCAGACCTTACCATTCGGTAGCGAAGCTGCAGGCTGTTTTTCTCGTGTGCGTTATTTTGCACTGATGGGCGCTGAAATTCCGCTCTTACTTTATTCTTCAGACACTGGATTTTGCAACACTTTTTTTTTTGCAGCTGTTGCAACCAATTCTGGTTTTGATTACCCTGATTAACACACCTCCAGTCTCCAGGTAATTTCTTAATAAATGGGTAGATTTATTTTACAGGTCCCTCTGGAATTGCAATAGGAAGCTGCTTTCATTATGAAAACAGATTGTTTACCTTTGTTTCCTGCCTTCTTTTCCAATGTCCTTCATAATGAAAAACAATGCAAACAATTCACTCAACCTTTCTGCTGTGACCTCTCTCTCCTGAGTATGCTTCTCATTCGGCGCTCGTCCATCAGCCACACCACCTCCCTGGCAAACTTCCTTCCCCTAATGTTTCTGAAGAGGTTTTATTGTTACCTGTCTCTAGCAAGTTGCAGCTCAAAACCCTTTTTGGCCTCCCATATTGTACTTCTCCATGCAATTTGTCACGTTCAGGGATCAATTTCCTCTCTTGACACGACTCGTGCTTTTTGAGAAATGCCTTTTAACCCTTCTACTCGGCTGCGTAGCTTCACAGACTTTTTTTTGCTTTTAACTCTGGTTGGTTTGGCACTGTATGTTTATTCCAGCTTTGTAAGATGTAGTTTTAAAACACTTATTTTACTCTTTTAATGTCTCCTTTTTTATTTATTTTCAAGCAACTTCTTAATTTTTAATATAGTTTTCATTTCTAAGGTCATATGAGCAATATTTACATCTTGAATAGGTCATGGGCACGTCAGAGCCAAACTGAGAGTTGCTTTTCTGTTTCTAGAGTCGATGATTTTAGCTCCAATAGTTGTTCATTATGTCCAAGCCCTGCAATGGGTGAAAAACTGGCTGGATGGCCAAGCCCAGAGAGTTGTGGTGAACGGAGTTAAATCCAGTTGGCAGTCGGTCACAAGTGGTGTTCCCCAGGGCTCAGCGCTGGGGCCAGTTCTGTTCAATACCTTTATCAATGATCTGCATGAGGGGATTGAGTGCTCCCATGGGAAGTTTGCATATGACACCAAACTGGGCAGGAGTGTCGATCTGCTCGAGGGTAGCAAGGCTCTGCAGAGGGATCTGGACAGGCTGGATCAATGGGCCAAGGTGAGCTGTATGAGGTTCAACAAGGCCAAGTGCCGGTCCTGCACTTGGGTCACAACAACCCCATGCGACACTTGGGGAAGAGTGGCTGGAAAGGGACCTGGGGGTCCTGGTCGACAGTTTGCTGAAGATGAGCCAGCAGTGTGCCCAGGTGGCCAAGAAGGCCAACAGCATCCTGGCTTGTGTCAGGAACAGTGTGGCCAGCAGGAGTAGGGAAGTGATTGTCCCCCGCTACTCGGCACTGGTGAGGCCACACCTCAAATACTGTGTGCAGTTCTGGCCCCTCAGTACAAGAAGGATGTTGAGTTGCTGGAGCGTGTCCAGAGAAGGGCAACAAAGCTGGTGAGGGGTCTGGAGCACAAGTCTGATGAGGAGCGGCTGAGGGAACTGGGGTTGTTCAGTCTGGAGAAGAGGAGGCTGAGGGAAGACCTCATTGCTCTCTACAACTGCCTGAAAGGAGGGATGGTCTAGGGAGGTGGGTGTTGGTCTCTTCTCCCAAACAACTTGTGATAGGATGAGAGGAAATGGCCTCAAGTTGCAGCAGGGAAGGTTAAGGTTGAATATTAGGAAACACTTATTTAATGAAAGAGTGGTCAGGCACTGGAACAGGCTGCCCAGGGCAGTGGTGGAGTCACCATCCCTGGAGATGAACATCTAGATGTGACACTTCAGGACATGGTTTAGTGGACATGGTGGTGTTAGGTTGACAGTTGGACTTGATGATCTTGGAGGTCTTTTCCATCCTTAAAAATTCTGTGATTCTATATCTCAAGTGAGATATGCTAGACCTAGTCTACACAGCGTGTGTCCTGGCATCACAGAGCCCCACCCATCAGCCTCTTTCCACAAAACCTGAGTGACAGCTGTGTTGATATCCCCACCCAGATGGGTATTGCCATGCTTTGGCTTCCGGAAGCTGCAGGAATATTGAAGGCAGCCACTCCGAGCTGTGCTCTGCACTCCGGCCCGCTTTGGATGGTACTGATAAATCAGCAGCAAGTGTGGCTGGTTTCCTCTTCTTAAAATGCAGCAATGCCAGTTGAGGATGGTCTATACAGCTACTGGCCAGCAGAAGATGGGGCCATGGGGTCAATTTGGAGTCCAGCCCTTTGCACCACCCCTGTATACCATTTTGACCCAAAGCAAGCCCTGATATTTTCCTATGTGTCTGAGCCACATCTCCAGAAAGCAATAAATCTTTTTAGATGTAGACTCTACCATATTGAATGAAGTCACTCCATTAACATCAGTGCTTCTACGGACAATTAAAAACCCTTTCCTTTTGAAGACACCACTGCATTGCTGTGGCGGTGGTCGTGTTAGAGGCAGTAGGCTATTCAAGCGGGCCTAAATTAAGTAATAATTGAAATGTTTGAAGGAAAATTAGTATAGTTGTCAGGGTCAGCCTTAAATAGGTTTTGCTAAAATAGCGCAGAAAAAATTTGATAAAAATTGCAGTGCTGTGTGAGAGACGACTGGGTTTTGTTTCAAAGTAAGTAGAACAAGGGAGAGGGGGAGGACACACAAGAGCACAGTTAATAAGATGTGTAAGCAAATGAAAACTTTTGCACAGTGATATTGCATGAGGTAGGACTTCAGAGTTTAAAAACAGAGCATGTTCTGTTTAACAAAAAATCAAGAATGTTTGAAAGCACGTTTGACTATAATACACAGCCCATGCTTTATGGAGTATTTATTTAACACATGTAAGCTGGGGAAATGAAGCGCCTTTGTTAAGGAACGCCTCAACGTGCTGCTGAAGAACAACATAAGCATAGAAAAAGTTGTTGTACAGAACTCAAGAGCTGCTAGCAAAGTCCTGTTTTAAAAAAAAACCACATAACTCCAAATGCTGTAACTTAAATAAATGGCACATGAACACGCGCTAAGGTTAAGCAAGCGCGTTGGTGTTTCCATAAATCCACACCCTTCTCGAGCCAGGGCAAAGCTGTGCGCACGGATCTAGCAGAGCAGGACAGCTCTCTCTGCTTTGCTGCTGATTTCAAGAGGAACCCTAATTGCTTTGTGCTGTAACGTGCACCAGCTTGCCCTCACCATGGCATGGAGCAGCTTTCAGAAGAGGACTATTTAAGATGTAGGGACAGGTGACAAGGTTTTTGGTATTCAACATCTGAACCCCAGTCCCACCCTGTTTCTGAAGGCTGGGATCAGAGCCCTTATAGCTATTGGAGCTCTGAGGGCAGTAATTCCCCAGAGCTGGGGGAGTAATTACTGGGGCAGTAATTCCTGGGGCAGTAATTCCTCAGCTGGGTCCCACCCACACCCTTGTCCATGGTCCAGGAGCCCATTTAAGCTCAGCCCTGGGCATTTAGACCTGGTTTGTGCTGTAGGTGTGTTTCTGTCTGATCAGTCTCTTGCTTCTGGAAGGATCTTGGAGCTGTACTGTAGGTAGCTTTTCTCCTACCTTGTCTCCTGGATGTACCTACACTGCAGCTTTGTTTCAGCCCTATCTTCTACTGACTGAGCTTCTTGGGTGGACTTTGGACCTAATTTCTCACCTTGCCTGGGACTGCTGCTGTACCCTGTTACCAGCACTCAGCTCTGCTCATCATTTCAGATCCTGTAGAGCTCTGTCGGTGAGGGTACTGCCTGCGCTAGGGCCACCCTTGGCTCTCGGTTCTGTTTTTCCCACCATGGAGCAGATCCATCCCTGCCACTCCCTGAAAAACCTGCTCTTGATCAGACGTTTCATCTGTGAGTCTCTCCTGCTGAGTAGGTTCCAGCACAAATAGTGGTGGTGTGGGCTGGGGTTGAGTTTGGCTTTGTCGCTTGTGTAAGTGGGAGCTGATGCTATGAAGGTCAGGAGCACGAGGTGCAAATGTGATTGACCAGGCCTCCTTAGCTGGATGGATGAGCATGTCTGTGTGCTCGAGTAAGTACGAGCACCATCCGATTAAGCCTGGACATCTCTTATATGCCAAGATCTTGATTTGTATGTCCCTTGGTTGACAGAGGCTGGAGCTCCAAGTTAAAAATAACTATTTGCTGTTCTACATTTATTTCATTGGCCTTTCAGCCTGGCCATCCTTATAAATACGGCTGAAGCTTAGCTTAGATCCAGCCCCAACAGATTTTGACCTCAACCCCATTTCTCTTTGGTTCCCTCACTGCTGCCCACACTCCTGGTTGGGTCTTTGAGGACCAGAGCCACTCGCTCTGCACAAGGTGACAAACTGGCCATTCCCCCTTCGCAGCAGAATGAGCTCTGGTGATTTAGCTGCAGCGCACAACAATTATGTTATGGAAGTTGGGTGAAAGGGAGCAGTAATAATTTGCAAGTTCTGCCAGCAAAATCCCTTTCATTTTTGTTGTTGTGGTTTTTTTTTTCCTCCCCATACCTTGGCAAGACTCTTTCCTGTTTTTCTTTCATTGCATGACAAATGCACAGTAAGAACAGGAGGTCATTTACTCCAAATCCTCAATTTATAATTTTTCTGACGTTGCCAGTTGCTTTTTCTAAAGAATGTGAACAATGTGCAAAGTCCTTGTTGGGTAACAGTCATAATTAGAAGCTTTCTAAATTTCCAAGAGCTGTTGAATACTCAGCACACTCCTTCCCCAGTATCCCATGGCTCCATACTTACTCTAAAAACTGAGCTGCATCCAACTGAGCCCAGAACTGGTGCACTGCAGGTTTGGAGAACGGTATATGAAGGTAAAAAAGGACCAGCTGGAACAGAAGATTCCATGCAAGAATCCCAGAGTGTCTGGATATATAAAGAAATAATATTTTTTACAAAGTTCTCCCAGAAAACCTTACAGAATCAGCCCGGGTACAGAATAAGAAATGATTGTTGCAGATCTATGTGGTCAGATAAGCATGGCTTGGTGGATGAGAAAACAACGAAGTGCTGCCTGTGAAAATAAAAATGAGTGAACTTTCAGCTGGGTGGGGAGGAAAAAAGAAAATCTCAGTCATGAAGCTGACAGCTCTTTTCCTCTGCCAGAATGGTACCTTCTGGTTTTGGTCTGAAAGCATAGTTTTGCATAAACTGAAACAGTTTGTTGGTTTTTTTTTTTAATTTGATGAATTCGGAATTAGAGGAATGGTTTACTTAATCATTTCTTTTTGCAGCAAATCATTTTAGTTTGCATGGGAAGTTCTCCAGGGGGTGGAGTGGGGAACTGAGTAACCCACATCTCCGGGCTGGGAGCAAACAAGCAGCAAGGTCTGCCTGAGGTGCCTGGATTGGCCACAAACCCAACTCAGCTTCAGGCTGCAGCATGGATCCTGTCTATGACCCCCTTCCCCCAGCTCTCCTGGGGAACAGTAGATGTCCCGCGGTTCTTGACCACATGAAGACTGTGATGTGCAGTCCCTGGGGTCAGGGAAGCACGCCAGCCTTTGATCCGGCAGTGAGTCAGAAGGTGGGATGTGTTGGCTGAAGGCGTCTCTCCCTACTCAAGCTGAAAGCAGGTCGTGAGCCAAGGACTTTTGCCTCCGAGATTGTATTGCATCTTTGGGTGGACTTCCCTTAAGTTCTCCTGACACTGCTTCGCACTGTATGAATAACTGAATATTCGCTGGACATGAAGAAATAATCTACCCTCTGTTTTTTTTTTCCCAGTAGGATGAGATGTATGAGCTCTACACTCTTGATATTTAAGCATTTCTTATAACCAGAGCCAGACCAGCTCCTGATTTCTGATAGCCTGAGGTTTATGCCCCGCACTTTGCTGTTCTGAACCCGGCTGACTCAGCTCTTGGGCACGGGTCACCTGTCTCTCGCTCAAGTCTCTGAGACCAGTAAGCCTAACAGGGCATCATAGCCACCTTCTCCCTGCCGTGACCAGTCGTGTCTGGTGAACTTAGCCTTTCTTGTCAAGTGTTCTTGGACTTTATTACGTGTCAGAAAATGAAGTGTTTTGCTGATGCACCATCTTCTGTTGAGCTTCCTTTTTCTTCATTGGCTTAAAGCCACATATTAATTTGGGATTGGATGAAGCCGAAGTTCAGCTGAACTTGAGAAGATCAGGAAAATGAGAAGAACGTTTGCATGACCCTATATTGTCATTGATGCTTAGATGGGCTGGAGATGGTAAGGGCTGGGGGGCTTTGCCTTTACTGTTGCCCCTTACGACCTACGAGCTGCAGGTTGTGTGTTTCGAGAACAGCCATGTACACGTGTTTGTCTCAGCCACAGCCTCACCGTTACCAAGGCTACACACCCTGAACCCTACCTGAAGATATCATCAGAGAACATTTTAGGCATTTATTACTGAGTGTAGAGGTGTGCCCATGGTGGTATACTTCCAACCCCACCAACAACAGAGGAGCCCAAGCTACAAACAACATTCTTGCTACTCCAGGTGCCAACTGCGTTTCTTCAGCTTGTTTCCCAACTTAGGGAGAGGGCAACATATGCATTAAGAAAGAAATCCTTACATCAAAGCGCCCGTAAGGCATGTTGGTTATCTTGGGTGGTACTGAGGGCCCTACAAATGGCAATGCTTTGTGTATGAAGGGGATGGTGATGAGCTATCTCCCTCCCCTCCCATCCGTGCTCTTCCAGCCCACTCTCGTATCTGTGATCCTCTTCCCTTTTCTCTGCCTCCACTGGAAAGGAAAATGAGATGTGAAAGGAAAAAGGTATTGAGGCAAATCTGGAAATCCAGATGTCTCAGCATTGGAAGTACAGTCCAAGCTGCATCCTTTATGGCTTGTAATGAGGAGCGTTGGAGCGACTGAAAGCCCTGACCCCCAGCCAGCCATTGTACCTGCTCTCACCTACTTCTCTGAGGGGTGAAGTCTGGAGCAGCTGCTGATTTTCATTTTAAGTCTTTGGGTTTGAGCTATTAATAAGCCTGGAAAATAACCACATGTTCTCTGAATTATGTAACAGATGTTAAATTCCCCAAGATGAAGAGGTGTCAGCCTGATGGAAGAAGTGATGTGAGGACCTTTCTTTTTCCTTCAAGCTGGGTTTCTCCTCTTGTTAATGAAATTGGTTATTTGCCGGTGGAGGTAAAAAGAAAATTAGTATCACCCCACCAGTTTTGACCCAACCCTGCTGTTCCCTCCCTCTTCGCTTTGCCCCCGTGTTTATGCATTTCTTGCCTTTCTCCCACATCAGATTTTGAAGACGAGTGCCATCCAAAATGAAGTCCCATTGAAAGAATGTGTTGTGATGAAGAGCTGTTGAATGAGTCACTGTGCTCGTGCTGGCAAAGCGGGCTGCGGAGCAGGCCAGACCCTTACGCTTGGCACGAGAGAGCGAGAAGCAAAAGAGGAAAGTAAACTTAAGGCCAGGAGGCTGCAGCGCTCTGCCAGCCAAGGGGGCTGGGTTGCAAATGCTTTCCCAGTTAACCATTTTGGGGACGCGGCTGCCACTGAGGCAGAGATGTGTTCACAGCCTCACCAAGGGAGAGGGGCTGAAGGAGAAGACAGGGAAGGTGCCCTAGGCAGGGGATTAAAAAGGGTTTCACTTCTGTCTTCTTTTCGACAACCATTTTTTTGTAAGGTTGTCGTCTTCCTGGTCCTCCTCTGTCCCAGAGTGAGCACTGGTGGCTCCACATGGGGAAAGGTCCTCAGCAACTCAGGACGGCATTTAACCAGGATGGCTCTCTTCCTAGGATCCCTGTCTTATGGATCCCTTGCATAAAGAGAGAGGGAAGCTGTCACCAGCTGTGTGTAACACAGCTGAGCACTCTCTAGGGAGAGACATTTATAAATGTGGATTGAAGGCACAAGGGTACCACATTTTCTGTGGGTGTAGATGCACAGCGAGACTAATAAATTAGCCTCTGCGCTGAGAGAGATGCCTGTGCTCTTGACTGTGACCCCGCTGGCTGCTCTCCCTGAGGGGTGGCTTTGCTCAGACATTCATTTCCGAGATCTGCTTTAGCATCTCCTATTACACACCGCTGGTGTGACAACTGTGAGCGCTTGCTCCGGTTAGAACGAGCTCACGGGGGGAAAGCACTGCTGGAGTTGAGCTGTATTCTACCACTGTCACCATGAACATGGTTGTAGAGAGGGACCTTCCTGGATTCACCTCTCTGTTTTCATATTCTTTACCAAGGAGTGGAAGAAATTGCAGGAAGTGAGATCATGTTAATTGTGAAATTCCACAGGACTGTGAATGGGGTGGGGCTCTCCCTAATACTGGGGTCTAACCTGGACAGCAGACTACCTGGCACAAGTCTGCGTCCTCCACGTGAAAAATTGATTATTGGCAACTTTAAGGTAGGAGAAAAGAAAGGTGTGGAGACCGGGGAACCAGATTTCATGTGATTTCACCATTTCCCCACAGCTCCCCTTAGCTCGTCCTTCAGGAGCAGTTGACAGTCTTGCACTCTGTGATGTTCACTGCTCACTACTGATTAATGGGCTTTTAATGTCACTACTTATTTCATTATCCAACCAATCTGGAAGATCAGACATGATCTAAAAAAAAAAAAAAAGGCAATTCCCTACTGGCATTAAGTGGTTGGCTAGCAGGGTGAAGTGCAAAGTCACATTTAAGAATAAGAGAAAGACACTATTAGCAAGAAAATCTGCAGTGAAAGTAATCTGTAGATTTGCATTATCCAGACAAAGAGTGGAGTCCGGCTGCCAGAGGAGATGTTCCAAAACACAGAGATAATTGAGATAGATAGTGCAAAAAAATGTAAGGACTGTACCAAGGGCCCAAGAGGAGCCTTGGAGAGTCGGTGATAACAGTGGCAGTGATAGTAGCAATAATAATAACGATGAAAATAATAATAATAATAATAATACACCTTGGAGGTCTGGTCCTGGGTCAGGCCTCAAGTGTGCTAGGTGCTGTTAAATTGCAGATGAAATGACGAATTTCTTGTTTCAAAGCGGTTAAAAACCAGGTAGAAGGAGGGAAAGGCCAGACGGCTAGCGACAGATGGGCAGGGGAGAAGAGAAAGGTGACGGCGGCTGGCTCGGGGAGGGTACGTCTCAGGGCACCAGCAGGCTCCTGGCTGCTCTGGAGGTGGTTTCAGGAAGGGTATCAAGGTGCATATGTGGATCATTTGGGGACACTTGTCCAGGCACAAAGGCTGGCACTGGGGAACGAATAAAGCGCTTGTCCAATGAGAGCCTGATAGTGGCTAACATTGCAGGGCGGCTGAAGGCGTGGGCTGATGTCCCAATGGGATCTGGGGATGGTGGGTCAACCAGGTACAAGGTTGAGTCTTAGCAGTGGAGATGCTGGCTTGTCTTGGACGCAGAAGAGAAGGGGGAGCTGTGGCAAAGTATGTCCACAGTGGTGGAGATGGAGCTTTGCTGATATGTTTTGAATGGCAGTGCTGCAGCAGGTGGCACGTGGTGGGGGACAGGAGCTAGTGACACAATACAGAAGGTGTTGGTCAGACCTAGAGGTCTTGTGTGTCACAACTAGGCAAGAGATGCTCACTGAAAGGGACACCCTGCCTGGGGTTTGGGAGGTTGGGTGTGCCCAGCGCGGGCGGGTGCCCTGCAGACACCTGCGCAGCTCTCGACAAGTGAGTGGAAAAGCTGGGGCTATCCTGGCTCCTCCTCTTGTGCAAGGAGACTTGCACCCGCATCCCTGTAACACTGGCTGGACCCAGCTCGCTCCTCGGCACAGCAGCAATGTCTCCATGGGATGGAGGTGGGCACGCCCTTGACTGAGTGCAGACATGCTAATGTGCTGCAGGCTGGCACTGGTGGGAGCAGGCATGGAGCACGGCTCGCTGCCCAGGCGACTCGTGGCATCACGTTTTCATGCTCAGAGGCACCGTGCCGGCTTCTGCCCGGCGCTTCCAAGGAGATGCCTGCAGATGCTGCAGGGCTGCTTGCTCGCAACTACTGGGCTGCAGCTGAAGCCAGCCCTGGGTGTTTCATTTGATCTGTGCCATCTCTGCCTTGCAAAACACGTGAGCAAATCGCTGTTGCTCCCTGGAAGGAGCAGGACTGTGTCCCAGAGCACATGATTCCCCATGGCATTTAACATTCTCTGCAAAACCAGCTTTTATTTAGAACTGAACATCTGTTCCAGATGTGGTTACTCACCGCCTGTGCCGCTGCACTCCTGCCATTGTTGTCCTGCTGCACAGCAAAAGGCTGGCATGAATTATTGAAAGATTGAGTTTAAATAAATGATAAACTGGTACTGTGCGTGCAGTGAAGTTTCTGTCCACTCCTTACAGAGTCTCACTGCCGGCTTTGATGTCCCCACGATGAGCTCGCACGTCGCCCGGAACCTGCTGTCTCATCTGCCTGATGGGGCTGATTGAAGAGCGCGGAGAGGGGCAGCCCGAGCATGAAGGTGGCCAAGGGGACGAGTCTCCTGGGGAGAAGGAGGAGCCGCAGCAGAGAAGCAGGCAACCGGAGTTTCCCTCCTGGCAAGTGTCTTTCTCATCTCAAACCGTTCCTCGCAAGGGGCAAGCTGGCACAGGGCGGGGTGTGAGTTGCTGAGGGCAATTGGTGAACTGGGAGCATCCTCAGAGCATCCTCAATGCTTGGAGCATCCCTCGGAGTGGGAGGGATGCTGCCAGCTCCCAAGGGTGGCCAGCGGGGACACTGCTGGGAACTGGCAGTGGGCACGTGCGTTGGGAATCTGATAGCATGAAGGAGCCTTAGTTAAAATCCTGGAGTAAAACCTCCTCCCAGAGAAACATCTTGTGGGGCTGTGCTGAAAGAAAACATATCCAGGCCATCTACGTGTGTGCGATGTGAGGGCAAGGGGCAGTCTGGGTTTGAGCCTGTCGTGGGTCTAAACCAGCCAAACCCTCCTTTTTTATTGGCTCTTGGCTGAAAAGTCCAAATGGATTTCTGGAAGCCTGGTAGTAGTCTTGGAAATCGATTTTTTTTTTCTTTTTTTCTTTCTTCACCATTTTGAAAAATGGCTTGACTCACAGTTGCATGAGGCTGTGGGGATTCACAGCAGACCATCTGTTTCAGCTGTTAGCAGTCATTAATTTTTTTCATATTTTTTGCTACTTTTGAGATACTTTGGGAAAAAAAAAATATGTTCTTGATGGCATTGAAGGACTTCAAAGTTGCTTACATTTTATTGTTTCTCAGAGAATCAATATACAGTGGATGCAATTGTTACAAAAGAATTACATTTTTTACTGGGTCTTCTAAATGGGGAATTTGTCTCCTGTGAACAAGCAGGAGGACACAGTGTATTGTTTGTCTCCTTTCCACCACACATTTGGCTAATACCTGCCTCACTGCTGTGCTGCGATACATCTATTAAGGAGTTTTTTTCTGGGTTAACTCTAACGCAGAATGGCTTTCATTTAAAAAAATACAGTAAGATTTTCTTTTAAGCCACTTCGTTTCTGGAGCGAAGTACTTACTGATTAAATCAGCCTTATTGTCTCCGGTTATTCTACCCAGAAACTGGAAAATTACTCAACTCCTTGACAGGTGTTCACAGCTGATGGCTCAGATTTGTGGACAGAGCGCCAGGGCATATGGCGTGATAAATAATAGAACAAACGTATCCTATTGACACTATCCACCCTCCAGCCTGTGCACATCTATCCTTGTGCCTTGCTCTCGCGGTGTGACAGCCTCTTCCCCGAGCCGGCTCCCCTCAGAGGTGCTGCTCCCGCACCGCTGACTGATGAGTTGAGTTCATCAGTGTTTGAGCAAAGTGTCGTGCTGCTGTTTTTGCAAGGACCTCAGCTCGGTGTGATGGGCTGGTGTCCATCATGGTCTGCTTTGTTAGTTTGTTCAGCTGATGCTTGTGATGGCGCATAGTGCTGGGATTGGCCCCAGAGCCTCACTGACGGTTTCCCCGTTGCTCATGTAGGGTTTTAGATGCAGGAGAAATAACTTTGTTGAGTTTAAGAGGTGCTGGGAAATGGCAAAGGCCGGTAGCACGGGGCAGGGTGCAGGATCTTGTATGGAAATGTGTGATGGGGAGATGGTGGCACTTCCTCCAGAGGATGCTGGGTATTTGAGGTTTGCCTTGTGCAAACATGAAGCTGTGGCCTTGTAATGGGCAGAGCAGAGAGCTCGACACTGGGCTCATGATTGTGCTGGTTTGGGTCCTGCATCCCTGAAAGGAAGAGCTGTGGACAGGATGTAAAACATGAGCCACCAGCCTCCAAACCTACTCTTAAGACTGGGTTTCCCCAAACCTAGTCTTATGATGGTGGGAGACTGCAGCACAGAAAGTGAGTGTCTCAGACCTGTCCATGACACCTGGGTGAGGTGACAGCCAGAGAGCTGTGGCCTATTTCCAGCCATCCATTAGGACTGAAGCTTTCAGCAAAATTGCAAATGTGTCCTGGAAAACGCTCCTTCCAGCTGGCCAAAGAGCCGTTATCTCTTCTGGGCGTGGGAGCTGGCTCTGCGCTTGGCAACTGGCACTGGGCTCTGCTGCGGCTGAACCCAGCCTGTGCCACTGCGGAGCGAGCTGGCACTTGGGGACACCATGGGGACGGTGGCTCCTCCTGTCCTGCTGCTTGCTTCAGGGTGGCGTGGGCTGGTAAAAACCAAATATCGCTATAGCGCAAAGCAGAGAGGCCATAGGATGTGCCCACAGAGCTCAGCATCACATCTATATGCTCCCGCGTGCATTTTCGGGTGTGGCTGGGTCCACCTCTCGTCCTTTGCGTGTGGAGGAACAGAATGTGTCCCATCCCTACATCTTTTCGTCCTTTGCTCTCCTTTCCAAGCCAGGCGTGCCCCCAGCTCCCTGGGGCAGCCTGCGCGCCCCGGTGCCTGCCACAAGCTGGGCAGTGGAAGGTGAAGGAATGCACATCTGGAAGTGCGGGGACGTTTGGTGCCTGTGTGGTTTTCATTTGGAGGCCTTTCCATTGTTGATTGACTTAATTGAAATTAAAAAAAAAATGAGAAGCAGACAAGATTGGACTTTTTTTTTTTCCAAGGAAATGCCTTGCTTTGAGGGCTACAGAGCCAATTTTCATTTTTAAATTTACTTTAATTTTATTTTTAAAGTTCCCCCAAAAAATTTTGATCTGCAAACTGAGAGGAGGTGTTAGGATCTGTAAACCAAACCAAACCCAGCCCCAAATCTATTCACTCACTCAAAAAGCATCTTCTGTTTTTCCAAGTCAGTTTTCTGGAAAAAAAAATTAAATATCTCATTTATTTTCCAAACGAATAATTGCTTTTTCAAAATTAATTGAGTTCGCCAAGGTACTTAAAACACTCCTCATGTTTTTTTCCTCCAGCACGGAGAGAAGTGGGTTGGTGCTCAGACATGGGATGCTCTCCCCCTCTGCTCTACCTGTTGAGAGCCTGCTCATGGCACAGAGTGTTCTGGGCATGGCTCGAGATTTGCAGACTTGGTGAAAAGGAAGATGATTAGTGATGCATTTGCTCTTCACACCCCACCATGTGTCCGCTTTTGCTTGCAGCCGTCCTCCTCCCTCCGTTGGGTCAGACCTCGGTGCATCCCTGAGAGATCCTACGTGCAGCACAGGGCACAGCCCTTCCTGGCGTGCCTGAAAATCACTGCCCAGATCCCAAGTGAGATGTAGAAGTAAAAAAAAAAAGGAAGAAAATATTTCCCCGTCAGGAAATTTGCCTGTTAACACCCCAGACACAAAAGTCTCAATGGAGCTTTTCCCCTCTGAACCAGCTAAAATGTCTCTCACTGATGGGAAGTCTAAAAATAAGCGCGTTCTCCACAAACAGCTTAAAGATGTTGAAAATGAAAAGCAACAAAGGATGTAGAACGTATGAGTCACTAAATTACAGGGCTATCTTTCTAAGAGCAAAACAAAACAAAGAAAAAAAAGCCCAAACCCTCGCTGCCGAAATTCATTGTGAGTTTTCTGGGTTTGGGTTGGGGCCGTTAGCCCCGCGGTGCCTGCGTGGAGTCATCCTCTTCTTGCGGGCTAGCGAAGGGCTGAAGTCTTACCCATTTGTATTACACAGTGTGCCAGAGCTGCTCGGTAGAAATAATGAGAGTAAAAACCCGTCTGCTCAGCAGCGTGAACGGGAGGTGCTTTTCTCTCGCACATGGGCATCTCTGTGGATTTTTTGGGGAGATGAACCCCATCGCATGGGCCCGCTGGATGTTAAGCGTACATTGGTGTCGACAGCACGTTCTTCTGGCCCCGGCTCAGCCACCAGCGTTTGGCCTCTCAGTTGGGAGCGAGCAGATTTTTGTGGGTGTAATCGCATTTGTCTATGGCTTTAGTTTGTTGAGATAATGTAATTAAAAGGAGTTCTCGGATTAGGTTGGTTGTTTTTCTTTTCCCTCCCTGAAGGTCTCATTTCATGATGAGCTCCACTGGGGTGGACGCTGTTGCAAAACTGAAGCTTTTTTAGCATTTGCAGATGAGCTTGAGTCAAAATCTTGGTGTTTGCGGCAGCAGGAAAGAGGATGGCCTGGTGCCAAACCTATGCCTACATCTGATGTTCGCAGCCAGCCCCAATCTCCCTAATAGCCTGAAATGAAACCTTGGATCCCAGCAGATGGTAGGGCTGGAGATGGGAATCTGCCAGCACTGCTGCGGCCCAAGCCTCTGGGGGTTCGGAAGAGCTGGAAGAGCCCCTTTTGTAGCCCCTTTCAACCCATCCATTGTCAGCAGTGCCTTCACCCATCCTCTTCCTCACTGCAGGGAGAGGAGGCTGCGTGAGAGCCCTTCCCCAGCCCGTTGCGGTACCCGGCTGGCTGGCAGCTCAGCCCAAATAACCGTCGATCAGTAAATCTGTTCCCCGAGTTGGCAGGTACAATAAAAGCTGTGCACAACCATCATAAATCCTCGGGCGCAGCTCGCTCGGCAGTGATTTAATCGAGATATTTAGTTCTGAAATGTGCTAATTAAACTTCAGGATAAAGCATCCAGTGCAAAAGCAAGATGAATAAAAAGTAAAAATAAAAGTTTCTCCTGGAATAATTAGCCATCATTAAAACATGAAAATCCAGGCTAGGGAGCAATTGTACGCCTTCCGCAAAGTGTTTCATCAGAAATAATGGGATGAAATTAGGCAATACAAAAATGTAGGCTGAGAGTTGAAAAACGTGTCCCACTCATGAGACCCATTAGACTGCAAAGTGTTACTGAACCCTCCTCAGGGGGCGGCCAAACGTGTATTTCTCAGGATGTTTAAAATGGGACTGGACAGAAACCCCCTCCCCGCCACTGTGGGAAATAATTACAGACCTCCTCACTTCAATGGGCCTTGCAGATCTTTGAGTTTTAATTTCAGTGGGTCATCCCTAGCCCAGCAAAACCTTTTAATTCCAATAGAGGACATTCTTATCTGAGGGACCTGTAAGTTTGACCCTGCAGGCCTTACATCTAGACAATATATAGGATATTTTTAAGACACCAGCCTCTCCTAGAATCATGCACTGGCTTGCCCTGCCTCCCCTTGGATACTGCATTTATTGCTGCCATATTTCTCATGTGCTCACCCGATGCGTTGGCCACCGCCTTCCTTGGTCTCAAAAAAGGCACCTGGAACAGAACGGAGACCTGGCCGTGCCTTCGCGGCCGTGGGTTTGCCGCACGTCTCCCTGCAAGCTGGGTGGTACCCAAACGCAATCAGCCTGACTGGTGTACAACAGCTTGATGGCAAATTACATCAATTGATAATCCACTTGTTACGGGAGTGACAGCACGGCGCTGACAGCGCCAGCTACCCCCGGTCCCCAGCAGGCAGCCGGGCAGGTCTCTGACACAACCTCCCCTGCCTTGCGTAACTCTTCAGCGCGTTGCTTTGTCACATTAGCATTATATTGTCTTGTTGTATCATTTCCAGGAGCGTAAGGCCAATGCGCGTGGTGCTGATCTCCAAGGTGGCCCTCTCCTTCTGGAAAGTGCGCCCTCCCATCGCCGTGGGGAGCTGCCCTGCCGCAGAGGAGATCTTCCTAAAAACAGAGGGTCTGACACCATCAGCTCTGCGTTTTAATAATGAAAAAGAGAAAAGGGCCACTGGCTGGTCTTATTTACGCCAACCCAAATTTGGAGATATTTTGGATATATTTAGGGATTAATGAGAACTTGGTCCTTGAACAATTTTTTTTTGTAATAAATGTATAACCCTAATGGATTTTCCAGCTACTGTTTTCAGCCATGAAGGTTGGAACCTTTTTAGCTGATGTCTTCCAGAGATGAAGGGAAGGAAATGAGCTGAAGGCAGGGAATAATGTTCTGCAAACGAGGGGCTTTGCCCCCACATCACATGAGTAAGTAGCCCAGCTGGAGCTGAGGGAGTTGCAGGTGAAAGTTTCCTTATGGATCAAGCAAAAAAGAAATACAAAGGATGTGAAGAGATCAATCCAAGCCTCAGCCTGCTGAAAGAGCCTTTGGTCCCATCATCCAGCTTCCACTCATGGTGCTGAGGGCCATGTTGCTGGAGCAGGAGTTATCTTCTCACTGGACATAGAAATGCTGACAACTTATTAAAAATGGTAAAATTGCAAGGTGTAGCTGGGCCCGCACAGCCCTGATGGTTTATAAGGGACTTGGGCCATGGCTAAATTCCTGCATCTCCATCCAGGCCCAGGACCTGGTGAGCACGGACCTTGCAGGCACTGGGCAAGGGGCAGGGGGATGCAGAAACGGCGTGCTTGGCCAGGACAGCTGAGATGGGGAAGCAGATATAGTTCAATGTCGATGGAGATGGTATTTCTAGTTTGGGCAGGGAGCAGAGAAAGCAAAATCCTTCTGCCCGCGGTTGCTGAGCCAGTGGTTACGTTCCTTCTGATGGTAAAACCCCAGCGTGGGGAGTGGCATGACCCGTGGGGCTGAACGGAGGGAGACGGGAAGGATTTTACACCAGAAAAGTACAGCACAGAGGATGTGAATTAAATACCTTTGAGCCACAAAATCAACACTTATTCTGAAGGCTTTATTCGATGCTGACACGGTTGCGGGAGTGCTGCCCTAGATGCTGGGTGGCTCTCCAGGCTGTTTCCTGGATCTGACCAAGGCAGTTCTGGTTGACTTGTCTTGAGTGTTGGGTTCCCATTAGAGACTCCTCTGCAATCAACTGATTTCACCGTCAGAACATCTCTCTGTGTGTTTAAACTAAATTGTCTTTAGCTAAATTTCACCCTGCTGGAAGAACCCTTGTTCAGCTGTCCCCAGATATGGCTTTTTTTTCGGTGGTCTTGCTGATGCCGGGCAGTGATCCAAAGAGCCTTTAGTGCACTCAGAAAGGGAATCACAAAAGAGTTTGGGTGCGAAGGGACCATTCAAGCCCACCCAGTCCAACCCCCCTGCACGGAGCAGGGACATCTCCAACCAGATCAGGTTGCTCACAGCCCCGGCCAACCTGGCCTTGAACATTTCCAGGGATGGGGCATCCACCACCTCTCTGGGCAACCTGGGCCAGTGTTCTACCACCCTCATTTCTTATTATTATTATTTTTCCTGGAAGTGGAAAGGCAAGCAAGCCCAGTGTAGATGACCCCTCTAAGAGAAGGTATCTCCTGGCTGACCCGTGGTGGTAGTTTTAGCTTGGCTGAGAAGCCTAAGGAGGTGCTCACAGCAAAGAGGTGCACTCCTTCAAACACTTGTTCTACCACTCCAGAGAAGTCAGGACCCCCTGGACCTGCCAGCATTGGTGATTTGTAGCTACCTGCTCTACTCCTGTGCCCTCCTCCTCGTCAGACCGGGGGTCAGGCAGGCCGGGCTGGGATGCTGGGTTCAGAGAGCCACATACCTTTGTGCACGCAGGAGACACGTGCAGACGTGATGTCTTCTCCTCCATTCCTGTTTCTAAAAAAAGAACCAGCAGCCGACCCCTCACCCCCTCCTTGCTACCAAGAGACCTGGAGAGCTTTCGGGGAGTCAGCTTTCTTAGGGGTTCAGCCCAGCGTTAGTGATTCCTTGGGGGTGGTGGATTATTTAGGGTCATGGATTATTTGGAGTGGTGGATTATTTGGAATGGTGGATTTTTTGGGATGGTAGATTATTTGGGGTGGTGGATTATTGGGGGTGGTGGATTATTTGAAATGGTGGATTATTAGGGGTGGTGGATTATTTGGGGTGGTGGATTATTCTTTGGGGTTGTGCTCGTTCCCAGCCGCCTGCAGGAGGGAGCAAAGCCGGGCGGTGGGAAGCTGGGGGAGGGCGGGAGCTGGTCCCTCTCCCCTGCACGCAGCATCCCTCGGGGGGTGGGTGGGTGGCACCGAGGTACCGGTGAGGAAGGAGTTAACGGGGAGGGGGGGCTCTGGGTGTTCCCCGCCGTGATCCCGGCATTCAGCATTACGATCCGGTTTTATTTCATTTCATTTTTAATTATTTTTTAAAAAAAATTTATTTGTTTGTTGTTTTTTTTTTCCTTTTCGCTCCGCCATCCTCACCGCCCTTGCCTCCTCCCTCTCCATCCTCCTTGGAAGAACTCGGCCAGGAGCGAGCTGGAGGAGGAAAAAAGGGAGGAGGTGGGGGGGGTGGGGGGGGTTGGGGGGGGGGTGAGGAAGAGGAGCGGAGCAAACCTGTGGCGGAGGAACCGGCTGGTGGAGAGGTGAGTGGAGGAGGGGGATGCCCGAAAAAGGATGGAGGGCAACGGGTGCCCCCCACTCCCCAAGTGGCGGGGGGAGGGGGGTTTGCAGGGAGCCGGCTACGCGACCGCGCAGCCGGCTCCCTGCAACCCCATCCCCCCCCCCCCCAACTCGGGGAGTGGGAAACACCCAGTGCCCCATGAGGACCGGACCTGTTGACCGGAGTGGGGGCTCACCCCTCTTTACTGGTTTCCTTACACGGGGGTGGCGGCGGAGTGGTCCCGCGTGGGATGCAGCGGGGTCCGGGGATGGCGATTTGCTGGTGGGGGGGGTGGTGTGTGGATGTAAGAGTGTGGATGCTCATCTCCTCCGGCCGGCTCCACGCTCCCCCGTGGGACCACTTCCATCCCCCTCCCATCCCACCCCCCTGCCGCCGCGTGTGTGGTTTGTTCACGGGTGGGTCCCCCCTCCTCTTTGCGGGCACCCACACGTGTGTTTTCGGAGCGGGGGGAGGCTCGGCAAGTTGCCATGGAGCGCGGTAACCATCACTTTGGCTGCCTCAAAAAGCCTTTTTCTTAATTTCGGGGTCCCTCTCCCCCTTCACCCCACGGATGATGTAACAAGCTCCCGGGATCCACGCCGTGTCCCGCTCTCCCGGAGTTGGATAGGAATGAGGAGCCGGGAGCAGAGGCGGCATCCGCCATCTGTTTGAATAGATGGCTCCGAACGCATCCGTCAAAATCAAGAAAGCTACACGACAGAGGGATTTGGCCCCAAACACCTCCTGATGCCGCTGTCGGCACCCGAAACGCTCTGGAGGAGAGTCCTGCCTCGCGCCCCGCTGCCCGCTCCTGGCTTTCATCTATTCAGCCCGGCCTCGCCGTGTTTCAGACATAATTTCAATCACCAGGTTTAATAGCTGATTAAATTTCCTGATTTACCCACTCGAGGAACGCATTAAGGAAGGCTGCGCCGCCGCGCGTTGCTGGTGTCCGGAGCGTGAGCTGTCTCTCCTGTTACTCACCGGCAGCTCAGACCTTTTCCACCCACCAAGTTCCACTGGTTTCCGTGCAGCAGCTGCGTTCCCCCCTTCATTCACCGGGCGCCTTTGAGAGCTCGTCTGGGCTCTCGGTGGCTTTTGGAGCGGGCGGCACGCCGTCGGGATACGGGCTCCGTCAGGAAACGCTAGTGGGACGCGGTCGGCCGGTGATTCTGCCAGAGGAGGGGTGCGTGATCCCATCTTCCTCGATGGGCTTGCCGGACTGCCAGAGGATCTCCTCGTTGCCTGGGAAAGAGAATTTCCCTGTTGTTCAGCTGTAAAATAGCTGTGCAAGGCCGCGATTGGCAAAGGACTGGATCGCCCAGGTTGCTTACATCACGTAGGCAGCTGCCACCGAAATGACACACTTGATTGAAGGCCAACAGCACCATATACGTAACTGCCTGTGATTAAGCTCCATATGATGCCTCAGAGCAAGTAAAAACCCCTCCTTCATCTCATCTTGTTTGTAACGAGACAACCGTTGCAGGGATATCAGCTGGGTCATGTTGTGGCTTTTGGGGGATTTTTTGTTTGTTTGTTTTGGGATTTTTTTATTTTTTTTTTTTTTTTGCTTCTGGCTGTAAACTTCCATGATCTGCACCAGTCTGCCGTTGCAACCTTGTGCGATGCCCCATGAGAGCCTGGTGCTGTAGGTGTGCTGGTAGCTGGGAATACAAATTTTACCAGGTAAGAGCAGCCTATGCTGTTTTTTGGCTTTTTTTTTTTTTTTTTTAACAAGGAATATTCCAGCTGGCTTCTTTTGGAGAGGGAGAGGGTCTTTGCACGCATCCTTTCCCACTGGCATGCATGCGCGGCGGTGCGACCGTTTATTTCTGGGTGGGGGTGATAGGGGAAGCTTCATCTTTTCCGTTCTCAGGGTCTTTGTGGATGCTCAGCGTGCGCTGTACCTGTAGATAAATCCTCCCTGCACTGCACCTGTAGATGAACACCCTGCCCTGGCTCCGGTGAGGCCATTTGCCTATCCCCATCCCCATCGGATGGTGAGGGACGGAGAGGGTGGTGGATGGGGGCCAAACCTGGCACCGGGTGAAACTTCCCGCCGGCTTAAGAAGTGCAGGGGTCTCCTGGGGAGGGGTCTGTCCTGCAGGAGCTAGTTTCTGCTCCTGTGCTCTTCACTGGGGTGTAGACCTCCCCCGGCTCTCACAGTGCCTGCCCTTAACTTTTCACTGGGGCAGGATGAGCCCGGGACCCGATTCTGCAAACTGATGGGTTTACATCAGGGAAAAAAAGCGCTTTCCAAGCATCTCCCTGCTGTCAAACCCCAGGGCAAAATTTGTCTTGCAGGAAACCCAAAAATCCACATTTAAAGAGAAATAGTTTGCACAAAAGCTAATTTTAACAAAATCTCCCTTTTCTGTCTCGGCTGCCTGGGGAGACAGGGTCGTCCCTCCATACTCGCGCTCTCTCCGACTTCGTTATCATGCAGTTTTGGTCCAGTCATAATGTGCTTGAGGACTATGCTGATGCAGCTTATTCCGACTGTATCATGATATATGGGTGCATATATAAATATAGACGGATGGACAAACAACATTTTTGAGGCCATTTGTCCAGGCTTCCTCCCAGCCCAGTGAATCCCAGCCCAGTCTGGGTACATTTAAATGACCAGTCCCGTGCACCTCACACAGCCTCCAGAAAACCTTCCTCTGTAAGTTACCGTGCAATGCAAGTCCTCTCATTTCGTTTCTCTTTAAATGACCTAATTTCTAAACAAAGTCGTTACTTGACCGGGAGTGAGATGATAGTAAGATGCGTGGTTTATCTTCCGGAGTTATCGTAAACTGAACAAAATACCCACGGAGGAACTACTTGTATTAGAAATACCAGTAAACATCATTTTAGTCTATTTGTGCACATATAACTTTATTGACTCAGCATGAAATATGGCAGGCAATCTATTAGGGGATGTAAAATGAAACCGGCAGAGCCGTTCCAGAACAGGCTGGGAATGTGGAACGGGTCTGAGAGCGTTCGTGTTAGCCAGGTGCATTGCTAAGGTAAACCAAAATGATTTTTTTATGACTCCTGTAAACAACACCTGGTCGGTTTTATTCAGTTTTTACAGCCCACAGCTGAAGATACATCAGTTAGCTCAGCCCCTAACTGAGGGAACCGGCATGTATGGAGAATCTAGGACTGGGTAGGCTTTAATTGTGTTTTTAACCTGTGAATGTGGTTAGTTTTAAAAGTGTCAGCAAGAAACTAAAGTAAATACTGGGTGTTATGCAATGGTGCTTGGGCTATCTCGAAAAGACAGCAGTAGAAACAAACTGGTTTATAGCTCTGCTTTTAATTAAATGCAGTCTACTTTGATAAAAGCACTAAAACATGAAAATATTTCTCAGAATAAAGACATTAAGCAGTGGTGATTAAAGCCACAGTTCGGGTTTAGTCTGTTGAACCTGAAGTCCATGGGCAGGACGTGGAAAACCTATAGAAATTCAGTGGTTGGTTCTAAAACTGCCCTCTCATTCCGTGAACTTCGTATCTGCTGGGGGAGGCTTACTGGGCTCATTGTATGTACATTTTTACAGCGTGATAAAAGGGAACCTGAAACATCTGCACCGCATGCTGCCATTAAGTCTGTTCATAGCTGACGCTTTCAGGCAGCGTGCACCCCCCTTTTTCATACATTATCGAGCCGTTAAACCCAGGTGGAGGTTTTGGATCCATGCTGTTCGTTGCCTGTAGCCGTACCCCACTGCGTCGGCATCCCAGCACCTTCGGCGGGTCCCTCCTGGGGTGCGGGCGTTGCAAAGCAGGGCACCAAGGCACGGCGGCTACCGTGTTCATCTCTGAACCCCCGGCAGCAAACCGATGCCCGGGGAAGTGCTGGTTTGGGGCTCTCTGAGCCATCCCTCCTGTATTTCCATCACCATCCCATGTCTTCATTATAGTTCTACCCCATGATACCTGCAGAATGGTTTTGGGCATTTATAAATGCAGCAAGGGTCAGAATCTTGCTGCTTTGCTTTTTAAATCGGGCATAAGCAGATCCCAGGTTTGCCTGTGGTCACCGTGTGTCCTGGAGGATGCTTGCATGGGGTGACCCAGGTGACGGCGTGGTGGGCACATGTGCTCAGAGAGAGCGTCTCCATGCCAAGACTTTTTTCCCTCGATGCCTGCATGTTCAACAGCAATATAATTCTATGATTCTAACGTGACCAAGCCCGAGAAGCTGGAAGCTCGTTCAGTTGAGGGAATGGCCACCACTGAGATGTGGCACAAATTCCAGTTCGGCTTAATTCCTTCCTAACCTAAATTCTCTTTGCGTTTGTACTCGCGTCCTGCCAGGGGCCTGATCCTGCAAAGAGGTCAGTAGGGCAGAGCCTCGCTGAAGTTAACGAGTTGCTCCGAGCTTGTGCCTGCGCCGGGATTGATCCACTTTAATGAGGTTTTCTCTGTTCTCCTCTGTTTGCAGGGCCGTAGCTGTTTGCACAGATAGGGCAATCCTTCTGAAGGGTTACCCAACCCTGCAAAGCCCTAGGCAAACAGCTAAGTAAACAGCCCCTTGGCTTCCACGAGCACTGCTGGTCCTTGCGCCCCATCCCATTGAAGGTAACGGGGGTTTTGCTGTGGCCTCCCATGGTTGCTGCTGACCCCCAGGGGAAGCACATCCAACGGGCATGGGTTTGAAGACCCAGATGCATTTGTGCTGCTAACTGGCAAGCTTCTCAAAGAGTTTGAGGACGTGTCTAGAGGCTACCAAAGATGTCACAGTAATGTGTTCTTTGAGATGTATTTATACATTCATCCTTGATCTTAGATGCTCTACTCTGACCCCTTTTAAAAACTGTGGTTGAAGAAAAAAGCCCTCTCTACACTATTTTTTTCTGCATGTTGGTGACCTCTGCCATGGCAGTGATTTCCCCATGGAGAGCTGTCAGCACATCAACTATTATGCAAATGAGATTCCAGATAGTTGATCATCCCTGCCAGGTATTAAGGTTGGGAACAGCCAGCCCAAGAGCAAATCCCGGGAAAAACAAGAAAATGAAGTCACTGCAACTGTTTTCAATTATGCAGTCTCACTGGTTCTTCTTATGTTTCAAGAAGAAACATGCAAATCTCACTGGGTCTAGCTTGTTTACAGAGTGCTCGTGGGTTTAAAACACAGCCAGCATCAGATTTCTGTTGTACATTTCCTTCAGACAAATACTGAAATCAAAATAAGAATGCTGTAATTTGTGCCACCCCAAGAGCTAAATACTGCGCTGCAGCAGGAAATGATCGTTTTGGTTTCTTGGAGCAGCTTTACTATAATCTTCCAAAGACCGGTAGCTCACAAAGAAAGAAGCGCAGACTTTCTCGAGGCAGCTCATCTCTCTCTGATAGGATCTTGTGAATTAAGGTTTTGGAAGACGAGGTGCTCCAGCACGTGCTCCGATCCCGCTGAGCCCAGGGAGAGCTTCGGTGCTTTGCAGCATCGGAGCTCCAGGGCTTAACCCTGGGAGGAGGTCCAGGTCCTGCTGACCGCTGTGGATATATGGAGGCTATAGAGTCACAGAATTACAGAGTGGTTTGGGTGGGAAGGGACCTTTCAAGCCCATGCAGTCCAACCCCCTGCAAGGAGCAGGGACATCTCCGACTAGAGGCCATTAGTTGAAACTTACAGCCCTGAATGTTTGCAGCGGGGAAATGCTCCCAGCATAGCTTGGTTTGAATCTTACACTCTCATCCACCTCAATTCATATGAAAATTATTCCAGTGTTACAGTCACCCTTGCCTCTTTAATCACCTTCTGGCTCATTTGTGTATGTTGACGGCTCCGGTCCTCATAACCCCTAGGGAACTTTGTATAGAAACCATCAACTATTGCTTTTAAAAAATAGCCCTCACCAGATGTCCAAAAGCCTCCTTTAAAGAAGAGGCCTGGCACAAGTTGTATTTATTTGGAGTAATTAATTGTCCTGTTAAAAGCCCTAAATGTTTTGGCATTTCATTAATAATACATAATCAACCAACAGGCTATTTGTAGTGTGTTACTTTGTTAAATCTGCTGTAAAAATTGTCATTATTGATATATTTCATGTTTATAATTACTCATCTGTGACGCACTCGGCCTGTTATGAATAATCCATTGTATATTGTTTTCTTAAATAGGATGCTCGCTCAGCGTGCTGGGGGTGCCAGGAATTGCTGCTAATAATGTCTTCATGGCTGGTTTATGCCTGGGAAGTGAAGGCAGCTGGACATGAGTACATGGACGGGAGCATGCTCAGAAAACTCTCCTCGGGACACTCTCGATAAGAGAGCACTCAACAGTTGGAAGTGCAGGAGAAAATGGTTAAACAGAGCAGGGACACACGTTAGAAATGCGTTGGGGGGGGGGGGGATAGAGATGCACAAGTGACATTTCCTTGCTGTTTTGACATTCTTTTAATCTCAGCTACAAGCTTTGCCAACAAGGACCTTGTTACACTATGCCATCAGTTAGTTCTGCATTCTCCTCTCGTGCTCTTCCACTCAGAAAAAAAAAAAAACAAACAGCTAAGTACTCCAGAAAAATAGAAAACTGGTATTTTTGTGTTTGAACAGTAAGGACTGTTGAGGGGGGTTGGTGTAATGGTCTGAGCAGATGCAGATGATGGTGCAAAGCCTCTCTTGCACCACTGACCCACGATGCATGCTCGGCTGAAAGCGCTGGGTGTTGACTTTGTCCCTGCTGCGTGCTGGCCGGAGAGGAAAAGGAAAACCCCCGGGCGTAGACAACGGGGTGGTCATTGCTCCCCTCGGCAGTGTTAGCTGGACAGTTTGGGTAGGGAAAAATGGGATGAAGGTGAGGTGGAAGGCGCGTGGGACAGACCTGGCAGGTCTATCAGCCGCATGTGTTCTCAGCTCAGCACTGATGCTGCTCAGCCCCTCGGGGTGTCTTTACAGACTGCTGGTTTTTAAGGCCCAGGAGCAGCATCAGAGCATCTAATCGGGAAAGCAATATATCACAGGCTGTTAGATTGTGCCCCATTAATTCCCATCCCAAGCGTTTGGCTAAAGCGTGTCTGCCAGCGAGGCGTCCAATCTTGTCTGGGAGACAGCAACGTGTCACTCCTTCTGGTAGTTTGTTCCAATGGTTAATCACCTTCGCCATTAAAAACTCTTGCTTAATTTCTGATTTGCATGTTTATAGCCTTCAGCTTCCCATCACGAAAGCCCTTCGCCTTGAGTTTTTAGAGCTTTTTAGCAGCCTGCTTTGTTTTCTTCTCGTAAATTCTTAGCAGGTCCTCAATCGTTTCTTGGAAGCCCCTGGATGATGCACGCCGTGGGTCCTGGTGTCTTGCAGGGGAGCTGAACCCACAGAGGGAAGGGAAGGCGGGTGCGTGCAGGCTGCAGCCTCCCCAGGGATGAAAGCCCCATTTCCAAACTGATTTTTTCATATTTCCAGGTGAATTATCAGAGAAGGGGAGAGAGGAATGTTCAGAGATTTTTGTCGCATGGTTGGCTTTTCTTACGCTTTTTAATATCAGCTCAGAAGCTTGCAAAAACATCTGTGGTTTATGTGAAGATGGAAATTTTTGCTCACCCTGGCTAAACTCTACCCCTGCAGCAGAGGCTGGGGGCAGCAGAAGCAGCAGAAAGTGGGAGAGGGTGGCAAAAAAGCTCAGGGTTGCCGACTGCAACAGGCGAGGATGAGCTTGGGGGCTAAGGGGAGCTTGAGTGAATGGATTAAATGCTGGTGAGGTGGTTATGGTGGTTCTTGCAGGTTTAAGCCTGTTTGGGAACAGAAAGGGGTCTTTATCCCCTTCGCAGGTGATGTGCTCTCCCAGGAGATAAGGAGATACGGCCTCGCAGTCCTCTCCTTCCAGCAGTTTAAGCTGAGGATCAGCCTAGGCCATAGTTGAAAAATAACAAACAACAACTATGGTTTAAAACTGTCCCACTGTGTTCGCACATGTTCAGCTTTCAGAAAGAATCCTGTGCATTTTATACCTGACCTGGCATCCGCAGCTCTTCCTTTCTGCCGTGCAGGATTCAAAGGCAGCCGTGAAGCTTCAGTTGTTTAGCGATGTGACGTCTTTTAAAGTGACCTTCCTCTTTTTTGTAATTTCAAATTTTCTGGAGAAGGTGGGGGAAAAAACCGGCACAAAACCATCTGAAGCGCCTATCACTTTGTAGTCCTCGAACCTGGAAGTCTGTCGCTCACGAAGTGCCTCCGTGGCACTACATCCATTAGGCTTGTCACTCAGACCGTGTTTTCTGCATTTCAGAGGACTTTCTTCCCAGTTACATCCGTGAATGCTGAAAATGGTCTCAGGTTTGCAAAGTCCTTTTGCCCATTGATTACCATGGAGAATTTTATTGCTAGTAACTATCAGCAAGAATATCTCAATTTTATTGGTCGTTGTCTGAAACAGGGGAATATTTTCTTTGGCTTATGCCAGTAAATGATCACATACATGAAAGCCATGTACGGTGCAATAAGGACAAGGACACGTGTGGGTATGGAGGGTCAGGGCTGGACGTGGTGCCTGGGGGCCAGTTTTAGTCCATACCTGTGCCACCACCAGTGAACCCATCAGTGAATCCCATGTGTGTGTGCTTTGGATTGAGGTGTCACTTTTGCAGTCTGTAGATCCTTGCAGAAGGTGGTGGACAGATTAATTCGCTGGAAATATCCTGTAGTGAAGTGTGTAAATGGTGAGTCTGGTCCTGACAAGCAGCCCTGCTCCCAGAGAGTGGGAGTACTCCAGTTTTCCAGAAGTTAAAAATCTTTTTCAGAGGAAGCTTCAGGGCTCTCTTGCTCTCACAGCCCAATGACTTTGCACTACAGTCTGAGGAAATTTGGCTTCCAAAAACGGTCCAGTGTGCTCACTGCTCTGCGCAGGCTGTGGCAGCGGACAGGGAGCGGGGAGGGTCTTGTGTTTCTCTTCCTGCAATAGATCTGTTTATATATAGCCCAAATGTGCCTCTCCATGTGTTTTGGGGGATTTGGCTTTACTGGTATCAATAGTCAGAAAATACAAACTTCCTCAAGGATTTTCCTTCCTGGGAGGATCTATTTTAGGGCTTTCCTTTAAGTCTCCCTCTGCACCAGACCTTATTTTTCCCAATCCCAAGGCGCCCTTCCAAGACCCACTTATATTGATTTTGTAGCTACAAAAAAAGCCATCTGCCTGAGCATGCTTTCACTCCTGTGTCTCTTTGCACACCTGAGTTGAGATTGGTTAAACGAGACTTCTGCATTTTATCGCAGCAGCTTAAAGCCTCGCACCTTATTACCGAGCTCTCGACACGCTCCCCTTCCCCTCGTCCACAGAGCTCCTCCCAACGGCAGAAGGAGACTCCTTGGGCCCTCTCCTCTGGTAGCTTGGGCTCATATTGCATTTGAGGTGCCAAGTTTTTGCACAAAATAAATTTTAAAAAAATCTCTAAAGCTATTGTTAGCAACAGCAAGTGCAGGTGATAAGGGACAAAGTGACTTAGCGCTCTTCCTAGCAGATTTTGCCAACGCCACGTGTCTGCAAAAAAAAACCGCTTGACTTGCCTTCCTCTAACTGTGTTGGCTACAAACACAGACATGGGGATTTACTCCAGCTCAGTCGCTCCCAAGCCAGAGAGCACGGGCTCGCCATGACCCTCAGGTGTTCCTGCATCCCTGGGAGAGAGGGAAGGGACTCTTGCATGGGCAGCAGTGAAAGGAAAATGTACCAGCAGAGCAACAAAGAGTTTTCGGAAAGTTCGTTGTGTGCCCCCGACTGACGCATCAAGCCCGGAGCACGGAGAATCAAATTGCCCAGGAATTTCCCAGGTGATACTCAGGAGTTTATTTGCTTTGCTCTTCCCTTTGGATCCAGCCAGATATTACACAGCCTACCTGAAAAGATAATGGCAATCGTTCAGCTCTGGGGAAAATGAGATAATTTTTTTCGGAAGTGACTGCTCTTATTTGCCTTAGATGTTATAATATTGCTTTGCCCCAGGAGAAGCATCTTTTACACCATTGCTTCATTTGATGAATTTTTAAAGGGTTTTAGAGCGAGCTGGGGGACTTTACAGCTACTGTTCCAGTTTCCCTACCGTCTGGTTTCTTCATGGATTTTCTGTGTATTCCTGTATTCTTTTTAGCCCTGTTTCCTAAGAAAATGATGCTTACACTGTTGTACTGCATGTGTGTCCCACATGTGGGTCCACCCATGCATGTGGGTTTTCCATCTTATCAGCTTGAACCCTCTGCTCAACCTCAGCCAGGTTTGTGGGAGAGAGGAGGATTTCAGTTTTACCTTCTTCCCATGTTTCCCCACCAGCATCATTTCTGGCCAGTCCATTTGACAGCCGTGGGACAGCAGCTGAGGGACTGGTCAGCATCCAGGATGGGGACTGGTCAGGTCAGGTCCTGTAGAACCTGCTGGGTGGCAGCCAGGATCCACCAAATTACAGCTGAGTAGAGAAGGCAAAAACGCCATCCTGGGCAGGCGTAGCACCAGGCAGAGCAAACCATGTGGTGTGTTGTGTGCCTAGGATCAACCCTTGCGCATCGTTTTGTGCTGCGCGCAGGAGAAAGGTTAGAAACAAATCTTTTCCAAATTGGTAACTACCAAGGGAGATCCAGGGTCAATATAAATTGATGCTGATTCCATCTCATTGACTGATACTGAAGTGAAACCTTCCGGTTTAACAGTTGTGTGGATTTTCAATTGGGTCTGAAAGCCTTTTTAAGAAACATATCACAAGAGCTGGTGAAGAACGCAAACAGGAGCAAGCGTAGACATGTGAGCATCGCGTTTCTGTCTTTTTTTCCCTGACAGCACATTGCTTATGAACAAATTTCACAAATGTTGTTGTGCTGAAAGAAGAGACCGAGGCTGGCAGCGCCGCTGCCGGGCGTTACGGGGGATGTAACCTGCCGGTGAGCTTGGCGCTGAGACCCAGACCTTGGCAAGGTACCATGGTAACACTTCCATACACATGCTTATGGGTTCTTTGAGGGCTTTTTGGTTAAATGTCCATGTTTTCATGACATTATTCAAGGAGATTTCGTTACTCCAAAATCCCGCTATGCCTTTGAAAGCTGTTTTCTGTTTGCAAGTTGCTCAGTGGAATATGCGTCTGCCTCGGCTGCTCGGAGTTGGAGAGCAAACCTCCCCACTAGTCACCTGCTCGCGGGCTTGTTGTACAGCTCCGTGAAATGGGGCAAGAGCTGGGGCGTCTCCCCCATTCCCGTCCAGAGGAGGTGGGTGCAAATTTAACACACTGAAGTGAGAGAAAGCTGTCGGCACTCTGCGCTCTGGCACCAGCATCCACTGCTGACCGAGCACCCAGGAAGGGCATCACTGCAATGCGGGGTGGATCCCATCAGCACCGGTTCACTGATGGTTTGAGTTGACCCAGGGTCTTAACTGGAGGGAGTGCCAGCTGTAGGCAAGCTAAAGGTTACACGAGTGTGTCCAAAATGAGCCTGGGCCAATCTGGTTGTGCTAGGACAGACCTCTTGTACCCAGAGGAACATCGGGCACCTACATTTTCCATTAAGCTTTTTAGGTGTTTCAGCACAGGGTGCTTTGCACAATGTGGTGCTTTGCTTTAGGAGCTCGCCCACAACCCACACCTTGCAATGCCCCTTTTTGCCGTTTTCTCCACCCCGGGCAGGCTCGGTTCTGACAGCAGGCTTCCGCCCGCAGGATGCTGAGCGCTCCCCAACCATGGCTGCACATCTCTGTTTGGACATCTGGCACTGGCACTGCTGCTGGTTTGGTTTTGAGCGTCTCTTGTTAAAACTGGAGGCAGGCTGCCGAGAGCTGCTGAATTCCAGCAGCTCTGCAGGGTTTCCATTGAATAACATTGCAATATTTGAACAAACAATATACCTAGGTGGTAGAATTACATCCAGGAGTTCTCATTCTGGGATATCAAGGGTCCCCCTCGGTACTAAAACGCATTACAGGATCCCAGCTGGCAGCTGATTTTAAGCACTTCAGCCCTTAGGGGAGATGCATGGTTATTATTTTTTTTTAATGGTTGTAGAAGCGAACGCACAAAAAAGTAACTTTAAAAATGCTTTAGTGCACCTAAATGCATGGCTTGCAGCTACTCTGACCATGGGTGAGCTCAGGGGGTGCGAGGGGCTGAGCTCCCTTTGCCCTGGGCAAGGGGGTGCCAGCATCGGTCCCCAGCCCCGTGGGCTCATCGCATGCTGGGTTTGCAGCACAAGCTCATCCTGTTAGAGTTAAACCTCTCTTTAACTTGGTAGGGTTTTGAAAATCCATGTGATTGCTTTTACATTGAGTGTGTGATTATCAAGAGGAAATACCGATTGGTTGCTGTCTGAAGGCTTTGTGGTAGGACTGGAAGTGTCTTTCCAGTCCTGCTTGTTGGGACCTAGAGCCATGCCCAAGCTGGCATCACCTCTGTGTCTCCCTGCGGGCAGGTAACGTTCCCATCTTGGTGCAGAGCAATATGTCAGAGCGAGCAATAGATCAGAATGAAGTACATTAATTGGCAAGTGCTGGGAAATTACAGATACGCTTAATGAAAAAGAAAACCTTGTTTATGCTTTCTAATGTGCTGCTGAAGAAACTGGCTTCCAAATAAAAATACTTAAAATTACGATTAGGATTTATTTACATAATTACTACACGAGAAATTCTAGGTACGTGCTAAGCAGTGCAAGAGAAACCTCAGGGCTTGCCTTCTTCTCGTTCCTGTGTCTCGAGGTTACTTCACTCTTAGTGAGTCTGTTAAAGGTTTTACTAACTCAGCGAGGCAAAGAGGCATTTGTTACAAAATTAATGTATATATATGTATATATATTGGTTTTATTGACTGTGGTGAGAACATATGGCTGAGTAAGAGCCAGATCATCCTTGTAATTGTAGTATTGGCTGGAGAACAATTCAGTAGGTGGCACTTATCTTGTCGCGGCAGAGCACGCCGGCGTCCCGGTGCGGCCGTAGCGAGAATGCCCTTGGAGTTTGTTTCCAAAGGGGCTGCGTCCCACCCTGGCGTGAGCAAGATCCGCCAAAGGTGCCGTATAAGTCTGTATCAGCGGTCGGTTCCAAACCGTGCTGCCCAGTGCCTTCTGGCCACCTTCCATCCCCTGCAGAGACCCCGGCCCGGGTCCTCAGCTGCTGTCTGGGTGGCTCTGGTGACCCTGCTGATTTGTCTCCGCTGGAGATGTACAGAATAAAATGCCACATGCGCACGGCGGGGCCGCGCTGATTGAAACCAGCCAAGGGTATGACAAATCTTCCTCTTAATATTTCAATTGACTTTGGCACACTTGCCTCTTTCTTGTGTATCCTAAATCAATGTGTAAGTGCTGCTGACAGTAATTTCCACTTTTGTCTGTGCAGATGGCTGCCCTTCATGAGGCTGCGGTGTTTATACCTGCTAAGTTTGCAAACACTTTCCAGCTACAGCCTCCCATGGAGCAGTATTTTTCCTTAGCTGTCATATTTGTGAGACGAAAATGTTCTTTGTGGGCCCTGCTTGAATGCGAATTTTCTTCTTTCAGCGAGGGCCACTGAAGCCCAGAGCCGAGGCGCTGGTGCGACGCGTGCCTCACTCAGCACCAATGCTCTGGGCAGGGGGAGGATGAACCATCTTAGGGGTCCGGATGCTCCGGAGCGGTATCTGAGAGCTGGTGTCCAGACCCTTGTATGGCTTTGAAAGTCGTGCTGCTGGATCTGATGACTTTTTAATTGCATGTCGATGTAGACCCCT
Source organism: Chlamydotis macqueenii (assembly GCF_036417535.1). Taxonomy (NCBI): domain Eukaryota; kingdom Metazoa; phylum Chordata; class Aves; order Otidiformes; family Otididae; genus Chlamydotis; species Chlamydotis macqueenii. The sequence continues at coordinate 10,680,627 of NC_141574.1, forward strand.
ATGCACTGTATAATTACCAAATGGCAAATCTCTAAGCTGAAATCTGCAATATGAGTGCTAGAGACTTGCATTTACTAAGGCAACACTATTTTGTCTCTGGTAACTCTTGTTGAGCATAAAGAAGAAGCTGCTGCTTTTTTCTTTGTTTGTTTAGCTCCTGTCTTAGACACTAAATAAAACCTGCAGTCCATCAGTCCTGAACCCAACCCCAGCGTGCATTCCCTGATGTAAGAGGCTTTGGTCCAGCTACTTTTTCAAGGCAGGCTATTGCACTATTCCTATGAAACAAAGACAAATAATTCAAATGAGCCTCTCTCTTCCCTTTTCTCTTGTGCCCAGGGAGAAGATGCCATTCCACCATGTAACAGCTGGCTTGTTGTACAAAGGCAACTACCTGAACCGCTCACTCTCTGCGGGCAGCGACAGCGAACAGCTAGCCAATATCTCTGTGGAGGAACTGGATGGTGAGCAATGTCCTTGCGGTTTTCTGAAAGGGGCTGGTGTTCTGGTTGTGGCTAGGCCAGAGTTTATTTTCACCTGAGCTGGGAGAGGAGCTGGAGCTGGAGGCCCCTGTGGCTGGGACACAGCTGGGACAGATCACTGATCAGCCAAGAGCTGGGATAAGTTCACCCCAGTGAGCCCAGGGCTGTTCCATCCCATGGCACCGTGCTCAGGGTGTGGAGTGGGGATGGGGCTGAGGGGCAAAGTCTGCTGCTGGGGAGGGAGCTGGGCATCAGGATCCGCCCTGAGCTGTTGTGCTGTAAGTGATCTGCTTTGGTATTTTCTGTTATTGGGGTTTTTTTTTGTATTCCATCTTTGTTTTCTTCTGTTGTTCTCTTAAACTGTTTTTACCTCAATGAGTTTTGCCATATTTTCTTTCCTGATTGTCCTCCCCATTCCTCTGCGGTGGGGTGGTGACAGGGGGAGTGAGCAAGTGACTGTGTGGTGTTGTAGCTGTGAGTGAGGCTAAGCCACTACAGCTGGGGATAGGGAAAGGCTTCTGTTCACCTTCTTTGTAGCATTGTCATGTAACAACTAGAGGCGTTGTCCTTGTGAAGCAAGGAGCAAAAGGTAGGTCAGAAGTGAGGTGGCTCAGCAGATCTGGGACAAAAGAAAGGTCCCAGACCAAAGTTATGAGCTGCAGGTTGATTTTAGCCTCAGATTTTGTCCTTCTGCCTAGAAATAAGGCAGCTTTTTATGGGCAAAACCTTGCAAGAGAAAAAGTTAGGCTAATATCTTTTTATAAAGATGTCTTTAGCCTTTCCTGGGAACCTGCAGAGCTGAATCTGTTTTCCTAGCAAGCTTTCTCATTTGCTGCGTGGCCTTTCAAAAGTGAGGTTTATCTCTCTGCATAACAAGATGCATGGGTGTGACTTGTGGCTTAAGAAGCTGGAAAGAGCTTTAAAATTCCCTTTTCCAGGTCAGAAACTGCGAGCACAGAGCGGCCTCAGGCTGACAAAGGCTATCAGGAAGGTTGTCCACATCTGCTGCCTGTAGAATCCCATAATTTCCTCCCTAGAAGCTGGCAGCTGCTAATCCCTTCTGCCCTGCAGACGGGATGTGAGGCCAGGTAGACTCCCAGTCTGGTTTGTGGTGGGAAGATCTCTTTTTCTCAGCAATTTGTGGCTCACCAGGGTCATTTCTAAGCAAAAGTTAATATTGCTGACAGCTGGTCTTTGAGGGCTGTGGAACAAACTGAAGCTCTTGGTTTGCTTCCCAGTGGGCATTTGGTACAAGCCATGATCATAATCAGTGGTCTCGGTGGAGAACTTGATGAGGAAATGAGCACAGGAACGGTGCAAGGTGGAAATGGTTCTTCCAGGACAGGTTGGAGGCGTTCTGGCAAAACAGAAGGCCAAAATTTCCGCCCACCCTCCCCCTTTTGAGACTTCAGATTTCAAGCCTTTTCAGCTCGGAGCCTTTGGATTTGGTTTTGCGAGTTTCACATTAAATTATCTTAGGTACAAATGGTGTTTTCTGTGTATTTGTAACTGCTTCTCTTCTTCCCAATGAGTACGTGCTGTACATAGTTCAGATGAGAGATGCAACATAAGAAACCATTTTCAGTGCAGTTTAGCTAAAATCCAAGAAGCGCAAAGACTGCAGAGGCATCCTCTGGGCTCTTCTCCTGGGTTGCAGGAGCTTTGCTTGAAGTCTTGAGTTGGTGAGAAAAACTGAATTGGCTCAGCTTCTGTGCATCCTATAGATGGCAAATGGTGTTCAAGGTAGAGCTTAGCTGTTGTCCCTGCTCAGGATGGCAGAGGTTGGCTGAGCAGACTGGAGGAGGTTGGATGAAGTCTTGCAGTTTTTCAGTTGCAGAGAACAAGAGTTTTTCTGCTCTGCCTACCCTGATTAGAGCACGTCTGCTGTAACTGCCTTTGAGATTTGCAGACAACTGTCAAGAGATGATTCAAGTAGCATCAGGGCTGCAACCCACTATTGGGGCCATCCTGTTGCACAAGAGAAACTTGTCCTTGATTTGTTCCCCTGCTGTTTATATGGAAGTGGGAAGGAAGCCCAGTCTCCTTTCCATTCTTCCTGTGCCTCCTCACTGCCAGCCCGAGCCATATCGGGCCATCTGCAAGCCCTCAGCATCGCCTTCCCGCTGTCGGCTCCGAGGTGGGACCAGTGGCTGCGGGAGATGGTGAGATCCAGCCCCACAGCCAGACTCGCTGTGGATCATCTCCATTAATTAACAACAAATGAAGTTAATCAGGTGTAGAGGAGCTGTCTTTTGAAAAGGCAGTGGCCAAGGCACTGCTAATGGGAGTGCTGCATCCATTTAATGTGGTCGGTGCCCCATTATAACTGCGCTATTGAATTGGAGAGCAGCGGAGTTCGTTCATCTCACTTCACAAAGAGTGTCCCCCTCGTTCTTCAGGAGAACGATTAAAGGTCTTTAACTAATCATCCATTTATTCTCTGGTTGTTAGGCCCAGCCTTCTTGTTAGAATTTAGTTATTTTTTTTTTTTTTTCTGACAGCTTTTTGCTTCACAAATACCTGTTTTCAAGGGCTTTGTGTCTTTGCTATGAAGATAGGCCCTGGTTCTTAGCCTAGTAGAGACCTCAGACCATTTCTTTCCACCTGCAAACCCAGAAGTGGTACCAAACTGGTTGAATGAGGGTGGTGGAACACTGCACAGGTTGCCCAGAGAGATGGTGGATGCCCCATCCCTTGAAATGTTCAAGGCCAGGTTGGACGGGGCTGTGAGCAACCTGATCTGGTTGGAGATGTCCCTGCTTCTTGCAGGGGGGTTGGAGTGGGTGGGCTTTAAAGGTCCCTTCCAACCCAAACCAATCTGTAATTCAATGTCTGCTAAACCCAGAGAAGCAGAAGAAGCTGGAGACGCTTTTCAGTGTGCCAGCTACCAGCCTAGCCACTGGAAATGAGATGGAATATTAGATCAGCAGCCACAATCTTACCTTGTTTTGTCACTAATAAGGGATCAGTGCTCAGGTGTGCTGGCAATTGGTGAATTCTCACCAACTGGTGAACTCTTCACTGCTCAAACCCAACACAGAAATAGTCTTTCTGCCTTTAAGCATAAACTATCTTGGGGTGAGTAACAAAATGTTCTTCCTTGAGAAGTTAATGTCAGTGTATGGGAGCTTTGTGGAACTGTGATAGCTCGATGCCAATAACATATTTGCATTTAATCTTACAGGCTGGAAAAGAGATGCCGAATTCTCCTTGGTTTCTTTTTCAATGAGATTTTGGTCCTGAGGGAGCTCTAGCCTATTGAGAAATTCCAGTCACACATTAAATTATTAAAGGTTTGAAGCTGGGGAAGTTGGTGGGAATTTTCTATCACGCTCCTCTGCTCTCAAGGTTCCAACAAGTACCTGATCTGTCGGGTTTTTTCCAGCAGATTTTTTTTTGTTTGTTTGTTTTTTGTTGTTTTTTTTTTTCATCTAGTTCAGTTTGGGAAGGCTTTCCGCAGCGGGCTCTGGGATGCTGGAGGGCGAAGGCGCTGCGCAGCCTGGCTGGAACGCAGCGCGTCTCCCCATGCACGTCCCTGAGGTGAATACCAACAGACGCTCCGTGTCTGCAGCATGCAGGCAGTGGGTGAGGGATACAGGGAGATTAGGAAATGAAAAATATTTCTGACTTCGAGTAACATAAGGGGGAAGGAGTCCCGGTTTTCAGATGAACGTGTGCCTTTCAGCATGGCGTGGCTGGGGTGCTGCTCTGCCTCTCCTCCAACCGGTTGTTTTTCTCCCATGAAAACTTTTCCGACTTTCATCAGCCATCTGTCAACTTTAACTCCGCTGTTTTTTTTCCACCCTGGTTTAAACACTGTGCCGGCAGCAAGGGAAGAGGCTGGAGAGATAGCAGGTCGTTTGCTGATGGCTTGTCTGTTCCTCGCAGCCGTGTTTGCTACTTGCGGTTCTGGAGTAGCGTGAGGGTTTTTAGAAGCTGTCACCATCACAAAGGGAATTAACTCGCAGAAAGCTGTATTAGGAAATACTTAACTTTGTAACGTCAAGTAAATGACAGAGTTGGAAGTGGCAGGCCATCCATAACCTGTCTCTTAGGGACCACGGAGTACGGCGGGGTCTCGTATGGATGTTATTGCCATATGCTTAGCGGTTTCTGTGCACGAGACTATAAATAAGGGCTGGAAGGATCTGTTCTACATATAGATTTTCTGGCTATTGTTGGTTGACATAAAATTGTGGCACAGTTTGTGCATACTCTGTGGTTTCCACATCCCTTTTAAAATCAGCTTCTGTCTTCACGTTAGGAACCGCCAGGAGTATTTTTAATAAAAAATGGTGGATGGAAATCATCATGTCAGGCTTGAGTCATCCACCTCCATAGGCGCTATCTAAAGGGTATTGTCAGGAGGTAAAAACATTTCCATAGTAGGAATCTGACAAATATCACCTGAAGGGAGGCACATGCATTGTGAGCAGGCTTTGCAAAAAGTGCCTGAGAAATGCATGCACGAGCAGTGTCTTGCAGAGGAAACTCAAATGAACCACAGCAGCAGCTATTTGTCCAGAAAGACACCATGATAAATCCTTACCTGACCCAGATTCCTTTGAAATCGGTGGTGCCTATGCAGCAGAAAACGTTGCTGCGTGGCAGCAGGACAGCTATTGGCATCTGGTGCCTTAGACCACATGGCCCCTGCCCCAGGTGGGGTCTGTGGTATCTGCAAGTTTGGTTTTTTCTAGGCTGGGAGATTTTATTTTTCTCTGATTGTAGACAACAACCTGACCGGCTTGATAGAGTCCTTAAGGTTGAAATCTAGAGTGGAAATACCAGTGCTTGCCTAAACTCGAGATGTCAGCACAGCAACACATGACTTGGGGGGCAAAGCTGCTGGCCACAGGACCTTGGGGCACAGTAGACTTCAAGGCAGGAATCTGGAGACTTCCCTCACCAGGGGAATTCTCTGTCATATAGATGATATGGCACGTTGCAGGGTGTGCTTTACCTGGTTTGTACTTCTTTCCAGCAATGCCCCTTCTGTCACCTGCAGAAGCTCTTAACTGGGTCACTCTTTCCTGGGCTTCTGTGGAAAAGTCAACCGTGAGTGGCTTCAGAATTAAATTATGCCCATATGGATTTTAAATTAACAATTATTTCCCACAGGCCAATAATGCAGGTGATGACCAGTGGCTGAAGACATGCTGAGGCTGGAGCTGCTCCTGGAGTCCCAGCAGCACAGGAGATATTTGGCTGTGGGGCTGGTAGCACACTGGGGCCCTGCTAGGGAGAGGGACCAGGTAGAACAGTCCCACATCACAAACACAGCCACGCTGTCCTAGCCCTGTGTCTGAAAATAAGGCCAATATTTGGGATACTTACCCTCTTGTGTGTGTCTGGTACGTTGGTCCTCGGACATTGCAAGTCCCAGGAAAGGAGGGAACGTGATGCTGTGGATTTATTTAGCAGATACCCTGTGAGCTATGAGGATTGCAGCTGATCCAGATCCTGGTTCTCTCTCACATTGCCAGAAAGGCTTGATAAACAGTCTCTTGCTCGCTGAGAGCCAGGGCTGCCATGCAACTGCTCGTATCTCTCTCCAGATGTTGATTTTTCTCCGGGTCCGCTTGTTTGCTAGCAGGGATTTTAATCCTGCTGATGGGCGCAGGAGGTACATGGGCAGGCAGACTCCCTCCAGCCTCACCAGCCAGCTGGCTGTGCCGTGTCGGCGGCTGAGGCTGATTATCTTTGGTGTCCCAGGTGAGATCAAACGGTGTTTTGGAGAAGCAGTGTGCTCGAGGGGGGGAAACCCAGGGGAGGGAGGCATTAGTCACTTGACTGACTCATGGAGCAGCAACAAGACTCCGTCTGCTCTGCTGGGCTTTTTGTCCATGGGAAGGGAAAAAAACCCCACACTTGGAAAAGTGGAAAAAGAGAGAAATAAGGAAGAAAGAGCTGCTGGAAAGGGGAGGGTTGCAAGCATATTTCCCTGGGATAGGAGATATAGCAAGGGGGAGCGTGCGCTGGGATGCTCCAATGGCGTGGATTTGTGCGTCGGTCTCCAAGACCGTGCTTTGGTGTAAGCACTGTAAGCAGCCTGTTAATTAAGTGTATGAAACTATATAAAGCTGTTCTCTTTTGCAAAGTTCTTTTTAAAGGAGGTTTATTCACAGTGTCTCCAATGTGAGTGATCAAGGCTGGGAATGGAATAATTTATGTCTTATATTGGGCTTTAATAGCGTTTCGTGTCTCTGAATATAAAAGCGTGGCATCACTATGTGGACAGAAGCAGCTGTATCTCTCATTTCTGCTGAGCTCCTTCTGCCAGTTTTCCAGTTATGTGTTTTAATTACAGTGTGGGTTTTCTTGGGTCCTGGTAGTCCCAGGTATGAAGTAGCCTCCATTTAAAAATCATAAAAACTGGTGCATTATTAACAGTCTGCGTAGTATTATTTTATTGCAAGGTGCACCTTTGCTCCAGACAGTGTCGAGTGGATGAGAAGAGTTGCTGATGGAGGAATTGTGGCTACCTGTCCCAGGCTGCATGCCAGCTTAGCCCTGAGGAGGTTCGAGGGAATCCATGGATTTATTGTCGTAGCTCACTGTGGTCTGTCTCGGCCTCGTTAGAGTCTCCAGATGCCGGCACTGACTGGAGCAGCCAGCAGACCTGGGTCCCCTGCCCCGCTGCAGTGCATCTGGAAGGGCTCTGTTCCCCCATGCTGGCTTTGGAAAGCTTTCCCTCGCATTGCGCAGAGCGGTCTGCTGTGCTGCAGAGAGGCAGATATCGGTCCATCCAGCCCCAGCATCCTCAGCCTCTCACTCTTGGCCTTCAGAAAAGCTTTTTTTTTTTCACTGAAATCAGCAGCACTTCCCACCCCAAACAGGCAACGATAATGTTTGGACACCTGAAGTGGCTGTGTTCCTCCAGGTTTCACTGGAAAGCAAGACCCCGTCTTGGGGGTTTTAGCTGCTGCGTTGCCTTAGGGACCCCTGGGACTTGAAGATCAGCCCTGGGTTTTCTCCATCACTAGAGATCCTCTTGTGGGAAGGTGGCAGAAAGCTATGGATTGGGGAAAAACACTCCAGAACAGCAAGTATTTCCACTCTCCAATGCTTTACAGCTCCAACCCTTCAGAAGGTGGCAGTTCTTTGGCAGGTTGGTTACCTGGGAGGATAAATGTTATTTGGGGTGCAGCCTTGGAAGGGCTTGCAGAAGGTCTGTTCCTCCTGTCCCACACCCCCTCTGCCAAGGAGGAATGTTCCACCTGGACTCCCTGCCCCCAAAATACAAGAACAGGCATCAGCATCATCTCTGAGGAAAGAGTCCTTAGAGCAAGAGAGTATAAATAAAATGAGAGTTGCTGCCAACAAATTAGAATTACAGGGACACCATCTGGACAACAATTAGAGAGATTGTTTGAACTCCAGCTATGCTGACATAGTTATAGGAACTGGTTGGCAAGCCAGCAAGTTATTAGTGGTGGATATTCAGATATCTTTGCTCAGAGGCTCAAGTGTTTCTGGCTTATTGTGGCGGAGAAGGAGCCTCTTCAAGCTGGAAGAAGATGGCTTCGGGGAGAGGGGTGCAAACTGTGTCTTCATTTGGCTCCTTCCAGATCTGCTGGTTTTGTGTCTCACACCAGAGATGCTGCAGAGGCCTCGGTGCTGGGCTCATGCTCCTTGCAGCCGTTTCAGACGCTGCCCATTTGCCTTCGAGCCCGGCTCTCGGTGGAGCTGATAACTGCCTGCCTGCGTTGCCTCGGGCCATGGGAACGGAGCAAATTCAGATCAAGAGCTAAACATGCTTTAAAAGGCATTTAAATCTTGCTGCGACACATTTATACAAATTTTAATATGGATTTTTAATTTTTTATGCAAGCTTCTAGACTGGATCATTAATTTTACAAGTTCCTTCAATCCCTTCCTTAAAACCCTGACTTCAGCAAGTCACTTCTATTCTAGTGGAATAGAACTGCTGGGTAGACTCGGGGGTCTCATCCTCACCTGCTAGATGTTGCTCTGCAGTTGTACTCCCTGGCAGTGGGTCTGAGCCGTGCATGGGAGGATGGGGGCCAGGGCTCTGCATCCCAGCCCCACAAGGATGTGGCACACACCCCAGGGTTGGAAGCAAAGGGGGCTAAATGCTGCTGTCTCCCCAGTTTTCCAGCTGAAGGCCAGGAGAGCTGTGGGTACAGCGAGGTGTTGGTGCATTGTACCCTGCACACCTGTCAGTGCTGGTCCAGCTGCCAGTGAGCTCACGTGGGATGGGGTCAATCTGTCCAGAGCATCTTTCCCTGGCAAAGGGAGGGAGACGCCAACTTCTGACCCAGGTCTGTGGCTTTTGGAGCTGAACGGGGCTGGCAGTGCCATGGGAACAGAGATTTCCATCAAAAGCGGTCTGGGAATGGTTTCCCTGCCCCACAAATGGAAGTGATGGTGCTTGCTTTTTGAATTAGGTGGGAAGGGTCTTGGCTGTCCGGCTCTTTCCAAAGCCACAGGGCTGGGGCATTGTGGAAACCTCAGCTCTACTGAAGACACAGCAGCTTCTGAGAGTCAAGCAGTTGGTTCCCCACTGAAAACTACTCTGATAAGACATTTATATTAGAATAACTGCACAGACAGAGGCATGAACCCGGACTCTGGCCTGAGTTTAAGCTGCCTTGGACATTCTCTCCATGGCGCTTGCAAATGGCTCGCTCTTTATTTAATTTCCTGGGTCCTCCTTATCAGCACTAAGCTCGGGGGCTGATGCATGGCTTGAAAAGGGCCAAGACAAGCTGCTGTTGGAGCAAGTCAGAAGACGAACAGCTCAGCGTGCTGGTGATTCCCAGCAAAGGGAGCAGGATGGACCCGAGGGTGTTGTGAGCGCTGCGGGGTCTCCAGTCAGGCAGGCAGTGTCTTCGCAGGTTCCTCCTTCAATTACCATGATTTTAAATACTTCAGGATTTGGAGGTTATCGTGACACTCTGCATGCTGGGCACACGCCCTTTTTGTGATCGCGATGCCGTGGACTGCCAGGTGTCCCTTGAGTTGTGGAGACGGATATTTTAGCGAGTCTGTGTTAGTTCACTGTGCCTTCCAGCACGCCAGCTTTCATCAAGTCATGACCAACCATAAGCAGACCTGAACCAATTCCCTTGCCTCCATCTGAGCAGCCACCTCACCAAAGCGCAAACATCTGCAAAAAGCCTCTGTTCTGCACATCTATGTGCTGTCTACAGATGAAAACTCAGAACTAAGTTTGCCCCCTAAACAATGAGATTTAGGAGTTTAGATGTACATACGGAGAAGTAGGAGTCCAGACACCTATTTCTAGTTCTTCACTGGGATGTTTTGCCCATCACTGATCTTTTTGTGCCTCAGTTTACCCAGCAGCAGTGATACCTTGTGAAGGGGGAGGACAGCAATATGTATGCCGCTGCCTGGGGTGCTGCAAGACCTCCGGGTCAAGCATCCGCCGTGGATTTTGCTCCCCGTGCGCAATGGCTTTGCGTTGGCTCCCCAGTCCCTGTGCCACTGTGCCTCTGGTCACAAAGGAGCCTGTCAGTGACACAGGGTAGGACTGGCACAGAAGCGTAGCGCTGCTGCTGCTGCAAAAATGACAGGGAGAAAAACTCAGTGATCTGGAGAGGGTTTCACCTGACTCTTTTGAATATTGGGGTGTTTTTTTTAAATGCCATTCAAAGCAATGCGATGTCAAGGTGAGTGCTCCTGGCCTCCGTTTGGCTGTTGGGGCATCTGCTCAGCGGCATCAGGCAGCATCCCGGTCCCGCTGCGCTCCTGGGCAGCAGCCATCGCCCGCAGCTGCTCTTTGTGAGCCTGCTCTGCCATGTGATGGCAATTGCAGTCCCTGTCCTCTCCCCCCAGCTTACGAGAAAGAGCATTTATCTTCCTGAGGACAAGGCCAATGGCTTGGCAGAGTGAGAAGTCACTTAGCAGGGTGCGAGTCCAGATGAAGGAGGCAGATGACAGTAATGCTGGGAATTAACAAATAGACCTGACCATCCTCTGACTGGAAATCTTTGTTTTTCCAGTTTCCCTTGCCCAGCCATGGGTCCTGAGACCATCTCAGCCCTAGCTGAGGTGAGAAATAGGTGCCAAGGCTGGGCTTGTTAAATAAGCTGTGTGAGGATGCTCCCTCCCAGGATTTGCACTGGGCAGTTTCCCAAAAAGTCAGAGCTGGGGAAGGCAGGAGGAGAGGAGGGGCAGCCGAGGAGGAACGCCAGGCCGGCTGTACCTGGGCAGAGGGAGTGGAGAGGGCAGAGGGGTTTGGAGCCAGAGAGGAAGCAAGAGGATCCAGTGATGGATCTGCTGTTCCTGGAGTCGGATGAGCTGCGCAGCAGTTGTTGGCTTTCGCAGGGCCCTGTGCCCGCAGCCACCAGCCAGATGGGTACGGGGCATGGAGCAGAAGCCCAGCAGGGAAGCACTGCTCTTCCAGCTCCACTGGCTTTGGTGACATCAAAGAGGATCAGCACAAACCCTTTGAAGTCAGACTTGGCTCCTGCCTGCCTGTGGAAACAAAGGGGTGTGGATCTCCCAGGGTGATTTCGATGCTCTGCGGTGGTGGGTGCTGCTCCCGGGCGCACCAGCAGGGCACAGTGAGAGCTTCTTGTTTTTCTACTCTGGCACTGGGTGTCAGGGATGTGTCCAGGGTGCGCAGCAAAGCTCACCGGAGCCAGGCAGAGTGTGGTAGTTCATAAAACGCTTCGCAAACATTTGGTGCCAGAGCAGCCGCTGCAGTGGAGGGTGCATGGGCTGAAATCACTGCAGTCCCTAAGGCTGATGCCAATCTGGCTTAGATCATTCACTCTCCAAATGAAATGAGTTAAAACTGGGCTGTGTTTTTTTTGCAGACCAAGGTCAGCCCAAGGTCCTGCCCATCCCGCGTCGCTGGGCGATGCTGCCCCACACAGAGCCATGCTCCCGTGCAGCAGAGAGGGCTCAGCCCTCCACCCTCCACGCCCTCCCAGTGGGCTTGTGGAGGATGAGCTGAGCCAGGACCTTGCTGTCTCCCTTAGTCTCCCATCCATCTCCACACCGAACGACTGTTGTGCCCTGGATCCAGCTGAGAGGATGGAAAGAGAGGGATTGTGGTTGGGGACCAGCAGCAGGATCCCTGTCAGCTTCACAGGAAACAACACTCAAAATGAGTCATGACACAAGATCATGGACCTCGGTGTCCTTGTACGCAAAGTCCTGCCACCATTCAGCAGATGGATAAGTAGATAGGATCAAACAGCCCTCTGGCATGTGGATGAGTGTGACAAGCAGTGAGTTGCTCAGGTCCCACCTGTGTCCAGCCTGGAGCTGAGGCATTGCAGGCAGCGCTGGGACCCTTTGTAGCAACAACCACGAGACGAGGAAGAGCGAGAAAAATAACTTTCAGAAACATCAGCATTTGGAATTTCCAGTCTTTAGTATTGCAGCACAGCAAAAAGTCTGTCTTAAAATGTTTCTTTTATTTTGATAAGAATTATGGGGGAAAAAAAAACCAAAACAACCCCCAAAAAACCCAAAGCCTTGGTAGTGAAAGATATTTATATCTCCTGTTCCTGAATGCACCTCATTAGGAGGCAATTTAAGAAAAGTTCCTCTTTCTAAATAAGCCATTAGAGCAGAAGCCTATTAGCAACATGTGGGATGAGGCAGTATTTTATATTTCAGGATTATTCTTTTGGGCAATTTCTATTTAATTTGCTAGGAAACGCAAATCTCCTTACTTTTCTTTCAACTAAATCTTAATCCAGGGCATAAGATCCTGTGAATAGATTTGGATGGGGAGGAGGAAGAGATGTGGCTGTGCAACAGATTGCAATTGCTATTACTTCCCGAAGGTAAAAAAAATATTTGAAGCATTTTTTTTCTTCATGTTTGCACATAAGGAGCAAACTGTCCTTTGCAGGGACACAGTAATTTCTGCCTTTGAAATGTGAAACTGTGTTTGCCGATGTGTCTGCTGGATGAAATGTCCATCAAATACTTAAATGTAGCCTGTCACCGCTTTGTAAATTCAATTTCAGTGTTGCAGAAGGGAAAATGAGAAAATAGAGAGCTGGAGGGTATCGCTGAAACGGCGTTGTTCTCTCCTGCTTCACCCCTTGGGGAGGTGGATGTGTGACGGGCTCGGGGTTCCATCTGTAAAAGCAGAGGGAACACAGTCCCCGGGTGCACAGGCTGTAGGACCCAATTCCCTACCTCCGGCGCTGGTGGCGAGAGCGAGCAGCCTCGGACAGGCGCTGCCTCCCAAACTCAGCTGTGCAAATACGGGATTTTTCAGTTCACTAGCAGTTAAAAAAAAAAAAGAAAGAAAGGAAAAAACAGGTGGATCCATTTCATTTTGAGCCAAATCAGCACATTTTTATTTTTGCCTTTTTTTTTTTTCTTTTTCCATGAATCGGAAGCTGGGGAAAAAAAAAATAATCTCATCTGTTCCAAAGCAAAGTGTTTCATTTAGAATTTGAGCTTTTTAACTTATTTCTCTCCTGAAGATGTGGCAAACTCATAGATTTTTGGCTCACCAAATCATATGCTTCCATCAAGAGTCAAAACAAAGCGTTTTATTTCAGCGGGAGCCAGGACAGGCAGCTTGTGCAGCTGCTGCAAGCTGATGAAGTGTTTCAGAGAGGTTGAATCTGTGCTTTCGGTGAAAGCGCTTCAGGAGACAAGTCGCCTTGTGATGGTTGTTCTTCTGCCGAGGCAACGGCAAGGTGCCGTGGTGGGGTGAGAGGAAAATTTGGGCAAGGACCCGCAGCGGTTTCTCCCATCATGGGCAAGGTGTAGACGGTCCCCCAAAACTGGCGGACACCTTGAGACAAGCAACTCTACATCTGGTGGGTCTTGCTCCGTCAATGCAGCCATCCGGCAAAGGGCCTATGAAATGCTTTAATTGCTTCATTGATGAGCTCCAGCGAACGAGCCCATGAGGAATGGGCGTTTCAGCCCGGCTATGCTTCTGAGCGGTAAAAATAGACAAGGTTTGGTTTGGATTGAGATGCAAAAAGAAAGTAGGCTTCCCCCGGGCCCCCATTTTGGGGCTGTTTAAGGGGTTGGGTAGCTAATGACTTCTTCAGAGTCCATTCCAGTTGCCTTCCAGGCTTGTTTCTCAATAGCTTTATTTTGCTATATTCCCCATCTTCTCTCTTCTCTCTCTCTTTCATTTTTCACAATAAAGGTGGAATATACGAGCCAAGGAAATGGAAGCAAAGCCAATAAAGAGGCTGGTTAAACACAGGGCTCTGGGGGAGGCTCTGGTGGCCTCAGGCTTCCCTGCTGTCCCACACCGAGGGCTGGCATTTTCTGCCTGCCCTTTCTTTTTTGCTCTGTTAATAGTAAACAGGAGACGTGCTTTGTTTTCTGTAGCTCCTATTGATAAGGGTAAGACTTATGTCTCCTTTTAGGGGGAGCAGGTCACGTAATAAAAACGCAGACGGATATTGGATTAGCCAAGCAGCCTCTCACTTAAAAAGCTGTTTGTCATTAGATATTTTGGGTTTTTAGAGGGTTGTTTTGGTTTTTTTGAGCCGGTGATTGGAGGAGTTTTCCTGCAGGTTTAAGTTTATTGTCTTCTGTGTAACGGTGCAGGGAGTCAAGGCTCTTGGCTGCATCCCGTGTGCCCAACGGCCACCTTGCGCGTGTTGCTATGGCGTGGCAGGAGTTCTGCTGTGGGAAAAGTGCTGACTCCATAATGCACTGGGTGATGTGTGGTAGTGTTTGTTTGCAAGAACAGAGACCTGAAGCTGCTGTTTGTAGTATTTTGTGCAGTGATTGTGCCTTCTAAAACTGTGCAGGGTGCTTCACAGCACACAACAAATTCAGGGTTGGAGTCGCAGTGTTAAGTCCCAGCAAATAAAAAGCTCTTCTGATAACTTATCGACCTTGGTAGCATGCATTTCTCCCTCAGAACAATGTTTAAAGCCAAACACTGCACATCCCTCAATTTCCTGATTGCTTGGCTATGTGGAGAAGCAGCCCATGAAGTGTTTCTTGAGAGGCAGAAGGGTGGACGTCCTCCTTGCCTAGCCAACGGAAGAGCTGCTTTTGGCTTGCAAAGGGACTTTTGTCTTCAAAGTAAAATGTGCTTATTTTGGAAATGCAGAATTGTGATCCCATTGATAGAAGGAGGAAAATTCCCATCAACAGAACCGGGCTTTCACTCTCTGTAACTGAAAAAAATCGGATAACCGGCTAATCTCCTTAGTGTCTGTTTCTCTATCGGAAAGCTTTTTAGTACCGACTCCCAGAGAACCTTTCATCCTCACAGCCTGAGTTTCAGCTTCCCTAACTTAGTGCTTTAGCACTGGACATCAGTGCGTCTCATCACGCAGTCCTTTCTGGGATGTAGCTGCGTGTGTCTGTGCACGTGAGCACAGGTGACATTGACATCTCTTACCTACTGGCTGGTTCTTGACAGCACAAAACCAGTCCCATCCCAGTTTGTAATGCACCTGAGCAAGCCTGCCTGTGTGAATGGGCTGGCCCAAGGCTGGTCTGGGTGTTTAGACCGAGAATCGATGGTGGAGAAGAAAGAGGCTCCTTCGAACCTTAGTCCTTTGGGTAATTAACAGTATGATAATTTATGTGGTTCATTAGTAATCAACTTGCTGCATTTCTTCTTACCTCTTCCAGCACTTGTTCATGAGGCGTCTGAGGCTTTGATGGGATGGGAGCAAAACAAATTAAAAGAAAGGATTAAAAAAAGAAACTCTGAGGCAGGAGGGCTATGAACCTGTCTGCTTTAGCTCTAAAAGGGATTAAACAAGTTGGTTTGGTGCCAGCTTTGAGATTTTCTTCTCACCCATGTGGAGAGGGACTTTCTATGCCTCCATCGTCGCCTTAGCTCTGGTGGTTTCAGACTCTCCATGAGCTTGATGGGAGCAGGACTGGCTCTGGC
The DNA here is from genome assembly GCF_036417535.1 of Chlamydotis macqueenii. Taxonomy (NCBI): domain Eukaryota; kingdom Metazoa; phylum Chordata; class Aves; order Otidiformes; family Otididae; genus Chlamydotis; species Chlamydotis macqueenii. Next base: position 10,695,954 of record NC_141574.1, read on the forward strand.
TGTCCAGAGAACTAACATAGACCTTGTCCAAAAGGGAGGGAGAAGCCCTGGTGTCATTCACAGCTATGGGAATGGGCCATGATTCATTCCCTCACCTGGAGAACTCACTGAGACTTCTCTAACCTCTGATCTTCTGTTGACCATGGGAACAGAAGGGCATTTTTCAAAGGATGACCAGGGAGTGAGTGAGCCTGTGTAGCTCTTCACAGTAGCTATTGAGGGACCCTGAGCTTCAACTCAAGTTTGAAGTTGTGTGGGAAAATGCTGGACAGCTGTGACAAGCTTTTATGGATGTCAGCTCAGGGACGTGTGTAGGAAACTTCAAGCCATAAATACTTGGTAAGTGCTGCAGTGACTTTTTCATTTTAGTGGGGAAAATCAGAATGTGGCAGCCAGAAAAAAAAAATAAAATTGATACAAAAATAGTAGTAGCCCTTTTGGGAAGAGGAAATGATATTCCACTAAGAACAGCAACCCCAATTAAATGGGAGCCTTTAAAGATGCAAATAGCTAATTACCTAGATCAAGATGAGGCAGACTCTCACACATGGAAACCAGACTTATTGAGGAACTTTTATCTATGTACATATGTCCAAGATGATTTATTTTATTGCCACAAGCCCAAAATTGTCTGTGCCTTGTAAATATTGTGGTTGATGGCTGTAAAGGTTTCCAGTGAGATCAAGTTGGAAAGAGTCATATGGCCAACCACAGTTACCAGAATTGCAGAATTTCATTAACGGCTCAAGCAGCTGAGGAGGCTTTGGGGGCACTGCCAGGCACGTCACAGCCCGTGTTTTAAATAACCACTGGCATGTGAAGGCAAGGGAACCCTCCCCCGGTGAGCCCCCATTGTGTTTGGTGACCTGGTGCGACCCTTTTAGAACAAAATATTTTTGAAAGCAGGTTTGTGCCATGACTTGGCACAATTGTGCAAGAGGGACAATATATTAATTTTTTGACTGGGCTGTGGGAAATGGCTCATGACTTTGCTGCTGTCACATGTTGGACATGGCCATGACATCTTCGTGCTTGCATTGGACGGGGTGTCCTGCACCCACAGCGTGCCCTTTCCTGCTGTTACCTCTTCTAACATAAATTTTCATCACTTTTTCGCATCTCCATGTCACTTATGTTCTGACTTTAATAGCAATACTTAAGAGTTTGGAGAAAGTAGTTTTGGCGTCTACTGTACTTAATTTGCACAAACTTTCATGTGGAGTTTAATTTAGACTGATGAGAGAGGCAGTTTTATGAGTATAAAACTCCATTAATTACAGATCCTGTCTTAATTATAAATGGTTCTATTTTAAACTGAGTTTTACAACCAAAATTAAGACTTGGAGCAGTTCAATCAATACAAACACCAATTAGACCCGACTTTGTACTGCAATTAATTTATAAAGCTTCCCAATGAAGTGTAAAAAGTGTGCCACTTTGTACTCCTCTTTCTGCCATTCCCGGGCATCAGGAGGTCTCTGTGGTTTCATTAGCAGACTCCTAACGATAAGCGTGGATGGAATAACAAACCTCCCAATGGTCTGTTTTTTCTCAAATAAAACAACAGTGTTAACTGCTAAAATGGCTGAATTTGGCACAAGCTTAGGGGAAAATAGCTACTTCTACCAGTGTTTTGTTTGTTTGCCTGTTATCTGGTGAAGTCAGTGGTCCTGCCATGGAAAGGGCTGTCCCACCAGACCACGGCTGCTCCAAGGAGCTCCAGGAGGTTCCAGAGTAGGACACGGTCCCTTGTCATGATTGTGAACCTATTTAAACCCTGTCTGGGTTCAGTGTTATCATCCTGATTTTATGAGACAGAGGCGTGGCAGAGTTCGTTTCCCTGCACTCCCAGTTGAGGAATCAGGATCTGCTCCTGGTAATGTAGCGTTTCTTACTTGAATCTCTCCTTCTTCAGTCTGCGCTGAGCGTGGTGGTGAGCTCACCTAGAATGAGTGCACAAAACAAGCCTTTTCTAACCACCAGAGGGTGAGACGAAAGGACCCGAGGATTCCCGTGGGGAACCTGAGCATGAAGTAAAACATCTTTTTGCTTCTAAACTGAGTGCGGGTCACCTGCGAGGGAAAGAGCAAACCTCAATTCCTAGAGAGTCATCTGGGCATCTTCCTCCCTCAGCAGAAGGATGTCTTTAGCCCAGGTGCAGATTCCTTGTGCAAGCTCTTAGGAAGAGTTCAATCTTTAATGCAGGATGTAGGAAGCCACGGAGCTCTCTGTGAGCTTTGGACTGGTCCCAAATGTCTTCTCCTCCCGCAGCTCCTTGAGAAGGCTCTGCCTTCCCATCCAGTGGTACAGCAACTACCACGTGGGACCCCAGCCCTCTTGGACCTGCAGGAAAACGAACAAGAAACCATGATTTGATCATGCATAAGGTCATGGAGAAAGGGGGGAAGGGATGGAGCTAGGTGTTAGCATGGTTTTTATTTCATTTCTGGTGAAACGAGGTGTTTTAGTAAAGCCAAGCTCTGGGCTGGGTTACTGTTTGAAGTTAGGAAGCGAAAGGCAAGTGACAGGCAGGCAAACAAAGTAAAAACCTGCTCTGAATTATCATAAGCTTTTTTTTTTTTTTTAAACCCTTTCAAGCAGAGCCATTTGTACTGGAGCAAATTCTCCCAAGATATTTTTAGACGATATGAGTAGCAAAATATTACTCCATAGCAAGCTGTTTACAAATCTGCTAACCTTGTTTAGTGCTAGTAAAACTCCCGGCTTGGTGTGCTGCGGAGCACGCTAATTACTTGACAGAAATTACACAACTATGTCTTTCCAAAGTGATGTACATTGGCTCGGCCCTGCAGCTGGGCCCGTGCACAGCATTTTATATAATTAAGTGTGAATGTTTCTGCAGCTTTTCCATTAAAACAGGGAGAGCGAGGCAGGAAAGAGGCAGACCCTGCCAATTACTGCCTGCTCTCCATCCTTTCCTTGTTTCCGTAATGGGGCCTTTCTGCAAATGGTGACTCTGGCCGTTATAGGCTGATTTGAGTGGCATTGGAGGCACCACTGGCCAAGCTGCTGCTTCTACCTTCGCAAGAGGCTGGTGGAAATGACGCAGCGCATTCCCACTGGAGATGGCAGAGGTGGACGGCTGCTGCTGGCCCATCGTGTGTGCCTAGTTTAGGAGTTCTGGTATTGCTCTCTCTCGCTCCTTGGCACTTGGTGTGGAGATAACAGCCATTCCCCATCACATCTTGGATGCATGAAACACATGTAGCAGAGTGCCATTCAGATGCTAAGTTAGCAGGGCACATGAATACACTGAAGGTTGATATGGACTCCTTCAGAGAGGAGATCCCAGTCCCTCCCAGTAGATCTCACTGGGAGGATCTCACTGGTAGATCTCATCCTTCTCATGGATGTTGGCTATGGGGATGTAACTAAGCTCCTACCCCTGGTGACCTGCTCACAGTGATCTTGGCGAAGCGTCTGTTCCCATGGGAGCTGCTTCCAATACTGCTGTTGACTGCAGTGAGGTAGCGTGGGATTTCCACCTTGAATATTTAAGGGATTGGCTTTGGACACCTGGAGGTTTGTTTGTTTTCTTCTACTGAAAAGGACTTGGCAGCAGACTGCTGATCTTCCAAAGGGTTTGGTGGAAGCCTGGTGTTTCTAATGACTTGGGGTTTAGCAATGGTTGAATGGGCCAAGTTGGAAGGACAGATTAGATGAAGCATGTTGTGTGACAGCTAAGCAAAGACTTTTCAGGCTGAACACAGCTGAGGACAGGGTAAGTCTACTTAGTGGGTGAATGGTGTGCAGAATGAGAACAGGGAACAGTTGTTTGCTGTCTGTTCCAAAACCAGAGCTTGAAAATGTCAGGTGGAAGTTGGAGGAGGTATTTCAGAAGAAGAGAAAGTGGACCATCAGATATTGCATGGTTAAACCATGGAACTCCTTGCTACAGGGCAAAGAAAAGTAAATGTGATCATAAAAGGAACTGGAAAAATTCATGGAGGTCTTGGAACTGTTTGAAGATGGGCCCTTGGCTAAGCATCAGATCTGCTCTGGCCTGTTATTACCATTCATAGGCATGGATACATAACTGCTGCTGGTAGTTGGAGATACTCCGTGATGCCATGGTCGGTCTGAGCATTTCAGATCCGCCTCAGTACCCTTCCTTGGGAAGATGTGAACTCAGTTTGGCAAACGCTGTCCCAGTTGAGCTTCATCCAAGCTTTGGATGAGCATAAAGGGACATGTGACCTTGTGAGAGCCCTTCCAGTTCCTTGCTGGGATTTGTGTAGTACTGGATATGTGATGGACCAGATGGGAGGGAACAGAAGAGGGAAAACAGCTGATGTGCTACAGCAATAAACTAGCTGACCTGCTAAGGATTTTTCCTCCTTTTTTCTCTTCTGCACTGTTACTCAAATAAACGAGAAGAGAATCTCAGATGGAAATGAAGAACGAGGATGTCTCTTTGTCCTTCTCCCGCATCCTGGGTTGCGTTCCATAGTTCTGCGTCCAGGACCCTCGAGTGCACTCGTGCTGGGGCATGGTCCCCCTCCCCAGGTAGCTGGCACGCGGGTCAGCCCATGGAAGGAGCACAGCTGGGATTTCCCTCCTCCTTGTTATCCTTGGCCACTGCGAAATCTCCTGGAGCTACTGGCAACCTGCAGAACTTCCAGCAGCTTTCCTAATAGCTCTGGTGATTGTTTGAGCGTAGTAACGTCTCCAAGATAACAGGCAGATCTTGTCCAGCCCAGCAGGCTCAGCTGGAGAGGGATGCGGGGAGTCTCTGCAAGCAGAAGCTGCATCAAAGCCTGGGACGCAAACCAGCAGCGTGCTTTCTGTTTTGAGAGAGAAGCCACTTCCATGGGCGAGGGGTGGGAATATAACAAACTTCTCCCTGCCCCCAATTTTTAAAAACTTCGTCTTCTCTGAACCGATGTGGAAACATTGCTCCCTTGTCGCTGCTTTCTTAGCAAGGTGTTTCTCTTCCTCGTAAGGTGTTTCCACAGCAAACTCCTGAATTAAGCTGTGCAGGTGTTGGAACAGGGTCCTTGCGCTGTCCTCTCCCCAGGGAGAGGAGTTTGCACAGCTTTGGGAAAGCCCGGGGCGGGTAACCAGTGGGGCACGTTTCTGAGCTTGCCCCCTTGCTCGGTTTAGGGAGCTGTGTTGCGGTTGCGTTAGGAAAGGGATCAGGGCTGGAGCCTTTTTCTTCCTGCAGTTGTTTTCTTTGTGCTGGGAATCCAGACTAGGGACGAGGTTTACTTTGAATTTAATTATGTATTTACTGGCAAAGCTGCCAAGAGCTGTCAGGTGTTTTTTTTCCTTTATTATATTTCTTATGAATCTAAATAAATTAATATTTGCAAGAAATACTTCCAGAGTAATTTTATCGAACAACTTCTTTATTGCCATGGGAAATCCAATGCAATTTTAATCTGAGACCGGTTCCGCTTTGCAGTCTAGCTGAGTTTTAGAGGTAGGCACTATGTGAGTACCGTGCCTGTGGCGTGTATCGCACATGTATGTTGTGATGGCACGTCGAGCGGGCTGCTGCAGCTCTGCGCCTTCTACGTAAGTGTCTACGCTGATGTCTTGTATTTGCAGTTAATTGGTTAATAGTTGATGATAATGAATAAGATCCCTTTTGCTGTGTTGCACTATTAAAAGCAAGGCAGGCAGTGCATCCAGGTGAGCAACGTAACAACAGCAGCCAACGAGGATGAGCTGCGCGAGAGCTGCAGCTACGTCAGCCCCTCCTTTACTAAAACTTCAGCCATTGTTTTTATTTCAGCAGTGAGTTGCTCCCTCCTCAGCAACCTGAGACAGCGAATGAAGTATGCACGCAGCGGGCCGGCGTGGCCGTCTTGGAAGCCCACTGTCAGATTGATTACTTAAAGCGCATTTGAAATCGAGTGCTGTACAGTCAGCTCTAGATCATTTTGCAATCATTTTTCATGTGCCAGTAAGTAAAACCACAGTGAATAACACAGCCGGTTGAAAATGGGGAAGCTACTCCATCCTGTAAATCTGCACAGACCTCGCTGTCTCTTCTCCCTGCCCTTGACTGCGATGCAATCATCACGACATAAATAACGACGGCTGCAACACAACGGAACGGCACGAGGGCTGCTGTTGTGAGTGCTGTAGAAATAAGGCCAGCAGTACTTGGAGGAGCTGCGCTCAGAGCTGAAATGGAGTGGAGCTTGAATTGATTTCCTTTTCTTCTTATCTGTCAGGAGAGAAGGAAAAGAAAACAAGACTCGCTATGTTTGTAAAAGCTTCAAGCAGTTGTCCGTGCCCGTTTGCATGGTGGTGGAGAGGCAGGCACCTGCCTGTTGGTTTTTTGGAGGCTTTTGCTGCCATATCCTCCCCAGACAGCTGTGGTGCTTGGTAAGCGATGAACTGCTGGTCTGCAGGTCTGGATGACCTGTGATAGTCCCTGTTTGGGAGCACTGGGCCGTGCTCTCGGCCACCCTGCAATGCGAGATGCAGCACGAAGGAGCACAGCACAGCTCGGAGAGCTGCTCCCTCTCCTTTCAGTCCAGAGTTTCAATCCACATGGATTCAGGACAAGGAAACGTGCTCCTTGCCCTCACTCCTTGCTGGCCACTGTCCAGATGAGTCTACTCAGAGGCTGGTGGATTGGCTTGCGAGATTTAGCTGCTAGGGTCCTCATCCCGAAAGCCCACGGCAGAAAAATGTACCCAGTGCCTGAACTCCCAAACTGATCGTGTCTCCTGGTCCTTGTATGTGCAAACCTCGTGGCTCTGGTCCTGCTCACGCTGTGGTCAGGGAGGATGGGGATTTCAGCCAAGCCAACCCACCTTCAGGCTGAGTCCTGGTGAGGACAGGGAGAAGGTATGGCTTGGTCAAAGACCCTCAGGGATGCAGGGAGATAAGAAACCAACTGTAGACTGTTTATTGAACTGCTGTGTCAGGAGAGAAGTTTCTACTTCATGGAAACATTCAAGGCCAGGTTGGATGAGGCTCTGAGCAACTGATCTAGTCACAGATGTCTCTGCTTCTTGCAGGGGGGTTGGACTAGAGGACCTTTGAAGGTCCCTTCTAACCCAAACCATTCTATGATTCTATGATTTCCTGAGGTTTTCTCTAAGTTTGTGAAGGAAAATGCCCAGAATTACTGAGTAGGCAGCGCATGAGCTCCATGAGGGCAGGAGACCCAGAGAAATAAGTTGCTTTGTGTGATCCCCTCTACATTCAGAACAGTTTCACGTACTTCTGTAACACCATATCTTCCTGCAGAGGACCTCGAACTGTTATTTACCCAAAGAAAGCTTACCAGAAGTGCGAGCTTCCATGTGGGGCTGGAAGAAGCAGATGTGAATGTGGGAGTTGAAAGCCCTTTCCAGAACTCTTGTAGGCTTGGAGAAAGGGAGGCATCAAATGGCTCTTCCAGCACTGGGCTGGAAGCATAGCAGGCAAGAAAAAAGAAGCTTTCTTTTATCTCGCCCCTGCCCACCACCTAAAGGCCACCACTTGAATCAAACCCAGATGGAAGACAAGGTTCTTTCCATGATTTTATTTTTTTTTCTTATCGACTCTTGCTGCACCTTTTGTTACGTTCAGCTTCTCATTTCTTATCTAGTTCCTTGCATGAATAAGATATGCCACATATTTCCCTGACATGTCTACCTACTATAAATACTCTGTCCTTCAGTGGAGAGAGAATATGGAATATATGTGTGTCTATATATTCTGTATGCATCTAGAATCCTAAATGCCATTTTTCCAATATTGTGTCTTTAATGGGAATTCACTGATTAGGTGCATAAAAGGCTACAGAAGATGACAGTTCCACTGTGCTCAGTTTTAATACAAAGAGTACTACGGTTGCTAAGAGACTGATATTTCAAGTTTGGAAATCTTCATCCACACTAGATGCATTATCTTGGCAAATTGGACTTTCTGAGTTGGCAGCAAATGGAAAAGAGTAACTTTTAAAAATAGAGATAATTTAGATGACGTCAAAGACATCTGGTGTCCTTTTCTAGAAATGTGAGACTGATCTATTTTGCTTGTGTGTATAAATCACTCTGCACCCAGTGTGAGGTTTTACTTATGCCTACGTTTGGGTCTGATCTGTTAATAAATTTCCTTTAGGTTTAAGATATTTAGCCAGGTGTGTTTTAACTAAATTAGCTTTATGTTTGTGACAAATAGTACCTGTCCACTCTGTGTATCTTGGAGAACCTCAGCTTTGTGCCTCTTCTAGTGCCCAGAAACACCTACCAGGCTCCACAGCGGCTCAGGACCATCACTTATTTACCCTCCTGGTAAATTTGCTCCCCCAACCCCGTCTGGCCCCTGGCAGCACATACTCAGAGTAGCGTGGCTGCAGACTTGATTACCACCTTGCTAATGGGCTGCCTCTCTCCTAATTGCCACCCTCAATTGGTGGGTGCAAAGAAAGGGGGGAGGTGTGTCTGGGCTTAATCATGCCTTATCATCCCTAATGCATTTTGGTCTTGAGAAGCGCCAGCGCTCCTGAATGGCAAGGAGGCTTTGAATGACAGCTGGGAATCAGCTAGGGACTCTCTCACGCCGTGCAGGAGAGGCAGAGGAGAAGAAACAGGGGAACTGGAGAAAGAACTGAAATGGGCAGCACAAGGCTGATGTGAGAGAAAGGGAATAAATTAGAAACTACTCAAAGATGGAGTGTGGGAGGAGATGGCACCAGGTTGCTGGGGAGAAGGATTACACGTGCTTGGTGAGCACGAGGGGCAGGAGAGGAGGGGAGTGATGCAGCCCAGCGAAGGAAGAGCACTCCAGTAGTGCGGCCAGGATGCACATGAGGAGAGTGGTCTAGGGAGGATGAGCGAGAAGAGGCTCAAACATCTGCCAGAGGATTTTCCAGCCGTAACCTGTATTGTGGTAGCATCTCTCCTGGGAACTCATCAGGGTTCCAGCACCTGAAGTCACATAGGTAAGGTGTAGCTGCCTTTGTCATCTTTGCACTTTGGCTTGCGATGTTGGGAAAGGCTGTTCCCCCACTTCAGGTGGTGTTCTGCCTCCCAGACAGAGATGGATGGCTGGGCGTAAATTATTTCCTCCCAAGTAGAGCTTAAGCTGGACTTCTCCACAGTTGGAAGGAACACATTTGAATTTTAATATAATCTCTGAAAGGCAATTGCAGCCCATGCTCTTGGTTATGTGTTCAGGTTATAAGATTTTATGTTATTTTTAGAAATGTTCATTTGTTCCAAGGACCAGGAGATACAGAAAGGGCCACTGAAATGTGAATATGAGATGTATTTCTAAAGTATCAAGTGAACAAGGAGTGAAATGATGATAAAGGCAGGTTACATGGTTTTTTCAAGCTTAGACAATGCGCTGTAATTGTATGTCAGAAGTCATTCAGGTTTGATATCATGCCAGCTAATTAAACCATCCTCTCTGAAGAGACTTACTGTACTTTCAACTTTTGCTGTTTCATTCTCGAGAACAAAAAACCTCTGAAGGCAGCTCTCGTGTTCAGCGCTCACATTGGCATTAGTTTGGACGGGAACCAACACATGCGAAATGGGAGCTGTGATCAAATCCTTGCCTTGTTTGATATAAACCAGGTTCATTTCCACCAAAGGTGGTGGAAGGAAGAGAGGGGCCATATGCCATCCCACATATTGTGTGCGTCTGCTGTCACTCATTTTTGGTGGCTTTTCGCCATTTAAATTTTCCTTGATCCATGAGCTATGAATCCTGCTGTAGTTTTTGCTTTTCCTTGAGTATCTTATCATTATGTGCCTTCCACGCATGTCACAATAGACAGTTCATAGATCGGCGATGGTGGGCTGTGCGGGAAGGAGGCAGTGCAGTCCACTAGTTAGTGGTGAGGAGCCATGTCATGGCTTGAAGGACCTGCGTCTTGGACAGTGGACCCACTTGTCAGGAAAGAGACCAGCTCTTGTAGACATCTCTCTCTAATACCAACATCTCATTCCTCCTTTTGGTGATATTCTTCCTATATCTTACTAAATGTCTGAAATGTTTAATTCACGGCAAAGTAGCATATTAGTAATAGCCAGAAATGAGGAGCTATGCTCCCCAGATCACTTGTGGCCTGTTGGGTGGTGCCCTGTAGGCTGACTGAAGACCACTGCTGGAAGAGCTGTGGCCAAGAGGAGTTGAAGATGTCTCCAAGCCTCCAGGGCTTTCATTCTCAGGCATGCAGTTTTATCATTCAGTGCACAGACTGCAGTGAAGTGCAGAGTTTACTCTTAAAGCTGGAAAATAAGAGCTGTTTCTGGACTAATTCAGGCTTTTCTGGGACTTCTGGCAACCTCATACAACATGGGATCCTCCCATGGTGTGTACAGCGGGCACTGACAGCTGTAGGGAGAGCTGGATTTTTGGTCATGGCTACCAAAGTGCCAGCCTTGCAGGAGGAGGCTGATTACACAACATGCTCTCCAGTGAGCACTGGCTGGAAAAAAAAAGTGGTACATTTTCATGAAAGCAGGGCGAGTAGGTGTCTACTGAGAGTCTTTGTAGCCTTTTCTGTAGCTAGGAGAACCTGTCTCAGTTGAATGACTGAAGTGGCTGGGGAAGTTTGGATCCCTTGCAGACAGTCCATCATCCTGCACCAGGCATCAAGCCTGCTCTGCAGTGTAAAATGGATGTTTTAACCCTAAAATATGCTTTTTTAAAAAATGTGTTTCACTGCACCAGCCAGAAAAAACAAACACTTACTGAGACTTTGTGGCCTGTTGACATTGGCTTCTTCAAAGCTTAAATATCTCGATGGGTAGAGTAGGCTCTATGGAGGGAGCAAACTGCCAAATCTGCCATCATATGGGTACCACTGTCAGAGGTGGGATGGGGAGGTGGGTGGACCTGGGCATGGTCTGGGAGCATTGCTCTTGGGTCTGATACATGAACCTCATGTGTAAATGTTCACTCCACTGTGAAAGGCTTCAGAGAGCGTTAAACCTTGGAGAACCAGAGCAAGGTTATTCTGCTAACCACTGTCCTGATCCAAACAGATCTGATGATCTTCAAGGGCTAAAATAATTAGATTTTTTTTTTTGGTGTCCCAGCCCACGTAGTCAGTACTAGCAAAGGGCTTGAATCTCATTTCTCTTCCATCATGCCAGCAATGTTTCTCTTCATTTCACCGGAGAAGGAGTTGCCAAACTCATTCCTGTCTTTGGGACAGGAAAAAAAAAAGAAAGGAAATGTTTCTGGAAGGTAGAAAAAGAAAATAACTAAATTCTTCAACATTATTTAAGCAATCTTTAAAGCTTGTGAGTAAATAAAGGTGGATTGTCTGTGCCTGCCTTCAACACATATTTTACAATTGAATTCTCAAGGACTGCTTTCAGGTCCACAGCACAGAAAAAGTACAGAGATTTATTCTTAGGAATACTTTATTTTTATGTGCCTTTGATATGCAGAAACCATAGATTCAGTCAAACAACCAGAAAGGAAAGAAACACAAATATTTCAGCTGCTCTTCTGAAATGCTTGGAAGATGTAAGGTTTCTAATACAAGACTGTTTTCTGCAAAAGAGAAACAGCAAAAAGAAAAGCAGAAAAGCTTCGCCTACATCTACTATTAAACACTTTGGAAATTAAAGCGCTCTCTGGATATGCAGGCAAAGTCTTTCACATCGTGAGGGTCCTGAGCAGGTCTCTCCATATCTCAGTGACATGACATGCTTCAGTTAATCTCCTTCAAAAATGCAACTCTCCAGATCACTAGAGTAAATTTGTTCCTATCAGTGAGCAGCTTTCAATTATCCATTTACATTTCCAGCTGTAGATGTTTTAAACCAGATTTATAGCATCTCTATCTGGGCATGGCTTTGTTCACAAAAACCATACCTCCCGTGATGAACAACAGCCAAACTAGTGAAAACAGACAAGGATAAGGCTGAGGTACTCAACAACTTTTTTGCCTTGGTCTATTACTGGCAACCTCTCTTCCCACACCTCTCCAGTGGACGGACAGGGACTGGCAGAGCAAAGTCCCTGCCACTGTAAGAGACGATCAAGTTTGTGACCACCTGTGCAACCCAAAATTGTCTCAGTCTACAGGACCTGCCAAGACGCATCCCAGAGTCCTGAGGGAATTGGCTGATGGAGTTGCCATGATATTTGGAAAGTGCTGGCAGTCAGGTGAAATCCCTGGTGACTGGAAAAAGGGAAACATTGCACCCATTTTTAAAAAGTGTGAAAAAGAGGATCCTAGGAGCTACTGTTCTATCATCTTCACCTCTGTGCCTGGGAAGATCATGGAACAGATCAGGTTCTGCCTGACCAAACCTAGGGACCTTCTCTAATGGAGTGACTACATTAGTGAAGGAGGGAAGAGCTACGGATATTGTCTATCTGGACTTCTGTAAGGCCATTGACACGACCCCTACAAGATCCTTCTTTCTAAATTGGGGAGATAGGGCTTTGAGGGGTGGACTCTTCAGTGGACGAGGAATTGGTTTGGTGGTTGCATCCAGAGGGTAGTGGTCAATGTCTCAATATCCATACGGATATTAGTGGCAAGTGGTGTCCCTCAGGGGTCTGTATTGGGTCCAGTGCTGTTTAATATCTTTGACAATGGCATAGACAGTGGCACCAGTAAGTTTGTGGATGATGCCAAACTGAGAGATGCAGTTGACATGCTGGAGGGACAGGATGCCATCCAGAGGGACCTGGACAAGCTTGAGAAGTGGGCCTATGTGAACCCCTTGAGGTTCAAAAAGATCAAGTGCAAGGTCTTGCATATGGGTCAGGGCAACCCCTGGTATCAATACAGGCTGGGAGATGAAGGGACTGAGAGCAGCCCTGAGGAGAAGGACTTGGTATTGGTGGATGAAAAACTGGACATGAGCCAGCAATGTGTGCTCGCAGTCCAGAAAGCCAACCGCATCCTGGGCTGCATCCCCAGCAGCGTGGCCAGCAGGTCGAGGGAGGGGATTCTGCCCCTCTGCTCTGCTCTGGTGAGACACCCCCTGCAGTACTGCGTCCAGCTCTGGGCCCCCCAGCATCAGAAGGACGTGGAGCTGCTGGAGAGGGTCCAGAGGAGGCCACGGAGATGCTCAGAAGGCTGGAGCAGCTCTGCTGTGAGGCCAGGCTGAGAGAGCTGGAGCTGTTCAGCCTGGAGAAGAGGAGGCTCCGGGGAGACCTGAGAGCAGCCTCCCAGTGCCTAAAGGGGGCTGCAGGAAAGGTGGGGAGAGACTCTTCAGCAGGGCCTGTTGTGATAGGACAAAGAAAAATGGTTCTAAACTAAACAAAGGCAGATTTAGACTAGACAGATATAAGGAAGGAATTTTTTTATGTGGAGGGTGGTGGAGCACTGGTCCAGGTTGCCCAGAGTGGTGGTGGATGCCCCATTCCTGGAAACATTCAAGGCCAGGTTGGCCGGGGCTGTGAGCAACCTGATCTGGTTGGAGATGTCCCTGCTCCTTGCAGGGGGGTTGGACTGGGTGGGCTTTCAAGGTCCCTTCCAACCCAGACCACTCTGTGATTCTATAAAACCCCGGGACTGGCTGGTGACTTTGTCTTTAGCCAGCATGTCCTGGGGTAGGCCTATGCGGATGCAAATGAGGCTTTTTGAGGTTAACTTAGCAATAAATATTCTGAAACTCCCTTTAATTTTCCTCCCAGTTGCAGCCTTACAGACCATAACCCGCTCCAGCAGATTATGAGCTGAGGGAGCACCTCTGGGATTTTGGACAGGATTTAGGAAGGAGATCTGTTTGAGTTTCACCCTGACCCCTGTAGCAACCCCCCTGACTTTGCACAGGGTTGCAGACCTGCTCAGGAGCCAGTTTTCAGCAGTTTGATGCGTGTCTGTGGGCAGCCTGAGTAGGCAGAGCTCCCCTCGTAGTTTGTGTCCGGCAGCCTGGGAGCCGCGGTCTAGCACAGTCCCCTGTCAGCGAGACAACAGGTTGGGGCTAGAAAATACAGAATAACAGAGCATGTCTCGTATGCCAGGACATGTGGCTGGATGCTGCCCGGAGATAAAGACCACAGCAATTTCCATTCACCTCCGATAGATCTTAATACGGTGTTGGAGTAACTTCTGCTGTTATAGATGCACCTTCATCCAGAGACAATGAACATCTCAGATAACGTAGCTCCAGGGCAAAATTCAGATTTTTTTTTTTGTGATTTGCAATGAGTTTTCTGCTATCTGCATAATGAAATACTTTGAAATCACTAAAAAAAATGCCAAAGCTGTATCAATTTTGCACGCGGGCTGTAAGCATCGCTGTGGTGCATTTCGGTGCTTCCTGTCCCTAAACGAGTATGTTCCAAGGATGCTTTGCAGTCAAGTTGGGAAAAGCTTTCTCAAATTGCTTGATACTTTCTAAAGCAATAAACTTGGACCAAAAAATATGGAGGGAGCTGGGGAGCTCAAGCTGATTACAATTCTTCTGGTGGAAACATTTTCCATCAGGAAAATGCAGATTTGATTACATTCCCTGTTGACAATGGCCTTTTCAACTGAAAATAATAGAAGAGCTTCACTTCAGTAATACTGCAATATTTCGTTTTGAATTTACGATTTCACTTTTTAAAATATTAAATAACACGGCCATGAAGTATTGGGACTTCACTGCAGTGAAGCCTTTTCTGGAAAACATTCCTCAGCAGGAATGATAGATGAGCTTTGTTTTCGTTACATAGCAAAGCCACCGAAAGAAAAGCAAAGCAAAGGTCAGATTATTACAGTATTTTCCTCACCTTTCAGCCAGAATATTTGAAATTAACCCTTTTGATCCCTTCTGGCCTGATTACGGATGCCATAAGGCAAAGGAAGAGGCAGCATGCAGCCGAGCTGCCCAAAACCCAACCGAGTGGTAATTGTAATTTATCACCTGGCAGAGCTCACGTTTCGGGCAGTGCCTCCATCACATCCAGGGCTGCTCCGTTGCCATTCTCCTTTCCCCTTCTCCCGCAATGAGCTCTCGCATCTGTCTGCATTACCGAGAGCTCGCAGCCCTCGGTTTTATCTCATCTTCAAAGCATCCTTCTTTATCTGATGGCGATTCTGAGTCTGTTCGGGCAACTGAGGGAATTTCCAGTGTAATTAATAGGTGTCAATGGAGGCGGTGGAGCGTTGGCGCTGCGGGGTTCAGGTGATGAGGAGCGAGGTGTACAGCCTGGCTCTTCTGTCAGGTTGTTACTGGTTTCTCAGGGATTTGTGATCGCATGAAGATCACCTCGAGGTAAGAGTGCTCAGTGGAGTTCGGAGACTGTAATGACTGTCAGCCAGAGAACGTAAAGGGGCACTCATTTTTATTGTGCAACTGAAAGTGAAAATAAGGGGGGAAAAACTAGCCCAAACTGAGGGAAAAATAAGAATCTAATTCACCACATCAGAGTTTGGGTTTCTGTTAATTAATAGCAGAAATTATAATTTGTCTCTTGTACCAAACAGAGTTTCTGATGTTATTGAGTGCTTCCTGGAAAGTTTCATTTTGAGATGGAGCTAGCTCTGCAGTTTTCCTTCTTCTGAGCCAGGATTGTTTGTAAGACCAAGCTCATGCTCCTGAGCCTTGAAATGGTAGAGAGGGAGAACTGGAGAGGGTGCATTGAAGTCAGATTTGGTTTGCTGAGCTCCTGTTCACAAGATATGCTCTCAGTGAAACAATTTATGTGTTATAATAACTTTGGCTTTTAAGGAGAAAAACTGTCTTGTTCTGGGATGGAGTAGATTCTGGGACTCAGGGAACAGAAAATGCCCAGAAGCAGGCGAATTTGAACTGAAAAACATTAAATCATAGGTATAGTGTGGCCCTTCCAAGGAGCAATCTCTCACCTTGCATGGTGGTACCGGAGAAAAAAGTAGGGAGAATAAATCCAAGGGCCAGATGATAAATCTGCTGATTGGAATGGGATTAGTGGGATGCTGAAGGTGTTGCTCCCATCTCACCTGGAGGAGCTGGTGGAAGAGCAATGAGCAATATCTCACCATGGCCTCAGAGCTGTGTGGGCTCATCTCATAAGTCCTGAGCAGCCACTGCCAGGAACTGAGATGCTTCTCTGGTCCTTAGTGTAACTGTAGTAAGGACATTAATTTGGATTTAATGTGCCACTGGGTAGCCATGTGGAAGTTAAAGGCAGAGGGACTGGGAAAGCAATCGAACTCCAGTAAAACTTGCCGCAGGTATTGCCTGTCCTGACTCGAGGATTGTTTCACGATGGGAAGAAGGATGCCAACTTATCTTCTTTGTCAGAGTCAACCCTCTGGGTGTTCCAGACGCTCCTAACAAATGGTCTCTGCATAGCTGTTTCGAGGACATTATTCTAAATGGCAGGTACCTGCATTTGAATATTGGGCAGTAAATTTCCAACAGAGAGTGCTCAGAGTCTAATTAAGCCACTTTTTCGAAGTCTAGGGAAAGAGCTCCAAATGATGGGAGAGGTTATATTTCCTAGGCAGTTATCACCAGGCGAGACAGCAGACTGAAACTCTTATTCTGGTAAGCAATGTATGAAGACTGTTCTAGCAGTAAATCAGTACAGGATGCAAATTATATATATTAAAAAAAAAAAGAAAAAAGAAAAGATGGGCAGCCATTATCTCTTCAACATTAATGTGAGTCGAGCCTAAGCAATCTTGAATCAAATCACTCTCATTCTCGGAGGCGCTCCAGGGCAGGGACTTAAGCTCATTACCTATTTATGTCCAGTAAACGTTTCACTTCTAGTGATGAATTGAGTATTGATGTCAGTAAACTAAATCAGTAGCTCCCAGATATTATAGCTTTATGTCTAGGCAGCTTAAAAAGATGTTGTGAAGTTAAACAATTCTGTACGTGGCTCAGCTGGTCCCGGGAGGATACGTACTGTGCGGGAGGTTCTCTGAAGTGGTGTAGTGCCATGGGAGGGAAAATGTTTTGTGCATGCTGTGTGTAAAGGATAAGAGAAGGATAAAGACTGTTTCCTAACAAAAAGAACTAGTGAAAGAGGAGACGGAGGTTTCTTTGCAAAGCAGTGGAAATCTGTTCTCTTCTTATTCACCTTTAGTAGTGTATTCTTCAGTTGTAAACAAAAGCTGTAGCATACATCTTAAATTTATCTGCTTTTCTTGTGGTGGTCTTCCTTCATTGTTAGGAGTTGCTTTTCCTTTTACATCAAGAATGAGCAATGAATTCTTACTCTACATTGAACACCCAGTTCTACAACGCTTCCAGAAAGCCTCACAAAAGCCCTGAGTCTGACTGCCCACCTTTGTGGGCATCGCAGAGCTGGAGAGGACCGTAAGCCCAACCAGCGCAGGGTCCACGCAAGGACAGAAGTGGCTTTCACCAACAATGGCTGGGTGGCAGCTGCCTTGCATGTGGGCCTCTCAGACTGTTTGCAAGGCATTTTCCAGAGGCTTGATAATCCATGACAGGAGAAGAGCAAAAGAAACACAAGAGGAGACTGTGCAGGTCTTGTGGAACTCTCTGAATTTACATGTTTTGCTTCAATCTCTGTGTCTGGAGGTATATAGCCCTCTCCTTTCTCTTAGCTGCAGAGTTTCGTGTGAGGAACAAGTCAAAAGAAGAGCGTATCCTGATCTATTTAATACCCCATCCAATATGCCTGTGGGCACACAGGGTCCCATGGGTTGTGCCAGGAGTCCAAAATACCCCTCTGGAAATGTCATGAGCTGCAGCACCGGCTCCACATCCAGCTTTTGCAGAATGACAATGATATGCAGTGGAGTTTTGCGTAAAATGCTGAGACCTTTAAAAAGATGCTTTCCATCCAATGAATAGAAATGAGACATTTGCTTATGCAGCCAACACCCATCCTAATGCTGCTATTTATAATGACTTGTTTGATTGTGGATGCTCAAAAAGATTCACGTTACGAGCTGTTTGGTTGACAGAGTGGAACCACAGAGCCAAGGATGCAGCAATACGTCAGGAGGACAGGAGATCTGAGCAAAGTTTTCAAACAGGGATTTGGCAGATGGTGAACCTCAGCACATGATCCCTCATGTAAAAAGCTAACATGAAATCACCTTGGTTTTATGCTGACTGCTGCAGTGTGCACTGAGATACTTGGAGTTAAAATGTTCTTAGCATGCAGGGGAGCAGGGGAATGAACTGGAAGAGGTCTCCGAAGCCGGTTCCTACTGCTGGAGGTGACTTGGTCACAGAAACCAAAGCTGCCTGGAATGGGTGAAGCCCCATTTTGAAATGCTGCAATTAGAATCATAGAACGGTTAGGGCTGGAAGGGACCTTCAAAGGTCATCTAGTCCAACCCCCTGTAAGGAGCAGGGCCATCTCCAACCAGATCAGGTTGCTCA